>NC_000076.6:17348042-18650542 GCF_000001635.26 Mus musculus
ATCCAGATTCTTGTGACACAAGCCCTGCTTTGGGTTTGCATTGTCACCACAAGAGGAGTCTGGACAGCTGAAGAGGAACTGAAGGAAAAAAATATTTTTAAAAAATCTACATTTTCTTCTCATGACAGTACTCAAACTCACAGCTGAGGTAATGGTAAGGAAGGCCTGGAAACTGAACCCATCCCATGTGACCTTGGATGCCAATTGAGAGCAACAGACACAACTCAATTGTTCCAGTTCCGGGAGGGATGATTTTAAACAAAACTATCTAGGTGTTGCATATGGAAATTTTAATATGGAAGAACAATTACAGCTTTGCAAAGGGAGAGGCAGTATCACCCAACACTGATGTTCTCAACAAACCCAGATGCAGTTAGACCTGTCAGGAGCATTGACTCCACAACGAGCCAGCACAAGTGCAGCCAGGTTCAATGAGGAAACAGCAGATAGAAACACAAACTAGCAAAGTCTTGTTTCTCAAGCTTGTGCTCTTTACACTGACATTGTCACAGAGTCAAATATGAACACACATACAGACACACACGAAACTGCGCACCCCCGCAACATGCACACACTCATGAATGCACAACTTTCGAAAGGGAAGAAGACTCACAGAGTAAAATGTCTACTATCCTAGTTGGTGAGTAGAGGAAAGGGTGGATGGAAGGAGAGTGAGGGCATGTTATAAGAGATCACTGTGTACTCAACTGTCTAAATACTGGATAATCAGAAGTGTCTATCAAAGCATGAGAGCACTGGTCAGAGCTCTGGATACAGACACTAAAGAGTGCTCTGTCTATACAGATTTAAAGCTATAACAATGGTCAGGCGTTCCAATTCTAATCATCCCCTCTTGTCTGTAATTTTTTTTAAATTTTTAATTGATTATTTTGCTTATTTACATTTCAAATGTTATCCCCTTTCCTGGTTTCTTCTCCAAAATTCCCCCATTCAATCCCCTCCCCCTGCTTCTACAAGGGTGATCACCCACCCAAATGCTTACTTCCACTTCACCACCCTAGCAATCCCCTACACTGGGGCATTGAGCCTTAACAGGACCAAGGACCTCCCCTCCCTTTGATGCCAGATAAGGCCATCCTCTGCTACATATATGCAGCTGGAGACATGGGTCTCCTTTTTGGTTAGTAGTTTATTCCCTGGGAACTCTGGGAGGTCTGGTTGGTTGATATTGTTGTTCTTCCTGTGGGATTGCAAACCTCTCAGCTAACTCCTCCATTGGAGTCCTTGTGCTCAGTCTAATGGTTGGCTGTGAGCACTCCTATCTGTTCTGGTCAGGCTCTACCAGAGCCTCTCCGGAGACAGCTGTATCAGGCTCTTGTCAGCAAGCACTTCTTGGCATCCACAATAGTGTCTAGGTTTGGTGTCTGCATATGGAATGGATCCCAAGGTTTGGGCAGTCTCTGGATGGCCTTTCCTTCAGTCTTTGCTTGACTCTTTGTCCCTGTATTTCCTTTAGACAGGAGCAATTCTGGGTTAAAATTTTGATAAGGGTGGGTGGTCCCATCCCTCAACTGGGGGCCCTTGAAAACAAAACAAAGTAAAACTAAAACAAAACAAAAAAACCTTCAAAACCATGTATTCATCTGCCTTTCAAAAAATTGCTGCCATTAATGTTGAGTTTGTCATGTAGGTTTTGAATTAGCACATTTATTGGGAGTCCTTTCTTTATTTCTCACTATCCTGTAGTAAACACTGTTGAATAACTTAATTCAGGAACCCCAAGTGTTAGAGTTGGCCTCAACTCCCCCCAGATTCAGCTTCAGTCTTTCAAGAACAAGCTGGGACTCTTTTGTGCCTACCTAAAGCAGACATGTCTGTGATTAAACCCAAGAAACAACTTGAGTTACTCCAGGTTCATTTGGAATTTTCAATTTTTGTTTAAATGCAAAATGTGACTATACTGTTGATATCAGATAAGTGACAATTTTAGCTCACACATTTGGTATGAACTAAATATTGTTCACAAACAGACATGAACCTCATTACTCATCAAAATCAACCCCATTTTCTTTTTTAACTATAATCTTCAAAGACTTAAGACCTGTTGATTATCAACTACTAGATGGAAATAATTTCATTATGTAGAAGAGATGTGGATATTATTAAAAAACTGATCTAGTCAAGGCTTCAAAAATTTGAGGAATGCCACTGAAGGTCACTGAACATTTTTGAGGGGAAGAGTCACCCAAGAATGGAAAAGAAGAACCACAAAATAGAACACTGTTATGCAAGTACAGGGTTGTGAATAGTAGGAAAGAAAGGTTAGGGTACAAGTTCTCAACAACAATAAAAAGTTTGAGAGATGAGCCTAGGACCTCAGGATGCTGCTGTGCTTTGTGAAAGTGCCTCAGTCTCCCCCCAGTTGACCTTTCTGTCCATGAAAACAGATAATTCTAATTGTCATCACCATCATGGAACCATGCATTTCACAGGGTCAACATGAAATAATGCAATTTAGAGGTTTCTGTCACCCAACATTTTGAGAGATGTCAGCTGAGAAAATCATTCCTTAAGAGTTTTTGTTAAGGGCACATGGTTGTCATAGTCTGTATAACTGTTTGTGATACTCTGTGGTCTACCCTATGGGAGGAATGAGAAGTTGGCTCCATGCAAGTCTGCCCTGGACTGGTGATGGAATTGCTTCAGCCATGAGATGTTACTAGACAAGATGAGTGCATGATACAATGTATATGTTGGCCATGTTCTATTCCCCTGTTTCTTTGATCACAAACACAAAGGGTTCTGTTCACCCAAGTTCCCCAGGGACTTAAGAGGGCAGAACCTTTTTTCAACTCATAATGAGCCTCTTGCATAAATAAAAAGTAAATGTTATAGTTTTAAGTCAGTGGTGTTTTCCTGGCTTGTTACATCTTAGCACAAACTAGCCTAACTGAATTGAAGATGGTAGTCACTGGATCCCTGTCAGTGGGTTTGGTAACATGCTGAGTACTTGAGAAGATTATCCATACTGGACAACAGGTCAAACAGAAACTTCCTGCTCCAATGTTGTCTTTGTTGAATTTCATGACCCAGTCTTAGCTTGAATATCCACAGTAAATCTGTTTCTACGGGCACGTTATGCTAGGAATTAAAATAGTTCTCTTGGAAACAAGATTGTTCATCCGCTGAAACACTATGGTGTGTAACAGCACAAGTACTGGATACTTCTTGGTTGAGTTCCAAGAAGGGGTGGATTTTAGTGTGAGGCATGTATGAGCTTTTCTATAAGATCCACCTTTTATTTAACTCCATTTTGTGAATCTGCTTCTGAGTTTTCTTTTTCACAGTTTTTGGTGAATATTATTTACTATTATTTTCAGTTCATTAAGGAAAATGCTGGAGGATGGGGAGAAAGGGAGAGATGTAAGGGTGGAAAGCTTATATGGAGGGGAAGGTGGATAAGGTAGAGTTCATTTGATAGACTGCTCCTAGCATGCACAAAGCCCTGGGTTTAGTCCACTGTATGTTCCACATAAACAAGACCAGATGACACATGCCTAGAATCCCAAAATTCAAGAGTAAATGCAGAAAACTCAGGAACGTCAAGTTCAAGGCCACCCAAAAGCACAGTTGAGTTCAAGGCCAACCTACAATAAAGAGGACTCTGTCTTAGGGGAGAGAGAGAGAGAGAGAGAGAGAGAGAGAGAGAGAGAGAGAGAGAGGTGGGGAGAGAGAGAGGAAGGAGTGGGGAGAAGAAAACAACTGTCACATCACCTTAATACCACAAATCTTAGTTCTATTGACTTAGTAGCTCATTTACTCAAAATTTCCCTCAACCCAAGTATCACATGGAAGGGATTCTTGCTTGAGAACAATTCTACTAATTCCATTTGTTTTAACAATTTCGTGTTGTTTCTAGAAAGCCTTTTGAGTTCAAAATACACAATCAAATTCTCTTAATGGTTAATCTAACATTTCAACTTGAGCTGTATTGTATACTGCATAAAATCATAAGAACTACTAAGTCACGTAGAAGAATGGATGGCATGCTCTATGATTTCTGGAAGCTTCCATACCGTAGCTGCTCAATTTGATGACTAAAGCAACAAACAAAACCAGCGTGGAACAGACTATGTTTCTGTAGGCCAGCCACATGGTTTTGAAACCCAAAACAAAATCATAGTATAAGAACAGCGCTAACTGGAGTGGTTTTGGGGAGGAGGTTAAAGTGAGCCTGGTCTATTCGTCACTGCTCCTTCAAAGCTTTCCTTATCATTTTCTTCCTCCCCCTTCTCCCTGCACCACTTTTTTTTTAAAGCTGGTAATTAAACTGTCTAGCCAAGGAGACTCAGCTCAGCCTGAGCCCCTATCCCTAGGAGGGGCTCTCTGAAGTTAGCCCTCAGTCCCCTAAGGCTTTATTCTGGCTTAGGTACAGATATGCCATTTGTTAGAGGACACTTTCCCAGCACCAAGTATGTTGGGGTCACTGGGAAAGAGGAAACTTATGAATAAATTTGAAAGGGGGTCTGAAAATTTAGATGAATGCCAAAGGAGTCCATTGTGACTAAAATTAAGTAGTCACCACCACGGAGGACAAACGGTTAGCAGACGCCGGCCCTCAGCAGTCTCCCAAGGTCTCCTCCAGGAGGCTGACGACGGCTCAGTGTTAAATGGCTTAATTTTCTTAATCAACTATTTCATTGTGAGTTTTTAATTTCATTCCCATGCCTATTTTTTTTCATTTTGCCATAATACAGCTCTAAGTACCGTGTCGAGCATTTGACAGTCTTCTCAGCAGGTACTGGGCTCTATGGAGCTGGCGAAGCGTTCTCTACCTCTTATTAATTGGGTTTGGAAATGTGTTCTTGTGTGAACAGAAGCTAAGAGGGACTGTTGTACCTGTCAACATGAAGCTGGGTGAAATAAAATATTTGGAATGTGTTTTAAAATAACGCATTGTGAGCTTGATCGGGAGAGAAGTAAAAAGCCGAGATGCTCTTTAACGTTGAAATAAATAATTATGCAATCAAAGTAGATATGAAACTAAAGAAAAGGTGAGGTTTGTTCAAGGTTGTTGGGTGTTTGATGACATCGAGGCCATTTTCTTTGTGCCCAACCGGTTATGAATTGAAGAGGTCTTTCTAAAACAGCTCCTTAACTCTTAGATGCTTAGACGCAGGGGGAGGGGCACTGCTTAAACACTAGCAAGTAAGGTAATCTCAAGACCTACAGAAGTTTACAACTTTTTGTCTTAATTTGAAAGATCTTTTCCCCCTTATTAAGCAAAGCTCTTAATCTGAAATTTCACATTCCAGCCTTAAAACCTCTGCCCCACCTTGACCCTCAGAGGAATAGATCTTTCTTTTGGAAAAGCAGACTGTCTGCGGAACTTCTCTTCGGTTTTTTTGTTTTTTTTTTTTTGTTTTTTTTTTTTTTTCCTGTCTCATATGCTTCAAGTTAAATGAGCTTTAATGACACTCATTCTAAAACTCCCGCATAGGGTGGGGGATCAAAGGGGGACAGAGGAGGCCTGTCACACTTGAGGGAAATCTCAGAGATGTATCAGAGTGACTCTTGTTGCTGCCATGAAAACTGTCATCCTTAACGCCCATTGACTGGGAATTAGTGAGCCCTGTGATAGTCCTCTGAAGAACAAAACAACATCCACAGAGCATTGGAACATGCCGCAAAGTTGTGAAAGATGACAAGTAATGGACCTCTGAATTCTACTCCCAGAGATGACTCCTGCTCAGTGATTAGCTTTTTACCTATTTGAACTGTATTTTCTTTCTTTTTTCAAAATTGGGTATTTTATGTATTTACATTTCAAATGTTATCCCCTTTCCCTTCTGGAACTCCCTCTCTCATCCCCCCTCCCCCTGCTTCTATGAGAGTGCTCCCCACCCCCACCCCCCACTCACTCTCACCTCACCGCCCCGGTATTCCCCAACACTGGGGAATCAAGCCTTTACAGGACCAAAGGCTTCTCCTCCTATTGATGCCAGACAATACCATCCTCTGCTACATATGAACTGTATTTTCTTGGTTGCTTGTTTGTTTAAGGGAGTGTCATACGTTGTAGGCTAAGGCTGGCTTCAAATCTACAATCCTGACTTCGATTTCCAAGTTTGCAGGAAACAGCTCTATACTGCCAAGCCCAAGAAACAATTATTTTAACATTCAACATTCATTTTATATACATATATGGTGTGTGTGTGTTTGTGTGTGTGTGTGTTATATACATGTTTACTCACATACATATTCTCATGTAGAGGCCAAAGGTTGACACTAAGGTACCTTCCTGAATAATTTCTGTCTTTTCAAGCAGAGTCTCTCTCACTGGGCCTAGGACTGCTTGTTTCAGGCTGGCTGGACAGTGAGAACCTAGGATCTGCCTTTCTTGGTCCCCTGGCATTTAAACGTGTTCAGTGGCCTTCCTGGTCTTTTACATGGGTCCTGGAGATCTGAACTCAGGTCCTCACACTTTTTCACAGCAAGTACTTTGCCCACCTAACCATCTTTCCAGCACAACATCTTTACCACAAGCAAAGAGCCACACCAGATAGTATGTTTCAGTTTATTTGTGTATACGTGATGTGTAAAGCATGGTTTATCATTGGATAGAGTCAGTGTTGCACCATTTTTATATCTGCCTAACATTTCCCTCAATGGATGAGAAATAATTCAAACTCAATTTCTATGAACAATTTTTCTTATATATCTAACAGGTCAATATTACAGTCACTTAAGGGGACTCTTTCTGTAGCACAGATTTCTAAAGCCAGAGATGTCAACTTAGGAGTTTAAAAGAATGCTATACATTTAAAAATCATCATCTAAAAAGTTATACGAATTTATAATCCTATCAGAAATAATGAGAAAAATGTTCCAAGAATTTTATACTTTGGCAATTTGAAAGAAAACATAATCTCATTATTGTTTAAGTTCTCATTTTTAGAATGTTGAGGTTATCTATATATTTACTTGAAATGTCTGCAATAGCAAGCCAACCCTCCAAGGAGCACAGCAGAGCTCTGTATTGATGAATTCCTCCTTTATGTCTTTCAGGAAGATTATATTATTTTCCTGACAGATGTTATACAAGTTTTGTTATTAAATTTCTAAGTATAATATGCTTTTATTGCTGATGAATTGAAACTTTTAGTACAGTTTCAAGTGCTTTTACTAATGTAAATGAATTCTCTGTTTTTTATATGGTGTCTAGCTAGCCACCTTGCCTGGCTCTACTTTTTTTTTTTTTTTGTAGTTTTAGTTGCTTAGAGTTACCATCTTTCTCTATTTGTAGGGAGGATATCATAATATTGCATACCATAAGTTGATCTTTTATTGTTCAATAACACAGTAACTACCTATCATCCCATTCTAATTTCAGAACATACTGAGGAAGACTTAGCTTTCCATGGCTGACAATAATGCTTTGTTTTTTATCAATTGCTTTGGTCTTCAACCACTTTGTGAATCTAATTACAGCCCTTCTTTTTCCTCTCTCGAAGTACACAGGCTGCATAAGCAAGCATATTCTTCACATGTTCTGAGTTGATCAAACACATGCAAAACCAAGACAGTTTTAACTGATACAACTAAAGCCGCCTCAGCAGGATTGGCCAGAAGGAAAATTTCCAAGTGGGTGAAGGGTTGTCAACTGAATGCAACAAGCGTTTGTTGATCTCTCTCTCATTAGGGGTTCTAGTTACCCAACAGAAGGATTAGCTTTCTGGCGCAATTAAAAACAGACACTCTGCAAGAATCCAGCTTGTACACTTTCCTCAAATTACTCTCAGTCTATCCAGAAAGAGAGGCAGATAAGCAAACACAACAACAGGAGAATGATATCAAAGGCAAGGAGTGAATCTGGATACTATTCCATCAGTGATGGAATGCTTTGCAGGGAATGTGAGTGAAATCTGGAGTGAGAATTTTAAAGGTAGCATCAAAAGATGTCATTGAAGGGGCAAAAGAAACAAAAGCAGAAGCTGTTTTGCCTGGCATATTTGAAGAATGATGGGCTTTCTCCTGTGCTTGGGACATGAAAAAACTGAAAAGATATTTCATTGCACTGTCTAAAAGGATTTTGTTTGTCTGATCGCCTCAGCCAAGAAAACACAATGTCATAAATCTTGCAAAATAGAGATTCCTCAGAAGCCTCGCAGAAATTGCATAAGCTCAAGTATTTTGTTTCAGAGTGGAAGCCTCATAGTCACAGCCTTACCATCAGGCTCACCAAGTGAGTCCTTTTGTTCCTTCTTTGCTTATTTAAAAGATGGAGAGTACTGTGACTGTTCTCTGCTGAGAACGCCTGAGGGCTTTCTTTGTCTGGTATCAATCTCAGAGGCTCCTGGCTGCATGCATACTGGAAATTGTTAGCAGTTGCTAGAAATTTAGTGTGAAAAACCAGCTTTGGGGAGATTAACCAGAAATACCAATTATGTACTTTATAGCCATGCAAAAGAAAAACAATGTCCCTTAGGACTACTCCCTCACCTCCTGTTTATCACTATTAACTTCCTGGGATATGTCTGCCCATGGACAGCAATGCTTCTTTCCTTGTTACTTCTATTGCTTCATTCTTCTACCTGTCTTGGAGTCCCAGGTCTCCTTGTCATTTTCTCCATGATGCTTCCATTCTCTGCAACTTCTAAGGAATTTACACTGTTGCTCATAAGACACATTATACAGTGAAAAACTACCGTATTAAGCAGGGTTTGCTAGAGGAATACAACAAGCTGCATATGTGTAGTGTGTAGAGAGTAGATATTGATATCGACTAATATATATGGGGTGTGTGTGTGTGTGTGTGTGTGTGTGTGTGTGTGTGTGTAGGGAGGGAGGAACTTACTACCTTGCCTTTTATAGCCCAACCACAACCAATGCTGTAGATACACTAGAGAGGCAGAGAATTAGGAACTACACAAATCTGGATGCTTTGGCATCCTAAATCCATGCTGGAGTCCTGAGAGCTTCCTGAAGATCCCCAGTGTTCAAAGGCTGGAGAAGCTGTAGTCTGATATCAACGAGGAACACAGCACCTGGGGTAGACATACTTGTCAGGAAACAGGGAAAGCAGGTAGGTACCACTGAAACTACTTTGTCCTTGACCTCTCTTTGGAAGGTGTTGCCTACTATGCTGGGTGGGACTTTCCATACCACTCAGTCAATCCTTCCTGGAAACATCATCACAGGCACACTCAGTAGTTATCACTTAGGTTGATTCTAAATTCCATAAGTTGATCATTAAAACTAAGCATTAAATCTGCCATCATATTTTCTGTTGAATCATAATATGGGGGGGGGCAGAATCATTACAGAGGACAGAATATAGAGGAAAGCAGTATTTTTTTAAGGTTCTCAAATGATTGTCACTACACCCAGGACTGAGAACAAGAGGAACCCATGGCCTTCGCCAAACCCTCATTAAAGCCTTCCCTGATTTGTCTTTCCAGTGCTGTCACACATCTTAAAATGGCCTTCATTAACAGTCTTGTCTCTTCTAGAGAACGATCATTATCTGTGTTCTGCCATGAAAACGACCACTACCACACACTTCCTTAAGAATAATGTCCATGTACTCTCATAATTGAGATGAGAAAAGGAAAGAAGGCTTCAATAAAATAGTTTTCTATGTCCTTTTCACTTCCTTGTCTCCCCACTGTAAACTGTTCTATTCTTGAGCTCTATCACTGATAATTTGGCTCTTTCCTGCTGATATAGTCAAACTTCGTGGTTGTAATGGCACTGATACACAATATCGATACTTGAAAGTATATTAAGAGTCAAGGTGGTAATTCATGCCTATAAATCTTAAATAAAAATAGTAGAGGCAGAAGAATCACTTCGGGTTACGGCCTGTTAGTGGTTTCTGAGCATCTTAAATGGATGGTAACCCACTTCAAGAATACCAGATATGTATGCATGTGTGCGAATGTATATGTGTATGTAAATGATGAGGATAAAGATGATGATGATGATGATAACAATGTTGAGAGAGTTTTCAAACAAGCTTCTCTAACCTTTTGACATTGTGACATGACTTTTTTTTAATTAGGTATTTATTTCAGTTAAAATTTCCAATGCTATCCCAAAAGTCCCCCACACACTCCCCCACCCAATCCCCCACCCTCCCACTCCCACTTCTTGGCCTGGCGTTCCCCTGTACTGAGGTATATAAAGTATTGAAAGACCAATGGGCCTCTCTTTCCACTGATGGCCGACTAGGCATTTTCTGATACATATGCAGCTAGAGACACGAGCTCCAGGGGGGTACTGGTTAGTTCATATTGTTGTTCCACCTATAGGGTTGCAGATCCCTTTAGCTCCTTGGTACTTTCTCTAGCTCCTGCACTGGGGGCCCTGTGATCCATCCAATAGTTGACTGTGAGCACCCACTTCTGTGTTTGCTAGGCCCCAGCATAGTCTCACAAGAGACAGCTATATCTGGGTCCTTTCAGCAAAATCTTTCTAGTGTATGCAATGGTGTCAGCGTTTGGAAGCTGATTATGGGATGGACACCCAGGTATGGCAGTCTCTAGATGGTCCATCCTTTCATCTCAGCTCCAAACTTTGTCTCTGTAACTCCTTCCATGGGTGTTTTGTTTCCAATTCTAAGAAGGGGCAAAGTGTCCACACTTTGGTCTTCATTCTTCTTGAGTTTCATGTGTTTAGCAAATTGTATCTTATATCTTGGGTATTCTAAGTTTCTGTGCTAATATCCACTTATCAGTGAGTACATATTGTGTGAGTGCTTTTGTGAATGGGTTACCTCACTCAAGATAATGCCTCCAGATCGATGCATTTGCCTAGGAATTTCATAAATTCATTCTTTTTAATAGCTGAGTAGTACTCCATTGTGTTAATGTACCACATTTTCTGTATCCATCCCTCTGTTGAGGAATTCAGGTGACAGCAGATGCTGGCGAGGATGTGGAGAAAGAGGAACACTCCTCCATTGTTGGTGGGATTGCAAGCTTGTACAACCACTCTGGAAATCAGTCTGACAGTTCCTCAGAAAATTGGACATAGTACTACCGGAGGATCCAGCAATACCTCTCCTGGGCATATATCCAGAAGATGCCCCAACTGGTAAGAAGGACACATGCTCCACTATGTTCATAGCAGCCTTATTTATAATAGCCAGAAGCTGGAAAGAACCCAGATGCCCCTCAACAGAGGAATGGATACAGAAAATGTGGTACATCTACATAATGGAGATGTACTACTCAGATATACTACTCAGATATTAAAAAGAATGAATTTATGAAATTCCTAGCCAAATGGATGGACCTGGAGGGCATCATCCTGAGTGAGGTAACACATTCACAAAGGAACTCACACAATATGTACTCACTGATAAGTGGATATTAGCCCAAAACCTAGGATACCCAAGATATAAGATACAATTTCCTAAACACATGAAACTCAAGAAAAATGAAGACTGAAGTGTGGACACTATGCCCCTCCTTAGAAGTGGGAACAAAACACCCATGGAAGGAGTTACAGAGACAAAGTTTGGAGCTGAGATGAAAGGATGTACCATGTAGAGACTGCCATATCCAGGGATCCACCCCATAATCAGCATCCAAACGCTGACACCATTGCATACACTAGCAAGATTTTATCGAAAGGACCCAGATGTAGCTGTCTCTTGTGGGACTATGCCGGGGCCTAGCAAACACAGAAGTGGATGCTCACAGTCAGCTAATGGATGGATCACAGGGCTCCCAATGGAGGAGCTAGAGAAAGTACCCAAGGAGCTAAAGGGATCTGCAACCTTATAGGTGGAACAACATTTTGAACTAACCAGTACCCCGGAGCTCTTGACTCTAGCTGCATATGTATCAAAAGATGGCCTAGTCAGCCATCACTGGAAAGAGAGGCCCATTGGACACGCAAAATTTATATGCCCCAGTACAGGGGAACGCCAGGGCCAAAAAGGGGGAGTGGGTGGGTAGGGGAGTGGGGGTGGGTGGGTATGGAGGACTTTTGGTATAGCATTGGAAATGTAAATGAGCTAAATACCTAATAAAAAATGGAAAAAAAAACACAATGGAGTACTACTCAGCTATTAAAAAGAATGAATTTATGAAATTTCTAGGCAAATGGATGGACCTGGAGGGCATCATTCTGAGTGAGGTAACCTAATCACAAAAGAACTTGTACAATATGTACTCACTGATAAGTGGATATTAGCCCAGAAACCTAGAATACCCAAGATATAAGGTACAATTTGCCAAATGCATGAAACTCAAGAAGAACGCAGACCAAAGTATAGACACTTTGCCCCTTCTTAGAATTAGGAACAAAACACCCATGGAAGGAGTTACAGAGACAAAGTTTGGAGCTGAGATGAAAGGATGGACCATCTAGAGACTGCCATACTTGGGGATCCATCCCATAATCAGCTTCCAAACGCTGACACCATTGCATACACTAGAAAGATTTTGCTGAAAGGACCCTGATATAGCTGTCTCTTGTTAGACTATGCTGGGGCCTAGCAAACACAGAAGTGGAGGCTCACAGTCAGCTGTTGGATGGATCACAGGAACTCCAATTGGGGAGCTAGAGAAAGCACCCAAGGAGCTAAAATGATCTGCAACCCTATAGGTGGGACAACAATATGAACTAACCAGTACCCCCCTGGAGCGCATGTCTCTAGCTCCATATGTATCAGAAGATGGCCTAGTTGGCCATCATTGGAAAGAGGCCCATTGGTCTTACAAACTTTATATGCCTCAGTACAGGAGAACACCAGGGCGAAGAAGTGGGAGTGGGTGGGTAGGGGAGTGGGGGGGGGGGTATAGGGGACTTTTGGGATAGCATTGGAAATGTATATGAAGAAAATACCTAATAAAAATAATAATAAAAAATGTCAATTTAGTTTTTAAAAAGTCATGTTTTTTGGTACGTTTATAGGTTTCTTTTTTTCTTTTTTTGGTTTTTTGAGACAGGGTTTCCCTGTATAGCCCTGGCTGTCCTGGAACTCACTGTGTAGACCAGGCTAGCCTCCAACTCAGAATTCCGCCTGCCTTTGCCTCCTGAGTGCTGGCATTAAAGGAGTGTGTCACCACGCCCGGCTAAGTTTATAGTTTTGTGTTGGAATGTATTCATAGTTATACTGAAGTATATGAGGTCATTTGGTAACAGGTTGGATATAAATAGTACCCCAGTCCTTTAAAATATGCTTACATGTAAATACTGCCCAACTAACTGTACTTACTTGAGTCTTCTCTTTTCTTAATTTCTTGGATTTTTCTATATGCTTAAGTTGGTCTTGTCCTAGTAAACTCCTTGTTAATAATTGTTCAATTATTCCTAGATGCAACTACCTTCTGTTTTGTTATTATTACAGTAATATACTCAAAGTGTATTTGTGTTACATTCTTTATAGATGATCCAAAAACAACCTATTAGTAATCATATAATTATAGTGTATACAGTAGGAATTTTATTCTCAGAAGAGTCCAAGTAGTGTATAAGGCCTTTAAAGAATGTGTGTGTGTGTGTGTGTGTGTATGTGTGTACATGCATGTATGTGCATATAATTGCAGAGGCCAGAGGTTAACATTAAGTGTCTTCTTCAACTCATTTCTTGAGATAAAGTCTCATGTTTTGAGATAGAGTCTTTCATTTACCTGATACTCAATGGGTATAATTGAGGCTGGTTGACCAGTAAGCTTCAGGGATCCATTCGTCTCCACCATCTCAACTCAAGGGTGAGAGGCATGTGCCACTATGCCCAGCTTCTTATGTAGGTCCTGGTGATCAGGTTCCTATTTTTACCACACACTGTAAGCACTTTACCAAAGGAGCCATCTCCTCAGTGGCTCTTTGAAGAATTCTGGAGAGAAAATGCAGAAGCCATCATAAACTTAATTCTTCTTTCAAGACCTTGGGCATCTTTGTCCAACTACTGAGTGACTCCTGTTTTACTCAGTAAGCATCAGAGTGTGAGTGGCTACCAGATGCCTAACCACAGGATAGTGGAGCCCTCTTTGTGTGTGTATGTTGATTTCATAATATGCCCTCTTTGTGTCCTAGTTTAATCTAAATTGCACTGAATGAATTCCAGTTAAGTAACACTACATTAAAGGCAGTATGTTTCCCTAAACCGAAATGTCATACTTATGCTTTAAAACAATTTAAATAATTAAAATTTGTAGTAGGTCAGAAGCAATTTTCCTAATCACAGTTGATATCATGACCACAAATAGCACAAATTTACTTTCCATATGAAAGCTCTTCGATCATATGCTAAAAACAAAAAGCCTTCAATTCTATTTTTAGCTCAGCACTGACTTACTGCTGCTAGTAGTTTTCACATTTGTACATCCTGCAAGCCAGAAAAAATAAAAGTGTTGTATCATTGGGGCCAAATACCTCATGAATTAATGAATTAATAATTTATACACAACATGTGCCTTGTGAGGAAAATAGACTTCAAAACACACCACAAGAAAAAAACAAAACAAAACAAAACTCTAATAATGCCAGAAGTAGCAGCTCTATTTCATGAGGAACATGGCATTTTGATCCTATAATGCCTGCCTTAACACATGGTAGCATTTAACTAATATCCCCAGTAATATTTATAAGTGGATAGAAGATTAGCTTATTAATATAACCCAAGAAGTTTATTTTCATGATTCCCTTTTCATGATCTGTGAAATGCATTGCATTAGAAGGCAAAGGAAGTGCCATGAGAGTATTTCTTTAATATTTAAAGTGGATTTGATCTAGTTGAACTGTTACAATGAGAGACACACAACTGGCATCTCCCTTGGGACTGAAACTCTGATTTTCTGAGTGGCTAGCCAAATTGTTGTGTAACCCACAGAAAGATGCCAAAGGGCAGAGGAAACCTGCCCTGAATTTACTGTTTCTCGTTTGTATCCATGGAAAAGAGGTGACTGCTACATGTAGAGACAAAGGAAGAACAGGGGCCGAGCCCCAAGCTAGACAAGCCCACTGTGTTCAGACTATGTGGATGACATCAGTATGATTCCCACCAAGTACACTAAACGGACCCTGAGAGATTTCCCCTGCTTAGTGATTTAAGTAGGTGACTATAAGAAAACTGACTGCTACTTGCTCACAAGGTTGGCATCAGCTCCTCTAACACATCCCTGAATATTTCATTTTCCAGCTCCCAGTCTTTCTCCATAATGCACCCTCAAAATCCAAACACCCCTCTGACCAGCACACACAGCATAGAAACATACAACTGCTCCATGACATTGGTACAACTGAACCTAAAGAGATGAAAATACTACAAAAGTTGAAGAGGAATCACTTAAAATATTTTCAAAAAAAAATATAGAGTCACACATACTTTTCTAGGGTATCTTTGCAATGTAATGAATGACTTTGGACAGAATCTCCTTGAAAGGAGAAACAGAATACTTTGCATAACAGGTGAGTCTACCTTATTTATTATATGTATAATATAATTATTTATTTTATGTATAAAAGTGTATGTATGTTCTAGCTGTCTTCAGACACACCAGAAGAGGTTGTCAGATCCAATAACAGATGGTTGCAAAATACCACATGGTTGCTGGGAATTGATCTTAGGACCTCTGGAAGAGCAGTCAGTGTTCTTAACTACTGAGCCATTTCTCCAGCCCCAAACTCTTAATATTAAAATGCAGTGAACACTCATTGCTGACTTATTGCGGGAGCTTTCTGCGTGGAAATGCTTGTTGCAAATACAATAGTAATATGCCTTCCATATCAGGAAACTAGAATTTTAGGGTGAAAGTTTTTCTTATAGAAAAGAGTGGATGTTATGTTGAAAATTGCACAGAGGGAATTTTCCATTTCTCTCCAAGAGAAAAATTTCAAATATAAGTCATTGAACATCAAAAAAATTAAAAATTTCAGGAAGAACTTTCAAAGATGCCTCTATTTCTTGAGATGGTTTTGATTATCTTAAAAAATGACCCTTTTATCTTGCATCGAGTTGGCTATCTTTAATTCTTGTATAGATCATTTTTCTCTGCTACTGAATTTTCTTTACTCTCTTGTTTTAAAATGTATAAGCAAAACAAACAAACAGACAAATGAAAAATCATAATACTAGTCAATATAGAAATGCAATGCACACTTCCAAAATGTGTGTCACCCCTCTAAACATTCATGTTTTTTACACAGACAAATTTTCCTTTTACCACCATGTCTGAGAATACACCGTCAGATGTGTGGATATATGCATGCTAGAGGAAAGTCTTATGATTACATTCATTTTAATCTCCCCAGGGTGTCTAAGCACTTGGAATATTAGTGTCAGAGTTATGTAGTTGTCAAGGAATTCCCCATAAAAAGACTCTGGTGTCATCTAAAAGCAAATAATTTTTGTCCCTCCATTACATAAGTAAATAAGGCCTCTGGGCAACAGAAATAGTTTTCCTGACATTCAGACAGTAAAGCATATTTACTACATAAGGCATTTTTCTCCAGTTTTCAGAAAATTTGAAGAATGTTAGCTATGTGCTTCCTAAACCATAGGGGATTAGAAACTGAGAGGGGGAAAGGATGGAGTCTAGTCATAGAGCAGGCACTTCAAGCATGACAGAGACTACTATAACAGAATACTACTAAAAGCAAATTTATATTCATATTATATTTATAATATATTTATATGAATAATGTAAATATTTATATAAATGTAAAATGTATTTAGAAATTTTATTTTTTTCAGGACATAGGTACAGAGGAACTGCTATCCAATGCCAGTACAATGTTAAAGTTCAAATGAACATTGTATTGAAATAAAAGTTATCAAGAATGGAAGTCAAAGAGAAGAAGAAATTGTATCTAGCACTTCAAGTGTTCATTGAGAAATGTGGTATTTTGTTAATTGTCTTGTTCTGCCATATTGTAACCAGTTTGTACTTTTTACAAAGAGAAAACCATAACTGAATGCATCCCAAAAATATTTAAATCTTAAGATTTTACTGTCTCCTAATTCCTCTTTCCCTTTTGGACAGAGTCTGCACATTTTTCATCCTGCAAGATTACTTGTTCTTAAAACCACATTCATTCTATCTACTCAATTCACGCATGCATGCCAATATGGAGAGGTGACCATTTCTTGCCTTGTATTTTTGCAAATAACAAGGGAGGGAAGCTTGGGCAGGACAGTGGGATCTAATTTTAAACATTTCAGGAGTCAGAAAAAAAATGGTTAAGTATCTTTTCATGAAGGTAGTTGTTCAACAACAGTTGATTAGCAGAGGAATCCTGTCCATGGTAAACATTTACTAGCTATCTGTTTGAGTTGGCCATTTTTGTCTTTGATGAGACACCCTGGCTGCTGATCTCTATTATTCCATCAATCTAGCCACAGTCTGTGAGCCTAATTCTGCAGTGCAGCATACTGGCAAACTGATAGCCCAGGGTATCAGTTAACACAGGGCCTAATGTTTGCTGCTCAAATGACTGCTATGTTCCATGGATAGATTCCAGTGGTGAAGCTTACGGACTTACATCTGATGCAGCTACCTGAAGTCATCGATAGCCAGTTTTCTAGTCCAGCTGATTAGTCCTAACATGAAAGCAATTGACTCACCCACTGACAGTCTAAACCAACACATAATTTCTGACTCAAACATCTGCGATTATTTTAATAGCCTTTTCATACCTCTCTATTCTATTTATCATAACAGAAGCATTTAAAGGGAGAACACTCCTACAGAAAGAGACATGGAGTTCTTTTGTTTTTCTTTCTACTTGGAGCACCAGGGATTAAAGCTCTCGTTCAATTAGAACACATATTTAGCCTTCTAACATATCCCCAGTGAGACAGACGTTCTTCAAAAAATGTCTTATTTAAGAAATTGGTTGTCCACCCTTTTTAAAAGTATCCATATTGAAAAAAATTCCCCTATTTCTCCTTTCGGTCCATTAGTTTGCAAATATATTGAACTCTTTTTCACCATTCAGGATTATTATCTCTTAAATTACAATTTGTCAATTGCCTGAACCAACAAGGCCTTCAAACATCTCAAAACTGAGCACACTCTTCATTATCTTGCTATTACTAACAATGTAAACTGAAAACTAAGCCATCATTCTGGCAAGCATGGTTTCCCCTTGCTAATCAGACCATGGATTCTCTCTCCCCTTAGAGAGGTCAGTTTTGAGCCATCCTGTGATCACTGTTGAGCATACCCTGCTGTAGGGGTGTCTTTCCAGCATTATCCACTGTCAACGAGGACAGGCAGATGTCACAACCACACGGCAGTAAATGAAGGAAGAACACAGAACACAGAGTCTTCCTTCCTACTTGAGGAAGCTGCAGCTGATTGTAAAACTACAGAGCTTTAAGACATACCATAGAAACAGAGAACACCAAAGGAAATACTACCCAGGGAAGGGCATGTTTAAACCTTCCTGTTTGCAGCTGCTATCAACATTTTCACCCTAATGTGACCAGAAATCTCAGTTTTCAGTTGAGAAACATGAGTCACGAAACAATACTTGCTAGCCACCTTCACCTTTCCCCTCTCCACCCTCATTCATGCCCTGGTTTTGTTTTGCTTTTCTAACATTTGAATGTCCCCTTAGTTTGTATCCTGACCTACTAGAAAGTTAAAAAAATATCATTAAGTCAGTTGATCATATAACTGAATTCAAGTTACAGCCCACAATCACTTGTAAATGGCTATAAGATGCCTTCTTTCTTTCTTTCTTTCTTTCTTTCTTTCTTTCTTTCTTTCTTTCTTTCTTTCTTTTTCTTTCTTTCTCTCTTTCTCTCTCTCTCTCTCTCTCTCTCTCTCTCTCTCTCTCTCTCTCTCTTTCTTCTTCTTCTTCTTCTTCTTCTTCTTCTTCTTCTTCTTCTTCTTCTTCTTCTTCTTCTTTTTCTGACTTCTTGCCTCTAATTAATAAGAGTAAAATCTTTTCTGGAACTAAAAAAAAAAATCAAACTCAGTGGATTACTAAATGTTATATAAATAGGGCTCCATTGTGTGAGATTCACCCCCTTTCAGAAACTCTTGATTCTTCCTTCTCTCCGTGCTGGGAGGGAAGTAAAGGACAAAGGCATCATTAAAACCGGTTAACCTGATCATTTTCAAACAGACATGTGCAAAGCATCTAGGCTGGGAACCCTTTGGCAACTAAATTGTCAGGGAATAATTTATTACTGACAAGAACAGAGTGTGCAGTGGAATATCCCAAACAAGAGCATGCTCAATGAGCCAGAGGCTTGCTATAAATATCTTCCCCAGGATTGCACTTCCTAGAGTCTAAAATTATTCTAAAAGCATCACGTTCCGAGGGGAGGGGAGGAAAGGGGGTTGTGCTGTGCTGGACAGCCAAGTAGCGGGATCAAGGCAGCAGGGTTTTCTTGTGATTGTTCTAGTGACTAACCTCATTAAGTCTGTTTGCCTCTTGATTTCATAAAACAAGAATAATGAGAAAAACCTCTGAATTCCTTTCAAGATCTGAAATCTTGCAATGACAACATTGATAACCTATACACAGAACCCTGGCATCTGATGTTATGCAAACTGATCTAGGCCCATTCAAAGAAAATAGAATTTGGGCAGCTTAGGTTCAGCAAGTCAAAGAGCCCTGCTGCTAAGCCTGACAGCTGAGTATATTCAATTCTTCAGGAGTCACATGCTGAGTCACATGCTGGATGAAAAACTGAGCCCTCCCCCTCCCAAGTTGTCCTCTGACCTTCATACCCATGGCATAGAATGTGCATGCACAGACACAGAAAGTAAATTTTCAAAAAAAAAAAAAGAAAGAAAATAGAATTCAAAAATTGTAAACTAGGGCTGTTTTCAAATAACCTTTTGATTTTCATGTGAGCTATATAATCAAAAAATGTTCTTCCACATAGTGATAGTGAGTATGGCAATATAGAAAGTAAAAATTGTGCAAAGATGTTATATATGTATTTATATATATATACACACACATATATACACACACACACAAGCTAGGGCTTCAATTTTCAAAGCACAAATTTTTGTAATGTTTATCAAATTTGTTTATTCACTGTGTGAATGTGTGTGTATGTGCTCAAACCAACTATATCATATCACAGTGGGCTTGTGGAAGTTAGAGGATATCTTCCTGGAGCTGGCTAGCGATCTCCTTCCTTCACGTGAGTCCCAGAGATGGAACTCAAGTTTCCAGGCCTTATAGCAAATGCAAATGAAAAAAAAAAAAAGCTACAAAAGATAAATACTTCAAAAAATGTGGTAATAAGCAGAATTCATCTCCCCTTGATCTCTTCGTGTTTCACATTCTGCCTACATTTTAAGGTCCTTTCTATGTGTCTCTATCAAGTGCCTGTTTGGCAGGATCCATATTTTATTAATGTTTCTTTTTCTGCGTAGTATGTTACCTATAAGGACTATCAGTAAATGTGTGTGGAATTAAATACTGTTTTCAGTGTCTTGGGTGAGTGTGATACATACTTACCAGGAGTAATGAATCAAACTAAATTTAGCATTTTTTAAATCTGAATTTTAGATAAATCCCCATACTTCTTTCATTATAAGTGACTGAGAAGACTAAGATTTCACATAGAACCTGCAAAAACAAAAAACAAAACAAACCAACAAACAAAAACCTGGTAAAACAGATGTGTTGTCTTGATTTTTAATCTAAAATGAAAACAAAACCAAATCATAGCTATATACTCTTATGCTCCTATTATTCTTCCTGTATGTATCCATCCATCAAACATTTCATGAGTCAGATGCCTAAGTCTCTGTTTATATACTCCTATGAGTAAGATATGGTTCCCTCTTACAATAGTGTTTATAGCACAGAGAGAACGAAACTCACTTGTAGACAACAGATAGTTGTGGTCATATTGATATGCAAACAAGTGATTGACAGTGTTGGCTGAAGGAAGCCTCTGAGGATAAGTAATAGCTAAGGTATTTCTGAGCCAGTCAGAGCAAGAGACTTGGAGAATCCTAGTCAAAAGCAGTAGCTTCATATCTTTATTTAAGAAACTGAAAACAGTGAGTGCATATCATGTGTGTTCTTTTGTGATTGGGTTACCTCACTCAGGATGATGCCCTCCAGACCCATCCATTTGCCTAAGAATTTCATGAATTCATTGTTTTTAATAGCTGAGTAGTACTCTATTGTGTAAATGGACCACATTTTCTGTATCCATTCCTCTGTTGAGGGACATCTAGGTTCTTTCCAGCTTCTGGCTATTATAAATAAGGCTGCTATGAACATAGTGGAGCATGTGTCCTTATTACAAGTTAGAACATCTTCTGGGTATATGCCCAGGAGAGGTATTGCTGGATCTTCCAGGCACTCACTGATAAGGGGATATTAGCCCAGAAATTTAGAATACCCAAGATACAATTTGCAAAACACATGAAACTCAAGAAGAAGGAAGACTTAAGTGTGGATACTGCATTCCTTCTTAGAATGGGGAACAGAATACCCATGGATGGAGTTACAGAGACAAAGTTCGGAGCAGAACATGAAGGCAGAGACTGCCCCACTTGGGGATCCACCCCATAAACAACCACCAAACCCAGATACTAGGCAGATGCCAACAAGAGCCTCCTGACAGGGGCCTGATATAGCCGTCTCCTGCAAGGCTCTGCCAGTGCCTGGCAAATACAGAAGTGGATGCTCACAGTCATCCATTGGATGGAGCACAAGGTCCCCAATGAAGGAGCCAGAGAAATATCCAGGGAACTGAAGGGGATTGAAGCTCCATAGAAAGAATATCAATATGAACTAACCAGTACCTTCAGAGCTCCTTGGAACTATACAACCAATCAAAGAAAACACATGGTGGAACTGGTGGCTCTAGCTATATTTGTAGCAGAGGACGGCCTCATCGGTCATCAATGGGAGGAGAGGCCCTTGGTCCTGTGAAGGCTCTAAACCCCAGTATAGGGGAATGTCAAGACCATGAATGGGAGTGGGTGGGTTGGGGAGCAGGGGGAAGGGGAGGGGATAGGGGGTTTTCAGAGGGGAAACTAGGAAAGGGGATAACATTTAAAATGGAAATAAAAAAATCTAATTCAAAAAAAAAAGAAAGAAAGAAAGAAAGAAAGAAAGAAAGAAAGAAAGAAAGAAAGAAAGAAAGAAAGAAAGAAAGGGAGAAACTGAAAACAGTACTTATGCCAGATATTTTTCTAAGCACATTAAAACCAGTGTCTTCTTTAATAGGAAAACGTAAAAGGGACCATTGGTACCCTAAGGTTGCACACCAGGAGAAAGAAGGCAGAGAGAATAAATGGAATTTCACAGGTCAAGATACCTGCTTTTAGATAGTCAAGCTGTTTGAACCTAGTTCTGTTCCCGTCTCTAACTGCACCACATTTATTATGCCCTTAGCAGCCTATTCATCCATTTGTTCAGGCTCTAACCTATGTGTAGACTTGGATGCTATCAGCTCTTCTGATGATGCCTCAAGTATTGCCTAAATAGAGACTCTGAGAACTCATTGTGATTTAAAGCAATAGAGTCATGTGGTCATATTTAGGACTCCAGAAAGAACATTCTGGTTGAAACATAAGGATGAAAGACCAGGAAACCTTGAGCTGAGACACCAAAGGGCTACCAAGGCCACCAAAGGGCTACCAGGGGCTCTTCTGGACAATGCCTAGGCTTCCACCCATACTTTGGAAGAAAGCAAAGCTTCTGTTGTTTACACAAGGATTATGGAGTGAGTAAGGTCTCAGCCTAAACAGCAAGTGCTCTGGAAAGGCCATCTCTGACTTGGGGGCAAAGTAGACAAAGAGGGTTTTCAGAGAGTCTTTAAAGTGCCTATGTAAAATGAGACAGCCAAGGTCAGAAGAAAAAGTGATTTTGGATGACTTGGAGCAGGCCAGGTAAGTGAGGACTTTTTAGCCATCTGCCCTCATCTCCACTCATCACCAGCCAGCTAGTTAGTACAGAGCTAAAGTTCAAACTTTCCTCTCAGTTCGGAGCTCTGAGTTCCTCCAGTAAACAGTGAGACATCTGTAGATTGCCTAGTTTAATAGCTGGCCTGAAGTAAATAAATATAGGTGACTTCTATTGCACCACCACCCTTGCTGCTGAAGATGCACAGAAGTATCACCCTGTACAAAGCCTTATTACTTGTCCATTGTTTTATGGCAGTTCTTAAGACACAGCTCTTCATTAAGTCTTGAAATTCATGTCCTCTACTTCTATTTCCACATTCCTCCACATATATAACGCCAATTTCTAGGCAGATGACTGGAAACTATAAAAACATGGGAACTGGGTTTTTGTGTGAATGGCTTCAGTGGGAGTTAGCACGGATTTTAGTTATCACTACTTTCCACAATTCAAGAGTATCAAAAACAAATGAAAAACTTCATGTGGGTTTTCTAGAAGGCTTCCAGACAGTTTGCAGTAAGATCACTGGAAGCTATTCTTGTTTATCCTGCAATCGCTTTTTTTTTTTTTTAAAGATGGGGGTAGTATTAATATATTTCTGTTTCATAGGATAAATGGCAGAGAGTTTCCATTTCCTATCATTTTCCATTATACAAGATTTCTGTGCCCTAAAATCAATTTCCTGAACTTGGACGCTGCATGTGAGTTGAAGAGCACTCCTTGGCCATCGCTTTCATGACTTTGGACTTGGATGCTGGTGATGTCTATTTGCTCCTTCCTAAGATGAAAACTTTGTAGAGAAGATACAACAGGATCAGAATCCAAAGCCACACTTTCCCCGTGGCTTTGTCTATCTGTGCTATGTCTAGGACTCCATAACTTTTTTTTCTCCGAGTTTTGCATTTAAAACTGTTCTGTCCTAATTAGTGCTATTCACCAACTTAGACTGCTTTTTTGGCTGTAGGCCTACTAAGTAAGCATTTTGAGCTGCTTTAGTTGATGTTGTTGCCATTGGTCAGTGTTGGTGTGTTCCTCCCCACATCCCACGTACACAGTCTCTTGATCTCTTACTTTGGGATGATTGAAGTCATGCAAGTGAAAATAAATCTTCAAGCCATTATCAATACAGTCTTATATTTAAATGATATGGTCTGATTTGCAGAAGAACCTGCAATTGAAACTATTGCCAAAAACATTGAGACATTAGCACAACCTTCACTGTTTTCTTTCCTCTTATTTCTCATTTTTTGTAAATCATGAATGATGGCATTGAAAATTAACCATCCACAGAGAGCCTATCAAATGAACATTACAATTAGAAGAGGGCATCTATGTGTTTATAACCTGGATACTCTCTCATCAGATGTGTGAAGACAGGGATGCTTTTGAACTGTCAAAATGAAAGTTGGCATTCTTTCTTATTTTAGGGATGGGCTCATTTGCTTTGGAAATCAGAGTCTGAGCAGTCAAACTACAGAGAAGAAGCAAATCACTTAGAGGGTTGTTTGCCTCCATGGGACACTGTCATTTGCCTTCCTTCTTCATGTGACATTCGGGACTCTATGCAGCTCCTCTTGTACTGTATGCGAAGATTTCAAAGTGAAGGAAAATCACCAGAAACTCAGTAGATTTAACCCAAGAAAATGTTTGGCCTGGCCACTCTAGTTTTCAAAAAGATAAATACTAAAATGCTTCAGAGAAGTATAGTTCCAAGATCAGAGATGAATGGAAGATTTCTAAAATGTACTAAGAGACGGCTTGCATAGCTGTTCTTTACCTAAGCATCCACAGGTTGAATCCCAGCTGAGATATCATTCTCTGCATTCGCTTTTCCTATAACCAAGCAAGTGTTTGCAAAAGGATTAAGAGCATTCAAGACATTACACAAAGTGTGGGCGACTCTCTTGTCTCTCTTGTCACTCTTGGGCATTGACTTGGGCTGGGTATTACTAATATTGCCTTCTTTTTAATGCCCTTCCCAGGTTTGTGAAGAAGTGGAGAGGAAAGGAGACATCAGTTCCTTTATCTCCTCCCTGCAAAATTGCCACTATACCCTGTTCTCTGTGTTAAGAGGGAGTCTCCTAAGAATTATAAAGAAAAGGATTCATTAGCAAAGAAAATACATATTTCAAATTTCTGTTTATTTCCCAAGAGAAGAAAATTGACAGTAGTTAATGTCTAATAAAGGAAATTGCTCTTTGCACTGTCTTATATCAAGATCACCGTAGAAATGAGTCATAATTGAATTCCTGGTTTTTAGATATGTTTATAGCTTTACAATGTGCTGAGTTCTCTGGGCAAGCAGATTGCTTAATGCCAACAATGTTCAAATGAAGAAAAGAAATCTAAACACAAGCAAGTTAGTTTTGTTCTTGCCCATCAAGGACCTGACCAGCACACAATAAATACATTCGTGGAATTGATTCTTTTCTTGATTTACTTTGTTTCCACAGACAAAGAAAAGGAAGGAAGGAAGGAAGGAAGGAAGGAAGGAAGGAAGGAAGGAAGGAAGGAAGAAGGGGAGGGGAGGGGAAGGGGAAGGGGAAGGGGAAGGGGAAGGGAAAAGAAAAGAAAAGAAAAGAAAAGAAAAGAAAAGAAAAGAAAAGAAAAGAAAAGAAAAGAAAAGAAACGAAAAGAAAAGAAAGAAAAGAAAGGAGGAAAGGAAAGGAAAGGAAAGGAAAGGAAAGGAAAGGAAAGGAAAGGAAAGGAAAGGAAAGGAAAGGAAAGGAAAGGAAAGGAAAGGAAAGGAAAAAAGAAGTGAGAAGGCACCATCAAAGACATTCTAAATCTAAGTGACCTTCTGTCACTGAAATTTAAAACTAAGCAAAACAGGTTAAAACAAACAGATTTGAATGTCCCAAAGGCTCATGGCTTTGCAAATTTAGTTCTATCTCTCTTGCAAATTATTCTGTTAAGTTTAAGGAGTGCAAATACATTGTTCACATAATTTGGTTTTCTTTTCCTACATATAAAATTAAGAAGTCAATCAATCTAGGGTCTCTAAATTGCCTCTTCTTTCAAACACAGTCACGTCTTAAGCAATAGCCTAACATCATCCAGCAGTCGTTTTATTAGATGTCTATCCCTTTGATGAGAATACATGTAGAAAGATACTGAGTTTTAGAGCCCTGCACTTACCATTTCATGACTCCTCTGCTTATAGGCCTTCTTCCCTTTGTTAATATTTGATTCTCTTAGGAATGAAAGAGTTAAAAGTGGTAAAGTTACCTACCTAAATACACATAGAATACGGAAAGATGAGGAAGAGATTTTGTGTTGTTTTCTTTCTTGGGTTTCTTTGTGTATTCAATGTGGCCTTATTTAATGGTGTCGTATTTATCACTGTGACAAGACTTTCTGGGTTCCTGCTGGGTACACAGCAAGTTACCAGACCCCATGGGAATTTAAGCAGTGCACAAAAGGCATGACTCCCACACATGAGCCTTCAGTCTAAAATGATCCCATCTGTTTGACCTTTCAAGTATAGTACATAAACATCTTTGTCCTTCACTGAGTAAATAATACCACTATAGTTCAACTTAAATGGTGGATACAGACAGAGAGACAGAAATTCAAAAGAAGCTAATTTGTCCAAGACCATATGTCTAAAAATTAGCAGGATTAGACATAGAATGTGGGGGTCTTTTTCTTATTCAGTTTAATTTGATTCAAACCACTTTACTACTTAGCAGCATGGTACAGAGGGAAATCCACCCTCAGAATTCTACATATTTTTTCACATTAAAATGAACTTCTCCTGCCTTAAGGACTGCAGCGAAGGCATTTTATGCCCGGTTTTAAAGCTTTACAATCTGTCCTGGGTGAAACTGGACTTCATCTATTAACTAAGTATCTTCTACAACTGGAGAAAGAGCAAAGATCACTGAAGGCTGTGAAAGTAGGGTATCGCATAGCAAGTAACTGAGATGCCGCCTTTATACGAGACCTTGTTCTGAGGATTCTCAAACATATCTAAGAAAGTCATACAGCCTCAAGCATACAAGAAAGCTGTCGATCACAAGGGTTTTATTGATGCTGTTGTGGTCCTCTCCCTATGAAGGTGAATATTGTTAGCTAGGGCCATAGTCTCACATGCTCTCCAAGATTACAGTATTAAGGGTATTATTACCCTTAATAGGGCCAAAGTAACTAGCCCTAGATCACTAGCTAGTAAATTGTAAAATATAGGTATGTTTCTTATTTCATTACATTGTCTTCTAGAGTAACATGAATCATCAAAATCTGCCTACATTAATGTCCTATGCACTGGCTTAAATTCTAGGCTCTGAAAAAGTTAGTGTCTCTCTGGGCTCCCCCTTTCACAAAACAGCTAGTAAGAGCTCTGTACACTCTTCATGCTGACTATAGGTAGCTTCATCGTCAGCCTGATCATTCCCTTATAAGTTTGTCACTGTAAGATATTCTATGATTGTTACTAAATAAATAAATAGAATTCTCACAATGGCATGATGTTTTGGTTTGGGTATGCTTGTTTGTTTGTTTGTTTGTTTGTTTGTTTTTGATCTTTTAGATCACTTTTTGAAGGTTTGAGAAGAGAAAGCATCTCAGCGTTGCCCTTCACAGGGTCTGAAGAAGGTGGGAAGGTCCCCACTGACCCAGAGGCTATGAGAATGAACTCCCTAGAGCCCAGATCACTGCCATCCTAATGTAAATGTTATGATAAAATATTAAACTGTATGTATAATTGATGCTTACTTTATAGTAATTCAGGGTCTTGCTTGTTTGAATAAAATTTATTATTTACAATCCTCTACTAGAAGTGATCTCCCTTTGTTGGTGTCTCTTTCTAATTGCTTGAACTGCATGACAGATTCTCATAGGCAGCATTTAAATAATTATTATCCTCTTCTTACTTCAGAGGCAGCATCTAAGACTCTGATAGATAGTATTATAAATACCCTTTTTGCATAATAAAAAGTGTTCACATCTTGGTTGCTCAAGAGTGCACATCACAGTAAAGGAAGCCCAGTGGCAGACTCTATATAACTGACCTCCACAAAAAGACCATGTTCTTTGTTTACAGACTGAAGGGCATCTGTGAGCACAGTATATATTATTTATTACATTTTAAAGTTTTCATAAAATGTGAAATTCTATCATAATTTACATTGAAGAGCAATATAAATGTTAGAATGTGTATTCTTTGTGCGTTTGTGGAGAAGGAGAACGTTAGACATGTTAACATCATCTGCTAAGCCATCTACTCAGTAAGAGAACACAGCAGAAGCCGATCCTCTTCATCCCTTCGCATTGGTGAGACCACGAAATTAACAGAGTCAGGAGACTTGTGATTCACTCTGAACTGATTTCTTTTCTATTGCACAGTAGCTATCTACTAGATTTTTAAAAATAATTGTTTTTAACTTATTTAGTAGAAACTCAATGATTAATAATGATTTGCAGGTATATAATTCTTCCCAATCAATCACATATTTAAGATAGGACACTTAATTTTATGACCTTAATAAGTTCAACTGAAAGATTGCTCATAACAAAGAAGTTCAATCTTCCTTAGCAATTTTTGAGATTCATGTACACAGAAGTCCTGGTTATTAAACTGTGCTTTGTTTTGATCATTAAAATTGAAAAATAAAATTAAGTAATTTAATTACATGAAACGTATACAAAAGCCATTTTATAACTCATTTTCTCAGTATTTTTTGCTTCTCATTGAAAAAAAGCATTAATCATATGTTACTATTTATTAACAAGCACATTGAACCATGTGACAGCTATTGCTGTCTTTTTTTAGTTTTTATATATGCACTGTTAATTAGCTTTTCGCATTACAATTATTCCAAAGATCTTTAAGGGCAAATGCCATTTCTTTTACTGTGTTTCTTTTCTTCTTAGGGTACCTAAACCTTTACCTTCAACTTCTTTATATTTGTCCAGGTGCCCGTGTGTCCACTGTAAGCCAGGAATTAAAGATACAGTCCCTGTCCCAATAAAAATGGTACTTGCAAGAGACAAAAGACACTGAGCTTGGACAGCAGAGAGGAAGTCAAGGGGGTCTACATAAAGGCTTTGTGACTCATCCCAGAAAGAATGAACGGGTAGGGATTGGCAATGCAAGGAAGGTAAGAACGTTATGTAGAACAGATTTTACACACAGTAGGCACTCAGTAAATAACTGCCTCTTTATTCTGGAATAAGTGGTATTGACTTGAAATCAGTGACCTTTCAACCCCACAAATCTATGGGTCCATGACTTTTTAAGCCATTAGTGCCCTATTTATGAAGTGAATGCCTCAGGCTTTCTTTTCTCCAAAGAGTGTTTCTCCTTACTTAGCAGAACAGAAAACAGGGCTGCTTTTTGAAGAAAGACAAAAAGAAACCCTTAGGTTTGATGTTCATATGTCTATTCTAATAGTAAGAAACAGTGATTTGGGCATATTTTTAAATGAAGAGAAAGAAAGGATGAATAGAAACATCTTACCTCTGATAGCCAACCATTGTTAACAAAATAGTATTCTTCTTTCCAGAGTTTTTCATTTGGAAAAAAAATGTGAGGGTCATTATGTTTACATGGTTGCAATGAAATTGGCAGTGCATAGTAAAAACCAGAACCCACAAAACTAAATATTATATGACACAATGTGCATAACTTTTAATTAATTAGAACAATGTTACTAATATCTTAGGAGTTGTTCCTGTCCTGGGAATCAAAAATTGAAGATTTATATTAACATTGCCACAAAGCATCATTTTATACACCAGTTTCATCAGTTCTGTTGTCCCCGTAACTCATGAAATCAAGGAGATTTCATGAGAAGAACATAATTTAATCAGGTCTATTGTTGAATCTTGAGATACTTTCAACATTTTCAATTTGTTCCCAATGGTTCTGCGGTGAGTAGGCTTGATAGAATTCCTTCACTAATTATTTGAATTCGCTTTAGGACCAAGGGTTAGGATTTGAATGAATGAATCAAGAGATAGGGTGCTTTTAAGGTTTACACATTGCCAACAAGGTTTTCAGAAAGATCTGCTCAGCTTTTCTTCTTAGCTGCTGTGAATGGGCTTCTGACAGTTGTCATCACTGGCCTTTTTTTTTTTTTTTTTCACTTAAGTCTTTGTTATATTGATCACCTTTTCTTAAATGCTGAAGTTCTCATTTATTTGATCACAGTGAAGCTTCATATTTTCCCCCTCTGCAGCTGGTTTTGAAGAATGAAGACTATATTGTTATTGATTCTCAGTCAATAGTTCAGACCGTCTACCCACAGCAAAGATTTCTGGGTCTTAGTTAATTGATACTCCATTGCTCTTTGAACACTGCTCTAAAATGTAAACTAAATGAATCCCTTTGGTGGCAGATTTGTGGCAATAACCCTTCTGGGTGCTGACTCTCAGTTTCAGAAGAACTCTGGGCCAGGTGTCTCAAGTCTTCTGAGGACTATTTGCACTAGAATTTCTCATAATTTACTGAACCCTCACACTCTTAAAAGTCAACTCTTTGTACTTGTTTTCCTTTTTTTAAAAGACTCCATGCTCTTTTCTCAACCTGTCACACTAGATATGATACAGAGGAGAGTGACAGTCTGGAACATAACACCAGAGCACCCTTAGAGAGACAGAAGCCCTGACCTGTCTCTGCCACAGTTAGACTGTTCAATAGCTTCTATTATATGTTATCTGCTTGGGGGTGCTTTCATCCTTCCCTTAGAAGGTCTTTTGGGATTCTGAATGCTAGTCTCTATTTATGGGTATCTTTGATTTGACCCTCCTAATCATTCATACAGAGCAATCATCTCTGCTACTGCTCAAGATGTAGGCTAATCAGCAAGGAGAAAATTCTATGGGCAGAAAACTTACACTTGACTTCAGGGTTTTGTCCTCTCATAACCCAGCTTGAATCCAACTTCATGAAACCCCACAGTCAGGCTTCTGAGCTCAGATTTATATAGAGTACACCACTATGAGAAAGCACGCTGGCTAAAGTAGTAGAAACTATTTCCAGTTTCAACAAATCTGGTCCAGTCTCTGCTTTTTTCTAATGCACTGATCATCAAAGTACCCCTTGGGAAGAGATGCTCTGGTGAACTAGTCATATATATATTTACATGCAATGAACATGGATTCAACATTTGTGCATGCTTCTCACTATGTCAGTGGCTGACTTAATATTATACTTAATTAATACAACAATCTTTTTAAACAAATACTATTTCCCACTTATTTTAGATGTGGTTTAATATCTTTATCCAAGGTCATGCACCTAGACAGCATCCAAGCAAGAATATAGACGAGGCTGTCTTTACCTTCATTTTAGGCCTTTTCATCTGTATCTAAGCATGACTTTTTATCACACACTTTTGAGGCCCTCCACTGTTTGCCATAGCATATGATAAGTGCTATGAGGTGTTACATGGTCTACATAATGCTGAAATTGCTAAATTGCCCACATATCTCCACCCATATAAATTTACTAAGCACAAAAATTATATTCATTTTGGTCCCCATAATCCATCAGCCTGCCTAGAACTAGTGGGTATTCAATATTATCTTTAATTAATACATAATTAAACCAATAAGTAATTCAGCAAGTTGGTAGAGCTAGTGATATTCAGATTATGTACAATTATATTTTCTGCATAGAAAAGTAGAACATATGTTTGCTTTTCTTCACCTGTGTAAAAGTTGTTGCACCTGTACTATTTGTACACAAAGCATGTATCAACTTCCTGCCTTTATCGGCAGTGTTAATTCTACTCTCCAAATAGTTGTAGAGCTCCCAGATACTTTAATCCATGTTGTGTTGTTATAGGCGAATATAGAATTGGTAACAGGTAAAGAAAAATGAGTATTCTCACAAGCATAGATGCTGAGCTATGTGAGTTCAAGTGCCTATATCTGGTAAAGTCCTTGAGGCATTGTAACATGGTGAGATGCCTCACAGGAGAGAAAATGGGACAATAACAGCTTAGCCCTCTTTGCCTTTCCTTATAAAATCATTGATACCACCCTTGACTTCACAATGCCATCAACCAAAATAACATTCCGTAGGTCTCAACCCCAGTGAACAGCAACAGAACAACTTGGAAACTGTTTCCAACCCATAAATTTGAAGAAATCTTTTCAAATCACAGAACCTTTTTACTCTGTGTGTGTGTTTACATAAACTATAACCAAAAAAGTCCTAGTTGTCTCTAGATAGAATCTAAGAAACAAGATTTTTCAATGTTCCTCCATATTTCTTACCCTCCATCCCAACCTTAAATTAAAAAAGAATCCTAAGACTTCACAGACCTTTCAAATACTCAAATAGATTTCGTTTAATTTCACCCTATTCAACAAATTCCTACTAAATTCTAAAATGTCTCTAGTACCAGAGAACTTGCACTTGATGGGCCTTGTTTTAAATTTAGCCTTATTTAAATAGAAAGTAGAAATGAATAGAATGTCTTCATTGACAGGCGTGAATAATGGTAAAAAATAATTTTAAAAAAACTTAATAACATAAACCATGCATCTTTAAAGAATTAATCATTTTAAAAAGTAATCTTTAAAATATGTCTAAAGAAAATTAATAGAAATATATGATATGTCTTCAAGGATGCTCTTTGCAATGTCATTTATAATAATAATTTATCAAAAAAGAAAACTGAAAGCCACGTGAATCTCCAACTGTGCAGAATGATTTAATTGACTGATGGTTCACATGTATAATAGTTAAACAATTAAAATATTGCTCTGTCTCCTCATTCATGATTGAATAAATATTCATAAAATACTAGCGTGATAGTTAATATTGATTGTCAAATTAATAGTATCTTGAATCACATAGAATATGATGTTCTGGGCATACCTATAGGGGATTATTTAGGTTAACTTAGTTTCTGGGTATGCCTGTGAAGCAATAGCTAGATGATCTTAAACTCAAATGGGAAGAGCCAGCTTAATTATGGACAACACCATTCTATGGACTAAGGTCCCAGGCTCAACAAAAAGGAGAAAGGGAAATGAATGCTGGAATTCATTCTTCAATCTCTCTCTCTCTCTCTCTCTCTCTCTCTCTCTCTCTCTCTCTCTCTCTCTCTCTCTCTCTCTCTCTGTCTCTGATTGTTGATCCAGTGTGACCAGCTGCCTCAGGTTCCCGCTGCTCTGACTTCCCTGCCATGACGAATGGATGTACGTCCTGTACGGACTGTATGTTCTGGTACTATAAGTCAAGATAAATCCCTTTCTTCCTTCAGTTGCTTCTGTCTGATATGTTTTCACATCAACTGCATAATTAATGACTACAATTGGTAAATGAGAAATTCAAGTTACAGAACAGCATGATAGTCTCTGCATAAGAGAAAGTAGTCTGTTTTTAAATGCATATTTGTATACATAGAAGAAGGTATGGAAAATATTGCTAGTCACTTCTCCGCAGTGAAACTACATTCCCTTCACTTACAATCTTTCTATAGAAACATTTGTTTCTTCTACGGTCAAAGGAAAAGTAACTTTAGTGTAGGTCTTGTCATGAACTGAAATTGCTCTCATCTTCAATAACGGTATACAGGTACGTGAAGAATATCCTTCCTACACACAGTATTTGCAGCAAATGAAATGCATCCCCTACCCACTCAATGCACTTGCCTAGCAGTCAGGCATCTCCAGTCTCCCCGAATCCTCCTCTCTACTAACACACTTTTTCTGCACACTAGTTAGAATGACCCTGGTGAAGATATATCTTTCCCTTCCCCCGGAACTTCCCGTGGCTTTCTGTTAGACTCGAACAAAGCAGATGCTAGGATCCCGGTGATTCATCCTGACTCTGTCTCCTACCGCTGTTCATTTCTCAGTCCATTTTGACCTCTTGCCTCAGGACCTTCTTCTATCTCTGTTCCCACGGCTGGGATTATACTTCCAGTGTTCCCTCATTTTTCCCATTCTTACTCTGGTCTCCACTAAAATTCATCGTTTTAGAATTACCTTCTATAAACACTGTTTTAATGAGAACTCTTTAAAACCTCAGTCTCCTTAGACCTACCTTGCATCTCTCCCTACCAAACGCTCATTACTGTTTAACCTATTCTTCCTTTCTGTTGTATTTCATTTTGTGTATTTTTGTTTATGTGTTTGGCTTTTGGGGATCTTGCTATATAGAACTGTCTGGCCTGGTACTTGCTATGTAATTCTAGCACGCTTGGAATTTACGGATCCCTCCTGGTTTTATCTCCTGGGTGCTGGGATTACAGGTATGCACCACTATATTTGGTACACATTCTTTTTTGTCTGATTGTCTATAGCAGAGGTTCTCAGCCTGTGAAATAAGACTCTTTGGGTGGATGGGGCAGAATTCATTTCAGACATCCTATGTATCAGATATTTACATTATGATTCATAACAGTAGCAAAATTATGTTCATAGGGTAGCAACAAGAATAACTTTATGGTTGGAGGTCACACAACCCAAAGAACTATATTAAAGGGTCAAACATTAGGAAGGTAGAGAACCACTGATCTACAGTCTATCAACTTTGACCAGGATATAAGTTCTTAAAGGCCAGAGTTTTGCTGGTTTGTTTTTGTCGCTTTAATAACCATTGACTAGAGAAGGCACAGATTAGGGATTCCATACATAAGTTTAAGTTAAGAAAGAAAGTTTTTAAGAATGGTTTCAAGCTTTTCTTACTTGGCTCCCGGAAGTCCAAGGTTCCAACTCTAGAGTCAAGTGCTGCCAGGGGATGAGGAAAAGAACTTCCGTGTGTCAGGTGTGGTCAAGCCATGAGGACAGCATGCTTACTCTCCATCCTTCCCACACAGCTCTCTAACATGTTTTTGAATTCAAACGCTACCCCTAGTTGCCAGACTGAGCTTCTCACTCACACAGGCATCTAACAAGCATGCTGCTGTGAAGCAACGATGGGTTATTTATTCTCTCTAGCATCAAATGAACACACCTGAAAATGCATATGTTATTTTAAGGGAAAATGCACACTAGCAGAGATTTCTCTTTGAGATTTAAAAAAAACACAGCTCAACACAAGACAGGGAAAGCATGAGACAGGGAAGGGAGAACGGAATAATTCCTTAAGTTTCTAGAAGCTTCAAGTCCTGGACCTATGAACAGATGAACAATGAACAACTTGTTTGTGCACCATCTTGGCAAAAACACATAGTTGGGTAGGCATGACTCAGACCAAGGAACAGGACATGCAACAGTTATTCAGGCAGATCCACCCACCCAGGAAGGCAGACAAGCACACAGGTCGCTAGTTTGTCAAGAATGTAGAACAAACATGTAGATGCGGAAAAGGCTGAATTTTAAAGCAAAACATACACTAACCCCTAAGACTGACTAAGAGGAACCTGAGTCCATGACAGATTTGCTAAAGAAGGGAACTCCCTGGTGATGGTATCGGTGGCTCAGACTTCCGGTACTCCCAGTTCCTAAAACGACAAAATAATGTGACTGTGAAAATGTGCTCGATTTAGGAGGTTCTGTGAGATTAAAAGTTAAAAAGCAGAGTTGTTGCTCACTGTCACAAGCAGGATTCACTGTTAAGGAATTAAGACGTGGGCATACTCAGTGATTAAAATGTTTGCCATGCAAGCTAGAAAAAGCAAGTTCAAATCTGGAGAGCCTTTGTAAATTACAGACAGTACAGTGCACTCCAACAGGGAGATTAGAGACAAAGATGAGGGAATCATTAAAAGCACCTCAACCAGACCTAACAGTAGTGAGGAGTAGGAGACACACACACACACACACACACACACACACACACACACACTCACACACATACACATACACATACACACCACACACACACACACACACACACAGACACACACACACAGACACACACACACACAGACACACACACACACAGACACACACAAGCAAACAGTAACATACATACATACATACACACATATATACACACACACACTCACACACACATACACACACAAACACACACAAACACACACACACAAACACACACATATATACATACATACATACATACACACACACACACACACACACACACACACACACACACACACACACACACACACACACACACACACACACACACACACACACACACACACACACACACACATCACACAGACACACACACACACAGACACACACAAGCAAACAGTAACATACATACATGCATACATACATACATACACACACACACTCACACACACATACACACACAAACACACACACTCACACACACACACACACACAAACACACACAAACACACACACAAGCAAACAGTAACATACATACATGCATACATACATACATACATACATACATACATACATACCACCTAAGGCCTCATGCCCATTAAGCATGTTTTCTTCCATGAAGCTATGCTCCCGAGCCACAAGAAGAGCTTCATAGCTGCCTTTCTAGAAATCTACAGGGTCCTTCAAGGTTACGGGGCAGGCCTGGCTTTACCAACGCCTGCCATCACCAAAGGCAAATAGGCATGTGGAGGAAATAAGACTGGAAGTGAATACGGAGTGTTCCGGTTTTGTCCTGTTACCTTTAAACCATTATTTTAGTGTTGCTAAATCAACAAACCTAGAATCTTCCATCCTGTTGTCTCAGGCTTCTCTTCAGTGGTAGTCATTCACCTGCCTCATTGCACATCCTGTCTCCCTTTTGCAAAGCTATGAAATTGTATGCGAATCCCTACCTCAAAACAGAAAGAAATCCGAAAGACAATCTCATGCCCATGGGGTAAAAAAAGATGACATTTAGTTTGTATTTGCATGGAAAGTTCAATTCTGAAATAAAAACCTTAATAAAACTAGTCAAAAACTCTTGGGAGAAAATAAAACTTTAAACATAGAAATTATTTGGGCTGCTTTTGCTTTTTTTTTCCCCTTGCTTGGTTTGTTTTTTTGAAATGTGGGACAGGGTTTCTCTGTTTCTCTGTGTAGTCCTGCCTGTTCTAGAACTCACTCTGTAGACCAGGCTGGACTTGAACTCAAAGATCAGCTTGCCTCTACCTCCTGAGTGCTAGGATTAAAAGTGCCTGCCACTACCACCTGGTTTCTTTTTCTCCCTCTCCCTCTCCCTCTCCCTCTCCCTCTCCCTCTCCCTCTCTCTCTTCCTCTCTCTCTCTCTCTCTCTCTCTCTCTCTCTCTCTCTCTCTCTCTCGTGTTTTGTTTTTGGTTTTTGGTTTGTTGTTTCATCATCAGTGTTTCTGAAAAACAAAAACATAGCAAAAAAAAAAACAGGCAAAAACATTGAACTACAAATTCTTTGGCAGAATAAATACTAATCCATTGTTCCATTCTTCAAAATTTGAAGCCAAATGCAGCTCCCCATTAGGCACTAGCACTTTCCACTGACTCCAATTACAAATAGGCAGATACTTGAACAAAAGCCTATGACAGGCAGTAACTTGAGCTAGAGAGTTGATGCAGCAGAACCAAGGTCAAAATCTTCTCTCAGCATGCACACATGGCCTCTGAAAGGACATCTACTTATCAGATGGCTGTGCAGACTAAACCTTCCAAGGAACTTGCCCTGGGGGAGGCAGGACCAACTATAGGCCTGGATTCAAACGCCTACCATGGATTTTCCCTCTGTGCTCCATTTGCTTGGAATTTCCCCAAATACTGAACAATCATTTTCTTATTGCATCACCTCTGGCAAACTCTGCAGGGTGATATCACTTTGTTGGGATGCAAGAAGAGAAGAATATCTAAATTTATTCCCTAGAATTCAGCAATTTGTTCATTCATTCACATATTATTTGGGTATTTAAATTCTTAATTAGATCCACGGTATTGATTTTAAAAATTTATTTTTAATTTCTGTCTTTTTTATCCCACAGAAAGAACATTTGCAAAGTAAAAGTTGCACAGCAACTCCCTGGTGACAAAGACTTAGTGTTAGGAGCAGGAAACCAATTCATGAACAAGCCCTTAAGTATGACACCTAGGACATTATAATGCACACTATCTGTTCTGATCAGCCATTTTTGCTCAACAAAATTAAATGATAATTTTTTTCTTAAAGTACCATGAGAACTTCCTCCTCTGACCTAAGAACTCTTTTTTTCACATTAATTAATTATACATCCTGATCGATTCTCCTGCCTCCCAGTCCCCCTTCACAGAGTCCCTCCCCTTATCACCCCTCTCCTTCTCCTCTGAGAGGGTGAACTCCCCTCCAGGGTATCCTTCCACTGTGGTGCATCAAGTCTCTGCAGATTTAAATGCATCCAGTCCCACTGAGGCCAGACAAAGCAGCCCAGTTAAAAGAGTTGGGGAAAGGATTGGGCCCTGAAGGAATAGAAACTCCGCAGGAAGACCTACAGAGTCAACTAACCTGGACCCTTGAGGGCCCTTACAGACTGAGCTACCAACCAAAGAGGGAGCACAGGATGGACGGAGGCCCGCCCACCAGCACATTATATATGTAGCAGATGTGCAGCTCAGTCTCCATGTGGGTCCCCCAACAACTGGAGCAGGGGCTGTCTCTAAAGCTGTTGCCTGTCTGTGGAATCTGTTCTCCTAGGAACTCGTAGCTCAACTTCAAAATAGCAAAACTAAAACTACCAGTGCTAGAAAGATGGCTCAACAGTTCAGGGCACTTCCTCTACCAGAAGGTCTCTGCTCAGTTTCCAGCACCTACATCGTGGCCACAAGTGTCAACAACTCCATTTCCAGGGGATCTGATACCCTACTCTTCCTTCTGAGAGTACCACACACACACACACATGTACACACACACAATGTTCTGAGAGCAACACACACACATACACACACATATGTAAAACACATACACTCATATAGTGAGTAACACGAAACCATATGAAATAAAATAAATCTTCATAAATTATGAAACAAAAGCCTACCAACTCATCTTTATATCGGTCTTCATGATTGTCTTGTTTGTTTCTTTTCAGTGTTTTGGTAAACATTGTCTAAAACTGTCCTCCACATTTTCAGAGTGATGGATACTATCCATTCTATCTTGCTAAGGAAGAAATTCAGATGCAAGCCTCCGTAAGTAATTGTATGCCAACATGTATGGAGTTCAGGTTTAAGCTCATTTTTTCTAGAAACATTTGCTGGCTCTTTGTAGGCCCAGGTACTAAATATTCATTTGCAGCAGAATTTCACAGCCTTTCTTTCTTTCTTTCTTTCTTTCTTTCTTTCTTTCTTTCTTTCTTTCTTTCTTTCTTTTCTTTTTCTTTTTCTTATTTTTTTCTTATTTCTTCTTTTTTTGTATAAATAGAGTTTATTTAGGACATGGGAGGGGAGTTAAGAGGGTAGCAGAGGCAGAGAAAGTCAGAGAGAAGGAGAGAGTAGAGAAGCAGAGGCTGGCCATGGCCATGTGTGGGGGGGGAATCTTCACAGCCTTTCTAATTATTAGAAAATAGGTATGGAATTTTCCCCTTGACTCTACCATCCAGTCGCACATGGCTGTTATTTATAAACTGATTGGCAGAGAACGAAGAAATCTATTATCCTATTGACTCTTTGCATTTGTCATAAACTGTCCACACAGCTGATCTATGCAGATGTTATATACATTTGAAGTTTGCTTGAAATGTCAAGTAGTTTTGATATTTTAGGTTTTACACTTCATGTATTTCTCCTTGTGTGTTATGGCGTCTGCCAAGCACCAAATTTAGCACCTCTCAGAGCTTTTTTGAGCCTGTCCCAAACAAGAAGCACTAGAAATTACTGCAGACAAGTTGGCCTTGTGAGATTTCCAAACGAGTTCCCAAACCAAAGAAACTGACTGAGATAAATTTAGAACACTTGGGGTCTTTGAGAGTCTCTTTCAATACATTTCGGTGACTGGCAAGGTAAAAAAAAAACAAAAACAAAAAACAAAAACACACACTTTCAGTGTCTCACCTCTGAAAAACACTGCCCACAATGAGTTGCATGAGGAAAAAACTCTGCTTTGTTGAGAAATAACATATTTTCACTCAAAAGTCATAGCGGTTCAAAGAGATTGAGAAGAGGTTTTATTTTTGTCAGTTTTACATATTTAATTATACTACTAGTTTTTTTAATACCAATTTTTATTTTCCTGAGACCCAGAATCAGGTCAATTGTTTAAAATTAGTATTATCATAGTAAATAACTGCTTTGTGAGTTACAGGCTGGGTAAGGTATTTGTTATATGGAATCACTTATAGCAGTGAATTCATTCCAGAGCGATCAATAAAGCCCTGCATCTATCTACAGCCCATCAATCACAAGAAGGAAATGATTTCAATGAAATAAACTGTTTATAGAATACCAGGAATGCCATGGGTATTTCTGGAAAGCAACATGTCAATATGTTAAGAAGTCATGCCTTTTGGCATGATTCATGCCCCATAATGAATTCCAGGAATCTTTTACAATATATTATCTTTAAAACAGGCAATGGCATATATATATATATATATATATATATATATATATGTATGTATGTATGTATATATATATTCTAAAGGTATTCAGAATGGCAGCAGGTGTATGAATGAAAAGTTATAAACAAATTACTCAGTAATAAGGAATGGCTCCTTAAATCATGGGTCACTCAATGAACTATTATGTAGCAACTAAGTAGCATGCTGAAGGCTTTAAAAGTTAATGGTGATAAAATTTGAAGTAAAACAGACTGAGTTTGAGTCTGGGTCCTAGTACATTATTTAGATATATAAAACCAATCTAACCTTTAGATTTCAAACATCTAGTGAAGTGTTGTTAGTATACAGTGTTAGGGGAGAAAGGAGAGAATGTAAAACCTTTCATGCACTATGAAGTATCTATGTGAAATGAGTGTGGATACAGGAAGGAACTGAAAACAAGACATAGGTTAGCTCCAGGGAATAAAATCTATAAAATATATGCAATTTTTAGATTTTGTTCTGACATAACATTAGCTTGTTTTTAAAAATAAAGTAATATTTTAGCCACTAGAAGAAATGTATTCAGCTGTTTGGAATTTAAAATTAGCATAAACAAAAATGTATTCTTAGAATTTTCGATTTTAGATAGCTTCCTGTCTACCCCTAGCCATATTTTGCTTGTGTAGTAGTCTCTGAACATGCTTCTGTAGTTGTTTCTCTTTTTCTTCCCTCTCTCCTCAACAGGACAGACCACTGCCATCATTTAGAGACAGTAGAAGTGCGAACTCCCCTAGGAAGCTGTTTCGAACCTCCCTGAGCAGTATTAACCCATCACCCTCCTATATTCCACACTATCCTGCCTAGTGTACACCTTGTTCAGGGTGTGATGATCATCATCAAAATAACATATTAAACATTCATTAGGGTTTCACATTATCACATACAGCATACTATGAAATTCTCATTGAAACCCTATGAATCAGGAACTGCCATTATCATCATTTGAAAGATGAAAACTTGGCACTCAGTAAAGTTTAAGGACCCCAATCCCAAATTCCATGCTTTTAACTACCATGCCATGGGCACTTATTCCTCTTTATCTCCTTGAGCTTAATATTTTAGCATACAAAAAAAGTTAGTACTACCTAAGTTCAGTCAGACTATTTCAAATAAACATTTTCTGTATATTTAATATCATCTTTGTCACTTAAAATCCTTATCATTTTTTATTACTTCCTTGACTATTTCTTTTTCGATCCCCAACATGCTGTGTGCTAGCTTCTGTCATGAGAATCGGTGCTCAGTGCGCTGGTCCACAGCACCTACATTTGCCAGAATGACACCTAGGGCCAGTGCTCTGAAGCATGGGCACACAGTGTTGGGGGAGAATATGGTACAGAGGTTTTGCTTGAGAAAGGGATAAGGTCCACGTGGGAAAGGAGGTTCAGATACTCAGAACTTGAATCTAACCCAGGTTAATATGAGGTTATTTGCAACTGAGAAGGCAAATGTCTATAAATTTAAAGTTCAGTAAAAATGATCTAAGGTGGAGATGTAAAGTGAGGAATGATCAGCCTGGGACATGATTTAAACATCAAATGGAATAAGATCTCCATAGAAGTGACTGTAAAAGACAGAACTTTGTTTTGATTTATGTATGAAGGAGATGAAATAACAGCAAAGGGTACTAAGCAACAAGGGGCCACTGAGAAGGGGAGGGGTGAAGTCTGCAGGTAACTGAGTGGATCCGGTCTATCAAAATGAATGACTGATCGGGTGGGTCAGACTCTGTCAATAGGTCCGATAAGATGGGGAAAGAGAACTGACTTTTCGTGAACAGCATTGACAGTCATGAATGGCTTTCACCATTTTAATGGAATGGGGAGGTCAAAAGCCAGACTGAACTGAGTTCAAGAGTGAATGAGAGCAGACAAATTGGTGATGTGAGTGCAAGCAAAAAAAAAAAAAAAAAAAAAAAAAAAAAAAAAAGGAGCAATAGTTTCTAGGAAGAAATCGGAGACAACGATATTTTTTTTATATATTCTCATCACAGAAGCATATTCAAATGTGATAAGAATAACACAGGAGAAAAGTTCACTAAGAATGCAAAACAGAGAATGAGAAGAAAAGTGAGGCAAAGCCTGTGGCTATAGAAGATAAAGAAACAATCAAGTACTGAAGGAATAGGACTGACCTTTCACTGGAGCTCACACAAGGCATCCGTAGCAACAGATATAAGAAATAATATGTGTAGATATGGAAGTTGGGGAAACAGCGTGGTAGAGCTTGCATAAAGTCCCTGCTGATCATAACTACTTTCTAAGTAAAGCAGAAAGCTGACTCAATTGGGAATAAAGATAACTATAAACATTTTATAAACTTTAGGAACAAAGTTAATGCATGAGGCAATTTTTGACAAGACCAGATGGATGTACTCAGGATATCTATGGTTATTGGCCAGTAAACCAGAAGGACCCTTGATGTCAGTAGAGCTTGGTTTAAAATGAAATGTTGGGGTGATTTTCTTAGACCTGTAGAGAAATGTATTTGCAGAGTTGAAAGATAGTTGAATAATAATTGAACTGGTTTTAGGAGAGAATAAGGGAGATGGAGGTAAGGGAGTCAGAAAATCGTGAGAAGCAGATATGCAGACTAATAGATCACAGAAAAGGAGAAATTGCATGTCCTTCTAGATCTGTATAGCATTGTTGAACTAAAAGTATTGGAGAAAGTGAGAAAAAACAGAAGGGAATATTCAGAAAGCAAGATGCTTGAAATATTGATAATCAAGCTTTTAGAAGTGACAATGATAATAGGACAAGTCCAAGAGTTTGACTATGAGAGTCATTATAAGAGAAATAGTCCAGACCTGGATGGGTCTTCTAGGTAGTATGGAAACCATACAGAGTTAGGGTAGGAACAGTGACAGAGAGAATACAAGAGTGACAGGACATCTTTGAATAAAATACGAACTGAAAGAGGTCTCTACAGATAATAGCAACAGGACAAGAGCTAGACTGTTCAAGGAATTGAGGTTCCACCACGAATTTAAGAGAGAGAAGGGGAGGAAGGAAAATGAATTGTGTTGCAGGATATTTGATAACACTGTGAACCCTGAAATTATGTTATTTGCTGAAAATCCCTGTTTCTAGTTGTGGTGTGGCTTAGCCTTAGCACACACCTTTAATACCTCTGACTAGAATACAAACATGCCCTTAGTACATACCTTTAATACCAGTGAAGATAAAGTTAGTTTGTAAAAGGAAGCTCCCGTGTTTGAAAGTGATTTCTAATTGAGTGACAGACAAAGTGATGAATCAGAGAAAGATTTGACAAAATGGGATCTGTCCAACTCTCGTGAGAAGAGAGAGGAAGGGAGGCTCCTTAAGAGAGAGCAGTATGGAGAAAAGAGACAGTTTTACCAGAATGGTTACAGAGAGCAGGGCCAGAGAGAGGAGGCAGTTTTGCGCAGAGAGTTTTACAGAGATAGGCTGAACAGAGAACAATCTAGACACAAGGAAAGACAGAATAAGCCAGAGAATGAGCCAGAAAATTAGAATAGATTGCTAGAGTTAGTTTGAGTACAAGCAGACCAGTCCAGGAGAGGCCATCAAGGATGCCAGTTTGAATCATTTGGCTTAAAGAGGAGTTTGAGCCAAGCAGCTGAGTTGAACCAGCCAACCAAAGCTCAGAAAGAAACAGGAAGGATGAATTTATTCAGCTGAAAGTCTCAGAGGCTGAAAACATTCTAAGCCTAGATTAGGTTGCATGAGTCTAGAAGCTTCCAAGACTAAGCGTAGGTTAAGAGACTGAGGCAGTAAGCCTTAGAGAGGAAACTTAATCAGGAGAATGCAAGTTACTTTAACAGACTTGGAGGATAAAGAGAAGAGCAAGATATTGGACATATCACATATTGGACACTGGTACAAAGAAGAGAAGTGACATTCTGGACAGCTGCAATGCAATTACATTTCTTGCTTTCAAGTCCTAACTAACCCTAACGTCTCAGATTCATCTGGAGGCTGGTCACCAACTGAACTAAGAATCCCTCTTTTCAGTTCTGAAAATAAGGAAAACAATTGCAACAGAATGGTGCTAAAGAAACACTGTGATGTTGTGAGTGAATATACCAGTGCACTGTTAAGCCACAGTCTTTCACAAATGGGAAAGTTGAGACAAGCCAGAGAATGTTGGCCATCAATCATAAAAGAAGCCGGAGGCTATACCTCAACTCTGTAAAGAGGAGCTAGGAAAGACAATGGGCCAGCCTTGGGGTTATGGCTTAGTAAAGTACTCACTTTGGAACCACAAGGACAGTAGCTAGATCCCTAGCACTCAAGTTAAGTAAAAAAGAGTTAATAGTCATAGGAGATATGTTAAGACCAGTACTCACTGGATATCCAATCTAGCCTAATTGGTGAGCTCTGGACCAATGAGAGAGCTTGTCTCAAAGGAAGTAAAGGGCATCCTTGAGGATGATACCAAGGTGGTCCTCTAAACTACACACATACTCAAATACATGAACAAAAAATGCATACACAGAGAGAGAGAGAGAAAGAGAGACAGACAGACAGAGACAGAGAGAGAAAGAGACAGAGACATAGGGACACAGAGACAGAGAGACAGAGAGAGAGAAAGAGACACAGGGACACAGATTCTTTTCTCTTCTCTTCTCTTCTCTTCTCTTCTCTTCTCTTCTCTTCTCTTCTCTTCTCTTCTCTTCTCTTCTCTTCTTTTCTTTTCTTGGATATTTTCATTATTTACTGTAGCCTCCCATAAACCTGAAGCAGGCTGAGCCAGAACTTGACCTTGCTGCCACTAAGGAGATTATCGAGGGTGGAGCCTTCCTCCCTAGATCACTCTATTGTTGAGCCACAGTTGATGTTCCTCTTCAAAATACTGCTACTTGCTGAGAGGCAACCCCCCCCCCCCCGCCCACCCAGCTATTCCGGTGACTACGCCCTATCCTGCACATCATCACCTGCAGCTGGTTCCAGGCTCCAAGGATGAATTGGTGGGAATGGACTCCCCCACCCCACCCCCACTCTTTTATACAGCGTATCCGCCACTAAAAATTTGAATCTTAAGCAGACTAGTTGTCTTGGTTCCATTATTTCTCAACCCACCTAGGCTCCATCTTTTCTTTCACTTCCAAGATGCCTTCCAGGCTCAAACCCAGACATGTGAACCGCTGGCCGGCCTCAACAATCTACATTTCAAATTTTTTTCTCCTTTCCTGGTTTTCCCTCCGGAAACCCCCTATCCCATCCCCCCTCCCTCTGCTTCTATTAGGGTGCTCCCCCACTCAACCACCCACTCCTGCCTCTTCACCTTGGCATTCCCCTTCACTGGAGCCTTGAGCCTTCCCAGGACCTAGGGCCTCTCCTCCAATCAATGTCCTACAAGGCCATCCTCTGCTACATATGCAGTTGGAACCATGGGTTTCTCCATATCTACTCTTTGGTTGATGGGCACTCTGGGGATCTGGGGAGTCTGGTTGGCTGATATCGTTGTTCTTTCTATGGGTTGCAAACCCCTTTAGCTCCTTCGGTCCTTTCTCTGATTCCTCCATTGAGGACCCCTTGCTCGGTCCAATAGTTTGCTGTGAGCATCCGCCTCTGTATTTGTCAGGTTCTGGCAGAGTCTCTCAGGAGAAAGCTATATCAGGCTCCTTTCAGCAAGCACTTATTGGCATCCACAATAGTGTCTGGGTTTGGTAATTGTATATGGGATGGATCCCCAGGTTAGACAGTCTCTGAATGGTCTTTCCTTCAGTTTCTGCTCCACACTTTGTCTTTGTATTTCCTCCCATGTGTATCCATTCCTCTGTTGAAGGACATCTGGGTTCTTTCCAGCTTCTGGCTATTACAAATAAGACTGCTATGAAAATAGTGGAGCATGTGTCTTTGTTATATGTTGGAGCATCTTTTACGTATATGCCCAGGAGTGATATAGCTGAGTCTTCAGGTAGTACTATGTCCAGTATTCTGATTTCCAGAGCTTGCAGTCCCACTAGCAATGGAGGAGTGTTCCTCTATCTCCACATCCTCACCAGCATCTGCTGTCACCTGAGGTTTTGATCTGAGCCACTCTGACTAGTGTGAGGTGGAATCTCAGGGTTGTTTTTGATTTGTATTTATCTGATGACTAAGGATGTTGAACATTCCTTCAGGTGCTTCTCAGCCATTTGATATTCCTCAGTTGAGAATTCTTTATTTAGCTCTCAGAGACAGATTTTTAAACACAGTGTCAGTGGAAGCCAGAGTACATAGTAGTCTCTGGCTAGCAGAGGTCTAATATTGGAAGGAGTCAGGATCATACACAGAGTGAGACTAGTGACTTGGGTAATACATATCTCCTACTATTGTTTTTCCAATTTGGACCATTCTATATCATGGAGAAGGTGCGATGTGACATCTTAGCACAAGCAATACAGAGGAACATTTTATGCAGAATCCTGGGCCTTGAAATATGGTTACTCGAGTTTAAATATATTTTAATTGTAGGTAAGTGAAAGTATACATAAATTGGCTACCCTGCCAAACAGTATCATTCTAGAGTTTTGTGATGAGATAGGGTAGAAAGCATATTGGTAGAGAATCAGAAAATTCTAGGAAGAAATAAGTGGAAGCCCTGAATTCCCACCTCATCACTCAGGGTCTTAAGCTGGTCAGGTAAGGTAGGGAACCCCAGGGCCAAGACCTTCTCCATCAGGACAATGTTTGTATTTCCATTCACACTCACATTCACACACACACACACACACACACACACACACACACACACACACACCTCTAGATTCTTTCCAAGTACTTTTGTAGACATGAGTTTATAACTTCAATCTGGTTTCATCAAAGAAGTTACAGCATGCCCCTACTGTTGTCCCTAAAAACTCGAAAGAATGTCCAGAATGAGAGAGACTGAAAACTCTGTAAACAGATAGATTATTCATGTGAGTTATTAGAAAACTACTATAATTCAACCAGTAGTGATAGAAAGTCATTTTCAATAAAGGCAACAGAAGGAAAAAATACAGATTTTTAAATGAGAGTTTATTTGATTTTTCCTTTTGCATAAATGGATTTTATGTGCTGAAAAGGTAGCTAATTTTGATAGATCTGCCTGAAACTGGATTTTACAACCGATGGCCATCAGAGCCAGCCTTCTCCTTCTCATTTCTCTTCTGAAACTTCCAATTGATGATGACATCAATATTTATGTGAACTGGGAAAAAGAAACGAGGCACAAGGTACATAAAGCTGATTAATGTAAACTGGAGAGGAAAACCCTAAAACCAAATCTAATGACCCATCAAACAAGAGCCACTCTTCCCTTTTAACAATGCAGAGGCTGCCAACTGAACGCTGGTGCTTAAATCACGTAAAATAGCAGAAGGGAGCAAGTGTGTGGCTCTCGAAAAGTAAAAGTAGTCGAAAACCTCATTAAAATCAAAGAACTGGAGAATGATAGTGAACTCAGAACAAAACTGGCATCATTCTCCAATTAGCTGAATACCTTAGAGAGGGCTGTGTGCCTGTGCGCCACATTTAAATAAGCTTTCCTTGTAAAATTGCTATATGCCACAATTCAAAATGCAGCTGAGAAATCACCCTTTTTTAGCTTTACAGATGATAACCTAATTCTAACTATTTTTATCTACTTTGTAATTCAAGGGATGCATGCTATATATTATTTCCCTAAGAGTCAAAATTATATTTAGAATTAAAATTGGTTTTATGTAGTTCAAGTTATTGCACCCGAAAGCAATGAGTCACGCACTAGAAGTACACAGATTTGGGAGGCAAATACAGAACCATTAACTGCTCAGCAAGAGCTTGCTTAGCCCCTTAGCTTGAAGAATAAGCTTTAAAAATACTGTACAGTTAATGTGGGCAGGAACACCAAGGTCACCTCTGTCCTATTTCAAAGGTGCCAAGAGCCTTTTGTCTTCTTTCTTCGGGCCCTTAGATAGAATGGTAATGGAGGAAAGATTCAAACATATTGTAATTACGTTCTACATTATGCTCCATGTGTAAAAGTAGTGGTGTCAGCCTACCTTTCAGGCAGGTCTTTTTCCTTAGAGGACTCAATGGTCCTAACACATTTTTTTCTATTACTTCGTAATAAAAACATGTGTATATATAAGAAAGGATCAGAGCAGAGAGTCGGGGTGGGACTGTTCATGCAGACGATCTACACATGATCTTGGACTCATTATCCATTGTTTGCCCATCCTCAAACTTATCCAGGTCCACCCCTGCTTAGTTTCTGAGATCAGGGATTGTAAAGGGTAGTATGGTCTAAGATTGGTAGTATGGTCTGTGGTAAAGGGTAGTTTGGTGTAAGGTTGGTGGTATTGTCTATGGTAAAGGGTCCGATGGTCTCAGACTGATTATCACATACTGCTGCAAACCCTCAGACCTCACTCAGCCTTTACAAACATTGTGCTTTTTGCAGGCTCACCTTTCATGGGCACACTCACAGAGTGGGGGAAGTTATCAACCACCTGCCCCATGCCATATGCTGGGCTCATTTCTTTTTATGGGCCTCTCATTTAATCCTCACAGAACTGCTGTGAGGGATGGCCACTTCACAGGTGTGAAAATAGAAATATGAGCAACCCAGGATTGTTTCCAAGATCATACAACTGTTAGGAAAAGGGCCAGACTTTGAACATAGGCTAGAACAACCCCCAGGCCCCCACTGTCTCCTGCAGCTCTCTCTCTGTCTCTCTCTGTCTCTCTCTGTCTCTGTCTCTCTGTCTCTCTGTCTCTCTGTCTCTGTCTCTCTGTCTCTGTCTCTGTCTCTGTCTCTCTCTCTCTCTCTCCCTCTCTCTCTCTCTCTCTCTCTCTCTCTCTCTCTGTGTATGTGTGTCCTAACCATTTCAACTTCTTTGTTCGATTGGTTGCTGAAAAGAACAAATGAGACTTCTAGGCCTACCTCTTATGGACACATTTGAAACCCAAAAGGTCTCCATTAAAGAATTATTTGTTTTGGGGAAATTTAAAACAGCTGATTGTTCACCTCAGTTCCAAAATGTCTTTGCATTTAAAGAACCAATGGTCCTACAGAAGATGGCCCTAGGTTTCGTCACTAAACTCAAAGCAATGAAGCATGGCTTAGCTGTTACAAATCAGCACAGAGGGAACAAGAAAGCAGAGATGCACACTTGGGTAAAGTCCTGTTTCAAATCCTGAGTTGGAGCAATAAACAGACCCCAAAAGTGGCCAAAGGAATTCCATCCCCAATAGTGCCAACAAACCCCCTTAAGCTACTTTTCCTGTCCAGAAGGTCAGTTTCTAATTTGAAAATAAATCAAATTACATACAAAAATGTTCAGAAAACATTTCGGGGTGACCAAGCTGTAAGAACTTCATGGGTTCATTTCCAAGGAGGAAGGTGGTACAAGGAGATGGGCACCTGCTCTACTATACTAAACTGTGTGCCTATCTGTGAGTGAGGAAGCAAAACTAGGCTGGAGAAACAAAGAGAAAATAGCAGACCAGCAGTTTTAACAAATCCACAAAGCTGTAGAGACAGAAATGGATTATGAGGCTACTAACTCAAAATGAGGGGCTGACATTCTGGAGAAGAGAAAATCACAGAGAAGAGCGTTCGGCATTTCAACATTCTGCACATTTCTACTCTTAGCATTTAAAAACACCAAACTGCATAAAGTAGCAATCAGACAAGCCAAGTGGAAATCCATAGCTTAGTAACTAAAATGGTAACTGGAGATTCGTGCAAGAGTATTCTGCTGGAGAGACAAAATTTAATAAGAGCGCATACCCACGAAAAAAAGGTCTTGGAAAATTCCCCAAATTGTTGATCTAGATAATGAAAGACTACATCTAGAGACAGGAACAAACCAGAAATGTAGAAACACAGAAGGACTCAAAGATGATGTTGAATCATCTTGACATCATTGGATCAAAATGATCTAGACCTCTAACTCACCAGCAGAGGTAATGTTTGTGGAGGAAAAGAAAATAATCTAAAATTACCATTTTATTTTAACGCAATCTAAAATTTGCTAGGCACACCAGAAGACAGGCCCCAAGCCAAAATCTAAAATAAAGCACATACAACAAAAAGAATCACATCACTAATAAGACAAAAATTGGAGCCACTGAGACACTGGTTTTAAAATAACTGTGGTTACTATATTTACAAAAATTATTAAGATAAATTCACCAAAGAAGTATAATCTATGCAAGCAATTGGAATTTAAGAAATAAAAAGAAAATCATAAAATAGCAGTTTATAATTAATTTCCTAAGCATTTTCCTAACAAACTCAGAACAGAAGTGAGGCATGCTAGCATGCTAGCAGATTAGTAGAATACACGCCGCAAGAAAAGGATGGAAAATTCAAAGAGGATCCTAGGCAGAACAGTGGAAAGATGTGACATATCTGTAATTGGGATCCTAGAGGAGCGTAAGGGGCAGAAACAACACTTAAAGGAACATATGCTAAAATTGCATGGCCTATAATCAAGCAACAGATTCATGAGCCCCTCAAGAGGAAACAAGCAAAGAAAACACCATCATCACCTATGGACACACAAAACAGCATCAATGGTAAGAAAACACCATCATCACCTATAAACACACAAAACAGAGTCAATGGTCAATGAAGCCAGGGGAAAAAAGTCAATGACTCGAGAGGAGCAATACTAAAAATGACAGATGGCTTGCCAATAGAAATAAATGAGAGAGAATACATGAAATAAATAATTGTAAAATATTGAAAGAACTGCCAACTTACAATTCTATACCAGCAAAAATAAAATAAAATAAAATAAAATAAAGTAAAAGCTTGTTTGAGGGGGAGAGCTAACTCATCTCTAGAAAACTGAGATGAATTATCTTTTTTATGGAAAAAAAAATAAACTCAGTCAAAATAGGAACATGCAAGCGGAAATGAACTCCAATAGAAAACGTACATGAGACATCAAGTACAAACAGCTATCAGCCGCCGGAAACAAGAGTAAGATTTTGAAAAGACATTAAAATGGAGGAGTGTCATATTTGAAAGGTAGGACAAAGATAGAAGGAAGGAAAATGACATCAAAAACAATTTAAGGAACAAGTGTGTTCTGGGAAACAGCAAGGTAATAAATTACAAATGGAAGCCTGCTGCTCTTTCCAAGGTAACCGCTGAAATCACTGCTTAACAATACAATTAGGTTTGAGAATTAATGTTGGAAGACGTTGAAATCTTGGGTAGCACTGGGGAAAATGAATGTATTTTGCCTCCGAGAAGGACCTGAACTGTGAACAGGAGAGGGATGAAATCTTGTAGACTAACTGGTGTGCCTCACAACCCTGAATGTAATGTAATTGGGAATAAGGCCTTTAAGAGTCTGTGAAGTGCAACCCAGTCTGGTGGCATGAGACCCTTCAAAGAAAGGGACAAGATGTGTGTGTGTGTGTGGGAGGGGGGAGCTGCTTCGTCTATGGCAGGAGGAAGAGCTCTCTTTCTCATTCTCGCTGTGATCTTGGACTTCCAGCATCTTCAATGTTCTCACCTCTGAGCATATAAACTCCTCTTATTTTAAGCCACCCAGTTTACTGTATTGCATGGTGCTGGCCTGAATTAAGATGACCTTCGTAAATACATGGAGAATCTGTGAGCTAAGATTGACCTTAGAAGTCCTTACCTCTCAATCTATTCCAAATGGGCTACATATATAGAGGACAATGTGAAGTTTATGCAGCTCTTCACATAATCAGATGTGGAAGGCAGGGGTGACTAGGAGGCAAGTGGGCTTAATAGCACCCTGTGTAACAAGTTATACTTAAATGGTGGTTATTAAAGCGAGCTGTACAAATGAATGTGTCTCTACAAATTTTAAAATGATATACGTTTATAAGGCTCTGATGGAATTTTTAGAACATAATTGAATGTTGTTGCTGTTGTTGTTGCTGTTGTGTTGTTTGAAACAAAGTCTCTCTATGTAGTCTTTACTGTGCTGAAACTCACTTTAGTAAAAGAGGCTGACCATGAACTCACGGATATCCTCCTGCCTCAGCCTCCTGAGTCAGAATATAAATTCTTAGGGTACTATCTGACTACTAAACTTTTGAAGCCAGAAACTGATGGCTGCTATACTATATCTGCAAACAGTCCCAAGTTCACTATATTTTCTTAAAACATCATTATTCATCTATAAATAAAAGTGTACGCCCTGGCAGTGGATTAAATGCCTTTAATCCCAGCACTCAGGAGGCAGAGGCAGATCACTGACTTTGAGGTCAACCCTTATCCACAGAGCTAGTTCCAGACCAGACAGGATACACGGAGAACCCCTAACTCTGGGGGTGGGGGGTGGAATATATATATATGTGTGTGTGTGTGTGTGTGTGTGTGTGTGTGTGTGTGTGTGTATGCGTGCATGCGTGCATGCAATGAAATACATATAGCTAGTGAAGAAAACAGTGCACTGGGAAGGAGTTTTAGTTAACACATTGAGTAAAGGAACAGGGAAGACAAAGAGGAATGGGATAAACAGATAAGAGTCAAATTAAGAATCTGTAATCTTAAACCTTAAACTAAAATATGAAGATTCTTTTCTTTTAAAGTCCCACTATGTACAAAACATACTTTGCTAAATATGAGTACAGAGATTATTAATAAAAATATTTTAAAATCTCATCTATGAACTCCATTACCGAAGTAAAACGGTTATCATTCATGATGTAAGGTTAAAAAATTGTATCAATCAGGGCCCCCAATGGAGGAGCTAGAGAAAGTACCCAAGGAGCTAAAGGGATCTGCAACCCTATAGGTGGAACAACAATATGAACTAACCAGTACCCCCTGGAGCTCGTGTCTCTAGCTGCTTATGTATCAGAAGATGGCCTAGTCAGCCATCAGTGGAAAGAGAGGCCCCTTGGTCTTGCAAACTTTATATACCCCAGTACAGGGGAACGCCAGGGCCAAGAAGTGGGAGTGGGTGGGTAGGAGAGTTGGGGGGGAGGTAGGGGGAACTTTTGGGATAGCATTAGAAATGTAAATGAAGAAAATACCTAATAAAAATAATAATTAAAAAAATTCTATCAATAAAAAGGGATAAGCAAAGAAAAGAAAAAAAAAGTTTTAAAATCACCACAAAATAATAATTCTATATTTGTACACAGATTAAAAATATGTAAGGCCAAATCTAATAATATGTAGGCGGGAAGTAAATATAAATAAATATCTACAAAGTATTTGGACAATTCACTACTCTATTGGTCCATAGCAAACTAAGACTCACACAGAAGGGAACAGAAAGTCAAGATCTAAACAATAAACCTGGCCTATTGACCTATATATAATTATTTGCAACAATTCCAGAATACACGATTTCTTTCCCAAACCCAAACAGAACATCTGCCAGAGTAGATCCGCATGCTCTGTGAAAAATTTCTCCAAACATTTCAGAGGAAATCATTATCAATCAGAAAAACAGCCTGAAATATAGTCAAATGTTTGAAAATTCACCAACATATTTCAAAAAAAATTTTTTTAAAGCAAATAAATTATTTTTGAGTTGTCTAATTACCAAGAAGCACATCAGAATTTAGGAGGCACATGCAACACAGATTTTATCGAGAAAGTAACAATAGTAAGTGCATATCTTAGGAGACAAGATGTGAAGGTCAGTGATTGACATGTCCATTAGAAGAAGCAGAGAAAGAACAGCGAGGTCAGGCTGTATGAGAGCTAAGAGAAGAAATGAAGACACACCGATTAATAATAGAAAATAAATACAAGTGGAGAACATTAGTGGATGTCAATGTTGCTTTGTTGAAAAATAAAAACAAACAAACAAACAAAAACAACAACAAAAAAAACAGGGGTAGGCCTGAAGAAGGCCAAAGGGGATAATAGACAAATTGCAAAAATATAAGGGACAGTATTGCTACATAGTCTGAAGATATTGAAAACTATAAGGAGATCGCTATTAACCATATAATCCAGTACAGTTGATGAATAATTAAGGAGAGAAGAAATCCTTTTGGAGAAGAAATTTATTAAAGCTGTCACAGAGAAGGAAAAATAAAAACTTGTGAAGCATCTAATTGAAGTGAATTTATAATCTTAAACCTCTATACAAAGAATTCTATATGTAGATATCTTCACTATAGGGTTACATACACTCTTTAAGGAAAAAATATCATATGGACACATGAAATGAACAGGAACACAAAGAAGAACACTGCCAACTTGTTCCAACTGACCTCTGTGACCTTGACTTCAACACCTAGGAAAGAAATTAAATAATGAGAACGTTACAGGATAATTTCTCTCATGAGCATGGGTGAAATGTTTTAAATAGAGCACTAGCAAAAACCTACACACACACACACACACATACACACACACACACACACACACACAAATGCACACAAACATTCATGCAATTACAAATATCTATAATGGTCCAAAACATACTTTTCATTTTTAATAAAAAAAGGTTTTATATACTAACTGAACAAAAGAAGAAAATGACAATCAATCAAAAATAGGATGATTTAATTAATAAAACGGACTTGTTTGTGACACAAATGGACACTACTACAACTTCTGTAACCAATTCCTAACCAAGTGAGAAAAGAATAAAATGTATAATGCTTAAAAAGACAGAAACAAGATTATTCAGGAAAACATTAGGGAGAGATACTGTATGAAGTGCTGTCAACTTTGGAACAGTGTCAGTTTCCCCCAAGGAAATGCATCGAAGAAAAACACAACAAAATATCTTAATAGGGGTTGTAAATGAAGATATGTTAGTCAACAATTTAACTGTAAAATTTATGAAAATGCTGAAACAAAAATAAGCAAGTCAATCCTGAAGAACAAAAGATATGCAGAAAATTCAGGCTATGGCATACCAAGGACAATTCTAAGAGTCTTATTAAGTAAGAGAATAATCACTATGATATTGAACATAAACACACATTGACCATATGAATGAGAACAGGTTCTAAAACTAGACTTCATTAGTGGCATTGATCTCACTGAAGCAAGCAAAATGAAGCATGAGCTTTTCAAGAAAATTGTAACAAAAGTAATAACTGCTACAAAAGTCAACTCTTGCTATTTATGAACCTACACTTCACTCTTTGAAGCAAAATAGTGTGCATATGGTTTATTCATTTTTCCATAGTTTTACTCATTTCTTCTAAAATTAATTCCTTGCCTGGTTGCTACAACACAATTCCTGACCAAAGATACTTTAGGGAGGAAGAGGTTATGTAACATGCAGTCCATCACAGCAATGCTCTGTCCATCACGCCAAGTCCATCACACGTGGCGGCAGGCTGGAGGCAGCTGGTCACGTTACATCTGCAGTCAGGAAGCAGAAGGAGATGAGTAGTAACATTCAGCTCTCATCTTCCTTTATATTCCATCCAGGACTCTGGCCCACGAACCAGTACCACTCACATTTAGGTGATATTTTTCTACTTAGATTATCTAATCTAGATAATTTCTCATAGACATGCCCAGAGATATGTCTTCAAGGTGACTCAAAATCCCATCAAACTAACAATCAAGATTAACCATCACAAGCACATTTCCATAATCTTGGGTTAAACAAATATTCTTAAATATAACCCAAACATTGTTACAGGCAACAGATAAAGTGGATTTTAATAAAACTAAGAACTTCCATTATTATTAATAAAAACACAAGCCACAAAACTGAAAATATTTATAATACAAATGGTAAACAAAAGGCCTTTGGCCAGCCATAGACCTATATGCATAGAATCTCAGTGTTTCTGTGTCCATGCTATGCACATATTTTCCCTATACAATTGCATTACACTGACTTAGAAATTCCTCTTCTGCCTATGTAGATACATAAGTGTGCCAAAAATTTATTTATAGCAAGCTGCAAAACTAGGAATGATTCAAATGTCTCTTGACAGTGGAATGTGTAGGAAAACATTGTTGCAAGTCAACAAGCTAATTGTAAAATTTACAAAGATGCCAAGGCAAAACTAAGCAAGACAACCTTGAAGAACAAAGGAAGTAGGGAAAATTCAGGATACTGAATAGCAAGGATAAGTCTAAAGGTCTTGGAACAAACAAAGTCAGCACTGTGATACTAGACATAGATATACATTAAACATAGCATGACGAAATGAAATTCTTTTATATACAACAATACAGATGACTCTTTCAAGTGTGGCACTGAGCAAACAAAGGTACAAGAATGCATATTATAGTCTTCCATATTCATAAGATTCAAAGACAAAGGGCTGGCAAGGTAGCTCAGTTATAAGGAATTTGCCAAGCAAACATAAGGCCCTGATTCTATCTCCAAATATAGGCAAAACCAGTGTTTTATGAGGGAAGATAAAATGTGAGAGGAGACCACTGGTTCATCTGTACGACTGGTAGAATAGCAACAGAGCTTGGAGAGTCTGAAGGTCCTGTTATCTTGACCTATCTCTATAGTGTCTGCATAGGTATGTTCCCTCTGTGAATGCACTGAGCTGCTCAGTTAGGACTTGTGTAATTGCCTGAAGTAGTGTTATGCTTCACCAAAGAGAGGAATTTTGTGAAGCTGCTTAAAAATGAACACATACACAGAATGACCATTATAATAATAGCAATATTTTTATACAATGGGACTTTGCAGTCAAACGCTTCCACTTCCTATTTTCAGAGAACTTTGTTTTATTTAGGTCTTACACCAAAACCTCTGAAGTGAACTACTACTGCCCACAACACCCAGTTTGAGAGAAGAGTAAACAGAAACACAGAATTTCAAGAATTACCCAAGATCCCAGTCATGAAATGATGGAACTGGGATTTAAGTAGGGTTCAAGAGTTATTCAGAAGGCTTTTATGAAGTGAAGCATTTGTCTTATGCAAAGAACTGCCTACTGAAGACCTGTGTCTAGATCAATACTCTACAGTGCCTGGTGATTGAAATGCCATGCTTGCCGACCTTTGGATAACTTGAAAGCAACAGGTATTTACTGCATGGCTGAATTAGGTATGACTACTTGGACCAGCTGCTGGGAATTAAAATAAAGATCTCAAAATCTCTGTGGCACTTTTGGAACATCGCCTGCATTGGGGGGTAACTTCTCCTGTGTGAGATGGGGTTTACAAACAGTAATTTCAATGTCAGTGGGACTCTAACTACCTCAGCATTTTAGGTCTCAGCTTGCACGCATGTCTCTGTATTTCTAAGTGGTTTTATTTATGTCATCAAGGATGGCTGGTATGTAAAAATAAAGAACTAGATGGATAACTTTATACATTGTGCTCCTGTACACCTGTGTCCCAGTCATTTGAAACATCTGTAGAAATAACAGGTTCGGTGTTGGAGAAATGGCTCAGCAGTTAAGAGCAATTGTTGCTCTTGCAGACAGTTCAGGTTTGGTTTCCAGCACTACCTGGTAGCTTATTACTATTTCCAACTCCAGTTCTGAGATATCTGAAATACTCTTCTGATTGCTGTAAAAACTAGATACACCCAAGGTATACATACATGCAGGCAGGCAAATGCTTATACATATAAAATAAATATTTTTTTGTTTTTGTTTTTGTTTTTTCTTTTTTTTACTTATTTTTTATTATTGGGTATTTATTTCATTTACATTTCCAATGCTAACCCAAAAGTCCCCCACACCCACTCCCCCACCCACCCACTCCCACCTCTTGGCCCTGGCGTTCCCCTGTACTGAGGCATATAAACTCTGCATGACCACTGGGCCTCTCTTTCCACTGATGGCCTAGCAGGCCATCTTCTGATACATATGCAGCTAGAGACATGAGCTCTGGGGGGGGGGGGGTGTACTGGTTAGTTCATATTGTTGTTTCACTCATTTTTTTTTAAAAAGCAAAGAAATTGCAGGTCTATCATATTAGCATAATGGTTTGGGGAATGAGTTCCAGGATTTCATATATTATCCAACACTTGAACAATTCATAATTGAAGTATGATTGCTCTAAGCCAACAGATGGTCAACCATCAATGATCTGCAATTAAGTGTCTAAAATGGGGAGACAAAAACTGACCCATGCATTAAATATAAAGAATTAAAACTGTAGAAAATCTAAAGAGCTAAAAACAATTTGTTGCATAATGTGTTACCAGGTATGAAAAAGAGGTGTTTGTGGACAACTGAAACGAACATGGTAATACCTTCCTTTTGGTATCAGTGTTTTTGTTGAATGGTCAGCTGGCTGGCAGTCTTGTTTGGAAAGAACCTTCAAGGAAGGTTCAGCCTTATTGGAGGAAGTGGGCCATGAATAGGACTTGAGTTTCTGAAGCCTGATCCTACTTCCTGTCCTCTTTCTGTTTCCTGACTGCATTTCCTGTTTTCTTTCTGTTTCCTGAGTCCACTTCCTGTTCTCTTTCTGTTTCCTGATACCACTTCCTGTCCATTTGTTTGTTTGTTTGTTTGTTTCCTGACCTCCCTCATGCCCTCTTTCTGTTTCGTGACTACACTTTCTGAATTATTTCTCTTTCCTGATACCACTTCCTGTCCACACTTTATTGTTGTTGTTGTTTTCTGAATGTACTTCCTGTTTTCTTTCTGTTTCCTGACTCCATTTCCTGGCCTCTTTCTGTTTCCTGTTCCTACTTCCTGTCCTTTTCTTGTTTCCTGCATGTAGATGCAACACAACCAGGATCACACATTCCTATAGTCATTCCTTCTCCACCAGTATTGACTGTATATTCTCTGGAAATGCAAGTCAAAATAAGTCCCTCCGCTATTAAGTAGCTTCTTATCAGCGTCCTGTTACAGCAACAAAAATAGCTAAAAGTCAACTTCATAAAGAAAGGCACATTATTTTTGAGTCCTAAACATGTATTTAGTCTCCTAAAAGAGTGAAACCCAAAATATGTCTAAGTAAAAGCAGACTCATCTTGATATGAATGGCTGAGCATAGCACCAGCCCACAGGTGACTCTGTAGATATGAGGTGAGGAGGGGAATCTGAGAATAATAACTACTTGAAGGGCTTTTAATCAGGAAAATTGTGGTGAAATTAGAATTTACCAAAATCTTTGTAGGACTGTGAGTAAAAACTTAAATACAATGCTAACAATTCCATTGTAGTAGCCCAGGCCCAAAATAAATATATAAATATAGAAAAATAAAATTAAAATAACAAGGCCAAAATAGAAGTAGAGAAGAAGGCAAATGACAGCTGATGAAGAGGAATTCCCAAGAAACTTGACTTCTATTTAATAATGAAGGCAGAGCCAAAGCCTACTATTGATTGTTTCTAGATTTCTCTCAGAAAAAGAACGTTCAAAAAGTTTCAACCCCCACACCTCTACCCAGGGCCCACAAATCCACAAGACAAGCAACCTAGTAAACTTTTCCAAAAATATGAAAACGTAGAATTTCTTATTAGTATTGATATTGTTATTCCACAACCTGCCCCCTATATGCTTTAGGGGGGATTTAAAAAAGGAGAGAAAGAAAGAAAGAAAGAAAGAAAGAAAGAAAGAAAGAAAGAAAGAAAGAAAGAAAGAAAGAAAGAGAGAGAGAGAGGGAGAGAGAGAGAGAGAGAGAGAGAGAGAGAAAGAAAAGAAAGAAAATGAAGTATGGAGTTTTGTTTGTGTGTTTGATTTGTTCTTTATTTTGCTATTTTTTTCCCACAATGTCTAATAGAGTTAATTTCCCCTACAGAAAAAAGAAATTGGAATTAGAAAATTAAGCAGTCTGCATTTGAAGGCCCATCTGATTGTTCTCTAGCTGATATTGTTGTATAGAGCAGGACTACACTTAAGCTGCTATTCAAATTACACAACAGAAAAGATATGATGCAATACATTTTGTCCTTGATTGCTCTATCCACTCAGATGACTAAAAACAGGATATGTGTGTACAAAATCTTAAATCTGTAAAAGTCATTGCTTTTGATGTCTCCAAGTAGGCAGCAGGCTGCCCAAACAGAGCTGTTCAGTCACAAATTCTAAGCCTAATGAAGTGAGAAGGACACAGTGTAGATACAAATTAAAATCTACTCACCGAGAACACTCTGTATTTTTTTTTCTTTCTGTATACTTCCTTGTTTTATGTCAAGAAGAAAGTATCTGTTGAAAGGAATGACCCTTTTATGTTTTAAGTCAACACAGTAAACCTGCTATTGACCACAAGAAATAGCCACCCAGTAATTCTAATCTGTTATTGAAACCTTTGACTTCTAAAAGACTATTTTTAGGTCCTTTTAATGATTAGTGTTAAGCAGGTGAGGTGTTGTTGTAAGAGAAAAGAGACCAGCTTAAGATAATGATTAGCCAGACAATTGCTTTGCCATGGGTTTCTTTTTATTTTTTTTGTTTCTACCTTTGTCTCCGGCACATTTAAAAGTTCTGGAGATTACATTTTTCTGCCAACTAACAGGTAACTGAGATTGTATAGTGAGAAGGGACAAGACTTTAGAATGGAGATTTTAGAGCTGGGTTGAGCTGTGATGTCAGTAACTAAGAACTGTTAATTCTCTAGGCAATGAAACTTTAATGTAAACCACAACTCTGTTAACTTAAAAAGATACATAGAAAACTTTCAATAATACTGAGCTCAACCTAAAGCCTGCTTCTCATTCTTTTATATCACCTTGGAGTGAAATAGAAGTTAAAATGCATCTTCTTTGACATAGAGCCTTCGAAGAGAAAATAAGGCATTATTCAACACATTCTAGCAATAAGCCATCTATCACTCAACATCCACTTCTGCTTTGGCAGCTCTCATTTAGAGTTCTGCAGCTCAGATAAGTCTCTCTGGCTTTGAGCAATCAGATGAAAACTCATATAAACAACTCTACTTTTGCTGGAGAGAGCAAGGGAATTCTTTTACAACTATTTTCCAAAATGTGGTTGGAACAGTGTGCCCAGAACAATTTCCAAATATGAATTTAATTGTTGTATTGAAAGTTAAAAAATAGCATGATGTAACAGGAGGAAAATGGGATTTGAGATAGGTATGTTGGATTTGAATCTTTGTCTCTGGCTTCCTGAGATACTGGGGCAAAATCTATTACTGTCTCTGGCATAGAGACCCTCAAAGGAGAAAATAACGGGTACCTAAGTACAATGCATGAAAATAACATGAAATCATAAAATGGATGCATCTGGTAGAAAGCCAACTTTAAAAGATATCATCCATGTGATAAGAGTCACAATGCAAAGGTACATGGGAGAGAACTGGCATAAGGGGTGGATTTAGTAATTGTAATAAGCTAGAGTTAGTCCATTAGTTTTGACACAGTATTTATGCAGGAGGTTAGCATTAAGCAAAAGTAACTACAGAGTTCATTAGAACTCTATAGACAGCCTTTACATCTTCCCTCTAAGTTTAAAAATATTCTAAAAATAACTTTTCAATCTAGTATCGATCTTATTTCTTCTTTTAAGATTCATTTATTTCATTTTATGTATATGAGTGTTTTCCCTCCATGTGTTTATGTGTACCATGTGCCTGGTCTAGGGAGATCAGAAGAGGGAGTCAGATATCCTGAAACTGGAATTCCAATTATAAGTCACTATGTAGATTTTGGGAATCAAACCTAAGTCTTCTGCAAGAATAAGTGCTCTTAACCACTGCTCCCCCCCCCTCCTCCTCCTCTTCCTCCTCCTCCTCCTTCTCTTTCTTAAAGGTCAGATCTTCTTCAGAGTCATTGGTAGTATAATGTATGTACATTTAGTTCAATTCTATAAAGTAAATAAACTTATTCTTTATAAATCATCAGATTATCAGATTATATTCCACAATGACCAGAGGGTCTCGGACACTCCTATATGGTAAGAAATTTAGGGTAACTGAGAAAATTATCCCCAAAATAAGAATCCATTTAATTTGGGAGCCTCCTTTTCTGCCTCTAAATATACAGAGCCTTGCAGTCTTTCTTATTTACCTAAAATGGCAGTGAAAAAGAAATATGTGCTCTATGGAAACCATGGAGTTTCTGTGGCTCATGTAAGACTGAGATAACCCTCTCTTCAACTCCCTTCTGAGTTTCCCAGCCACATCATAAATATTGACACCAAACCTTTGGTTATGGGCTTAACAAGCTCCATTTCAGTCAAGATCATATTAATAATTAGGAAGTTGGAAAGAAAGGATGATCTAGAAGTTATCAGTCCACTCACATACACAGAGAGAGACAGAGACAGACAGAGAGAGAGAGAGAGAAACTATTATGAGACATAGAGTGCTAATATTCACTAGGACAAGGACAGAGAGCATTGGCACATTGGTTAGAGAATGTTCCATTGTCTGCAGGCATTTGAGTTCCTTTTGTTCTTTTATTTCTTGTACTTTTTCACTGTTGCCAAAAGTTCTTATGAAAAATAGAACCAACTTTCAGATGCTCACAAAAATCTGCAAAATACTAAAACTATTTTTTATACTATGTGACTTCTCACCAAATATAAAGAAAATAAAGGTCTCATTCTGTCCCCCTCAAAGGAATCACTAGTGGAACAGAATTGAGGACAAAATGCTTCCAAAAGCAAACAGGTGCTCAGTGATAGTTCTTGATGACCTCTTCTGCCCATGGCATTCTTCTTCACAAGAGAAATATAAAGAACAATGAGCTATGATTGTTACTTTCAACAACTCTGAAGTTGAACAAAGTGGATATTAACATCGAGAAGTCACCAAATTCTCCTTGCTTTTTAGTATAGCAAGTACAGGGCTTACATCATCCTCTTAAACATAAAAAACCCCCAGATGATTGATGGATGCATCGCTAGCAAGCTCTGATTCTTCCCATCTCAAACAGCAAGAAACTAAAGGTCAGATTAAAAAAAAAAAAAAAAATCATGGCCTTCAGGTCCATATACCTAATGAGTGATAGAGTTTAAACTGAAGACTGACTTTATCATCAATGCCATTAACTACTATTTTACTGGACTACATTTATACTGTCTAATTTGAGTACTTCTTTGAGATCTCAAAATTCATTTTTTCTAATCCAAAATAAGAGCCAAAGGGCATAAGCATTTTTTTAAGGAGTTAACTTACTCCAAGAGGAGATTCTCCACAATCTAGCCGTGTTGGCCAACACTTTGAGATGCCCTTGAAAGTGACCAAGTCATGAAGTTCATGTCTCCTGCATGTGCAGTACAGCAGACTTCTGGGCAATGGATCCAGTGGACTGGTAGTAACAGCCTAGCAGACGTAAAACTGCTGTGGTATTCAGGCTCCTCAGCTATTCTGCACATTCCTGAAGCGCTGCCATGATAATGTGTTCACTGATGCACAGATAACAGCATGGCCAGCAAGAGGGAGAAACATGACTTTCAGAACAACCTTTCAAGGTCAAATGTTACCCAACCACGCAGGACTGTGTTCAACTGGAAGATTATAAACATACAGACCCACTTTCTCAAGGGCACTGGCATAAAGTTCAAATGAAGCTGTTTAAGGCAGGGTTCTTATCAGTTTTATGAGCAGTTTTCTCTAGATTTTAGCCAGTTCATTTGATAACATTAGGCAAGAGGAATTTTCCAGCAAGAGCTACACAAATAAAATAGCCCTGAGTTAAGAGCTGTGCTCTATTTTAATAAAGATTTGACATTTTTCCCAGGAAACTACTCCAAAAAGCCTGGAAGATACCACTGATATGGGAGTCCCTCCAAACCCACTAGAGAGCCCTGTGAAGTGCTTCAACAATCCTCATCTCTCTTTAACTTTTGCTTAGTTTTCATGTTCGTTTTTTGAGACAAGGTCTCATTCTATATCCCAGGTTAGGCTCAAACTCACAGTAAGCCCTCTGCCTTAGACTGACATAAACTACTACACCCAACTTCCCGATTCTTATTATAAAGAAGGTATTGGTTAATATTCATTAAAGGAACTTCGCCCAGAGAAATAAATTGATGTGCTCAAACAGTATTTGTGAAGAATTGTCATTCATTGACAACTGGATTTGCATTACTCTGCAGTTAAACTGAGGATATCTGATGAGCTATCACCCACTCTTATGTTTCCTTCTCATCGATCTACACTTCAGAGTTCTGGGTTAACACACGGAGATACTGAATCATTGTGTTTTATTTTGTTTTATTTTTATTTTGTGTTTATTTTTGGTTTTTTTTTATTTTTTGCATTTTATTTGTTCCTGCACATGGCACTTCAAAAAGGTGGCCTCACACTCTGTGCTGCTGGCTTCTGAAATCACATTTGTTTCTGAAATCACCTGAATGCATCCTTGACCCCACTCTGACTTCTTGCACTCAGAACTTGTGGATTCCCTAAAAATAGGAAAAGGTTCACAGAAGGCAAAGAAGAAAGCAAGTACTTTGTAGAGGGAGTGGGAAGTGGCAGAGGGAAGGTGATATTGTCTAGAAAGAAGAAAGAATGGAGGAACCCATTGGTGCTAAGAATTCATGCCCCCTGTTTGCAGTACAGATGACACCTTGTATCTGCTAGACCATAGAGTGTAACAACTACTGACATAGCATAAACATAGTAATAGTTAGTATTATAAACAAGCTAGAAGTGACTTGAAATACATGTAGGATTACATAAGATAAATGTAAATGCTGTGCGATTTTATATTAGGGACTTGAACGCCATGATATCCACAAGGATTTACCCCAATCACAACTAATAGATACCGAGAGACAGCTGCACTATGAAAGGAAGAAGTACCTCCAGGTGAAATGATTGCAGGATGAATCTAGAAGGCTGGATTCCAGGGAGTAGATTCCCTCTTCTCACACAAACATCAGTATGGCTCACTGGCATTGTACATCGGACCCAAACATAGTTAAAAGCCAGTGGAACATGGACAATGAGGATTCCAACAGCAAACTATGCCACTCCTCTCATTTTTAAAGAACGATTTTAGCTATTTTATGATTGTCAACTGTTGAGTTGCAAAATGTCTTAGATAGAATCTACCAAATTGGAAGATTTAGTTTCACTTGGAATTTAAGATTATTTTCTCATACTTGAGCTCTATCTGGCTCTAATAATTTGACCTTCAGAGGCTTCTGATTCTTGTCTGGAAATACACACACACACACATACACACACACACACATACACACACACACACACACACACACACACGCACACACATGTGCACATGTAAACACACATGTACATTGCTTCTCACTTTTTGCCCTAAGTTGCTACTCTACCTCACACACAGCCATGCACAGATAATCCATGTACATTTCTTATACTCTTTAAAGATTTGATATGCATGTATATATGTATATATGTCTGTATGTATGGATGTGTTTGTGTGCACTGTGTGCATGATTGTGCCCATGGAGGGGGGACTTCAGATCCCTTAGAATTGAAGTTAAAAGGAGATAATAACCAACACCAATCTGCTATAGCAACAACCACTCTTAGCTACTGAGACATCTTTCCAGCCCCTACTTTGCTTATACTTGATAAAGTGGTGTTTGACTTCCAGTATAAGGAAAGACTCACTCATGACTTGAATAGGAAAGCCATAAAGGTTTATCTTCATTTAAATATAGAACTAGGAATGCCAAGTAAGTTGCCAATTCATTACCTTTTGAAGAATCTCCTGGAAAATTTGAGCTGAAATTAAGTGAAACTTTTGCCAAAAGGAACATTTGAATTTCGCTTTATTGAGCCATTAAACTAATATATTCTCCTCCTTAAAGTTTCTGCTGTGGCATGTTTGATTCAAAGCAATCTCCCAATTGTTTTACCATTAGCTTGAAGCAAAGCAAAATGAAAAGCATGACAAAGCATAAAATTGGCCTTAGCAATATCTAAGCTTGGTTCAGCTGTAACCATTATCCTCAATGCTCTTACAGTATGAGAAAAGCAGCCATAAAAATCAGGTTATTGTTTTTAATTTTATAACCCATAATTCATTTTGTTTAACTTTAGTGACAGCCCGCAGTCCCAATAAGTGTCTTCACTTAGGAAATACAAGCAAGAAATCAAGGCTCAGGAGTCATTACTTATAGCATGAACTCATCTCATTTATCTTCCTCTGGAACTACCTGAGTGTGAACCATGTGATTCCTGTTACATAAACTAACAATAGCAACCCTAAAACAATAGCTCAGGATGAAACACATCTTACATCATTAGCTTAAAGCTCCCTGGCCCTCTTATTCAACTAGATCAAGGACAACTAGAACCTTTGTTCTATATTCTAAATATGAGGCTTTCTCAAGCAAAATTTCTAGCAAGGAGGCTAATATAGCTATCAGTAAAGTTCTTGTCTCATAAACATAAGGATCTAAGTTCAACATGCAGAACCCCTGTGAGATATCTAGACACTGTAGAGCATTTATTATGCCAGTATCATAGAGGCAATGGTCCTAGAGTTTCACTAACCAAACAACCTGGCTTGTTTGGTGAGTTACAAGTCAGTGATAAAGGTACACACACACACACACACACACACACACACACACACAGTTAGAGAGAGAGAGAGGCAATATAGATGTCTGTTTACAATTACATCTTTTGTAGCCAGAAAATCATGACCTTTAATAGCTGTGTGATATTGAACCATAACATTTAACTCTTTTGATATCAACTTACTAATTTAAAAGTGTGAGATAATATTGTTATCTGCATCAGACAGTGCACACAGAGTACATGAACTGACCAACTCTCAGTATTTGTCATTACGGTTATTTATTTTTCTTTGTGATGAAGATTGTGGTGGTGCTGTTGTTGAATGCAAGCATTTCTCATCCTTGGGGATTGTCACATTAATCAGCACCATAAGCAATACTGTCTTTCCAACTGCAAAGATAGTGTTTCTCATCATCATGTATAACTAACCCAGACTTTCTAGATTATAGTGAATTTTGTTTGAAGCAAATCAGAAGTATATAGATATTCTTTATTCTTCACAAACTATATCAGTTATCTGTTAGAGTATAACTATCTTTGACTCTAATATTCAGTAGCATAAAGCAGTAAGATTCATTTATTCATGCTTTATAGTTTCTCTGAGTCTGGAGTTCATGACTGGCTCAATTGGACTGTTATGGATCAAGAATTCTTGTGATGCAGAGTCACGAGTCAGTCAAGGATGTAGTCATTCAAAGGAAATGGAAAACTGTTCTCCTCATGGCCTACAAGTTTCACAGACTAGTATTGGTCAGTCAGGTCTTCCCCATGAGGGCCTCTCGTCAGGGTTGTGGGGTGCCTTTTTGTAGTACCAGAGCCAGGTGGTTTCCCACAGAGCTACAGTGCCTTTTTATGACTTAGTTTCAGAAGATGCATGGCATTATTTCCTCCATGATTTTCATCTTGCACAGGTTAATCCTAGTTTAGTGACGGAGACTAAAACAAAGACTGTTGAAAGCCAGGTCAGTGATATGAACACAAAAGGATTACTACCCATGTTATCCTATAACAGCATCTGCTCAGGCTCAATGCTAAGGTATAAATGTCTAGAGGTCCAGGTACAGATGAGAATCACCCCTGGTAGTTCTACAAACGATTCTCAGATAGGATTCCTTTCCATGGAGATGAATATGCCTTTCACATAGACAGCAATATGGACTCACAGAACAAGCGTGAGATGATCACTACAGTCTCTTTAATGGCAGCAGAAATAAACAATCAGTGCACAGAGATCACTGATCCATAACAGCTCCAAAAGGTGACTGGGCACAAGTTGCTAGTTCCCTGATTTACTTTCAGTCCAACTTCTACCTGGGAAGATTTTTCCATAGCTGCTGTCACGTACCCCTAGACTCCAACTTTGTAGTCATCTCCCCAATTCAAAGTCTCAATTTGTAGGTTGGGTGAGAATTAAAGAGTTACAAGTTTCCCCCAAATCATGTTGGCTTAGAAGAACAGTATTTATCCTCACTTGTGTTTTTCCTTGAAGTGCAAGATTTTAGAGTAGGCCAGTTGGGCAATCCTATCCCAAAAGTATCCAGGAAAGTGTAGTCTGATGTCCTTAAGATTAAAAGAACCCAAGAGCTTGACAAAAACTGGGGAGATGTACTCCAGTGGTAATTCATTGTCATAGATGTCCAGAAAATTCTCCACCATAGAAGCTTCTAGGTGGGACAGCTGAATCATCTATGGGGACTGGCTTTCCCCGGGCCAACCCAAGAGAGCAAATTGAAAAGCACAGTACATTTTATGACTTCATGTTGGCAGTCATGCATGGCCCTTTTATTGTGTTTTGTTTCTCACACACAGTTCCTCATTCCCCTGAAAGGAAACAGAGAGAGCCCTAAGCCCAGAGGATCACCAGACATGACTGTCAAGATTTCCTTCCAAAAGAGAAAATTTAATAAGTGTTTTCCTAAATTAGATTATAATTGTACATTTATATTTTATGTTATAAACAGGCTGCTAAATCAAATTCTATACATGACCTCCAGGAACTTCAGAGAAGACAAGAGAGTTTAACTCCTAATCAAATATAATGCAAAAGAGTTTGAACAAAGGTACCTTACAAGATCCATTTCCCTGAAGAGGCTGACCACCTAGACAGAAGTCACAAGGTTAGCTGACTTAGGAACTTAGCAGGATTTGGGGTCTATTTGCCCCAATGTTTACAAGTCAAATTTGGTGTTCCCACCAAGAAATAATTCATCTTCCAGGGACAGAGTTACATTAACCAAGTTTCCAAACACTGGTGTATAAAAACTGCAATACTCAGTTTTTGTTTATTTAAAATGAAATTTGGGGCAGGGATATAGCCAAATGGGTAGATGGTGGCAGTGATGGTGATGATAGTGATGATGACAGAGGTGATGGCAGTGATGGTGATGGTGACAGTGATGATGATAACCTGAAGCTCACTCCTCTAACAAGTATAAATGCTACTGAAAAGGGTGGGTTTTTGTTTGCTAAACATGGAACCACACACAGTTATGGATTTTACTGTACTGCTGCCATTATGCTCTCAGAGCTGTGTACTTTCATCTTCATGGAGACAGACAAAGACTCAAATCACCCTAAACAGAGCTTCCACAGAGAACACTGGTGTTCCTTCTTTTCTCAGTTCTTTCTCCCTAGGCTATTTCCATATTTCCTATTGAAATTCAGTGTCTTTCAATGTATTAAAAGAAATTTTATGGCAATTGTTCACTAGAATTAACATTGTTTTGTTTGGTTTTGTCATACCAACCTTCCTTAAGGCTGGCAAGTTACCTATAATAGTTGGCTTAAAAAGTAAGTAATGAATCTAACCAGGGATGGGACCGAGATGATTTAAACCTCAAGGTTACTCCATTACAGTCTGAGTTAGGAGAAAATGACACCATCATTTTAAGAATTTACTGGATGAAAAGATCACTCCAGAGATAAAATGTTTGCCTTATGAACGTAAAGACTTTTTTTATCTTAAGAGCCCACATTTAAAAAGCTGGGCATGTGGCCTACAACTGTAATTTTGGTGCTGGAGAAGCAGAAATAGTCAAATCCTTTGCAAGTTGGCCAACCCAACCCACTTTTCAAGTTACAGAGCACTGAGAGACTCTGTCTCAAAAAAAACAATGTGAGACCTGTAAGATGCCCTCACAAGTACAGACACTTGTCACCAAGCCTGAAGCCATGAATTCAATCTCCAGTCTCTAAAACCTACATGGCAGAAGGAGAAAAGAACTGCATCTTGTTCTCTTGATTCCATATATGTGCCATGCATGCCAATAAACAGATACACACACAGACAGAAGGAGGTGAGAGAGAGACAGAGACAGACAGACAGACTGAGAGAGGGAGGGAGATACACAGAAAGAGGCAGAGAGAAACACAGAGAGAAAATAAATAAAGTAATTTTAAAGCGTAATAAAAATATAACAAAGTGGGCAGTGTCAGGGGACAGACAGAATTGTTCTCCAGTCTCCACATGCTTGGGTATGTAGTGTGAATGCATGCGCACACACACAACACATGCACCTTCACACACATGAACATGCACACACACAGAAACACAGACACTGGGATTGTGGCTTAAGACAAACATGAATATTTCTAAAGTGATTCATTATATTGTTCATAATCTAATTCTTGGAGTTCCTGCCCTGTACTCTGTCTTTAAGCAAGCAGTTGCAGTTCAGCCAGTAGTCATTGCTATGTGCTCCAGTTTTTAGTTTGAACTTGGAGGGAGGCACACATTTTCTTCTGTTGTACTGGATTACATAATGGCTCGATGTACTAACTTTAGTGACAGAAACCATAAAATTGGCCCCACGTCAGAAAGTTCTCCTTTTCCACTTCACTGGCTGACTCAAGGCGGAACCACTTAGCCCAGGGGTCTTTTGTGAGTTTGCTGCTCCACTCTGAAAGTCACCTACCTCTCGGGCTTAAGAGCTGCATCGTTTTGTGGATTTTTCTGCTAGAAATCAGACAACCAATGGCACTCTTTCATCTGGTTTCTAACCAGGGTTTGTAGCCATCTAATTCACAAAATCTGGAGTTTCCATTCATGTCATTTGGCTTCCCTTTCGCTTCCTCATTGAATGTCAACCATAAGCTTTCCCTGGCCTTACACGTTTATGAGAGTTCTGGCATCTCTCAGACATTCAATATAATTGGTGTTAAAATTATAAAATCGTAGCTCTTTTAAAACAACATTTAAGAGTGTGATCTTTAAAATAAATGTATGCTTAAATCTGTCCCCATTTGGCCTTTCCACCTTTGCAATTACATTCTTTTCCTCCTTCAACATAATACTTTTATATTTTGAATAGGAACAAAAATAACAATGTGGTTATGTACACAGACTGAGACCACCAGAAATTACTGTGAAAATTATACAAGCTGGCCTAGCATCCATTGACAAGACACTCAGATTTTCAAGCCTCTGTGTACTGTTTCATCTTAGAAAATGTCCCTAGAGTTTGTTTACCTGGATACTCGTTCTATTCTTCCTCAGTTTGAAGGTGCATTCTAAGGTTTCTCTGTAGAGATATTAAGTTCCCTGCTTGTTTCCAGGGCACAATACTCAACCCAAGGACTTCTGAGAATTGCCTAGAATCAGAATCAAGATACAATCACTCTCTGCCCCCTTCTATATTTGGAATACACTGAAGCTCTGTTACGTGTTCATCTACAGTCACTTAGGTAGAAATCAGCTGCATGACCATACCTCAACATTCCCCAGCTGTTAAGATGGCCACCAAAATCCGACAACAAAACACTCACTCTATGATGAGGTCAGCTGTAATTTCAGAGGAAATTTCCCCAGGATAAGAAAGGAACCACACAATATAGAAAACTTTGAAGAATGGTGGCATCCTTTATGGTAAATTACAATTTTAGAAGTCCATTAAACAATAAAATTTTAAAATTCAGTAGCACATTTCTCCTAGACTACCTTAATGAGAAAGTCTCCTCTACCATAAGGGCTAAACTTCCATGATGAACTTTGCCAAACACTGGCTGGCTGAGATTCACTGTCAATCTCTTTCAGCCCTCATTGACTAATGAAAGATATCCCATCATAAGCTTCATCACTGTGGGGGTTTGAATATGGTTGGCCCAGGGAATGGCACTATTAGGAGGTTGGCCTTGTTAAAGTAGGTGTAGCCTTGTTAGAAGACATATGTCACTATAGGGGTCAACATTGAGACCCTCCTCCAACCTACGTGGAAGTAAATCTTCTCCTGTTTGTCTTTGGAACAAGTTGTAGAACTCTCAGCTCCTCAAGCACAAAGCCTGCCTGGATGCTGCCACACTTCATGCTATCATGATAATGGACTGAATCTCTGAACCTATAATTCAGTCTCAATTAAATGTTGTCGTTCATAAGACTTTCCTTGGACATGTTGTCCCTTCACAGCAATGAAACCCTAACTAAGACAATCATCAAATCTATTTTGGATATTTCATAAGATTTCCAGGAGGAACTAGGGACTCATTCATACTCAGACAACTGTTTATAACTACCCTTTATGGCAGCTGTGTCCTTGATGATGGGGAAGGAGGCAGTGCTTGTGTATATGGTATGTGTGTTTGAAAGTTTTGCTTTGGTGTGTGTATGCAGTGTGTGTATAGGATACACAGGTGTGAATTAAGGGTATACACGTGAAGGGTAGCAAGTATGGTGTGGCATGTAGATATTGTATATATAGTATATATGTGGTATATATGCATATGCATGTGAAGTGTGGCATAGCTGTTGTGGAATGAGTACACTATATATACTGTGTGTACACAGAATACACACCACACATGAGGTATGTAGTATGTGTGTGGCACTTGTACACATATGAAATGTGATATGTGTGCTATGGTATGTGTGTATGATACATACACAATATATTTATCATGTGCTGTAAGTGATTTGGTGGAGGGAATTGGGAAAGTCCCTGTTTCCAAGACCCCTTGCTACACCACATCTGTCCCATGATCCTGAGACTCAGATGAAATCGCAACTCCTACTATCTCTTTTCAGATTCCACTCAGTGCTGTTAGGTCTAGCTGGAGAAAAAAACAAACAAACAAAACAAAAAAACCCAAAAAACAAAACAGCATTTTTCTTCAGATTCCTAGTATCTAGTTACCCCCACAGATTACCCTGCACTCCCCTTCACCACCAAACTGTTCATTACTCTTTTAGCCAAGATCTGAAGTTCCAAACATCTCAGTGCATAGAATCAATCTGGCTAAGGAAAGAGCACCCCAGCATTGGATCTAAGCCTATCTTCTGGACCAGTTAGGACCTAGTATTATATCAGCATATTCATTAATAAAGTAATTTACCTCCTCAATAAATAATTTTGATCTCTTAACATGTGCCCAACAAGGAGCTGGCAGCCATGAATGCAGTCATAAATAAGATAAATGAGGAGTGTCTGTGGGCACTGAACTTAGCTTAATGAGCGACACACACAAGGATCAGGCAATTTCAATACCTTAGCTGGGGATGACATGCTTAACAGAGGGTAATGGGAGAAGAAAACCCTAAAAATAACCTCAGTAAAGGCCTCTGGGGAAGACACATCTAGGTAGAAGCCTGATTGTCCCATAGGATGTAGAAGAGGGATTTATAAAGTTCCAACACATGTGTGTAAAGGACTAGACACTGAAAGGACTACAACATTATAGTAAACTCCAAGAATAGTGTCAGGAGATACTATAAGATACTACAAGAGGCTAATTTGAATAAGAAAATAGCAAATATATTTATTTTCCTCAAAACATTCTCAAAAGTCATGGGTAAACTGCTTATTATATGAAAATAAATACCCAAGTTTGATCCATAAAATCTATGTTAAAAACTGGGATGTGGGGCTGGAGAGATGGTTAAGAGCACTGACCAGTCCAGAGTTCAGTTCCCAGCAACTACATGGTGGGTCACAATCATCTGTAATGGGATTCAATGCCCTATTCTAGAATGTCTGAAGGCAGCTACTCAATACATTAAATAAATAAATAAATAAATAAATAAATAAATAAACAAATATTTTTTTTAATGGGATATGGTGGTGTGTGCCTGTAGTCCCAATACTGGCAAGAGAGGAACACAGAAATCTGAAGCTCACTCATTGGCTAGCCAACCTAACCTAACTAGTTTCTAGCCAAGCAAGAGACCCAGTATCAAATAAATCAAGATGTGCATACACTTTCATGCACATTCTCAAATACATGGACTCATACAAAAGGACCATCTGAAGCTCAGTCACCCATTATAATTTCACACACACACACACACACACACACACACACACACACACACACACACACACTCACGTTTAGCAACTTTCCTGAGTCATTTAATTTAAACAGAAATGCAGAAATCTACATTTTGTTTTAACAAAATGTGTAGGGACAAAGATGGAATAGAGACAGAGGTGTGCCTACCAACAATTGGCCCAATTTGAGACCCATCGGATGGGTAAGAACCAATTCATGACACTATTAATGATCGTCTGCTATGCTTGGAGACAGAACCCTAGCATAACTGTCCTTTGAGAGCTCCACCCAGCAGCTGATGGAGACAGATGCAGAAACCCACAGCCAAACATTAGATGGAGCTCAGTGAGTGTTGTGGAAGAGTTAGATGAAGGATTGGGGGACCTATGGCGATAGGGATACTACAAAAATACCAACATAGTCAACTAATCTGGACCCTTGAGGGCTTCCAGAGAGTGAACCAACCAAAGAGCGAGCATGGACTGGACCTGGGCTCCTACACATATGTAGCAGATGTGCAGCTTTGTCTTCATGTGGGTCCCAAATAACTGGAGTAGATATCCCTGACTCTGTTTCCCTAACTTTGTTGCCTTGTTTGGCCTCAGAGGGAGAGGATGCACCTAGTTCTGTAGTGACTTGATGTGCCAGGTTAAGATGATACCCAGGGTAAGGATCCTCCTTCTCTGGGAAGGGGAATGGAGAGGGTCTATGCAAAGGGATAATGTGGGGAGAGGGCTGCAATTGAAATGTAAGTTCATTAATTAATTAATTAATTAATTAAAGTGGAAAAAATATATCTACATTTTTTTAAACAAATTCTCCAGGCAGAACTGGTCCTCAAAAGGCTAAATCACAGCAGACTAGATGAGCCAATTTCAATAGCTTGACCTTGTTCCTACACTGAATGGGGAAGCCATGTTAAGTAATGAAGTGACATGATTAAGACATGACATTTTGATAGCTTGCTGTGACAGCAATAAGTAGTTAGAGAATGGGCAGGTTGGGCAGCAGAGAGATCTCTCTGCCTACTTGAGCTGAGATCATTAGGCAAAAGTCCATGATTTCAGTGTACTCAAATAGAAGGATTACAGAGAGATGTTCTCAGCTGAAACTACATCCAGACCCATTGTGCCTTGACTACCAGTTCTCCCATTTGCCAAGAACTGAGGGATTTTCCAGGATTCATTACTTTGGTGCTAAAACAAAAATATCTTGGAATAATATGTTCACCCTCTGAAAATCATATTAATTACCAGGAATAAACAGGATGACAATCAATCAGGTGACATACAATTCTTGATGTAGTTTTTTAAAATAAGAAAACCTGAGATTAAAATAGTTTTTAATATTTGTTCTTTGAGAATAAAGTCTGCTCAGGGCTGCCTGTATGTGCATGGATGTAAAGCCATCTTCTAGAGCACAGGCAACCTACCAGAAACACAACCTTGAACAAGACTGACTCTCTCTCTCTCTCTCTCTCTATATATATATATATATATATTCTACTGTTCTCTTCATATATGTTTAAATTATTATATATTAGTTATATTATATATACATATATGTGAATGTATATCTACATGTTTATATTATATAATATATAAAGATGTGTATACATATGTATACATATGAACATACAATATATATCATATTATATGATATGTACATATATGTGTGTACACATATGTGTTCTATAATTTTATATTACATAGTTTATAATAAAATATAATATTTTATAGGTATACATTTTTGTTTTCACATATCTGTTTACACACACACACACATATATGAATGTAAGTATTGTAGAGAAGCTGCTGAGATGGCACAATGGAAATAGTGCTTGCTGCATAAGGCTGATGAGGACTGGGTTACAACTGCCAGGTTGTCTATAATTTAACCCCAGTTTCTGGAAGCAGAGACATGCGGCCTGCCTAGCTAAATCACTGAGCTCTAGATCCAAGGAGAGGCTATGTCTCAAAAACTGAAGTTGAGAACTGGAGAACACACCCAGTGTCAAACTCTGACCTCCACACCTAGAGATACATGATCACACGCACACAAAAAGAACAAAATCAAAACAATCCTTTGTTTCGAAAACTAATCCCAAGGACACTGCAGCTTTAATTCAAATTTAAAACAAACAGAACTCTCCTAATGCTTTTCAATTTGCAGAAGCAGAGCTTGCTGGTGTGGGGCTGCAATCTGGAGATGGCTGTGCTGGGAGGAAACTGGTTTTCTTACTCGTAATTAAAGGGCTGGGCTGGTAAATGATTTACTCTTAAACACACACACACACACACACACACACACACACAATCAAGGTTACTTTGGATAACTCTATTCCCCTTTCTTCAGCAAGAGGGAAAGTGATGGAATTATGACATTCCTGCCCAAAATAACCAAAGTCTGTGGTGGCTCAAAGGTTTATACTAGACAGAAAGTTATCAAATATCCCTCCTAGAGAAGACAAAAAAATTTGAGGAATTGTATTTGAGCAGCAGCAGCAGCAGCAGCAGTAGTAGTAGTAGTAATTTAACAGGATAAATTTCTACCTCAATATATAGTTGATATTAGACAGTAGGCAAAGTACAGCATAGATAGGTAATTTAAAAAGTAATGGAAAGAATATGAAGCTAGTAGGCTAAGTCTATGACTTCACGGATATTACTGTTTAAGATATAAAAGTATCTTTTATTAGAGCTAGGTGTGGTGGCACAGACCTTTAATCCCAGGTTAAATACTGGGATTAATTAATACTTGGGAGGCAGAGGCTGGCAAGTATTTTCAAGTTCAAGGCTAGCCTAGTCTACAAAGTCAAGTCCAGGACAGCCAGGGCTCTGTTACAGATAGAAACCCTATCTTGATAAACAAAACAAAATCTTTTATTTTAAAATAAAATTTAATTTTAAAACAAATAAAATCCATTTTTAAAACATATCTATTAAATAATTGTAATTGTATAATTATTAAATAATTGTAAAGGTTAAATAATTGTAAATATGTGAAAGGGACATGGAAATAGCCCAAAGATAAGGGACACATTTGTCTAAGTGACAAAAATAATAATTCTATAGGTTTTCATCATTCCAAGGTGAACTGAAAAAAAATCTTTTATTTCAAAATTCAGGCTCTCAACTTGTTGAATTCCACCAGTTCAAATTGTTATCCAAGGTATTTCCAAAGCAAATGACCATAAATAAAAAAAAAAATGAGAGATAAAACAAAAGCAAGATAAGTAAACAGAATATTTTAATTGTGAAATTTGTATCAATCAAATCACAAAGAATGTAATTTTCAGAGAGCATTTTGTGTCATGAGAAGAATACAACAGCTGTTCAATAACAAGATTCTTTAAGTCAAAAAAAAAATAAACAAATGATAGATAGATAGATAGATAGATAGATAGATAGATAGATAGATAGATAGATAACAAATATATGCATAAATAAATGGAGCAAACCACCCCCCCCACACACACACCACATTCCACATTAAAGTACTTCAACTATTATATTTGTAGCTAATCTACTACCCAGATGTTGAAAGAGAGATTTTTTTCTTGGAAAATAGAGGCTGTGGATTTATTAACTAGGATTTAGAATCAATCCTGATTTTTTCCTAAAAAGTTTTTGCAAAACTGTATGATGTAAAAAAAATAAGCTTAAAAATGCCTGCTGTCAGACTTGATTTTTTTTCTCCTTCACACTCTAATTATTTACTGCAAGGCCACCCTCTCAGCTGAACTCTGGGCATGATGATTTTATTACTGTTTAAATACAGTGTGCCTGTCTCTCAACAAAACAGATCAAACTGGACTCTTATGCTCAAAAAGATTTTTTTTTCCGAATTTTCTCTATTTTCTATTTTTCTGTTTTGTTTTGCTTGTTTGTTTTTCAAGACAGGGTTTCTCTGTGTAGCCCTGGCTATCCTGGAATTCATTATGTAGACCAGGCTGGATTCGAACTCAGAGATCTGCCTGTCTCTGCCTCCTGAGTGCTGGGATTAAAGTATGGTCACCATGCCAGGCCAAAATGTATTTTTCTTATATTAACATAATTTTTTTAGTTACCAAAGAAGGCCCTAAAATAATAAAAATAAAATAAAATAAAATAAAATAAAATAATAAAATACAAAATGTAACTCAACCCTGGTCTCGTGTCTATTGACCGTATTTATTTTCACCCAGTTTCTATGATCTTTGGGAAGTCAGAGGTTAACCCATTGTTCTCAGTCTCTTATTTGTCAGTTTACATCTAATAAAGAAAACATTTGCAGCTTCATACAGCTTCTAATTTTTTAACATCAATGTTGCTATGGAGCTGCAATATTTTGGATGTCATATAATCAGAAAGAAGGCTCTGAAAATATCCTTGGGTATCGGGTTTTATAGAAATGCCTGTACCTTAAATAAAACATCCAAGAAATATTCTTCCTTCCAGTAACTAAAACTGTCTTTCCCCTTCTAGAAAAGCATAGAATGTCATGTTGGTGATGACGCCAAGTGCTGGAGCAGATGCTTCGCTTCAAATTCCATCCCTTGCACACACTCACTTACGACTTTGGGCTATTTATTTAACCTCTCACTCCCTTCATCAGTAGACTAAGGATTCCTGTACTACCCTGCTCATACTGTTGTTAGGAGGATTAAAGAGCTAATACTTATAAAGTACTTTAAAAAGTGTCAACCACAGAGTGTATTCAGTAAACTAGCTTTTATCATGACCATTAATCCATCACTCTACCCTTGTGTGAGCTGCCAAGAGCTATAATCACTATTTTTAAAGACCCATGTCCTTAGAAATAAACTAGAAAGCTCTATGAGGAGGTTGTCATGGAAGGAGGTCCATGCATATCAACAGCACAATCATTTCATGATCTTGGACTTGATCTCCACTCCTATGTTAACTTGGAGTTAACATCAGAGTGTTCTGATGGTCTGAGGTCCTCCCCCTCCCCCTTGTTAAATCTCCTCCCGCTGTTGCTGTCTTCCTTGAGAAAGGGAAGGAGGTGTTACTTAAGATTCCAGAAATAAAATTGTAGGTAACAGAAGCCAAGATTGCCTCTATCTCCCATCAACAGACCAAGATTTCTGAGAGAAATGCTCAGATAGACTAAATGGTTTGAAATACTAGAGAATATAATAATATAACCCATGACGCCAATAAACTGAGGGTGATGTGTAGAAATCTCAGTTTCATTTAGGTTGCTCTAGAGTGCATAAATTCTAATGAGTCATGTGTGTATGTGTGTGTGTGTGTGTGTGTGTGTGTGTGTGTGTGTATTTGTAAATGTGTGTTAGAATAACTTTTTCTGAAAATGACTCCATACAAATTCAAAAAACCTACATGACTTCATATTTTGTACTGTATGTAGCTGTGGTATATTATGTTTATTATTTCAATAAAATAGTATCTAGAAATAAATTTTCAGATATTATCACTAGACTTTTGATGAAATATCTTCACTTCCGTGCATTTTTTGCTATAATGTGAATTCTTCCCACAAATATGTTTCCTGTATAATTTTTCTATTTGCTTTGTGTGTATGAATATGCATGCACACATTCATGAGAGGGGTGGTGCTTTGCAAGCCAAAGGTCAATGCTGAATTTCTTCCTCAATCACCCTCTACCTTATTTTTTGAACTAGAATCTCTCACTGAACCTTGAGCTCACCACCTAAGCTCTGTGGGTTGGGCATGAAGCTCCAGAGATTTGCCTATCTCTTCAGTCCCAATGCTGAGATAACAGGTACAAGCAGCTACAGCCATCCTTTGTGTGTGTGTATGTGTGTGTAGTGTGGTGGGTGTCTGTAGTGGGTGTATATGTGTGTGTAGTGTGGTGGGTGTATATGTGTATGTGTGTGTGGTGTGGTGTGGTGTGAGTGGTGTGTGTGTGTGTGTGGTGTGTATGTATGTGTGTGTGTGGTATATGTGTGGGGGTGTGTGTATGTGTACTGTGTGTATGGTGTGTATGTGTGGTATGTGTGTGTGGTGTGTGTGGGGGGTATGTATGTGTGGTGTCTGTGATGTGTGTGGTGTGTGGGTATGGGTGTGGTGTAGGTGCTGGGACTCCAAACTCACACCCTCGTTCTTATCTGACAAGCACTCAACTCACAGAACCACTGGTCCAGACCACCACCACCACCCCTTTATCTTTATCACACCAGCAATCATTAAACCCAGAAGAATCTCACAGTTTAAAAATTAAAGATGTTTGATGTTTTAGTATTATTTACATAAACAGGTTCCTAGATGAATCTCTTCTACACAGCAATCGAGGAGAGGCAAAGTGGATAGTATCAGAAATCCTCATAGCTGAAGTAAAGAAGGGACGGGGTCTCTCTCTCTCTCTCTCTCTATCTCTCTCTCTCTCTCTCTCTTCTTCCTCTCTCTCTTCTTTTCACTTCTCTTCTCTTTTCTTTTCTCTTCTCTTCTCTTCTCTCCCTCCCTCCCTCCCCCCCCCCTTTTCTCCAATGTCCTTTGTAATAAGAACTGTTGATCCAAAGGGCTTTTTTCCTACTATGTGAAAAGTTTAAATAAAGAAAAAAAAAATGTTCTCATACATTCCACATTGACACAACAATAGAAATAAAAATAACGCTATCCTGTCTGGGCCTTTCAGAGTCTCCAGCCTTTGATTTGGTTTAAGCCTAGCCTGGGTGCCAAGAGATTTGAGACTCCAGTGGAAGGGAAAGACACGGAGGCCATCATTGGTTCAGGACAATCTGATCTTGGATGAGGCCCAAAGCATTCAACTGGAGCTGGGACTGAAATATAGGATTGGACAGTTCATGCTTTCGCTTACAAGAAACTGTGTTTTTAAAATTCTGTCAATTCCCTTCTTGTATTTTAGACAAAGGCTAAAGCAGGAATGGCAGCCAGGTAGTTACAAAGTAATGTGTCCATTCCAAGCCACTTGCTCCCATTTTCCTTTGAAAAAGAAGACATTAGAATGGCAAAGATACTTGTAAATTACCCAGAGAAAGCAGACAGAAATGGTTCTTTGTCCTAAATTAGCTAAATAATTCAAAATAAAGACTCCCTTTCACCTGAGGTATTGGAGATAATTAGGGCCCAAAATAGGTTTGGCTTCAATTATCTAGATAATCTGCTTGTGTGTTTATTTAGTCTAAAATTAGAAGCTTAAAAATGAATCCACTTTTAAGAAATAGCTAAAAAAGACTTTGAAACCTCACTTCTAGGAGTATTTGACTTTAAAATGCTCTTTGGGTGGGCTATTTATAAATATCCATTATAAAATACTGGTCTTTAGAGTTGTACTTCACAACTTAAGAATATTACATTCAGGATTAGGGGACCTGTTCATGCAGTTGAGCATGTGAACTGAAGGCCTGAGCTCCTTCCAGAGAACTCATAGAAAAATGCTATGTGTTAGTGCGTCCTGGGAATCCTTCTGGGGGAGTAGAGAGAGAAGCATCCTGGGACTAACCAGCCAGCCCTCCTGGACTCACTGGCCAGCTCCAGGCCAGCGAGAGCCCAGAAAGGAGGTGTGCAGCCATTCCTGAGATGGTACTTCGTGCTTTCCTCTGTCTTCCACTTATATGTACGTAGACTTGTAAATGTGTCCACATGCATATATGTATACCATGTGTTCCATGCATACATGTACTAAAACACATATATGCACAAACACTCACTAATCCATAGATAGATAGATAGATAGATAGATAGATAGATAGATAGATAGATAGATAGATAGATACTTGAAAAACACAAGCTTTCCTACCTATCATTAATCCATTTCTTTACCCAAGATTCTTTAACAGACAGCTACCTTTGCGTGCATGCACACACATGTGCACGCACATACAAACATACACACACCCTGTACACCATGTGGCTTCCATACTGATCTCATTTTCAAGGAGTATGACCAAAACTCTGAATAGTATATATCTACAGGTTTTGTGTAGTTTTGAGTGTTTTGGCTGCACTTTAGAGTTAAGTGGGAAGCTAGCACTTAGTTCATACTGATCACCAATTAAATCAAATTCTCTCCGAGATCAGGGCATCAGTTTGTAGAGCCTCCACTCCAGGTAAATCCAATACACAGCAGGCCTGACACACAGTGTTTTAGAAGTTGGATAATTTTTCTGCAAAATAGAGAACGCTGAGAGATCAAAAGGACCAGGTTCCCCTTCTCACCAAACCCACTGCCATTTTTCCCCACTGATTGGCTTATCTTAGAGTATGCCTAACTGAACTCAGTCACTCTAGAACTGGAAAAATCCATGCCCCATACAACACATTGATACTTTTCTAAATTGATCCTATGTGAGGCTTCATAAGAATTCATCAAAGCATTACCAGTTCCTTGAGGGGTCTCTGAGCACAATAGGAAAGGTGGTCACAAACAAAAGTCATTGCAGTTCTACTTCTAAGCCCTGAAACAGAACTAAGAAGGTGGTTTCCCCAACTTCCCTGTACAGGCATCAGGGGCTGCCTCACAGAGGAATTGCATGATTTGCTCAGGTAGATATTGGTGCCCTAAGTAAATGGAGGGAGATGTTGGGTGACATTGGAGGCAAATTCTATATGTGTGTGTGTGTGTGTGTGTGTGTGTGTGTGTGTGTGTGTGTGTGTGTGTGTGTGTGTGTGTATGTATGAGTCAAAACTCCCCGGCTGGTAGATGAGACTCAGGAGCTATTACTGGTCTGGCATGGCTGGAGGCCAGTGGGGCACATATGTGCATACATGTGAGGAGGAGGAGGAAGAGAAGGAGGAGAAGCAGGAGGAGGAGGAGCAGGAGGAGGAGGAGGAGGGAGAGGAGGAGGAGGAGGAATAGCAACTTTTGTATATGAGGCTAGAGAAGAAAACAGAAAGCATTCTATAAACCTAAGACAAATCAAGCCTAGAATCAGACCATGAGGCTACTATGCAAATGTATTGCGTGTTTTACAAACCCCTATGACATTCCAAAAACCCAGATTATTACTGAATATTAATCTTATGAATATTTTAGAATAAATTTCACTTTTTAAAATAATTGTACTCATGTATGTATGAAATTATGCCATTAGTGTAGAAAACAAAGACAGAGTATCTGACAGAAGTCAGACAACTCTTCTGAATTCAAATTTCCAAATGAATGAGAAAGGAAAAAGACAGAAACCACCTGCTTTTAGACTCTGGGGAACTAACTATGGTCTCAGAGCAAGCAATGTTATCCTTGTTTTTTTTTTTTTCTTTTTCAGTAATGATAACAAAGTAGGCTTCATGCTACTTCAAGCACTCCAGACCAGTGAGCTATGGTCTCAGACCTTAAGCAATACTATCTTAAGTCACGTGGTACGCACTAATGAGAAAGGGACACTAGTATACTTGTTAAGGCGTCAGCACAAAGAATGCACGGAGCAGCCATCTAAACGGTTGTGAGTTCCCTGGCCAAACTCCATGAGATCTCACTTCCCTCCTGCAGATGGACTGTGCCTGTTTCCTCTGGTTTCCTCCGGTGTAAATGCTGTGTTGCCTGCACCCATTCCTCGGCTGTGTCTCCTACTCACTTCCCCCTCATGCCCTCTCAACCAGCACTCAGATGCATCTCTCTGTGCCTCTCACATCACCTATGCATTCGTGGCTTCTAGTCCTCCTTCAGGGCAGGTAGGACCTTAATGTAACTTTTCATGGGCACATTAAGAGAGCCTGGTATCAAGTAATAATCACACTATGGTCTTATATATCCGAGGCCAGTGTTTTAGCTTAGCAGCTATTGTCCAAATACCTAGGTAAAGAAATTGTCATGCCAGTGTTAAATGACTCCCTCAAGGTTATACAACTAGCATCAAAGTCAAATTCCACCCACTGTGTAAAGTGCATTACTCTTACTGAGTGAAAGACACTTCCACCATGTTTTGAAGAGAATAAGTATACTGGGAAGAATGTGTCTAACAAGGGGCTTTAATCTTGAGTTCACTGCATACGCAGGAGCAAATGCCTAAAAATGCATAAATACATCCATATTGCATAAGGACTGATAGGCTATACAGACAATTCCCAATTCATGTATCATAATTGCCTAATGGTAAGTGATTTGTATTGGGTGCAGAATCCTTTGTCTACAGAAGCAATATCCACAAAGAAAGCAAGACATCACATGGTGCCACTACCTGCAAGGTTTCATTTGAACACATATTCTTAGCTTTGTTTTCTTCTGAACCAAGTGCTAGGATTGCCCAAGATCTCTGATCCCTCCCCAGTTTTGAGGACATGTGGAGGAGTTCCTTTCTGGATTACACTAATGGTACAGATGCAGAACAAATCACAAACACCTACTCGGGAAGATGCTACTAATTTAATTTGGTAACCAAAACTGAGTTGGGAGAGGAAAGGATTTGCAAGTTACATTTCCAGGTAGTGATCCCCAGCTGAGGGAATTCAGGGCAAAGGCTGAGAGCAGAAACCTGGAGGGAGCAACTGAATGAGAATTATAGAGGAAAGCTGCTCACAGGCTTGCTCACCAGGACTGGGACTTCTTATCCAATAGAGCTTTACCTGCCCCAGGAGTGACACTGCCCAGTCAACTGGGTCCTCCCATATCAATCATTAATCAGGAAAATGTCTCCATGGGCATGGGTGCAGGTCAGTCTGATGAAAGAAATTCCTCCTTTGAAGGTCCCTCCTCCCAGGTGACTCTAGTGTGTGTCAAGTTGACAAAAACTAACCAGCACACACATGACACCAGGCATGTAAGGTAAAAGATAGCGAAGATACTTACTTTGCTCATGGCTCATCCTCAACACACACAGCTACAGTACCTGGCACATCATAGATGCTTAATGAATCTTTTTAAATAAGGAAAATCAATACTTTATGGGAAGATATACCTAGGAAAGAAAATCGTTTTGTTTTTGTTTTTAAATGAGGTAACTTGTTAGCAGCTCCTGTCCTTTTAGAGCCATAAATACTGAATGTAGTCATTTCTAAATAAAATTTGGAGGAAAAGAAATAACAAAAAGTTGGTCTTTCCAGTTCATGCTAGACTTAGGACACACACACACACACACGAAATTTATTGCAACAGTATTCAGACCAACTGATGGCCACACATAAAATCATAAACTTCACAGTTTAAGAAAGAACAGACAAGAGAAAAATTTCCCAAAGAAATCAATTAAAGAGGCTGCATGAAAGGAGAAGTGGACCCAGTAAAGAAAATAGCTTTGTTTTCCATTTTATGTCCACATATTGAGTCTACATGTTACCTCTACACAGAGGAGCTCTGTCTCCACTGGAGACAGCACACAGAGCTCTAAACTGAAACTGGGATGGTTAATATTGAATGTCAACCGGATAAGATCTAGCCTATCTAGGAGACCCGGCTCTACAAATGCACTGTAAGGAATTATATAGAGTGGGGGAGGGGCCTCTGGACATGCTTTATTGGGATTATGTAGATTGGATTCATTGAGGTAGGAAGACTTCTCTTAATGGTGGATAGCATCATTTCATAATCTGAATTCTAGACTGACTAAAAGGAGAAGGGCAACTGAACAACAGCATTAATCATTTTCTGCTTCCTGGCTGAGATGCCATGTGACCTCACTCTCCTATCATGCTGACCATGCAGATTGTACCCTGGAACTGCAAGCCGAAAGAAACCATCTTCTCAACATTGCTATAATCAAGGTGTGGTGACTCGAATATGTTTGGCCTAGGGAGTTGCATTATTAGGAGGGGTTACCTTGTTGGAGTAGATGTGGCCTTGTTGGAGGAAGTGTGTCACTGTGGGGGTGGGCTTAAAACCCTCTTCCTAGCCACATGGGAGCAAGTCTTCTCCTAGCAGTCTTCAGATGAAGATGTAGAGGTCTCAGCTCCTCCTGTACCTTGTCTGCCTGAATGCTGCCATGCTCCTGCCTTGATGATAATGAACAGAATCCCTGTACCTGTAAGCCAGCCCCAATTAAATGCTGACCTAAAAAGAGTTGCCTTGGTCATGGTGCTTGTTCAGAGCAGTAAAACCCAAACTAAGACACAGTGTATTATCCTGTCACAGCTTCAAGACAAGTAATACAGAAGTAACTAAATGGGGTGGGAAAGCATGAGTTAGCTAGGGTGGCAAGATGTATACTGAGCTAAAGATTACAATCTCGCAGAGATTCAAGTTACTGAGGTAAATTGCAGAGGGTGGGAATGGTGGAAACATTCTTTCTTTGAATTATTTAAACATCACACGCACACTAGAAAGGGGCTGGAGGAGGTGATCTTTCAGGTCATTTACTAGCCCATGAAGCTAGGAATGAAGCCAAGCTTTAATGAAATCTCCTACAGCTTTGTTCCCGTTTCCATGGAATTATTATGTTAAATAGGTGAAGCCCTGCATATATGTGGTGTCTTAGCCATGCAAAGATCTGAAATAATTTCTCAAGGGAACAAATAGCATTTCACTGAGTTCCTGGACCAACAGGAAGTGGATGCACATAAAAACAATTACCAGACTGAAAAGCCATTCCCTAACCTCTTGTAAATCCTAAGTGCCACTTAAAGAAGAACGTTCTCGCACTCCTCTACAATGATGTATTATTTACCTACTGTGGAAAAATTAACCGGACATGAAAATAGACTCCCAATTAAAGAACTCCAACTGACTCTCAGATTTGCATCTCCTTATTTGTTACTTGTTAGTTTTAAGGAAATTAGTATACACTCAGGCAATATATCATCAAGATAGACACATAGCATTGTCCTCCATCCAGGGTTTCTGTAATAAAGACTGGGGCTTAAGAAACATTGCAGTGGTGGTAAAGGTAGGATCAGGATTGTAATAAATTGAGGTGTCATTTAAAACAAACAAACAAACAAACAAACAACCACAGTGGCCATGGGTGGGGTGAGACATCTTGGATTCAAGTGCTGATGTCATCATGACAAACAGCACACATTACCTGGGGTAAGCTATAACCTCTCTGAGATCTCTTTCCTTTATTCGTAAAGGAATGGTGATACTAAGTACTCTAAACATCTGATACCAGACTGAAGTGATGCCAAGAAAGCATGAGGATCTGAGCATGTTCAGGGCCCCGGAGCTCAGTATGTGTGGCAGCTCTATAGTCCTGGAGTGGGGATGGGTGGTGACAGAGGACAAAGGCTCTGAGAGCTTTCACTGACCCTATGTCAATATATAAGGTAGAGTAGGATCAAAGAAGACCTCTGACTGCAACTTCAATCCCCCACACATGCAAATGCACACACTTGCATACATACTCGTGCCTACAAACCTGCAAACATACACACACACACACACACACACACACACACACACACACACACACACATGAGCATACATTACATAGACATACACATGAGAAACAGAAACATGCAGAGGAAAAAATAGTAACATGCAAATTTGTGGGATCTAGTAGTAAGAAGTTGGCAAGTAGTCCATGCCTGGACCCAGGCCCCTTGTAAGCCACAGTTCACACACCAGAGCTGAAGCTGTTTGAGATGCAAGGATTGTCTTTTCTGGTAGATTCATCTCCTAGGAAAATCTCCGAATCAATTATAACTGAGGTAGACACAAAACATTAGCTTGTGGTGTAACTTTTAAATATCCAATCACAGAGGACCAACCACACCATACCTTGGGATTTCTGAGTCGTGAGCTGAGGGTTACTCATTTCTACTCAGGAGGAATCTCCTGCCGGCCTTCACTGCTCCCTCACTGCACCACTCCTTCCCCCATCTCTCCTTTGTGTCCAGTCTGAGCTTCCCAAGTATCAGCACAGTATCTTGTCTACTGTTTGTCTTGCAGAACCTCAAGCTCAACATATTATTAGACAGACAGACTCAATGGAGAATTTGGTGATGTGGGGAACTTTTAGAGCACACAGCTGGAAAAAATCTGTCCAGTGAACTTATATATCTCTTTTCCTGGAAAATTAGTTCCTCTCACTGCATTGACACTTGTCACTGAGTGATAGCCTACAGTCAGATCTCTGAGACTCAGTCTTTGTGCTTCTTCCTGTAAGTTCTCATATCTCCTCCTTTACAGAGTCACCAACAGAGAAGCCCTGAGTTATTTCCACATGATAGGGCTTTCAGCATTCCTCACACTTCCTAGTCTAGATTGACTTAGAACCTTTGCCTACTTTTTATGGTGAACAGAGTTATGATTTTTTCCCAAGAGGTCAAAGGGAGCAGATGTAGCTCTCCCTCGGGAGAATTCTCCTCTGAAATAACTTGGTCAAAGCTATTATCAAATGGAGGTAGATGTCACTACCCTAATGAGAAACTACTTCTATCAAGGGAGAGTTATAGAAGGTTAGGGATAATCTCTTTATCTTTGTTTTTTTCATAGAAAGAGAATATTCTTCAATGATATTTTTCGTTACCTCCAAATCTTTCAACACTTGGAGTATAAGGGGGGCATAATCTAAGTCCACACTCGTCATCATCAGTCAGAATAGATACAGAGCCCCAAAATGGGAGAAGTCAACAGGTGTCCCCCAGAAGAAGAGTGCCCTGCTTTGCCATGTACAAGCCTCATGCACATCCGGGAGCCATTAGCTCAAGACATTCCATGGCCAAAACCAACATGAAAAAGACAAAAGATGGCTGCAAAGGAAAGTCACAACAAGCCCCTGCTACTCTCTCTTCTAGCAGAAGCCCCTGAGTGGGAATAAGGGAAGGTTCCACAACAGTATGAGTGTTGCTGATGTGGTCTCCATTATGAAAGATGGCTAGCCCATGCCACACATACTTGTGGAGGACACTGGACACCTCTTAGCCTGGGAACTCTGACCATTCCTGTTGGCTTCTACTGTTGCCTTTCTAATCATTATACATTCTTGATCACTTGAGCATTCTTTTATTTAACAAAGCCATATATCAGTAATAAGTTGATAGTCTCTATCTCATAAAGCTTATAATGTAATATAGCAAAGTCCAGTTTTCATCAAATACCCAACTAATGTACAATTATCAGTGACGTTCAAGCATTTGAGACTTTTGGGAATGTAACAATGGCTGCCTTCCCTGGCCTACTGACTGTTCCATATGATCAGTTTTTTTGTTTGTTTGTTTTGTTTTGTTTTGTTTTGTTTGTTTGTTTTTCAGATCTTGCAATTTCTGATAAACCTTTATAAACATAGTGTACCTAATCTGTCTATATTCAGACTGGCCTCTTTCCCACTGTATACCAAGATATAAACTATGGGACTTTTTTAAATTTTAACTGTAAGAACACAATGCCAACCCCTACCATCATACAACTGAATAATAAAGGCCTCTACTCTAAAACAAAACAAAACAAACCAATAACGACAAAAACAACAATAACAAAACAAAACAAAACAAAACAAAACAAAACAAAACAAAACAAAACGTTATGCAGCCCTTAAGGGACAGACAGGCCATCTTGGCATAGAACTGTGTGTGGATGCTTTAGTGTCTGTCTTCCTCTCCAGCCTACTGGCACTACATGTTTTCTGGACTATCCCAGCTGCAGAAACCCTCATTCTCTGTTTTGATACGTGATGCCTCAACCTATCACACACATGTTTTCTGAGATAGTTCATTTCCCTTTTTTCCTCATTAGCTGTCTCTCTTCCTTAACATAACAAAGGAGCAGTCACTAGGCCAGGGGAGGCATTAAGTGCTCTACCCCAAGAAGATCCAAATTCTTGTAACAGCACAGTGATAATTGTATGTTAGTTGGGATTTGATGAAAACTGGATTTTTCCATTATAAGCTTTATGAGGTAGAGATTATCAACTTATTATCACCAGGTCTTTCTTAAATTTTTTTTAAAAAAAAATAAATGTACAAATGATCAAATCAGCTCATTTTTCTCGTAGAGATTTGTGCCAAAATTGAAAAAGTGCAAACTTCTCTTATTTGATCACTTTCAAATAGCCATAGTATTTTAAAGCATTATCATAAATGTGGAGTGCTCTTAGTACATGGATTGGCTATTCTTAGGTTTACCAAGTTGCTTTCATAACAACTGACTTATTACTAACAGCATTGCCTTTACAATTCAGCATTTTATAAATATTATATTCAGGAATTAAATTGTGCATATCAATTATTTATAGAAAAATTCTGTGTAGGGAAGTCTAGTCTCATTAGAAAGGAAATCATGCTAAAACTCCAGAAGTACCACACTGTGGCATAGGGTAATTTAAACACCAAGGGTTACATATGGGTTTATTTTATTAGTGTTTCCAGGAGGTACAAAAGCCATTTGGAAAATTAAGGCCTTGAGTAAGATCAAAGCAACATTTATAGCCACTTATGAATACCCTTTTCTGGTGATAAACTCATCACACTAGATTTGGCTGGGACCTTAGAGGTCGTTTACCCACATTCCTTATTTTATACACGGTAAAGCTAAGCATGGACTTCCGTACATTCCCACAGCCACAGCAATGTCTGGATCTATTTTTAATTTAACCTCTCTAAAACAGGTATTGCAAACCTGTCAAAACTGGTGTCCGAACTAGTCCTATCCCACCATTAGAAAGACAGGTGGTATGTAAACAGCTTGTCTAGGCTTCAGGGCTGGAATTTTGTATCAATAGACACTCATCTTTATTTGCTATTTAATGCCTATTTATATTTAGAAATTACATAGCTCTGCTATGTAATTTTACACATGAAGGAAAAAAAAATACTTCAATATCGTTCACATGTCACTTTCTCCAAAAAGCCTTCTACCTTGAACAGAAACGCTCTGCGTCTCCAATATGGTGAAGCCCCAGGGAGACCCCAAGTTCATGGATATGTTGCTTTTCATCCAGCTGTTTTTCACCCCCATGCATGACACCAGTTCTATTTGACTGCTCCCCTAAAGAATGTCCTCACAAAATTGTGAGCAAGCAATGTAGCCTTCCTGAAGACACATAGGTAACAAACAAGGTGTCTTTGCAACACACACACACACACACACACACACACACACACTCCAGTCTCAATGAGTAACTTCAAGATCATCTAAGGCTTTGAGAGGACCCTGCTCACGTAAGCGACACTGAGTTGTCTTTCTCTTCCCCTTGTCTTATATAGAACGTTATTTCTCCTATCCTAAAGTTTCCCTTCCTCAGAAAAGCCTTACTCCATCCCCACCCACACCATTCCACTTGGTTTTTGTTGCTGTTGTTGTTGCTGTTGTTGTTGTTGTTGGGGTTGTTTGTTTGTTTGTTTTTGCTTTTCGAAATCTTATATCTGTGCCCGGGCTACTAGATCTCCTCTCTAAAGCATCAAGGAATTCTACAGAAAAGGACATCTGAAAAGACAGATCCATTTTCTTGGATCTTTATTATTGGTGTGTGTGTTTCAGCTTTGCTTTTGGTTTTGGTTTGAGGATTGTTTTTGTTTTTGTTTTTTCTTTCCTCTTTTTCTTTTTCCCCAAAACATGTAATTTTCCCCTAGAGTATTTCTGATGATTAAAAATGTCCTTATCCTATTTAGTGGGAAAAGGAAACCTTCTTACAATGATCTGAACTGATTCTATGTAGGACGTCTTATTGTCATACAGTAGTTTTCTGTGGTAGTTTTGTTTATAATATTTTATTTTTAAAAAAATATTGCTCAGAATGGTAATGAAGTAGCAACAAAGTGTCTGGTTCCCCACCCCCTGGAATTTCTAGGGATCACTGGCCTGTAGGGGGCTGTGGGGGAACTCAATATGCTGTGTAATTAAAATAGGGGGGAAATGTAATAGCCTTTCCCTCAGAAACTGTACTTAGACAAAAATTGTAAAGTTGAGAGTAAAGACAGAATTTCACATAATGAAACAGACATATCTCTTCTTCAGCTGCCTTATAAATTTCCTTTAACCTTATAAAACGAGGTTACACTGATTAGCCAGGACTTACATACCCTTCTTTGCAAGCAGCACAAAACCCAGATGGTTTTGGCTGTCACGGGTAAGCATCAGGTACCCACAGGCTCACTAGTGCCTACAGAATGAACCATCAGAAGGTTGCATTAAAGACCAAGAATAAAGGTCTAAGCAATGCCCACTCTAAGGCTACCTTCAGACTTCTAATAAGACTAACAGGGAACAAGATAAGTAAAATTGACAAATTTTTGAGAAACTGTTGGTTTGTTGTTGTTGTTTTTTTTTTTAGTCCAAGGAACTTGTAAATTATAAAATTTTTTCCTTGAAGATCAGTGATCCCTCTAAGAAACTCCCTTCCCAAGCTGTAAACTACATCACCAGTAGTACTGTTCTCAAAAAAATAGAGGACAAGCCTTGGGGAGCTTGCAAACTGAAGGGGGAAGTGTGGGCTGTTGAATAATGCTCACAGGTCCTGTCTGCTGCAACGTTCTCTTAGATGTTTGCAGATATATTAGGCTCTGAATAAAAATGAACAAAGTTCATTGTCATGAAGATCACTCTAAGGTCTGTGCATGCTTTCCTTTTCAGAAGTTAAAGTTTTATATTGAAATATCTATATGTATGATCAGTTTTTTAAGATTATTGAGTCTATAAAATATAAGCTTTTATATACTCCTATATTTTTATGATGTCAATTTAGATAGAAATGAATGTTTTTATTCTTTTTCTATGTACAATTACATTTTAAATGCATTTAACCTATTTATTAAGAACAAAATAGAAAAATATAATTTAAAATAAAAAACATTTGAATTCCAAATTTTAAAAAGTTTAATTTATGTCCTTATTTATACTTCTCAAAAAAAAAAAAAAACCCTACCACCTTGCATAGTTTCAAAAACGGTTATCTCAATAGACTCTTCCAACATGACATTATTTCACAGTACCAAAAATTTTGATTGGGCCATATTTGTTTATCGAGCAGAACAGATAATTTAAAATGAGTCCTAAAGGTTTCAATATTCTCTATCTATCCTCTGTAGCAATGTAGAGTCCTATTTAATTAGGTAAGCCAATGTATTTGCAAACAATTAAGAATGCAATTTAATCCAGGAACTTGGGAAACATCTAGGGATTCATTCACTATGACCTCTACACTGAGTTTCCTCTGCAAAGCAGCACACAACTAATCACTTAGAACTATAAAACCTAAGACCCCCTTTTTTCTCCAAAGGCTACCCATGTCTGGTCTCATATATTAAACATATCTTCTATGTGTATGGATGGATGTTGACTGTATTTGTTTAACTGCCTTTCAGAACTACAGTTTGAGTGAACTAGCTACATTACATCAGCTTTGTCCTGGAGTAAAGTGACAAGACCCTAGTGGCTGTGTGGAAAGAGGAGGAGGAGATTCCAGGCAACCCTCAAGTATAACTGTCAGCATATGATGTCCTTGTTGTCACTAACAGGTAACCCACAGGCTGACCTGGGATGGAGATTTTTCTCCGGAGAAACAACCACCAGGTGGCTTAAGTCAAATATTTGCAATACATGTTGCTATAAAGCACCACCGAAAATCAGCCCACCACAAACATGTAGTGCTCTGGACTTGTTTTGAAGCAAGATGTTTATAGAAACTTCATGTAGACACACTAACTCCCAGTGAATTAACCTGCAATGCCACCTAGCCCCTCACATTGATTAGTCATTATTTTTCCCCAATGAAATGAGAATACAGTTCCAGAGGCCACGCACTCTCATGCCCTGAGAAAAATCAAGTGTTCTCTGGCGCTCAAAGGTTTCCCTGACTGTCAATGTCAGGACACTGTGAAAAAGAGTTGTTTCCAAATGACAACTGAAGTGGACATTGCAAATTGGCTCATGTCTCTGAAACAGATATCAGCATTAGAATGACAGACCATGAAGGCACGCTTTGAATTTAAATGCATGAAGACTCAAAGGCATTACTAAACACTAAAGTGTCAAAAGCATAGATTACAGTATATTATTCTGAACCAATAGACATGGGGTCTTTTGTTTCTATTGAGTTAAATCCTACTAAAACCATTTTTTTGTTCTTTTCTTATCAGAAATAAAGAACTAAGAATAAAAGCTCAGAATCTCAAGCGTTATTCAACAGTTTGTAAAAGTTTATCACATCTCCGATACTATGTCGCATATATACACTTAGATGTTCAGTTGTGATCTGAAGTGTTGGATGCCACTCTTAGGGGTTTTTATTATTATTAAATTATTTTATTTATTTACATCCCAAATGTTTTTCCCCTTCCTAGTCCCCCTTCCCAGAGTTCTTCACAGGAGCCCCTCTCCCCTTTGACTGTGAGAGGATGTTCCTTCGCCCATCCACCCACTCCCCTCACTCACCTACCCACACCTCACCCACCTCCAACATTCCCCTTCCCTGGGGCATCAAGTCTCTACAGGACTAGGCACATCCTCTCCCACTGAAACCAGTCAAGGCAGTCCTCTGCTATGTATGTGCCAGGGGCCACAGACCAGCCCATGTATGCTCTTTGGTTGGGGAATCCCAGGGGTCTGGGTTAGTTGATACTGTTGTCCTTCCTAAGGGGTCACCATCCCCTTAAGCTCCTTTGATCCTTCCCCTAACTCTTCCATAGGGCCCAGGTCAATGGTTGACTGTAAGTATCTGCATCTGTCTCTGTCAGCTGCTGGTAGAGCCTCTCAGAGGACAGCCATGCTAGGCTCCTGTCTGCAAACACAACATGGCATCAGTAATAGTGTCAGAGTTTAGTACCTGCCCATGGGATGCATCTCAAGTTGGGCTGGTCAAATGGATAATTTGTATATTCCCTTAGAATATTTGGAAGAAAATTTAAGTCTATCAAAAACAAACAAACAAACAAAAAACCAAGTTAGATGTGAGGTATGCCCCAGTGGGATTGTGCCTGCCTAGGATAAGCAAGGTCTTTCATTTTCTCCCAAAATGTGAAAGAGAAAAAAGTGTTTTAATTCTAACCATGTTTGTTTGGAGCAAACAAGATGTAAGCTATAGATTGAGCCTAAAGGTACAATAATGTTGTGCCTTCTGAGCCATTATTATTATCAGGTCTGTTAGCAATTCCTCATTAGCTGCAAATATAAACATAGAGCTGACACTTACCTGGCTACAGGCTTTTTCTTTATTATCAAATACACACACTGGAATGTGAAGGTTATGTGCTCCTCCTGAGTGCATCAGCCAGCCTTGGCTGGTAGGTGAACCCTCAAATCCCAGTAATACCATGTCGCAAAGACAAGGTGAATAGCTCCTGAGAAGTGATACCCAGAGTTGGTGTCTGGCCTCTATACATGCACATCTGCACATGCACACACCCATGCATTCACACACAAATACACACACACATACACACAGAGTATCAACTTAAAATAGATTCAAAAGCCTACATAGATACCAATACACTGACAATTACATAACTTTTAAGACTTCATGTTAGCATTTGTTGCTGTACTTCTAGAGCCCACAATGGAAGAAGGAAACTGACCTGTGGTGGGAACAGGCTAAATATTTCTTAAATAAATGAATGTGACATTGCCTATTCACCGAAGGTCATGTAATTTGTTCGTAGGAGAGTGCCCTAAATCCAAATCTGGAGACTGCTTGTCTTATGCAATAGTCAACAAGCACAATTATCTTATTTCCTAGGCCAACAAAACAAAAAAGCAGCAAATTACATGGGCATGAGGGAGCAGTGCCAGAAGCACATATCCTCAACAAAATGAAAACTGACATTCTAAACCAAGAAGAGAGAAAAACTTAGCTATGAGTAAAGCAAGAACAAGAATAAAAACCCCTCACTATGTTAATTTGACATTTGAGTACCCACATGTTCCTGCAACATTATTACATATATGCTCATCTAAACACTATCAATGTACTTTGGTACTGTATGAATGGACTGATATTGAATGATGTCTTCAGAGACTGACTTTCATCATTCAAAGCTGCTTTTGAGATTCAGCTGCCTTGTGTATACTTCCTGCTCTTATTAATAGACCACAGTTTATTCTTTCAAATACCAACACTCAGCTAGAATATGTCATTTTAACCATTATTACGAATGATTCACTGAGTATCCCTGTATATAATGCAATATGTTGTTTGTGCATCTATAGAAACATAGATGCTCTTCTATATGGTGCTGTAGTTCTTTGGGGTTTATATCTTAAAGTGAAGTGACTGGGTGATGGAGAACCCACATCTCCAGCTTTATTAAGTTTTATTAAACAAGTATTCTAAATGAATGTGCCAGTTTATACTCATATCCATAATTGTTCAATTCCCTCACTCTACCTTCTTGGAGAATCTGAAATTGCCCAAATTATAGTTGAGCGACTACACATAGCATCTCACTGTTCTTTATGATCACCTCCCAGGACACTAGTGAGTTTGAACATCTCATGCACAGTGCCCATTAGCCATTATTCAGAGGCCTCATATAATCTACCCCCATTAGCTAACCATTAAAATCTTCAGTTATCAGGGTATGAGATAGTATGTGTGTGTGTGTGTGTGTGTGTGTGTGTGTGTGTGTGTGTGTGTGTGTGTGACAGCATACATGTAGAAGTCAAACCAACATGTGAGAGACAGCTCTTTCCTTCCACCATGTTGAGTCCTAGAGCCTAAACCCAAGTGCTCAAGCTTGGCAGCAAGTGATGTTACCAACTGCATTGCCCCAACAGCTCAGTTGAGCATGTTTGTCACAAACAATAAGACCATGTCAACAATTATGGTTGATAAAAGTCTATATTTCATCAGATTTATTTTTGCTTTCCCAAAACCTTTTTCTGTTCCAGAGTGTCATCTTGCATTCAGTATTTTTCTCTTCTAAACTGTGGCTTTCTCTGACTCCCTGTCCTTGATGACTAAAAGACTTTGGAGGACTTCTGATCTATTCTGTAGAATATACCTCAACTTGGGTTGAGGTATTTGACATGATTAGTCTTGGGTCGGGGGCTGAAAGAGAAATCCTCAGAGGCAAAGTGCCACTCCTATCTCATCATCTCAGAAGTATATACCCCCATCATGATTTAATCACAACTGATAATTGTGGCCACTTGGCTGACAAGATGCTTACTCGTTTCATTTCACCCACTAAAAAGATACATTCCCATTTTTTTCATACTATACCCATCAGAAGAAAGTGACCACATGCAGCCTGCTGTTAAAAAGTAGAAATTATGTTCCACTTTCCAGTGAAGACCTATCTACAAAAGTCATTGAGAATTCTTTACTTTAGAAGACCTGTTCTTTCTCTCCCTTTTTTCTGTATCTATTGACTATTTATTCATATAAGGAATATTCATGATCATATTTTTCATGCCTTGGGAATCAGCAGAAGACTGTCCTGTATCACTTCATGAAGGAGACACTCACCTAGTCTGGATGATGTAAATAATCATTCAACTGGTTTTTTGATGCAAGAGACAGAGTAAACATGAAATACATGAGGCCACTACCAATGGAGCATTGCAGATATTTTTAAAATAAACATTTTAAAGCAGAAGGGTTATACTTTAAACAAAAGAATTATAGTAGGAGAAATACTTAAATCTAAAACAGAGTTGCTTATTATTAGTATTATGGCTATTATCAATTATAGCACTGTACATAATTGTGTCTAGTGTTGTTTTATACAGTTAGCAGGGTAGTGGTTGCATTTACACCAATCCTACTGCAAATATATAATTTGCTAAGACATTACAGTGGCTCAAATCTAGCTAGCTGATAGGAATCTTTTAGCTCCATTATAATCTTATGGGACCACCCTCCTATACACAGTCTGTCACAGGCCAAAATAACATTATATAGCATGACTACTCTAAAATAATTTCACTTTGCTCAAATTACTCTCTATTTGCCCATTGGGAGTTCTGGCAGTCGTCTGTGGTTTGGTGTCTGCTCTTAATTTCTACAAGCACTCAGCTTTTGATACTTTATATATATCCATATCCCACCTCTCTCCTCTTTCAAACATGTTCATATTGCATCTTCTGACACTATTGCTCAGTCTTGGGGATTCTACCTTTTCTCTTATTGCACTGTTCTATTATATCCCTGCATTTCAGCTAGTGAAGTTTCTATCAATTTCTCTTCAAATCTTCCCCCCACCCTTGGTTATATTTATATCATCTTTTGATTTTTTTTTTAGTTTTGATACTTCTACTTCTACTATCTTTCTGTTATTGCCAGTGTTGGGGAGGGGTCTGTATTGTTCTAATGACTTCTTACTTCAACGACATCTTGCTGTTCACATGCATTCCTGTCCATCTCCAAGCTCCCTTTGTTCCCTCTACTGAAGTTCTGTCCCTTATTGACCTTGTCTTATCTTCTTTTCCTGTTGCTGTGATAAAATACCCTAGCAAAAGGAACTGAAGAGATTGTCTTGGCTCCCAGATCAAGGGCACAGTCCATCAAGGATGGGAAGTGAAGGTGGCAGAAGTTTGAAGCAAGTGATTGTAGCATAGACAGATGAGTACATGCTGCCACTTGACTCTTCCTCTACTTATACAGTCTGGGATCCCAGCCAAGGAATGGTGACACCCACAGTGGGCAGCTCTTCCCACCGCAATTAACATCATAGAAATAAACCCTCAGAGGCATACCCAGAGGCTCATCTCTCTGGTGATTATAAGATGCTATCTATTTGACAAACAACACATCAAAGTCATGCTTTCTTTCTTTTGTTTTTACTTTAATTAATAGAACAAGGCCACCAGAGGTTACAACTGGAAAGGAATTCTCTTTCAAGTTGGAAAAGTATTCAAAATTATGCTCTGGAAAATGTACCAAAAGAAGAGCTTTTGGTGCCAAGAAAGCTCCTGGTGTGCTTGTTAAAGAAAACCTCTGCTCTTTCCTGTCATTACCATCAAAAGGTCTTTCCTGAATTGCCTCTCTGACAACCTGGTAGGGTTTCATCTCAGCCTACTTGGGTGGCTACACCAAAATATCCTAAGGCAGATGGCCTTTGAACATCAACTCTGTGTTACTACAGTTCTGGACGATGGAAAGCACCAAATCAAAGTACCTACATGTAAGTACCTACGGAGCACCTGCTCCCTGGTTCAGGGTCTACCTTCCTGCTGTACCTTTCATGGTAAAAGACACAACAATCTTAGGCCAATTTTTAAAGACACTATCCTTAGCTGAGGATGTACCTCAGTGGTAGAAAACTTGCCTGGCTAAGCACAAGCCCTTGGGCTCAAACCCCTTTGCAGACAGACAGACAGACAGACAGACAGACAGACAGACAGACAGATAGATAGATAGATAGATAGATAGAGTGATAGATAGAGTGATAGAGTGATTGATAGAGTGATAGAAAAACAACCTATACTACTCCATTCACAAATTGCAGGATCATAACTGTGGAAGTCATCACAGGTTACTAGAATAAGAGCCTTCAACAAATATTCCACCAACACAATGACCCCATGCTGCCTCTCTCAACTTCATGAATTACTATGCAAGTATTCCTTATTCCAGCCAATTCATACCTCTGTGACAGGGTTGAGAATTTATCATAAGGCCCTGGTTTCAGTCCTCAGCTGTCCACAGTGGGAGCTGAGAGGAGACAATGTCCATACCTTCATGACTTCTACTCCAGGTCAGCAGTTCTCAGTGGCTCCATCTCTTTGGACATAAAGTTTTTCTAGACTCCAAGATACATTTGCCCTAAAAACTCAATTTTCCCTCATTTCAAGACAAAACTGATTTTCAGTTTGTATAGTTTGTTTTTTCTTCTACAAAAATAGGAGAGATAGCCATCAAGCATCTCACAGCTCCATGTGAAATCCACTTACCTTCTACTAGCATCTTGGGTTTTTTCTTTTTAATTGTGATAATAAAAACAAAAGCATATAACAAAACTCATCATCTTAATCATGTTTTCAGAGTACAGTGGAATGACACAATTGTCTGCATATGGTTATATAACAAATCCATAATACTTTTTTAGCCTGAAAACTAAAATCCCTCCTCCATCTTCAGTAGCCTCTGGCAACCAGCATTCTACAGTTGAGCTACATTCAATAATCTATATAAACAGAATCTGAAGAATTTGTCCCTTTGTCATTGGATTATTTCATTCAGCATAACATCCTCTGTTGTAGTCGCCAATTAATACCAGATCAAATCATCCGGGCAGAGGCAGCACAGTCCTCACTACTGCCTCAAAGCTCTGGGTTCCTGAATGAAAGACACACACACACACACACACACACACACACAGCCTTATATTTTAACGTGCCTTAACAGCTCAATGACTAGGCTACTCCTAAACTTCCACATGGCTAACACCTCCCCTTTGATATTCCTGAGTTATTGCTTACTAAAATCTATTGTCCATCATTGTTTCCCTAGACCCAAGGGGCGGGAATCACCTGGGGCCCTTCTTCCTTGGCTCTTACATGTTGACTGTCTCTCTGTCCTTTACTTTCAGTCATGGCAGCTACTCCTTTCCTGGCTCTCTCCTCCTCCTCCTCCTCCTCCTCCTCCTCCTCCTCCTCCTCCTCCTCCTCCTCCTCCTCCTCCTCCTCCTCCTCCTCCTCTTCCTCCTCCTCCTCCTCCTCCTCTTCCTCCTCCTCTTCCCTCTCTGTCTCTCTCTCTGTCTCTCTCTCTGTCTCTCTCTCTGTCTCTCTCTCTGTCTCTCTCTCTCTCTCTCTCTCTCTCTCTCTCTCTCTCTCTCTCTCTCTCTCTCTCTCTCTCTTCCTTGCTCAGGAATCCTAAAAGTCCTGCTCTGTCTCCCTATGCAGCCACTGGCCACCAGCAACTTTATTTACATATCAAAACCAACTGGGTCCCTCAGCATCTTACCTGCAGACTTGCAGATTCCCATGTAATTTGTGGGACCAAATTAACATATGTAGCATTAGACCAAATTCACAACAATCCTCAAGATTCATTCTATTCTAACATGCAACAGAAATTCCTTTCTCACTTTTAAGACTGAATAATATCCCTTATATGTATGTCGCACACGTGCATCATGAATTCACCAGTGAACATTTGGGTTGCTTTCTTTTCAGTATTGTGAACAATCCTACAGTGAACATGGGTGCTGCAGTGAACACAGTGTGCTGTAGTGAACACAGGATGCCACAGTAAACACGGGATGCCACAGTGAACACGGGAGGCCACAGTGAACACAGGATGCCACAGTGAACACAGGATGCTGCAGTGAACATAGTAACATGGGTGTGAAGATGCCATTTTAATTTCATGACATTTTTTTTTGGACAGAATTATGATGGCTTGGGAATATTTTGAGCTCTTTTTGGAATATCCATAGTGTTTTCCATTACAACTGTCCCATTTGGCAGCTCCTCCCCCCAACTCATACACAATTGTTTATCATCTTTCCAATTCCTCTTACTTTCCATATTTTTGTAGTCAGCATCCAACAGCTATGAAGTGATATCTTACTGCGGTTTTAATTTGCATTCCCTTAGTGGTTAGTAATGTTGACCATCTTCTCATTTGCTTGCTAGAAATCTATTATCTTCCTTTAAAAATGGACATTTGCTCATTTGCAAACTGGTTTGCTTGGAGCTTTGTTCTTGTTGAACTGTGGGTAGTTTTATATTTTCTGAGTATTGACCCTTTATTAGATATGTGATTTGCAAATATTTTCTTCCACTCCATAGTTAGAATTTCATTTGATTGATTTCCTCTTCTGCTGGCAATTTTTCAATGGTCTTAACCATTCTTGTTTTTTATTTTTCTTCTATGGGTGTCATAACTGAGAAATCATAGCCAACAACAGTGGCACAATGTTTTCTTCTAGGAATTTTATAGATTTCCATTTTATGTTATGAGTCAATCATTGGGTATTATAGGATGAGGGTCCCATCTTGTTCATTTGCATGTTCAGTTTTCCTTCCAGAACTTGTTGAAGAGACTATTTTTTCTCCATTGGGGAGCTTGGCACTTTTGCCATGCACACAAGAGTAGTTGAAGAACTATGCATATGGTTCTACTGGTCTGTAGGCCTGTACTTATGATGGTATCACAGTGATTTGATTGATTTAGGCTTTGTGATGCTTTAAAATTATATGGTCTCTATAGCTTTTCTTTCTCTTTCCTTCATTTTAAAATGGGGCATATGATTAATAATGTTTTTTTTTATTTGACAGAATCCAGAATCACTATGGTACAACCTGTTGGTCATACCTATACGGGATTATCTATACCAGGTTAATGAAGTTGGGAAGATCCACTCTAAATATGGGCAGTACCATTTCTTACTTGTGTCTAGGTTTTTTTCTGCAATGTTTTACAGGAATTTTTGGTTGGTTGATTGGTTGGTGTTGGTTAGTTGGTTGGTTGGTTGGTTGGTTGGTTGGTTGGTTGATTGGTTGGTTGGGTTTGTTTTTCCTTTTATTAAAACTGGGTGGTTTTGTTCCCTAACATAATATATCCTGGTTACAGTTTCCCCTTTCTCTACCCCTCCCAATTTCTTCCCACCTCATCTCTCATCAGGATCTACCCCCTTTCTGGTCACTGGAGTTTCCTAGCAAAATCCCCACTCCCTAGGTATTGGGAGCTGACACTTAGGAGTGGGGATGGGTTGGGAAGAGGTTCACAGAAGGAAGGAAGCTGAGCTTCCCACCAGGATCTGCTTAGTTCCCTGAGAATAGGGGCAATAGGGAGAGTGAGAGAAGGCCAGAACAGGTGGCCTGCTAGAGAACTGGGGATGTGCCTGGGGATTAGATACAGAGGAAAGGAGGGAGAAGGAAGAGCTGAAACTTGCCCACCCATTTTGCTGGCCTACTTGTTTCTTTGGCTGGGTTCCCAGGGCACGTCTGCTGCATTCCAGGCTGGGATAAAGTGATGAAGTGGGGGAAGGAAGTTTGGAAAGAATGATCTCTGAGATCCGCTGGAGAATGCTGGGGATGAGACTGGGGGATTGGATTTGGAACACTGGGAGATGAAAACCGGCTGTACGGCTACCTGTTTCTCTTGCTAGAGTGTAATGTTTTCTGGTTCTAGGTAAATAAGTTTGTTGCCTCCTTGGTGAAGTTCTTGACTGCCTTTTGTGTGCTTGATGTCATTATAAAATGGTGTTGTTTTCCATTTTTTCCTAATTGCTCATCAGTATTATGTAGAAACACAACTGATTTTTCTTTTGCATGATGATTTCATATGTTAGCAATTCTCCTGAATTCGTTTATTAGTTCTCAGAGTTTTTCATGAAATATTTACAGTTCTGAATATAACAACTGCAAACAGATATTGTTTTATTTTTCCTTTATAATTTGTATGAGTTTAATTACTTTTTCTTGCACACTTGGCCTAGTAACATGTTCCCTAAAAACATTGGTAGTGAGCTTTATGCTTGGTCCCCAAGTCTAAAGAGAAAGATTTCAATTTTTCATTTATTCACCATGGAAATGATGGTGGCTTGGGTTTTTCCATACTTAATTTTGATAGCAATATTAAAGTTAATATCCTTCTACCCCATTGAGTTTTATTTAAAAAGCATGTTCAGTTTTCTCACATCTTTGTTTTCTGAAATTGAGCTAACCTGTAGCTTTTGTCCTTCATTCTGCTGAACTGTGGGTTACACAACTGATTTGCATTCTTTAACCAATCAGACTATTTAAGGATAAATCCACCTTGATCACAAAGTATAAATCTTTCAGTTTGTTGGTAAATTTGGCTTGCTAGAGTTTTCTCAAAAATGAAAGAATATCAAATAGTCTATACATTCCTTTTCTGGTCTAATTTTGAAATCAAGGGAATAATTAGCCTCAGAGAACAAGTTTGGGAGTGTCTCTCACCAACTGCCATTTTGTGGAAAAGTTTAGAAAGATTTCATATTAGCCATGTTCTCCTGTATGAAGATGGCCATCATTGGGAAGAGAGACCCCTTGGTCTTGCAAACTTTATATGCCTCAGTACAAGGGAACGCCAGGGCCAAGAAGTGGGAGTGGGTGGGTAGGGGAGTGGGAGGGAGGGTATGGGGGACCTTTGAGATAGCATTTGAAATGCAAATGAAGAAAATACCTAATTTAAAAAATTGGAAATGATATAAAAAAAAAAGTTAGAGCTGCTTACACTGTGTTTCCTCCATAGGAAATCTGAACTTAAACTGTATTTCTAACTAGGAGATTAAAATGAGAAAAACACATTTCTTTGGTAAAACTTAAACAACAACAACAAAAAAGAAAGATTTGATATTAAATCTTTAAAATACTTCAGTTGGATTCCCCAGTGAAACATCTCTGAGCCTTCTTTTGTATTAATTACTGAGCTCAGACCTCTCTAGTTGGACATCCACATTTCATTTTTAATGACGAAGTTTTAGTACATTACACATTCCTAAGGATTCATCCATTTGCTTTACATTCTACAAGTTGTTGGCATGCCTCCATAGGCACTTAGTGCTCATATTCCCCCCACTTCAGTCATTGTCTCTCTGTAGCCTGGTCATCTCACCAGCCTTTATCTTTACCTTTGAAGATTTAGGACCACGAAAACTTGTAACATGTGATAACTCATGGCATGGTTTCCTGTCTACTCATGTTAAATATTCTGAATGTAAACCTTGGATAAAAGTAAAATGAGCTGATATAACAGTATGTCATTCCAGCTGACAGCTTCTGAACAGTGAGAGCACTATTCCCTGAGTAACATCTCCAAGCTTGTATTCCCAGAACCCTTTTCCGAGAATGGAAAAAGACCAAAACAAGTTGATTTTTAACAGTAAAAAGCTGTATTATGGCATGACTCTAACAGATGACAGAAATCAAATTAACCAAACAAATTTTACCTCTCTTGAGTTATAGACCCACATAGTTACACACATTAAGCTTTCTGTCTTGGACTGCAGTACACATTCATTAGGATCCTTTTATCAAAGTAAAGGGACTAAGTTAGGCAATAATACCACAAATGAGCTCACTGTGGCCATACCAAAAGCAGATAATTCACAGGAGAATTTCAAAGACTAAGGTTCTACACATAAATATGCACATGCACATCCAGGAAGAGATAATCAAAGGAGAGGACACATCTTAAAATACACACAATTTACAAATGCAAAATATATCTTCAGGCCTAGGGGAATTATCTAGCTATGGTAACATGAGGGTGTAGAAAAACCATCTCTTCATAAAGCATATAGGCAACCAGCCAAATTTTCATCAATAACTACATTAAAGTTAAGAAAGTGACCAAAAGGCAGACAACACATTGAAAAGTGTATATTTTTGCAAATGACTAGTGTTTGGGGTAAAAAGAGCATAATGACTCTTGCTATATTCTCATGGTAGGTAACCAATGCAGAGATGGCAGAAAATCAAATTTTGCTTCAAGAAAGAAGAGACTTGCTTTAGCACAAAGACAAAACATATTGCTTTGTCAAACTCCACAGGGAATGACCCAGGTCCTCATTGGCTCCATGTTAGGGATAAGCAATGCCCAGACGGAAATTCCAAAAGATGACCCTGAAGATGCAACACCAATTACAATGCACAATTTCTCTGACTCTGAGTGTTTGCCTGAGAGATCTTGTCTATGCTTAGGGCAGACTTGAGAGAGCTTAGCTACAAGAGCAAACCAAAGGTATTATGGACAAAAGGTGTTTGATCACAACCTCACCTCTGCCCAATTCATTGCCTGATCCTAATACATATATGGAGGCAACCACAAGTAAACTAGGATAAAAACATTAGGAAAAAGGAAAATAAGCAGAAACATCAGAAATATCCTATGTGAAGAGAGATTTATTTTAAGCCCAGACAATATACAAAATGGAGTGGGGTGGGGGGGGGGGGGAGCAAATACCCTGATTGTTATAACACATTATTTATTTCCGCACATGAAATTCAAATTTCAAAAATTTGTAAGAAAAAATTTAAGAGTGAATCTTGAATGGAGAAAAATGGCCTTCAGTAGAAATCATTCTGAGCAGGTACTACTCAGTGGTTTTAACTCATGTTCAATTAAGTTAGGTGTCACAACAGCCAACTCATAAGTACAGAGTCTCAACAGAGAAATTTGCACTATGTAAAAACTGTAAACTGGAAATTTTAGGATCAATAATATCATAATCAAAACAAAAAAATTCTAAGAAGGGTTCAACAATAAATTTGGGATGACAGAAGAACCGATGAGCTTGGAGGTGAACTCACCTAAAATAGAGGTGGTAGTGAAATAACTGAAGGCAAACCAGAAAGAACTCCAACTGATAGGAATGCCAAACATAACAGCACTTCTGCGCATGGAGAAAAAGACCTGGAAAGAAAGAAAAAGGCAGAGCTCCTTAGCCCAGAGGGTTTATTAGGTAAACTGGCAAGCATATCCTTAAGTAAATGCAAAAGGCCTAAGACAGCCACACCCAGTTCTAGAAAGATAACAAAGCTGGAGGGATTACACTAATTTCAAACATTCGCTAAAACTATGACGACTACAGAATGGTGTTAGCCAAGGGTGTGTGTGTGTGTGTGTGTGTGTGTGTGTGTGTGTGTGTGTGTGTGTGTCAGACAGACAGACAGACAGATAGACACAGAGACTTGGAAACAGAGACAGAGATTTCAATAACCTGGCAAATATCTGGCCCAGAAATAAGCCTTTGCTTTTACAGCTGGTTAATTTCAACAAAGACACAGATAACTCAATGAATGAAGACAAGTTGCCTCAACAAGTGATGTGAAATAATCATATGCACTAGTGATGAAAACAATAAACTCAAACCTTTCAAGCGTCCCATGAGCAAGAGTAAACTCAAAATATAAAGACTAAATTTCAAATCGCTTCAAATAAAACATAGGAGATGAGTATTGTGATCTTTTGTTGAACAGAGATGTGTTAGGTAAAATACCAAAACACAATCCACAAAAGAAAAATGTCAGACATGAAAAGAGAAATGAAAAGAAAGAAAAAACCCCAGATATTCAGAGAAAATACTTGCAATCGTCTATTTAAAAGACTTATATCTTGGGGCTGGAGAGGCAGTTCATTTGTTAAGAGCACTTTCTGCTCTTCCAAACAACCAGGGTTCAGTTCACAGCACCCATGCTGGCAGCTCACAACCTCCTGTAAATTCAAACCAAGGGATCTGGCCCCCTCCTCTGCCCCCTACAAACACTAACAAACAGGTACTGAGATACATACATACATACACAACATACTCACATACACGAATGCACACATGCGTACACGTGTAGAAAAAATAAATCTTAAAAGAAAAAGATTTGTTTCCTTATGCTTATGTTTATAAAGCATGAAGAGAATTCTTCCCACTGAACAAGACAAAAAGAAAACACACCAACATTGAAAAGAATTAAACAAGCATTTTAACAAAGAACACATTCAAATGGCTAATTAACTCGCGAAAAGATACTCAATCATTAGTCATTAGAGAAATACAAATTAAAACCACAACTCAATAAACTACACATCTACCGAAATGGCTGCAGTCCAATAGGCTAATAATGAAAGCATTGATGAAGATGTTGAAAAACAGGAACCTTCAGGTATTGCTTGTGGGAACATATAATGGCACTGCTACTTCAAAACATAGTTGGATAATTTTTTAATTAAACCACATATACTCTAGTAATTCCATTTCTAGACGCTTATGAGACTTAACTTTATATGCTCATGTAAATACATAGATGCCAATGTTCATAGCGGCTCAGCTCTATTGACAATAACCCCAGACTGAAAAAAAAAAATCTAAGTATCTACTGATAATCACAGATGATCATCATGAACACAGATGTTCATCATGAATGATGAACAAAATGTGATATACCAATATAGAGCAACACATTGTGTCAACAAAAATGAATGTGCTGCTTATACATCTACAGTACTTTAAAGCACTATAATAAATGTTAATTTGCTTCTCTGTTGGTGTAACACTCTGCTCAAGAGCAAGTTCTGGTTTGGGAGTTGGGGGAATTATTTGGCTCATAGGCTCGAGTTCACCATTGAAAGAAGCCTCTACAAGAATTCAGGGCAGGAATCTGGATGCAAGAACTGAAGCAGAGACCATGGAGGGATGATGCTTTCTGACCTAATTAAGCTTCAGCTCAGCCACCTTTCTTACATAATCCAGGACCACCTGTCCAGAAGTGGCACAAACCACAGTGAGCTAGTCCCTCCTCTGTCATTTAGAAACCAATGAAACTCATCTCCAGACATATCCATAGGCCAATCTGATAGGGCCAAGTCATTAACTGAGGTCACTTCCATGGTAAGTCAAGCTAACAACTAAGATTAACCACTAAAATGACTTAAAGGAAACAAACATACAGCACAACATACAGTGGGCAATATTTCTCAGTGGATAAAGATACCTGTTACCAAGCCCAACAAACTGCATTTGCTCCCTGAGACTCACATGGTAAAATGAAACAACCAATTCCCACAAGTTCTCCTCTGATCTCCACATGTGTCATGGCATGTACACATCTACAAACACACATACACATACACATACACTATAAAATACAATCTTAAAAGCCAACAAGTATTGTAAGTGTTGTTTTGTTGGTGGTGGTTGGTTAGTTAATTGGTTTAGTTTCTTTATCTGTTTGTTTTTGTTTTTGTAAATTTGTGTAAAACTCTAGAGGCAGTAGGTCCACAGGATTTTGGGTGTGAAAATTTATTATATGACAGCCATGGAAATTTCTTATTGTGGTACAAGAATTTTAAAAGTAGATTACTATTTTAATTATACAATTAAATTTTTTTCTAAAAATCGAGGAATTATATTTATAACTAATTAAATAGATTTACAGTGGCTAAGTCACATATCAAATTATACCCTTGAAAACACATGTTTATACATACCGGTGATTTACTATTAACCTTTCTGTTTTGACCTCATTTCAAGGAAATTAAAGAAATCCTGCATTCTGCGCGTGCAGTTCTGTGAATTCTGTGTCACAGGGCCTTAGAAAGAACAGCAGTATCTACCTCATTTGACAATGGAAGGATCTGATTCTCTTGCAAAAGGAGAAGGGGGTTCACTCTGCCCCCTGCGATGCCAAGTTGTAGTCTTTTCCAGTAGTTGTAGTGTTTATAAGATGATATTGGCCCATCACAGATTCAGTTACACTGATAAAGATCAAATCAAATCAAATCAAATCAAATACAGTCAAATCAAATGCACAGTTAACAGTGTTTTGGGGGATGGGAGGCCTTACCAGAGATGGTACTAAAAACCAAATCTGTCTGATCACATACTTCTTACCAATAACCTCTAACCTGTAGACCTCCTATCCAGGACCCCTAACCTGTACTCTCAGTCCCTGAATTCAATCCCCCAGGTCCTTGTTTTTTAATAGAACTGAACTCAAGTATCAAGCACAGGGCTTTTTGTCTGGGGGAGAGGGAGGAGAGTCAGTGTCAACTGCTTCAGAAGCCAAGTTCTAGCCTAGATAAATGAGTGCCTGGCTCAAGAGAATTTCCAAACACCACCAAGTGCAACATGAATGTGAATTAAGAAATATTAGGGTAGGGCTGGAAGAGGGATGGTTTGGCCTGTCAGGCAACAGTGAAGACCGGAGGCCAATCTCTAGTACTGTTATAAAAAAGCAAGAAATGGCTGCAGTGATGTGTGGTTAGGGGAAAGAGACAGGCTAATCTCTAGAACGACCCAGCCAACCTCTTTAACAGTTCCAGTGAGAGGCCCTCACTCAAAACACAAGGTAAATAGCACTTGAAGAAGCATAACATATGACATTGACCTCTTATCTCCATATGCATCTAAACACACACACATACATATACAGAGAGAGAGAGAGAGAGAGAGAGAGAGAGAGAGTCAGACTAGCATAACATTTTACCAACATATATGTTACAACATATTGTTTTTTACAATATATTATTTCTTTTTACAAATAATGTTGTTTTGTGTAAACAAATGAATTTTTCTTGTGAATCCCCATGAAGTAGGTACAATTACTCCCATTTTACAGATGGTAGAAATAACATTTAACATATCCAAACGTACCTGAAGATCAGTGGTAGAGTCATGCCCCAAGTCCAAACCCACTCCTCCAACCCTTAGTCATTAAATTGATTCCATATATCTTTTTGTAAAAAAATATTAATCACATAATAGTTACTTCTATTATTCTAATAATTATGTCTCCTGGAGGGAGTGACAATGTCCCTATCTACAGTTCAACTCCAAGCTGTGCTAGCCAAGGCTGTTTATGTTGGCCTAGACACACAATAACTAGTAGCACCATCAACAGAAATCCACTGGTATCTGGTCACTCCAAATAAGTTGCTTTCAGCAAATGTTTCCATCTTGATGGATCTGGGAACATTATTTTTTCTAACATGAAACTAAGCACTGCAATGAGTTCAAGACCTTTTGTCAGGCGTCATTATTCTCCATTGAGTTTTAAGGGTGAAGTTTAACATGACTATCCTTTCTTATCTTCCTGGATTCCAGACTGTTGTCTTCTATATTACAACAAATTGGAATAAAGAGCATTTGTGTTCCACCACACATTTTAAATGCTTCATTGAATAGCTGGCACACTATATCTATAAATTTCTCTCCTCCCCTCTTCCCTTCTCCACTTCTTGTGCTTTCCCACCCAGTGTGAAATTACATGTGACAATTACTAAACTTGAACAGTTTGTTTGAAAAGAAGGAGCCTTTGGGTTTGGACCTGTGTTGGGAGCAGAGCCTCTGCTCTGGATATCAACACATTCAGCCCACACCTCAGTTGCAGCTCAACCCTCCCCCACCCAGGGGTACCTACACATCCAGGATCATAGGCTCATAGGAGGGGCAGGCTCCAGTCAGAGACAGTGAGGCCAGTTAACACCAGAGATAACCAGATGGTGAGAGACAACCGCAAGAACATAAGCAACAAAAACCAGTTCTCCTGCCATAGAAAGGCCTGGATACCCCAACACACCTATAAAGCAAGACTCGGATCTAAATTCCCATGTCATGAAGATGATAGAGGACTTTAAGAAGGACATAAATAACTCCATTAAGAAATGCAGGAGAACACGGGTAAATGAGTAGAAAACCTTAAAGAGGAAACACATAAATTTCTTAAAGAATTACAGGAAAACACAATCAAACTGGTGAAGGAATTGAACAAACAGTCCAGAATCTATAAATGGAAATAGAAACATTAAAGAAACAGAAAGCAAGACAGCTCTGGAGATGGAAAACCTAGGAAAGAGAACAGGAATCAGAGATGCAAGCATCACCAACAGAATACAAGAGATGAGAGAATCTCAGGTGTAGAAGATACTATAGAAGACATAAACACAATAGTCAAGGAAAATACAAAAAGCAAAAAGCTCCTAACTCAAAACTTTCAAGAAATCCAGGATACAATGAAAGGATTGAACCTGGGACTAATAAGTATGGAAGAGAGTAAAGATTTCCAAACCAAAGGGTCAGCAAACATCTTCAAGAAAATTATAAAAGAAAACTTCCCTAACCTAAAGAAAGAGATGCCATAAACAAACAAGAAGCCTACAGAACACCAAACAGATGGAACCAGAAAAGAAATTCCTCCCGTCATGTAATAATTAAAACACCAAATGCACAGAACAAATAAAAAAAAATTAAAAGCAATAAGGGAAAAAGGTCAAATAACATATAAAGGCAGAATTATACCAGAATTCTCAACAGGGACTCTAAAAGCCAGAAGATCTTGGATAGATCTCATACAGACCATAAAAGAACAAAAGTGCCATCCCAGCATAAAATACCAAGTAAAACTCTCAATTACCATAGATGGAGAAACCAAGGTATTCCAAGAAAAAAAAATTAAACAATATATTTCCACTAAACCAGCCCTACAGAAGATAATAGATGGAAACCTACAATACAAAGAGGGAAACTAACCCAAGAAAAAGCAAGAAAAGAACTTTTTCACAACAAATCCAACACAAACATAATTCCACCTATAACAACAAAAATAACAGGAAGCAACAATCATTGGCCCCTAATATCTCTCAATATCAATGGACTTAATTCCCCAATAAAAGGACATAGGCTAACAGACTGGATACATAAAAAGGACCCAGCATTTTGCTGCTTACAGGAAACATGCCTGAGTCACAAAGATGGACACCACCTCAAAGTAAAATGCTGGGGAAAAAAAAAAACTTTTTTCAAGCAAATGGTTCCAAGAAACAAGCTGGAGTAGCCATTCTAATAGCCAATAAAATAGACTTTCAACCAACAAAAGTTATCAAAAAGATGGGACGAACACTACATACTCATCAAAAGGAAAAATATATCAAGATGAACTCTCAATTCTGAACATCTATGCCTCAAATGCACGGGTACCCACATCTGTTAAAGAAAAGTTATTGAAGCTCAAAGCACACATTGAACCTCACACAATAATAGTAGGAGATTTCTACAACCCAGCATCACCAATGGACAGATCATGGAAACCAGAACTAAACAGAGATACAGAGAAACTAAAAGAAATTATGAACAAAATGGATTTAACAGATATCTATAGGACATTTCATTCTAAAACAAGAATATAGACTGAATTAATCCCATGTATTGTATCAGACCACCACAGACTAAGGCTGATCTTCAATGACAGCAAAAACAACAGAAAGCCCACATACACATGGAAGCTGAACAACTACCTACTGAATGATAAATTGGTCAGGGAAGCAATAAAGAAAGAAATTAAAGACTTTTTAGAATGTAATGAAAATGAAGGCACAACATATCCAAACTTCAGAGATGCAATGAAGGCAGTGCTAAGAGGAAAACTAATAGCCCTGACAAACTGGAGGGTTGATACACTCGCTGCTTAAAAGCACATCTGAAAGCTCTAGAACAAAAAGAAGCAAATACACCCAAGAGGAGTAGATGGCAGAAAATAATCAAACTCGGGGCTAAAAATCAACCAAGTAGAAACAAAGACAACTACGCAAAGAATCAAAAAAACAAGGACCTGATTCTTTGAGAAAAACAATAAGATAGATAAACCGTTAGCCAAACTAACTAAAGGACATAGAGACAGTATTCAAATTAACAAAATCTGAAATGAAAAGGAAGACATAACAACAGAAACTGAGGATATTAAAAAAAATAATCAAATACTACTAAAAAAAAGTCTATATCCAACAAAACTGGAAAATCTCGAAGAACTGGATGATTTTCTAGACAGAAACCAGGCAGCAAAATTAAAACAGGATCAAATAAACAATCTAAACAATTCCATAATCCCTAAGAAATTAGAAGCAGTCATTAGAAATCTCCCAACCAAAAAAAGCCCAAGGCTGGATGAATTTAGTGCAGAATTCTATCAGACCTTCAAAGAAGACCTAATTCCAATTCTCCTCAAACTATTCCACAAAATAGAAAAGGTATTCTTCCCAATTCATTCTATGAAGCCACAATTACTCTGACACCTAAACCACACACAATAAATAAATAAATAAATAAATAAATAAATAAATAAATACCAACAACAAAGAAAGAGAACTTCAGACCAATTTCATTTATGAATATTGATGCAAAAACACTCAATAAAATTCTCCCAAACTGAATCCAAGAACCCATCAAAACAATCATTCACCATGAACAAGTAGACTTCATCCCAGGAATGCAGGGATATTTCAATATACAGAAATCCATCAATGTAATCCACAATGTAAACAAACTCAAAGGAAAAAAATACAGGATCATTTCATTAGATGCTAAGAAAGCATTTGACAAAATACAACACCCCTTCATGTTAAAAGTATTAGAGAGATTAGGAATTCAAGGTCCATAGCCAAGTATAATAAAAACAATATACAGCAAACCAATAGTTAACATCAAACTAAATGGAGAGAAACTTGAAACAATCCCATTAAAATCAGGGACAAGACAAGGCTGTTCCCTTCCTATTCAATATAGTACTCAAAGTTCTAGCCAGAGTAATTAGACAACAAAAGGAGATCAAAGGGATACAAATTGGGAAGGAGGAAGGAAAGATATCACTATCTGTAGATGATATGATAGTATATATAAGTGACCCTAAAAATTCCACCAGAGAACTCCTAAGCCTGATAAACAGCTTCAATGAAGTAGCTGGATATAAAATTAACTCAAACAAGTAAATGGCCTTTCTGTACACAAAGGATAAACAGGCTGAGAAAGAAATTAGGGAAACAACACCCTTCTCAATAGTCACAAATAATATAAAATACCTTGGCATGACTCTAACTAAGGAAGTGAAAGATCTGTATGATAAGAACTTCAAGTCTCTGAAGAAAGAAATTAAAGAAGATCTCAGAAGATGGAAGGATCTCCCATGCTCATGGATTGGCAGGATCAACATTGTAAAAATGGCTATATTGCCAAAAGCAACCTACAAATTCAATGCAATCCCCATCAAAATTCCAACTCAATTCTTCAACGAATTGGAAGGAGCAATTTGCAAATTTGTCTGGAATAACAAAAAACCTAGGATAGCAAAAAGTCTTCTCAAGGATAATAGAACTTCTGGCGGAATCACCATGCCAGACCTAAAGCTTTACTACAGAGCAATTGTGATAAAAACTGCATGGTACTGGTATAGAGACAGACAAGTATACCAATGGAATAGAATTGAAGACCCAGAAATGAACCCACACACCTATGGTCACTTGATCTTCGACAAGGGAGCTAAAACCATCCAGTGGAAGAAAGACAGCATTTTCAACAATTGGTGCTGGCACAACTGGTTGTTATCCTGTAGAAGAATGCGAATCGATCCATACTTATCTCCTTGTACTAAGGTCAAATCTAAGTGGATCAAGGAACTTCACATAAAACCAGAGACACTGAAACTTATAGAGGAGAAAGTGGGGAAAAGCCTTGAAGATATGGGCACAGGGGAAAAATTCCTGAACAGAACAGCAATGGCTTGTGCTGTAAGATCAAGAATTGACAAATGGGACCTAATGAAACTCCAAAGTTTCTGCAAGGCAAAAGACACCGTCAATAAGACAAAAAGACCACCAACAGATTGGGAAAGGATCTTTACCTATCCTAAATCAGATAGGGGACTAATATCCAACATATATAAAGAACTCAAGAAGGTGGACTTCAGAAAATCAAATAACCCCATTAAAAAATGGGGCTCAGAACTGAACAAAGAATTCTCACCTGAGGAATACCGAATGGCAGAGAAGCACCTGAAAAAATGTTCAACATCCTTAATCATCAGGGAAATGCAAATCAAAACAACCCTGAGATTCCACCTCACACCAGTCAGAATGGCTAAGATCAAAAATTCAGGTGACAGCAGATGCTGGCGTGGATGTGGAGAAAGAGGAACACTCCTCCATTGTTGGTGGGAGTGCAGGCTTGTACAACCACTCTGGAAATCAGTCTGGCGGTTCCTCAGAAAACTGGACATAGTACTACCGGAGGACCCAGCAATACCTCTCCTGGGCATATATCCAGAAGATGCCCCAACTGGTAAGAAGGACACATGCTCCACTATGTTCATAGCAGCCTTATTTATAATAGCCAGAAGCTGGAAAGAACCTAGATGCCCCTCAACAGAGGAATGGATACAGAAAATGTGGTACATCTACACAATGGAGTACTACTCAGCTATTAAAAAGAATGAATTTATGAAATTCCTAGCCAAATGGATGGACCTGGAGGGCATCATCCTGAGTGAGGTAACACATTCACAAAGAAACTCACACAATATGTATTCACTGATAAGTGGATATTAGCCCCAAACCTAGGATACCCAAGATATAAGATATAATTTGCTAAACACATGAAACTCAAGAAGAATGAAGACTGAAGTGTGGACACTATGCCCCTCCTTAGATTTGGGAACAAAACACCCATGGAAGGAGTTACAGAGACAAAGTTTGGAGCTGAGATGAAAGGATGGACCATGTAGAGACTGCCATATCCAGGGATCCACCCCATAATCAGCATCCAAACGCTGACACCATTGCATACACTAGCAAGATTTTATTGAAAGGACCCAGATGTAGCTGTCTCTTGTGAGACTATGCCGGGGCCTAGCAAACACAGAAGTGGATGCTCACAGTCAGCTAATGGATGGATCATAGGGCTCCCAATGGAGGAGCTAGAGAAAGTAGCCAAGGAGCTAAAGGGATCTGCAACCCTATAGGTGGAACAACATTATGAACTAACCAGTACCCCGGAGCTCTTGACTCTAGCTGCATATATATCAAAAGATGGCCTAGTCGGCCATCACTGGAAAGAGAGGCCCATTGGACTTGCAAACTTTATATGCCCCAGTACAGGGGAACACCAGGGCCAAAAAGGGGGAGTGGGTGGGCAGGGGAGTAGGGGTGGGTGGATATGGGGGACTTTTGGTATAGCATTGGAAATGTAAATGAGTTAAATACCTAATAAAAAATGGAAAAAAAAAGAAAAAAAAAAAAAAAAGAACTTCAAGTCCCTGAAGAAAGATATTGAAGAAAACCTCAGAAGATGGAAAGATCTCCCATGCTCGTGGATTTGCAGGATTAATACAGTTAAAAAAAAAAAAAAAAAATCATCTTACCAAAAGCAATCTACAGATTCAAGGCACTCCCCATCAAAATTCCTACGCAATTCTTCATAAGTTAGAAAGATCAATTCTCAAATTCATTTGGAATAATCAAAAACCCAGGACAGCAAAAACTATTCTCAACAATAAAAGAACGTCTGGAGGAATTACCATCCCTGATCTCAAACTGTACTATAGAGCAATAGTGATAAAAAACTTCATGGTACTTGTACAAAGGCAGGCAGGTAGATCAATGGAATAGAATTGAAGACCCAGAAATGAACCCACACACCTATGGCCACTTGGTCTTTAATAAAGAAGTTAAAACCATCCAGTGGAAAAAAGACAGCATTTTCAACAAATAGTGCTGGCTCAACTGGCAGTAAGCCTGAAGAAGAATGCAAATTGATCCATTCTTATCTCCTTGAACAAAGCTCAAGTCTAAGTGGATCAAGGAACTCCACATAAAACCAGAGACACTAAAATTTATAGAGGAGAAAGTGGGGAAAAGACTCAAAGATATGGGCACAGGGGGAAAATTCCTGAATAGAACAGCAATGGGTTGGTCATCCAGTGGAAAAAAGACAGCATTTTCAACAAATGGTGCTGGCCCAACTGGCGGTTATCATGTAGAAGAATGCGGATTGATCCATTCCTATGTCCTTGTACTAAGGTCAAATCTAAGTGGATCAAGGAACTCCACATAAAACCAGAAACAGTGAAACTTATAGAGGAGAAAATGGAAAAAAGCCTCGAAGATATGGGCACAGGGGAAAAATTTCTGACTAGAAGAGCAACGGCTTGTGCTGTAAGATCGTGAATCAACAAATGGGACCTCATAAAATTGCAAAGCTTCTGTAAGGCAAAAAACACCGTCAATAAGACAAAAAGACCACCAACAGGTTGGGAAAGGATCTTTACCTATCCTAAATCAGATAGGGGACTAATATCCAATATATATAAAGAACTCAAGAAGGTAGAGTCCAGAAAATCAAATAACCCCATTAAAAAATGGGGCTCAGAGCTAAACAAAGAATTCTCACCTGAGGAATACCAAATGGCTGAGAAGCACCTGAAAAAATGTTCAACATCCTTAATCATCAGGGAAATTCGAAACAAAAAAACCCTGAGATTCCATGTCATACTAGTCAGAATGGCTAAGATCAAAAATTCAGTGACAGCAGATGCTGGTGAGGATGTGGAGAAAGAGGAACACTCCTCCATTGCTGGTGGGATTACAAGCTGGTACAACCACTCTAGAAATCAGTCTGGCAGTTCCTCAGAAAACTGGAAATTGTTCTACCTGAGGACCCAGCTACACCAGTCCTGGACATATACCTAAAAGATGCTCCAACATATAACAAGGACACATGCTCTCCTATGTTCATAGCAATCATATTTATAATACCCAGAAGCTGGAAACAATCCAGATGTTCCTCAACAGAGGAATGGATATGGAAAATGTGATACATTTACACAATGGAGTACTACTCAGCTATTGAAAATAATTACTTCACAAGCAAGTGGATGGAACTAGAAAATTTCATCCTGAGTGAGGTAACACAGTCACACACACACACACACACACACACACACACACACACACACACACACATAAAACACACACACACACATAAAACACACACACACACACACACACACACACACACACACACACACACACACACACACACACACGGTATGTACTCACTCATAAGTGGATATTAGTCCAAAACCTCACAATGCCCATGATACAACCCACAGACCAGAGTATAGATGCTTCAGTCAGGCATTGAGGTGGGAACAGGATGATCATGGGAGGTGAAAGGAGGGGGGCCTGGGAGTGAGAGAGGAGGGGAAGGAAATAAGAAGACAGTATCTGATACTGGAGGGACAGGAGAGAGGTACAAAGGGCCAGGAAATTGAATAAAAATATGTAGCAGGGGGGATGAAGAACTGGGGATAGCCACCCAGGGTCCCAGACACCAGGAAAATGAGAGGCTCCCAGGACCCAATGAGGATGATTTAGCAGAGAAGAGGAGATAAAACCTGTAGAGACCACCTCCAGTAGATAGGCATGACCCCTTTTCATGGGAGGAGCCACACACCCATTTCAAAGTTTTTAATGCAGAAATGTGTTCCTGTCCAAAGAACAGGGAGGGAGAGAGAGAGAGAGAGAGAGAGAGAGAGAGAGAGAGAGAGAGAGAGAGAGAGAGAGAGAGAGAGGTGCCATCTGGGGACTGCCCCACCTGGGGATCCATCCTGTCGGCAAACACCAAACCAGACACTGTTGCAGTTGCCAAGTCAGGCAGCTGGTATGACTGCTCCTAGGGAGGTTCAGCCAGCAACTGACCAATGCAGATGTGGATGCTTGCAACCAACCAGCAGACTGAGCTCAGGGACCCAGGTTGGGGAGCTGGAGGAAGGATGGAGTTGCTGAGGGGGATTGCAAACCCATAGAACGAACAATGTTGGCTGGCCAGATCACTCGGTGCCCCCAGGGACTAGACCACCAACCAAGGAGTGTACAGGCCTCGGATGCATGGCTCCAGATACATAGGTAGCAGAGAATGGCCTTGTCTGATATCAAATGGGAGGGGATACCCTTGGTTCTAGGAAGGTTTGATGCTCCAGAGTAGAGGGATGCTGGAGCAGTGAGGCAGGAGAAGGTGGGTGGATGGGGGAGCACCCTCATAGAGGAAAAGGGGAGGGAGGAGAGGGAAGTTGTGGGTTGGGGTGCTTGTGGAGGGGTAACCATGAAATAGGATATCATTTGAGATGTAAACGAATGGAATGATTAATTTAAAAAAATAAAGAGGTGGCTTCAAATCCTCTTTGTGGTCACTTCAGAGGAGGAGATGGTTTGGTCAACAATAAATGAACTATTCCCTTAAAAAAAAAGAAAAGAAAGAGGAGGAGGAAGGGAGGGAGGGAGGGAGGGAGGAACGGAGGGAGGGAGGGAGGGAGGGAGGGAGGGAGGGAGGGAGGGAGGGAGGGAGGGAGGGAGGGAGGGAGGGAGGGAGGGAAAGAAGCACAAATCTCCTTTTTCAAATTAGACTAGTTAACATTTGAGTTTGGTGGCATATGTCTTTAGTCTCAGCACTCAGGAGGCAGAAGCAGGAAGATTTCTGTGAATTTGAGGTCAGCCTGGTCCACAAAAAGAATTCCAGGACAGCCAGGGTTGTGACATAGAGAAATCCTGTCCCTAAAAACTAGGAGAAGGAGGAAGGAGAAAAAAGTAGGAGGAAGAAGGTTGACAAGGAAGAGAGAACAGAGGGTGTCATCTTTTGAGGCACCACTTGTCAATATTTGAGATTTCACTAATATGCCCAGTTTTATGGCTCATCTCTAATTATCTGGCCAGTTTGTGCTTCACAGAGACATGTAAAATCTATTATTTGATGTCATTCTTCTAGAATGCAATCACAGAGGTAGACTTTCCTTCACAATTCAGAGACTTGGAATCAGCAATTTAGTTATTTTACTCAAATGCTTCCATTCTTATGTTTGCTTACCCTAATAAAGTTTTCACTTGACAGCTATAATTAAGCAATGATGTATTGCTTGAGCTCATAAATGGTTATTCAATAAAATGAAACCAAATGAGGACATTGAATAATGAAGCTGAAAACCAGCTTTCTTTGCTATGAGTAGTATTTTAATTACTTGTTCTATTTATTTACTTACTATTATTAATAATTTTATTAATTGAAAGATTGATATGTACCAAATATTTTACCATCAATTTACACACATTCTCTCCCATGGATTAATCTGTCCTAAGAATGATTAGAAATTACACTTAACCTCATTTAATATATAAAGTACCAAAGATTTAGCATAGAACTCTTCCAAAATCCCACAACAAATATAAAATCATAATATTTATATTTATAAAATATAAATAGTAAAATCATAAATGAGTTTCAAATATTCCAGATTCCAAACAGCTTATTTCTAACCAATAAATCATGCTAAATGCCAGAATTTTAAACATCATAGCCCGTGTCCATACATGGATGGATAAATGTGCATATGTGTGTGTGTGTGTGTGTGTGTGTGTGTGTGTGTGTATGTATTGTGTCATCCACATGTTTGTGAGAATACGGACACACACCTAAATAACATAAATATCAATTGTTTTATATAAGAAATACCATTTTTCTTTATGCATTCCCCACCCCCTTTAAAAAGCCATACTTGTTTTGGACTTATAATAGCTCTGCTCTAAGAGAGCCATGATACAAAGAACTGCAAAGACTCTAGAGAAGTTATTACAATTCCACAGAGAGACTTGCTATGCATGTTATGAATGTTTAGGAGCGAGTGCACAGTCTGTCATGTCAACTCTCATCTACTTCAATGGCAGATTATTTTTCTACCAGAACTAGTGTTTTGAATATATCAGCTATGAAAAACAGGGGGATATTTTTCTAGAGTCAAACACACACCGCATACACACAAACTGTGAGGGAATTACAAGACCTAATTCTAGGAGCATTAAAATTCTGACTCAAACCCACAAAAACAAACAAAAAAGATGCCCTTCACCAAACAATTCAGTGAGCAACAGCATTTTTAATTTATCTCAAATCATCTCAGATTATATATATATATATATATATATATATATATATATATATATACATATACATATACATATACATATATACATACATACATATACACAGAAATTCACATCTATTGAGCATCACTATGAGTAAATGTTATACATAAATTTTTTCAATTACTTTTCATCTCAGTTCAATGTAAAGCAGTGACCATTACTTTCCTTTTCAGTATGAGAAAAATGCATCCAAAAAAAAAAAAACCCAAAAATCAAAAACAACAAAAAAACCAAACCAAAACAAAACAAAACAAACAAACAAACAAAAAAACCAAACAAAAAAACAAAGGATCAAGTTAACTTTTCAAATGCACTCAGTTACAAAGGAGACAAAAACTTGGGATCCAAATCAGACCTCGGCAGCAGAGCTCATATGCTCTGTAAGTACGCACATGAATGATGGATGTATTTGCATTAAAACTGAGAAGCCAAAGCTTAGCAAGAACAAAATTCAAATTCTTGTGGAGGCAAGCATCAGAATGCCTAGAAGGCTATTTGTTTGACAAAATATTAAAAAGATGATTTTCATAAGCATACGTGGGCTTCTAGAAATATTCTTTTCTATCCTGCAGAAGGAAGCTGAGAGAAATGCTGAGAGTGTAAGACAGGCCTAAGCTACACAGTATTAAACTAGCCTAGACAACAAAGACCTTGTGTAAAACTACAAACAAACAAATAAACAATCTGGGGCTGGTTGTGGAGATGGCTTAGTGTGAAAAGCAACTGCAGGCCAAGCATGATGCCCTGAATTTGAGAGCCACATAAAGACATCACAGCAGCATATGTCTGTAATCTTACTGCTTCCCAGCAAGATAAGAGGCAAGAAAGGAGAAATCTCGCCTGGCTCAGGCAACAGCAAACAAGGTAAAAGGGCCACCAAAGAGGACCAACTCCTAAAGATGTCCTCTGATCTCCACACATGTGCTAGGCCACATATGTGTCTACACTTACATACACAAATCTACAAACACATACATATACATTATATTATCAGAGATCATTTGAAATCTTGCTAAACTGTCAAACTAGGCTATGACTTCAAATAACATTCATAGAGCTTTTGCTTAAGGCTCTTACTAAAATGCATTTAGTAGAGGGGATATTTGGAAATAATAAAGGCATTGTATTTTATAATATGCCCTTATTCTTTAAAAATGGAAATCCTTGTTTGATTTGTGTGCTGAACTTGTGTTGGCAAATAGTTTTCATCACTCAACCATCTCAACCAACCCCTCTGCCTTAAAAAGAAATCCTGTTCACCAGAAAGCATTGATTAGCATTGTCAGTCACAACAAGGGTGGGGCAGAATGCATGGCTTCTATTTGACGACCCTACCCTAGACAAACAAATGCATACCTCCTGAAATAGACTCCAAAGGAGTCAAAAATCTGCCAAAGAAAAAGAGAGTGTAGGGGAAATGTTTTAGAATGAAGGAGTATGTATTTGACACTGACTTGAGACACCCAGGCTGATGAACCAAATGGTTCGATCTGATGAACAGTCGCTAAACTTTGCTCGATTCTTGCTTGGCATCTGTCCCTCCATCACATCTTTTTCCTGTCCTTCAGTAGCAGCACACGGGTCCCTGTTTTATAACTCTGCTTAGGCTAGGTTTTTGGTTTGTTTGTTTGTTTGTTTGTTTACCTGGGGGTTCGGTTTTTTGTTTTGTTGTTTTGTCTTATTTTGTTTGTCCATGTTTCTCTTCTACTTCACGCTATCAAGCTAATGTCACCCCAGCAAGTCCTGCCTTCTTGGTGAACCCTGGCACAGGCCCCAGAAAAATGTAAAGACTCTTTGAAGGGACATTGGGTTCCATCACAGTCTCTTGAAGAACCTAAGGGCTCTCCAAGTGGACTGAAGATCACCCAGCTAGCTAGCGACAGAACTCAGGCTTTCCACTCAACTTCTCCTTACTTGAGTTGCCTTGCTGTTCTCTTCTGTCACTACCAACTGGAGTACTGGATAGTCTCTAATGGGTTCCTTTTATATCTCATTCACTTCATTTCTTTTCAATAGTTGTCGTATCTATTCTGCAGACAGAATCATTGGAGGAGCATCTTGGAGCTGGAGAAGGCAAACAGCTTTCAGAAGACCACTACTTAAGGCCAGCTCTAGCAAACCCTAGCCAGGTTACAGCTTAGGCACTGCTCTGAAAATCAGTTTCCTTACCCATCAGAAAGGGTGACTAGCCATCTGTTGCCCAACGTTGTTAAAGTAGCAAGAAGGTGTTGCCCTGTAGACAGTGTATAACTCAATGAATACTGCGCTTGCTGAGAAAACTGTTCCATGTTGCCCTCTCAGTCTCAGTGTCATAAAAGAGATGGCTCTCACACCCTGGACTTTTGTCCTCAGTTTACAACAGCTGGCATTACTTCATAACTAACCACTCTGGGATTTTCCTCTCTACTCAATCCCAGAGATCTAACCCAACAAAATTTGGTGCAGTATAAATACGGACACGGTATTGTGCTGTTATGAGATTTGCTTCTCTTCCTGACCCTTGTTAGTTTTTACATTCCTAAGGAAGAAGCATTGTGTCACTGCTCAGTGCCATGTGGCAGATGCTGAAGCTGCACTGCTCCTCTTCCTTGCTTTATTCTGACAAAAAAAAATACCCCCACCTGCCAACATCTGAATGCTATAAATAGTGGGAAAAACAGACAAGCCTTAAAAGCCCATTGAAACGTATTGGATTCAGAGACTTTCTTGGATGACCAGCGTGGAAAAATATTTTGCTAAAAAATAGGGAGTGTTGCTCTGACTGGCATACAGGCAGACAGTTTGCTTAGTGTTTACCCAGCCTGTGGCTAGGGAACACTCGGCTGTTTATTCCAGTGGAGGGGATGTTGGGAGATGCTGTTTGTCTAGTCAGAAGCAAGCTTAGAGACTGCGAGGTTACCTGTGACCAATTTTTAACTAAATTTATCTTTGGACTTTGTGTAAGTAATCTAAGCTTAACCAAATCCTTTTGGCTTTCTCTATAGCCATGTCACAGAATCCTTACCAAAAATCTCCTGTCTTTGGCCCACAAAGATGGCTTCTGATTCTTCAGCCAAATCTTCCTTTGAGACCTCAACGTGAGTTCTGGGGAAATAGACTGTGTTTTGTTCAATGCAGGAAATAACTATTGCTTATTAAATAAAACGGAATGATATTTAACCAGGCATTTTCAAACATCTTTACCCCTTGCTCCATGGTCCAGTAAATAACACATATTATTGAGCACCGATCATAACTAGCTTCATCTCATGAAAGCAATTTATGTTTACTTCATGACTTACTTAAAGGCATAGCTATGACTAATAACTACTTGCATTACCATTCTGACATTGACCTGGAGAAAAGTTGAAAGTGTATTTTTTTTTCTTCATTTTTGGACAGTGACTTTGATGAAATATAACAGGTTAAGAACAGGATAACTCCAATAAAATACAAAAGAATTATGGTTCCCTATTGTGAACACTGATTACTGTGAATCCACCGTCTTCTTTGTCGTGGGCATTCATTTCCATGTGCAATCCCACAGGTTATTTTTATTTTGTTTTGTTTTGTTTGTTCTGTTTTGTTTGGCTTTTACATCAGACTGCTCAGTTTAAAATACAATTCCTTTCAGACTGTCAAAACACCACGTGTGGGATTCCGACTCCCAGAAGTGTTCCGAAATGTTTGACCAGGGTGAAAACAAGACATGAAGCAGGTCTTACATGTTTCTGTCACCAGCATATCCTTGTTTCTGCATCGTTAGCAACTTTCAACTTTCTCTAAACTCCTGGTGATTTGTTACCGAAACCCCATCTCATGGATTGAAAAAACTTCTGAGAGAAGACATGAGACAGTAGCACAGGAAGTTACACAACCAAGATTTACCCCACCCCTGGCTCTGAGACCCATGCCGGAGATTTTTCTGTAGGCCCCAGAATCTCAGGAGGGCAGGAATCTGCAGACCCAGCTCCTTGTCAACTTGACAAATGTGTTAACTTCACAGATAAAAGCCTCCATGTTAGGCTGTCAAGGGGTCAGTTCTCCTGATCCCTTCTATCCTCAGAGCTCCACTCTGATGCAGGGGCCCTCCATGAGCGCAGTTGTTGCAGCAACATACTTCAAACGTGGAGGAGGCTCGGCTACAAAGATGGTGACAGTTGGTTGATGCATTCTAGGGACAGGCTGTGCTAATGCAAAACCCCCGGAGCTGAGCTAAATGTGTATAGGGGTGAACCAGTTGAGAAGCCCAAGGTATCCCAATTAAAAGCTATGGCTTACTGAATAGTACACATGGAAACTACTGCCAGGATAAAGCCAGGAAAACAGCACAGAGAAGTCCACAAGAAAAAGAGGTGCATTGCTGTCAATCAAGGAAGACGAGAGAGAGAGAGAGAGAGAGAGAGAGAGAGAGAGAGAGAGAGAGAGAGAGAGAGAGAGAAACAAAAGCAAGCAAGCAATCAAACAAAAAACCCACAGGTGAGAGCAAGTACTGAACCATGTGCTCCTAATTCCAAATTGTTGTCCAGTTGTCTCTGTTGCTTTCTTTGTTCTTGGTAGTTTTGTTAATTAAATTTGTAGATTACTATATAAAAACAAATGAGTTTTATCATGGCATCTTTTATACATGCCTGTGCGGTTATACTACCTTTTCATTCCTTCCCCTCCCCCATGGCCTTCCCTGCCTCTCTCCCCCCACTTCCAGCTGGTTCCCTCTCTTGTCCAATTGGCTCTTGATTCTGATTTTTAATTATATGTATTTCCTAATTCCTACTCACTGAGGTCTCTTCCTCCCTCTCAAGAAAGAGGATAGCTACATGTATAAACAGACACCACTACACACACACACACACACACACACATACACACACACACACACACACATACACACAAAACTTTAAATTTAGTTTTGGCAGATGGAAGAAAACATTCAGCATTTGTCTTTCGGAGTCTCCACTTATTTTGCTTAGCACCATTTCCAGTTGTGTTTACTTTCTTGCAAATATCAGTTCAGTTTTCTTTAGGACTGCATCTAATTCCATTGTGTTTACATCATTGCTCATTCTCTTTATCCCTTTAACTGCTGATGAACATCAAGGCTGTCCCAGTGTCCTGGCCATAGTGACGAATGCAACAGTAAATGTGGATGTGCAAATACCCCTGTGGCGTGTTCACTGAGAGTCCTTTGCCCTACACACACACACACACACACACACACACACACACACATACACGTTCCTGTTGAAAGCATCATACCGTCAGTTTGAGGCCACAAAGAATAGTGTTTCTATGCTTTATCTTAAAATGGACTTTTTAGACAGCCGGCACTAGAAGTTTTAAATTATAACCTAATGCCTCTTCAATTATGTCAGAAAGGAGTCATAACAATACACACCCATGCTTCTATCCAGCAGTCAGCCATCTGTTTCTTCACCCTTGGATATCAAAAGCAGGAACTAAATAAAATCCAAATATATTAGCAGATGCCACCATTCTTGGAGTGATGCAAAGACAAGGAGAGAAATTTGAAAACAAGCAGAAGGAAAGAAGAAGTGATGGGTAAGCTCATAGTCACTGTGTGAGAAAGGATAAGGTAGGAATCAAATTCCAGCCCAGACATAGACGAGCTCTGTGTAACTGCAAATTACATAGTCAGTCTGAACATCAGCTTTCTTCCTTGACCAGCACTCATCAGGCTAAAGAGATGGTACATCACACAAGAGAACTCTGGTCTTACAGAGGACCTTAGTAGAGAGTCCCAGCATCCACATCAAGTGGCTCACAACTAACTGCCTGCTGCTCCAGGTCTGGGAAATCCATTACTCTTCTTTGTCCTCTACTGACATTGCATTCAAATGTACAAATACAATAATAATGATGATGATGATGATATTGAAAAATTAGGCTTACCTTATGGAATATTGTAAAAAGAAAACAAGTAAAATATTAGGTTTGATTATTGCTTCTTCTAAGCTCAGACGGAAATATGAGCCATCATTCTGTCCAATTTCCTGTCCAGTGTAGGGTTTTCTTTTTGTGGTCTCTGTCAGACCAAAGCATCAGTTCTCAGTGTGTGAGCCATGACCCCCACAGGGGTCACACATCAGGTACCCTGCGTATCAAATATTTACAATACAATTCATAATAGTAGTAAACACAGTTGTAGAGTAGCAAGAAAATAATTTTATGGTTGTAGGTCACCACAATATGAGTACTAAAGGGTCACAGCATTAAGAAGGGTGAGAATTACAGACTCTAATGCCACCTGTGGAATGGGATACTTCCGAACTGACTCAATGCTAATCACTCTTTACTTAGCTAAAATTATTAAAAATTTACTCTTAAAATTAAACCAACATTACCAGAAGCTTCCTCAAAATAAGCCTCTTAAACCACAGGATTGGCTGGTGTGCCTGGTGTATCTCTAGGGATCCTGCCGACTCTAGTGCCTTGGCTCATGTTTCAGAAATGGATACCCTGAAACTGTCAATCAACTATCAATCAATCCATCCTGCATGTCTTTTCTTACAAGGAAAACATCAGGGCTCTCACACATCTACCCATAAAGCACACAACTGGTTTATACATTTGCTTTTTACTTAGAAAAGACAGGCATAGTCAAGGCAGAAGAATTTGAAAACCAAAAGCAAAAAACCCTAAAATTTCAATTTGACTATTAGCATATTGCTATATATCTTCTTGCTATTTCTTTCCTGCAAATGATACAGATTTTTCATCAAAATATCATCATGCTACAGACATTCTGGAGCCTTCTTATTATGTTGAATTAACTAGAAGATAAAGATACTAGAGCCCAGGGGCTTATCACCCTCCAGGATAATGTGACAGAGACTGACTGGCAAGGAAATGAATGAATTAGACACCCCTGCATAATCAAATATGATTATGCAGACTGGTTAATTTGGGGATTCAGTCTTCTGACTATGACTCTTCGTTATTTGCAATCTTAAGAGTGCTTTTGACTCTTAAAAAATATTGAGAGTCGTTAGGTTTATCTAATTAAATAGTCATAAATGTAAAAAAGGCATGCTCTTACACTCATCTATAATAATCACACATACACAAAAAAAAACCCATAAATGACAGTCATGTGGCCTAGTGAAACATGGAGAGATTACATCTCTGTGAGATGCCTAGAAATACTTGTTTAATAGCTCCGCGCATCCAGGGGAATTGGGTTAGTTTTGTAATCTTGGAGATTATCAGTACATCTCCGCTGTTTATTCACAATAACACAGGGCAATGAGAATCAGCAGATCCAAAAAACACAGCCTAGGAACCAGGTGTGGCTGGTGTTGAAGACAGTCTGGCTCCCAGAAGTTCAGCTGGACAGATAAAGCGTCCAGCCTGCTGGACATCTGCCGTATCTATAATTGCTGCTCTGACAAAACCACCAAGTGTTTCATGAAGAGGCTTGTGCTGGAGTCACCTGTGGCCCAGTGGCTCTTCCCCAGAGACTGGACTGTCAATGTAACTCTGCTATTGTTTGGAATTCAAATGTCCCCCAGTGGCCACATTTGGAAAACTTGGCCAGGCAGTAGTGGCACAGGCCTAACTTGGTCACCAGCCTGTGTGCTGAGAACTAGAAGAATCTTAAGGAAGTGAAGCTGAGAGGGAAGATGTCAGGTTTCTGCAGACACGCCCTACATGGGACCCTGCCCTTCCCCCCTTTTGCTTTCAGACCATCACAAAGTGACAAATTTCCTCAGTCACAAGTTTCTACCCCAAAGTTCTGCCTCTTTTTGCAGGCTCAAAAGCAAAGGGGCCAAGCATCCATGAGCCAAAATAAAGCTAATTCTTCCAAGTTGACTTTCTACGGTAGTTTGTCATAAGGACGGGAAGCTGTCTAAGACAACCCCCAGTGATAGTTGTTGTATGCTGTTTCTGTTCCCATCCATCACTGGTTTTACCCAGTCCTGCTCAACTCACAAAGCTCCAGTGAGGTGAGACTTGCTAACACGGGATAAAGATAAGCTGCCAAACTGAGACCCAAAGATGCAAAAAAAAGTTATCGACATTTAACAGGCTTGCCTCACCTGGCAGCCTTGACGCAATGAGAGAAAAGAGGAGGCCAGGCACCTAACGTCCTCTTGCACAGAGTGCCTTCAGCAGCCTTACTTACACTAGGCACCGCCTGCTGAAGATTTCAACACCCATCACTAGTGCCACAGGCTGGTGGCCAAGCTTTCAACATCTGGCCTCTGGGGACATCTGAATTCCAGTCCACTCATTCAGATATTTACGGAGTATCTCCTGTTTAGTAGGAACAGCCTGGGCACTAAGGAGTAAGACCCTGCTCTCTCATTCTGGAAGTCAAGGTAAGAAGCAAAGTGTGGCAGATACATAGACAAGGTGATCTCAGAGACACGCCTGTACCACTGAGTTAAACCAGCATGATAGCTGGGTTAGAGAGAGGGTGGCCAAGAAGCAGTCTCCAAAAAGGAACATCCCAGCTGAAGCGTGTATGAGAAAAGACATCCAGAAATGGGAATGTCTGCAAACACATACAAAGGCCCTGAGGCAGGAACAGACATGGGACAGATGAGGGAGGAAAGTAGGTCAACTGTCTCTGGAGACAGTTTTGAAGTTGAGAAAGTTGTGTAAATTGAAAGGTTTTCCAGATTACGCTAATACTTGCTGGTGTAATGAAGAGCTTGCTATTTTATTCTAGTATCTATGTGATGAAAACTTACAGAAGATATAAAGCAAGACAGAAGTATGATTGGATTTTTATTTTTTCAGAGATAAAAATCTCAGCGTTACTCTAAAGCCTGAGGCAGCCATGTATTTCAGAGGATTGGTACAGAATGAAATAACAGAGGCAGAGTTAAAGAAGCACCCAGGAGCCCCTTGACAAGAGGAGAACTGAGAGCCACAGCAACTGAGGCCCGCAAAAGGGCGTCCATATCAGAAGGGCAATGTTGTCGAGGTTCCATGGTCCCCACTCATCAGCCCAGAACCCAGAACCCAAAGAGAACTGGTTAACTAAAGCAAGCCAATAACCATTGTGGGGTAGCAAACGCAGTGGATATCTGCAATAAGAGCAGGAAAAGGGGGAGATAGATGAGGCTAGACTCAGTTGTGATGTCTGATCTGATGGAGAAGAAGGGGACGGAGCCCAAGGCTGTCCCTGGGCCTCTATCAGCTCTGGGAGAATACTGTCCGAACTGTAGGTGTCACATTGTTGGATGTTGGCAGTGCTTTGCCAACAGGGTTGTGGATTCTACTCTGGGAAACGGACCAAGGACTAGGCAGTAAAGAAAGCTGAGGAGGACGCAAGCTCCAAGTTGGCCTGCATCCTTCCAATTTAACCTTGCTGGCTCTCCCTAGTCATCTCTGTCATTTCACTGGGGCACAGGTCATGTTAATTTAATAGGTTTTTCTGAAAGTTTTCAAGATTATCCAAGTCACAACTACATGCAAAATCAATCATGTATACTCTGTTACCTTAATGATTTTCACAAACCTAACAAACTTCTAAGTCCTTCTCCAACTTTGCTGCTGTCCTTCATCTCTCCCTCTGTATTTTTCCTTCTCTGTGACCTTTCTCCCTCCCTCTTTTCTCTCCCTCTCCTCCTTCTCAAACACTTTTGTTTATATATAAGTCAAAGAAACCCAACAGAATTTTCAAGGAAAATAACCATATAACATAAACAATATAATATAAGCCTGTGTTCTCTTTGAATCTATAATCCACTGAGTTTGAGAACACCATTTGCTTTTCCTGGGACTTCAGGCACATTTTATATTATATAAGATTTCTTTGTTTAAAAATTACTGAAAGTGATTTTTTTCCTCAATGATTCATTGATCTCTTCTGCAGGCTCATTCATTGTTTAAGTGTAATTCACTTGGATTTCATGAAGACGGGAAATCACTTACATCAGCCCAGGGTTCCCTCACTATCTCATTAACTTGTGTTTCGGTTTCTCTGAATGATGTTTCTTTTATGCTATTGAGTCCTGGGAGCCTTGCTGGAGAACTGCAAAAAGGAAAAACAGGAGATGAGAAGTTCTGCCTTCTGTGTCATCTGTTAGCGTTGCACCATCTGCCCCAGGCAACTGGCCTATCCCTTCCCTGGTTTTCTGGGTAGTAAACAGATTTACTCAAAGGGGAAAAGAAAAGGGAGAACAAAGGGTACGCTGCACGGGGCGGGGAGGGGGTGGAAGGGTACCCACTGCTGCAAGATCACAGACTGTTTTCCACAAGTTGCTGTTGGGTCCCCAGTCCACCTGCCTGCTCCTCTGTCCTCTCAGGTCTCCCTAATAGAGCTCTCATCAAAACTCTGAACAGGGAACAGGGATAATACAAAGACAGTTGGCTCTGTCTGTGAATACCATAAAGCAGGATTGGTGTCAATCATTTTCAGCTTCCAATCCCGGGCTCAAGCCATGCCTCAGCAACACTAGCTCCTTTCAGCCTGACCCCTCCCCCTCTTACATCTCACCCCTGAAACTCAGTAAATGTTTCCCTTCCCTGTACTGCTGCTGCAAGCACACCGTTTGCCTCTGCCTGGCTTTTCTTTTTCTTTTTCTTTTTAATTTGGATTGTTTGTTGTTGTTTTTTTTAACATCTGTTTATTAATTAACTAGGACTACTATAGTAATTACTGAAGGGTGCTGCAACTCATTATAAAATCAGTATACTAATAGGCATCAGAAGTGCATTGAGTTTCGGAAGCCCTGCGTTTGAGATTGTGGTATACTAAGTGTACACAGAGTTGGTGTCTTTGAGGGCTATAAGAAAGTCCATTTTATCTGTCACTTGGTTTCTGGCAGACTGCTGGTAATCTCTGTTTCTTGGCTTGTAGACACATGCTCCTGTCTCTGCTGTCATGTAGAGCAGCCTTCAAACAGTGTATCTGGAGTGGGATTAGGAGTGCTTACCACTCCAACATCCTCTCCCCTTTAAATAACATTCAGAGATCCTATAGATGAGAGCTTCAAGATGTGAAGTTTACTTAATGGTTGAAGTCGTTCGTTTTCGATTCTCTAGAGAAAAAAATAAAGTCTTCTCATGATTAAATTGCTTACATTTTGTTAACTGCAATCTCGAGTTGTGAATAGGATGCCCTGAAAACCCAACTTTCTTTAGTGAGATTTTAATGTAATTCTGCTTGTACTGAGTAAGGGAGAGAAGTTCTCAGGCCAGGCCCAACCGATTCCTGGTGTTCTCCTTGTGTGCTTCGTCCTCGGCTGCTGGGCCTCATGGTCAGTGGATTCCCCCGTGCTCCTTTCTGGCTATACCTCCTTGCTGCCAAGCTTCATGGTCTGTGGACCTGTTCTCAGTATCTCTACCCTTCTACCCAGGGTGTGACTCCACATTACTTTACCTAGATTGTTTTCATTCTGTCTTCCTCTGCCTTTCCTTTGCTGAACAGTGCTTTGGTGGATTTTGAGTCAGGTTCTCACTCTGTGTCCCTTTGTGCCAGGAACTCCCAGCAATCTTTCTTCCTCGATGCCCAAGTGCTTGAATTGCAGATATAAGCCACAATACTTAGATAACTCCTTTGTCTTCACCTTTTCCTTTCTCTCCTCCTCCTCTACCCCCTCCTCCTCCTCCTCTATTCCCTCCTCCTCCTCCTCCTTAAATGTAGGCATGACTGCTGTGGACATATGCTGTCTTCTATGCAGCCCAAACTTACGAGGTTTGATGATGAAGCCCTGCCAAACTTCTGCTGTTCCTCGTGGATTAAGCCCCGTATTCTGTAAACATACCTTAGCCATATGCAGAGTTTACTATTGCAATCAAAACTTACAACAAAGGCAATCTGATATAAATGTAATGACATGTATAATGAGTATTGTGTTGCTATGTGCTCATAAACTGTAAATTGCTCAAATCAATGCCATTTAATGCCTAATTTTTACATACGCTATGGAAGCATGTCAGTTTTAAGCTCCTTTTGGAGAGGCTATAATTAATATTCAGGCAGCCAACAACTCCCCTATCACATACAATTTAAACAGCAAAGTTCCTAGATCTCACTTCCCAGTAATTATTATGCAACTACATCTTTGCACTCTATGCCAAGCCCTGTACCAGGTGCTTTCACACAGAAGGCAACACTATCACCAACATCACCAAGCAATGTGGGTTCTCTGAGTTTCACCCCCAGCTGACAGCCCTGAGTCCTGAAGACTCTTAGATCCCACTTCTGACAGTCCCTGGCTTTAAATCCATAAAACCTTTGGTCTCTGCACCCACCTGTGGGCTATTGTTAAATAAAGTGGTGTCTCAGAAGAATTCTTTCTGTGCACACAGAAAGAGAAACTAGTGGGCCCATGAAAAGGAAAGCAGATAGACAGAGTTAGGAGTATGAAGGAGACAGCAGGGTCCATTGCCCCACAGCCATGAGCTTCACTGAGTCCCTCTGGGACAAGCTGTTCTCACTGGACAGGAGTGAAAACACTTCGTTCTTGGCAGAACCAGAAAGAATATGGGGATGAGGGCTAAGAAGACCAAACTGGCATTGGTGCTTATTAACTGCTTGCTGTTGGCCAGGAATCATGCTAAGCTATGTATTTTTTGATTAATATTCACAGGCACATTGTGAAATATGAATTAACAGTTAAGAAACAAAGATTGACAAAAACACAAAAATGAAAAAGTGCCCCCAACTCAAACAGATAGCGAGTGATTGGCTCTGAAACCAAACCTTCCCAACTTCAAACCCAATGGTCTCAACTACTTTACTCTGCTGCCTTCCTGCAAGATACAAACATCTACTGTGTTGCTTAAGCTTCTACTGAGAGCATGGTGGCTGGGCCAGCAAGGCGGTCTAGAGGGTAATCTACTTCCCTTGTAAGTTTGGATCCCTAGAGCCCAAGCAAAAGTGCAAAGAGAGACCATGCTGCACCAAGTTGTCCTCTGACTTCCACATGCGTGCATGCCGTGGCATGCCTCCCCACCCCCTCCCACAGGAACAACAATAAACAATACAGTATGCTTAAAGCTAAAACGGAAATCTTGTTCAAAAGTATAGCAGTGAGACATAGTCTTTCTTCCCTTTCAATGGCTGTTAGATATTTTAATTTTCCCCCACAAGCTCTCATTTAGCCAAGGCTAATCTAAAGCTCACTGTATAGCCAAAGATGACCTTAAACCTCTAATTTCTCTGCCTACTTCTCATGAGTGTTTGAATTACAGGCATTCACCACAATGTGGTTTTACATGGTGCTGGGGATCAAACTCAGGACTTCAGACATGTTAGGCCAGCCCTCTACTAACTGTATCATAGCCCGCTTTAGGCTTCTTCCAATACAATTTTTTAAAATGCATCCTTTAAAGCCAATCTTGGTGTTACAGGCTTCTAATTCCAGAATCTGAGAGGCAAAGAGAAGAGGATCCAGATTCCAATGTCATCTTCAGCTACAGAGTAATTTCAAGGCTAGCTTGGGCTACATGAAATCCTTTACAAGAAGTGTTTGTGTGTGTATGTGTGTGTGTGTGTGTTGTGTGTGTGTGTGTGTATGTGTGTGTCTGTGTGTGTCTGTGTCTGTGTGTCATTGTATCTGTGTGTGTCTGTGTGTTTCTAATATGATATAAGAAGTGAATAATGTTTATATGTATATGCATATGGATATCAGAGATATGCAAGAGATAAGGACATCAGATTTAATCTAAATATAAATGTAGAGAGGCGGTCACTGAAATCAACAGACTGGAGATGCCAAAGGTACAAGTCACAGATCTCTTTTGCCAAATCTGATCTTATTGCACACAGCCAAACACCCATTAGCAGAGCCAGGTCCATTGGGTGCCTTGTGTATCTTCTGGGCTCCCAAGCCTCAGTCTCTGGTGCAGAAGAACCTGGCCTTCACTATGGAGCCCTCAGGCTCACCTCAAGGACACAGGGGGGTTGGGGGGTCACAGGTGGAGATAGAAAAAGCAATCGTCTCTTTACCTGCTTTGCTAAACATGGAGAAGGATCATACAGGATTGATCTTAGATCTCAGTTGCAAACATCCATGACCAGATGATGACAATTTCGAGTGCCACAATCCTTTTAAGTCAGAGAGATTCAAAACCCTGCCTCCACTTAAGTAACCAATCTGTTTAATGGATAGTAGATGGATATTAACTCAAAAGTTCAAATAAAAATTTTGGCTCAGCGCTTATGCCTCCCTCACAAGGTCTCCATTCATCATTCCAGTGAATTTATCAAGGTCCGACATGCTACTGGGAAACTTGCCAGTTCAGATACATGAACTGTCAGCACATCTCTTTCAGGAACGACTCACATTGACCAAGCTCATGGAATAGATATATAAACCTGATGGCAGTTTATTACATGTGAAGGGCAATGACCATCATGGGGACTAAAGGGCCTTGAGGTCAAAGTACTAGTACATTTCTGATGGAAAGCACACCTTTATATGTGCCAAATAGCAATTCAGTGAATGCTTGGTGGTCTGGAAATGAGAAATAATAAAAGCTAAGGAGACAAATGAGTCATTGCCCCAAGTTGAGATATCTAGCTCTATCCTACCTAGGGAAGTGTTCTATCAGCTGAACTGTCTCCTCCATAAAGGACTTCAGGGGACTTGGATGTATGGACAGAGAAACAGACATTGGAAAGTTGCATTCAACTCTGTCTATGTCTCTCTCTCTTTCAATGTTTTCACGGCTGACCAACACTTGGACTTGTGTGCTGTGGGAAATATTTAAAAAAAAGAACTGCAATATTCTGAGCTACGTCAGTCCACATGGCATCAGCAGGGTATTCTCATCTCAGCAGATTCTCTGGCCCAGAGCTCCGGAAATCTCTCCAGCTCACTAAGTTCCCACTGGCAGGTCACTACCTCGCCAGCCCCAAACTACAAAACGCCCATGGCCATTTGTGGTACACATCTGGCAAACCCACACTTTGCCTCCGTACCCTTCTCTCTGGAACTCAGCCAAACTGCCACATGAAGGAAAACACAACACAAACTCAGTTCAGAAGCAATGGTAACTCAATCACTGGGTGCAAGAACTAGAATCCTAATCTTGTAAGTCATATTAAATCTAAGTCCTCTGGTGGCAAATCCTGGTAGATCTGCCATTGAAACCGTGAGACACTAGCAGCTCCATCTTGTCCTCATGCTATCCCAGTCCAAAAGCCCCTAACTCTCTCCTACTTCCTCTCTTCCTCTATCTAACCTGGAAGTCCCGCCTACTCACCCAGTGATTGGTCCTTTCATTCATTCAGGGGAAGGTTCACGAGATCACCTGAGTATGTGACTCATTCCTTCCTCCAGACAACCCCTCCTAGGAAAGTGGAATTAACATCAAAATACAGGCATCACTAGCACCATCTACAACATGTGTGCTTTCCCTCCTTAGATATGATAATACATTTTATTTGATTTGATTTCACAAATCCTGTAAACAGTATACACACAAAGAATACAATTAGCTAGTGTAGGCCATACACTTATGTCAATGTTCAAATAGAGTAAACATCTCCTCCCTGAAAATTTCACAGACTTCTAAAGGCAATACCTAATGACCACGTTCTAGAACATACAGAAAACAGAACCTTGCTATTAGATTATTATTCACTCCAAGACACTGTTTCTAGAACTGTCAAGACAAAGTAAATTTCTTACTTTATTCATTCAACCATTCTCTATGTAGCATATGACTAAATGCAACAGCTATTTTCTGGCTGCTGGTTATCCAATGAGAGCATTGTGAGCTTGGCATGGGTGCTAGAGTTGGCTAAGAGATTAAGAACAGTTACCGCTCTTACTACAGAGGACCCAGGTTTAGGTCTCGATGGCCAAATGAGAGTTCACAACTGTCTGTTATACCAGTTTCAGAAGAATCCAGTCTTTCTCTGATCTTGATAGACTCCCACATATGTAAGGTGCACACACACATACACATAAAATAAAGTAAATATTCAGTCAAAATGGAATGAGGGCTATGTCACAAGCTGTAAGTTAGCAGCTAGCCAATGACTAGTGATGGAACTAATAATAATGATGATAATAATAACAATAATAATAGAACTGGTGTAAGGCAGCCAGTTCTAATGCTTCTAGCAAAATCACAATATTAACAGTTAATATTTCTCATGTATGCATTTAAAGTTCCAAAGCAGGACATCCTTGCTTGATTTGAGTTTCATTATATTTATATGATAGCATCAAAAAGCAGCAAAGCCATGTGTTTTGGAAACTTGTCTTCAGGAGATTCTAACCTCTGGTTCTCAGTAATCCGGGAAATATTTAGTTCTCATTTCTCACATGAGTCTGCAGCAGACAAGGAAGAAAAACAAAAGCTGGAAAAACAGAGCAGCTACATTTTTAGTACAGTGGGTATTTAGTACCGAGCTAAAAGCAGCTCTAGTTGAGGGGGAAGTATTTTGTCTTGGTGAGTCCACAGGGTAACAACGTCTTAGCTTGCGGTTTGTGGGTTTCCTTTGGTATACTCTGTCCCTCTAGATACTTCACTGTTGTTTCCTAATTTAAAATTCACCATTTCAAAATGTTCTATGTTTTCCTACTTAATGTCAGAAAATTTCCAAACTGTTCTACTTTGATAGCAATTTATTGAAAAAAAATCATGAAAATGCACAGTTTAGAGGCTTATCTCATAGGCCTCCAGCATCCGTGTGATATGTGGTCAGTTTTTGGACTACATTGCTGTTAAATCCATGTGTAATACGATCATCATTCCTAAATGTCTACATGGATGTCTACATAGGTGATATCCCAGTGGGAACTAGCCAGCACCATCAGAGCAAGCACGGCACACACTTGTTCCCAGTTTCTCCTGGATCGTTTGGACATTCTCTCCACTCTTCCTTATTCTTCCTTCCTTAACAGGATTCAACTTTTGTTTCTTCTTCACTGGAGCTTAAACCATACTGTGACAGTGTTATGGGGTTTGCCCTTCACTTCCTTTAGCTATATCTGGCATCCTCTGACTTCTTCTTTACTGGTAACAGTGTGGTGAGCAGGGCTCAAGGGTTCTGGAGTTCTTAGAACTGGACTTCAGATAAGAAGTAACGGTGTCTTAAACATCCCTTCCTAAGAAGTTCAGAGGAACTACATAATATAATACTTCCTACATGGGATTGAAAGAATCACAAAATCACTTTGCTCAAATAATTCAATTTTATACTTAACAATTAAGAAAAAAAAGAATGTTTAAGCTTAAAACCTTCAAACATAGCTTCTCTGAATCTACAGTGACTCAGTTGCCTTATAGAATATTTAGGAGTTCTATTAGAGGTTTTTAAAATGATAGTATTGGAGAATTCTGAAAAGAAAATGGCAGCACTACTAATAAAGTACAATAAGTGGGTATCAGGATTAGAACTGCAATATCATGTTAAAATTTCTACCTAGCTTGGTTGTCTGATTTTAGACATTTAAGGACTTTGGGGGGATGTTGTAGTAACTTTCCTGTGCTTCAACTGATTTCCTAAGACTTCGGGCAAGTCAATTTCCTTCAGAACACCTCGGCTTGTTACCATTTGTGAAACAGGAATGGGAACATCTCTAAATAGAACTCTCCGGAGAGTTCTGAAGTTGCTTCAAATGAAGCTGTTACATAACCAGGAAGCAGATCTTTTGTTTTTCTTCTTCTCAGGTAAATCCACAGAAGCTCTTTCAGTGGACATAATTAGATTGCCTGTTAGACCCTAGAAGTTACTTCCATCCCAACAGGGTATTGAACTTCCAGTCTGAATCGATCTTCATCATTTGCAGGTTACCAGGGCAGTACTTACGAAAGTGCACCATCTCATTCACAGAAATACGCTGATTGGGGAGTCAATAGCACATGTAAATGTTCTCCTGCAAGGACCCTGATAAATAAGAAAAATGTGGACACACTACAGGCAACTTGTGCCTAATTCCCTGTTCCGATTGTATTTTACTGCAAAACTCTTCTGGCTTCTCTCCTCTGAATAGCACAAAATAACTAGACGTATATATACCCGTATGTACTCTGTGCATATACTTATATTGCCTCCTGGAGTCCATTTCCCCTGCTCAGAAAATTGGCAAACTATCAGATTTGAGGACCAAACTGTTTTCAACATGTAAAGTTTATACAGATTAATGCTGCTCAGTGAATTATTGTGCTATCAGCATATATAGATTCCCAATAGAGTATCAAATATTGATTAAACTATATGGTAGACACATACCATCCTAGAGAAAAGTTCTGATTCTGCTCTATATACTTGTGGTACTTTATGTGCATTACGTGAGACTTGTCTCATTCTGACAAATGACAAACGGATGCATTGAGTGTTGTAGTAGCCATGATTTCAAGATGCCCAAAGCAACCTCCATTCTTCTATAATAGGTCTCTTTCCTGGAATATGAGAAGTACTAAGGAATACTGTAAGGAGAGATTCTGATGCTAACCCCATTTCCAGAGTTGGTTCTTGATTTGTCAATATAGAATCGGGGGTGGGGGATGGGGGTGGGAGGGCAATTGCTGGGCAGAGTGTACAGGTGGGACTACCCGGCTCCAGGAGGAAAAGAGAGATTCAAAGGAAGGAGAGCGGCTTTTCTGCCATGCTTTGGAGGAAAAAAGATGCAGCACTCATGTAAAGCCATGGGGGGAACTAGGGCCTGTGGCCTCCACTACAGACAGGTGGCCAAGAATGTTTGGCGGGGGCTAAGTGAAACAAGCCACTAAGTTTAGGGAGGGAGGAGAAACAAAATAATAAATTGGTAAGGGCAGCTTTTCTAGGTGGGAGATATCTGCACTCAGCAATTGTGACAAGTAGGAAAGTTATAAAGAAACGAAGCTGTCTGTGCGTCTTTTACCCAGATTCCAAGGTCTTGGGTGGGAGCTGGCAGCATGAGCCCTCCCAGAACAAAGGAGCGTAGAAAATGAAGCTGGGTTAGGGCTGGTGGTAGACAATCCTGGAGCTAAGCAGTGTGGAACAAAAGGAAAAGGAGGGGGTGGGGGTGAGCTGGTAGCACTGGGGCAGCTCCTGGGCTAAGGCGGCAACATTTTAAAATTACACACAACAGAGTACTATAGGCAATATACCTATAACTGAGTCCCAGGTCTCATCTAGCCTCACCTTACTTAGTCAGTGAAGGCTAAGTTCTCTTGGTGGAAATATCCTCAAGTACGAGAATACTTGTGTATAAGGCAAGGGAGATTTCTGACTTTGAAGACAGTCAGATGAGGAAGACCTAGGCATGTGACTTGTAGGGGCTTAGAACACATCTTTCAGACAACAACAACAACAACAACAAAACAAAGAAAAAAAAAGGAGAATCTAGGAACATAAAGTCTCTACAACTGCATGAAATTAAATGAGCTTGTTAAAAACCCCAGATTAGAACTCAGCTCAGCCAAGAGCTTAAATGTGAGTCCCTGTGTCTTAGTTAGAGTTTCCATTGCTGTGAAGAGACAGCATGACCAGGCCAACTGTTATACATGAAATTATTTCATTGGGCTGGGTTACAGTTTCAGAGGTTCGGTCCATTAGCCTCAAAGCAGGAAGCATGGTGATGTACAGGCAGACATAGTGACAGAGTAGCAGCTGAGAATTCCACATCTTGGTCTGGGTGCAGCCAGGAGAGACTATCTTCAAGGCAGCTAGGAGGAAGGGCTCAAAGCCCACCCCTACAGTGACATACTTCCTCTAACAAGGCCATACCTCCTAATAGTGCCACTCCCTGGGACAAGCATATTCAAACCACCACACCCTGCATAGATGATATAGCCCAGCCTTGCTCACAAATTACTGTATATAATGCTGTTAGATGTTTTCCTTGGACTACTAAAAAAACTATCTGAAAACCAAATTTCTACATACTTCTGTGTACCTTTAGAAAGAAATGTTCTGGGTTGACCTCTCTAATGAGACAATTTTCTGTTTCCTTAATTACCTTATATATGAGACACTTAAGTCCTAATCAGTATAGATTCATTAACTTTAGCCCTGGGTTTTTGTTGTGGTTGCAGAGAGAAATGGGCCAATGTTTTTAAAATTCTAAGACAAGGGAATATCTGTACTCCTAAATAGCAGATTAAAGGTTAGGGTGGGTCACACCAGTCAGAATGGCTAAGATCAAAAATTCAGGTGACAGCAGATGCTGGCGAGGATGTGGAGAAAGAGGAACACTCCTCCATTGTTGGTGGGATTGCAAACTTGGACAACCACTCTGGAAATCAATCTGGTGGTTCCTCAGAAAATTGGATATAGTACTACCGGAGGATCCAGCAATACCTCTCCTGGGCATATATCCAGAAGATATCCCAACCGGTAAGAAGGACACATGCTCCACTATGTTCATAGCAGCCTTATTTATAATAGCCAGAAGCTGGAAAGAACCCAGATGCCCCTCAACAGAAGAATGGATACAGAAAATATGGTACATTAACACAATGGAGTACTACTCAGCTATTAAAAAGAATGAATTTATGAAATCCCTAAGCAAATGGATGGACCTGGAGGGCATCATTCTGAGTGAGATAACCCAATCACAAAAGAACTCACATGATATGTACTCACTGATAAGTGGATATTAACCCAGAAACTTAGAATACCCAAGATACAAGATACAATTTGCAAAACACATGAAACTGAAGAAGAACGAAGACCAAAGTGTGGACACTTTGCTCCTTCTTAGAATTGGGAACAAAACACCCATGGAAGGAGTTACAGAGACAAAGTTTGGAGCTGAGACAAAAGGATGGACCATCTAGAGACTGCCTTACCCGGGGATCCATCCCATAATCAGCCTCCAAACGCTGACACCATTGCACACACTAGCAAGATTTTGCTGAAAGGACCCACACATAGCTGTCTCTTGTGAGGCTACGCCGGGGCCTAGCAAACACAGAAGTGGATGCTCACAAGTCAGTATTGGATGGATCACAGGGCCCCCAGTGGAGAAGGTAGAGAAAGTACCCAAGGAGCTAAAGGGATCGGCAACCCTATAGGTGGAACAACAATATGAACTAACCCGTACCCCGGAGCTGGTGTCTCTAGCTGCTTATATATCAGAAGATGGCCTAGTTGGCTATCATTGGAAAGAGAGGCCCAGTGGTCTTGCAAACTTTATATGCCTCAGTACAGGGGAATGCCAGGGCCAAGAACTATGAGTGGGTGGGTAGGGGGGTGGGGGGGGAGTATGGGGGACTTTTGGGATAGCATTGGAAATGTAAATGAAGAAAATACCTAATAAATAAATTTTTAAAAAAGGTAGGGTGGGAGAAATGAGTGGAGACAGAGATAAAGGATTGGAAGTTTTTCTGAAACTTTCCTTTTCATTATTGTTTTATTTGTTCACCGTGCCAGATGTAACAGTACATGGGAGGTACATCTCAACGAGTTGTTGAGGACTCATGAATTAAGTGTACATAAGATTTAGCCAGATGGAAATCAGCCAGGAGCAAAAAGAAAAAAGAAAAGCATTCCAGAAGAAGGGGCTCATGTGCAAAATAACTGGGAAAACAAGAAAGCAAGACTATATAAACTCTCCGTGATTTTAGGCTGACTCAAGTCTACCATGGAAGAGGAAAAGGTATTCCCCCGACAAGAGAAGTAAATAGCAAACAAAAACTATGAGATTCCTACTAACTCAGTGGATACTTGTACTGTGGTCAATTCAAAGCTCAGCTGTCTGTTCACTTGTTCAACAAATTCAGATCTCTACTTGAGATCCTCATGTATAGATGGCCAGTGGAAGCATTCATGGGTTCATGACAACATAAGGGGAAAGATCTTCATTTGATTCCAGCAGTACTGATCAAATTCCCATAGAATTTTCAAGTGAAGCCCTGGGATGGCTGCCTTCTAATCGTGGCAATTTATAAAGAACTAAATAGAAATACGTTCCAAAGTTCTGCCCAGAGCGTGAAAGTAATGATGGGCCCCAAGCTTGCCCAAGCCTAGAGTAATAGAAATGAATAAAAGCTTTGAGCCTGATGGAGTTACACACTCATCTGGCTAGGTGAATCTATTGCACACAGTCTGTAGACTTAAGACAGGTTAAACCCCACCTGCTCCTTTGATGTAATTGCTTCCATTAGTCTCATAGGGATTTGCCTGGCTTTGTATAGTGGTCTTAGCATTTTCATTTTTCTTTGAAAGAATTTACAGTTGCACAAATAACGATTCTTATTCCTATGTTCATAAGTAAACAAGACAAGTAAACAGTAACGAGCTGATACTTTCCAAGGGCGATTAAACTGCTCTTATCCTGCACAAAAAATAAGCTGGGTCTCCCCAAGCCTTCTATTTCTAAATCAGGCTCTGATTCCTGCAACTGTTGTTGTTAAACAGGACTGGGAAGGATGGAGTTAAGGTGAGTGGGGCACAAAGAAGAAAGAGGTGAGAAGAAAAAGAAGCCTTCTCTTCAAAGGGAGAGCTTTGACATGGAAATGTGCCTCCTGAAGATAATGGGGAGGAGGGCTGTCCGGCTAAAAGAAGATGAGGCCAAAAAGCAAATGCCACATACCTCCCAAAACACAAATGGTGGGAATGAAAGAATCAAGTGTTGTGCCTGTAACTGCCTCCTCAAAGGATAGAGAAGGTGACAGGGCACTTGCTAGCTGCGAAGTCCTTCAGAAGAGAGATGCCAGGCTATCCTCTCAAATGACAGCATCCCACACACAATTAGTACAGTGTAAAGTCTGAGAAAGTTGGGTTTCTTACTTTTCACATCCAGATCGTGAATAAAGGGGGCCCAGAAAAGGGGGTAAATAGACTCCTGTAATTTTATCAATGGGGAAATCAGTGAAATTCTAGAGTTTCCCACACTTTGTTACACCCCAGTAAGGATTTATTTTCTCCTCTGGCTAGCACTATATCACCATTGTAAGAGATCTAATGGGGCCTGTTGGGTCTCTTCTCCACAGCGCTCCCAGATGTCAGTTGATGAGAACACACATGAGAACCTCCTCATTTCCTCATCATCTCTTGGGTAAGGGCAACTGCTCCTTTCAGTGGTGTCAGTTTTGTAAGTCAGTTTGACAAAAAGTGTGTGATGAGGACAAGAGCACAGGGCTCTGGCCGTAGACAACCAGAGAAGAGGAGTGGGGCAGCCCAGCTTGTTATTGAGACACCTAGTTGAAGGCAGTTAAGACAGAGCAGGATGTGTGCTAAGGGCGCAGGTCCTTCCAACAGCCACCACCTCCACCCAGCGGTTGCCAGGGCAGCTTGGAGAGGAAAGGACTATTCCTACAGGTGTAATTTCAACCCACTCTTCTCTCCCTTTCTGCTAAAATGATATTGGCAGGAAGCTGGGAGAAAAATGATTTGTGCAGTAAGCAGATGGGCCCATGGAAAAAGAGGGCAGGGCTCCTCAACTTCTCCCTTTCTGCACTGGTGTAGTCTCCCACATACCTGGATCTTTATTGGGGAAATAGATGACTGCTACTCTAGGCTTTTTGTGCAAGAAAAGAGTACAGGAAGCCATGGTTCACAGAGGCCTCTGGGGAGACTACGTTACTTTAGCTCCTGTCGTGGATCAATGTCTTTCTTATTATGAAATTTTAGAAGGCTTTCATTGGCAGAAAAAGTTAAATATGCTCACATATACAGGCTCCTACAGAGTTTGTAAGCCCCATGTCTTAGTCTGCTTTTTGTAGGACTAGTAGAGTTGCTGAGCCCAGCTGACTTTCAAAGAAAATGGGTTTGCTCAACATTGTGTGTCTATAATGGACATGAGAAACCCAAGTACATGGTTCCACATGACCAGCTCTTTTTTGAGGTGGTACTTCAGTTCCATGGCAAAAACACAAACAACAAACAAACAAACAAACAAACAAACCAAACACAACACAAAACAAAGAAACAAGCAAAAAAAACCAGAAAAGAACGTGCACACATGGAGAAGACTGAGAACATGGTGGGGTCAAGCCCTCAAGAGTGAGAACTTTCATGAATCTAGCCATAAGAGGGCATCCCTGTGACTCAACCATCCCGCACTTGGCTCCACCTCTCAATGCTGCCCTTTTGAAGAATTCAAGTCCTAATGCTTGAACCTGAGAGGGCACATCCAAATTAAATTACTCTACGAAAGTCGTCTATCATGAGACTTGGTTGGACGCCTTAGATGCTCCTGTGTGGTGTAGATGATTAATTTGCTTCAGTTCCCAGGTAGCCATCACACTATGCAGAATGGTTACTACAAGTCTTTCAGACTTCACAGCATTTCCTAAATACATTCCTCAGCTAGTAACTATTAATCCACACCTTCTAAAGGCTATGTGTTCGTTCATCTCACTCTTCCCCAGAAGAACTGAGGAAATGGCAGGAAAGACATATCTTAAATGCCATAATTGCTTTAGCTGTGAGCTTATCTCTCTCGACTGAGTCAAAGCATGCTTAGGATGAGAGAGAAACATCGGAGCCTCCCATCAAAGATGAGAGAATGTACTGCTGAAGAGAAGCTTCTGGATCAGGAAGGTTAAAGCCAGGGAGAGAGCCAACAGGTCCTGAGACGCAAGGACACCCTGCCCTACATTCCTGTTTTTTCAGGGAGGGGCTTCGACTGTCCACAGAGAGCATTTGCCATTTTACAGACACTGACGGCTTCTTTCTAAGGCTCGAGAGTGTTATTAAAGTCCCTGATACATCAAACTAAACATCTGACAGTTAGATAGTGCCGGCAGATATCTTTGTTATCATGACCTTCACATTTTCAGTGTGGTCTCGACCAGAGATAAGTCCACTTCAGCCTCAGACTGCACAGGACTCCTCAAAGGAGAGCTGGGAATCTCCTGGTTTTCCCCACTTTTTCTTGTCCCTGACAAGAAGGCCTCCCCTTGATTTGTTTTTGTCCAGCCTCATTTTGATTTATGGCTTTTCTCCCCCACCCCCTCAACTCCCCCTAAGAATCCAGGAGAGAGAACCAAAAGGAGGGGGCATCTGGAGAGGCCACACAGTCCCCCCCCCATCATTGTTTGAGGTTCCCAGGTGTCAGATGAGGTGAATTTACTCTGTCCAACAGCAATGAGAATTTTTAGTGTGAAGGAAGAAAGAAACATCCAGGGCTCAGTGAAGCCGTTGGTATATTTTTCAATTAATACAGCTTTTGTACTTTCCAAAGTTTACGTAGGTGACAAGACTTCATCCACAAAAGATCTTCAGTTTCCCCTAAGCTCAGTATCATTAAAAAAAAAAAAATCCCAGAAAGGAATGCATTTGTATTGCATAAATATAGATGGGTAGATATGGGCAGTTGACAGATAACTATTCGACTCAACCCTCTTACAACCTACACTGGCCACATAGCTCCCCTGCCACATTTTCAAGCTCCCTCTTAAAATGTTCATATGTTACAGCAACCTAACATAGTGTCTCAAAGCCTGAGACATCCTAGAAGAAATTACTCGTCTAAAATAAATGCAATATAATGAGTGCTATGGCAACAACTTGATTTCTTGCTTTGCTTTCTAAATGACAAAATTGTGTTTAATAGGCAAATAGATGAAAATAACTCTGTAATAAATAATGACATAATTATATAGTAGGATAACTTTTGAATTTGCTTCTTATTGTCTCTCTTTACCAATGCCTCCCTAATAATATACAACACCACTAAGTGCTTCCTCTGCGAGGTACAGATCTCAGCAGCTTCCACCTGTTAATTCACTTAATCCCTAATCCTTTTATGAAATGACTGCTGTTTTGATCCTTGGTGTACAAGGAAGGGAACAGAGGCACAGAGAAATTTAATAACTTCTCCTAAAGCCATGGTGAGCCTGATCAGTGACAAGCCCAACACCAACACGATCTCTCTCTCTCTCTCTCTCTCTCTCTCTCTCTCTCTCTCTCTCCCTCTCTCCCTCCCTCCCTCCCTCCCTCTCTCTCCCCCTCCTTCACCCCCTCTCCCTCTCCCTCTCTTTCACCCCCTCCCCCTCCTTCACCCCCTCCCCCTCTCCCTCTCTTTCACCCCCTCCCCCTCCCTCACCCCCTCCCCCTCCCTCTCTCTCTCTCTCCCCGCCTGTCTCCCCCCTCCATCTCCCCCTTCCCTCCCTCTCCCTCTTCCCCTCCCTCCCCCTCTCCCCCTCTCCCTCTCCCCCTCCCTCTCTCTTAAAACGTATTTAGTTTTCTTTTATGCTCACTGGGTTTTGCCTACCTGTGTGTCTGAGGGAGGGTGTCAGATTCTGGAGTTAAACACAGTTGTGAGCTGCCACAGAGGTGCAGAGAATTGAACCAAGTCCTCGGAAAGAGTAGCCAGTGCTCTTAGCCATCCAGGTGTCTTTATAGACTTCTCAAAGATTTGCCTCTTATTTCTGCTCTTCACTACCCCACCACCACCACTGCATAGCTGTGAATGCATTCAGCTGTGTGCATAACTATTTGTGTTGTTATCACTATCTGGATTCCATCAATAATCATCTCTTCGCCTATGGAACAAAGTTTCATCCTGCAGAAAAGGGATCCCAGCATGCTTCATAGTCTCATTTCAAATGCTCCTTCTGGACTGGAGTTAAAAGCACTGGCTGCTTTTCCAGAGGACCTGGTTTAAATCCCAGTTGTGAGTTGACGTGGCAACTCACAACTGTTTATAACACCAATATCTCGAGATCCAAAGCCCTATTCTGGCTACTTGAAGCACTGCATATATGTGTTGCACATACACACACACACACACACACACACACACACACACACACACACACAAAATGCACACACATATAAAATGAAAATAAATAAATCCTTTACATTATACAAAATAAATTATTCGAGCCGGCGTGGTGGCGCATGCCTTTTATCCCAGCACTTGGGAGACAGAGGCAGGCGGATTTCTGAGTTCAAGGCCAGCCTGGTCTACAAAGTGAGTTCCAGGACAGCCAGGGCTACACAGAGAAACCCTGTCTCGAAAAAACAAAAAACAAACAAACAAACAAAAACAAAAACAAAATAATTTAATTTTTCAATACCATGTCATCTACAAATTTTTCTCTGTATTTTTTGATCATGATGTTGGTAGCATTCAGTTTTTGTTGCTGTTTAGAATGCATGTGAAATTCAAAATTCAGGAAGCTATTTCAACCTTAAAACGAAAACCACAATACTTTCCCTCTAAGCTCCCACAATACCATTATGTCTTTCTTTCCTCCAGATTTATTTATTCCTCCATCTAGTATGGCTTTGTGTGTATTTTGACATTATAGCTCCTAACAATAAAAATAAACATGGATTATGGTACTTGCAGTTCAACTTTTCCTTGTTCTGTGTATAGTAGGTGCTGAACAGATGTTTGCTGAACTGAGTTGAAATATGCTAGATCTTGTATTTGGGTGAGACTCTCACATTTTTTTCCACCCACAGGGAAGGATGGGAGGAGTTTTCCTAGGACGTACGTGACAAAGGACGTACCTAAGGGTTGAGAAGACCATGACTCAAAATATAAGGTCACCAGGTTATCACCTGTGGACACATATTTCTCTGTGTACGTGAACAGAGAGTCTCCTCTTTAGCAGAGCAAATTTTTCCCTACTTCCTCCTACTGTTGATGATTCTTTTCTTTCCAGGGCCCATCAAGACCAGGTCCAGTGACCAAGGAATATCTCATCATTTCATACAAGTCACTGTCAGCTACTGCAGAAAACATGAGTTAGGTCATGACCTGTTGCCTCTTTCTTGGCTACCTCTAAATCAGAGGTTCTCAATCTGTGGGTCACAATTGAGACCTTTGGGGGTTGAACAACCCTTTCATGGGGGTGGGGTGGGCACATGACAGCTAGCCTGCATATCAAACGTTGGCAATACAAATGAAGGAATAACAAAAGAATTTTATGGTTGGGGGGTCAGCACAGCATGAGGAAGTGTCCTGAAGAGCTGTAGCATTAAAGGTTGAGAGCCACTGCTCTACAAAATTTTGTTTGCTGTCATAAACTCAAGATCTTCAGTGATGGCAGGTATATGAGCAGATGAAGAAAAGGACAAAGACATAAAATATGAACATTAGCAAGTATAGAGCTAGGGAGAGAAAGAGATCTGAATTTTAATCCTCAGAACCTTTGTTTAAAAGAAGAAGAAGAAAAAAAAAGAGCCATGGTCACCTAGGTACCTCTAACCTAGCACTGGTGGCTGGTAGGTGGGTAGAGGCAGCAAGATTGCTGAGGGTTTCTGGTTGCCAATCTAGCTCCAGATCCAGTGAGAGAGCCTGTCTCAAGGGAATTAGCTGGACTATAATTTGGCAGAACACCAAACATCCTTTACGAGTCTGAGCACAGTCACATGCACATACGCTAACACACACACACACACACACACACACACACACATGTGCATACACTTCACACACACACTCACACAAAGTATCACACAAGGAAACTGGCAAACAAAAAGCATATGTAATGTTTTTCAAAGATAATACAATGGAACAGGATGTGCTTAAAGCCCATTTCCTCCTTTGGAAGTGCAGTCCCACTGGCTGCTGTTACCCAGAGCCTTCTGTCCACTTTACCCTCTAAACCTGGCTTCCTCAGACGTGTCTGCAATTACTAAATGAAGTGTTTCTCCCCAGGACACAAACTACCTCCAAATAACTAAGTAGTGAGTAAGGACTCACAGCTAACTCCTGGACAAATGTTCACTCTACCTGGATTTTTCATAGTCATGGATATGCGTAGATTGGTAAAAACAGCTCTGTTGGCTGTTGAACTACATACTACATGTTGGCTCTTATCTTGTCCCCACTCCCTCTTTATTTTCAGTAAACATTTATATGTTTTATATACCTACATTATGTACCATCTACCTGGAATCACTGTGGGAACCAGTGAATGTAACTCACTGTGCAAGTGAACAGGGAGTCTCCTCTGTAGCAGGAGCAAATTTTTCCCTACTTCCTCCTACTGTTAATAATTCTTTCCTTTCCGGGGCCCATCAAGACCCAGAAATATCTCATCATTTCATACAAGTCACTGTCAGCTACTACAGAAAACATTAGTTAGGTCATGACCTGTTGCCTCTTTCTTGGCTACCTCTACAATGGAGACTCTCATTCGGTGGGTCACAATCGAGACCTTTGGAGGCTTAACAACCCTTTCTTGGAGGCACATGACTGAGTACCTGTTCAGAGAGATGTATTACATTGGCTTAACGATATGGTTCAAGTAGCTCAGCAATGGTTGTCTCATGATGGAAAGGCTGAGAACTAGTCCACAGTCCACAGGCTGACAGCCTCAACACTCCCAACCCGAGGTTGAAAGCCTGGAGGATTTCCTGAGAGCTGCTGATCTCCATCGACAATAAAAGCTCAAAGAAGGTGATTCTAATATCTAATCAGCAGCAGCAACAGGGGTGGATGGACTCACCTAGAAAAATGAAGGCTAAGCTACCAAAAAAAAAAAAATGTGTGCAAATACATCTTCATACATGTATATAATATAGATGTAGCCTACTGAGTCCATTTAGCTTTGCTCGTATGTGCATATGTCTGGGACTGACCACTTGGGATTAGACAAAGGCCTGCTACCAGAAGGAGCTGCCCACAGTCAGACTGGGTTCTTCTACACCAACTAAGGCAAACATGACAATCACCAACAGATAGACCTAAAGGCCAAAATAGGATAAATAATCCCCCATCAAGCCTCTCTTCCCAGGTGATTATAGGGTGTGGCAGGCTAACAATTAAAACTAACCACACAGTCATACAGACCTTTCTCTGGTGAAAGACAGACCAGTGGAGAAAACTGCAGAAGCTATAGTTGGGATGCTTCTAAAGACAGTTTGGGAAGTCCTTTCTTCTACCCTTTGGGGCCAGAATTTGACAATGGTACATGTTTATAACCTCTCCAAGTATCAATTTCATCAATTGTAAGATAGAAATAATTACTACTTTCTGAACTTTTTTTAATCATTAAATAATTTAACACATGTACGGTTCTCAGAAATATAGTAGGCACATAAGAAGTTCCCTATTAGTCTGTATATGTGTGAGGAGCGGGTGCGGCCGCTGCCCCAAGATGGTGCCCAGGACGGCTGCTAGGTCTTATGACCTGCGCCTGACTTTCTCATTACCTCAGACTTAGCCACATCCCAGCGGCCTGCACTGCACAGACGCCATGCCTCGTCAGCTCGCCTGAGGTGTCATTTGCTGTGAACCAATGGACTGCCATTATGTGACTGGGGTGATTGGGAGGAGTCAGTAGGGTATTTAAGGCGTGCCCCGGGGTTGTTGGGGGGGGGGGGGGATTCCCGTTCCTGCATTGCAATGTGAAGTGTTCCTGAATAAACCTGCTTGAAGAAGGACAACATGGTGTTGCGTCTTTCCTGCTGGTTCGGGAGGATGCGACAAGTGGTGGAACCCGTAAAGAGACTTCTGCTTCTCGAGAGCACTGCAGGTCCAGAACTTCAAGAGGTCAGGGTAGCTGGCTGGAAAGCTCCCAGGTAAGTGGGACAATTCAAGTTCTCGGTTAGAGACAATAAGGTTCCCGGTTAGGGACGATTGAGATAAAACAGTTATGGGTAACACAACATCAGGGCAGTCCATTCTCCAGGCATTAAAGGATTTGTTGAAAGTAAAAGGAATCAGGCTGAAAAAGGAGACATTAGAAAACTTTCTAAAGGCCGTTGATCAGGTGGCTCCATGGTTCCCTGTGTCAGGGCATCTTACAGGGCCTAGTTGGGAGAAATTAGGGAAGGATCTGAAGTTTGCTGTGGAGCAAGGGGTCCTGTCAAGGGGGTGCTTCCGGTATGGAAGTTAGTACTAAACTGTATTAAGGACAGGGAGAAGTACGGGGCTGAGTTGCAGAAAGGAAATCATTGGGCTAATGAGTGTCGCTCTGTGAAAGATATCAATGGACAGCCTATTTCTCACAGCGGGGGCTCATCCAAAAAACAGACGGCAGGGCCCCTGACCCCAGGGCCCTCAAATATATGGGGCAGTTTCTGAGGGGTGGCCCAACCTGAGAATGCCAATGCAGTGGAACAGCCCCGAATAGCAACAAGAGGGAGTACAGGGCCTGACCTCTTGTACTGGCTAGTTTTGTGTCAACTTGACACAGCTGGGGTTATCACAGAGAAAGGAGCTTCAGTTGAGGAAATGCCTCCATGAGATCCAACTCTAAGGCATTTTCTCAATTAGTGATCAAGGAGGAAAGGCCCCTTGTGGGTGGGACCATCTCTGGGCTGGTAGTCTTGGGTTCTATAAGAGAGCAGGCTGAGCAAGCCAGGAGAAGCAAGCCAGTAAAGAACATCCCTCCATGACCTCTACATCAGCTCCTGCTCCCTGACCTGTTTGAGTTCCAGTCCTGACTTCCTTTGGTGATGAACAGCAGCATGGAAGTGTAAGCCGAATAAACCCTTTCCTCCCCAACTTGCTTCTTGGTCATGATGTTTGTGCAGGAATAGAAACCCTGACTAAGACAAATTGGTACCAGCAGAGTGGGGTATTCCTGTGACAACCTGACCATGTTTTGGGGAGGTCTGTGGAAGGACTTTGGAACTTTGGTCTTGAAGATCCATTCATTGTTAAGAGCTCTGTGGAATGTTGTGTGGGAGCTTGGAAGATAATATTGAGAACAGTGCAGAAGATGGAGGCCTGGCTTGTGAAATTTCAGAGGGAAAATTAAAGACTCTTTTCAGGGCCATTGCTGTTTTGATTGTGAAGATTCTGTAGTTCTGGTTAGCTGGGGCTGAAGAATCAGCTGTGATTAACAAGATACTAGAACTACTAAAGCAAAAACTTTGCATTACTGGGACTATTGATGCTGGTTAGCTGGAGCTAAGAAATTAGCGGTGATTAAGAAGAGACCAGCATCATTGAGGTGACATCTTCTGGGAAGTGTTTTCTGAGAGCACAGTGGCTGTGTTCCAGATATAGCCAAAGTTGTACCTTGTGCTGTGGCTGGACTTGGTAATGTGTAAGGGTCACCCAGGTGGTACTGGTTTTGAAGGCATGAAGGAGTTGAGCAGAGCAGCTGAGGCTTGGCACTGTGAGAGGCCAAGGAAGGCCATTGGTGAAAGTCCAGCCTCAGTTGCAATTGATGGCCCAGGACTGAAGGGGTCATGCAGTGTTTTGGAGATGCCAGTACCATGAGATGACCACCAAGAGCAGCAGCAACAGCAGTGGAGTACGGGCATCTGGAGCCTAGAGGATGACGCGTGTGCTACAAAGGGCATAGCTGGAGAAGTGACCCAAGCCCTTGGAGGAGCCCAGAAGATCGTAAGTTGGATCCCAGACATTGGACGGTTGGAGACTGACTTTTGCTTTTGATTGTGGCTGTGCCCTGATATTTTCCCTCTTGAAGGAAGAAACTGTTTTAGTGGAGCCCACAGTTAAGAGACTTTTAATTGTAAAAAGACTTTGGATTTTAAAAGAGATGGATATTTTAAAGAGATTGAAATTTTAAGAATATGTAAAGACTGTGGGACTTTTAAAGTTATTTAGATCTTGGGGATGAATAAGAATGTAAGGGTTGAGGCTTACTAGTGATGTGTTTGTGTGTCAAGTTGACAAGGGGTCAATTGTACTGGCTAGTTTTGTGTCAACTTGACACAGCTGGGGTTATCACAGAGAAAGGAGCTTCAGTTGAGGAAATGCCTCCATGAGATCCAACTCTAAGGCATTTTCTCAATTAGTGATCAAGGAGGAAAGGCCCCTTGTGGGTGGGACCATCTCTGGGCTGGTAGTCTTGGGTTCTATAAGAGAGCAGGCTGAGCAAGCCAGGAGAGGCAAGCCAGTAAAGAACATCCCTCCATGACCTCTACATCAGCTCCTGCTCCCTGACCTGTTTGAGTTCCAGTCCTGACTTCCTTTGGTGATGAACAGCAGCATGGAAGTGTAAGCCGAATAAACCCTTTCCTCCCCAACTTGCTTCTTGGTCATGATGTTTGTGCAGGAATAGAAACCCTGACTAAGACACCTCTGTTCCACCGCCAGACTCATAGTAACACCTCAGATGGGTGTGCAGTTGGTAAAGTCTGATTTTAAAGGGCCACTGCCAGCTAATACTGTAGGACTCCTGCTGGGCCGTAGCTCTGTGACCCTTCAAGGGCTGGTTGTACACCCTGGAGTAATAGATTCAGAATATACTGGACAGGTCAAAATTATGGTTTCCTCACCATGGAGAATTGTAGCCATTTCCTCTGGCAATCATATTGCACAGCTCCTCTTATTGCCAAGTTGTCATTCCAAGTTTCCAGCTAATGATAAAAAAAGAGGGAATAGAGGATTTGGTTCTATGGGATCCACTTCAATTTACTACTCCATGGACCTTAATGAGAGACCTCTACTTGTATTGCAGGTAGAGGGAACAGCTATTTCAGGATTGCTTGATATTGGCACTGACGGAAGCATAATTAGAGTAAAGGACTGGCCATCAGCTTGGCCATGTCAGCAGTCAGAACAAACCCTGAGAGGCTATGCCCAAATGCCCGAAGTGAGCTCACGACGACTGACTTGGAATGACCAGGAAGGCCATTCCGTTTGTTTCCAGCCTTATGTGCTCCCTGTTCCAATCTCCCTTAGGGGACGGGACCTGATGCAAGAAATGGGATGTAAATTGACAAATGAGTTGCCTTATAGCCAACAAGCTCAACGAATTATGCAGAACTATGGATATCAACCTGGAAAAGGATTAGCGCCTCGATTGCAGGGCAGAAAGTCCCCTATTCCTGTGAGTTCAAAGAAAGGTCGTGCTAAACTGAGTTTTTCCTAGGGGCCACTGAGGAGGCTATCCCCATTACTTGGAAGACTGAGGATCCAGTATGGGTTCCTCAGTGGCCTTTGCCCTCAGAAAAATTACAGGCTGCTAAAGAATTAGTTCAAGAACAGTTATAGATGGGCCATATTCGCCCCTCTACTTCTCTTTGGAATACCCCCATATTTGTCATTAAGAAAAAATCAGGGAAATGGAGGTTGTTACATGATCTTAAAGAGATTAATAAACAAATGGTCATTATGGGACCTATTCAAAGAGGTTTGCCCTTACCATCGGTGCTTCCACCAGTACGGCCAGTGATAGTTTTAGTTATTAAAGATTGCTTCTTTTCCATCCCCATTGCATGAACAAGATGCAGTAAGATTTGCATTTACTTTGCCTTCTATAAATCATGAAGAACCAGATAAGAGGTTTGAGTGGGTTGTTTTACCACTATGTGTCAGCTATATGTAGATGCAGCCTTATATGAGGTTAGACAGGAATTCCCCAGAATAAAATGGTATCATTATATGGATGATGTCCTTCTGGCAGCACCGATGGAGGAAATGCTGGATTTGGCATATAGTAAGACCATACAACAGCAACAATGAGAAGGCTTACAGTAGCCCCTGAAAAGGTGCAGAAGGGCAAGGTCATCCATTATTTAGGAAGCAAAATAGCAGAAAGATATATAACTCCACAGAAGATTCAAATAGGAACTGATCATCTAAGGACTTTAAATGATTTTTAAAAGTTGCTAAGAGATATTCAATGGGTTAGGCCTTATCTGGGTCTAACAAATAAGCAATTGCAACCTCTTTATGACATCTTGCCAGGAGCGACAGCCCTGGATTCAGAGAAAGTTCTTACAAAAGAAGGAAGGGAAGCCTTAAAGTTAGTAGAGAAGGCTATTCAAATTGCTGCTTTAAAAAGGAGAGAAGTTGATCTTCCAATATCATTATGTATTTTGCCATCAGAAAATCAACCTACTGGGGCCCTTTGGCAAGAGGCTCCTTTATTATGGATCCATCCTAAAATTTCCCCCGCCAGTGTTATCCTATTATCCTGCCTCAGTTGCCCGATTAGCATTGCTGGGTTTACAGCAATGCATGCAGCATTTTGGCACCCCTCCTGATAAAATTATTGTACCATATGATAGTAGACAAGTTGAAGTGTTGTCTGCCACTGTAGATGACTGGACAGTTTTAAGATGCAGTTTTTTTAGGCAAGATAGATAATCATTTTCCCAAAGATCCTATTTTACAGTTGTGTAGAGCTCACCCGGTAATTTTTCCTGTGATTACCTCTCGAGTACCATTGAAGGGGGCTCCTCTAATTTTTACAGATGGATCAAAGTCAGGATGTGGAGCCTATTTAGTTCAAGGCTCTGCGCCTATAGTTTTACAATCCCCCCCCCCCCCCCGTGCCTCACCACAAGTTATAGAATTACAGATTGTGATTAAAGTTTTTGAATTGTATTCTGAATCCTTTAATTTAATATCAGATAGTCAATATGTGGTTAATGCTCTTGCTATCTTGGAGGTGGTTGGTAGGGTGAATCTTAGGTCCAGCATTGGGGATTTATTAAGTAAATTACAAAATTTGCTATTGCATAGATCCTCCCCCTTCTTTGTTCAGCATATCTGAGCTCATACTGGGTTACCAGGTCCATTGGCTGAGGGTAATGACATAGTGGATAAGGCAGCACAAGCTGCTGTATTTCTGGCATGTCCTGCCCTCAACCTTGCTCGTGATTTTCATTCTAAATTTCATGTAAATTCTAAAACATTAGCCTCTCACTTTGGGATCACCCGATCTGAGGCCAGGAAGATTGCCAAGGCCTGTCAGGCCTGTGCTCCTTTATTACCTCAACCCTCCTTTGGAGTTAACCCATGAGGGTTACTCCCCCTACACGTTTGGCAGATGGATGTATCTCATTTTGCCGAATTTGGAAAATTACAGTTTGTTCATGTTTCAATTGATACTGCCTCTGGAGTCATTTTTGCTTCTTTGCATACTGGAGAAAAGGCCCGTCATGTCATAGCTCATTGCTTTGAAGCATGGGGCACTTGGGGTCAACCCAAAGAATTAAAAACTGATAATGGTCCTGCTTATACTTCCAATACTTTTGTTAGCTTTTGTAAGATGATAGGCGTTCATCTTGTACACGGTATTCCCTATAACCCTCAGGGGCAGGGAATAATTGAACGTCCTCATCGTACCTTAAAAGAATGCTTAATAAAACAAAAAGGGGGAGTTGCCCTAGGGGTGACTCCCTGAGAACACCTTTCTATAGCCTTATTTACTCTTAATTTTTTAAATAAAGATAAATTTGATTGTACTGCTGCAGAGAGATTCAATAATCCTGATGTATCTCAGAAGGGAACTGTTATATGGAAGGACATGTTGGATGGCCAATGGCATGGGCCAGATCCAGTGTTGGTGTGGGAGAGAGGGTCTGTTTGTGTGTTTCCCCAGGACCGCCGCCAGCCGTTGTGGGTACCTGAACGACTGACTCGAGTGCTGAAGGATGACCAGAGATGTGATGCTGATTCTCCTAGGAATACTGATGATGGTGACAAGGTGCAGGAGTGAGGAGCTACGATGCGGCATCACATAGGTGTTTCTGAAGCCGCTACCCTTGACCCATTCCGCTCAAGTGTTTCCTCATTTCTTTACCTCCAATACATCTTTACAGCTACCCTTTTTACCTGATGATGAAGGAGTGGCACCGGTGACTGAACCTCTCCAGCTTGCCCTGCGAGGGGTATTATGCTTTCAGCTTATTGTAAATATTTCTCAAGATAGTGCGTGTGTGCAATTGTATAATCATACTGCTGCATGATTTGATAGACCTTTTAATAGTTCAACCCAAGCTAATGCAACTTGGATCAGAGGAACTTGGCCTGTGAGCATACCCAAGGGCAATGCTAGCATTCTACCCCGACCACATTGGGCCCCGTTTTGGAGAGGTGTACGAGACTCTTTGCCTCCGTGGACTGGATGTCAATCCGGAAGGCCGCTTGGGCAGTGAAAAAGTATTTTACCTTTTCTCCATATATCAGTACCATGCATAATCAAAAGTTTTCAGGTTATAATTGAACATATCAAAGCCCAGCACAGTGAGGGGCTAATAATCCTTTTAATGTATGGTTGTTATATGGGGTAAATGGAAGCTATACTGATTTGTCACCTCTAAGTATACTGATGGGAGGGGCCTGGGGAAATGCTAGTTTTTGTTGGAACGGGTCTGATTTGTTTGAAAATTCTATGAGTGTTTTGGCTTCGAGAATTGTAGTAGTGATAATTGCTTTTATAGTATGTATTGGAATGCATCTGTATTTTCCTTGGCTGTGGTAACCCATATGCCTAGATTTGTACCCTGGCCAGTGCAAGCTCCATCTGTGATGACACTGTTTAGACCTAAAAGAGATTTTGAGATTACCGCTGCCATAGTCACAGCAATATCACACCTCAAGGAATGGGCTGGCATAGGAGGGCTGGCAATCATCTGCGTTGCCACAGGAGTAATAGCCCCGTGGTGCATTTGCTGTATACAAAGGCACTGTTGATTCAGGCTTTTGCAGCCCTAGAGCTAGGACAATGTCCTCAAGAGTGGCTTGGCATTCTAGAGAAGTAGTCGATGACAGGTAAGACTCCCTGGAGGTGTTAACAACCTAAGACACGGACCAGACCACTGCTGTCTGTCCTCCCGATTACGGGTAAGGAGCATTATTGCAGGGGGCAACCTAAGACAGGCATTCTCTCTGCCAAAATAATAAATAAGGGGGAGATTTGAGGAGCGGGTGCAGCCTCTGCCCCAAGATGGTGCCTGGGATGGCTGCCAGGTCTTATGACCTGCACCTGACTTCCTCATTACCTCAGACTTAGCCACATCCCAGCTGCCTGCACTGTGCAGACGCCATGCCTCATCAGCTCACCTGAGGTGTCGTCATTTGCTGTGAACCAATGGACTGCCGTTACATGACTGGGGTGATTGGGAGGAGTCAGTAGTGTATTTAAGGTGCCCAGGGTTGTTCAGGGGATTCCCGTTCCTGCATTGCAATGCGAAGTGTTCCTGAATAAACCTGCTTGAAGAAAGACAACATGGTGTTGTATCTTTCCTGCTGGTCGGGGTGGATGTGACATATATGAATAAGTATTAGCTCTTCACTTAAATGTATTTGGTGGGATTCAAGATAGAATAGAAGCACTCACTGTAAAGATTGCTCAGTTGAGCACACACATTGCTGCCTCAGAGGACCTGAGTTCAATTGCCAATAAGTACTTCCGGTGGCTAACAACTACCTGTGACTCTAACTCCAGGGCAGATGCCCCTTTCTAGCTCCAAAGACACCTAACATGTATATATCAGTATACAGACACACAAATACACACATGTTGCAGTATATTTGATCACACTGTGAAAACCCAGATTGTGTTGTGTAGCAGCAAGTTTAGCTAAACTGCTTTGACTCCTGGCGCATCAGAAGCACACAAACCCCCCCCCCCCCAGGAGCTATCTGGATTCGCAAATGAAACACTCATACACACACATACACACACAGAGACACACACACCACTTAATTTTAAAATGCCTTGGCTTTCTCAAAGGCTGGGCACTCCTAAACTTTCCCCTGCTAACCCAGGCCCAGTTGGGGAAAGTGGCTAGTGGCCACTTACCCGAATTCTCATATGGCTGTCTGACTTTTTCTCTTGCAGCTCTTACATCCCATCCTTCTCCCTCAAGTGATGGTGATTCACTTGCTCCTTCCTCTCCCTAGTTCCTAGCCTGTGCCAACCTCAAGGTCCCATCACAGTTACCTGCACAGTCATTGGTTGTTGGCTCTTTATTGATTGATCAAAAACCAATCAGGGACAAGGACCTTCAGTGTTTGGACATGCAGATTCCTGATTTGGGGGTTGATGGATTAATTCAAAGCACTAAAACTAACCCCCAATGGTGTTGTTTACTGGAAAAACCCTGTTTCTAGTTATGATGTGGCTCATCCCTTAGCACAAACCTTAATCCTTCTGCATGGAATACAAACAAGCCCTTATCACACACTTTTAATTCCAAACAATGAAGGAAATGTTAGTTTGTAGAAAGAAGCAACCATGTATGAAAGTGATGTCAAATTGAGTAGCAGACAAATCAGAGAAAGATTTGACAGAATAGGATATGCCAAACTCTCATGAAAAGAGAGGGGAAACAGAAGATACTTAAGAGAAAGCAGCAGAGAGAGAGGCTGGGGGCAGGAGGGGCAGGCAGAGAATTTTACTGGGGCAGTTGTACGAAGACAGGTTGGAGAGAGAGAGAGAGAGAGAGAGAGAGAGAGAGAGAGAGAGAGAGAGAGAGAGCCACAGGTGAAGACAAAACGAACCAGAGAACGAGTAGCCATAAGATTAGAACAGATTGCTAGTTAGTTTGAGGCCAAGCAGAGCAGATCAGTCAGAGGGGCTATGAGAGAGGCCGGAGTTCAGAAAGAGCTAAGAAAGGTGAACTTATCCAGCAGTAAGTCTCAGAGGCTGGAAATATTCTAGGCCTGGATTAGATTGTACAGAGGCTAGAAGCTTCCAGGATTAGGTCTAGGTTAGCAGACACAGGAAGTGAACCTCAGAGATGACAAACAAATAAGGCAAATAAAAGATACTTTAACACACACATACATATAATTAAAATAAAATAAAGTCATTTTTAAAGCTTTAATTGAAAGGACAGCTTCAAGATGCACTAAGCATCCTATCCCCAGAAGTAGAATAGAGGCTGAGTACCCACAGGGAGGAGTTGTATGTCAGGCTGATCCCCATGGTATTGGCTGTACCCAGAGCCCCTTCCAATGTTAGCATCTGTATTTCCATGACTCTTTCTCTACTGTGGTTATTTTTTCTCTGCTTCCCCTACTCATCTATCCTAGATCACAGCATCTCAGATCTCAGAGTTTCTTGATCTTGGATTTTTTTTTTTTCCCTTTAGCTTGAAGGTACGCTTTAAAAAAAAAAAAAAAGAAAGAAAGAAAAAAAAAGTTTCAAATGACAAACTGACAACTGAACAAAAGGCAGAAATAAAAATATGAAAAACGTTAGTCTCACAGGAAATCAAATATTTGATGATATAAAGGATGTCCCCGGCATGTGTGTACACAAGTGTTTAAAGCACAGAGAGTTTTGTAAAGTAAAATGTTTCCACCAGCTGACACCCTCACAAAGCAGCCCTTGCACAACAGAGACAGAAGAAAAGGCAACCTGAAGCTAATTCCTTCTAGATAGGAGCTAATAGGCATTTAATTACAAAATTCCTTTTTCTTTTTCCTTCTTGCCATGCAAAGATTCTAAGTAAATAAACAACATTTTACCCTCATGTAAAAGTAGAAGTCGATGACACCTCTGCTTTTATCCCCACATCCAACCTTATTTTCCTCAGCATCAGAGTATGGAGACATTTGTCCTTCAGTTTTGCCTCTAAGCCCCCCTCTACCCTTAACCTTCCTCCACTTCCCACTTTGCTTTGCAGACCCGAAAATATTGCCACACCCCTCGTGTTCATTAGAAACTCTGTCATGAGCTGGGGAGATGGCTCAGCAGGTAAAAGCACTGACTGTTCTTGCAAAGGTCCTAAGTTCAAATCCCAGCAACACATGATGGCTCACAGCCATCTGTAATGAGGTCTGATGCCCTTTTCTGGGGTGTCTGAAGACAGCTACAGTGTACTTACATGTAATAAATAAATCAACCTTTAAAAAAAAAAAGAAAAGAAACTGTCATGACTGGGCTTCTTTTCCAACTACCAAGTCTCTAGTTTCTTCTATGTCTCTCTCTTTCTCTTTCCTCTGTAACTCTGCTTACTCCGGTTCCTTGTCTCAGGTGCCCTTTGGCTTCACAACCCCTGACCCCCACAATAATCCGGACACCTTTCAAGGGCTCCTGTAATAACCCCCAAAACATTCTTTTGAAACAATCCATTAACCTCTGTTGCTTTGCACTTGGCCCTCAGTAAAGAGAATACAAACATTTTAAGGAAAGCCAGTGACGGAATGACCTAACTCTAGACAAAAGCATCTGAAATGTCATTGACAACCTCAATCGTCTCAGTTTGGTTTGGGATTCCATTTGTTTCAGATTAACAAGGCCAGCAAACAGCTATTTCTGTGTCCCTAAAGTAATAATATAGTAACTCCAATTTAAAAATGAAGGAGAAAAACTAGTCATAATATTAGTACCAGACAACAAATAACACGGTGGCAAATGCATACTTTCCCCGGGGCATTTGGTCTAATCGCTCTGTGATCTCTAGAACTCCTCTTAGCCTTTTTCTTTCCAAGTCTGAATTCCAGTGATAGCATCCACAGACAACAAGCTGCCATGGAGACACCTAGTCTTGTCAGTTGCTTCCCGGCTGACATGGAAGAGACTGCCAGAGAAGTCACATAAAGTCGGAGCAGCCATGATCACAATGTTTGCCAATTTGCTTTTAGTTTGAGGACTTAAAACACACACACACACACACACACACACACACACACACACACACACACACACACCTGAACAGTCTACATTTTGTGGGTTTTTTTTTTAAGTTTTTCTTTATTGGAAGATGGAACTGTAAGATCCTGACTTTGATTCTTCCATCCTGTCTTCATAATGACCCTATTAACATTACCGTATAGCTTGAGTGTATTTAGTGTGTGAAAACCCAAGGTTAACATTGAGGGTCTTTCATCATTCTCCACCTTTTGTTTTGTTTTGTTTTGTTTTATTTTTTTTTTTTGTTTTGAAACAGTCTTTTAGTGAACCTGGGGCTCACAGATTTGACTATACTGGCTGTCGTGCAAAGTCCAGGGAATCCTCCTGTCTCTGCACCCTTCCTTCCTCCAACTACAAATGCTGGGATTAGCAATGGCCAGCTTTTATGTGAATGGGGAGGATTCGAACTCAGGTCCTAATCCTTGTGACCCAGCTCTTTCCTGAGTCATCTCCCCACACCCTCAAACTGTATAGTTCTATGTTTTGTGAAGCCCCATTTGACAGAAGACAAGACTCAGGTGTGGACACATCAGCCACATGGCTTTAGAGGTACTGAGTCAGGGCAGGTGGTTTTCAGGTCTAAGCCAGAACACCACCCCAACAGGGCAGACCCCAGGAAACAGTGAGAAGAGACTTTAAAGATTCACATGTAGAATTCAAGAAGAAATCAATCTGGGCATATATTTCCCTTTCGTAGAGTCCGTCAGTTTCGGGGTTGTTGTTTGAGTGTTCGGTTTTGGTTTTGGTTTGTTTCATTTTTTTTTCTTTGTTTGTTTTTAAAAGTAGAATAGTGTGGGAAAAGGAAGGAGGAAAACCATCTACAGATTTGGAAAACAGTTTGATCTAAAGAGGTCATTCTGTGAGTTTGCTTACTTCCTGGACTATCAGCGGTAGATTTAGCTGTATCTTCTGAGCTACTGATTAGCAAGTACAATGTCAATTTACAGATTTTGTTAATCATTGTCCCTTTAGCGAGCACATTTTCCAATCTGTTTGAAAATTAGTCAAGTAGTTCAGAAAAAAAAAAAAAAAAAAAAAAGGTATACTGAGCCAGTTTGATGGGAGAGAAGAGAGCTCAGACACTGTGCCGGCATCAATGTTTACCAAGTTGAGACCCTCCTAAGATTCTAAGAAAAAGAACTCCTGGAGGAAGTTCCTGCCCTCAGAAAAGCATTCCACAAGGCTTACCAATTAAGGAAATCCAAGACTTGAGAGATGTTTCCCTCCCGACAAGCCATCCCAAACAGATGAACTTACCATGTAAAATAATCAATAAAGAGGATATCATAAGGATATCATAAACAGAAGTAAGTGAAGAGGACACGGTGGTGGCTTGTTTCCTTTTACTGAAAGCATCTCCAGTAATTACCATCAAACTGGACTAAATCTGAGATGGCAGTGACCGTGCCTGGCTAGATAGCCCTGTTTGTCATTGTTTGGTTAGACTGCAAATGTCTTTTAAATCTCTTTAATTTGAAAGATTTTTTTTTTCCAGCAAGTAACTCTCTTGGCCTTCTGAGCAACAGAGTATCTGTGTTTTTTTTTTTTTTTTTTTTTTTTTCTAAATTTGGTTGTTATGTTGTTGTTTGATTTTATTCAGGAGGAGGGCATGGGGATAAAGGACAGAGTGTGTTTGTGTGATGCATATTTTTTCCGTAAATTAAATGAGATGATACTATGACCCACCGGCTCTGTCACGCTCCCTCCTCCTTCCCCCGTACCCTCCCTCCTCCGGTTCTTGTCGCTCTTCTGCTAGTGGGAAGTCTGGAGGCATTTAGGCATACGGTGAGGTGAAGAAGAAAATTTTAAAGTTATACCGTTTATTTTTTTTTTTAAACCATGTCCATGTGGAATTTTCAGGCAAACAAACACTTGTTTTTGAATCCTGAACAAAATAAAGAGACAAGAAGATGTGCATCTGCATGCACAGAGCTGGGTGATAAAGACAGAAGAGAGGTGCTAGAAAAATATTCCAAGAAGGCGCTGCTGGTATTTGCGTTACTTCTAGGCCAAAAGGCGAAGGTTCTCCTGAGGGTAGGGTTGTTTTCCCCAGGACCGAGTGGGACAAAGGATAAGGAAGGCAGAGTTTTGTTTGTAGTGACTGTCAATTTCTGTGAGAAATTATCCACTCCAGTAAGTTTTGTTATTTTGGCAGCTTTATTCTCAGACCTGACAGTGCCCTTTCCTTTCAGGCAGGGTGCGGGCGGGGGCTGGGAGGGAGGACCGGGGGCTGGGAGGGAGGACCAGGTTCGAGTGATCTCTGGGAGCGGTTGGAGGCAACAGCTGTAGGCAGGGATGAGAAAGGCCCTGGGAGAGAGGAGCGTTGTTGTTTCTCCGTTTCTCAAGCTGCTCTTCTTTCTGCTCTTGTTTATGCTTCAGAATTTCACACTGTGGTTAAAGGAGACAAGGTGTAATTTAGCATGCCCCTTGTAAATGCTGAGCGCCAGCACTTAGGCACACACAGGGAGTTTTAATGGGTACACAAATTAAGACAGTACCTTCAGAGAAAAATAAAAATCTTAAATAATAAGCAAAAGCTGACAGTTAGCTATGGTCAGTGCAGCCTGTTGTTTTTGTTGTTGTTGTTGTTGTTGTTGTTTTTGCTTTCTATTTAGAGGCAAAAAACCTGTAAATCCAGTTTCTGAGCTGTAATTTGGAGTTATACCAAAGAAGAATGCTGTAAATAAGACCAAGTTAAAATATGTACTCCAGAGTAAGCATTTTACTGTGACATTATTAAAAAAAAAAAAAAGCAAAAGCAAACTTTACGTTTACTGAAAAGGAATGTTCCAGTAATTACCACAAGATTCCACAGCTGCTAAATGAGAGAAACTATTTTTCTTTCTTGGAATGTAACTCATCAAGTCTCACAATTGCCTCATAACTAATCAGGGCTCTTATGAAAATGTTAGTAGCCAAAAGAGCCACTTGGATTGTCTTCGTTCCTCTGACAGGCATGCCTGCCACTTCTAATAACCTCCCTTTTAAAACTTTAAAATGTGTTCGCTCAAAATGTGCTTTAACAACAACAATAAAATATGCTCTAAAATATTCACACAGGATTTCAATAGAGCATCAATTTCCTTAAGCATTTCTTTACAACATGCAATGAAAAGACACTCAGGGAAAAGGAAGGGTGCACTTGGTGATGTTGGGAAAAACTACTTCCAGGGTTCTTTTAAAATCTCATTATTTGAGGACACGATGCTGGGAAGCCCCATTGCAAGACTATATATGTGACATCCAGGAAAACAACCATACCTGAATTCAACTTTGTTCATACATGTAAATATCGACCCCAAACATTTGGCCAAGATGTTATGTTGGGTTTAGCAAACATAATTACAGGCCAAACACAAATACTGCTCATAATTTGTGTGTAGTGGGAACTTAAATTGCATTCAATAAGAACTTGTGGCTTGCTTTCTTTGCTCCTAGATCCCAGGCCTTGTATCAGTCAGCAATTACAACAATGCCACTGAACAATAGATCTTGACATATTTGTAACATAGAAAAGGTAGCATTTCTCCTATACTGGTCTATATGTGAGTCAGACTTGGCTGATATATATGAGGTTTCCTTGGACTTGACCCCGGCCTTTGAAATGAGTCAAATTTAGCCATTCTTCCACAATTCAGTGGCTGTCAGACTCAAGAGTTTTTCAGAATTAAAAGAAAGAGGGCTAAACTGGAAGTTCATTTTAAGCTCTTGCTCTTGTGACGTCTAACACCTCATTGGCCAAAATAAGTCACACATCAAACCCATCACAAACGGAAGAAGAAGATGTCACTCTTAAGAAATAGTGATAATAATGTGGCTAGGGTGATGGCTCAATGGTTAAGGTTACTTATGGAGGACCTGGGTTCTATTCCTAGCATCCACAGTGTGACCCACAACCATCCGTAACTCTAGGTCTAGAGGACTTGACTCCCTCTCTGAATTCCAAGGGCACAGACACACACGCAGGCAAAACACTTGTATACATAAAACGCATCTTTAGAAATGAGCAAAAATTTTTTAAGCAGTAATAGTGCTGAAGAGGAAAGTGAATACGTGCTGGAGGAAATCCAAAGCCTTCCCTCTCTGCGGCAATGCTTTCTCCAGGAAATCTCATCAAACCGGAAGATCAGCTTCCTCTCCTCACATGCATAATTCATAACTTACATTTCCAGCTCAAAACTCTCCCTTTAGTTTCATAGTTTCATAACCAAAGAATTATTTGATACTTGTGCTTGGTTATTTCAAAGATGTTTTACATTTATTATGTCTCAAACAGAACTCATGATGGCCCAACTCCCACCCATGGGCTGAAAGAGAGGTGCTGGTTATATCCTGTCAGCCACTGCATGCTCCAGCACCCATTCATACAAATTAGAAATCAAAGAATCTGTAATATTGCCTCTTCTTCAAGTTCAGTGTCCAACTGATCTCCAGACTTATTTTACCTTGGGCTTTTCACTTCTCCACATCTTTACCAGAACCCCCCTCCACATTTCTGTATCCCACACCTCATCCCTATGATATCTACTAACCACCACAGCCATTATTTTAAAAATCAACTTCATTTTCTTTAATTTCCCCAGTACTTACAATAATCATCACTAAATTATTAAACCACAAAATTATTAAATAAATATAAGGTGCACACAAAACCCATAAACAGCTCAAGGGAGATCAGTATACACAGGGAGCAACTGGAATATGTGCAAATAGTGTACAGGCAAATAGTTGTCAGATTTGCCTGTGTATGGTCACAGTCCCTCTGCCACAGGAGAGCCTTTCTGGCCTTGTAGAGAGAGCTGTTCCCATAACCTCTAGCTATCAGCCATGGTGAACTCTGTTACGTTCTACCACACAAAGTTCCAGAGAAAGCAGAGAACTCTCGTGTCCCTGGGCACCAGAGTTTGTTTGTAATGGTTCCTCCTTTCACAGACTTGTTCCAGGATTTGTGCACCAGGGCGGCGACTTCACATGCCACAGTGGCCCTAATGGCAAGTTCATCTACAGGGCGAAATGGAAGGGTAATAATTTCATCCCAAAGCTTATAGTCCCAATGCAAATGTTGAACTAAACACAGATGTTTCTCAGTTTGTTCTTCTTGTTGTTGTCAGTGGTGGTGGTGGTGGTGGTGGTGTTTTAATCTCACTGCCAAGACTGACTGGAGGGCAGATAGGAGGCATTGGGAAGATAAAAGATGGCGTGAGTGTCTTGGAACCTATGGAGCACTCAGTCTAGGAATAGGAAGACTAAGAAGAAGATCACAACAGCTAAATGGACTGCTCTGGTACTGTTGGCTTTTGTTTCTCTTAACTGCCAGACCATTCCCTCTGCCCCTCAGCAGAGCTGCCCTCCCCCACATCACTCTCAGTATCCCATAGTGTATCTTGTCTTTCAGTTCTCGGGGACCCGTGTTTTCCTTATTCTTCTCCAAGACTGGCTGGATTTCAGAGCTAAATTTATGACTATGAGTAAGAAACATAAAAGACAGAACAAGCGAGAAGACTCCCCATTTCTCCCTACATCACTCCAAAAGTTTATTATTTCAATAATAAGAAATAAGATGTGAAATAGAAAGTCACATCAAAATCCTTATTGTTAGCCATATGTCCCAAGGTGCTTAAGGGGAGTGACCCCTGTAGAGGCAGAGGCAACAAGCAGACAGTCGGCAAACTCTGAGGCAGAAAGGAAATCCAAGTGAAATGTGGGGACCCTGGGGATAAGCCAAGGGAAGGGAATGGGATGCAAAGGCAAAGGAAAAGACAGGGCTGCTTCAAACACATCCCTCAAGAAATTGATTGATGAAATGAACACAACTTTCAGTAAGATGGGATTGTGATTGTCTAATGCAGAGGTGGATCTGGTCTACCAATGCCTCTCTGAGCATCATGAGATAAGGAAGACGATTCAACGTTTGTCATTGCGAAAGGGGGCCTGAGAAACTAAGGCAGAAGGATGAGCATGCAATCAGTGAATGCCAGTTGAGTTGGGGCACTCTTCTAGTGAAAGAGAGAGAGGAAGAGGCCATCCCACAAAGACTATAGGATTCAAAAGTTCCTCTGTGGGTTTCCTGCCCTCAACCAGACAGCTCAGGAAAGCTTCTCCCATCGCCAGCCATGGGCAGCTCTGGTAAACCTATTCAAATGCTCTCAGAATGGACTACTAGAGCAATTGTACATGGTCTGGTACTCAGTGATGGTACACTATGGTGAACTAATGTTTGTAGCTGAATCAGAGTTTATGCAGATGCCCCTCAACTTCTTATAAGCTACATCCTGATGAATATATCATAAATTGAAACTATCCTATGTCAAAAATACCTCTAATGCACCTAACTCCCCCAACATTATTCTTAGACATATACTATGCAGGAGACTAGCAATGGCTTCCTGTTGTGGTTGCATGGCTGGCTGAGAGCTGCAGCTTCATGCCCAGCATCGCAAGACAAGATCATACCAAATGTTAGCTCAAGAAGAGATCAAAACATGAAATGTGAAGTATTGCTCCTACTGAATGCATGTGACATTTGCACCATTAGAAAACTAAAAAATATTCTAAGTTTCTGGGCTAATATCCATTTATCAGTGAGTGCGTATCATGTGAGTTCTTTTGTGATTGGGTTACCTCATTCAGGATGATAGCTTCCAGATACATCCATTTGCCTAAGAACTTCATAAATTCATTCTTTTTAATAGCTGAGTAATATTCCATTGTGTAAATGTACCACATTTTCTATATCCATTCCTCTCTTGAGGGACATCTGGGTTCTTTCCAGCTTCTGGCTATTATAAATAAGGCTGCTATGAACATAGTGGAACATGTGTTCTTATTACCAGTTGGAACATCTTCTGGATATAGGCTCAGGAGAGGTATTGCTGGATCCTCCTGTAGTACTATATCCAATTTTCTGAGGAACCGCCAGATTGATTTCCAGAGTGGTTGTACAAGCTTGTAATCCCACCAGCAATGGAGGAGTGTTCCTCTTTCTCCACATCCTTGCCAACATCTGCTGTCAACTGAATTTTTGATCTTAGCCATTCTGACTGGTGTGAGGTGGAATCTCAGGGTTGCTTTGATTTGCATTTCCCTGATGATTAAGGATGTTGAACATTTTTTCAGGTGCTTCTCAGCCATTTGGTATTCCTCAGTTGAGAATTCTTTGTTTAGCTCTGTGCCCCATTTTTAATGGGATTATTTACATATGAAACTCAAGAAGAAGGAAGACCAAAGTGTGGATACTTTGTCCTTCCTTAGAATGGGAAACAAAATAACCGTGGAAGGAATTACAGAGACAAAGTTTGGAGCTGAGACAGAAGGAAGGACCATGCAGAGACTGCCCCAACCGGGGACCCTTACCATAATCAGCCACCAAATGCAGACACTATTGCGTATGCCAGCAAGATTTTGCTGACATGACCCTGATATATCTGTCTCTTGTGAGGCTATGCCAGTGTCTGGCAAATACAGAAGTGGATGCTCACAGTCATCTATTGGATGGAACATAGGGCCCTCAATGGAGGAGCTGGAGAAAGTACCCAAGGAGCCAAAGGGGTCTGCAACCCTATAGGAGAAACAGCAATATGAACTAGCCAGTACTCCCTGAGCTCGTGTCTCTAGTTGCATATGTAGCAGAAGATGGCATAATCGGCCATCATTGGGAGGAGAGGCCCTTGGTCTTGCAAAGATTATATGCCCCTGTACTGGGGAACACCAGGGCCAGGAAGCAGGAGTGGGTGGGTTGGGGAGCAGGGAGGGGGGAGTGTATAAGGGACTTTCAGGATAGCATTTGAAATGTAAATGAAGAAAATATCTAATAAAAATGTTTAAATAAAAAAGAAAAGAAAACTAAAAAATAGTAAGTAGAATCATCACAGGTAGGAGACTGTTTCTATACTTAATAAGTAAAAAGGCCCAGCTGGTCCATTATATTTTCAACTTGAAAGGTATAATTAAATAAAATCAGTAAATAATGATTAAGCACTTCTGAAGAAAGTCGTCAAGACATACATTGATTGCAGCATGTCGTTAGGAACACACATGAGCTCATAAATGGTTGCTGACACTTCTGAGGAAATAATTACCCTCTCTGAACAGTTCTGGGTCCAGCACCAAGCCACCAAATGTTCCCTGACAACTTGAAGTCAAACTCGTGATGGCCAACATCCAACTACATTCAATGAAAATTTTAACATAGGTAGCAGATTGTAAGACTTGATTTTGTTTTTTGAGCTACTTAACGTAAAATTCATTCAACCCCTTTGGTTTAATAAACTCTTAATGGCTTTAGTGCCTTTAACAGAAAGACCACTGGCATCTCAGCCACTGACATGACTTACAAAATAAATTGAGGACTTTAGCATGCAGTTAGTGATGGGGAACCGTCAGCAAACAATTCCCCTGAATCTATTACTATTGAATGTATTGTGGTTGGTATTTTTTTTTAATTCTAATTTATTAGAATTTAGTGACAGCTTACACGGACAGATGCAGCCATTTCAAACTATAGAATCCAGGGGACATGGCTTTCTCTGGCACATTCTTAACCTTAATCTTATAGATTCTAGAATATGCACTCCTGGATCCTAAACCTCTACCTCTAATGAATAAGATATCCAGCTACAGATTCTTGCCACGTTCTGTTGGCTCTCCCACAGCCTCAGAAGAACTGCAATGAGACATCAGCTTCTAAATCTTCTAAGGTTCCCTTTGGGAGTTTACAGAAGTGCTGTGTGGCAGTAGGGGCATTTCCCCATATGCAAGTGTTGGATGCGGTCCTATTTACTTTAATAGAGGGAAGAGCTTAATATGAAAGTCCTCACTTGGATATTGGGAAATAGAGAGCATCTCTGGGTGTCACTCTTTGTTCTAGTTTCATTTCTGATGCGGTGACAAATCTCCAGAACAACAACAATAATAAAAAAAAAAATTAAGGCCTTAGTCAGCTTACAATTCCAAGTTACAATCCGTTCTCTCGGGGACTGTGACTCAAGTTCTCAAAGCAGGAACTTAAAGCATCACAACCACAGAACAAAGCAGAGAAAAATAAATAAACGCACAGATCCTCGCTTGCTTGCCCTGCCGACTCAGCTAGCTTTCTTCACTCCTAGACAGTTCAGGGCCCAGCCCATGAGATGGTGCCACCCACAATGAGCTGGCTTTTCCCACTTACCAATCAATTAAAAATGAAAACAATTCCCCACAGACATACCCACAGGCCTACCTGATCTAGATCATCTCTCATTAAGATTCTGTTCACAGCAACTGAAGAGATGGCTTCGAGGTTAGGAGTACAGACTGCTCTTGCAGAAGAACAGAATTTTGATTTTCAGTGCCTATTTTGGGCAACTTATAACAACCTATGTCTCAAGCTTCCTGGGATGCAATGCCTCTGGCCTTTGCTCACACTGGCACATGGGTGTACACACCCACACAAAGACACATACACAGAATTAAAACTAAAATAAATATTTGCTTTAAAAAAATACGCTTTTCCAGGTCATTACAGGTTGTGCCAACATAAAAGCATCAACATTCGTATAGCTGATGGCACTAAAGATATCAAAACCTAACTTACAGACGCAAATTACTTTCTAGTAATTTGTACCTGAGGTGATGCCTTGAACTTGACTTTAACTCTGATCTTTGAGGCATGTAAACAGCTTAAGAGTGTCTCTAGTTTCTCACTGAGCCGTGGTCCACTTCAGTGAATTCAAACAACCGTCAGAATCAATTTGAAATATGTCAAATATATGGTGTGACTACATGTAAATAAAAAAAAAAAGCGTATAAGAAATTACATCGGACTTGTTATCTAATCAATAGTGCCAGTCCTGGTTAAGATCCCTATTGCTATGATGATACACCATGACCAAAAGTACATTGGAGAAGAAAGGTAAGTTGGTTTGCACTTCCACATCATAATCATCACTGAAGGAAATTAGTGCAAGAACTACTGCAGAGACCATGAAGGGATGCTACTTATTGAATTGGTCCTCGTGGCTTTCCCATCCTTATAAAAACACAAGAGCATTAGCTTGGGGTTAATGGGTTGGGCCCTTCTCCATAAATCACTAATTACAAAATGTCCTATATCAGTAATTCTCAACCTTGTTTAATGCTGGGACCCTTTAACACAGTTCCTCATATTGCAGTGACCCCCTAACCATAAAATTACTTTGTTTGCTATTTCATAATTTTAATTTTGCTACCATTATAAATCATAATGCAAATCCTTTTGGATACAGAGGTGTGTGTGTAACGGGGTCTTGAGTCACAGGTTGAGAACTGCAGCTCTGCAGGTGTGCCTGCTAACCAGTATTACACGGAGGTATCTCCTCGGTTGAAGCTTCCTTCCTTCTGATGACTTTAGTTTGGGTCAAACTGACATAAAACCAGCCAACACAGTTTCATTTGTCCATTTGCACATTAATATGTTACCATGGAAAGTTTTATCATTATTTCTAATAAAGGGTAAAACCGCCTCCCAATTTACCCCCCCCAACTGACCCCACTTCTCCAGAATCAACATGTCCCCTTCTGCTTCTCCTCACTCACCTTCTCCAATGAGCACACTTTCCTCTGAAAATGGTCTTAGAACACCTTAACCATATAGCTCTGTGGTGAATTCCTTAAGATAGCACTACTAATCCTGTACATCTCAAGAGAAGAAAGAAAATAAATGGATCTCAGACAGTAAGTCTTCCATGAATTTTAAGAGGCATTTGGACAGAAAAAGCTGTCGTCTGCTGAGCTCCAAGTAGGATCCTGGACAAAATCCTCTTATATCCAGTCTCCCACGTGTTCTCTCTTCCCAGCCATTACAGTGGCTGTTTTATTTGATTGTAACAATTTATTCAAGTCTGTTTCCTCTCTTAGGACCATTTTGTCTCCTCTCTAGGACACTGGCCTTGTGAATATAGCTGTGTCTTTTTTCCCCCCAATCTCTAGTTCCACAGTCCAGTATGATGCCTAGAACACGGTAAAAATTCAATAATTCTTGCTGAATGCCTCAGTGAAAGGGTTGGGGTAATGGATGGGCAGACAGACAGATGCTATGTAGAATAACATTGTTTTGAGGACAAAGGTTATATTTTGACAAAACTAATTTAGTGTTTTCTGAAGCATATTTTTGGAGTCCAAATGACTATTCTTGATGGAATCTCTCTAAACAGGCCCTCATTTTTGCTTAGACCAGATCATTCTGACTGACAAATAGAGTTTTTCTTCTTTGTTTAAAAGTCTTGGCAGAAATGTATGACTGCCGCAGCTATGGATTCTTTCGTCCCCTTATATCCTCTGGGAAAAGGGCCTACTTTCCAGGGGCAATCATAGTAGATCTTCCAGAAGCCATAAAACTAATAAGGCAATAAGGACATCTAAACTCCAGCAGTTTTGAAGAAAATGACTTCTTAAAACTCTGTTTCTTTTAGAGTTGCATGAGATCAGCATGGTAGGAAGGTTGACAAAGTAGACAGGGTCAGAGGTATATGCATTTCTGTGAAGAAGGGACTTAATTCACAAGGAATTTTACTAAAATCAATGCAGATCCACCAACTGTATGACTGCAAATTTGCTTAAGAATTTAATCATTTGTTGAAATTTAGTATTTCTGACTTCCTGAGAATAGTATTTCCAAGAAGACCCAAGATTATTCCAAAATCTGGATAATTTTAGATTTGTCAACCTCTTGTAAGTGGAAAAAAAATCAGATGACAAAAAAAATAAAAAACAATGAAAACATTTTAATTTTATGGTTTTTACACAGACTGATTAGTTTGTGGTAAATTATGACTTTTCTTTTTAATCAACTCCAACTCTAAAGTTGGCTGGACCAAGTACGTAGACGAGAGCTGCGCTGAACTTGGCTTTGGCTTCTTTTTTCTGTGCTGTCTTCTTAAAGGCTGTAAGTAGAAGCCTGGGAAATGCAAGGGAGGTTTTTAATCTTTCTCTTTCTTTTTTGAAAGCGCAGAATTTGGCCTGGAGGTTGGCTATTTGCATCCAGTGGGGTCTTGAGAGATGCTGTACTTTATCTCATCCTCATTGTGAAAATGTGAGCACACATATGAGGATGCAAACACATCCACAGTCGCTGAACGCAGCATTAGAAAATGTAGCTGTTCCAAACTGAATTATCATTGGGGGTGACGTTCGCTTTCTGAACCTTGAAAAACTTTAGTGGGGGAAAAAAAAACCCTGGTAATACAAACCACATGGTTGCCTCATTCTCCCGCCGTTCTTGGCAGAACAAGTGCTGCCTGGCAACCTCGCTGTCAGCTGGGCCGAGTAATCATAGCAGTATTGCCCTGTCGTTAAATCTAATGCTTTCTTTCTGAGAACTCATCAGTGGATGCTTTTTCTTCTTATCAGTCTTCTTGGTAATGTTTGAACAGGGCTTCTGTGCATGAAGAGAACACATCCCTGTAGAAGGAGTTGCTGAAATAATAAAACACACACACACAAGTGCTCTAATGACTCTGAAAGGGGAAGTTTTTTAAAAAAAAAAAAAAAAAAAAAAAGAGGAAGAAGAAGAAGCAGCTTGCAAGGAGTGCTTTCCTCTTGCTTGTTGCTTTGGACTTTGGCCCCACAGAGGCCTGTAACCCAGCCTGACCTTACTGGCCAAATTCCAGTGTTTTCCTCAAGCCTTCCAGAAGAGCCTTTCTCCCTATGGAAACTTGAAGGGCAAGCTTTGAATATATGAAATTCTGAAATCAGAATGTAAAAACTTATGAGAAAAAAAAAGAAGTGTTCTTGTATTTGGTCCTGGTTATCAACAATATAAAAGGCATAAAAAGGCAGTACTTTAATTTTAGCATACTTAAAAGGAAAAGAAAATATGCCTTTGAATCAACCCAGTAGGCTGAATTAGAGTTAAGATGATACAATTATGATAAAGCGTGGTGGCACATACCTTTAATCCCAGCACTTGGGAGGCAGAGGCAAGCAGATCTCTGAGTTTATGGCCTGATCTACACAGTGAGTTCCAGAGCTCACAGAAAACCCCTGTCTCAAAAAAAAAAATCAAACCAAACCAATCAAAAACAAGCAAACGAAATGTTATAATAATGGAGTGTTTGAAGGCAGCCTTCCAGGAAAGGGATACTACTAGAGCAGCCACAGCCACAGGGAGCACGGCTAAAACAATACTACAGTCAACATGAAATTAAAATCCACCTGGCCGAATGTTTCTTTGGACAAATGCATCAACAAGGACTTCATTGAACTTTTCTATTCCTTTTGAATTCAACAAAGTAACATATAAAGTGGCCAGTCAAGCTCCTGCACAGAGCTGCCTGTGCTCTGAGATCCCGGGCAGGAGCTCCGAGCCAGCCCTTAAAGGCCTATGATGCTCACCAGTGCTTCACAGGCCTTCTTTCTTCTTCCTTCACTTGTCATTACTTTGGCTTCTTCTCGAGTACAGTGACTCTGAAGAATCTAGAAAGAAGGTGGCTTCCAGCTCAGCAGCTACAGAAGGTCTGGAGAGCACTAGCCTTGGTGAAGAAAACTTGCTCTCCGTGGTCCTTGAACCCACGACTCTGAGTGTGCTCTAAGCTAAGTGTGTGATGACCCAGAAGGAACAACGAAGGTCTTCACCGGCACGCAATCCAAGGGCAGCCTTGTTCCAACTTTGTGTCATGGGTGACGTTCTTCCTGGTAGAATGGAACATTTTAGACTGCATTTCTTTGATGGAGCTTTAAAACCTTGCAAGATCCATTTGTCCTTAAAAGCTCAACTTCCTTCCTGTTGAGAAGCTCCATAAATAAAGATTGCCAGCATGTGGGTAGAGTCAGGGTCGCTTGATGCTTCCAAAATCCTTGTGGTCCTTGTGGGCTTCATAGTCTTTCTAGAGGGGGACGGCATCTGTAAGGCTTGACAAGAGCCACAAAAATGACCAGTCATCCTCTGAGGGTGACTTTTAGCTTTGTTAACACATTTAAACTTATTTCCCTAGAAGACTGTATAAATGTCATGTCTCCCACATTTTCCATATGTTAACATGACATTAATCTCGAGTCTAACTTTTTCCTTAGTTCCAAAATATGTCACTAGTTGGTTTTGCTCTTTCATTGCTGCAATAAAAAAAAATTATTAATTTTTAAAGTTAGCATACAAACTAATGGGTTTCATTGTCGAATTTTCATATATTATATATAACTCATATATATAATATGTCATTATACTTTGTTCTAATTTTCCCCTCCCCCACTGGCATCCTGCTGAGATCCCAGTCCCCTCTGGTTCATTCTCTTCCTCTCCCCACGAGTCCTCCCATCTGCTCTATTTGGTTATTTTTAGCCCAGCCCTCTCTGTTTATCTTCCTTTATATCTCATTAAGCCTATCTCCTCCTGCATCCTTCTCCCGATGGGACTTTTCAATTCAGTGGCCTCCTGTAGCTATTTTTAATTCATTAATAAAATAATAAGAAAAAAATAGGTTTTTTTTTCTTCAATGCCACATTTTTCAAGTGCTAGTGCATACTGTAATGACCAGAGATCTTTTCTATCATTATAGGAAGTTCTGAGGGCTTAGTACCACTATCAGCTGTATGAGACATCAAGACATAGGCTTGTCTCTCTTTCCTATTCTACCCCAGGGCTGTGAGCATCCAACTTATAGTAAATACACAATAGGATTTGCTGAGAAGTAGCATTTTTAGTTCCTTCATACTCCTAATGAAATAAGGCTAAGGGTTGGGAAGACACAACTTTAAAATATTCCTTCACTGTGAGCAGCAAAGGTATGAGGTTTGTTTGGTTTTTTTGTTTGTTTGTTTGTTTGGTTGGTTTTTTTTGGTTTTTTTGTTTTTGTTTTTTTTTTTTTTTTTTTTTTTTTTTGGACTGGTTGTTTTCCAAGATGGTTTCTCTGTGAATCCTTGGCCATCCTCCTGGAATAATCACCTTGGCCTTGAACTTAGGGCCTGCCTGCCTCTGCCTCAGAGGGCTGGGGATGAAGGCATGCACCACCACTACCTGGCAAAAGATAAGAGTTTAATTATAGTAAAATGTGGGCTGGAGGACTGGAAAAGGGGCAAACAGAGGTAGGTAGTCAGTAGTGAACCGTTAAAGGATTAATAGTTCACAATGACTTAATATTTTTCATTCTGTACCAAGCCTGGTGGCTCACACCTGAAATCCCAGCACTCAGGAAAATTTCTGGTTCAGGGCCAGCCTAGGATATATAAGGACACTTTACTTCTTAACAACAAATGTTAAAATTCTATTAAATGCTGAAATTGAGTTCAAGTCATAAAACAAACAACAGCAGGGGAAAAACAAAAAAAAGACTGGGCTAGTTCAGCAACACTTGCAATCCCAATCTTTCAATCACTGTTTCTAACTAGCCAGAATCTGAAGAAAAACAATTATTTTGGGGGCTAATTTTGGTCAGCTCTTCACTCATCCAACAACATGATGGCATACATCACTAATGTATAAAGTACAAATGGACTTACACAAAGTCCCTAAAAATATATATTTGGCTCATAAATGCCTTAAAGACATTAAAGTGCTTGTTAAAAATAGCCTTCCCCATAGAAACAATGTACCATAGGGTACAAGGCCCCACACTCAGCCTTCCAAAGAGTCCCACATAGTCTTAGTGCCAGGTATCAGCTAATTTGTGTTATTCTAGGACTGTGCTGGCCTCACCTCATAAGAATATTTGCCTAGTTCTCTGTGCTGGGAGTGAGGTTTTACAGCCATGGTCTAAGAAGAAAGGGAACCAGCAGAATGGAATTTTAACTCAGGAGCAAGTCCTTGGGGTGAGGAGGACACAAGCACCCTGAGCCGTGGAGTAGGAGAAGCAGAGATCATGAGGCAAAAAGGAAGGATGTCAGAGATACTATGGTGAACTCAGGGCAGTGGAGAAAGGCCATGATGGAGTCAAGGGAGCATGTATTTCTCTTTCACTGTTGTCTGCCAACTTTCTATAATCAGGGATGGGTAGGAGGAATGATGTTAATACACAATGCATACGTGAAAGTCTCAAAATAATCTTTTAAGAAACCATACTGAAAAAAGGAAAGACTTTCCTCTGACTTCTATCCTCTTCCTCGCAGCTACCCTATACTACATAAAACTCTTAAATGTCTTTTGACAAGTTTGATCCTATGCACAGCTGCTGTGATTTCAGGAGTGCAGTGGCCATGGCAGGTCCAGAAAAAAATGGTTTAGCTCCAGCCCTCCCTGACCTCTGGCTCTTACAATCTTTCTGACCCTCTTTTAAGATGGTTCTTGAGCCTTGGGGAGGGGGCATGGTCTAGATGGCTCATTTGTAGCTGAGCATGCCACAGAAATCATTCTCTATAATTTAGAAGTTACAAATTTCTACATTACGCACCATCTGCCACACCTAGAAACTTCTATGATGAGGTCTGTGAGTGGCATTTTTCTACGTGTAAAGATATGAATTTAGAGGGCAGTTTGAAACTGGGTGGATTTAGTAAAATAATAGTGAGTTCACCACTAGAGCCTATGAACACCCAACCATGGGTTCTGGGTCATATTTACAGTATCAGACATGAATGTCTTCCTCCAAGTCATTGTGATCATCATCATCATCATCAATAGTTTTTATTTAAAGAGAAAAACAGAAATTCTACTTCAACCTTTAAGCTCATTTTCCTGGCTCCTCTCCCCTACAGTCGTTACTAGCCGACCCTTGACCTCCTGTCTCCAGCCATACTGGCCCTCTTTCCATGATTCCCACATCCTGTCTCACCTCTACTCTTAAAGCATATTGTTTGATGCAGACGTTTCCTTGTTTCTTTCTTCAGTGAACTAACTCGCATCAACCTTCCAATTTCTTACTTACCTTGAAGGTGGATTTGTTCCATCTCTTGTGTTAATCCATAGCAGCAGGTACTATTCTTGATGGCCATTTATCAGATCTGTGATCTTACATCTGTTTGTGTAATTGTTTGTTTTAAAGACTGTTTTTTTTTTTTTTTCTTCAAAAAAAATTTAGACTTTCAGCTTTGGGAAGTTTATTCTAGATCTACCTTGAATTCACCTCTGGGTTCCATTAGCTTTGTCTAGTCAATGGCACATAGCAGGTATTCCCTAAGGCTATGTCAGTGAATGAATGAGTGAATGGATGGATGAAAGAATGGGTGAATAGATGGATGGATGAATGAGCGAGTGAATGGATGGATGGATAGATGGATGAGTGGATGGATGGATGGATGGATGGATGAATGAGTGAGTGGATGGATAGATGGATAGATAGATAGATAGATAGATAGATAGATAGATAGATGAATAATGAATTTTGAGGAAGAAAGTGAGTTCTTAGTAAGGGAAGTTTAAAGGTCAGCCCCTCTTCATTGGTGTGGGAAGGATGAAGGAAAGTATTATTTGTGTGCACCCAGTATAGTTCACAAATGGTGGCTGGACCGCAGTAAGGGGTCGCCTGCATTCATTTGAAAGTTAAAATGTTGACACAGCTCCGAGTGTTTTTCCATTCTTCCCCTCCAGTTATCCTCCCCCCTCTTTCATAGGTGATTTATTCTGAGAGCTTTGGACTGAGTTTTCTTTTAAGTGCAATTGAAAAGACAGGAGGTTCTGTCCTCCTGTAGAACACACACTTCCTCTCTCTAAAGGAGAAAAATTCTTAAGAAACTAAACAGTGCACAGAACACTGGGTTTAGAAATGTCAGGGAGAGGAACAAAGGAATCAAAGCAGAAAGTAGCAGTCTTGCTTCCCTTTCAAGGTTGCAACTAAATGACAACAGATGAAGAAATAAATGTGTCTAATTGTAAAGTTTGTAGAACTTGGAGGGGGGAGTTGCTTTGAGGAACACTTATTTTCCTAAATGCCTCTGCTGTGCTAGGGCTAGCGTCCTACATCTTACTAGGGTTTTGGGCTACTGGCCTTAAGGAGTTAACATGGGATGTCTTGACTTTTTTAGTACTCATACTTTATCATGCCCTGAAAAAAAGCAAAAAAGAATTGCTCATAAGGGGGAAAAATGGTCTCCATTGTTACACTTGCTCTGGCCCCAGCATCTAAAAATACCAAATACTAGGATTTCTACAGCAGGTGATTTTTTAAAAAGAAAAGTAAAAAAAAGTAAAAAAAGAAAAAAAAAAAACCATAAAGAGAGACTAATTTTTTAAAGTCTAAATGCAGCCAGTAGAAAGGACAGAAATAAAGAGGCATCTCTCCACGTGACCCTAGCTTACATCAAACCAGGCACACGGTTTGCTGGGAGGGCTTTTTCTCTCCATTTCCCCTCTAGGTTTAAAGAGAAAGTTTTTTTCCGGGGTATAATGGATGTGAGTGTGCTCTTGGCAACCTTCTGTCTACAAGCGGTGTTAATTTTAGCCTGATATTCATGTAAAGCACATGGAGAAACTTAACATTACTCACCAGTGCTTGCTGGAAGCCTAAGATAGCCTTCAAGTCTCTGAGAAAGTATGTCCTGTTTAATAAGAGTCCCCCAGCCAGTGCTGGTGTCAGGCAAGGTGGCTGGGAACTTGGACAAGGTTGCAGCTGTTGCTGGGCTAGGCTGTGGCTGCTCACTTGGGGTACTCCCCTTTTTCCTGGTCAGCCTTTCTTTCCTCTTTGATATGTACTCCTTAGTTTAAATACACATTTCAAAACACTTCCTTTGTCCTCTGTAAAGGAAATTGATCATTCCTTAAATGTATGCTTTTAATTGACTTCCTCCTTCCCGGCTAGAAAATTAACTTCTGCTCTTCTCTTATTTGATCTGTTAAACAGGGCATGTGACACCTTCCAGACAACAAGATTTAATGAGATCCTAGACACCCGAAGGAAGACTTTGCCTGGGAGAGTAACCATAGTCCCACATTACTTTAAAGATACAGCAATCAAACTCTCGATTGAATTCTACCCGCAAAGTGTATTGATTGACGTGGCTGTCCATAACACTGAAACAGCTAGCTATTGTCTCATTTCTCTCTGCCAGTTGCAAGGTACTCTTAAAAAAAAAAATCAATTGTCTTCCCCCTGTGCAGCGATGCCAGGAGTGAGTACCTGATGTCTGGACCGTGGATGTATTTATGTGGTTTTAGTCTCATACCAGTTGTTTCTCATTGCTATTGCAATTGAAAAAGCTAACATTTGAACTGAAAAGGGCCAGTCATGTCTGAGAGTGATCACGCCTGTGCAGTTCCCAGCCCATTTCGGGGAGGGGATTGTTGTTCCTACAGCTTGCCAAGCTGCCACCTGGGCAACCAGCTTGGTGACCAAACAGGTGATATGGTTCTCACAGCTCCGGAGAGAACACGCCCAGCCCAAGTCATTTCTACACTGCAATTCCTTGGCTTCAGGTGATTTATATTGTGCTGTTTGTGGTAGTGTTGTTCCAGCCTGGTGTGCAAAACAAGCCCTGCAATCTCAGGATTTTCTCAGTCTCATAGGTGGGGCTGACTTTTCAGAGAGAGGCAGTCCTTGAGATCCCAGGATGTGGCATAGCTCTGGCTTCCGGGGAATATTTACAGCATATTATTTTCCTAGCAAGGAAACACTCTAAAATTTTCAATAGAGATATTCCTTATGGGTAGTGGGGATGGGACTTTTGTGACCCATCCCCCAGATGCCCTCCCCCAGTGTCTCACTGAGGCACAGGAATGTCTGGTGGCATAAAAGACACATACCCTTGGTGCACGTTCACTCTGGTTTCCACCAAAGGGAGACTTCTTCAAGGAATTAGAGATTTTTCTTAGAGGTCAATTTCACTGAAATAAATTAATTAGCAGTCTTTCACAAATGTTTTCTTTCTTTTCTCTCCCTTACTGACATTCTGGCCTGTTGTTCAGTTTTAAAACATGGGGACTTAGCCCTCTGGCCTTTGCCTACTTTTTTCTTCTTCTTTAAACCATAATTTTTTATCATGTATTTGGTTTGGCTTTTAAGTCGATCACTTAATATGTTGGTAATAAAAGGTCATTTGAGCAATAGAGATAGGGTAAATGAAGAAAAATAGTGCTTGCTGAAAGGGAGAGACTCAAATGACGTTGCAAGATGTGTTACTTCAGCACACATGACATTCTCCTATGTCCCTATGTGATGTCTACTTTCCTTCCTCTCTCACTGAGGTGACACATCACAGGTGCCCCACTCAAAGACATCACAAAAGACAGAGTTATCATGAGCTAATTACAGTTCTTGAAAATTACCTCTGTGCTTAGCAAATATGCATTTTTTTTCCTCTGCTCATGATGAAGAAGTTGGCAGTTTAAATAAAAAACACTATTTAAAGTAACAGAGTACAGTTATGTAACCTTTTCACATAAATCACACAATAATTCTTTGTGCTTTGTGGAGAAAAAAAAGAAGGAAGAAAAAGACTGTAGCTCTTATTAAGGTTTATTTATATAATAATCATTTATGCAAAGGGAATTTTTGCCTTCTTGTAAAAGTGAGGTGTCTTCTTTTTCTGGAAGTTACAAGTTGAGGCGGGAACACCATCCAGCCACCACGTTAAGTTCTACACACCACGGTACTCACGACTCAGTTCAAGCAGTGTTTGGTGTTACTACACACCTTACTTCAAGACAAGTCAAGAAGTTGCTTCACAGACAAACAATTTCATAGGGGAATAGTCTGGGCTTGGTAAGTAAATGAAACTATGGGATATAGTTCCAGTTTAGTGCCCAGGGATTTTTTTTTGCATCTCTGCACCACCTGTAATTACCTTTCTGAGATTTATAAGAATGTCATTCCTTCAACCATACATACATCATGAGCAATGAAGCGGAGGCATGTATGGGACCAGGGAGGCGTTTTCTTTTCTCCCCTGATTCGGAATGGCATTCTTCCATTGAGTCCTAATTCCCTAGTCCATCTTCCTGCCCACCCCTTTTTAGTTCTCCTTCAATGCTTTTTTCCCAACTTAAACCCAGTAGTAATAGTCTCTCCTTGTTCAAACATCTCATTTATATTTTAAATATAGTCTCCATGTAAAATGCTCAGACACTAAATCAGTCTGATCGTTGGCAATCCACGCCTTGAGGGGTCTCAGAGCTTAGGAGGTTGCTACCTGCTAAGCCTGGCTCGAACTAACCTATTGAACCCACTGTCTGTGAAGACCACTCCAGAAGGAGGAATCCTTCATGGAGATAGAACTAACAGAAGGATTTCATTGGTCAACTGTATCTCCTCTGATCCTCACTGAACTATTGGGATTCTGCAGACAAAGAGGCCCACAAGGACTTCCTTGTGAGTCCTTATCTTCATTGAGATGCTGACCCAACTTTTAAAAGCCCTCTCCATGGAAAATTCTGGGCTGTACTCCAAAACCAACCGGGAGGAGGTGGCTCTCTTAATCAGTGGCTATGTTCCATCTTTATATAAACAGGTTAAGCCAGCTGCCAGGGCCTCTGTGACCAATTCCAGCTCGCATTACCTTTGGCAGGAAAGATGGGCCAACCAAAGCTACATTATGAAAGCAGAGACCTCCACCTCTCCCATGTTAGGGCAAGAGACCTCAACGCTGTGCCACATGGTCAGAGTCACCAGTAATCTTGCTCTTGGTCCCCAAATGAATAGATAAAATGTGTCTGCTCATTGCTAAAATGCTTAGGATTCCACCAACCTAGTCATGGGGTGTGGCTTGGTTAGTAGAATGCTTGACTACTGTGCACAAAGTCCTGGGTTTTATATCTTGGATCATCACATAAAGCAAACAGAGTGGCCTATGACAGTAATATCAGCACTTGAAAGGCAAAAGCAGGAAAATCATTAATTCAAAATCATACTTGGCTACATGGCAAGTTGCAGACCAGCCTGGGGAACACGAGACCCTATCTCCAAAACAAACAAACAAACAAACAAACAAAAAACATACAAAATTACTAAGCTGACAATGTCATGTTTTAAAAAGGAAAGAATAAAGTTGTGTCAACTATGATTGACACAAAATTATTATGAAGTGCATATTACTAATTTGATGGGAAACTAAAAAACTAAAAGAAGCCCATTCTTGCTATATTGGAATATGTGCTATGTCAAATTTATTATCTGATAATACAACCTTCCCCAACCAGGTCCCCTATGAAGGGCTGCCATTTTCCCAGTATGGATCTCAGAGTGTCAGCGTAAAGAACCAACAAATAGAGCTGAAGGGCTTGTTACATATACATGAGGATCTGAGTTCAGAACTCCAGCACCTGAATAAAAAAGTCAGGCATCAGGAAAACTGGCCCTGCTCCTCATCTGGGCAGCATGGGAGACCTGGCTCTGATGGCATTGTTACAGGAGAGCCAGCCCCTCCCCTCACCCACTGCAGCACTCTGGTGGCACTGGTAAGGGTGAGCCAGCCCCCAAGGGTGTGAGAGCAGAAGAGATGGCCCTGCCCCTCACTTGGACAAATCAAGAGAGCTGGCCCTGGTGGTGAGGGTGCAGGAGACCTACCTGGTGGACTAACCAACTCAGCTTCCATTCAAGCCCAGATTCAGGACTCTGAATTTGCCCACCCCAACATCCACCCCATCTAAGAAGCTGCTCCAGTTTATGAAGGGAACAGTCCTGTAGATGCAAAGCTGCAGGATCTCCACAGCACGGGGCAACCACAGGTTATCTAAAAGAAGTCCCAGTGAGGATCCAGTATTGATAGAGTAGCAGAAGCCAGAGGCCTTGAACCATACCAATGATTCATTACAGTGAGCAAGTCAAGCTGTTTGGGCAAAAGGGTACAACACGTGACACACCATAATACACCACAACTTCCATGGTGAGATTTGTTACAGGGATGGGGGATGGAGAGGTTGCAAAGGTGAAGGTGGACATGAAGGAACAGGTAGATGACTGGGTCTGGGATACATGATGTGAAATTCACAAAGAATCAATAGAAAACTAAAGATAGCTAAGCATCATGGTACATACCTATAACCCCAGAACTAGTATGTGAGAGATGGAGAAAGGTGGATTCCCAAAGCTCACTGGCTACCCAGCCTAACAGTAAACTGTATGTTCAGAGAGACAGAGACAGAGACAGAGGCAGAGGCAGAGGCAGAGGCAGAGGCAGAGGGAGAGGGAAAGAGGAGGGAAAATACCATACATCAACCTCTGGTCTCCACATGAACATTCATGTGTATGCACGTGCCCAAATGTACTTGCACACATATGCATGCAGGAATACACACAAGCATGACTAACACTAAAGACAAAGATTTCCTCTAGCAACCTTCCTTCCTTTTGACCCTAAGAACAGTCCTCAGAGTATTGCCCAAAGGAGCAGCAGTCATAAGAGTACAACCTACAAAGGAAAAAGATCAATAGAATGGACTTCTCAGCTACACTTAGCAAGGTTGGCCAAGAATAGTCAAGGCTCAAGAGGTAGAACCACCTGGTCCATTCTGCCCCCACAGACTCTGAACTGTGCTGAAGACTTAAGTCAATGAGACTGGAACTCTCAAAGGCAGAGAGCAAGCAAAAGAAAGTACATGCACACTGAGGTCTCTCTCTGTTAGTATTCTGTCCTCCAGGAGCCTTTCTAGTGACGATATTCAGTAAGTCTGGTCTTCACATCTTTAAAAAAAAGAAAAAAAACAAAACAAAACAACCTTCCCACAGAAAGCACCTTAACATGGTACGATTTAAAATCACAAAATTAAGGCCACTGGTTTGTAGGGCAAACCACATTTGAATAGCTTGGACAAACTTTTCTCTTTGCTTCCAGAATTGAATGCAAAGTGGGTAGGGTCCTGACGCTGGTCTTATTTTCAAGTGCTGGCCACAGATACTTTATTTGTAGTAGAATTGTTTGTGGGGGTGGGGAGTTGTTTTGACATTGTAACACTGCGTTCATGGGATCCAAGCTTTTCAAGTGTTAAAGAGGATTTGTTGCAAGAAAATGATTATGATAGGATTTATTGTAATTGAAAGCCAAGGGTGTCAAAACTGGCTGAGAGGGTGGAGTGCCTTCTGCTAAGTAAATAACAAAGTAGAGAGTGAAGAAAATATTTTGTGACAACAAGATCTACAAGGTTGGCCAACCTGACAAGCCAGCTCTGCCACCATGAATATCATGCCCATGGGTGCCAAAGGGACCATGAACAGCTGCAATCTTCCCACTACCCAAGAAAGTTTGAAAAACAAGTTATATAATAATCTGAATTCACATCCAGGAGTTGCCAGTCAATAACCCCAGGCTTTCTCCAGGTCTAGGGGAAAGGGCCTATCCCACAGCCTGACCCACCCTATTCCATGACCTAGAGTCACTCTGAGGTCTCTCAACTCTGGCTAAGTTTGTTTGTATGGTGTCCTTTCGTACATGTGCTCACAACAAGCAAAACCTGCCTGGCTCCCAGACAAAAATGTCACCCTAAGAAAAGTAAGGTTCCCACTCATGAAAACACCTTTATAGAGATCAACCCGTGAATAATGCACACCTCTGCACCACCTTAGGCAACATAAAACAGACCTGAGCCTGAAGGATCAGAACTTGGTAACAGCACATAGACCAGAAAGAGAGCTGTGCACTCTCTGTCAGGACAAGGCTTTCCTTGTTGGGACTTCACTCTTTTAACTTGTTATGTCAAACACAAAGGTAGGCAGTGAATGTCTATAAAGAGGCCTAAAATAAAGCCCAAGATACTATGGCTCCAGACCTGCAACATTCTAATTCTCCACATTTACAGAAGTTCTAATCAGTCAATAATTCTTGGAGAATCACTAACATTGTTTTTTTGGGTTTTTTTTTTTTTGGTTTTTTGTTTTTCCTCCTCGGGATTTGTAGTTTACAGTATTACCAATTCCTAGTCAGAGCTACTATTATTGTGCAATGCTCAGCGTTCATACCTAGCTATGGCTCTATAGATAAGTAGAAACTGGACATAAAGTCAAGGCCATATTCAGCTCAGATGCACAGCCTGAAGGACATTCTTGACAATCCTGAGGTCCATGTTACAGTCACTGTGGAATTCTATAATTGTCTCTGCATCAGAGATGTATTAGTGTGGGTAAGGTCACTGTTATCTACTTTGATATTGTGAATGTGTAGCTTGTCTTTCTCAGGCATGGTCCATAATGTGAAATGACTTGTGTAGACTAAGGGTCAAGTGTGTGTGTATGTGTGTGTGTGTGTGTGTGTGTGTGTGTGTGTGTGTCTGTCTGTCTGTCTGTCTGCATGTGTGTATGTTCTATATATTCAGTACATACATGTGAGTGTGCGGATGAACACACCTGTGCACATGCATTCAGAGGCTAGAGGAAGACTTCAGTGTGTTCCTCTGTTGCTCTCTTATTGCTTAAAGCAGAATTGTAGCTGGTCTTTGCTACTTTGTGGATTCTTCTTCTTTTCCCCACTCTTTATCTCCCTGGTTTCACCCCCTATTACTAGATAGAAGGAAAAGAATAGAGACCAAAGAGAGAGGGGTATCCTTGTATCTTATTTCTTCTTTGCTTATACTTAATCTTTGCTGCATTGTAGGTCTTTCTTTATGCCACCCTTTATCCTCTCCTCCTCCTAGAGATATCAGCCCATACTCTAGACAGGAGAAAAAGAATGAGGCAGGGGGAGAGAGAGAGAGAAAGAGAGAGAGAGAGAGAGAGAGAGAGAGAGAGAGAGAGAGACCTTTGAATCTAATTTCTTTCCTCTTCTTTCTTCTTTGAGTACAACTACTAATAAACCACCACCACAACCCACTCCTTGTGAATGACCAACAACCACCCACCACACCTCTCAAGGCTTTATTATCTCCACTAAAAAGTTCCTAGAATTCCAAACATCACACAATCACAGGAACTATCTGCAGTTGGCAGAACCATGCCTCTGCTAGAGCACGAGACAAATCATCATCAGCTGCTGCTGCAGAGTTTGAAGCAGTCCCACAGCCTCACACCCAGAATTAAATGGTTTCAGCTAGGTTGGCTGGCTAGAGAGTTCTTCAGATCCCCTTCGCTCCAATCGCCTATGGTGGGATTCCAGACACCTGCAACCACCACCAGCATTTTATGTGGATGCTGAGGATTCACCCTCAGGACATTCTGCTTGAGGAATAAGCACTCTAAATCACTGAGTCATGTCCCCAACCTCAGGACCAGGTCTACTGAGGTGCTCTTTCTCCATAACATGTCCACCCGTCTTTCCAATATGTTTTACAATTATAAGTATTGCTACACAATTTTCTTAAGATATTAACTTTTTCCCCTTCTAATTTTTGCTGTCCCTAAATAAGGAATAATGAATTCACTTCAGAAGATTCATATTATAGTCAAAGAATGTTCTCTCCTCCTTTCATCTTTAATTATACACTAGCCAATTCTCCAAACAATGTAACAAGCAATAGTGGAAAATAATATTACATGAGCCTGGCAGTGGTGGTGCAGGCCCTTAATCACAGCACTTGAAAGGCAGAGAATCACTGGGTTCAAGACTAGCCTTGTCTAGAGATCAAGTTTCTGGATAGACAGGGCCACACAGAGAAACCCTATCTTGAAATAATAATAATAATAATGTATATATACAAATATATACAGTAAGCTTACAGAAAAACTAAATACACACACACACATATATATACACACACACATACATTCACATATACATATATCTGTATGTATATATGTATCTGCATATCTTTGTGTGTGAAGAAATATTCTGTATATTGAATGTTTTTATAGTTATGGTTTTAGTGATTTGGTAATTAATATTTTACCTTAAATTGTGATGTAATTTAAGATGTTATATTTAAGGCTGGGGTGAAGCTCTGGATTTGATCTTCAGACCCAAATATGCTGACGATGTAGCATACAGCTATAACGCCAGAATTCCTGATGTAGAAGCAGGATGATCAAAATTTCAAGGTAATCTTCAACAATATATGAGTCCTGGCTTCCCAGAGATGAGAGAGAGAGAGAGAGAGAGAGAGAGAGAGAGAATATTTTATTCAAATCAGTATGACTCCTTGTCTCCAAGACAACAGATAGAAAAATAATATATCAAAACAAAGATATTACTACCTCCATGAAACAGGTAACCTACTAAACATATGTTTTAGTAAAACTATCACTCTTGCTTGCAGAATTTAATAAATTTACCTGCATGCTGTACACCAGTCAGCATCTGCCAAATAATCTCCGTCCTTCCTTCCTTCTGCAGGAGGATTTCCTTTTCTGAAAAATGTGTGAGGTCAAAGCTAAAGCCAACTGGACTCTGTTTAGAATGACCACCACTCAGGATTGTAAATGGTGTCATAGTCTCTAGCATTTTTGAAATGAGTGCACTAAGAATATTAACGTTTTGGTCCCAGAAATCATTATGATTCTCTCCCCTCCTATCCTCCCTTCTATCCTCTTTTAATGTCATTATAGCTACATTACTGAGACCTGCATTAGTCAACGAAATGTGTGAGGCACAGAAATACATCCTCTCTCCTCCTTGTGTGCTCACAGCATTTTCAGGACATTTCCTTTCACTAGGAGTCCAAATACTATGAACACTGAAGAACACTGCCATTGGAATCTCCTCTCTCCTCTGGTGGTGTTGGGAAAGTCTAGCTAAAGCAAGCAACCCAAGCCCCCAGGAACTGTACTGAGCAGAGCCCCTGCCACTATGCATTGACCCTTTACAACATACCTTAAGCCACCCTTTCTTAGTACCATTAAAGGACACCTTTCCATGACATCACCACCACTGTGTTCTAGAGCTTCTTGGACATGCATAGTTATGCTCTTTCATTTAGATTTTGATATTGTTATTATTTTCCACCTTCTCATCCCTGTCCTTCTAAATGGGAAGCATAAGCCCCAAACAAGGTAAAGAAGTCCATCAATGGCACCATTTCTAAAGTCAGAATCAGACCAAGTCTGATGTACAGCCAGTGCTCTCTCCTTTGAACCAGAAGTCACATCGAAGTTCAGTTCCAACTCCAATAAGAGGGAAAGTCAAAGAGGTGTAAACTGTTCAAGCTGGAAGGCCTTTGAGCCCACGGAACCTCGACACTTTGTTCTGAAGCAAATTTCTAAGATCTGCTGGGTTTAAATGAATGTCCTGGGTAAAATCACAAACCAAGTTTAGAGTTGAGGAGGATAAATGCTAGACCTAGCTGGTAGAGCTTTTTAAGACTAATAGTAGGACCCTGAATGACAGAAAATTTCTGCTCAACAACAACAAAAAAAAACGAAAAAGAGACAGAGAGAGAGAGAGAGAGAACTTTTGAGGAATATGAGAACATATGAGCATATTGCTGTTCATCAAGCCAAAAAATAATAATCCTAAATACTGAATAAATCATTTATTGTATTTGTTGAGATTATTTTCATAAAACACTTTTATAATAAATTTACTTATATATAAATCACATATAACATATAATGTATAATTACTAACAATAACTATATAATTAATAAATAATTTAAAATTGATAAAATGACCATTAAGATTTATTACTGAAATAGAAAACAAAAATATGAAGAATTCTTCTGGAAACCACCATCCCTGAGAATCTTTGAACCCCGAGAGATGTGGTTCTAAGCTACTTAGCAATGGAATTCTGGCCTCTCTGACCTTTACCTCTCTAGAACACAGCAAAGTGCCCAGGCATCACTACAGTGTGTTGAGTAGATACATCTCTTTGTGGCCTTCAGTTCAGATATTGACAAAGATAGCCAGCTGCAGTTAGTATGAGGCTGATGATCATCAGCCAGTCACCTGCATAAAAGAGCTGATGAGCCAGCACTTACCAACCTAATTGATTTCCTTATAAATAATCGTATGAGGACCCTGAGGAAGGGAAATCATGGATGGGATATTTCTGATCAAGATTAAGATTTGATTATCTTCAAAGCACATAAATTCCAGCCTCTCTTCAAACATGTACTCTCCTCAGTTCCCAAACCTGCAGTCTCTGCAGATGCTAAATGTTCAGCCATTTTGCAAAAAAACGAACTTTCATCTTCCACTAGGAATTACGACTAGTTAAGACACTGCTTGTCCTGAGACCAGGAGTTAAGTGTGATGTGCCACACACTGTGTGTATTTGTCAGAGAGGGATATATGTGTAATGTGTGTGTGTGTGGGTGTGTGAACATGATGTGTATACATGCAAACATATTCATGATTCTGTCTCCAGTTATACAGAGGGAAACAGTGGTAGCATGGAGAGCAGTAAGTTTCTAGCCTGGCCCCAGCTAGAAGAGAGTAAAAGAGAGTTTTGAACTCACATGTGTCTAAAAACAGAACAGAATGACCAAATCAATCCCGCTAAAACTACTTACTTTCCGTTGCAAAGCAGCCTCACTTTCTGTCCCCTTTGGGTCCTTCACATGACCACCATCCCTGATCCAAGAGGAAGAGTTGGGGGCTGGGATCATCATCGGCACTGCCCAACCAGTGTGGAAAGACAGAAGGTAGTTACTGCCCACATGCCAGAGCATCAGAAAGCCAGAAAACTCATTCTCCTGCATCTAATCACATCACTCTTGTGTGGGCGAAGTTAAACTCCGTACTTAGGCTAATGAGAATGCAGGCTTTTGCTGTTGGGGCCTATTTAAAGATTGCTTTCTGGTTTCTGTGGCCAAGTACCTTAAAGTCCTACTTTCAAGTCTAAGTGGGTAGGAGTCAGAGTGGTACAAAAAAAGCACAAGAGGGGTTATCACCCTTCAGATCTAACCTTGCCAGGGTTAGAAGTTTAGAAGTGTCTCGCATCACTGAGCAAGATTGCATACTCAGTTTCTAAGATGGCATAAAACTTGCCAGGCATCAGGGGAAAATGCAGTACTCCAAACTACAGACAACTAGGACTGTCTTCGTCAGGGTTTCTATCCTGCACAAACATCATGACCAAGAAGCAAGTTGGGGAGGGAAGGGTTTATTCAGCTTACACTTCCACATTGCTGTTCATCACCAAGGAAGTCAGGACTGGAACTGAAGCAGGTCAGGAAGCAGAAGCTGATGCAGAGGCCATGGAGAGATGTCCCTTACTGGCTTGCTTCCCCTGGCCTGCTCAGCCTGCTCTCTTATAGAACCAAGACTACCAGGCCAAGGATGGTCCCACCCCCTCTTCCCCACTCCCCCACTCCACCCCCGTTGATCACTAATTGAGAAAATGCCTTATAGCTGGATCTTATGGAGGCATTTCCTCAACTGAAGCTCCTTTCTCTGTGATAATTCCAGCTTGTGTCAAGTTGACACAAAACTACTCAGTACAAGGACCATGCTCAGGAAAATGGCAACAGAGTCTCCTCTGCTCAGAGCTTCTAGTATCCCGCTCCTTCCCTTCTGGGTCTCAACACAAATGTGACTGCAGTGGATATGGATGAAGAGACACTAGCTAGAAGTTTCTAGCAGGCTGCTCATAGTGGCATTCATCTATCACTATAGCCCATGAGTGGGTTTGTGGAGACTGAGACAGGAGGATTGCAAGGTGAAGGCAAGCCTAGACTACACGGTATGATCTTAATTCAAAGAAACAAAAATAGATTAAAAAATGAAGACGAGCCGGGGTGGGGGGGAATGTGAAGGAGGCTAATAGTTTATGGATATACCAACCAGAGCAACTTGATACACTAAAAATGGTATTTCAAACTAAAAGCCTAATTTTTAAAAAATATAATTTATGTAAAAAAAAAAAACCAACAGTGAGCGAACAGCAACAACAGAAACACTTCTTCCCCTCCTGTTAAAGGAAAATAATCTAATAATATGGGATCCAAGTTGTTTTTGCAGACCTGGTATTTCCACTTGTCCCTGCCACTGTTTGAGCTAGGCCACAGCAAGGAAGCACTTCACAGCCGTACTGACTTCTCCTCCTCCTCGTGCAATCTTGTTTTCCTAGTACTTCCTGCTCATAGATTTCTGCACAGCAAATTCATTAAGACGTTTTAACACAGGCTGCCTTTCATGTGGCAAGATGGAGAGACCCTTAAGGGAAGGAGAATGGCCAGGAAGCAAATAAAGATTTAGGCTGAAACAAGAGAAAGGCAAAAGGCTAGGAGGGAAGCCAGAGGACCTGGTCTGGAATAGCTGCCTGTCCACTGGCAGCCACAGAGACTGGAAGGATCAGAGGGGAAGCATGCCATTAAAACAGCAACAGCGACCTGATGCTGTACTTCCTGAGTACAAACTTTGTGTTCTGTAAACCCTTATGCTCATGATAACCTATGAATGGGCACCAATACCATGCTTGCTTCATGGATCAAGAGACTGTGGCCAACAAACAGCCCATGCTTGTTGGGCTCAGTTGGCTAAGAAATAGAAAGCAAGATGAAGTTAAAACAGTATGGCTGAAGGCTATTTAATGCTCAGCTAATAACCCCCAGTAGCAGAGCAGACAGTTCATCATCAGTTGCATGCATGAGTCCTTTGACAGTGGCCAGGAAATACTGTGTGGAGTTTGTTTCTCAGCAGAAAGTGCTGATAGCCCTTATTAGAGTCTCAAAGGGACTCTGTGGTCTAAACCAGGATTTGGCAGCTACTCTCAGACTCTCCTTCCTGTAGACCTTTACTGGTTGTTAATATCTCTGATTCTTCAGTCAAAGTTTTTAGGGGCTCCTCCACCTTCAAAACACCCTAATCTGAGCGGAAAGAGTGATGTAATTCTACTTCATATAAATACATATTTCTAAAAAGAGAAATAAAATAAGAAGAGGAAGGAAGGAAAGAAGAAAGGGAGAAAGGAGAAGTAAGAACACAGAAAATGGAGAGAGGATTTTGTTTAATGCAATGTGAAATCAACAGAAACTTTGTTATAAAATGAAGGGTTCATGAGAGATCCCCTTTTTGACAAAACAATAAAATTATTAATCTTAATGTATTTAATCCATTAGGAAATTGCCCTTGCTCCTTTTAATGAAAGTATCTTTTATTGTTCTTATCAGTAAAAATTATCATCACTCAAGATTGTAAGCAGTGACAGAAGAATTTGGTCAATTCTGATTGAAGAACCAGAGCTTATGGAAAATTGCTGTACAACAAGCTTTGGTTAAAACTGTTTTTAAACCACAGTTTAAGCCTTTTGAGAACTTCATTTATCTTTCCAATCTTTTTTTTTTAATCATTTTATTCTGAAATTGGTTTTCTTGATTTTGTTGTTGTTGTTCTGAGCATTTGTAAATGTGGATTCTATGGATTTTCTTCTGTTACTTCTCCTGAATACACTTTAGGACCCATTACAAATTCTCTTTAAAAACTTTATCAAGCATGGTCTTCTTTCAAACTCAATGTGCTCTTTACACACAGTTTAGCGGCCACAAGCTCTGCTCATTAATACTTAGATTTACTTCATTTGTGCAACATGGGCAGGCACATCAATTGGATGCAATAATAAAACTATATTGGAATACAACAAAAAAAACCACACCCTAATCTGTTACACAAAGTACCCAGCGTGACCCATCATCACTGGACATTCCACCCCCTACCTAGCATGCTCCATCATCCGCTGTTATCGCTCCCACCATTTAACACAACAGCTCCAGACCCTATGCGCATTCTTTCCAGCCTTTCCCAGTTCACTTATACAAAGCACGGAGTCTGAGTCAGGCCAGGGGGGAAAGAGGGCCCCTTTCTAAGGTTTATATGTAACTGTGAGAGCATCCAAGCATGTGCTGGCATGCCAGCCATGTGTTAAAAAGAAAGAAAAAATAGAAAAAGAATGAAAAAAGTGGATGAAAAAGCAATTAGCAATAATGTTTTCCTGCTTTAAAAATTAAAAAGTGCAGAAGGCACATCAGGGTCCTTGAATGTGGTAAGGGTAATGAGGAAGTGTGGTGTGCTCAGAGGATCTTGGGGGAGAGCTTTCTTTGCCCCCCCCCAAATGCTCATCCCCATTAAGTTTTTATTATGCAAGTCTTTCCCAGCTTCATTCCCTCCTGAAGTTGAAAGCCCTGGTTGAAATTCTTTACTTGGAAGGTCACTCCTGCTCTCCTAGCCAAGAATCCTGTTTCCTTTCGTCTTCCCACTTGCTTTCGAATGAAAATATCTTCTTACTTCACCGATTCAAAAATTAATTCCATCATATCCAGAGATGAAGTTTGCTGAGAATTATTAATGCACTTGTTGGGAACACTCTCCGTTCCAAACACATTTACATAAACACACTGGTGTTGCTCTCCACCTGACCCAGTCAGCCATTCTGGATGGTACAAGCCAAAACTCATAGTCACAGCCTGTCCACTTGGGCCCCTCGCCGTGCTAACTCAAAAGCACACTGTCGAGCACATTTCTAATGTCATAAACTTTATCTATCTCCATTGTTTGTTGACATCTTCCAGAAGCTCTTAAGTAGGACTTCTTAGCATGCCCATTTCAAACACTGCTGTAATCAGCTATTATTTCTAGAGCCCAGTGTCCCAGACAGACCTTGAAATTAGCACTGTGCCTCTGCTTGTCATGGTTGGCATTTCTTCCCACGGTGGCACCAAATACATTGGCTGGATAACTAGTAGGAGTTAACCTGATTACCTAACCTTGTTCTCTGGGAAGGAAGCCAGCCCTAGATCTAACAGTAATCCTGTGTCACCCAGCTACCTCTCTGGGAAGATGAAATAAAGGCCTGGTTACTTGAAACAGGGCTTTTGGATGTCAGAACAATGAGATCTTAACACATATAGATAATTTTTTCATCAATAGAAACTAGAATCTTTTTTATCCCAACCAGTTAAGGCACCATATTTGATTCATAATCTGTCAATATTTAGAATGAGGCAGAATACAAATAGGAATGACTCGGTGATCACCCAGAATTCCCTGTGCTTCTACCAGGAGCTTACTCAGACCTAAGTGGCAAATTTAAGACCAAAGATTTAGGAACTGGGTGACAGGTAGATTTTCAAGCAGAAATGATGAAAGAGAGAAATCCATCGTGGCACATTGCAAATGGGAAAATCTAGTTTCATACCAAAACTTGGCACTTTAGAGATGGATACTTCACAGGCATGGAGAGGACTAGGAAGGTCTTCTTAGTATAGAAGTGCCATTCAGAGTCCTTGTACGTTAAAGAACTGAGCTCTGGTGGGTGAAGCAGTCTAAAGTTGGGAGCAAATGAGTCTGTTTGAATCAAAACTCTGCCCTCTGGCATTAGCCTCTAGTGAGTGATTTAACTCCCACATGATATCTGATATTGCATGTCTTCTGCAGCTTTTCATTGTGTGAGTTTGAAAATTCACCCTTGACTTCCTCCCTGACTATCTACCTGTTCATGTGGTTCTCAATGCCTTGTCTATTCCCTTTGCGACACATTTCTGAGTATAGAAATAATAACTTTTCACTGGATTCTGAGATTGTTAAAGGCTAGGCCCACATGGGGTACTGTAGTATCCTCAGCACCAAGTTTCATACCCAGCATCGATCACTTTTTAAGAAATAGCTGTTAAATAAACTGAAGGTATATTAGACTATACCCTGTGAAATAGATATAAAAATGGACACAAACACAAGTGGTTTGGCAGGGATTAAATCATGTAGCTGATGTGCACTAGTTACTGTTCTAATTGCTATAACAAAACACATGACAACAGCATCCATAGAAACAAAGAGTTTATTTGAGCTCACAGTTCCCATATATCTCCCACTACGGGGAAGAAGTCGTGGCAACAGAAAGGCAGCTGGTGACATTGCATCCATACTCAGGAACCAGAAAGAGAATCGAATGCTGGACCTTGGCTCACTTTCTCCCTTTTATTCAGCCTAGGATCTTCAGCCCATGAAATGGACTACCTACATTTAGTGTAAGACTTTTCACCTTAGTTAACTTAGTCTGTCATCTCCCTTGTAGACAGACCCAAAGGTTTGTCTCCTAGATGATGTTAGATTCTGTCAAACTGCCAATCAATATTAGCCATCATACCGTGTAAAGTTCTGTGAATGATGCCTGGAACACAGCAAACACTCAAGAAATAGAAAGTCATAGCTGGTCTTAATCCATAGGACACTAGTTTATAGCCTAGTGTTATCCCCATGTTGCTGACTTCTTGAAATTACTTGAACGTGTACATGTATATATCACCTTTTATCAGGAGATCCTAAATAGGCTCCAGACTCCATCAGAGACCATTATTCTACTCTCTAAAGAAATTAGAGTAATTACTATAGAGATGGATAACATTAGATGACAGAGAATAACACAAGAGCATGGTTTATCTAAGAGTTTTGGAAACAACATTCAAATTCTCTACAAGACTTAATTTACTTTCATGATCAACTAACCACAGAGTTCTGAATGAGGACCTCAGGGAACATGGTTTCTTGTCTGAGTCCTTTCTTTTTCTTAGCTCTATGATCATGGTTAATCAGCTATCTTGTTTTACACATTTTTTTGTCCTTTCATCAAGCAAAGATGATTCAAAACGGGATAACTTTTAAACCCATAAAGATATAAAACTGTGTCTCAACATGAAAAATATTTTTTCTACAAAAGATATCTTGCTCAAACTACCTTTTTTCTTTAATCTGTAATATAATTGACTTAAATTGGATGGTATTTAAGACATCTTCTAACCACTCATAATCCAGAGATTTGAAATGTGAAGAGGCTTTGTTCTGGACATTGATTTTTTTTTTCATTTGAATTGTTACTGGTTTGACTTAAGCTGTTGCTTGTGCAAAGGCCACAATCTTCCCTGGATTATTTGTAAAACTGGTGTTGGAGGAGCAATATCCTAGTCTACTGGGACTTCTCTGGCAAAATGCCCTGGCCTGGGTAATTCATAAATAAAAGAAACTTGTATCTTACTGTTCTGGAGTCTGGGAAGCTCAAGATCACAGCCAGCAGATTCAAAGTCTGGTTAAAAGCCTTTACCTCATAGATAGATGCCTTGTAGCTATGTCCTGATGTCATGGAAGGGGGCTAAGGGTACATGTTCTAACTCTTGTAAAGCTATTTCTCTCATGTATATGGAAGAGTGCATGAGGTAATCCTTTCTTGTTATGGTTAGAATAAGAAATGTTCCCCTATAGTTGTGGTCCCCTGCTAGTGGTCCTATTAAGAGTAGTGCTAGAAACTTTAGGAGATGAGTCCTAGATGGAGAAGAGGTCACTAGAATGATGACTTTTGAAGAACATTTACTGTCTCCACCCCTTCCTCTGAGTCTTTCTCCCTTGACTGCCATGAAGTGAGCTATTCTTCTCTATAAGCATACTCTGCTGCAATTCTCTGATTCAACGTGGACCACAGCAGTAAGCCAAGGAACAATGGACTAAAACCTTTTTTTAAAGTTCTCTAGAGTATTTGTCAAGCAAGATAAAGCTCATTACCTTGTAATATTATCACATTGTGTGATAAGTTCCAACCTGTGAATGGCAAGGCATCAATATTCAGACAGCAGTTTGGTAAAGCACATTTGCTTGTTTTGATTCTATATATTTAGCACTAGGTTAGACTTTCTAATCTTGATAAGTCAGTATAGAATCTTAGTCCATTTTATGAGATTTAGATTCACCATGGAAATAAGTTTATGAGGGATTTTTGAGATTATGGGAAGACCAACCCTAGATGTAGGAAATGTTATTATTCTTTGAGCTGTGGTCCTGGACAACATTAAAGGGAGAAGATCAGGAGTAGGACTTGCCACATTCTGCTCCCGGATTGTGAGCATGGTGTGAGCAGCTGCCTCCTGCCACCATATTCTCCCTGTCATAACAGACTGCATGCCCTGGATCTGGAAGCTAGCATGCACCTCTCCTTCCTTAAGTTGGTTTTGTCAGATATTCTATTGTAGCAATCATCAAAGCTACTAATACAAGTAGCAAGAGAAATGTGAGTTGCCATGAAACCAAAGTACCAAATGATCAGTTTAAAATGTCTTCATCTAGGCCAACAGACAACCAAAAGATGCTATAATTCATCCTGTTCTGGAATTCTCTGCCTTCTTTGTCCATTCCCTATGGTTCTGAATTGTGAACACTGTGACCCATTTCCTGAATGATCTAGCTCAGGAAATGTGAGTTTGGAAATAGGAGAAAGGCCAAGTAGGTGGTAATTTTTTTTAGTAAGAAGACACTCAGAGAGTTTTCCCATAGATGGAGTCAACAGCCTTGAGTGGCATGGAACAAATTGGTGGCCACACAAGCATGTTGCAACGCTCGTCTGAATAGCAAGAGAACATAATGCTTCGATAATTGGAAGGCAAAACATCTAATCAGAGGGGTGAACTTTTAAAAAGTGGCCTGCACTTCTGGGGAACTGTCTCTGTGGAGTGCATCAGCCCCCCAGAAAGCCATCTTGAGGGGACTGGAAACTTGAGCTCTTTGGCCAGCTGGGACTTTCCAGAGAGAACCCAGACTGATGAATCTAGTCGTACCCAGACAGGTCTCTGCATATCTGTTCAGTGTTACTTCAATCCAGATCATTCTTCAGAGTCCAGTATTTGAGGTGAGTAAATCTAATATCATCTCATGCAATGATGTACCCAAGTGTCCGGCCACGGAGATAGCTTTCTGCATTCTATTTTGATTTGATTCCTTCAGCATTTCTTTGCTGACATCCTATTTCCTCAGTAAAGAAGATTCTACCCTGATAGATAGCTGGGCCTGAGGTGCAATGAAATCACATTGCCTATAACCCACACAGACTCACTGACCTGATTTCCATAAATAGATAAATTCATCAAGGAAAAACACAGGATCAAACTCTAAAAGCCATCTCAGGAAATGATTCGTTTCAGACGTTTGCCTCAGGTCAAATTAAATTTTCAGCCATCTCTAAAACCCACGTCTGTCTATATTTTTAAAAAAGAGATTTAGATTAAATAAGCTTCCCAGATAACCTCTAATATATGATCAATTTTTATGTCATACATACACTTTTTTTTATGACTGGTAGAATAGATGAGAACAGGATAAATCTTCCAGAGTGTAGTAGATGTCACTTTACAAATGACAACAGAGACTGGGGGGAGAAAAATAGATGACTTTCCTGAGGTAACAAATTTTCATTTACTTCTCTAGTTATTCATTTATTCAGCATGCGCTCAAAACCAGCTATCTGTTGTTTATTCTCCATAGTCCCAGTTGCAGACTGAGAAAAATGCAGAGTATGAGTCTGCTAGAGCTACAGTAACAAGCCACCACATACTGGATATGTGAGACAACAGAAATGTACTGCTTCACCTCTGGAAGGCTGAGGTCGGAAATCAAGGTATCCGTAGGTGTGACCTCTCCAGGGGTCTGCAAGAAACTTTTTATTCCATGCTCCTACCCCACCCTCATCCCCACTCTCACCCCATGTTTTACTATGGGCCTCTGGTCCTTTCATTTCCCTTTTGATGATTCACCCTTATATTTTTGAATATCAACTACATGCCAAGCCATAATTGAAGAAAAAGGAAAAACAAAATCAGAATTGGCCTGTAAACTTTTGTGGGATAGTTCTCTTACTGTTGTTGGTTTTGAGTCATTGTTGTGTGTTTCTTTGGGGAAATGCCAGGAATCAATCCAGGGCTATGTGCATGCTAGGTAACTCTACTACTTGGCTAGATCCTCTGTCCTTTCCGCTGACTTCCAAGAGGAAGAAGGACTGTAGAGCCCCTCAGCGAGTTATTCATGCTTCTGAAGTCATTACAACTTTATGAAGCTCATCTGTGTGCCATATATTGGTAATGGCTGACGCTGGAAAAAGCAAGGTCAGTTGATGTCTTAGTTTCATCCAGGTACAACCTGACTAACACTTGACACCCGGTGACCTACATCACAGAACAATGGCTTTTTCTCCTCCAAATGATAATTGTTCTTGAAATTCTGAAGAACTAGAATTTCTCGTTTCTTTACAATCTTCCATAGTCCATGTAGCCCATTATCTCTTCAAATGCTACCTACCGGATTCTGTGGACTGACTATTCTCTGCTTAGCTCAAGATTTTACTAAATAAATTCTTGACCCAGAGGATACAGGTGTCATTGATGGTATGGATGGCACTGTGGTCACTGAAATCACAGCTTACCGGAAGGCAGACACGATACTTCCATTAACCCAGCCCAACACTAACTTGATGTGACTGATAATCAAACTACCACACTGGCTTACATTAAATACCCGAACACGTGTACTTTTTTTTTTCTTCAGTTTTGAACTCCAAGTCTATCAGACTTCATCCGGTTTTGATCTAGCAACTGCATGTCTTGATACTGGCTCTGGGCAGGACTCTGCCCCTACTGCATTGTGATGGAAAACGGAAGTCCCCAGATCATTCACTGTATGACTCTCATTGGGTCATCTGACATTCATGAACCTCAGGTTTTGCTCACTGGAAAAACAGTACTGGGGGTGGGCACTAGCAGTCATAATCCTCTGAAGCATCAGGAGACTCCACTGAGGTGCACAGGGCAAAAGTTATTTTGCAGAGTGGAAAACATTATGCAAATGTGAGTTGATAGTAGGGCTGTTGGCTTTTCTTTTTTTTGTCTGTCAACTTCAGAGGTGATTAAGCATATTTTCTGTCTTTAGTCAGTGCATTGACTCAAGTGCCAAACAGATTAAGACCAAAATATTGACCAATGTGCTTTGGATTTTTTTACAACCTGTATGACTCTACCTGATGCTATGATGACCCAATCTGAATATACATAGTTCGCCTTAGCCGCAGACCTCGTTGAGCCTGGCTGTGTGTCAGCTAATACGGTGTAGTTGTTGCCCTCAACAGCTCTGAGGCAGGCATAGTTGGCTTCGGTTCTAGCTCAGCAATTTGCATAAACTATTTGATCTCCTGCGATCCCTGTTTCTTATCTTCTGAACGGGAAGATAAACAAAGTACCAGCTCAGACAGAGCATTAGATGGGTAAGTGTAACGGGTAAATGGGCTGCACTTGTTGAGATGACAATAGCCACTCACCGTGAGGTTCTTCTCTTAGGATATTATTGAGAAAGTGATGTTTTTACTAGTCAACCCTGTGATTTTATAAAGTTGTTCCATTTCAGAAGCAAGAAGCTCACTTAAACTAGCATAACTTAACTCGCTGAGTTCCTTGTGAACCTGTGTGCATGCCTCATAAACCACCACATTCCTTAGTTACTGCTCACAAACCATTACATTAGAAAATCCACCCATGGCTTTCTCTAGGCTCACTATGGAAGAATAGCTGACCTATTTTCGGTCTCTGGAATCTATCCTCCTTTTAGAAAAATGAATCAACATTTCCCTTTTTTCATTCATCTTTTGGTTTCTTGAAGACTTCAGTAACTTCTGAGATTAATCGTCAGTTCACATTCACCCATTCAGTGAGACTAGCTAGAATGTGCGCTATTTGTCCAGCATTCCAGTGTTCCCAGTGGCTGGGCACAGCTTATACCTGGAGCTGTCAGCTAGAGCTCATTTATTGCAGTCAGGTTCTGGCCAACTGTCCAGTCATCTCTGTAGACTTACAGTCAACCCCTTCTTTGCTTTGTTTGTGTGTGTGGACAAGTCAGATAAGGCTGAGTCATAATTTCCTCCCCCAACAAAATAGGATAATAATAACAGCTATGACTACCACACAGAGTGAAAATAAATGAGGTGAAGTGCAAAAAGCATGCCCCCCACCAAAAAACAAAAACAAAACAAAACAAAAAACCCAAAGCAAGCATACAAAATGAAAGTCTTGTTTGCTCCTCCTCTTATATCCTGCAGACCACTTTATTTGCTGCAGAACTTGAAAGCAAAATCTGAATTTAATAGTTCTGTTAGCTGTTATCATTACACCATCTGCCCCAGGCAGCTTGGCTATCACTTCCTTGTTCTTCTACTCTTAAACACAAAGGAAAATATCCTTCTTGTGGTCTTTAACAGTTCCGGTGAACCCAAATTATTTGTTTTCTATTAGCACCCCTGTAGTATATTCCCCATTAAGATACAGGGACAGTCAGAGCCATCAAGACCTGAAAAAGACGAGGGAACAACAAGAATGCAAAGGAAGAGTTGGTGGGGTTGAAAAAATGAAGCTGAATGTGGTCAATGGAGCTGAACATATACTGTGTTTCATGGAACCAGAGATGATTACGCTATGGGAACGCAGCTGAGGAGTGACGTGGACTCTCTGGTTAATAATAGGAAGCATAATAAGAGAGATTACATATGGAGTTTTGCAAGCAGGCACAAAAGAGTCTATTAGGCGGTGTCTTTAGCAATAACTTTTCAAATGAAGAAACACTGCCCAAACTATCACTTTTATGTACAGTGCTAAATAAGATGAGGGAGGCACGTCAACCCACGCAGTTCTGTGAGGAAACTTCTGGAGGAGGGGAAGTAATATGGTGTATGCATAAATATTCAGAGTAATATGGTTGGCAAGGGACAGAGAAATTAAAATGTCTCAAGTAGATTATTGTCAGACCTGTTGACTTCTGTACCTTCTCCTTCCATTTCAGCCAGACCTGGGCACATGGTTAGGTACCATGTAGGCTGAGGTTTTATGGGAGAGCACAGAATATCATCTTTTTGTCTCTTAACAATGTAGGAGCACTGTACTGTATGTAACTGTGATTAGTTCACAAATTAAGATCTTTTCCCTAAGAGAAGGGCCTTCCTATCACCTTCAAAGAGGAAGACTGTCAAAAGCCAGACTTTCTATTATAAAATGGTTTTAAATATAATGAAACTTCAAGCAACCATGCGTCTCAGGGCAGAAGTGGAAACACTATTCTGTTGGGGTCAAACTCACTTGCCAATGTTTTTTTGTAAATAAAGTTTCATTGGAATGCAATTATATTTAGTAGCTTACCAACTATCTGTACACAGGCATTGCATTACAATGGCAGTGTTGAATAACTATGGTGGAGAACTTACAGCCAGAAAAACTTAAAATATTTACTGCTTCATAGAAAAAGTTTGCCAACTCTTACCACAGAGCAAAAAGAGAAAGATCGTTGAAGCCTAGAGAGTTTGGAGGTTCACGGTAACTTCCCCATTAATTTTTATTGTTAATTAGCTACAAAAGCCCTACTCTAAAAAAATGAATTAATAAGAGTGCAGTTGGTAATTTCGTGGGATATGCGTCACAAAACCCACCTGTGCTGCATATACACTTTTAACTTGAATCCTAACAATTCCATGACACTTTTCCATGAACTGAACAGACCTTTGTCTCTTGTAGAGTAGAGAAAACACACAGTCTTTTGTGAGCATGTGCTGGAGTAGAAAGCAGATACAACTCAAGCTTGCCCAGATGGGTGCCAAAAAGAACAATGAGCAAACAGTTTTAAAACCAGCCATCCTTCTGGGAAGACATGCCCTGTAGCTACCTGTTTCATTGGTCACGTGTACCAGTCTGATTGACACGTGACAGCTACTCCACTACACATTAGGGAGCTAAGATAGAAATGTCATGGATCCTTTATCGGAGGATTTATTGTCTTTTCAATCTTTGCAAAATGTGCATTGCTATACTCAACATAGATATTCCCCTCCACCCACGTAAGGGAGACATAACTGACGTCCAAAAGAGAATACTCCGGGGGAACTTGACCTGGAGGCCTTTTGTGTGTGAACAGTAAGAGAACTTAGACACACACTTGATGCCAGCCCTGGGTAAGTACACAAGTGTTTAAGGTTCACAATGTGTCCAACCTGCTTCTGGTTTTATTTCTTTTTCTGAACCTCATTTTCCTGTTGCCCTACTTTCTTTACCCACTTATTCTTCATTTTGTTTTTATCTTGTGGGGTATTAATAGGTAATCCACTTTAAATCCTTTCTGGAACAAGGCAGGGTATAAGTAAACAAGTTAAAATGAACTGGACTGCTGAATAGAGTTATTTAGTATTGTCTATCTGAATATCAAAAAAATTTTAAAAAAATTTAAAAACCCTGCCAAAATCAACAATTTTGTTTTGGCATCATAGCTGCTGAGGTTTTCTTTCAAACAGAAATTGCTCAACAGGTTCATGGGCTTCTTGTTGCTCCTGCAGACATTTGATGTCAGAACTGTTCACTAGACAGAAAAGGATGTTCATTTTGCAGTCTCCTAGGCAGAGGAGGTAGCTAACATTATAGCTTCAGTACCGAAGTTACTGATGGCCTTGCCAGCCGCATGAAATCTCTTCTAGGAGGAAAAAAAATCTTATTAATTTGTAAAGTGCTCAACTATTTACCAAAAAATTATACATATGGCATCTTGCTCAAGCTTCATCACTACTCGAATTACATTTGTTTTTTGTTTTTTGTTTTTTTAATAGCTGAGGGGTCTGGATCTTTGAGAAGTCAAGCAATATGAAGAGAAAAAAGGGATTCAAACTTGGATTATGAAACCACATCAAAGTATCACCACCCCTCTGCACTTTCCCTAGCCCTTCAACTTCTTCCCAACCATCTGATGCAGGAACCATATAATCTCCCTGCTATGAAACAGGTCATAGCCAAAGACTGAAATCTCAGACCCTCACTGTCCAGAAGCTACCTTAGTTGACTGCACTGACAAAAACTGGATGCATGAAAATAACAGATATAAATACTCGCAAACTTCTGGGGAGCAGAGGCTGACATCAAGGTGTCAGGAAGAACTACACTCCTGCTGAAGGCCAGAGGAGAGAACAGGAACTTGGTGTCTCTCAATTTCTGGGGGACTCCAGACATCCTTGGCTTGTGACCACATCACTGCACTTTGGTCTTCTATGGCCTCTTCTCCTTATGTCTCCTCCATATTCTTCTCTAAGACATATATGGATGCAGTACTCATGTAGAATAAGCCTCTCTTCTTGAGACCTAGAACTGTTGTTGTATAGTGACAATACTCATAGGTTCTAGGGGTTGGAATATGAGCACATATTTTGAGAGCAACCATTCTATGTACTAAAACCACTGACCCGCAGGTGGCTTACCCACCCTGAATCTAAAAATATATTTGATGTGAAGAGTAAACAGCAAATAAAATAATCTAAGTAACAGTGACCCCCCCAACATCAATAAAAGGGTTCCCCTCCTGCTTTCCATTAGGACCTCTTCAAGGACAAGTACATTCATTTTAAGATGATTTTCTTCGTTAGGAAGACTCACAAATGCATGCTTAAATTCCCCATTCCTTTCATATCCGCTTTAGATTGCCTTTTCCTACCACATTGTATTCATCCTGAAGACAAAGAACAACATGCTTTTTGAATTCTGTTTTATCACGAACTAGGACAGTGCTTATCAAAGCTTCTGTGGTAAAGGATAAGAGTTTAATTGTGTAAAATAAAACAAAAATGCCATTGTGATAAAGAGTGTCGGCGAAAGTTTCCAATGCTTAACTTTCATCTTATTGCAGACCAAAAACAAATCTCTGGAACCTTCTGTCCATGGCCAAGGGCATTTACAAGACTTTAATTACTAGTCTAAACTCCAAAACACACTCTCTCTCTCTCTTTCTCTTTCTCTCTCATATAAATGTCAACATAAAAGTTATATGCTTGTATGCTTGTCAAATACTATGATTTTAGCATAATTTATTTTCCCTATGCCTGCATAGGGTTCCTTCATACACACCTTTAACTCCAAGAACACACTCTCGTATCTCCCCCCTCTTTCAATGGTGTGAGATGAACCATTGCAACGGGATACCTAATGCCTTTCTTTCATTCCCTTGCTTTCCTTTCTACCTAGATATGCATTTCACTTAGACAAATCTACTATTTTCCCTCCTATCAGATAGGTTTTCCTAATAAAGAAACCTTTCTCTTGGTTTTCTTTCAGACTGGACTGCATCTCATCAATGTTTTCCATAATGTTCTATTTATTTTGAGTTACTTGTTACCGCTCATTCTGTGTTCAAACATGTAGCTTGTTCATATCATAAACATTCTTCTATCTCTCTTTTTTCTCTCATTTTCTTTCTTTAGACAGAATATCACTAGTTAGCCCTAGATGCCCTAGAACTTACTAAGTAGACCAAGTTGTCCTCAAACTCACAGAAACCGATCTGTCTTTACCTCCTGTGTACTAGGACCAAAGACTGTGCCACCAAACCCAGCTAGTAAATATTCTCAGTGAATTTCTTCGGTATTTGTTGAATGGATACAGAATGGCCATGATAGTATCTAGAGCCACCACAGCTCTACATGTGTTTTCTCTGACATATCTATTGTCCTTAACACCTAATTCGGAATTTGACTTGACTTTACCTGGCCCGTCATCCACTTCTCTTTGCTTCCCGTTTTCACAAGTGCCATCATGACTTTCATACAAGCATGTTCTCTCCCTCAGATGTTCTCAAGAATCCTGCTGTTACCTCCCTTTCTCTCTTCTTTCCTATACTCAGACATCCAGACTAGAGGCTGAGAAAAACATCCCACTCACCCTCCCCATCTTTTCACTTTCCTGCCCAGTCCTTGGGTGCAGCCCAGGTTCCTAATACCTGGCATTTGTTCAACGGGAACCATTGCAATAGCAGAGACTGGCAAGCTTGAAGACTCTTAATGGTCCTCTATCATACCTAGGGGCAAGTCCTATCATACTTCCAGGAAGACAGCACACAGGGAATGGGGATGTCTGGGCTCAACTGCAGCGTCTTCACCCAAAACACCAAGGTGGACACTTCACTAGAAAGCACTGTTTCTGTTTGATTGATTAGGGCAACATGGCTCCATCATTTGGCAAGTTAATCAGTTTTAGATACATCAGAGGTAGTATAAAAGCACCTCCTAGAACACACATAAACAACCCTCTGGGAGACAGTACACTCGGATTTCCTCTTGTCCCTCCCAGATATTTCAAAGACCCTCAAAGCATTCTTAGGGACTATTTGGAAGTCACTTTACCACCCAAGAACACTTTTTCCTTCTCTGGACTAGCCAGAAATTAAACAGAATCAAAATTAAAAAGAATCCCAGCCAGACTGTGTTGTCACAGACCTTTAAAACCAGCACTTTCAGTAGGCAGAGGCAAGTAGGTCTAAGTTTAAGGCCAGCCTTAATACAGAGCAAATTCCAGGACAGCCAGGGATACATAGAGAAACTGTGTCTCAAGAACAAACCAAACGAAAAAAGAGAAAAATAAAAAGGGAAGAAAGAAAGAAAGAAAGAAAGAAAGAAAGAAAGAAAGGAAGGAAGGAAGGAAGGAAGGAAGGAAGGAAGGAAGGAAGGAAGGAAGGAAGGAAAGAGAAAGAAAGAAAGAAAGAAAGAAAGAAAGAAAGAAAGAAAGAAAGAAAGAAAGAAAGAAAGAAGGAAGAGACTCTTTTCTTTCTTAAATCTGCATTTTGTAATTTTTTTTCTCCCCAAGGCAGGCATTTTCCCATGGTCACCATTAAGGTACAATATATGTTTGCCACCTCCCCCATTTCCCTCTACACTTCAGAAGCGTGCAGGCCAATCTGGTTTTAAAGATATTGCAGGGAGTCAGATGTAAAGAAGAACAGGCAAACCTATGAAAGTTGTCAAAAAAAAAAAAAGAAGAAGAAGTAATTTGAGGTAGTCCTAGTCACTGTCCTCGGTATATAATTGACTCCCTTTTCATCTACAAGTCTACTGGGGAAACAGGGTAAGGTTTTGTCGATTTTAAATTATACTCCAACCGGGGTTAAAATGTTTGTCCCCTGTGTATGACTTCACAGGAATTCCTCTGACTGTCCTTTGGAGGCCCTAATTAAGGACAAGACTAGAAATGCCTGAAGACTCTTTTCCTGTCCTTCAGGTTATGCTACTCTGAACTGGAATGTATGTCTTCGTGCTTCCAAGATGTCCCAGCCTTCTGGCCCTGTAAGTCAGCCTCTTCTCTCCCATGGCCTCAGAGGGGAACGATCCTACTTGATTTGCTCCCTGAAAACTCTTCCCCAGAAGGCTTTCCATTCCCAGTCCAAGGTCAGTTTTCTCCAGCCTTGAGGAGCTGCCTGCGTCATGACAGAAGCTCAGCCCAACCGGATCAGATTAGTTCTACTGACAGCCAAGGCTGTCTCTAATGACCTTCTGTATATAGACATTCTGTGCAGTGTCTCTGACCTTGGCCCTCGTGGCTCCCACTGTCTTATGAGATCTCAGGACCAGCCACTTCACTCACAAGACCAGGGCCAAATGAAAACACAGATCTTTTGTTCAAAGAAAACATCATGAATTTCAAAGTAGCAACAGTATGGCATTAACCCAAATCTGGCCCTCCTAAGAGCAGCAGTCAATGCTATTACACTGGCATGCCTTCCCAGAAAGCAAGCCTTGTGCCTCTCTTTTAATAGTCTTCATCTTTCCAGTACTTTCTTTGACCATATTGGTATGTCCAATCAATAAATTTACAGTATGTAAGTTTCACATCTAACCCTAGTTGATAGTCTAGTCTTACTTGAACCACAATATTGGCTCCACTACACATAAAATTATCTGAGATGACTCAGAGTCATATCCTACTTCCAGAGATGTGATTCTTGAAAAATCAAAGATTCACAATATGGAAATGATTTGTCATTCAATAATCAAGTATTGGCACTTATCCAGTTTCCCACTTGATGGTAAGGACAGGAAAATGCAGACAGAGGTGTCTGTGGGTGTGGTAGATATCATCCGATTTAGAGAAATAAACACAGAACAACCAGAAAGCAACATGATAGTAGGTAAGGAAACTGAGAGTAAGAAAGGATGAGAGAAAGGGAGGGAGGGAGGAGAAGAAAGCCATAAACATGGAACCCAAAGCTTTTCTTTATTTGGGATGGGGTGTTTTACAGTGCCTCAGAATATCCTTCTAGAAAGGTGGATTATACAGCCTTTAAACAGAGGTGGTTCTCAAGCCCTTTCACCCAGTCCTTTGAAGAAAACTGTAGAGGAACTAGTTACATCAGCCACAGAGCAGAGAGAGGTGAGGAGAGAAGGAGAAGCATGCCCTCTACAACCCAACTCTAGAAAGCAATGTTCAGAGTTTTGTGAGTCTCTAGATAGTCGGCAGTGTTTCAGAGCCGTCTGTGAAAGAAACATCTTTTCTACATAACGTTTCTCCAGACCAGGCATATCATCCTGAGAGGAGTGCTCCAGTGAGCGTCCTCTGTCCATAAGGGACACGTGGAGTGCACACATTGCAGGAAACTTCCTAGATGAGCTATGCAACTTGGCCCTTCGAAAAAGCTTCTCCGGAAAAAGGTTTAGCAAAACTTCATCAGATTCTACGGGCATCACTGACAATCAATAGACTTTTCAAAAAGATGTCACCTTTGGAGGTTGTACTCCCTAGGCTAACAGCATTTAAATTACTAGTGTTTACGATGTTCTTTGGAAAAGATCTTTGATCAAGAAGCAATAGTTAAAAGCATAACTTTGTTCTAGCACTAAGAGGCTGAGAACCCAGATATGGGAAAGAAAATATTCCTAGTGATAGCAACCCATCCCTACCAACACCCCCATCAATTTTCATTTAAATGTACACCTGTTGTTGTGTGATTTGAAAGGTGGCAGCCAGGGAACTCCCTATTGTGTTGATCTGTTTTTTTCTGGAGATACACTCTGATGTCATCTTTCATCATCTCAGTCAGTCTTTCCCCCTCCCCTGAGGAGCATCCTTCCCCATCAGGCTGTGAATAGGCACTCCCTGGGTCCTATACATCAAGGAGCACAAAGAAACTTCCCTTGCCTCTGCAGCCTCATCCTCATATGGTAGCTTCGCTTGATTCCTGAGAGTCCTTCAGTAAACTCACTGCTGTAAATGGCGAAATTATTGACTAGACTCTTTCTTAGTGACCGCTTACCAGAAGGAACTCCAGTGAGGGAGAATGAATACCCATAATGCCTGAGGGGAGAATAAGTCCCACCGCAGAACCAGGAGCTCTGAAGGGAAATGATGAATCCTTGAAAATGGGTCTTTCCATTTTGTAAGGGCACAGGTGTCTAGAACCTGCCTCAAGCCATCTTGACAGTTTTCTGAAGTTTTGAACTCTCAGCAGCATGAGGAGAAACCACACATTGAAAGTCCCAGGGTGTTTCTGCCTGCTTCACTCTGCCTGCCACAACAATGCCAGGATGTGTCTGCTCTTCCTCTCAAGTCAGACAGTTTGCCATTGGCCGAATTGTCAAAGTGGCCCCTTCAAACCCTCCCTTAGCCTTCAGACATCTCCAAGAAGTCCATCATCAGAATTCCCTACCAGATGCTTGAGTCTAGGGCAATGAATGCCTCTCCACACCTTCAGACCACTAGAGGAGCCATTTCTCGGCATGGAAAGGAAACACACATGGCATGGATATCAAAGGAGTGTCCTCACTCATCTGCCCACAGAGGCAACATGTTACATCAGATGAGAGGATAGGTACAGAGTCACACCTACCTTCCTAGAATGACTACTGCCGCAGTGTCTGCATTTATCATATTGTCCAGGCCACCGTTTCTTTGCCTGTGTAATGGGGACAATGTTGTTTGCAGTGTGGGGCTGTGAAAAGAATATATAGGAGCAGCTTAATAAATAAATAAATAAATAAATAAATAAATAAATAAATAAATGATGTAGTCTCCATGGTAGTTTCCTATTCCAATTGAGCATTTAAATTAACTACAGTCATTAATCCCAACAGAGAAAAAGGTTTATTTTGTATATAATTCTTACTTACATTCTATTTTATCTAAGCTCTAGGACAACTAACCCACGAACTTGCATCCCCCAAGACCCAGCAGTGGTTTCTGAAGCTCTGACTGCATATACAATTTTGGAAATGATTTCTAGGCAGAAAGGAAAATGGAGCCCTCTTCTTAGGAAATTAAAAGTGTGAGCTTGCCCTGAGAAATATTTACTTGGAGTGTTCAAATCAATTATTCTATGACTTTCTAACCATCGTCCAACTATTTACTCCATTAGAAACATCACACTAGGGGAGGGGGGCTAGCATGGACTTTTCTCAGTATATTGTAAGAAACCATCCTTAATGTTTTCAGGGATATTCTAGTCAAGCGGCCCCTGTAATGTGATTGCAAAGGACTTTCCCAAAATGGCCTAATTTATCCATGCAGCCAAAGAATGAAAATCTGGGCCTATAGCATAAGCCTCTAAGACTTTCTGAATACAAAAATCCATAGCTTGAACTCAAAGAAATAAAAAGACTCAGCACCAGGCTTCAAATTCCTGAGGTGGGAGTGTTGCACAGATCTCAGCATGCTGACACAGCAACCGGGCAGCTAAGCCAAGGAAAAGAGGCAAGGGGTGGGCATGGAAAAGACAAGAATAAAAGAAAGAGGGTTCCAGCTTCTTTCGTTTTTATAAAAGAATTTCTCAAAATTCTCGGCCTTGGGTGAAGAGTGGATCAAATGGTTACTTTTGAGAAACTTTTCCAATCCAGTATCATAATAGAGTTGGGCAAAATGATGTTGTTTGGGGCCCCCAATGGGAAATCATAAATTCTGGGTTATTAATGGTACTTTATGTACTGCTGGCTCTTAAAAACATTTTTCTGTTCTTGAGTCATGACGGAAGCTACAGCTTGAATTTAATTGTTCAATTTGCTTTTTTTTTTTTTTTTTCTTTCCTGGGTGAGCCAGCATTAGACTTGAGGAACTGAAAGTTTATACAGTTAGCAAGACTCCAGGGAACAGAGCTCAGCTGAGCTGAGCCAGTGAGCACAGCGCCAGAGATTATCTACCCTCCAGGAAAACGCAGATTCAGAAAGAAAGAGGGTGATTAGAAAGAATGGCAAAATGTCTCCATTAGGTTGGTGGGTCTGCCTTTCAAAATAAGAGAAACAAACCAAACAGAAAGCTTCCTCCTTGAAGTTCCTTAACTCCATTTTGATGCTCACTTTGGCTCACTGTTAGACAACTTACATTGTCCCTTAGCAGCTGTGCAAGATCCAGTGAGTCTTTAGGGAGGCTGCGGCCAAGAGTTGAGAGTTTAAGGGAGCAGAAAGGAGATCTCTGCTCACTAAATGATAGGCTGTGCGAATGCTGATGCTTTTTCAGCCTCTGTGCCTGTAAAGAAGATCTCTTAACTCCGGCTGTGGGCCTCACCCTTGTTTGTGTACCATGTTTTTGATGTTTTTACTTGAGCACATTTGAGTTAGACTTGAAGGAAACCAAACTTGTCATTTTCCCCAATCCACACAGAGACTGAAACAGAGTGAAATACAAGACATGGTGTGTCCTCTGTGTGTGTGTGTGTGTGTGTGTGTGTATGCATGTATCTCTCTGTGTATGCATGTGTGTCTGTGTATGTGTATGCATATGTGTATGTCTGTGTGTGTGTATATATGTGTGTGTTCAGGCATGTGTGTCTGTGTATGTGTGTGTATATGTGTGTGTCTGTGAGTGTGTGTGTATCTGTGTGTGTCTGTGTGCATATGTGTGTATCTCTGTATATGTGTGTGCATATTTGTATATGTGTATGCAGGCATGTGTGTGTGTCTGTGTGTATGTGTATGTGTGTGTGTTCATATGTGTGTGTGTGTGTGTGTATCTCTGTGTATGTCTGTGTGTGTGTCTGTATATGTGTGTGCATATGTGAATATGTGTGTATATGTGTGTGTGCAGGCATGTGTGTGTGTAGGCATGTGTGTGTGTATCTCTGTGTCTGTCTGTCTGTGTATGTGTGTGTGTGTCTATGTGTGTGTGCAGGCGTGTGTGTCTGTCTGTGTACATGTGTGTGTGACATGTTGAGCATCCTGAAATCTAATCTGGCCATTGAAAATCCCAGGCTGCTTTTTCTCAATTGTTAGATATTTTCCATCCAGATCTATAACAACGTCAGGTGCAAGTTTTGAGATTTACACAGACAGTGAACTAATATATTACAGGGATCTGAAAAAAAAAAGGACAAACAAAAATTACCTGAAGGGATACTGCACTATAGTCTCAACCCTTTCCTATATAGAGACACCGTGAGCTAGGGCTTCCTGCTCCTTTGGGCCCCAACTATAGATGGGCCCTGTCCTTCTGGGTTGAATTCCTCACTATTTTCCTGTGTCTGAATTTCCTGTAAATGATAAAACTGTAAAACAAAGAGTCATAACATCTGGACCTTCCTGCTTGGGACTTGATGAAGATAAATTGAGTACTAACAGGAAAAGACGGAAGAGCCCCCGTGACAGAGGCCAAGCTCATTCAAAAGGAAGAGCATTCATTTGACTGTGCTCGTGGCTTACTTAAAAACCAATGAAGAGGCAACGCGAAGGGCCCCTGAAGCCATCCCGGTACTCCCTGCTTTCTCTCAGCTCCAGCCTCAGCAGCCTAGAAGTAACTTGCCTCTAAAAACCAGTAAATCATTACTAAACATTGGTATTTTTATGGCACCTAAAAGTTTGGAATCCCCAGGACCACTCTGATAGAACCATAAAATTATTTTCATTGCTATTTCATAAATGTAGTTTTGCTACTATTGTGAATCATAATGTAAATCTCTGTCCTGCAGGATAGCTGATACAAGACTGCCAAAGGGCCAACCTCGACCCCCAGGCTGAGACCGGATGAATTCGCTGCTCTTTGTCCTACTTTAAAAGTTAAACACAAATGCAGGCCTCCTGTCTTCTGCTATCAGGGCTCACTGGGGTAGCAGAGAGATGGAACAGATTAGAACCTAGTCTGGGTTGTCCTTGTCCAATGAACAAACATCTCAAAGTCATCTCTTGTTTATCTCGCAGGAGCCTTGCATATCCCTGAGAAACCTCTAGTGGGGCCATCTCTGAGTGCTCAGAAATAGTCCTCCCCCAGATTGTCTTCACTGTTAGAAATAACTGAATGTTCATCGACTTTTGTCTCTTGTCTCTACACCCCCACACACATACACACACAAGCTGAGTGTCCCTCACCCTCGAAGACGCAGAACAAACTTGCATGTTATCATTTATTATCTCTGATGAAACTTACGTCTGTTTTCACTTCCACAGAGCAATCCAAGTCTTCATGATGCCTCACTAGGGCCTCTTGGAAAGGTGGAAAGGGACCTCTAACAAAGGGGGGAGGGGAGGGAGAGAGCCTGACTTTTTCAAGGGTTTGTTTGCACAGTTGAGGTTTTGGTACACTGGTGCTGGCATCTCTCCCTTTGGAGCCTCCCTTACTATTTGGTGCCAAAAGACTACACAGGAATTTTTACCTCCATTGGGGGCCCAATATTGCCAGTGAAAAAGCAAGTTCCTGTCCTGGTGCTGAACTGAATAAAGAATAAATGTCTTGGATGTATCAAGTTTCTTTGTCAAGCAAACAGAAATAAAGGGATCTAGTTTACTGGGATACTCACAGTGCTCATTAAAATTGATGACTTCGAAGATTCTTCCTTTAACCAGGGCCCTCAGCCAAGAATCTGCTGTGCTGTTAAAGACATCATGTTATTGGACCATTGTAAAACAGACTACTGCCGCTGCCTATGCTTACCCTGTGGGGCTTCAGTGTACCAAGTGGAGAGGCTTGGGGGAGGAACAGAGGGTGATGGACACAGCTATTTGGCCAAGAGACAGCAATGACATGGGACCTAATGTGCAGCCTGATGTTTTCTATCCATAAACATCACATTCAAAAAGGAGCTAGATTAGCATGGGGCGTGGCTTGGTTTTTCTTAGAAATGTGCGACTCTGCAGAAGTGTGCCTTTATTTTTGGCACAAATTGCTATAGCAAATTACATAGCTTATCAGATGTGGTTTTTTGGACTCTGTGGAGAAACCACTGCAGGGACTTGTTCTCTTTGTTCTTTGTTCCCTGTTGGGTATTTGGAATAAAACAATGTCCTGTTACAATTCAGGAACAGGCTTGAATAATGAGTGTTAACAATATTTGTGATCCAATTAAACTCACATTATGACAACTCAGAAAAGTAGATAGGCCTTGCCACTAAAAGAGATTTCCATTCTGCCCTAAGAGATGGGAGTTACAAATGTTAAACCTCTGTGTCCCAGATAAGCAAATGTAAACCCTGGAAGAAAAGGAGAGGGCAGACCCGGGAGAGGGCAGACCCGGGGAGGGGATGGGGGAGGACCGTCACGAGGCTATGCTGATGATTTCCAGTTGTTTCATTGCTGAAAATGGACAGCTTTGAAACATAATTTTATGGGCAAGAATTATCCACCACACAAGAAATTCATGTGTTCATCAACTTATGCATTCATTTATGCAGAGGCAAGGGGAATGCAAAAGACATTAGAAAGGAAACAACAAAGGCCCAGGGAGGCAAAGGCATTGAAAGTAGAGCACATTCCTGAGAATCTATAGGTAGGAGAGCCATCAATGTGGCGGGGCAGAGGCTGGGGTTGGGTTGCGGGGGAGAGGTCCTGATCAGAAACTCCAAAGATCCATAGGTTTTCAAGGGCTTTGTTGCTGTTGGCTGCAGTTGTGTGTCTTAAACCCCTTTCCTTGAGGGACATGTTATAAGGAAACCTAATGCAGAATACAGGGAGAAAGGCAAGCAGAACCCCACCTCATTCTTCCATTTCCTCTGCACTTGGACTATTGTCCAGTACTATCCAAGTGCTCACAGTGTGGAAGCCACTTATAGAGAAAAGGTGTGCAGTGCAAAAGGAAAGGCAGGCAGCAAGCTGACATGGAGAACAGCATGCATAAAGCTGAAGACGGGGCTGAGTGCTAGATTCTCAATTAGCACAAGTGACCATGTACACAAAGTAGTCAGGCTGAAGTTGGTTCACTTGGCATTGGGGACCACTAAATATCTTTAAGGAGGGAAGCGATTAGATAAAACTGAACACTTAAGAAGACTGGTGCAATAGTCATGTGCTAATGGGCCAGGAACCAAGAATGCCCCTCATACCAGAGCTACAACACCAGGGTACAGCTACTCAGCAGGTCTTAGCCACTGAGTGGATATGAAAATTTTAAAAAATGAGGACTGGTGCTATATCTCTGTGGCAGAGTACTTACCTAGCGCATGTGGTCCTGGATTCAGTCCCAAGTATTAAAAGAAGAAGAAAAACAAATCAACTTTAAGTAATCAGACTGAATGAGAAATATTTTATATCACATGGTTGTAAGACTCTAAGGGTTTTGTCATGGTCGCTATCTCTATTAGTCATTATATAATTATGTGACTATTTTACTACAACTTTATAATCCTATACTACAAAAAAACCCATGAATTTTGAGTGCTTATATACTAAATACTACAATTTACATATAAAATATTAAAAATTCAATTAAAGGTATTTTATGTAATCAGCATTGGTCCACTAAATACAGAGTAGCATAGGAAGGAGTAAATTGCCACCCAAATAATTTTCAAATTAAGAAACTCAATGAATGTTGGTGCCACTGGTATTGCAAAAAAGAATCGGGCAAGTTTAATTTTTATCGTATATTTCTTAGATCTAAATGCAGATTCCCTGGTCTTGCATTACCAATTGGGCCAAGAGTTGTTGAATGTCAGTGATGGGTACAGAAACCAGGCCAACAGCAAGAAGAGCTGCAAGAATGAATTAGCTCGCCTGAGAGAGTGAGTTTAAAGACAAGAGAGAAGAAGGAGCTGTGGATGCTTATGCAAAAGTCAAAGGGAAACCCAGAATAGTCCAGAAGTAAAGAATGCTGCTTTGAGGGTAAATTTGGAGTGGTTTTGCCAGACACCCACACTCTGAGACATTTATATACTGTAACAGGAAGAAATCCTCTTTTTAAAAAGTCTACGTTTTTTTTTAAAAGAATTTTAGAAGAGGAAATAAAAAGTCCAATTAATGAAGAGGAGCTCAACCCATTTTGAAAACACTATCAGAATCTTTTACTGTATTTATAGAATGTGGTTAACCGCCTGGCCCCACATGTGCTAATGGGGCCCTGCTGAGAAACACTGTTTAGGGCCCATAGCCTTTCACCACCTTCTCTCTCTCCCCTGTGCCCACTTTCTTCATAACAACACACAGTATAGTTCTTCCTCATTAAAGAAGTCACGTCACATCCCCAAATCTCCGCTGCAGTTGTGGTTGTTTTCTCAGCTCACCCAAGTCTTCCTGTTTGTTTTTGTTGTTACTGCTATAGCCGTTGCTTTGTGGGGGTGTGAGGGGCTGTGCTTGTTCAGTTCTGTTCTTAGGTTATTAAAAAGAAGAAAGGAAAAAAGATAAATGAATGACACAAAATATAATTCCTTTCTTGCCAAAGACATCTGTACTCCACACCCATTTGAACTCAGGCTATTAAGACAAACATTTTCTTTCTTAAAGATAGGGTCGAGACAAGGATATTTTAATGACAATGTGGCAACATAGACTTTCAATGGATCATTTTCTCCTATGAGAAATTATGTATATTTTGTCTAGAAACTGAATAGGTATGGATTTCAGTATTTAGGTGTTAATTAATGAAATTATAGTTATTTTAAAATTAAGTCTAATGTAGATGGCAAGAAGTCAGAAAAAGGAAACTCCAGGAACAAAAAAACATGAGCAATTTTCCTTCAGAAAACACTACACAGGCTGAACTCATGCTTCAACGATTGTTTAATGACAATAATAATAATAATAACAATAACAATAATAACCAAAAACCTATGATGGGTACAAGGACAATATAGAGCCAGTGTGACTGCCACTAAACCTAGGCACTATGCATCATTAATTTGTCTCCTCTTAAAGCAACTTCTCATCTAGGAAACCATTGAGGATTCTGTGTATATACCAGAAGCCCCACGTGAGCATCTGCAATGTGGTCAGTTCTCCGTTGTTCAGAACAATGAGGGTCTGGGTCCCTGTTCTCATATAGCTCAGGTTCCTGACAGCTCCCACCACGGTTCACCTCAGTATTGTTTCTGGTTTCTCACCTTCTCAAAGACCTCTCAGGGATCTGACTCAACACTGTTGGCTCTTGCTATTTTTATCACTTGTGTCTATGAGATATAAAAACTTTAACTAGAGTAATCGAGAGATGACTTTCTAGTTAAGAATGTTTGCTGCTCTTACAGAGGACCAGAGTTTGATTCTCAGCACCCACATCAAGTAGCTCACAACTGCCTGTAACTCCAGCCCAGCAGATCCAGTGCCATGTTGGGACCTTCATAGACACCTACACACATGTAGCATATATGCACACATACACACACACACACTCACAAATAAGTCTTATAAAACAACTTTAGTTATGATTTGACCCCATTTCCCAATACTAACTGCTTCCTTTTGTGTGTCTACCTTGACACTTGTCCTCAGTCTAATTCTAAATTGCAAGAACAGTCAACTGACGTGTCAGGATTACACCCATCCAATACTCAGCCCAAAGCAGGAAATATCCAAGAGTCCTCCTCTAAAAAGATTCTAAAAATTTTTCAGGTCAAAAAAAGAATGTCAGCTACCTTGTGTAATGGTGGAGGCAGGAACAGAGGCCATGTCCTACATACACTGAGAATCAGGCAGAGATAAATAAGTGATGAAGAAGCAGGAGGAAGAGAATTCAGAAAAAGAAAGTAGTGGGGAGGTGTGGAGGGCACCATACACACCAGTGGTGCCCTGACGCCCTCACAAAACAAGAACAAACTGTATGGGTACCATGGCAGGCAAACAGGAAACCCTGCAGCATGCTGAGTGCTCTCCACAGCTAAAAGGGCCTCTGGTATGTCGGGCAAAGCACAGTCAAATCGTGATTTCAGGTTGTCCAAATGGTGCTCTGCATAGAGCAAAGCAACCCACCCTTTGTCGATGACAAAGCATGTCACCGTTTCCTATTTCCACTGTACTGATTTTTTTCATTCTTTCTTTACATGTGCAGTCCTTGTTTTCTCTAAAGATTTGTTATCTTTATATATGCAGCTTATCCCTTTCCTATAACAAGAATGATCTTCTGACCTGATATTTTTCATGGTCTCTGTGTTCCTCATAATTCTCATGTGTGTGTGTGTGTGTGTGTGTGTGTGTGTGTGTGTGTGTGTGTTTCTTACAACCAGGCCTCTGAGCTGGAGCTTGCTGGTTTGACGTCAGTGAGTTCCAGCAAAGGCCAAGGATCCACCTGTCTTCACTGTTCCTGACCCGGGTTTATGCGTGTGTACCACCATGCTCTGCTTTGACAGAGGTACGGAGGATTGAACTCACATCCTTGTGCTTTGCTGACTGAACTGTCTCCCCACTCTTTTGTCCCAACCCCCTCATAATAGTCCTTGAAGCTTAGCACCTCTAAACATTTCAGTAAATGCTGTTGTTCTTCAGGAAGAGGAAAAACAAGTTACACTGTGTATCAGGAGTTAATGGAGTATCCCCAGGCAAGCTCATCACAGCTGCTCCCTTAAGTACCAAGAATTCCTGAGGAATGACTGGTGGATTCTATCTGGAGCCAGGGCAGCATTCAAGAGGAGGATGTCTGGCCCTACCTTACTATCGAGCCAGTTCCCATTGGCTGACCAGTCTGAACCAGTCTGAGTTTATTCCTCTTTCTCAGCATGGCTTGGCTCTTGTTGATTCTATGATTGAAATTTTTCCTCTGATTCAAAAGAAGTCATTCACCGTGGCACGGCCTGTGAAACACAACTTCTGCAAAACCTGACGGCCTCAGTCAACTCACCGTCTCATCAGTGCCTACTGTTAATAACACTGGTCTGCCCCCGGCATCTCAGTCGACTTACTCTGTGACTGTAAACTTGGTGTGCTGTGAATTGTCTTCTTTTCCTTTTGCCTGGTCTCCAGGCACATAGAGAAGACACTGCTTTGTAGCATGATGTTGTGCTTTTCAGGTATACAATGGTGATAAATAAAAAATAGTGCCCCTGAAAGTAGTAGAAACAGAGTGGAGATAAATCACATACCTAAGTCTCTGTCTCTGTCTCTCTGTCTCTCAGAAACACACACACACACACACACACACACACCACTACCACCACCACGTCCATCACAATCACCATCACCACCACACCACCATCACCACCACACCATGTGGTGGTTATTTTGGGTGTTATTTAAAAATCACAGTAACCCTATGAACTATGTACACACGTCACTTCTATCAAACCAACGCCGAAACTTTAAGCATGTTATACAATTTCCCCAGAGTTGTTGACTTAGTGAGGCCACTAGACCAGATGCTTCACCCTCTCTAACTCACGACAGTGTAATGCTTCATAGATAACCTTCACAATACAATAGTCCCTGAGCTTTTCAAAAAGCCTGGATCCCCGTTCCCCATGGCCTTTCTCAACTCTGTCCTTTCTCCTTTCAGTGTTTAATATCTCCAACATATTGACGATATGCAGATATCAGAGAGAAGGACAGGCTCTACGCCCTCTTCCCCCCAGTGTTACATGTTAACAATACCACACTGTGTTTCCCAGCAAATGTGCACAGTAGGTTCTCCTCATCAGCATGTGCACTTGTTCTTCAGGACTTCTGAGTCAGTCAGGATTGGAACACATGAGTGGATGTATGTCAGTCTTCTTTTTTAAAATGTATTTATTTATTTTATGTATGTGAGTACACTGTAGCTATACAGATGGTTGTAAGCCTTCATGTGGGTGTGGGAATTGAATTTTTAGGACCTTTGCTCACTCTGGTCAACCCTGCTAGCTCCTGTAGGCCCCGATTGCTCCAATCAACTCTGCTAGCTCAGTCCCTGCTTTGCTTGCTCCAGCCCAAAGATTTATTTATTATTATACGTAAGTACACTGTACCTGACTTCAGACACACCAGAAGAGGGCGTCAGATCTCATTACAAGTGGTTGTGAGTCATTGTGTGATTGTTGGGATTTGAACTCATGAATCTTCAGAAGAGTAGTCAGTGCTCTTATCCACTGAGCCATCTTGCCAGCCTGTGTGCCAGTCTTCTATACAGAAGAAATGTCAATGCAAACAGTACCCCGTAGTAAGAACTATACGTGCAATAGTCTATGCACAAGGCTTATGTCACTTGATTCTCATAAGGTCTCCCAGACACACATTACACAAATAGTTTAAGTTGCCAATTGAGGGAAGTTAAGTAATTTACACAGGGTTAATAAGTTAGTTATTGCTATGGCATTTATCAGAATCAAGATTTGTGTTTATTTCGTCCAAATTTTCCCCTCACGCTAGGAGAGGAGGGGTGGAATTGAATCAAGCCATTCGCTTGGCCATGCCTACAGAAGAGAGCAGGAGTCTGCAGTCATGTGGAAAGTTCCTTCATAAGAAAGAGGCTCCTTGCACAGCCCCGGAAGAGAGGGAGAATGGGAGGGGAAGAGAAGAATGCAGGAGAAGAAAGGGGAGGTGGGCTGTGTAAGGAACTACCTACACCTTCGGAATTGGCACGAGATACTTTTCTTCACTGTTCTTGCTCAGAAAACAAACCTGTTTGAAACACTGAGGACTCCACATGTATTCGGTTAATAATTTACCAGCTGAAACCATTAAAAATGTTGACAAAAGCATTCCCATTTACTATGGGTGTCCATGGGGTATTTGAAACCACTCCTTACTTTTATACACTCCCAGGTTATTGCTGAGTGTCCCAGCTCAGGGGCACCAGCAAAGGTGACCTGGACTAGCAGTGGAGCGAACCTGGGTTTAAACACACAACTGCCCTGATTTCCATACACAGGCACTTTATTACTAAGTGCTGGCTCAGGCCTGTGTAGGCAAATAACATGTGCCAAAGGATGAAAAATAGAACATGCCTGTTCCCTTTGGGGTCAAACAACCCTTTCACAGGAGTCACCTTAGGCCATCAGAAAAGTCAGATATTTACATTACGATTCATTGCAATAGCAAAATACAGTTATGAGGTAGCAACAAAAACAATTTTATGGTTGGGGGTCACCACAACGTGAGGAACCGTGTTAAAGGGTTGCAGTCATTAGGAAGGTTGAGAACCACTGCCATAGAGTATTCCTTAAGTTCTAGATTCATGTTCCATTTCTACCACGCCCACCAATTTTGACCAGTACATCAGTTAGTATGGGTTTAGCTAAAAATAACAGAAAATACGTCTAAAAGTGGCTGGAACAAAGACAGTGTGTTCTATTGTGTGCAGCTTGAAGCAGAGTTTCAGAAGTTCCACTGTGGTTAAAATTGTCACTCCATGTCCTGTGACTGCCTCTGTACTTTGCCAGATCTTTTAAACTATCTCTTCCAGTGACCTTCGGGTGGCTACTAAAGTATCTGTGGCACATGAGAACAATTCAAACCAGAGCAAGTAAGAGAGTATCTGACTTTTGTATCTGAGAAGGAACAGGGGGGGGGGGGGTGGAGGGATTTTCTAAAGAATTGTCAAAACTGGGCACAAGCCAAAGCATGGGCCCAGTCACTTAGCAAGGCCTGTGACAGATTCTGCATAAGTCTTCAAGGGTTGGCCCCAGAGGCTGCCCTCAAGCCTGTAAGCATTCTAAGGAGGGTGAACAAAGTAAAGGAGGTAACAGGTCGGTTTTGAAGAAAACAAGCATTACCTTCCACATTAAGATGTCTACTAGCTTCTTCATGACTCAGTTGCCTCACGTCACAGGGCAAGAAGCAGACTCGAGGCCCCCTGATAATCCAAATTCCATAATTCAGAGATAAGGTGTGACCTCTGCTTAATACTAGAATCAAAATAATTTAACTATATAATAGATTTTCCCAGAAAATGAAAAGGCTCCATTATCAGAAAGGTAAACTGAGTCAGGGAAAGACAGTAAATAGTGCATCACTCTGCATCTCCCCAACTCCTGCCCCCACCAAGAGGTCAAGGGGGCAAGCTATGATCGCCCCCAAATTCTTAAGTCTAGAAGAAAAACTATGCCCATAGCAGCAGCCAACAAACTGTAGTGTATTGCCACATCTCAAATGGCAAAGATCTACTCAGGCAAAAGAATGAATACTTGAATTTCTATTGATAATCTATATTATCCTTTTATTTATCTGTGTGTTGTTTATAATGTTATAATATTATATAATGTGATAGTATACTGTTAATACTATTATTATATAATATAATACTATTACAATATTGATAATATATAATATTTCAATGCTTTATAATAATACATTACAAGAGTAGCACATGTATGTGATTGACAGCTATGCAGAAAGACAGGGGAGCAGGTAACTTTAAAAAATGTTTTCACTCAGGGTGAAACGTTTCCAGCTTCAGTCTGCACCTGGAGTTGATCCTGTGCCACAGCTCTACATACTTAAATTCCACCCACAGAGAGCTGGTCTCCCAGGAGTGTTGACACACAGGCTTACAGGAGGGACAAGCCACAGTCAGAGACAGCAAGACCAGCTAACACCACAGATAACAAGATGGTGAGAGGCAAGTGTGTGAGCGCCCGACTTGCCAGCAAAGCAGATGCCACAACAGGATCCTTCTGCAACATGTTTATTGGGAGAGCATTTACTGCGTAGGCAAGAAGACCCCGAGCCCAGAACTGGTGCTCCTTATACAGGCCTAGGAGAGGCGTGTCTCACACCCGGATTGGTTATGCATTCTACCTCATTTGCATGTTCCTCATCTGATTGGTTATTCTCTCTCAGTATCTCACTGAGCCTCATTATCATACCTCATTTGCATGTCTCTCATCTGATTGGTTATTCTCTCTCAGTACCTCACTGAGCCTCATTATCTTACCTCATTTGCATGTCTCTCATCTGATTGGTGATTCTCTCTCAGTACCTTACTGAGCCTCATTATCATGCCTGGGCCAGGCAGTGACTTGGTGAAAAACTTTACTGTAGATATACACATTGGTTGTTTACCCAGACTTTTGCGTGGTGGCCAGCGGTAACCAGCGCCACCTTGTAATGGCATATGTGGCTTCCCACACAAGTGTAAGAGCACAGGAACAGAAACCAAGGCTACTTGGTATCATCAGAACCCAGTTCTCCAACCAAAGCAAGACCTGGATACCCCTACACACCAGAAAAGCAAGACTCTGCTTTAAAATCACATCTCATTATGATGATAGAGGACTTTAAGAAGGACATAAATAACTTCCTTAAAGAAATACAGGAGATCACACTTAAGTATGTAGAAGCCTTTAAAGAGGAAACACAAAAATCCCTTAAAGAATCACAGGAAAATACAACCAAACAGGTGAAGGAATTGAACAAAACCATCCAAGATCTAAAAATGGAAAAAGAAACAATAAAGAAATCACAAAGAGAGACAACCCTGGAATTAGAAAACCTAGGAAAGAGATCAGGACTCATAGATGAAAGCATCACCAACAGAATACAAGAGATAGAAGAGACAACCTCAGGTACAGAAGAGATCATAGAAAATATTGACACAACAGTCAAAGAGAATGCAAAACACAAAGCAACCAACCCAAAGCATCGAAGAAATCCAGGATACAATGAGAAGACCAAGCCTAAGGATAATAGGTATAGAAGAGAAAGAAGATTCCCAACTTAAAGGACAAGTAAATACCTTCAACAAAATTATAGAAGAAAACTTCCCTAGCCTAAAGAAAGAGATGACCATGAATGTACAAGAAACCTACAGAACTCCAAACAGACTGGACCAGGAAAAAAATTCCTCCCATCACATAGTAAACAAAACACCAAATGCACTAAACCAATAAAGAATATTAAAGGCAGTAGGGGGAAAAGGTCAAGTAACATATGAAGGCAGACCTACCAGAATTATACCAGACTTCTCAACAAAGACTATGAAAGCTAGAAGATCTTGGGCAGTTGTCATACAGACCATGAGAGAACACAAACACCAGCCCAGGCTACTATAACCAGCAAAACTCTCAATTACCATAGACGGAGAAAACAAGATATTCCATGACAAAACCAAATTTACACAATATCTATCCACAAATCCAGCCCTACAAAGGATAATAGATGGAAAACTCCAACACAAGGAGGGAAACTATACCCTACAAAAAGCAAGAAATCTTTCAACAAACCCAAAAGAAGATAGCCACACAAACATAATTCCACCTCTAACAACAAAAATAACAGAAAGCAACAATCACTATTCCTTAATATCTCCGAACATAAATGGACTTGATTTCCCAATAAAATGACATAAACTAACACTGGATACTGCAGAGAACCAAATAATCCTATCAAAAAGTTAAGAACAGAGCTAAACAGAGAATTCTCAACTGAGGAAACTTGAATGGCCGAGAAGCACCTAAAGAAATGTTGAACATCCTTAGTCATCAGGGAAATGCAAATCAAAACAACCCTAAGATTTCACCTCACACCAGTCAGAATGGCTAAGATAAAAAACTCAGGTGACAGCAGATGCTGGTGAAGATATAGAGAAAGAGGAACACTCCTCCATTGCTGGTGGCCTTGCAAGCTGGTACAACCACTCTGGAAATCAGTCTGGTTGTTCTTTAGAAAATTGGACATAGTACTACCTGAGAACCCAACTATACCACTCCTGGGCATATACCCAGAAGATGCTCTAACATGTAATAAGGACACATGCTCTACTATGTTCATAGAAGTCTTATTTATTATAGCCAGAAGGTAGAAACAACCCAGATGTCCCTCAACAGAGGAATGGATACAGAAAATGTGGTACATTTACACAATGGAGTTCTACTCAGCTATTAAAAACAATGCCTTCAAGAAATTCAAAGGCAAACGGATTGATCTAGAAAATATCATCCTGAGTGAGGTAACTCAATCACAAAAGAACCCACGTGTAAATACAGGGATAAAGAGTGGAACAGAGACTGAAGGAAAGGACATCTAGAGACTGCCCCACCTGGGGATCAATCCCACATGCAGATAGCAAACCTAGACGTTATTGCTGATTCCAAGAAGAGCTTGCTGACAGGAGCCTGATACAGCTGTCTCCTGAGAGGCTCTGCCAGATCCTGAACAATACAGATTTGGATGCTCTCAGTCAACCATTGGACTGAGCACAGGGACCCCAGTGGAGCAGATAGGAGAACGACTGAAGGAGCTGAAGGGGCCTTATCTGGCATCAATGGGAGGGGAGGCCCTTGGTCCTGTGAAGGCTTGATGCCCCGGTGTGGAGGAATGCTAGGGCAGTGAGGTGGGTGTAGGTGCACGGGTGAAGGAGCACCCTCATAGAAGCAGGGTAAGGGGCAATGGGATGGGGGATTTGCAGAGGGGAAACCGAGAAAGGGGATAACATTTGAAATGTAAACAAATAAAATATCCAATAAAAATGATTTTGCTGCTTATTTTTTAAATTGTAATCCAATTACATTTCTCCTTTCCCTTTCCTTCTTCAGAACTTTCCCATCTCCTCCTCCTCCAGATTCATGGCCTTTTATTTCATTAGTTGATACTGTGTGCAGCTATAGATAATCTTTTTCTGCAAAGAGTGTGAAGCTTAGGACTTCTCAAAGCATGTGTAGAGCTGGGGTAGTTTGATCCCCCCACCCCCACCCCCGCAGCAACCCGTACAAAACAACCACCACCAAACCAAACAAACAAAGAACTGTTAGCATTTCCATGGCTTCAACTAGACCACGGAAGTGGAAGAGAAAAGGACCATGCAGAAAGTGACACAACTGGATTTCTGACTGATAAGGGGGTTAGAGTGCTCTACAGAGCAGCAAAACAGATTCCAGGCTGGTCTTCAATGTCCTGGTCTTTCACAGGCTCTCTGACCTCTGTTTACCAGAAGGCTTCCACGGTCGTTTTCCTCACCCACCCCCATTTCCTGTATTAGGAGGTGTTGGGCCTGGCCTATGCAACAGCAATCTACAGCAGTCAGAAACCAGAGGTTTTCCTGGTTCTCTGGACAGTTGCTCATCACTAAGCAGGAAACAAGTTGGGGAGGGCCACAAGACTCTTGGTGTCTGGCTCTGAGGAGGTACAGATGAAGATGTGATACCAGAGAGAATGAGGGGCTACAGAGAAAAGGACAAAAAAGTAGCCATCTGGGGAGGAAGTTAGGAAGTCAGAGCTAGATGGAAAGCTGCAAAGAAACTTCTCGAATCCCTGGTGTGTGAGTTGTGAAGGAGAGAGGAGCAGATCTCCAGTCAGAATGGGGTTAGAATGGCAAGATCCTCCATTGTCTACCCAAGGAAAACGATGGCAGCGAAGCAGAAGTTTTTCTTAGGATTCAGTGTCTCTGTCTCTTCCTCCCTGTGGTTTCACTGGGCTATGAAGACGCAGTCTGGGCGTGACCTGACACTCACTGGAACGCAGCTTTCCCTGGACACACCAATCTGCCCATCCCAGGACACCTAGGGACAAAGAACAGGGAAATGTACAACCCTTAGGGTTGCTTGTGAGCTTGAAGAAAGGGGTGGGGAGAGAGAGGGTTGCAAAAGGAGCAATCAACGACATAAGAGAGGGAGTATGGAAGGAACAGAAGTGTTCAATCCAACATGCATGTCTCTTAGGTTTATTGGATGGGTTTAATCTCACGGTCTGCTATAAGCAAATTGAAACCTGATCCTAAATTCATTCCAATAAGACCATAATTTAAAGGGCATAAAGTTCTGCTCAGAAAAAGGCTTCCCTTCAGCCTTCTTTTCACTCCCACATTTACTTCTCGGGCTTAGACAAAGGCTTTGTGCTTTAACTCTCCTGCACAGTGGAGACAGAGTATCTGTGTTGATAATGACTCAGCACAAGGGCTCTTGAGTCTTTCCCCCACTACTTTCAGAAGAAACAGGGCTGGATTGCTTAATTGTTCCTTCCTGAACTGTAGAAGAAAAGGACTCAGGACTCAGGAGTCAGAAGGGCAAGATTAGAGCCTTGACAGATACAGAGAAAATGGTTTTCGCTAAGATAAACAAGGATTTTTACCATCAAAATAGGAAATCCTTCAAAGCACTATGGTGCTTAGTCGCCAGTCAGTTAAAACAGCAAAGGAAGGGAAAGAGTGGGAGAGAGTTAATCTATATCCAGAATTCTTAATTAGATGGTTAAAAGCAAAACAAAACAAAGAGAAAAATAGCCTTAGCAGCCAAGCCTGTGTGTTCAAGTTGAGCAAGGAAAAAGGACTTTGAACTGAAGTTGCAGGCACCAGCATACCACCCTAAGCCAGTGCACTCTTGATAGAAGCAGCTAGCCACTATTCTGGAAACTTCCTTCCCTGCTGAGAATCTATTAACAATTTTATCTTCTCCAAACTCAAAGCCAATTTTGTAAATAAATGGAAAACTTTTTAAGACAAATAATGCTTAATCATTTGTAAATTGTACAATGGCCCTGATTTACAAAAGATCTCCTCTCTAATGAATAATCCAGGGGAGTCTAGACTCACCCCTACAGGAAAAGCCTGTTTTCCTTTCACCCACATTTCCTCTCTCACAAACACCAAAAATGCTTCCCAGACTAACTTTAACTAGACTTGCTAGATACCAGAGAGAGAACACCCAGAGATAGCCTATGCAATTTTACTGATAATTGGGTAGAATAAGGAAAAAGAAATCAACATATTTAAGTATTATATAATGAAGAGGGGGTTGAGATATGAAGGTGGTCACCTATAGGCTCCTGACTGGAATACAAACCTTTCTGTACCTATCATGTGTCTCTCTCAAAGTACATTTTCATTTGTAATTAAAATCCACCGTGATTCACACCCTTGGTTGGTTTGAACTCTGTTTCTGTTTTCATCTTCAACTGAAAGTTAACTGGGTGTTGATTACTTGTTGAATAGACTCCACCTCAGCAAGCATTGTGAAGCTGCAGCTCAGAATGCTCACTCCAGGGCCTAGCACTGCTCAGATGCCATCTACGGTCCATCTTGCCAAGGAATGAAGATTAAATGAGAACGACTTTTCCTTCACTCCCTTCTTGCAACTGTAGGCAGAAAAACTGAAGCAAAGGATAAAAAGAGAGAAAGAGAGGGATGGAGGAGACAGGGAGAGCATACTTTGTTGCTGGTCTATCTTCAATGTTACACATTACTCCCAGCAAGCAATGTCTTTAATGCTTTTAACTCGAATGTCAGTTTAATAACATAGTGATAATCAAAGTCTCAGATGCCAGGCACCTGCTTGTTTCTGTGCTCTCTTCCAAAATGTTAACCCAGCACTTGAAAAAAGCAGTCAGATCTCTGTGAGTTCAAGGCCAACCTTGTGAGTTCCAGGATGACAATGCTGTGTAGAGACAACCTGTCTCAAAATACACACATACACACACACACACACACGCACACACACACACACACACACACACACACACAAGATAATTCTTCACCAATGTGTATCTGACAGCCAGGTTCACCAGGGTCAGCTCTCCAGCTCCAGCTGGTGATCTAATTACAGCAAAATACAATCTGGAGTCACACCTGGCCCTGTGGCCAGATCACCTGACATGTTTGGGTGAAACCAAATGGACAGGGACTCAAGTTCTAGGCAGTAAGTAAGTCATAACAAGCAGTCCCTTCTTGTCTTTTATGCAACTTGTTATTTCCTTTGCAGAAGGTCTGTCTGAGAATGATTGCATAGTTGTTGTTAGTTAAGGTATGTCTGGGCCCTGGACTCAAGGGTCTTCAACTGAGTCCAAAGGTACCTACTCTCAAAAGAAAGACAGACATTCAGTCATAGGCCCAGAGGGCCCATAAACAAACCAAACAACAACAACAAAAACCAAATGAGATACACAGGAGATCTCTGTATAATTGTAAACCATTTTAAAAGGCAACTCAGAAATAATATGCGAGCGACTGCAAAAGTCTGTGTTTTCTGAAGACAAAGACAGGTCACAGCCCTCTCTCATTGTGTACATGGAGATGTAAACACAAGCTCAGAGTCAAGGCTGACAAGTGCAGCTCATAGCAAAGCAAATTGAAACCTTCGGCATCCTTTGGCTTTTTTGAGCTCATCTGACAGACTCACATCGGGTCATCTTCATTATAATAACAGGCAACATTTTTTTTCCAGTACCAATTATGTGCCAGGCCCAATCGCCCAGTGAAGTATGGATCCGTACAGTTGGCTGTTGATAAAACTGCAGCTCGGGGGAGGAAGAACCATGAACCACAGAGCTGGAATCTGGCCCTGGGTCTGAAGACTAGATGACATGACTTGTGCCTACTCTATAAACACACTTGCCTGCGTAAGGATATGGCCACCCTCGCTGGGTCTACGATGGTTGGTTAGGTCCATCTCCGTGTTTAGGAGTTATTTAAACTCATTCCTAAGAGTTTGCTAAACACAGATAAATATAAATTCTTTCCACGGTCACTCTAGGGGTAGTGGGATCACGAGTTCAATACAAAGTGAGGTCAACATGGTTGCCCTTTTGCATAAGTGATTGGGATTTTTTTTTCACAAATGATGAATAACTTTTATATTCACTTTAGTTATACTAGTTATGATTTCACAGGTATTAACTGCCAAACTATTCTTTAAGACTTTCTCCCACACCTCCATTTTCATCTGGTTTGCCATTTGTGCTATGCATTTCTTTCTCTAGGTTCTTTCTAAACAGTTTGGCCCGGACTACCCATAAATGTAAATACATGCATTTTAATTGTAGCCTCATAAGACAATGTTTACATTTTTCTGCACTCTTCCTGGTTATTCAAATTTTTTTGCTGTGTTCACTTAGTTCTTCCTAGAATAGTTTCCTCATTCACTCGTGTTCCTTTTTTAAACCAGGGTCTGGATTTTGAGTTTCTTTCTCGGTTTCCATTCCCTTCATCTTCTCTGGGTTTAACAAAGCCCTGTGGGGAGTAGAGAGGCACATAGTTCTGAGTCAGTCTCCCTAGGGTTGAAATCAGTCTCTGTTGTTTAATACTTGACCAAGTTATCCTTGTGGTCTCAGTTTCGTCAGTCACAAAAAGAAGATTAAAAGGGCCCCAGTTCATATGATGGTTACTAGGCTAAGGGAAGCAATCAATGCAGAGTGTTAAGAGATTGGTTTTGTTGATGCACTGTTGTTGTTGTTGTTGTTGTTGTTGTGTTTTGAGACATGGTCTCACTGAGTAGACCTTGTCTGGCCTAAAGCTCAGGGTGTAAATCAACCTATCCTTAAACTCAGAAATCCACCTACTTCTGCCTCCTGAGTGATGGAATTTAAAGCATTTACCACAACACCCAACCAAAGGTGGTAGGGTGTATGCTCTCAATGAATATTTTTGGGGGTTTGGGGTTTTGGTGGTTTTGTTTTTGTTTTTGAGACAGAGTTTCTCTGTATAACCTCCCTGACTGTCCTGGAACTTGCTTTGTAGACCAGCTGACCTTAAACTCACAAGGATCTGCCTGCCTCTGCCTCCCGGAGTGCTGGGACTAAAGGCATGCACCACCACGCCCTGCTTAATGGTCCTCTGCATTCCTGCATTCTGTTGGTTTGTGTGTTTTGGTTATGGGTGTTTTTTGTGTTTTGTTCTTTGAGACAAGGTTTCTTTGTGCCCTGGCTGTCCCAGAACTCACTCTGTACTCCAGGCTGGCCTCAAACTTATGGAGACCTGCCTCCAGAGTGAATATTGGTTTTTTGTTTTTGTTTTTTTCTACTGTTACTTAAAACCTCGTGAACATCCTAGTTGCCACTCTCAGCACCCCTTGTACAAATGTATGAATTTCCTGTATTTTTTTGGCCTGTATCCCACTAACATTAAATTGTGTGGCAATCACAAATTTGAGGAATATATATTTCCTCATAAACAGTTACTTAGAGAGTTTGGATAAAGTCAGAGTAACGTTCTCTGTTGTTGCACAGTGAAATCATCTCTCTTACCCAGCTTTTATTGCCATTTCTAAGTTGTTTTCCCCAATTGTGAGTAGCAAGTCTCCTTTCCGAATATTTTGAAGTTTCCCAGGATGGTCCAAGGAAAACTGAATTATCAAATACAATATGAAAATCTGTATGTATTTTACCCCCACTTCTCTCTTTGGGCAAATTTGCATCATAGTATAAGGTATTTATCTGAAACTAGTAATTGTGTACTAAAAGAAACCTTTTCTTTCTCTTCTCTACATAGTGTTCAATGATCCTAAACTGGATAATCAAATTCTAAATCTCCTAGATAGGTGCAGAATCTCGTCTTGGGTTCTGAATCTGAAGTCTTTGTATAAATTACACCTTATGTGAGAGGATAGATCTAGCCACACAGTCTTTCAGTGTCCCCCACAAGCTCATTTAGATCTCTTAACAATCCTCTTTGCTAGCGTAGTCTCCTTGTGACTGTCAACTTAAGGCAGAGCAATATAATGAATTTGGATAGTATCAAAACAAAGAATAGGGAATCAGATGAAAAAGATACCCTGGGGGGGGGGGGATATCAAAGGGATCCTTAACATTTTTTTTAACTTCTAAGAACAACTTTAGTTTCACAAGATGACTGAGAGAAAATACACAGATTTCTGATATGTCTCAGCCCTGCTATAAACATTCTCCTGCCACTGTCAACCTATCCTTCCAAATTAGTACATTTTTTAAACAATCCTAGACTGGGAGTCATTATTGTCATATCCTAAGTTCACATTAGGGCCCATCATTGTGATTTATATATTCTGGTTATTTGGTGAAATGTGTGTGTGATGATGTGTCCTTAACTGTAGTAGCACACAGGGTCTTTTTCTCTTCTTTAGGTCCTCAGTACTCCTGTTCTCACGTCCCTTCCTCTGGGTCTGGTAACCACTGATCTTCTTACTGTGTCCGTGGCTTCCCTTTTCTACAATGTCATACGGTTGGAATCATAACATGTAAACTCTTACATCCCATTTTCTTGGAATACTCAGTATATATTTTAGTTTCTATTATGCTTTTCATGGATGAGCATTTCTTCACCGTATGGATATACCACAGTTTATCCATTCATCTGTTGAAGAACCTCTATCTTCCTCTTACTCCCAACTCTGGGACTTGTAAATAAAGCTGCTATAAATACCTGTTTGCGATGACTTAGTCCATCTCAAAGACTAAGCTAGCTATGAATTTGAAGTCCTGTTATATTTCACATCCATCATCACATCGAAGAAATGTTCCTTATGTAGTATTTCATCTATTGAACTCAATATGAAGATGGGGAAAGAGAACATAGCTCAGCCTTCCTAGACCTCAAGTTCAAGTGAAGAAGCTTAAACAAAAAGGAGAATTGAAGTTATCTTAAAATTAGGGTGGTGATTCAATACCTTGCAAATTTATCGGGGATATGTAATATGGAAAATGAAATCTCCTAATTAAGAACCTTTATATCACTTATGAACTTAGAAAGGGTGGATGATAAGCTGTCTCCACTGAACAGCAAGAGCTTTTGCCCTGATTTGCTGTCTAGATCAAATCATTCCTCTGTCAGCTCAAACAGCCACACGAAGGAGCACACTGAAGTGATAAATTGTAATCCCAGCGGCTGAGCAGTAGTGAAGTATTGAGTTGGACAGGCTGCCATAACAAAATACCGTAAGCCCAGTATCTTGAGAAACAGGTATGTATTTTTCACAGTTCTGAGGCTAGCAAGTCCAAGATCAAGGTGTCTGTCTGTTTGGTTTCCCAATAGAGTCCTTTTCCTGGCTTCTAAGTGGCTCTGCTTTCCTGCGGTGTCCTTTTGAGACTGAGCGAGTGAGAGCTCTCTTGTTTTCTTCTCCTATGGACATGGATAGACTCATCCTTGTAACTACATCTGAGTCAGAACCTCAGTGCATTGCAGACAGGGTATCAACACGGGAATTGTTAAGAGTGGGGAGTTGAGCATGAACGTTCAACCTTTCACAGTAAATATGAGCATCCTGTCCAAACATGCTTAGGATTGCTTTATCCCGTGTGCAGCAGAATTGACTTTGCACTGAAGTCAAGATTCTAGTCCCACGGCTGGACATAATTTTGTCTCTTTTTTGCTACTCAATCAAATGAAGGCACCCAGATGTGTCTCCAGTGTTATGCAGCCTGAATACCAAACTTATTATCATCTTTCTCTATGATACTTGTCATGGAAGGAGTTGAGATAGTATGAATAATTTTTCTTTTAATATCACAAGCATTGCTATATGTTTATTACATGGCCGGGAAAATATTTAATAGAAAATATTTAATAGATTTCAAGACATTCTGGAAAAGTTGCAAAGCAATTCAGAAAAGCCTATTTACTGGACCACGAAGAAACACTAATAGGGTTAGACATGTCTCTATGCTTTCAACTCAACAAGGGGTAAAGTCCTACCTGTGTGCGTTGATATTTATAAGCCTTGGTTTTTAGTTTCCTTGTAGTTGTAGAATCATGGATGGAGAGCAGAACACATTATTCCCTGTGATGGGAAATCAGTTCACGCTCAGAGAGAATGTGCTTTGCAAGGGTCTTCATCTCATGGGTCACTTGCAAAGCTATCCACATGGACTAGGGTTAAATAAAGTACATGTAAATGGTACCTATCTATTCTCAGTGATGATCCACTAAGACATGGTGGTGTAAATACAGAGCAGTATGGCCTCCTCTCTAAAGCCCCAAACACTATAGATGACTGATACTGTAAAAAGTGGTTTTAGAATAGATGCTGGGGACCAAGTATGATGGCATCTACCTCTAATCTCAGCACTCAGGAGGCAGAGGCAGATCAATCTCTGTGAGTTTAAGGGCAGGCTGGTTTACACATCAAGTTGCAGGACAGCCAGGGCTATATAACAAAGAGACACTATCTCAAAAAAAAAAAAAAAAAAGATGCTGGAATCTAGAATTCCATCAAGCTGTGTACAAATAAGGCTAAAACAAGCACACAACCAGGAACTGAAACATCACAGCTTCAGATATTTCTTGCTTCTTGGGTAGCCAGAGGTACTCAGTAATGAAATGGAGTACATTTAGGAGTAGAGACAAGACTGTCACTACCTTCTCAGATATAAACCACCAAAAGAGGAGCAATTACCAAACTCTTCCATCAAGCTCATCTTGACTCACCCCCTTTCTCGTTATGTTTCATTGTGGTGGAGTAGAAAAAACATATCCAGCCTTTACTCTTGAGTGCATGCATTTGTGAACTGCGGTGACCATTAGATTAGCCCTAAATTTAGACAAGAGAATGTGAAAGTTTATGGAACCATGTGTATAGGTGTATATCTATATTCATGTGCTAAATGCCTGTTGAAACTACAAATATTGCTAGTAGAATATAAAAAATTTTGTTCCTTCACAAAACTCAGCATGGGGCTGGAGAGATAGCTCAGCAGTTAAGAGCACTGACTGCTTTTCCAGAGGTCCTGAGTTCAAATCCCAGCAACCACATGGTGGCTCACAACCATCTGTAATAGGATCTGATGCCCTCTTCAGATGTGTCTGAAGACAGTTGCAGTGTACTCATAAATAAAAAAATAAAAAAACTTTAAAAAAAATTAAGCATGATTTCTAAGTAGAAAAGCAATGTGTACCCACACTGAAACTCCAGTTGGTCCCAGAGAAGACGTATGGGTTGGTTGCATGTCTATGTGTAGTGGACAAAATGAGATAGGAACTCTGGTCTCTGGTGAGGGCATTGGCTTCTGCCAGTCATGGCCTATTTAATAGGGTAAATAAAGATGTCCCCTGTAGTTACCATTTTTCCTAACCTCGAAAAGCAAATTTGGCTCTGCCTGCTTTCCTAAGTCATCGTGATGCATAGTCAGAACAACCTGAGCTCAGCTTCTATCTCTTTGCTAAAGAGAGGCCAATGACTTTCCCCAGTGCAAAAAGGTTGATCTTCATGACCTGTTATGAGATAGAAGCTGTTTTTAGAAGGATCTAAATGTACCATCCCTGGAACAACAAAATAAGATTGTAAGGATGATTGTCTTTGGGAAGGAAAGGCAGTTGGCTGTGGGAAGGGGTGAAAGAGAGACTGACCTTGCTCTGTGGAGTTTGTGGAATTCTATGTCTATCCTAGTCAACAAAAATGAATTGAAACTTTCTATAATAACTTAAAACCCACCCTACTTTATATGTTCACCTTTATCATAGGAAACATAGTGACGAGTTTACTCAGCTCTGTGGATGTTGCTCAGGGTGAAAGGTGTCCTATATGAACATCAGGTGGCCATGCTGGAAAGAATCAAGTTCAGCAATTTATGTGATTGAGAGGCCAGTACTGATTGAACCTGGGGTCTCTTGCATGCTGAACTAAGTGCTCTCCTGTGAGATCATATCTCTGGGTCTCTCTCAACTTTTATCTTGAAACAGAGACCTACTAAGTCACCTAGGCTGGTATTAAACTAATGATATTTCTGCCTCAGTCTTTTAAGAGTCCACTTGAGTTTACAAGTGGACACTACCATAACAAGTTCATATTTTTTTAAATAAGAAACAAGAAGTATATTACCATGTTAAACCCAATAAAGTTCCTTACATGGAAGGTACATGTTCTGAGACCCACTGTGAGTACTGGAAACTGAAAATATATCACATCCTGTGTGTGTGTGTTGTGTATTTCTATACACACATACATAGATCCAATGTTTAACTTATTAATTAGCCACAGTAATGGATTAATAACAGTATCAAAAAAGATCAATTTCAAACAATATACCATAATGAAACTTATGTAAGATGTCACTTTGTCTCAAATATCTTTTTGCTCTGGGCTCACATTTCCCGACAAAAATGCCTAGACAATGAGGTGAATGACGGAGAGATGTCACGTAGCATTGGGCTACAACAGGAGTTACTTAAGCAGAAGTACAGAGACAGTGTGATAGTCATCTGACCGTCTAGATGGCTACTAGGTGACTCATGGGCAGGTAGCATATAGAGCATGGATACCGTTGACAAATGGATGACTCATATCCTGGACTCCACAGAGAGACAGTTCAAAATGTCATCCTGTTACTCAAAATGGCATGTATTTAACATTTACAAATTGTTTATTTCAGGAATTTTCGACTTAATATTTTCAGATGGTGGCCGACCACAAGAACTAAGTTTCCAGAATATCAAACCGTAGGAAAGGGGGGCCTGTTGTACTTTGAAACTGGTTTACAATGCCTTAAACAAAAAGGGTACTTAGGAAAAGTCCTGTCACTTTTCCCAGTTCAGCTCTATTTCCTTTAACCCAATGGTTCTTAACCTTCCAAATGCTACAACCCTTTAATACAGCTCCTCATGTTGTGGTGACCCCAACCATAAAGTTATTTTCTTTACGACTGGAAGCTCAGTCGTAAACCTCCTAGCCTTTTCTCATCAGATACTGACTTGCAACAGAAAGGAACAGACAGCATCACAGTCCAGTGTTGCAAAGGTAAAATTTAAGTTTCCCTGTTTAGAAAACTCAAAGTAGAAGTTGCTATTCATGTTGTGCATCCAGTTGTCTGCTAGACTTTAAGTTCTTAGCTAAAGTCCTAGTTAAAGTTCACAGCATTTTAAGTATTGTCAAGTCTACCTATGGTGAAAAGCAAACATACTGTGGAAATGGCATTTTTTGTTGATGTGACTCTGGGACAATACTGTACATAGGTTCATGTCACAACAAAACAAAGCTGTGTCACCCAAATTCCACTAAAGCCTTGCACTGTGAGTGTGTCTCCAGGCCTGCACTGCTGTTCTATGGGGTGTCCCACCACAACACGTGTATTTATAGCAAGATGACCTTAGAGAACAGTGTAGGCCAAGCTCTGGACCATGGTGCACACACACTACCAGCATCCGTAGCCCTCAGCCCTCACTCAGAAGAGGTGATGTTTCTCAATGTTTCCTTGTTTTCCTTCTTGGTGTACTGACTTCTATATGCCTTCTTCCGTCTACTAATGCTCTGAAATCCTGGGATGATCTCTATGGGAAGACTGTGAGAGAGCATAAGTTTTTGTTTTCCCTATGCTTCAGAGAAAAGAAGATGACTTGTTAAAGACACTGTCTGTGCTAACAGTGCCCTGGCCCTGTCCTGGAGCCCACATAAGGCGGAGAGCTTTGTGGAGGAAATCACTTAATTCCAACAATAAGTGCTGTCTTGAGTTAATTGTATTAAGGAAGCAGCATCACAATGATTCATGTTACAATGAAACCATTATTGCCTAGACTCTGCCAAAAACCTTACCACAACTCATTCATGCAATTCTATTACAAATTAAGATGTCCTATAGTCTTGAAAGGAGATGTCATCTTCAAGGCCCCTGGAGAAGGGAAGACCTATGCTTCAGATCAAGAAACTGACCTGAAAACTTAAACAAAGGGAAAATATTAAATCTCTGATGATTTCTGATGAGTAAGGAATAAGGGCCACTGTCCCTTCATGTCCCTTCAGCTTTTTATAGAGGTTCAAAGAGAAGTTCAGTGAAACACAGTTTGCCCGAGGAACATGGCCAGGACCTACCAGGGTTCTCTCAAGGGAGAAGAAAAGCAAAGGGTCTGAGAGGCTGTGTGTGTGTGTGTGTGTGTGTGTGTGTGTGTGTGTGTGCGTGTGCATGTGTGTGTTTTTTGCATCTGTGTGAGCATGTGTGTGTGCATGTGTGTGAGCATGTGTGTATGTGCATGTGTGTGAGCATATGTGTGTGTGTGCATGTGTGTGAGCATATGTGTGTGTGTGCATCTGTGTGAGCTTGTGTGTGTATGCATCTGTGTGAGCATGTGTGTGTGTGTGCATCTGTGTGAGCATGTGTGTGTGTGTGTGTGTGCATCTGAGTGAGCATGTGTGTGTGTGTGCATCTGTGTGAGCATGTGTGTGTGTGTGTGTGTGTGTGTGTGTGTGTGTGTGTGTGTGTGCTATAATGTTATCAACCACTTCCTGATATTTCTTAGCTTTTCTCTGTTTTCCCTTCTGGCACATTTTTTTCTCACATCCTTCCTCAGTTGACTGGTGCTCAGGAAATCGATATAGTGCCAACCCTCCCAGCAAGAAGGAGCAAATCAGATCAAGAAAAGGGAACCCATAGTCTTCCTCCTTTTCTCCTCTTACATTTTACTATCAGGAAGAGCTGCTGTTATCCATTCCTCTAGTGAGAGGAGGTGTCTCAGAACCTGCTTGAGAGAGAGACAAGAAAAAGAGTGATGCGAGAGGGTGAAAGGTCTCTGACAGTAAGCTCAGAGCTCAATGGCTGGATCACATGACCCACTGAGGCACAGGAAGGGGAATATCTGCTCTTCCTCCAGTCTTCTCCAGTCTGCACCCCTCTCCTTTCATCAAATATTTCCTAGCATCCCATTTATTTATTTATTTATTTATTTATTTATTTATTTACTTTGTTCGTTTGTTTGTTTTGCTCTCTAAGGCCTCATGGCCAACTTAGCAATGGTTCAGGATGATCTGGAACAAAAGCTTCCATTCCAGTGACTCATTGCTTTATGCGTGTGTCCTATATACATAGAACATGTTGACTCTGCCCACGTATAATACGTGCCTGTGAATGTAAAGCACAAGGGAAGCACCATGTCTATACAAATAAGCAAACCTTCAGAATGGTATGTCCCTAGCCCAGCCCAAGAACTGATAGCTTGAGTACAGGCATGGCTTGACCCTAGCAGGCTGATGGTCTAGATTTGCACTGACTTAGTCAGCTAAACGTACATAAGTAACCTCTCCAAAAATCTCCTTCAAACAAACAAAAACAAACACACAAAAAACTTTCCAGGTTCCTTCTAGATTTTAGTTTAAGGATCTTCGTTCATATACTACTAAGTCTGACAAAATATAGACTTATAAATTGACTGTGCTTTCAATCATTCCCAAAAATGATTGCAGCAAAAAGACAACCAGCCATTTTTGTATGTGTGACATTAGGGTTATAGCAACATCTCCAAAATTGAGTGTTAAATTTTTCTCAGTATTCTACATATCAAAAGGATTGCTAGAGAAGGAGCATAACATATACCCTCATTGCAAACAATATTTCGTATGTTATATGTGAGATAGTAAATTGAAGATTGAAGTAGACTTGATATTATAGAATATTTTTCTTTATCCAGAACCCTCCCCCAAATGTCTATGGCCACTTTTCACACCTAACCCATAAGTATCTGATTGGATATGTATGGAGAAAGTGTGTAAATAGTATATCCAACTTTTCAGTTTGTTATTAAGACACAAGTCTAGATTTTTATCAACTTTTTAACACCTCACTAATGTTTTTCCATGACTTACAGGATCTGGATTATAGAAGGCAGAGTCTGTGACTGTGCCAAAGTATTTCATCATTCACAACAAAAACTATTTACTGAGCCTTAGTTACACATGGTCCTTCCATTCTAACCAAGTACTAAGTGTTATTGAAAACAAAGGCATACACCACTCTGTCAGAGATCCATATGGTGGTGAAATGAAACAGTATGTTTCAGTGAGAAGATACAGATTTCTGTAGAAAGATGAGGAAGGATCGGGGAGAGGGAGATAGCATCAGTATGAAGGTCTACAGAAGTTAGGATGAGAAAAAACACGTCTGGGTCTCACTTCATGGGACTTGTATGGAGATCGGAGAGGAAACTGTAAGTCAGTTGGTAGGCTAAGGTCTCAGAAAAAATATCACCAAAACAAGTCAGATTATCAGTCAAGAGTGGTCTCATTCATTACCCCACCTAGAAAGCTATGCTATATCCACATGGGATGCTAAGTCTATGGCATCATTCTTAGAAGACAGGATGCTAGGGGGGAGCCATGAAGAGTGACAAGGGCAGGAAGGGTGGCCTTGATATGAAGGAGCCAAACTCTGCACCCAGGCAGAGCTTATAAGAGAAAGGACCGAATTTTAAGTTGGACAAGGAAGAAATCTCTCATGTGGCAGACAGCTGCCTGTGAACCTAGTCTGCCTTATTCACAACGGCTTTAGCAGGGACTCTTCCTGCTGAACAGTTTAGAATGTGGTATCTGAGAGTAAGTGAGCCATTTACTCTCAAGTTTTCAGATGGGAAATTATACCACAAACTTGGTAGCTTGAAGTTTCTGTGGGATATTATGTGAAACTGCTTCAGATCCCTACATCCTTCTCAACTCTTCCTCAAAAACTCTTAAAAATAGCACGTTAAACTCTCAGAGTGATTCAACTGGCTTAAAATAATTCACAAACATCTTTCTAAAAGGAAGTAGGGGAAAGATAGGAGGTGGCATGCAAATCAGGCAGCAGATTCTGTGAACAGTAAGAGGTAGAAGAACAGATCACATAGACTCTGGGCTAGCAGTCATCTGAATTTCGTCATCAATTGCTTGCTGGATTAGGGCAGATCATCAGTGTTAGCAAGGCTAAAGAAGTGTGCTAAACAGATGGAATCGTTGAGAGCCCGAGGGAAACTCCTCTTGTGCACATTAAGCCATATCTACATGAGGATGACAGTGGCTTAACCCAAGGGACAACAGGGACCCAAGATGGGCTCAGGCAGGTTCTTTGGAGGAACCTTTTTAAAAGAAGGTTTGTTTATGTTATGTGAGTACACTGTAGTTGTCATCAGACACACCAGAAGAGGGCATCAGATCTCACTACAGGTAGTTGTGAGCCACAAAGTGATTGCTGGGAATTGAACTCAGGACCTCTGGAGCAGTCAGTGCTCTTAACTGCTGAGCCACCTCTCCAGCCTATGGAGGAAGTGCCTTTTTAACCCCCAATCTACAAAACAGCTGTCTTCTTTTACTTCAAAGCCACACTCTAAAAGTGTCTGAGTTAATTCATTAATTCACTAGAAATTTATTTTATACTCTCATACATCAGGCACTGTGCCGGGCCCTGAGGATACAAAAGCCAATAAATAATATAATTAATCATAATAATAGCTTCCATTATCAAGAGCCTGGTGTGTGGCAGGAGTTCTCCTTCCATTACACAATGGAATGCCCACAACAAACTTCTAAAGGAGGCATTATGTTCCATCAACAGTGAAAGTCTGAGATGAAGAAAGGAAGGATCTGTGAGGCAAGGACAGGGGTCTCTCAATGAACTGCAGGAGCAAGATAAAAATAAAAATGGTGATAGCCTATGGGATATGTCAAACTACAGATTACAGGGGAGTGGGGAAAGAGGTGGTCTTAACTCAGACAGAAGGGAAAAAGGAATGAGGATGTGTATCTGTGGATAAGTACAGAGTTTATAGAAATGTGTGTGTGTGTGTCCAAATGTGCTGAGGGATAAGGGCCTTGGTCACTGATGATAAACAGCCCAGGATGTGAGATATGGGTAACAAGATGCGATGTGCCTTTGCCCCATATCTCAAGCCTCTCTTGAGAGCACCACCAGGAGAAAGCCACAGGGCCTGTGCTTTACATTGCAGAGACTCTGACAAGACATTTCTTTATCTGTCTGAAGAGGCAGGCCATTTATCATGGCAGACTAATTCCTCTCTTTAAGTTAGATATTATGCCATCTATCTGCGTTCCTAATATGGATATATAATAATGACAGGTTTTTAAACAACAAACAAAATCATATATGTCCAAATAAATACTGCAAAATAATCATTTCACATTTAAACACATACTTCAGTCTTCCTCCCAAGGCCCAAGGTGTACATTCCTTGTGCATCCTTCTCAAAATTGCCTTCCCAGCCAGCAGCATATTCTTTTGAATATCCTAAGGAGTGACAAATCTTCACCCTTTGCGGAATAACATTTTTTTGCATTGGTTTGTTTTATTTGTTTTAAGGCAAAAAGAAAAACTCATTTGGGGGCCAAGCCTAGATAAGGTTAAATTGAGTAAAATTATTGAAAACATAATTAAATGCCAGATACCACATTAAGAATTCTCTACAAATCACTCTAGTGTAATTCTCACCACAGATCTATAATATTAGTATTATGCTATATTTAAAATTTCCTTAACAATTACAAAATTAACATTTATCAATGAAGTATATTAAGGTTGATATTGATGACCTCACTGAATACTTCCTTATTGCAAAATAATTACTTTCACTGAAGGCCATTTGGAAAGCTCTAGAAGAGTAGAAAGTAAGCCTTCTTAGGCTTTCGGCACACAAATGTAATCCTTGATTATCTCCCTGGTTCATCTCTTGTAAGTACCAACATATAATTTTCCACCAAAATTAATCGGTGTATACAACTTTTACATATTTATATAAATTTATATAGAATTTTTCACTACATTTTATAGCCTGAACCATCTTTCATGTCATTGAGTTCATCTATGAAATCTTTTCTCACTGCTTGGTATTCTTGTACATAATTATAACAGCATCTACCTAAGAATTTACAAACAAAGCAAAACAAAAAACAAAACAAAAAAATTTAGCCAGGCAGTGGTGACTTTTAATCCCAGAAGTTATGAGACAACAGCAAATCTCTAATTTTGAAGATATCTTGGTCTATAGATCAAGTTTTAGGATAGCCAGGACTATACAGAAAAACCCTGTCTCAAGGAGGAGAAGGAAGAGAAGGAAAAGAAGAGGAAGAAAAAGGAGGAGGAGGGAGAGGAGGAGGAAGAGAAGAAGAATTTCCACATTTTAATACTACAAGGGCCCATTCTTCATAGATAAATCTTTTCCTAGAGTTATGGCTCCAGGACATATGTGTCCTGTTAGAATTTTCTTGTCCTATACTTAAAATTTAACACAGGCTGAAGTTGTCCCAGGTCTTTGACTTTCTAAAACTATGATTCTACTCCCCCCCCCCCAATATTATCAACTAATTTTGAAGGAATCATCTGTGAAAGAAGGGACCTGCACAAGTACAAGCAGAACTATGACTGAAGAATGTTGGTGGGTTGGTGGGTTGGTGGGTTGGTTGTTGGTTGGTTGGTTGGTTGGTTGGTTGGTTGGTTGATTGGTTGGTGGATTGGTTGGTTGGTGGATTGGTGGGTTGGTGGGTTGGTTGGTGGGTGGGTGGGTTGGTTTGTTGGTTGGTTGGTTGATTTTTGTCTTGGTTTTTTGAGAAAGGATTTCTCTGTGTAACAGCCCTGGCTGTCCGGGAATTCACTGTGTAGCCAGGGTGGTCTCCAACTCAAATAGTGAGGTTAAAGGCAGGTGCCACTATCATCGGCCCAAATGATTTTGAGAAAGGAGTGTATAACAGCTTCAGAAGTCATTTCCATAAAGCACTCTAAGGAATTGAGTTCAGTTCTGTGTTTGTGTTTAGCTGTTCTTAAAGCACTCACCTCGCTTCATTGGCACATTCTTAGAAGACAGAAACTCTGGACTTAATGAGTTTATAGGATAGTGACTATCTTGGCCTAAGCACTGAGCTTCTTATTGAATTACCAAAAAGTCGAATCTCTCCAGCCATTTCTACAATCTACTTGGAAAAAAGCTTGGTTACAAATTTAGGCCAGCCACCCTCAAGTGAAGAGCCCACACCCACATGTTTAGAATACCAAAGGACTAACAGATAGCCCAGTCTTTAAGGCTGGCTATGTTCTGATAACAGGACTGGGGTGGGGGGCTGCATTTTCCACCCAAAGTTCTTCTGGCTCGCTGTAAATGTATGACCTGTTCTAGAAGAACGAAACAAGAATAGCAGCTCTCCTAGACAGAAAACCCAACTGGTTGAGAGTGTCAAACCTATGAATAGGAGGAAGACGTTGTTTTCAAAGTGTCTTTTAGTAGAGGCACTTTACAAACATTTCTAAGTTGTCTTGAATTTCTTGGCTCTAAGCATGCTCCTCTTTGTGGGCAGGGGAACAAATGGAAAGGTAAAATTTGAAAGGTTGGGGTTAATAGGAACAGTGCCTCAAGCTATCAGAGGTTTGGTAAAGACATGCTCGAGGTCTTTGCGCAGCTCCTGGCTTTCTCTCGTGCTTTGTTTGTTTGTTTGTTTGTTTTGTTTGTGTGTTTGTTTTGAGACAGGGTTTCTCTGTGTAGCTCTTGCTGTCCTGGAACTCACTTTGTAGACCAGGCTGGCCTTGAACTCAGAAATCCACCTGCCTCTGCCTCCCAAATTCTGGGATTAAAGGCGTGCACCACCACTGCCTGGCCTGCTCTGGTTTTTTTTTTTGTTGTTGTTGTTTGTTTGTTTTTTTATCAACTGGCCAGCAAGCAGTCCTGCATGCTACCTGCCCCACCTCCTCAGTGTTTCTCCAGTTTCACAGAACTCTGGACTCTTGTCAGATGTCCGGACACACTCCTGCTTCTCCCAGGAAACCAGGACTTAAGATCTCTGCTTTTTCTTCTCATGTGCCCTCCCATCACTTTGGTATAAGCACCTGTCTTCTAGAGACTTGTTTCTGTTTCTGCTTCTTGTTTCGTTTCAGACCCAGAGACAAGGGCCCAAGGTGCCTATTTTATATTCCAAAGCAGATCTGGTCTACAGGTTCTCCTAGCATCTTAGTCCTTGCTTGGCATACTAAGTCCCCAATCCTGAACTTTCCAGTCCAGGAGCTGGGCTGCCCTTCCCCACAGAGACTCTTCCCTATACAATCCAGACATTTTGCTCTCTTTCACTCTCTTTCTCTCCCTCCCTCCTTCCCTTCCTCCCTCTTCTTCTCTTTCTCTCTCTGCCCATCAAGCCCTTTCTCTCTTTCTACCCATTACCCCATGATGGTGACTTCCCTAGTTGCCATCCCTGGGGTCAGGGAACTCACCCAAGAGCAGCTTTCCAATAAACCTGCCTTTAATATATTTTAATCGGGTTTGAATTGGCTCATTTCACTGGCGATGGAGAAATGACTTACCTCTTCTGTTCCTTAACACACAATAATCTGAGTGCTTCAAATTCTTCAGAGTTTTGTTTCGCTTTGTTTTAATCTCAGAAATTCATTTTCCTCACCATGGTGTTTGAGGCTGAGGCCCTGCCCTTCTCTTTGCCTTCAACTTCTACCAATTGCTCACAACAGATCCCACCACTCCAGCCCCAACCCCATCCTGGAACACTCTCCACTCCCCTAGGCCTTAAGCTCGATGCCAGAGCTCCAAAGCACGTTCCTGGGGTTAGCCTCAGCTCCCTCTCACACCACATTATTGTCTATTTATCACTTGCACCAGGGACAACAGCTTCTATTATCTCTGTTTGTTGTTTACTGTAATATAGGCTGTAAAAGAAATTTACCTCTAATATACACAGTATTTCACCTGTGCCAAGCTCACAAAGAATATTTAATAAAAATGTGCCAAAATGGTTGGTTGGTTGGTTGGTTGGTTGGTTGGTTGGTTGGTTGGTTGGTTGATTTTTGAGACTGAATCTCATTATAGCCCAGGCTAGCCTGAACTCCTGTATAACTCTTTACTGTTATGAATGTTGACACTGTATTAAGTTAGGTTCACCTACTATATACCTTTCTGCAAGTTGCAAATTGGGTGTTTTGCTTGTTGCACCAACTTTCCTGAATTAGTGACCAAAAAGAACCAATTAAGCTGCTAGGGAGTCTTTCCTATGCGAGTAGCAAGAAAAGGTGCTAATAATAGAACAGAACATATGTTATAAAGTTAATATTTTATTATTCTTGTCCTTGTTCTCTCTCTCTTTTGAAGATTTGTTTATTTATTTTATGTATGTGAGTACACTGTATCTGTACAGATGGTTGTGAGCCTGCATGTGGTTGTAGGGAATTGAATTTTTAGGACCTCTGCTCGCTCGAGTCCATCCTACTTCCTGCAGTCGGCCCTGTTTGCTCTGGTCAACTCCTCTTACTCAGTCCCTGCTTGCTCTGGCTAAGAGATTTATTTGTTATTGTACATAAGTACACTTTTTAAAAGATGGGTCTCACACAGCCCAGGCTAACTTTGAACTTACTATGTAGATGATATTCCTGTACTTCTTCCTGAGGGATGGAATTACAGGTGTCTCTCCATACCCAGTTTTACTTGATACTGGAGATCAAGCCCAGTACTGTATGCTTGCTAAGCAACCATTCTACTAACTGAGCACTGCATTTCTAGACCTTCATAGATTTTAAACCTGCTATGCTTCCTGTGAAGAACTTTCAATCTAGAGAGTAGTTTCTTAAAGTTATCTAACTATAATCTTACATGAAAATGCACTCTTGATGAAAGTCAAATCATTTCCCTTGTCCTCTAGGAAAAATATGCTTTTGCATCAAAAACATATATAAACATATAAATGCACATACATAAAACATATTATGCATTAATGGCTCTGCTGTATGCATGAGACTTTCTGCATTACATAATGCATGACTGGTAAAATAGGTCAACTGACAGAAACCCCCACATCTTTGAAATCTTCATGAATACCATACCATATCCCATCATCTTCATGAATACCATACTATATCCCATCACCTCTTGCTTAAGAGCCTCAGAATCAAACAAAGAACATGAAGCAAAATGAAGACCCATTCCTGTGAGAACACTGAAGCAGCCCTATCCTCTGGGATTTTCATATCATGTTTGTGGGGGACATATGTCTGTTGTTAAACAATATTTCTGGGAGTAAGCGTAAGCTGGACTTCATGTGTTTTCACAGTGAGTGCTGAGACATTTTTGTTGCACATTTTATCCAAATTGTGAAAAATTCATGGTAGCAGTTTCATAGTCTAGCAATGATATAAACACCAGACTTTTTTTTTTTTAAACAATGACATTAGGGAAGCACTGTGTAACCCACTCCCTTGATTCTATGCTTATTCTTTATTTCAGTGTCTAGCTCCACACGCCCTCACCCACAAAAGGCAGCCCCTTCACTCTCTTTCCTTCTTTGTAGTAAAACTGTATCCATGTAAGACAACAAGAACAGAATGTTGAGAGTCAAGGAATAAAGAGGATTTGGGAGTGAGGCAGATGTTCTCCAAGTAACTCTCACAGGGTGAACACTCATTCCTGTACAGCTCTAGTTAAAAAAATAAACAACAACAACAAAAAAACCTGTTAGTAACCACACGTTTGTGTTTCTCTCTCTCTCTCTCTCTCTCTCTCTCTCTCTCTCTCTCTCTCTCTCTCTCTCTCTCCCTCTCTCTCTCTCTCTCTTTCTCTCTCTCTCTCAAAAAAAAAATAAACAACAACAAAAAAACTGTTAGCAACCACATGTTTGTGTTTCTCTCTCTCTCTCTCTCTCTCTCTCTCTCTCTCTCTCTCTCTCTCTCTCTCTCTCTTATTTGTGCTTTTGAAGCCACTATTTTCTGGCTCCGTCTGCTTGTTATCTGCTAGCATCACATGCACAGAACTGTATGTGGAGCCTGACTTCTGTCAATGTGGTCTTGTTACAGCTGATATAGGAGATCTCCAGTCTCAGCCCCTCAACTCCCTATACATCAGTTTGCAAATGGATAAATGGGGATCCATTGATAATACATATCTGAAAGGTCACATTCCTTGTTTCCCAAATTTGCTCCCCATAGAGACTTGTCTGTGACTTTTTTAGATAAGAGAAAGACCCACCATTTAAGGGTGCATTCTTTTGCTTAGTAGGTCAGGTATTTTTAGACGCTTACATTTTCTCTTTCCGCCCTCTGTTGGGATCACACCCTGAAACCCTGGGCATGCTAACAAGTACTTGATACAATTGATCAAAACCCCCAGCTTCGAGATCCTTAGTTTCAAAAAAAAATCTTTATTTATAATTTATATATGGCTCACTATGTGACTGTCTCTTGAAATGTTTAAGTGCTTTCAAAGCATTAATACACAAAACAGATTATAGAATCCTAATTTTGGAGATGGACCATATTAGCAAATTCTTTTATCATTACATCTATTACTCTTTTTAAATGTAGGTTATGCCAGTCAAACTGAAGAATTTGAGCAAATGTGATATCCATTAATCATTTGCATTTCTTTCCACAGGCCAGGAAGAGTTGCATCATAAGGTTTAGGGATGAGAGAGGAAATATGAGACAACGTCACAGAGGGAGAAGAACCCTCAGGCCCACTTCTAAGCTCTTTCCCCAGAGCCTGGCCTTCTGCTTCCCTGACTTAGACTCTCTCAAATCCATCCTCTGAGAGTCTCAACTCTTCCCACTAGGACAATCTGTCAGTGAGCAATGTCTTCCCCATCATACTGCCTGGAGAGAATCTAACAAAAGGGGAAGAAATCCCGGCCTGGAGACTAGTAGAAAAGCATTTGATTAGAAAGAAATGTAACCACAGCTTACTCTTACATAAATACATCACACAAATACTGTAAAATTTCCAAATATTTGCTTTACTCCAGCACTACAATCATGGCAATGGATTTACTGGGGTGGATAATCGAGCCGTGGACATTGCTCTGCTCAACTGAGTGTGTTTAGAGAGGGATTGAGGGACAAATATTTGGAGTGTATAGTTGTATGTACTTGAGACATACTTATAATCGATAGCTATTGTTTATCTGAAATTCATATTTATCTGAAAATCATGAGCTTCATTTGCTTGATCTGACACCTGTAAGTCGGAAGCCACTGAATTTGGAAAGTACAAGGTCACTGTGACCTACGAAACACTAGGTATTTAGTGAGCAGCAAGGAAGCCAAATCTGATTAGTAGAAAAGAGCGATAAGCCTACACTACTTTTTCTAGAAAATAGATATCGAATAGAGAGATGTGTTCCTTTCTGTAACTGTGCCAGAATATGGTTAAATAAATCAAGGACTGCATTTGTCTAAGATTAGATGCCATTATCTTACTAGACTGTAGATTTGTAGAGGAATTTATCTTTGCTATTTTGACTTTAAAAATAATTAGCACAAATGCCTGGTACCACTTTTGATTCTTCTGCTTGAAGAAACGTCTGAGTAGTGTAATAGATCTAATTTTCCTTCTTTAACAACCAAACAGGGAATCATCTGTTTACCTGAGCGAAGACTGCAAAGAAGTAACAGGCAATATCAAAAGAAATTGAAAAGATAATAGTATGAAGCAGAAGATTGAAGCGAATCTAACCAAAGAAAGCTCTTGTATCTAAAGCAAATTGCATGAATTAAATACAGACAAGAGAATGTCAACAGCTCAGCAAACGAAACAATTATCTAGCCAAAAAACAAAGCCAACTGACTACTTAGCATGGGTGGAAGCTTTTATTAACAAAGAAAAGGTAATATTAAAGCCAGATACCTTCTCATGGCCAGCGAGTTAACGAAAGTTTGAAAGTCTAACTGTCCTAAAGTTGCAGGAACATATAAAACAAAAAGATTATGGCACACCATCAGTGGATATGGACATTTAGTTCTCTGATTTGGGAAAACAACTTGGCGTTATCTAGTAAAGTAACAGAAACGTGTATTACACTAGCTAGCGATTCCATTTTCCATACTTTTGTAGGAAAATTCTTGTTTGTGAACACCAAGAGACTTGGTCAAGACTTCCTCCTCTGCCAAAGGCCTAGAAACAGCCTGGTTATCAGTCAAAGAGAAGTAAACAGACAAGCTGACCAGCTTGTGGGATATTTATACAATCAAGAAAGTTGGCCCTGCTTATCGATAAGTTCCACTTCCAGCAGAATCAACAAATTTAGAATAGAAAATATTGGGGTGGGGGGGGGAAGTATCTGTAAAGACCATACCCAGAGTTTTTCCCTTAATATTATTTCTAAAACAAAACAGGGAGCTCTTATTTACATAGTGTAGTGTTTGCATGATATTAGGTATGTAATTATTCCAGAGATGACTTAAAGATGCAAAAAGATGTGCATGGGTAATATGCAAATGTCTCATCACTTTACACACAGTTATTTGAGCATTTTGGTATCCTCAGGGATCCTGAATCTTTTCTTCTACATATATGGAAGAACTTCTCTTAAGTGACATTTAATCAGCCACATGCATATGAATGAATCTCACCAAAAAAAATTGAACTAATGCAAATTGCCAAAAAAAAAAAAAAGCTTGGAGCACATCCCGTTTATAAGGTGGGAAATGAGTAAAAACAAAACTATTTCTCCAATGGAGTGTGCAACGCTCATGAAATAGCTCACATGTAAATGCACACACAAACATAGTGGTTAACTTTTAAAATGAAGGGATTAGGAAAGTTTTCTTACACGTGGTGGTAAGCACACAGGTTCGGATTTAATTGTTATTTATGCTTCATTATTTTATTCAAATTAGCCATTTCATTATTTTTTAGAAGTTGATGACGAAATGCACACACACACACACTTATTATCAAAAAATTCCTACACAGAGTTTACTTTATATACAGACGTCAAAACGTGTATCATGTACTAAAATAACCCTCTCTTACCAACTGGATGTGTCTGCCCAGTATTGTTTGAGCATTCCGGAGAGGAGCATGCGCAGCAGAGCCCTGAGGTTGCATCAGCGCTAATCACTGGTCTTACAGCTTCTCTTTGTGTTTAAGATTGAGCCTTTTAGAAACCACCCCGCCCAAAATGTTACACAGACTCTCCAAAACATGTTTTTCAAGTGCAATGAGAGCCAAAAATGATTTGGCACAAGTACGCCAGATCCAAAATCTTCTGGGCTTTTAAAGGCGCCAGCACAGAACTAGAAAGAGGTTGAAATAGGGCTTCCCCTTCGACAGGGCATGTTTATGTAGCAGCATTGAAAGCTGGTCAGACTGAACGTTTTCAGCATTATTCATACCAAGTCAAGCCCAACACATAGAGATTCTGAAACTTTCTTTAAAAAAAAATTATTGAATTTTTAAATTGTGTGTTTGTGTATGTGTGTCTACATTCTATATGGTGTACATGCAGTGGTCAGAGACAACTTGCCGAAGTTGGTTGTTTCCTTCCACCTGTGGGACCCAGGGACACAACTCAGGTTGATGGTCTTGATGGCATGCACCATTACCTGTTGAGTCATCTTGAGAACCTAAAACTTTTGTAGTGATAATGGGCTCTAGTGAGCCTCCTTCCCACTACTCTGGGCCAGTCCTGCCCTGAATGACATCCCCATGCCTCCTTCTCTAGCAATGTTTATCTCTTACCGTCAGACAGGCAGCTGTTCCTGTCCACATAGCATTGGCAACGATGCCAAGATTTTCTGATTAGACAGGTGTCATGAGGCACACCAGTAATCCCAGTGCTCAGAGGACAGGGCAGCCTAGGCTACGTAGCAAGACCCTGTCTCAAAAAGTCTCCCAGAAACAAAGCTCTGACAACTGTCATTGAGCCAGCTTGTGTCTTTCTTGCTGATTGCCTATATTAGAGATAATTGATTCTGTTTTATAGTGAATAAAGAATGCCTCTTTGTTTTCTGACATGATATGGCTTCAGAGACTTAAAAAAAAATTCTGTTAGTTCTTAAAATACAGTAACAAATATCTCCTAGGCAAACTGTAACCATAGCTCAGTGAGAGCCAACAGCACATCTAATCACCTGGCCTATTAATCACTGCCATTCTCGTCCTTGTCCCAGAGCTTTCTATGAAAGGGAGAAAAGGCCTCCCAGAGCATTGAGATAAAGAACTAGAAAGAGGCTTTAACAAGCAGTCTGTTGTCATGTTAATGTTGCTTTCTTCAGAGGATAACCAAAATCTTCTCACAACCTCAGCACCCACAGCAGACTCTCCTGTCAATCAACAGCCATTTCATACCCATGTCGGAGAGCTGGCATCCTGTTATGACCTCACTAGATACACCCTGCTACCAAGCAGTGAGCTAGTCTCTGTAGTCTATAAACTGAGGTGGCTGAGCTCAATCAATGGCAAATTGTCATCCTTACAACGAAAACTGGTTCAAATCTGAGACTGTAACTGTCTCTCTGTCAGTTAAACTGACTGACCTCTATCCTCTAAATTGGCTAAAACAAATACCAGTAGGATCGCTGTGATAAGGAAAGCTTGGTGGGCAGTTAAAGAAAGACATGGGGGCTGGAAAGATGGTTCCATTGATAAAGGGCCTGCCATGCAAGTGTGGGGAGGAGGAGAGATCAGATTCCCAGAACCTGAGTGAAAAGCCGGGCAGGCGTTGCATGCTGGAGGCAAAGATAAGGGAAGATAAGGAGGCCAGCTGGCTTGCTAGACTAGTTGAATAGGTGAGCACTGAGTTCAATTCACAGGCCTTGCCTCAATCAATAAAGGAGGAATTGATCCCAGAAGACATCTGACATCAACTTCAGGCCTTTATAGACATCCACCCACACAAGTGCACACACACACATGAAAACACACAAACATGCACTCACATCACAGACACATACACAGAATAAAGGGAAAGAAAGAATGACCCAGAGGGCTGCGGAGCTCTCAGTCAGTAAAGTGTCTGCTGGGCAAGCATGATAACCTCAGCTCAATTCCCAGAATCCACATGAAAAAGTTAGGCATGATAGTGTGGGCTTGTAATCCCAACCTAGGGAAGACACAGACAGAAGGCTGCCTGGAGCTCACTGGCCAACAGCCTGGCCAGATCAATGAGTTCCAAGACAGTGAGAGACCCTGTCTCAAAGACGGGATGGATAATGTCTTAAAGTGTTACACCCAAATCTTCTGGTCTCCATATGCATGAAAATACAACACACGTGTTCACACATGAGCACACATTCATACATGCACACACACACACATACAACACACACTAATAGGGAATATTGTGAAAGCTTTTATGTGATAACTCTTTCATAGTCTAATGCTAAAGAAGACAAATTTTAAGTCAGAATAAAGATCTATCACACAATATAGACATAGCATCGAAAAACCAGAAAACTCTGTAAGTCTTTTTATATAGTCCTAGAGATCACTGGCTGATGAAAATGAAGCCCTAGCCCTCCCTTTCCCAATTACTCCATTAGTTAAATGGGAACAATAAACCTATTCAACCCCTAGAAATGTTGGAAGAACTCATGAGGCAATGTTTAGGGAGCTCTCAAAGTTCCTCAACTGAGAGGTTCTGGGTAAACACGGCCCTCCAGTATTCCAGTCAGCCACATCCACATTCTGCTAGATCAAAACACCAGCTAGTATCCTGACGAGAGGCTCCATTTCTAATACATGTCTTTGTACTTGGCTCACTCAGAGAAATGAGATGACATAAACAGATGCATAAATGTTTATGCATATATATATATATATATCATATATATATATATCTCAAGTGATAAGACACTGAGCCCAGGCAAATATCCCTCCAACTGATACCTCCAACTATATATTTATGTTTGAAATAAGGTCTCACTATGTAGCCCTAGGTGGCCTAGAAACTCCTTATGCAGATCACACTGGCCATACTCAGAGCCCTGCCTGCCTCTACTTCCCAAGTGCTGGGACTAAAAGTCTGCATCACCACACCCAGCTAATGAATATTATTTTTAACAGCAAAAGCTCACTTTTAATTAGCATCATATTTTCGATGTTCCTTACTAAAGTATACTAGGCAGTATATAATATCAGTCAAGAACATTGAGAAAGCACACTGTTCAAAACTGAATGAGAAAAAGATGTTAATAAATAAAACATGGTTAAAGTCCATTAAGGAGTGGGAAAGCTGAGTGTTGATAAAGGTAAAGCTGTTTGTGCAGAATAAGGAAAGCAAAGCTCACATCACGGCCACTTGTAAGACAGGAAAAGGAGATAAAGAAACTCATGGAAGATTCCAGATTCCTGCCCCACAGCTGTGTTTTGAGTTGCACCATGGAACTGATGTCATATCATCTGATTACATGGTCAGTCGTATGGTCTTCTCCACCCTCAGGAATTCCTGACAGTTCCTGCCTGTGTCTCATAGGATATGACCATTCCCCTATAGGGTACATTCCATGGTTAGTTTCAAAGGCCTTTTAAAGGAATCTTAAGGATCCTCATCCAACAAAAATTGTACTAGGAAAGGCTCAATAGTAGATATGGTTTCACACACACACACACACACACATACACACACACACACACACACACACACACACACACACAAAATGCAACAATCCTAGTATATTGCCCTACATTAGGCAAACCCTCCTACAAAAACTTGAAGTGGTAGGAGGATAAAAATATTGCCGCAAATGTCAAACAAATCAACAGCTCATATTGCATATGTTAACAATTTATTTAGCTATTAAGTATTAAGTTCTAATTTATTAAGCTATTAATAGTATTAAGGGTGATGTTTGTTATTCCCATGATAGAGAAAACCTTGCTCTCAAGATTATGTCCTTGTGGTGGAGGCAACAGAATGGGAAAGAGAGATAAAATATTGAAATATGTCTGAGGTGAATGTAGTCAGGCAGGTATCAAGACATGAGACTGCACACCTGCGTGACTAATGAAGAGGGCACTGGACTGTGGCATTAAAAATCAAACAAAAAAACTTCACAAAGAACATGTGTTTGGAATGTACCTTGAAGTATATTAGAATTTTATAAAGGAGATAGATATAAAAAAGTATATGAGATGTGTGGAATGGTTGTTTTGTGTTTTGTTTTTACAAAACAATTTGGAGGATTATAAGTCAGATTTAAATGGCAGGCCGGATACTCCTACTAGAGAGAAGGTGAGAAGAGCAGAGGCTCAGTCAGAATGGGCTTTGAAAGTCACAGTAAAGAATAAAAACTTAACTCTACAGTTTGTTGAGCCACAAAGAGTCTAAACAGAAAAACAGCCTAATGAGTGCTACACTTGGGGCAGATAATTAGTTCTCCGTGATGTAGAATGATTGCTCAGGGCTGACGGAAAGCCTCTGCAGTGTTCTAGGTGAGAAATCACAGGATCTGCTTTGAAGGCTCAAACCAGTCCTCACGTTAAATCCCAGCAGGAGACTAAGGCAGAGGAATCTCAAGTTCCAGGAGAACCTAGGAGGACACAATGAGATGGGGGGGGGGGGTGAAAGAAGAGGAGAAGAGAAGAGAAGAGAAGAGAAGAGAAGAGAAGAGAAGAGAAGAGAAGAGAAGAGAAGAGAAGAGAAGAGACGAGAAAAGACGAGAAAAGACGAGAAAAGACGAGAAAAGACTTAAGTCTGAATGTCGTGGGTGTTGTCCTCAAGAAAGATCCTCTGAGAGTTAAGCATCTGTGCAAAGTTGACTGAGCAGCACCCTTAGAACCTCTGTCAAAGAGTGCAGAAATTGGGGACTAGGAGAAAGAGATGCTAAAGGTCTGGACAGAACCAGTCCCATGAGGGATTGCAAGGTGGAATGGCCCCTTACTAGAAAAGAAGAAAAGTTTGCAGAAGTAAAATTGCAAAGCAACAAGGGAGAAAGAACGTCAGCTACAGTTTGAGAACACCCAGAAAATGCCTCAGAATGAACTGGAAGATCTGGTTTGGAAGGATAAAGGGACAGCTTCAACTGGAACACGTTCATGCCTTCTTTGTTTAGATAATGCTCCCACCAAGATTATGCCTAGGTCAATGCCTATAGGTAGTTAAGCCTATAGTACATCTTACTTTTGTTCCCTCAAGTACCTTTAGAGAGTAGATGACATAACCTGGGTTCCTATTCACAATGAGGAGAGCACAGCTCAGTGCCAAATTCAGAAAGCAAATCCTAAGCAATATGACATAAAGCTTGGGAAGCAAGACCTTAAGTACTCTGTTTCTAGACATATGTTGGAATTCCTGGAAGACATTAGTCACTCGGCAATAAGATGAAGAGAATGAGAACCAGTGAGATGGCTCAGTCAGACAAGGAGCTCGTCCCAAAGCTGACCACCTGAGTGTAATGTCCAGTGTTAACATAGTAGAGGGAAAGAACTGACTTGTGCAAATTGTCCTGTGACCTGTCCAACCATGCTGTAGCACATGAGCACAAACCAAATTGATGGATTAATTAAATGTAGTTACAATGAGAAATATCAGGGTACAAAAATTAACATATAAAGTATGCAGCCTTCACATACACAAACCAAACCAAATTAGAAGATATATTCTCTTTACAAGACCCACAGAAAGATTTTAAAACTTAAGAATAAACTTAAAAAAGTAAAATACAAAATTTGGTTGAATACTGCAACACTCCTGAAAGAGAAAAATAGACATCATAGAATCAGAGTTTCCCTTTCTCTTGGCAAGGATGACTCACGGTTACAAAGACATCAATCCTGTCTCTTCTAGTAAATATATAAATATAATGCAATCCCAATAAACATCCAATAAACCCTGTGGGAAATAGTCAAGTCGACCCTAAAATTCATTTGAAAACAAACATGCAAGAATAACTAGCAAGGCTCTGAAGACAGGGAATCTACCAGATATGAAATTACACTGAGACATCTACAGATTGTAAAGTGTGGTACTCAAATATAAATAGAGATGGGGACAAATCAGAATGTCAAAGAGATGGTGGATGTCACCAGTCAAATCAATAGGGAAAAGAAAGATTTCTTATGAAATGGTATGGAAAATATAACCTTCTGTGAAAGATACATACAGACCCATACACCAGAATAAAATCTAAATATACTTACCATTTGGATTTTTTTTGTTTTTGTTTTTGGGGGGGTTGGTTTTGGGGTGTTTTTCTTTGGTTGTTTGGTTGGGTTTTTTTTTTTTTTGAGACAGGGTTTCTCTGTGTAGCCCTGGCTGTCCTGGAACTCACTCTGTAGACCAGGCTAGCCTCAAACTCAGAAATCCACCTGCCTCTGCCTCCCAAGTGCTGGGATTTAAAGTCATGTGCTACCACTGTCCAGTGGATTTGTTTGTTTTGATACCAGAGTCTTACTAGCTAGCTCTGGCTGTCCTGGGACTCACTATGTAGACTGGGCTGGCTTCAAACTCATGAGACCTCCCTAACTGCTTCTCTCTCCAAAGTTCAGGAACTAAAGGTATGCCCCAGAACACCCACAGTCGTGGATAGCCCTTGGGTTGCTTGTATTTTGATGCCAATTATGCTCTCCTGGGAGGGGTTGTGAATGAGGAATGAGTCACATACTCAGGTGACTTCTTGTGAACCATCCCCTAATGAATAACGGAGCCAATCACTGGACAAGTAGGTCAGACAGAGGAAGAGAGGAAGCAGGAGAGAGTTAGGCTTTTTTTGGATGGGGATAGAGTGTGGATGGCAGTAGCGTGAGGACAAGATATAGCCATGAGCATCTCCGGTTTCAAGGGCATATCCTTCAGGATTTGCCGCTAGAGGATTTTAGTTGCTGCACCCAGCGATTGAATTAGGGTTGTTTCTGAACTAAGTTTGTGTTGTTTTCCTTCACACGTCGTGAGTTTGCCTGACGTGCACCACAAAGTCCGTGGGGGATTTGAAGCATGGGGCAGGTGTGGTAAGGACCCACCAGTGGGAACTTAGGGAGCTGGGGGCTGAGAGCAGCTGAGTCAAGAGTGGGAACTTGCCGTTCGTTTTAATATTTCCCGCAACAACTAACTATATTAATGATTTCATCAAAAAGCATAGAACCATTTAATAAGTAGAAGAAAAACTAAGTGAATATGTTTGAAGCCTGGTGTGGGGAAAAAAATCTTAAAACTCAATGACTCAATTCTAACTATGAAAAAAATAGAATAAAAAGACTATCTAGCTGAGGGATAGAGAGATGGCTCAGCAGTTAAGAGCATTCATTGTATGTTCTTCCAAAGGACCCATGTTCAATGCCCAGCACCCACATGGCAACTATCTGTGCCTCCAGTTCCAGGGTATCTGAAACCCTCACAGGTACATACATATATACATATACATATACATATACATATACATATACATATACATATACATATACATATACATATACATATACATATACATATACATATACATACACATACACATACACTTACACATACACATACACATACATACATATATACATACATACATACATACATACATACATACATACATATACATACAGGCAAAGCACCAATGCATATAAAATAAAAATAAACCATTAACAAAAAGGTTTTTTAAAATGACTATCTAGCTGAGCAGTGGTAGTGCATGCCTTTAAACTCAGCACTCAGGAGACAGGGGCAGGCAGATCTCTATGAGTTCAAGGCCAGCCTGGTCTACACAGAGAGTTCTATGAGAACTAAGGCTACACAGAACATCCCCTTTTCAAAAACTAACCAACAAAAAAGAGTATCTTGATGTTGAAAGTATGTTTTTTCATCATTTGCTATGTCAAGAAAAATTATATATAAAATTAAAGGCCAAAAGCCAAACTAAGAGAAAATATTTATTATAGACAAACAATATATTAATCTCTAAAAATTCCTGGAAAGAAATAGTGGAAAATCTCATAGAAAGATAAGACCAATAGAGACAGTTCACCAAACCAAAAGATACAAACACATGTTCAGATATACAACTTCATCCACAGAAGGGTAAATGTAAGTTAAAAGTACGCAAACTTGATACCAAGGTGCTTTTTAATCTGATTGGCCCAGATTCAGAGCAGACCCATTTTCTTATGTCTTACTAGTAGAAAAGCAAAACACTACAAACCCTGGACAGAATTTAGCAAAACTTAAGTGAACTACATATTCATCTACCTTCTGCTCAAATAATCCCAGTTCTCAAAAGCTGCCTTCACAAATCCACAAGAACATTCGCACATAATTATCCACACTGTCATACTCTCACTATTATCAAATTTCCAGAAACTAATTGAAAGTTCCTTTCCTAAAGTTCAGGGAAATAGACTACAAAAGAGTCACATAAAGGGACCTGGTGGTTACATAAATGTTGATCATTTTTTAAAATAGTTTGAGAGTTTTCGAGGATCTATTGTCATGTAGACAAATGGTATGAAATTATACACTCAGGCTGAGGCAAACCTTGGTTCTCATTTCAACAAAAAGAAATAACCAGAAGAGGGAGGGAGAAAAAAAATAAAAGAAGACATGAGCCTTCCTTGAATTTTTAAAAAATAGTTTCAAAAGACATAACTGGGACAAGAAGCAATTTGAATGTAGATTAATTATTAACAACTATTACTCTATGTTAAAATTATGTCCCTTGGTAATAGTAGTAGGATCATGGAGGAGAGAGTTCTTATTCTTAGGAAGGATGATGGAGGGCTTAGAAATAAGCATCAAGATGTCTACAATTTACTCTGGAGTATACGTGTATACATATGAGCATATATATATACACACACAAAAGGCAGAATAAAGTGGTTGCAGAGAAAATAGACAACTAGCTAACAGAGAGTAAGGTGAGTTCTCTATGAAATTTTTCTACAGGTTTGAACTGTTTCATTTTTAAAAAAATGGTGGCAGTAGGGTAGAATTTGAATCTGTGAGATGATGCAAAACAAATACCTTACATACAAACCAGTAAGGGAATATAATCAAGCATTTGTTTCACTTTCTCTAACAGAACTATGATTTGGGGTCATATTTAACTAGGAAAACTCTCTTCACAGGAAGTCTTCTGTATAATAAATGAAGTAGTACCACGTATGATCTCTAATGAGTTAACAGATTAGACATAACCATCAACGACTGCCAACATCCCGCACTGAGGAGCACAGAACATGTGCACCTCCAGATGGGAGCCGATAATACCCCCCACGAAGGCACCTTGCCAAATATAAATAAATAAACAGTACAACTAGGCTTCTAGACGAGACTATCAGAAACAATGTAGGGAAAGAGGAACATGCTAAATATCACCCTGGGGATGCCCTCGTCCAAACCTGGGAAGATATTTTGGAAGCCCTATACAGCAAGGAGCCTTGTTCCTCTGAGGAAGAAGGGAACCAATAGCTTAAAAGGAACTGGAAAGATGACCTGTGACAAAGCATGAACATTATTTGTAATTATAATTGTCTAATCTTAATTCAAAAAAGTGTGAGAGAAACAAGTGGACAATGTAAATATGTCTGGGACAGTTGGTGATTGGGAATTATTAATCGCCATCTTTAGATATGATAATGATATTTGGTGGGACTGTACACATGCTTTGTTTTCTTATGTATATTTGTTATAAATGGTTCTGAGTTTTATAAGGATATTGTCATGCAACTACATTGTATATGTTTCTAATGCTCACAGACCCACATTCATGTGAATACATATATACACATTCATGTATACCACATATACATATGCAAGAAAAAGAGGTTCTTTAATCTCCGAATTCACTTAGATGAATAAGGAAGAAAGATGATGGGTTTGAAGGTCATCTAGATTACATAGCAAGACCCTCTTCCAAAAACTAGGCAGGGGGACTCCATTCTTTTAGACACGTAACCTAAAATATGAATAGATAAAATAGTATGATGCAAGGGATTTTAAAACAACAGAAAAGGAACCTTGGAATTGGTAATTGTTGAGGATGATGAAAGGGACACGGACTTCATTACATGAGTATTAACTTTGGAGGGAATGAAGATAGTGCTGTGCCATTTCCTCTGAATTACTGAGGGCCTGCTATGAAGAGCTTCCCACTAAAGCCATTTACTACATTGTTTCATTTAGTCCCACCACGTGCCATCATCACACAGTGGGTGGTTCAGGGACCAACACCATTCTCCAGTCGTAGCCCTCTGGGTTCAAATGTGTCTTGCCACTGAGTAATGAGCCAATTAACCTCAACTTCCTTATCTTTAAATGGGGATGGCAATAATATTCTAAATTTCATAGAGCTGTAGTGAAGGTTAAACAATAAAGTATTGAAGCTGATTGCTCATACTGACAAAATGTATTTATTAATATTTATTACAAGCATATGAGGCAAGGATATGACATATGATTGGCCTGATCAGATATTTACAATCTTGAAGAATGCAGACTTGAGTGTTTTGGTTGTATATATCCATATGCGTAAGATTTTTAAGTACCCTCTGAAAAAAATTATGTATCCTCTCCAAATATGATATTTATTAAATTTTTAAGTACCAGCAACAATGTTTAGGATATCACAATAAAGACATTTAAATGTAAATATAGACTTATAAAATAGTATAGAAGGGTAGCCATTCATTTATTCGCTCAGTATATGATTAATAACCTGAGCCTTGCAATAGATAGTAAGGATTTGATAGTTAAGCATTGACTTTGCACCCTTACTCATCAGGGCCCATGCTAGGGGCTCTACCACAAGACCATCTGGGAGGTGGAAGTATCAGGTAGAACAGTACAGGAAGGAAAGAGAGGACCTGTCCTCGGGGCTCTGAAATCTCCGTCAATGGTGTCTCTAATTCCATCAATGCAAAGAATGCATGTGTGTATGACCTATGAAGAAATGCTCCCAGGAAGAGAGCAGAGAAAACAGAAACCAGGAAAAGAAGAAGAAAGGTAACAAAAAAAGAAAGAAAGGAAGAGGAAAGGAGAGGAGAGGAGAGGAGAGGAGAGGAGAGGAGAGGAGAGGAGAGGAGAGGAGAGGAGAGGAGAGGAGAGGAGAGGAGAGGAGAGGAGAGGAAAGGAAAAGAGATGTTTTTCAAAGTTTCCAAATAAGGGCAGACTCTCTACTGTCTGACCAAGATCTGGTCAACTCAGGCACAATCCTGAAAAACATCAACACTGGTAGATCCTAGGCAACCACACAGGCAGGTCACAGCCATGTGACTTTAGGCATTGGTCAATGTGTAGAAGCCAAAGTATTTCCTGGTACTCAGTCCATTTGTGGCAGAAGTCACCTAAGAAATTGAGATATGAAAGGGAAGCTCCTAAGCCCAGCAAGAATTACAACAACAACAACAACAACAATAATAATAATAATAAAATTTGTCTGGACTTAGTTCGGGTTCTGAGAAATCTGTGCACTCAGTCAGAAGCAGCGAGGACCCCACGGCATCGTCAAGGTCACAAGTTTTGAGGCTGAGAAGATGAGGGGTATGGAGTATGGTTCTGTCACATAGCTGCTGTACGTGTGTGAACTGCAGACAGCCCTCAGCTGGTTTCCCAGAACCAGACCCTGAGGAAAGAATGCGTATGTGCTGAGCTGTGAAGAAATTCTCCCAGGAGGAGCCAGGAAGAGAGCAGAGAAAACAGAAACCAGGAAAAGAAGAAGAAAGGTAACACGGAAAAGGAAAAAAAAAAAACAAAAAAAAAACTGTTTTTCAAAGTTTCCAAATAAGGGCAGAATCTGCAATCTTTGAGAGGGCCTGCATCCAGATCTTAGAGAATTTCTGGAGTGTGGAGTTTGTCATGACTTAAAGCAAACAAGTTGGCTTTTCCTGTTCTACATAAAACGGAGGTGACAAAGGTCACTAAATGATTCGACCCAGGAGTGTTCTGGTGGGACATGAGCTCCCCACATTTCTAGCTCTTCCCGCATTGGCCAAAATCATCTCAGGACTGACCTCTGTAGACAGGCTCAGGAGGAAGCTTGCCAGAGCAGACTATACAGAAATCAGTGGAGGAACGCACAGTCTACAAAGGGTTCTGAAGCGCTTCAGGCAGAAAACCAATCATGTCCACCTCACACCTGGACTCTAAATTATGGGCTTAATTGTCAGTAAAAAAAATAATAAATTAAGGGGATGCCCATTGGCTAGGCCAGTCTGCGTATGCTGCAGTCATTAGAATAAACATTCACGTTATTTTCAACTTCAAAACCTAATAGAGCTAAGGGGCTAGTGTACTCAGGGATTTCATAAGAATTGGCTTTTCTGTAAGTTGGCTTTGACATGCACAACAGTGAGCCAACAGGTATGGAGACAAGCTGTCACTCAAGCCAGATGCTGGGAACAATTGTGTAGATGCTTTACTGTCCTCAGAGTCCCTGGGAGACAGGTATACATGTCTCTTAACAATACTGCCCTTCCTTCCTTTCTACTGTATGTTTGTTTGTTTGTTTGTTTGCTTGCTTGCTTGCTTGCATTTTGAGACAGTTTCTCTGTATAGTCCTGGTTGTTCTGGACCTCACTCTGTAGACCAGGCTGGCCTCGAATTCACAGAAAACCACCTGCCTCTGCCTCCCAAGTATTGGGATCAAAGGTGTGTGCCACCATTGACAGGCCTCTACAATTTTTTAACAAGCAAGAAAGACTTAGAAACATAGCCTTTGGGTGAAATACCAGGAACATTATGGAACCTTAAACATCTTTCTTAGTAGAGTTGGCATGAAGGTTTCTTAGATTCCAGATGGTTAGAAAAGAGATAGTTAACTAATTCAGTCATTCTTGTTGTGCCCCCTGCACATCCTCAGTTCAGTTCGACCTACTTATGGGCACTGGCTGATCCCAGCCCTGTCCTAGACACTCAGCTTCCTTATCATTCCTCCCAGACCCATTCCTTAAAACAGGTTGCTATTCTCGTGTACCATTTTCTCATACTGAATCTAAGGCCCTCATGTTAAAAATTTGCACTGTTATATCAGAGGCTGGTGAAGTCTGTGACAGCAAAATAATGATGTGTTGGCTTGTATATAATTGTTAAGGCGTTAGTAATGGGGATGGTCTAATCTTATAGAAGCAGAAAAAAGTTGTTAGATTCAACTAGACCAGGGCAGACATGTCTTGGGCAATAATTCCTCAGGAGTGCATTAGATTTCGAGGGAGATGAAAACATTCATCAGAAAACATCCCTTGAAAGGGGCCGGTGAGGTATATAAACAAATAAACACAATAATTACAGAAAAAAATTAAATCCCTTGGAACTTTATTAGTTTTTCTTTTCATATAGCATCAGAGATGTGCAATAGTTTTTGTTTTTTTGTTTTTGCCATAGAAATCAGGACATTGTTTAAACAGAGCTTCAGTGTCTTAATTCAGCATCGAAGAGTCTAAATAGTTTCAGAAGAATAGTGGTTCTCAGCCTTCCTAATGCTGTGACCGTTTAATACAGTTTCTCATGTTGTGGTGACCCCGACCATAAGATTATTTTCATTGCTACTTTATAAACATGATCTTGGTACTTTTTTGAATTATAATGTAAATATAAGTCTTTTCCAATGGTCTTTTGCAGCCTCTGAAAGGGTCCTTTGGCCCACAAAGGGGTCAGATTGAGAATCACTGCAGTAGAACTTCAATTGACCAATGACAACAAATGATAATCTCTAACTTATCAGTGCTTGCACATTCCAAGGTCAGAATCGCAGTGATCAGCAATGCTACTTCCCAGGAAGATTACAGTCCTAGTATAAACATCTTTTAAAGAATCATCCTCAAAGAGGCAAATTTTCTTTACACGTTTTTCTAGTCATTGTTCCAGAAACATTTTCAACAAATCTTTTACATCTTGCCTTTGACTTCAAGTTGGTAAACAGTTTAATTCACACAGGAATCTTACATATTATAGATATGCTGAAGGATGTGTGCAATCCTACTTAATTTAATTCATAGTCTAGTAAAATGAAAAATTAAAAAAAAAATTTAACTTCAACTGAACTACTAAATTTCAGAAAATTCACCAATGATCAAAGGACATGCTGGGTTCTGTCTGTCTTGCCATGTGGTGGAAGTACTACACAATGGAGTGCTAATAGATATCTTTGCACAACTTGACTTTCCGCAGCTTCGTCCTGATCTCCTGAAATTGATCATAGTAAGAATGTCTACACTGCAGAAAATAATGTCATGCAACTAGAGTTTTTTTTAAATCCAGAAAAACCAGTGGTTAAACAATTACCAGTATCCTCCTGTCTTGGCCAGTTCCCCAAAATGCCCGTGGTCAGCATTACCCAATATAAGACAAGGCATGCCAGAGAGGAAGTTGAAGAAACTGGTGGCAGTTTGAACTAACTGCTGTTAAAATGTCTTACTTTGAGATTTTACAAACATCTAAAAACACTACAAGAATTCCCTCCCAGTAACCCAATCACAAAAGAACTCACATGATATGTACTCACTGATAAGTGGATATTAGCCCAGAAACTTAGAATACCCAAGATACAAGATACAATTTGCTAAACACATGACACTCAAGAAGAACGAAGACCAAAGTGTGGACACTTTGCCCCTTCTTAGAATTGGGAACAAAACACCCATGGAAGGAGTTAACAGAGACAAAGTTTGGAGCTGAGACAAAAGGATGGACCATCTAGAGACTGCCATATCCAGGGATCCACCCCATAATCAGCTTCCAAATGCTGACACCATTGCATACACTAGCAAGATTTTGCTGAAAGGACCCAGATATGGCTGTCTCTTGTGAGACTATGCCGGGGCCTAGCAAACACAGAAGTGGATGCTCACAGTCAGCTATTGGATGGATCACAGGGCCCCCAATGGAGGAGCTAGAGAAAGTAACCAAGGAGCTAAAGGGATCTGCAACTCTATAGGTGGAACAACAATATGAACTAACCAATACCCTCCCACCCCCGAGCTCAGCCATCAGTGGAAGGGAGGCCCATTGGTCGTGCAAACTTTATATGCCTCAGTACAGGGGAATGCCAGGGCCAAGAAGTGGGAGTGGGTGGGTGGGGGAGTGGGTGGGGGAAGGTGTGGGGGACTTTTGGGATAGCATTGGAAATGCAAATGAAATAAATACCCAATTTTTAAAAAAAGAAAAAGTAAAGAAAATAGTAAAAAAAAAAAAAAAAAAGATTTCCCTCCCAGGACTACAGGGTCAGGAGAAGGGTCTGGAAACATAATCCTCCTTAGCTCTTTGGCTAGCTTAGCTGATCCTTTCAGGTCATTCAAATCTTGGGCAATGGCATCAGAGCAATCATCCACGACCTTTATCAATAATGATTGTCTTGACCATGATCTACCCCTTACGCTATTTTTTTCTTCAGGAAACTTGTCACTACCACACAAACTCTGTGAAAAAGAGTCTTGTTTTGTTAAATATAGTATTCTACTGCAAAATGCAGTGCATGGTCCAAGACTACAAGGTGAGTTAATTACACACTATATGCAATAACACGGACAATTACCCATAAATTATTACTAGGTAGCAAAACTAGTATATGATTGGTACGAATCATTCATCAATTTGGTTGTGGGGGGTTATGGAGGTCAATCTTGTGAAGGAAAAAGTGGGATGGAGAGTGAGTTGTCACAGGCTCCAGTGACTCCTCAAAGTTCTGATCTGCCATATCCAGAATTAGATCTAAGATGGCTCCCAGAACACCAGTGAGACAGCAAAAGGAATCGAGGCCAGGGCGGTGGTTGCTTCTTGGTCTTCATGGAAGTCCTAACAGATGAAGATGTTCCCCCTACCCCTCCCCTGCTCCTTCTGAGTTACCTCATTAGGCAGGGCGTTTATTGTTGTATGGTGACAGTGTGGTGAGATATGATTGGTCAATGATTTAGGGGCTTGGGATTAGCTTGAACACAGTATACAAGCTTATGCACTGTGCAATAAACTCAAATCTGCACCCTGATGCTGTCTCCAGGATTTGTCACATGACTCCATCTCTCTCTCTCTCTCTCTCTCTCTCAATCTCTCTCTCTCTCTCTCTCTCACACACACACACACACACACACACTCCCCATTCCTTGGCTCTGTTCCCACATTCTATATTTATGAATTCACCTGTTCACTGATATTTATTTGTAACCCCAAAACAATACTCAAGATGTTTAATGAACCATTCACAGAGATGAATATTCCCAGCTGGGACTGGTGAGCAGGAAGAAATAAAGCCTTCCTTATTTCATCTCTCTCACTGTAATCAAGTACTTGTCCATGCTCTCTATAGGGCTCACGCATTAGTGTTTTATTTTGCTGCTCTAAATAACCTCAAAAACAAGGGAGAAGTGCTATGTCGTGTTCTTCAATGCAAGATATCTTCAATGTGCCTCCCAGAGAAAAAGTATGCACTAGGTAAACCTCATTGGAGATTGAGTTATAGTGTTATGGTTTAGTTCAATGTATAAGAGAGTTAACAAGACATATTGAAGAATGTGTCATTATGTAACAATACACAGAGAATAAGGTTATATATTACTTGGTGAAAATAATAGCCATCAAAGAACCAACTCAGAAAAATAAGATAAAATAGTACTGTTAGAAGCAAACCAAACTATTTATACTAAGGAGAAAATAATTGGACTCAGAACAAAGAATTTTGCTTTGAGTTTGTTTTTTATTCCAGCATATTACATGTAAACAACTAGATTTAAAAAGAAGCCTCCTACTCAACCTTCCCCAAAATATAGGTCTTTAATAAGAAATGTGCTTTTATTCTCTCCAAGGAAAGAATACACTGTCCAGTTAGTTTAAATATTCTTTATAAAAAGCAGGTGGTTTTAACATGCAGCACTAGGTATTAGTAAATACAAGGACTGTTGCTAATTTATTTCAAGCATAAAAAACTTGAAGCGTATACAGATAGATGGAGACACAGGATTTTGATAGTCAATCCTGGTACAATGTGTGAGAGGCAAAGACTATTTGCAGAGTGAAAATCATGACTTTTGTTTCTTGAACAGAAAGCCATGATGTAAGAATTCAGGTACATTTTTCCTTTTTCTTGGATAATAATAAGATCTGCACAGCATAACCCTGCTGGGCTGTTCAGTCAGAAAGAACTGAGCATTAGTCTCTCTACTTCCTTAGCCCCCACCACACCCCCACCACAAGAGTTCATTTAATCAAGGGTCTACAATAAAATGCTACTCTCAAAATGGATGCTGCATGTAAACACATGTGAGCTCAGGCTCCCATGTATCCCAAACAGAAGAAAATCGAGGCAACTAAATGAGCCATGCTGTGGCCTGCCCCAATGTCCCCAGAACAAAAAAGAGAAGTTGGAGAACAGGTGTGCTGTTGTGTGATGGTGACCCTGGAAAATGCTACATCGGCGTTTTATGTTGACATAGACATGCCCAGCACATGTGGCAACCATCAATGACAAGAAGCTGTAGCACAGATTTAGGATCTTAGTGGATTTTCTTCTCCAAAAGAGCAGAGATCATGAGTGTACTGGCTGTCTGGTCAGCAAGAGTGAAACGGCACTTTATTTCTTTCCCCAAATCATTTTTGCTTCCTTAAATGAAGGAATTCTCATTTAAAAAAAATTAGTTTTCAGGCTATTTATCAATCCTTCAGTAGGAGCACTTATATTAATGGCTAAGAATAAAATTTAAGTAATGAAGGGGTTAAAAAATCATCATGCAAGCTAATCTTATGCAAAGCCTGCAGCCAATCTCATTGAATTTTAAGTAAGGTTGTGAGTTCTTCCTTCTTTCCAGCTCAAATATATTTTACTAAACATGAAACTCAGTTTTTCACTATATATTTAAAAACTCATTAATATTCATTATGGCATACAGATGGACCAAAGATGGCTTCTCCTGAGACTTCATTCATCCTGATTCTTGGTCTTTGAGAAGAAAAAAAGGTGGACCTGCATTAAACTCTGGCCTTGACCACTCTTAGGGCAAGTAATTCCTAAGATATCACCAATATTCAGTAAAACAAATACATTTTAGGAGCTCAAAGTTAACTTTCTTTAATAATCCTATAATGAATTTTTCCTAGGAGCATTTGCCTGAGGAATTTGGAATCTGTTATTGGAATATAATAAATTCTAAGTTTTGAAAAGGCCACTTGGCTCAGCATGGCCTATAGTTTCTAATTCACTTATTGTAGATCCTTACAGTTTCTCAACTTATAAATGCATCTATTTGCCTCTATGGAATAAAAAGATAATGGTCTTAGCTTTGGTAGAGTTTTGAGGCAACCACTTACTCATAGAGTTTTCCTTTTGCCCAAGAGTATGTTGACAATAGCATCTTTCTCCTCATACTTTCCCATTGGTAATAAGGTCAAGTTGGTCTCTATACTTAAGCATGAAGAGTTTAATTGGAACTACATGGTTTTCCTTCACAACTCACAGAGATACATTTAGCCTCTGGGAAGTGCCATCTCCGTCAGAGAGAACACCCCGCATCTTTATTGTATCTTCTAGACAAACAAAAACCATCCTTCTGAACACTTGGTGAGGGGAAGACAATCTAATGTTGGCCATACAGCTAAAGGGCAAAAGAGAGGTGAAGACCTGGGAAGTGGGATCTGAAACAACCTCCAAGATTGGAAAGTGGAGAGATGGGATCCCCAGGTTAGTCTTGAGTCAGTAGGTCTCACAAGAAGTAGACATTTAACCACAGAGAAAAGATTTGTACAAAGCCACTATCCTGTGATCTTGCATGACTCTGTCTTGATCTTACCTGCTATGGACCCACTCTGATGCTATGTATCTTATAGCAAATCTTCTATATTGCCTTCTATAACCTTCTATAACACCTGATCTATTCAGCCACACCTTTTCATTCTTTTTCTAGTAACTTTACCTAGAAAAGCTTTGACCAGAAACCTCACTATCTCAAGACCAATGTGCCAGTTTGAATATGCTTGGCCCATAGGAAGTGATACTATAAGGGGGTGTGACCTTGTTGGAGGAAGTGCATCATTATGGGGGTGGGCTTTGAGGTCCTAGGTTTAAGCTCAGCCCAAGGTGGAAGAGAGTCTTCTACTGGTTGCCATCAGATCAAGATGTAGTACTCTCAGTTCCTCTAACAGCACCACGATAACCTGCCTGCTGCCATGCTTCCTGCCATGATGATTATAGTCTGAACCTCTGAACCAGTAAGGCAGCCCTAATTAAATGCTGTCCTTTATACAAGTTGCCTTGGTCATGGTGTCTCTTTACAGCAATAAATCCCTAAGACAATCAAACTGAAAGTAGCCCATGGCTTTGTCCATTTCTTTTTCATGTTCAATTTTTCTCATCAGTATTTTTCATATCTGCTGTTCACCTTCAACTGAGCATTAGAATGTATGGCACACATCTACCAGATGTCCTTAGTCCTCCCGAACTCCACCTTTCTCAGAAGTGTTATCTTCTGGTCCATAGAATCTTGTCAGTTCTTTCTCAGTATGATGCTCACAGCCTATGTCCCACATAAGTCCTCTTTACTACATATCTTTATAGACAAGTAATTCTTCCCTCCTGTGACCTTAGGCTGCCCATCCCACCATCGGTTTGCTCTCTCATTGCACCATGCATACATTGATATTTTACTAAAAGCCATTTTCAGGCTTTGACCTTCTGTCCAACTTTCTCTAGATATCTCCAACCCACTGAGTGAGCACCTATGTATTCATTCCAAATGCCATGCCAATTTATTTCCCTTTTTCTTCTTGCTTTATTTTTAATCTCTGCTACAGCTCAAACAGTTAGGTGCGGTTATTCCCATTTTATGAGGGAAAAGGAGAGTCAAAAATGAACAACTTGTCCTGTGACAGTTCAAGTCAGAATTCTTGTCACTTCAACTCCTAACTCATGTTTCTCCTCATTGTGAAGGCCTCTCACAGTCCAATGAGTGTCCTAAACTCTCCTAACCTCTGATTTTAATACAACCTGATCGTCACCTCATCATAAGCCTTGTGTTCTGGAAGGTATCATTTGAGAACACAATTTCTAGTTTCATAGTTTACCAGACTGGGGCACCAGCATGTCCTTACCCGCTTACACATCCGGGGGCAGGGGGAGGAGGGGCCACTGTGTACTTATCCCCTCTCCACTTCCACATTCTCATAAAAACTGCCATCAATACTCATCACAGAGATACTCAGAACAAGGCGATGCTTCTTCACTTTGGCTTAATTGTCAACTATCATTTCCCTCTTGCTTCAACTTATGAAGATGCAGCATTAAGCTGACAATGTCCTTTTAGTGATTCATTTCATCTTAACATAATATCCTCTGTGGTAAAGTCCCCTAATTTTATGTGCACACTCCCATGGGTATATTGAGAGTGTGTCTTGTTGTCTAATTCTTGGAAGTATATTACACCACCTTCTGTTACTGTTCCTTGTCTAAGATTTCTCATCTCACAGTTATGAGTTTCTATAGGAAGCATTATTTCTCATCTGTCTCACTACAAGACTGCATTGCTCTGCCGAACACACACATTTTTCCTCCAAGCTGAGAACCTTAGATTTACATTTCATCAATTACTAATTAACCATAATGTCATTTACCTTGGTCAAATTCCTCTTCTAGATTCTAATCATCTCTAGCCGAGGCTCCACTGCCTGCACCTTCAGTCACTGGCTCACTTACTTGTGACCATTAAAAGAGGCTCAAGGAAACCCAGTGCTGCTGGGTCGAGGAAATATGAGAGGACTTAGCTGAAAAAGGCAGTCAGCAACTCATGGATAGCCCTGTTTTCTTTGCCTTTTTCTGAAACAGGATAGAAGAGCAGGAACATACATTCTGGATCCTAGTTATGGAGGTCTGAATCCTTGACTCTTACCTGTGACTGAGTATTTAATACTCTTCCTCTATACTTTCCTTCCCTTACCTATACAATGGGAATAAAATAACAATAATAGTATAATGTTGGTATCATTTAATCTGGCTCTCCAGAAACAAGTTTCTTAGAGAAAGAAGAATTTTCATAAGAAGGTGTATTCTCAGCAAAAGTGCCAGAACACAGTGAGAGAGGAAAGATTTCAGCGAAGGAAAGCTGAAGTGCCAAGCTTTTATATAGTGAAGGCTCCACCTGACTCCACAGACCTCCAGCCATCATGGCCACGAACAGATACTGTCATTGGAGGCAGGCATTCTAGAAATGGATATAGCCTTGAAAATGCACCTTCTTGTTGTCAAGAGCAGATCCTGGGAAGGGAACCACTCCCAGAAGACAACATTCCAGAAGACAAGGGAATGGACAGCCCACTTTCATTCTGTAAGAAGATATCTATGTGGCACCTCGAAACATCCATTCCAGCTGATTTGGGAACTGCATGGAATCACTTAGACTGTATCTTGCATATTTTAACCAAAGAATAAGTGTCAGCCATCATACTGGTTTCATTACCTAGACGGTCTCTTTACTTTACCTGAGGGCTTCCTGGCTATATTAAGACCAGAATGGCAGCATGTCATTTTATTTCATTATCTGACATAGCTAAACTCAGTAAATATTTATGCATTTGTTGGGTTCTTCGTGTTTGCCTTTCTGATGATTAAATAAATCCTCAGCATGTTGTATTTTCAAGGGTTTATTTCCATACTATCTGTCACAGCCTTGAACAAATAGAAGAAAACAGGTTCTTCCTGACTAAACGTGGGCATCCCCAGACACAACCCAGAACAACTGCTGGCGACTTACTAATAGACTAAGACAGTAGTAAAGAAGGGGAATTTTTTTAAAAAATAAGACCAAATATAGATGTATACTTAGATACTACCAGGGAGAGAAATAGGAGAATCTCTGACTACAATGTGTCCTTCCTCTGTGCTTTGGGATGTCTCTCTCCTCTTTGTAATATCCTGAGCACTAGCTACCCAGGAACCTAATCTAGGGGCCCCAAGGCTGGTATTATAAGAGATCTGATATATATATATATCCCCGGTTTATGTTTGCATTGATTCAAAGAATGCAAAATTTCAGTTAAGATCAATGAATTTAAGAGCTGTAATATAATGACTAAAGTCAATTATAGTGTATTATATCCTCCAAAATCACTAAGGTTTTAAGCATACTCACTATAAAAAGCAAGTATCTGAGTTAACTCATAATGTAAAAATGTTACAGATGATAAATCTATATGATTTTGATCAATCAAAAACAATTAAAATTAGAAAATTAATACTTTATTTCTCTCACCGTTAATAACACTTTTCCTCAAATGTTGTTATACCACAAACAACAATGTATAAATTCATTTAATGGTTTGATGATTAAATGCCATTTTCTATCCTAAATTAACTTTTTTCCCTTCTTTTCTTTCTTTCTTTCTTTCTTTCTTTCTTTCTTTCTTTCTTTCTTTCTTTCTTTCTTTCTTTCTCTCTCTCTCTCTCTCTCTCTCTCTCTTTCTTTCTTTCTTTCTTTCTTTCTTTCTTTCTTTCTTTCTTTCTTTCTTTCTCTTCCTTCCTTCCTTCCTTCCTTCCCTCCTTCCTTCCTTCTTTCTTCCCTTTGTATGTTTTTGTTTTGTCTTGTTTTTGTTTTTGTTTTTGAAACAGGCTTTCTCTGTGCAGCACTGGCTGTCCTGGAACTTGCTCTGTAGAGATGAATTCAGAGATCCATCTGCCTCTACCTCCCCAGTACTAGGATTAAAGGCATGTGTCACCACCGACAGGCCATATCCTGAATTTTTTGAATCAAAGTTCAATGACTATATAAACACTATTATCTATGTTATGCTAAGACAGCATTCGCACCCCTGAGCTCTAGGCCACTTCATTCCTCCTAATCTCATCCTGAGGGTATCAGAGACCAACCTCACAAACATGCAATTTAATAAAAAAGACAATCCGTAGAAGAGAAGTATGCACTTGTAAGTGAAGGAAAAACAAAAGGGTATAGTGAATAATTATTTTAGTGGCCATTGTTTCATGCCACACAAGCAGGAAGAGAATCAGAGACTCAAGGAAACACTGTTCAAGCTGAGAGCAGAGGGAAGCAGGAGTTAGCCAACAAGACGACTGGGGGAAGGTTAGGCTCAGGAGCCATGTGGAAGCAGAGGAGATCTCAGAATTACCAGGAACAGATAAACAGCATCATTGAATTTCCCAAGATTGAAACTCAGAGATCGAGTTAATGAGACCCTTAACATAAAATTTGGGGGTGTTTGTTTGTTTGAAAAACAATTACAAGCCACGGGAAGTAGCCCATTGCATAAAATGTTCACCTCAGAAGCACGCGTACTGGGGTTTAATTCCTGGGGCCCATGTAAGATGCAGTGTGTGGTGCTCTGCACTATTAATCCCTGGTGCTCATTGGCCAGCCTGTCTAGCCTACTGACCAATGAGAGACTGCGTCTCAAATGAGGTAGACAGCATTTCTGAGGATGACACTGGCAGAAGCTGTCTTCTGGCCTCACTCATTTCTATATACACATAAGTCTGTGTTGCACCCACATATATGTGTATGCACATACAAATATTCACTTACGTGCACAAATGACCAGTAAAATATAGGATTTTTTTGCGGGGGTGGGGGTGGGGATAGGACTAAAGTCGTTATTCTACTAAAGATTAATCTTCATGACAAGTATTAAAAATCCAAAGTGAGCCAGACAATGCTAGTTCTCCAGTAGTTTACCAGCCAGAGAGGAAATTGCCAGACATTATTTGAAGGAAGGGCAAATGTTGGGAAGGAGCTAAGACAAAGAGATAAGACAACCACAGGAGGCCATTAACTTCAAAGAAGGCTTCCTGCTGCAAGTAACATCTAATTGGAGATGGGCTCTGGGGCCCAAAGTACAATAGCAGACAAACAAAAAGCTATCAGAACAGTTGATGGGAGAGGATTATCCTGCCTTCAGATGTTGAGGAATCTGGAAGGTGGCTATGACCCAGAAGAAGAACCGTGAAGGGGTCAGGGTATGAGGACAGTATTTGAAGGGAACAGAGAGCATGTGAGAATTTAAGCCTTAAAACATTTTAGGTTGGAATTTTATTTAAAATTAGATTAATATATCATGAAGTTTTGTACCACTTTCAAAGCAAATCTAGGTTTTTCAGTATTTCTTCTTTTCCTCCTCCTCCTCCTCCTCTTCCTTCTCCTCCTCTTCCTCCTCCTCCTCCTCCTTCTTTCTTTTCTTTTCATTTAGTGTTGGGAATTGAACCTGAGGCCTTACACATGCTAGGCTAGTGCCCTTCCTGTGAGCTCTATCCTCAGCCCGTTCAGTATGATTTGCATTTAACAAGAGTTTGAAACTCATTATTTTTCTCTACTTGGTATAAATAGTTTCCTGTTTACTTTTTTCCACTCTCCCATTTCAATCAAACTTTACAATTTAACAGGTCTCAGACTCCAAATCACCAAGGGGCCAGTATCCACCAAGGGCCTTATCAGATGTTCCCCATGCATTTTAAAATACAAACACTAAGGATGGAAGCCTCACTATCTTGGTAATTTCTGGCTATGGTGGCTTTGACCATATGCCTTTCACAGTGTTTCAAATTTCTAGGAGTAGGAATTAATTAGAGTTTTGTTTGGTGTCTTTTTAGACATGCCTCTTGGTATCAGCTCTTCCTTCATGAGTTAAACTATTGAATGGTGAACCATCCTCCCACCCCACTCCCACACCTGCTTGGTACATAATCAATCCTTCTACAGGTTCCAACAAAAGCTAAATAGCACCACACAGCATCCTTCATCTCTAAGGGTTTGTATTCACATTCTGGTTCTCTCATGCTTGTACATGAGAGAGAAATTGCATGCAAAAATAGTAAGAATACTGAAGAGGAAGAAGTGGAACACCAGAGGGGGAAGCAAGAGGTCAAAGAAAGGCAAAAGGAAGAGTTCATGACCAAAAAAGAAAGAAAGAAAACAGTCCAGGGAGAGACTCACAAGGACCTTGAACACCTTCTCAGATAGGTTCCAAGGCTTTCAACAATCATGAAAGTCTTAAAAATTATCTCATTGCCAAGTTGGCCAAATTTCATAATGATCAAGCATTTCTAGGGGCCTAAATATATTGCTTTTCTTTGTCCCTCAGTTCAACTCAAATCACAGTTCCAAATACACTGGCATATAACCCTGGGCTTAGGCTGAGAGCCTAAGAAAAGGAACCGAAACTGATCCAGTATATACTGTGTATCCAAGGAAAGTGTTACGGGAAGAACTGTCTAATGTTATATCATCTAATATTACATAGCCAATCAAAATGTAGCAGGAAGTTCAAGTTCCATGCCCCTGACTGTGGATTCAACCTGCTTCCTTGATGTATCTCGGTGGCATATTAATTTAAACAGAGTCTTCTTTACTCATAAAACTCTTGAGTGTTTATTCTTGATATCAGATGTTATTTTTTTTTCCTCTTAAAAAACATGTAATAGAATGGGTTAAAAGCCCTGTTAGTTTGGGAGCCGTTTATTGTATTGAGGTGTGATTTTATTCATAGAAGGTACTAATAAGCTTCCTTTTGCTAATAGTACTATGTGATCACACCTGCGTATGGGCTGCACACAATGCAGAAGCCATTAGCCTCCACTGGGGAGCTATCTAATGTTCACTTGGACAAGACTTTTCATCCTGATTCATGCTCCAGCTCATGTTTTCAACAGATCTGGATCTAAGCAAGCAAGGGGCTCACAGGCAGCTATTGCACACGCAACAGATTTCCAGCACTGCATTTGCCTTGATTGTGCTCTTCCAGCCCCTCTAAGATGTTCTTGGGGACCCTGAACAATGTATGAGCTCTGCCACTGCTCACAGCAGCACAGTGGTGGCTTTCAAATTGGAGTCACTCAGTGAAACCCAAGCATAACAGGGGGAAATGGTGGATCCACTCTCCAGCTGGTGTTCTCAAATCCTTTTCCCAAGGCTGGCATCTTTCCCCTCTCATTTCATTAAATCCTTCTACAGATTCCAAATATTTGAGGGTTCAACAGTTTCATGGTGAGCATTGACAAACACATGCAACTTTCTGCAGGGAATGTGTGTGTATAAAGGGCTGGGAGCTCAAATCTTTCTGCAACTCAGACATCTCTTAAGTCTTGCTTACCTATGACATCCAAGTACCACAATATCATTGACCGCCATCCTGTGACAAAATAAGAGTTGTTGATGTTGTGGAACTATTGACTGTAAGGGGCCAAAATGGGAAATTAGACATGGAAACATTATTTTATATGTGAAAGATTTTTGTAAGAACTAAAGAGATTAGTCTAATATTAAGTCAACAAATAATGACCTCTGCCTGTATTGTAATTCTTACATGTTGAGGTGTACAGAGGTCATGTTTAAGTCATTTGCCACAACATATCTACCTTGTAGCACAATATCTAACACTTGGTGCAAAGGAAAATTATGTAATGATTGAATTCCGAATCCAACTCAGATTTTGCCTTGTTTTGTTTGTTTTCTGCCCAGTTTATACAACTTGAAATGGGGTTGTAGTAGAGAAGAAAACAAACAAACGCATCAGCAGCAGACACACGGGGGTGTGTTATGATATTCATACAGAAAGGATAAAGTTGATAAGAAACACCAAAAGCATAAACTGAAAATATTATCAAGACAAAAATGTCTAACCCCAAACCATGCCTCTTTAAAGTCAACATATCTTTTAGAAACTCATATTGGGTGACGGTTCTGGGCACAGATATCCAGACCCAAGCAGCTGGTATACTCTTGTCCCTACCATGACAGTAGCCCAGCATGTGAGCTGCAGGTACTCGTGAAGTTAATTCTGGGACCTTGTGCAATCTCAGCAAGTATTCTACTACTGAGTACAAAACTAGACTTTGGTTGTTTGAAAAAGGTTCTTATTATGTAGCAACTTTGGCCTTGAACCTACTATGCTGACCAGGCTGGCCTTGAACTCTTGAGTCTCCTGCTTCTCTCTCCCCAAATCTGTGCCATATAAATATTTTTATGGCAAATAATAATCTTTTCTGTGCTTAGATAATGTGCTTACATACTAGTCTACCTCAAATGTCTATTCCTGGCTTAATATCCTTCCTGTCTTTCATTCTAAGATATGCCAATTACATGTCTTAAAGGCTCATTCAGAGCAAAATTTCCTAATCTTGAGTGAACATAGAAAATCCTTATTGTTTATGGATTCGGTAGATTTTACTACTCACTGATTTGTTGCCCCCAAATCAAGCTCTTGATGTGTCAGTCACTTACAGATATGCACAGAGAGATGAGAATGTTCTGTCGTCAGTTGGCAGCACACGGTCCTGGTAAAGCTAAGTATTGTTCTTTAGGCAAGGCCTTCGTCTGTCATTTCAAGATAACTTGTATATGTACCTATTCAATAACATTTATTTGTAGATCCAAAATAAATAAATACTCTAATTCTTTTGCAGCCATTCGTGGACACATAGGGGGGGGGGAAGTATTAGGTAAGTTTTGTTTGGGTACAAGCCATAGTGCCACTGGATGTGACATCAGTGTTCATGAATCAACAATACATATAAGGTGTCATCAAACAGGAGCTCACATAAGACAGAGACTCAAGGAAACCTCGACTTGTATTTCTCCTAGGAACTGTTACATATTCCCTAATTCAGAGACAACTTTGTAGAATAATTAAACTCCCACCAATATATAGGAGCTTAACCAGTATCCTAGAAGGTATCTCAGATACCCACCCATTCCACACCCAGTCTGTCCTCAGCCTAAATAAACAAACGTTCCCTCTTCTCCTCATTTTGACCACCTTGATCAGTTCTCAACCATTTGACACCAAAATAACACCCCACTGTTCTCCATAGTTCCAGAGAGTTCATCTTTTGCATCCATGAATGGCTGGCTGCTTCTGCCTTTGTAACTTTACCTTGGTCATCTTGCTGGGTCTGAATCCCCACCTAAAGCTCCAAATTCCCCAGGAGGTGGCTATGGAAGCTCTGGGCATTTGTCAAACTTCCCACCCCTACTCCTTTGCAAATGTGCATCTCCCTGTCTACTCTGTTTTCTCACATTTTTAGATTGATAAGTACCTCGTCTATCTTCTCAAGCACAAGTAAACCACACCACCAAAACGGAGCTCCCCTGATTAAGGACAAAAGGAGACAGGGGCTCCTTGTTCAAAGCTACCACTGACCTCGTACATGATTTTCTAGTTTCCCTGATCCTATTCAGTGGTAACTTTATATTTTCCCTTATCTTGGCCTTGCTGGACTAAGCACCTTCGGGATAAGGATGCTGCTTTGTTCTCACAAGAAGTTTTCAGTATGGCTTAGAATATGTTACTCAATAAGTGACAGTGAAATAACAATTGAAGGAATAAGTGAATAAATGAATGAATAAAACCCTCACTTCAGACATCACACTGCCTTATTTCCCGAATCTTAAGTGGATCTCATCTTTGGTCTTAGCTCAATACCTGCTCAAAGTCAATTATAATTCAAAGGTTGTCACCCACAGAGGGCCAATGTCAGGCATCAGAGTAAACTTTAGCACCAGCCTTTAACCATCATCAAGGCAAGTGCATCAGTATTTTGTAGATTTTTTTGTCAATGAGACAAATGCTTTGATTTGTTTGTTTGTTTGTTTGTTTGTTGTTGTAGTTGTTTGGGGGAGGGTCTTATTTTTCTTAGTTTATTTTGATTTTTGTTTCTATGATTTTTTTTGTGGGGAAGTTTCTTAGGGCTTTGGTGTTGCTATTTTGTTTGTTGTTTTGTTTTTGACTGCTTGTTTTTGTTTTGTTTCTGTTTTTTCAGAGAGAGAAAACAAAAACAAAAAGTTGAATGAGGAGGGGAGCAGAAACTGCAAAAGGGAGAAAACATGTTCAAAATGTTTTTCTTTTTTTTTTTTTTTTTTTTTTCCATTTCAAAATGTTTTTCAATTGAAAACAAGTTTGAAAAAAAGAAGCAGAACATTTTCCCTCCTGCCTATCCTAAAAACTGTCCCCTACTCCTGTCCCCTTTTCCCAGTACATGTACTATATCTCTCTTTTGAGGTACAAGCATTTTCTTCCCTGAAGACCTTTCCAGCTCTCTCCCACATCTACCCCAGCCTCTTACATCTCTGCCTCTGTGTCCTTTAAAGCAGTGATTCTCAACCTTTCTACTTTGTGACCCCTTTAATACAGTTTCCCAGGTTGTGGTGGCCCCCAACCATAAGGTTATTTCATTACTCCTTCATAACTGTAATTGTGCTACTATTATGAATTGTAATGTAGTGTAATTGTAATCTGATATGTGACTCCCCCCCCACCCCAAGGGGTCACAACCCACAGTTTGAGAACTGCTGCCTGTGGGTGTATTTATCCCCCACTGTCTCCTGTCCTGCCTCCTATTCTATCTTTCAAGCAATAATGAAGAATTTTGAGAGCCGGTTGCAGTTGCACCTGGCACACAGTAGATGAGAAAAAGCCTTGCTGAGCAAGCGCATTACAGTAAGTATGAGGTAGGTGTTTTAATAGCACGGGAACAGCAGAATATTATGAGTAAGAATTGTCCTCTGGAATACAGATGTCCAAGATAGAATCTAGACCTGGTCACTTTCTGTCTGGGAAACTATCTGTCACTCAATATCTTAGCACCTCAGCTTCCTTATCTATAAAATGGAACCCATGGTGATATAGGCCTTAAAGTCCTTGTCATGATTTTTAAGTTAGGTGGCTAGAGAGGTGGCTCAGTTGATAATGTACTTGCTACACAATCATGAAGTCTTGTGTTTGAATTTCCAGCACTCACATCAAAAGCCAGGCATGGGATGGTGGCAGTCTGGAGCCCGAGGAGCATCCAGAGCCACTGGCCAGCCAGACTGAAGTGGCAAGGTCCAGTTTCAGTGCAAGTCTGGATCTCAGAATATAGGGTGGACAAGAACTGAGGATGACGCAGGATGCCAAACGCAGGCAAGTGAACACATGCACGTGTGTGTACGCATAAACACACACATACAAGACATATGCAATGACTGTAAAAGACTGGGCAAATTGGTCCCTAATAAAGTATAAGAGGCTGTCCCATATTACCTCCTCAACACACTCATCTTGGAAGGGGCTGGCTTGAGGATCTATGTGGATTCCAGAAGCAAGCCCTTTACATAAAATAACATTTGCATATAACCTGTATAGAACCTCCCACACATTCTGAGTCAATACTTCAAACAACAAAAAGAGTATGTAAATAGTTGCCATTCTATACTATTTGAGGTTTGGTGACAAGAAAAACAGACTATGTATGTTCGGTACAAATATAATTTTCCTGTCAAATATTTCAGCCTGGGGTTGGTTGAATCCATGAATATATAACGTGCATCCAAGAGGGCTATTTTTCATACGTATTATATCAATAATAAAAATTTGTGCTGGAGAATAAATCATGGTAGGTCACTGAATGATAGGTTTAAAGATACAGTTAAAATGGGAAAAAGTAAAAAAACGTTTTAAGTACTGTAATGACAGAGGTGAACAACAGTAATAAGCACTGAGAGTAAGAGAGGATGAGGCACACTGTTTTGGTCAGGGATCAAAACACACAGAGGCTTCTAGAACGCAGTGATTCTGAGTATAAGGCTCGAGATGGAGAGACAAAAGTACAAAAAACAGCAGGATGTGTTCTAGAACAGAAGCTGAGAGAACACTGGCTAATTCAAGCCAACTAGAGATCAAAGGGGGCCAACACAGCCTGGAAAGGACTCCAGGCTTGTGACAAACTTGGGGGTGTGGGGACAGGATGAGGATGACTTCCTCAAGGGAGGCTCACCACAGGAAGCTGAATCTAGAAAGGAAACTATGACGGAGTATCTAGAGTGAATGAACTGTGAATGCTTGACCCAGAAAAGTTTCCTCGTATATTGGCTTTTCCCAACTCTGCTTGCTGTATTTTCTGAGTACATCTTTGCCTGTGGTGAGGGCAAGTTGTGTATCTATTATGACCACTGTTGGGGCTGACTTCTCCACCAGGCATAGGAAACTCAGCACTCAGATGTCACTGTTTTGGGGGATTCATGACAGTATTTTTGTATGAATTTCTTTTAAAATCAGGAAGAAGAAAAGACTTACTAAATACAGATATGTAAGTACAAATCCAACCCAGCTTGTATAGATAAACCTAGGATCCAGTGAGCAAAGAGGTGACCTTGGAAAGAAGTAGAGAAAGCCAGAGTTCTAGGACCTTAGATTTGTGAAGGAAATCTGTCTTCCAAGGACAAAGAAGTTTCTGTCCTCTCATCCTTCTGAGCAACAATGCAACTCATAAAATAGTTTGTGCATATTCACATTAATCACACCTAGGGGACCTTATGCAACACCAAAGACGCAGATACTTTATTTTTTTAAAAAACCTGTGCTGTTATTGTTGTTGTTGTTTTTGTATGTGTGCACGGTGCATGACAAGGTCAAAGGACAACTTTGTGGAGTGGGCTTTATTCTTTTACCTTTATATAAGGCCCTTCCAGGGATGGAACTTAAGTCACCAGACTTGCAAGACAAGCGACTTTACCAACTGGACCATCACACTAGCCCCACCCAAAAATTTTGGCCTTCACATCTGGATCATTTAATCAAGTTCTGCCTTGTTTTCGGTCTAGTATCTGGCCCACTGGTGATGTTTGTAAAGGTTTAAAGACATACAGTATCCATTCCCACTATGTTTTTAGCTCTCAAATCACAATTACAAACGAATGGAATTTCTGTGCTGCATTCAATAACTCGCACATCTATCTTTATGAAATATTAAGGTCAATGAAGGATAACTCTCATCACTGAAATCTTTCAAAATGAGTAAAATAGAAAAGAAGACAGGTCTTTCTCTTGCTTTGCAGTAAGCACAGTTTCTTGGGGTTTATAAATACACTTTATCAAATCCCTCTGCACAAGTAATCTTGAGTGGCACCACCCCCCCACCAGCCATGCACCATGAGAGAATGAATAAATGAATATCTAACAGGGCCCACACAATACCCACAAGATAATCGGCATTCTGAAAGTGTCTGACGATATCATGTATGATAGACGCCAGAGAGTGGTCCTGCACACATCACTCCTGAATTACTGGTTTGTAGGAAAGGACAGTCAACACAAACAGATCACAGATCGAAGCAACAGATAAATTAAAAAAACAAAACAAAACAAAAATCAAAAAAACAAAAAACCAGGGTCAGTATGATTAGTAGATGTAAGGAATGATACTCCTCTGTCCCTTCTGATTTATGCAAGACATCCTTGCTGGCTTCTTTGTTGTTCAGTCCTGATATATCCTGGCTCCAGTTATTCTCTACCAATGGCCACAATGTTTACTGAAGGTGAGTGTGTTGTTGAAGGGACACAGGGTCCAACATCAGAATACCCATTTCCAAGCCCATTGTACTTCCAGTGTCCTAGGGAGGAAAGACTGCCAAAGAGATCTCACCAAGTCCTGTTTCTGCCAGGCCACCTTGCAGAGGCCTGGCAATGAGAAAGGGACACTGAAGGAACCTCCAAGTGACAGCCACAATGAAAATGACAATTCAGATCCACCAACACCCAGAAAAGCCAGAAGAGCGATCTTGTGAGCAAAATCTGCTTTAATAGCAACGTTAAGTGTTATGCATTGGAACCTGTTATGAATTGGTTGTAATTTTCTCCTGACAGTTTCTGAATTAAACTAGTTAGTACACAAAAAAATAATAATAATAACAATAATAATAATAACAAATGCCACAAAGCAGAACGCAAACTCAGTGTCTGAAGGTTAATGATTGCTCATGAAAGCCACAGAAATAAATTATCTGCCTAGGGACACTGTCACATGATCAGCACAAAAGCTGTAACAGCCAAAAAATGTTTATGTAGAGGGGAAAAAAAAACCCTGTCAGCGTCACAGCACCCTTCCCCCCACAGCTAAATTCGAGTCCTGAGCCAGCCAGCTGCTCCTGACTGCTTACATTAAACTAATTTGTGCTGCTACATTGCAGCTGCTTAATTTTTACTCTGAACTTTATCACCAATAAGTGTTACAATAACAAGCGGTATGATGGTATCTCTGAAGAAATATCCATCAACCCTCAAACAAGGACGGCTTCCCAAGCCTGGACTGCAGAAACACAAAACTCAAAGGGGGGGAAAGAAGAAGAAAGAAAGGAAGGAAGGAAGAAAGAAAGGAAGGAAGGAAGGAAAGGAGAAAATTACCCCCACACCGCCTCTTTAAAGGAGGGGGAGGGGCGCACTTTTAGTGGGGGAAAGGCTTTAAAACGAGGCTTTGTTCACAAAGCCTTTCTTTTTTTTTCTTTTTCTTTTCTTTTTCTTTTTCTTTTTCTTTTTCTTTTTCTTTTTCTTTTTCTTTTTCTTTTTCTTTCTTTCTTTTTTTTTTTTTTTTTTTTTTGCCTTGATGGAAGGGCTGACTGAAGGTTAGCTCACAGGGAAGAGTTAAGAAGTGAGCTGGGCCTGGGCTGGGAGGGGGCGATTTGCAAGGTGAGAGCTTTGGGAGAGAGAAGGCAATGTCGTCCTAACAATGAAGTCCACTCTCCGTGCCCAGTGTCCTCCAAACATCTTTGGACCCCACACTGCAGCTTGGGCGCTAATTCCTGATCTGCTCCTTCAGCCAGCCTTCGTTGGCGATTACAGTATTAGTTGTTTCCACCCCATGTTTTCCTGTTATTTTCCTAGTCCAGTCGAAATGCGCAAACTCTTCTTTGGGCACAGAAAATAGACACTGCCCTGGACTGTTTTAAATTCCTGCCAAATACACAGGCCTTGTTTTTGCTACATTTTGGAATTTGGCTGAGATCGTATGTCAGGCTTCTATCTGTACTCAGAACTACAATTGATGCCTAATAACTTAAAAAATAAATAAAATGAAGTAAAAGATTTTTTTAGTGTTCGAGACACCCTGAAACTTTTCCATTATTAATCTGAAAGCGAGTCGGGGTATCTCCTTACAAACTCTCCTGTTTACTGCCGAGAACAATTCAACTGCACCCTGTTCTGTGATTACGAACGCGATTCCTCTGAATGCGGTAAAGAGCACCGTGTCAGCTATTTACAGCATTTTTTAAATTCTGTGGTTTTGAGAATTAAGGTTCAAAGCGAGTGTTACTAACGTTGAGTAATACAGTAGTTTTTCTTCCATGAAGATATCCTAAGTTTTACAAAGGCAATGTTTACACTTAAATAATTCTCACAGGGTAGGGAAAGAGGGAGAACTGGGGAGGAGATTTAGACCTACCCTCATGTTTTTCCCCTCACTGCCTTCAAACCTTATGGTCCTGCCCCAGATCCCATCAGTATTTTCTTTTTTCAGACAACTGGTAAATCACCCAAGGGGTGGAGTAAGGAGATCTGAGCAGGCTGGGCCCTGCCTGCCTCCTTAGGTGGAATCCTCTTGACATCCTCCATCGCCACAGTGGGAGGGTGGCACAGCTATCCCCAGGATGGTCCCTGAGGAAGTGGTGGCACAGTCCCTAGACCTCATCAGGCCTTTTTTTCCAGGTGCCAAGTGGGTCACTCACTGTTGAGCAAGGCCAGGCTATCCATTTCCAGGGTGCTCTGCCTCCTGAACTGCTGAGGCTTTAAGATGGCCAGGAACTCAGACAGGAAGCATCCTCAGGCCTACTGGCCTGGCAGGGTGTATCCCGAATGCAAGCAACCTTTGAAAAGGCACCTAAGCCCAGCCAGGCAGGAGAGTACTCAATGGAAGAGCAGCCATGGGAAGAGTCTCTGAGAAGCACCTTGCTTTTCCTCGTGGGTAGCCATGCTCCGGCGGGCTTTGTGCAGAGTAACAGAACTTCTCAAGGTTTGAAGCCAGACAGCCTGTCAAAACTGAAGTTGTGAAATTAAGACTCTATTTGACAGGGTTTGACAGGGTATGTGAGTTTATCTTCTCAGATCTGGACTAAACTGGTTTGACTGGGATACTCGGAAGGCTGGTGACGAAGGGCACGCCATTGCAACAAGGCAGAAGGGAAACGCCAGGATCAGCTAGTCTCAGAGAAGTTCTGTGCACCCGGAGCACACATGCGTGAGTTCAGGAGTGGCAGTTATTCATACTCTCTTTCGTCTCAGCAAGCTCACAGCGACAGAAAGGAACACGGACAATCTCACTGGGCAGGGCAACCTAAACTGGCCACTTCCGGGAAAAGCGCTAGAAACAAATCCTTCTTGACATATGCTTTTCAAGATCAAGGTTAACCAAGAGTTGACTGCCAGCCCTGATGTAGGACCATGATCCGGGAAAGTGTTTGCCATTGTGGGCTTCTTAAATGAAGAGGTGCTCTGTTCTCAGACTACTGCGTCTTGTCTCCGAACTCCCTCTCATCAAAGGACCTTTGCTCTTTAGCTAGAAGTCATGCATTTCTGGCTTCTGGTTGCTGGAGAGGTGGAGATAGTTAATGAGGTATGCTGGGAGGTATGTTATAATTTCCAATTCACAGCATTAACACTCGTAGTCATAAGCCTGACGCATATCATCCTCCACGGTGTGAAGTGTGGGAGGTGATATATATAGGACTAAGGGGCACAAATTTTGTTTTCCAGTTTTGCCTAAATATTGAAGAATAGGCCAAATGGTAAAGTAACAATCCAAATGTGCATCTACCATCTTCAATGTTTCTCTTAGTAAACCAATAATGAGCAATTTATTTAAAGTTGAAATGCTATTACTATTAATAGCTTTCATATCAATAACTTATAAAACATTATTCCTACTAAGATCTCAAATAACTGTGTAGGTGATCAAAAGAAATAATAAGGTTGGTTAGATGGCACCCACCCAAGCCTAATGACCTGAGAAGGAGAGACCTGACTCCCTCCAGTTGCCCTCTGACCTCCATAAACAAACTATGGCATACTTTCCCCACCATAACAATAATAAAAATTTTAATTAAAAATTGTTAAATAATGTATATGAAGTGTTTCTGAACACTGTGGGGTGAGTGTTAGATATGAATAATAATAATTTTGTTATGATATTCATCTCCAAATTTAAAAACAAATTTATTCTTTTACTATATATGTGTATATATATACATACATATATATATATATACATATATATATATACATGTATATATATATATATATACATGTATATATATTCAGTAAAGTTTTTTTCTTTTTTAAGTAAAAGTCATGCCATGAGTTTTCACTCAGACAGATGATATTATGCTTTCGTGTATACTGAGGGGCTATTCTGATACCATGTGACTTAAGAATAGAATGACATTTCTGTGCTCAGAATATGTGTCCCTGATATTGTAAAGCCTATCCCATCCACTCAAATGCCGAGAGACGTGACAACATATCAAGAAGCCAGTTTCTCTGTAATCCCTCAGTTGGCATTTGTTTCCAGATACTGAATCCAAGTGCCGAGTGATAGAGATAATTTGGATAGAGATGCCCATAGGTAGAGCCAATCTCTCCATTAGACATACCTAGTACTGTGCTTGCAGCCATGAGATTTTTTTTTTGTGCCCACAAATATATTTGCATTGCTTTTAAAATCTAAAAAGAGAAGCTTTCGAATAAAAAAAAAGATTTTCATATTTAATATTGGTAATATAGCCAATACAGTGTCACCACAATCGGAAGATACAATTTCACAACTTTTTTGTTAATGGAGGAAAGAACTCACGAAGGTAAATATTCTGCCTTAGTTTCACATGACTGCTGTAACAAGTTACCACAAACTTGGCTTTGTTATAAGCTACTCAGAAGTTGGGTCTTGTGGAGCTAAGGGAAAGATGCTGACAAGGTTACACTTCCTTTCTTCCTTCCTTTCTCTCTTTCTTCCTTCCTTCCTTCCTTTCTTTCTTCCTTCCTTTCTTTCTCTTTATTAAATGTATTTATTTATTCGCTTTACATTTCACTATCAGCCCTCCCTTGCCTCTCAGTATCTCCATACACAGATTCTCCCCCATTCCACCCCCTTCTCCTTTGCAAAGGGGGACCCCTCTTCTTAGTGTTATTCCCCCACACTGCTTCCCTCAAAACACAGGATAACCATGCTATAATCTACAGACCCAAAGAAGCCAAATAACAAGGAGGGCCCAAGGGGAGGACGGTTGAATCTTTCTCAGAAGGGGAAACAAAATATATATATATATCAGAGGTAACTGGGTGGGAGAGGAGATGGGGAGGAGAGAGGGTTGGGGGAGGGGTATCAGATGTAGAGAAGCAGGGGAAAGAGAAGGAAATGGTCTTTTTCTTCCATGGGGCAGAAGTGAGAATTTCTCAGCCTACAGAGGTACAGTCACAGAGCATGCGGCCTCCCTCGGTACCCTTTGTCCATCCTCTTCCAAGGCTAGTGTTTCTTTGATGAAGTCAGAGGGTCTCCAGTTGGGAAGCCCTGTTTGAGTAGCACGCACTAGGGCCAGGAGAACAGGCTCACAGTGGACACACCCTGACGCCATAGCTCACTCACTCTGGAGTAAGTGGTCTGAACCTCCTCTTCAGTGGTCATAGACAAAGAGGACGGGATTGCTATTTTCTTAGATTTCTTACTCCAAAGCTGGGTCTCTGAGTTCACAGCATGTGATGGTCTAGAGGTGAGCATTAAGTAGCCAGTGGATACATTCTCAGCATTGAAATTAAGAATGCAGGAAGAAGGCAGAGAGCAGCTCTGCCTGGCCCAGTAACAAATTGGGGAATGAATGCTGTTTGTGAAGAAGCCGTGGCAGCCAAGGCTGCTGCTGATTTCTCCTTCTGAGGAACACCACTGAGATGCAGGGACGCTGTTTCATTAGTGATCCAGGGAGCCTTCTCTAATCCGGGATCGTGGGCTTTATTCAAGCCTCCACACTTTCCCACTCCAAACATGGTTACCATGGCTCGTGATATAACTCAGAGGGTAAGTATGTGGAGCCACGAGGACCAGTGTTTGAATCCCATGAACCTATGTGCAAGCCAAGTGCTACTGTTCATGCCTGTGGCCTCTGGGGCAGCCTGACAGAAACAAGAGGACCTGGGAGCTCACTAGTCGCCCAGGGTAGTTGAAAAAGTGAGGTCTGGGTGCATTAAAAGACCCTGTCTCAAAAAAAAAAAAACTAAGGTAAAGAGCAATAGAGGAAGACACTGATACTACCCTGCCCCCCTACCCCATTCACACACACTCCAGCTATGTCTGAATTCATGTATATTTCACGTTTTACCTGATATTTGGTATTTCAAGATCGATTGCAGTCCATAATTTGAACTATACAATGATCTGGGACATTTGTAACTCTAATTTATACCTTAAATTCCATGTTACCCTATTCCTTTATATTATCATCTATAAAATGGATATAGCAAAAATAAACCAAGTTGGGAAGTTATTTATTGGGGATTAGTTGCCAACAAAATTATATGGCATTGTCCATGTATAAAATCCCAAGTAATTCAAGCAATAAAAAATAACATTTGAGGGTTGGAGAGTTGATGCTCTTGTAAAGAACCAAGACTTGATTTCCAGCACCCAGACAGCAGCTTATAATCATCTGTAACTTCACGAGACCCAACATTCTCTTCTGACCTTTGAGAGCACACGGGACATGTGGTACCCACATATAGGCAAACACTCATACATAGAAAATAAATAAATCCAAAAATTTTTTTTAAAAGTAACATTTCCCAGTCACATTCTAGGAATTCTCATGAAATTCTGAGCAAGAACAAATTTTCTGAAGAGAAAGTGAACCAAAGAGAAAGACAGAAATGTTACTCAATCTGAATTCATCAACTAAATTTTTACCACAACCACATTATATCTAATAGTCTCCATCTTTGAAGTTATTTTCTATTATTTTTCTTGGCATCTTGAAGAAACAAATACTACAGAAAATCATTTTCAAGACAGGTTTACCATACACAGAATGGGTTATCTGGGTAAAGATTTGATTTTCAAAATATTTGCCAAGAGAAATTCTTAGACTTTTTTTTTTCTCTGCCACTTAACCAGTCTAATTTTGATTGGCTCATTTGGGTTTGGGTACTGAGACGCAAACCCTGGGCCTTGCACACACCCTGCACAAAATCATACCACTGAGTTTCACCTCTGTTCCCAATGGAGTCTAGGATTCCTCACAATGTTGCAGACCGTTTTCTTCCTCAACCAAGTAATAGCATATATAGCTGTGGAGGTGGGGTAACTTAGTAAAGAAGAGAAACCCCAGTGAAAGTGGTGTAAACACATAGGAAATTTCTGATTTAAGGCAATTCAGGTGGGGAGGGGTAAGTAAAAATGGGGAGCAAAGTTAGCTGAAATTAGGGGAAGTTTAACCTTTGATGCATATTGTGTACAAAGTCAAGGTTGGAAAAAAGAGTCAAATCAGGAAGGCTGGGTATTAAATAGGATTTCGGCGGAGAGACTATGTAATAAAACTTGGGGGAAATGGCTTAAGTGGAGCTGGAATAATGACATCCTGAACAATGTTTGGCCACAAACAGTAGAAATGTCTCCCTTTGTAATGTCTTCTACCCCATCGCTACAAACGGGATAGGGGCCGGTGCAAATTCTCAACAACAGAGGACTATATCCAACTATGAACAGCAGAGAGAAGGAACCAGTGCATGCAGTGTTACAATATTCCAAAAACATCTTTTTGATGTTCCCTAGACTTTTTTCATCTTGCCACTGTCCTTGTCCAACCATGCTGGAAAGTTACAGTGTTTCAGACAGGAGTTCACTGGTCTCTTGCACTGCATTTCCACATTCCAGTGAGACCTAGTCTACTCTTTTTTTTTTCCTATTCCACCCTACACACACACACACACACACACACACACATTCACATACCCATTCACTCACTCACACTCACACACATGCTTATTCACACACACACATACACACACACTCATACACACTCATTCACACTCACATACACTCATTCATACATACACACACACACACACACACACAGCTCTCTGACCTCTGCCTACATAGCACCCTCCATCAATTTTCCTTGTTTTATTGTCGTTGTTGTTTTATTATTAGTTTGTGTTTGTTTGCTTGTTTGTTTCAAGACAAGATTTCTCTGTGTAGTCCTGACTGTCCCAGAACTTGCTCTATAGACCAGGGTGGCCTCAAATTCAGAGATCCTCCAGCTTCTGCCTCCCTAGTATTTGGATTAAAGGAATGTATCTTTTCCTTGTTTTAACAATGACCAGTTATTGAATATTTCCAGTACCATACAAATCCACATGCCCCAGAAAGGTTTCCTACCATTTGACATGGTTGATTCTGCAAAATAAAATGCTAGTAGCCACAGAGGAGACAGCAGGAAAAATGACAGAGAAGAGAAAGAACTTTGACTTGGCTGATACTTGAGATGAGAATAAATCTAAAGGAATCTTAGTGTCTTTGACACTCAACATTTCAATTTCCAGTCCTAATGGAAATCCCACCTAAGATGGAGATGGCCGTAGAAGGTGGGACCATAGCCTTTACTCCTAGTCCTAGCGGCAAGCTCACTCCTAGGAGAGTTTGGACATTTTAAGGCAATGCAACCTGAGGCTGATACATAGCTAATTTATCCTAATTCTGTTCAGATTCTACCTTACAAGATAAACTATGACTTCACTCGATTTAAAGCTCTTCTGCAGTAAGAAAGAATCGGGTATAAAGGTCCCACTTTCCACTTTTTAGTGCCATAACTTCTCACTCAATGAGCTGACTTTCTTAACTTATACATCAATCTTAAAAACTAGGCCCATGTGAGTGACCCCGAGAAAGAGACAGTTACTCAAGAAGCTGAAAACCCAGCTTCCCAGCAGTCTAGAGGCCAAAGACAAACTGTGGTACCTTAACCAAGGTCCAAATGGCTACTACATGAAGCTCATTCAAAGATAGTCAAGGGCTTGACTTACAGTAACCACATTATTATTAAAATAGGATTACAATTAATCTCCAAAGCCCATGAAAATTTTAGGACTCTTTAGAAATACTACCTCATAGTGTGCTGGGGATATCAAAGGAGAATGGCAAAAATCATTGATGGGAAATTTTCAGAAAATATTTCTATATTTCGCCCATGTGCGTAGCACTGTGAAAAATTCTGAGAAATACTTTGGAAAACAAACAGAAACCCAAATGCAATGCATTAGCTCTGTGGGCGATGGAGTGTGCATAGGAGAAAAGGTGCCGAGTCTTCCTGGGGATTCATTAAAGTTTCTGTTTGTTTGTTTGTTTGTTTGGTTGGTTGGTTGGTTGGTTGGTTGGTTCTAACAGACAGAACTTGTCTGGCTGTACTGGAAGTCACTCTGTAGATCAGACTGGACTTGAACTCAGAGATCTGCCACCTGAGTGCTGAGATTAAAGGCATGTGCCACACAGCCTGGCTCATGAAAGTTTTCTAAGCAATGTTTCTTAAAACAATTTTTTTTTGCTGTGTGTTTAAGCTGAAAGTTAAAGGGAAGGAAGAATTTTGATTATTAAAACAAAATGGCTGGTCCATACAGCAACTAAAACAATCAACAGTAGTAAAAGAGAAACCTGTGTCAATTAAAAGATGGGGTAAGAAGTGTGCCTGTGGCCTTTCCTGATAAATGATGATCAGCGGCATGAGTTAGTATCTTATCAGAAATCCAGAGTTCTCAAGTGTTATCTGACTCCAAATCATATTTCCATATGGCTAGATCACAAATCATTAAAGAACAACAGGAGATGAGCATGGCAAATCTCAAGAACTAGGTTCATGTGCAAGCATAAGTCCAAGAACCTGAGGCTGGAGACATGTTTCCTCTTCAGTTCGTCTCTAATAGCAGAGTGGGATACGGATTGATCTAAGACGAATTGACCACTACTGGTAAAACTTCAGCTAAACTAAGGTAAGAGCAGTATCAGTGGGAAGTACCAGTTGAGGGATACATTGTTCTGGAAGCAGACAGGATAAGAACTGACAACCAGTTGCTTTGAGGAAGCAGAAGCTTTGACTTTCAGTTGAAAATGTAGCTGGAAGATGGTGCCATTTGTAGAGAGTAGGAAAGGGGGAAAATTGGTTTGAGAGTTACAAAGGTCTCTTAGAGACTTTAGACACTGAAGGGCTTTGTATTCAAGTCTATAGTAGTATCTAATAGTAGAAGTGCATTTGAACCTGAGCTGAGGAGAGATTAATAAAGTCAGATTGGTAGTTATCGAGATGGAGAATATTTGATGCTCTCTACAAAGGAGGCTGAGGGAATTGAAACTAGAGTTATGGTCTGCTGTTTCTTTCTCCCTTCCTCCCCCCCACCCCCCCACCCCCGCTCCTCTATAAGGGTTTCTAGTGTTATTACCAGTACTAGTAAAGTGCAAGTTCCAGGTTTCAGAATTTATTTTCAACACTTCCAATTATCTTCAGAATCCATCTGCCTAGACCCCATTCTGGTCCTTCCTTGGGCTAGATGATTGCCTATGAATTTGATTGTAAATTGCATACTAATGACTTCTGAAGGTTGCTGTTTCCCAAGCTAAGAATTATGTCCATTCTACAAGGTTATTAATCAGTGCCTATGTTTAATGAAAGGAACCAAAGGATATATAATCCCTTGATTATTTTTGTGGTACTTACTGAACATTGAACCTAAGACCTCACGTATGCTGGGTAAGTGTTCTACCACTGAGCTAAATCTCCAGCCCTGCCCTGGTAATTTCCATCACCACTGCCCACCAATGACAGGCATTCTTGGGGAAGGAAAAAAAAAATCTTTGTCCTGATCTTCCTGCAGCATTACTAATGGAAAGCTACCAGCTCTCTTCCTTCTGTACCTGCCCCAACAAAAGGCTTGTTAAAACCAGGGTGAAGTGTTAGGTTGTCTGGAGTTGACTTAAAATAATGTAATAGCACTCAGGAAGGAAGGAGAAGGAAGTGACGAGGATTATTATCTATAAACAAACTGGGCATGAATTGGTCATTGTTCATAGCTCTCAGAGTTACCTTTGTATACATTTTAAACTTCTATAATAAAAAGTTTACTCTTTTAAAATGCCAGAAGATCATACCTAAATTCCTGTTCTACTTAAATTCCATTTCTAAGGACAGGGCACGACATAAAGTAAATAACAGTTTTGCCTTTGGATCTGCCAATAGTCTCAAGTTATCACTCTTTGCTTAAGGCATTTTTATCATTCCAATTAATCCAACATCATTCAACACATTCATTAACATTACACTTACTACATCTTCCAAATCATAATTAATAGAAACAAGACCAAGTATTTTACGGTAGTATAAATCACTGGGAAAGCCTTCTCAATTATATAGTTGATGAAAAGCAATAAATGATAATAATCCTGCAAATTCATCTCACGATGCTCGTCTACAGACCCCTGAAAGTTCATTTGTCTCCTGTAAATCCCCGTATAGCACACAGAAATGCCTCTAGTATTTCAGAAGCCAATACTAAAAAGAGAAAGCCAAGTGACATTTATGCCTAATTTGGCATTTAATTTATTGAGAGGGAGCTATTTTTCACAAGATATTTTACAAAACAAGCCCAAAGCCACCAACTCATTTCACTATTTAAAAACAAATCAGAAAAAGATATTTTTCAAGAACATTATTTTCTGTACAAATAAAAAAGTTTCTAAACCTTAAGTGAGCAGAGAAATAAATGCATTTGGATTTGATGCCATTTTACTAAACTAATACACAAACAAAGAGTCAACCACAGGGCTCAGTAGTTAAGATCCTGTACTGCTCCTCCAGAAGACTCAGATCCCAAAACTCAAGCTGGACAACTCATGACTACCTATAACCCCATGTCCATGATATCTAACATCTCTTGTCTATTTGGGGATCTGCACTCACGTGCTTACATGTTCATACCTACATACAGACATATACACATAATGAAAAATAAAGTAAATCTTAAAAAAAAAAATCACCTGGTGATATAAATAAGGGATACCTGAATCCAAAAAGGTTAAGAAATGATTGATATAGCTGGGCAGTGGTGGTGCATGCCTTTGATCCCAGCACTTGGGAGGCAGAAGCAGGAAGATTTCTGAGTTCAAGGCCAGCCTGGTCTACAGAGTGAGTTCTAGGACAGTCAGGGCTACACAGAGAAACTCTGTCTCAGAAAACCAATAAATAAATAAATAAATAAATAAATAAATAAATAAATAAAGTCTTTTAATCCGTGCTAATGTTCTTACTCAAATATACCTGAACAAATGTATATAAACTTATTACATGTATGCTTAGTGTATTTCCTATGAAATTTTTTTGTATGAATAAGACATACTATTTCTTCTACTACAACCTTAGTCTTAGTTATCTGCCTGTTTATTCTCAAAACTACTCTGCATTCTTCTGGCTTATGCTGTACAACAAAGGGAACACTCTGTAAACTACAATTCCCAGGATCCTTTTCAAATTTAGGTTTGGTTAATGGTGGGTACTAAAGTGGGAAGCATTAAAGGCTGCAGGAGGAAACTGTATTTCTTTTGGGGTAGTGACTGTGTGTCCTCCCGAGGCCTGTTTCTGGGCAAGGACTCCTCTCTTTGTCAGTCTAGAACCCTCCCATCATGCCGCTAGACACCAACTAGCTCCCAACCTAGCAGAGGCCTTAGAGCTCTGATAACTACATATTCTTTATTCCTCCAGCCCCAAGAATGGTAGAGTCTTCCAGTAATTGCTAAGATATGTGTTCCTCCCTTCTCCTCTCTGGCTTTTAACTTTTTCTAATGCCTGCACAATTATTTACTTCTGTATGTGCTTACTGAAATTTATTGCATTTAGTCTGCTCTCCTGACTGAACTCATGTTTTAGAAAGCCATTTTGTATGTTGGCATAATCTTTCTCTTGTAATATCATTGTTTACTCTTTAGAATTAATTATTTTTTTAATGTGTACAGGTATTCTCGGCAACTCTATTATTTCACTAAGCACTGATTTAAAAAAAATAAATAAATATCCAGTATTTGGAAGGAATGTTTATTTCAAACATTGTCTCAGTCTTGTTTTGTTTTGCCTAGATAGTTGGTAATACCATATTAATTTTTGTTCATGCATACAATGCTAAAAATTGAATTTTTAAAAATGTGAACTTTCCTGAAAAAAAAAAAAACATTGCAGTATGCTATAAAAACACTAAATATACTCACTGAAATGAACACAAACTATCAACAGATACACATATTTGTATTCAACGTGTCAACACATACATTCACTCTCTGAGTAATCGCTGTGCTCTCAAAAGTTCAAGGTAAAGCAAATTGACTTTTAAATTTTATTAAATGCAAAAGATAGTGGGGATTATAACATAGAAGTCCACCATTCCACTAACTACTCCTTTAATTGGAGGCAAGCAGGGTAAATTATATTTCCTAGAGGTGAGTACTGTTAACACACAGTGTGTATTCCTAACACTTGTCAATACATATATTAAATCTTTACTTAATTAAACTAGGATTTCAGGACACGTGCAATGGGCAAGTTTTCAAGGCATTGGAAATAGAGCAGGTGAGAAGAGACTCAATGGCTAGATGATGCTTATGTTTTAACAGCACAGACAAGGACAGAGTAATCAACACAGAAATACAGAGTAAGCAGGCAGAGATTGAAGCAGAGACGGAAAACACCACAGAGCTGTCCAGATGCAGAGTTCCAGAAAGTCCCTTTCAGTGATGGCTCAGAGCTACTGTCACCAGCTAGCTTCCTTTGGTCACTACTATGTCAGAGCTGGGAATCCACCTGCCTTGGTTTCTTGGGTGGGAAATGGTCTAGAAAATCGCCTGGGATTCCTTTCCACCCTGATACTTCTTTGTTTGCTTTGTTTGTTTTGTTTTCTTTTTGTTGTTATTGTTTGGTTTTTCAAGGTGTGTGTGTTGGGGGGGTGGGGGGGAGGCTAGCCTTGGCTGTCCTGTATCTCACTCTGTAGACCAGGCTGGCCTGGAACTCAAGGACCTCTGTTTGTAGATGTTTGTTAAAAGTTAAAATTTATGAAATTCTGATATTTTTATGATCCAGCTCTTGTATTTTCTTTCCACTCAAGTTGACTCTTTCCGCTGTCCCCTAGCTCACCAGGCACATAAATGACTGACATGGATTATATAAACACTCTGTTACAGTAAATCAATAGTATGCTTATCCCAGAGAATCTAACCAAATAGTCTGACAGTTTCACTGCATCCTTCCCAGATGCTCAGAGCACCTGACACACCCAGAAATTCCTGAAGGACCAAAGAGAGAGAGAGAGAGAGAGAGAGAGAGAGAGAGAGAGAGAGAGAGAGAGAGAGATCCAGACACCCAGACACACACCACAGCCTGCTCCCAAATATGTGTACAGGAACCCTGAGCCAAGGGCAACTGGTTCCAGACTGGCTTTCACCTCACACAGACCCCATCACTAAAGCATGCCCCAAATCGGGTTCCATAAAACACTATCTCACAAAGATTGTGAATCTGAGGCCTGCAACTAGGTCAGCAGAGAGCAGCTTTAGAAATGCACATGAGTTAAAACTGTGAAGCAAGAGATGGGGCGTGTACCGAGGAAGAAAGCCTTGCAGTGGAGATAAGTGGGGAGGGTTTCACCATGGAGAAAAAGCAGGCAGACTGAATGTCCCAAGAACAGCTTCTCCTGAGGCATGATGTTGGGTTCAAGGTCCCCTGCAAACCTTCTTAAGATGAAGCATCACTGTTCCCGAAAGTCGGGAACTTTCTGGAATGCAGAAGCAGGAAGACCTCTGTGGGTTTGAGACTAGCCTAGACCACATAGTGAGTTCCAGCCAGGATTACATAGACCATGTGAAACAAACAAACAAACAAAATTCAGCAACTTTCTAGCCTGGGACCTAGAAACTTTTGAGTCACTCTTCTGTGCCTAGAGTTCAGTCATACTTAAAAGCTTACTAAGTGGGCTTGCCCAGCAGTTAAAAGGATTGCCAGACAAACAAAGGAATCTGACATTAGACTCCCCAGAATCCACATAAATAAGTGCCTGGTGGGCCAAACAGCTTACCTGTAATTAATTCCAGTCTCAGAAGCCAGAAACTGGGAATCCCAGGAGCAAGCTGACTAGCAAGACTAGCTACATCCGTGAGCTCTGAGCTGGACTGAGAGACCCTGCCTCAAAAATTAAGGTGAAAGAGCAATGAAGACAAGCTCCCCATATCAACCTCAGGCTGCCACATGTTCAGGTGACATGCAAGCACGTATGTGCACAGTACATATGTGCAAGTAAAAAGAAGGGGTGCCCTTAACTGAGCCACCTGATAGTTTATAACAGAGTTAAAATTTCAGTTAAGGAGACTTCCCAACATCTATAAAACAAGCTGGCCTTCTTTGCTGGCCCGGCGAGGGAGGTTAGTTATCCATCCATAGCATATTCTGCAAGCCTAGCAGATGCTCCTAAGTCTAAAAACTATAAATTGTATGGAACATTAAAACTCTGGGAAAGGAAAATAAATACATGCTTATGCTTGGGATACAACTTTATAGGAGTTTACAAGGAAGAATTTCATCATTACCCTACACTGTGGACTCTGGACCTACAGGGTGAGGTTCTGCTCCCAACGCTCCAGCTTCAAAGCTGTGCAACCCCGGCTGGAACCCTTCCGTCCTCAGTTGTATGATGATTAACTGAGTTAATGAGGGTAAATGCTTGTGGTCTCACTAATACTCATGGCTTGTCATAAAGGAAGGGATGGACTTTACTATAGGCACAAGAGCTGAGGGCCGTGAGAAAACAACAATTTCAATTATGTGTTTACACCTTCACTTTCACTAGTCTTACTGCATGAAGGCTCCCCAACAAGACTGGAAAGCTCTGGCAAGTTGGGGAACACCTCTTATTTTTCCTTTCTTAATCTCTCTTAAAATGTCACAGCTTCAATCAGACACCCAATCATCATTAAATTCTTAAGAGAGGAATGGAAGTCCACACATATACTCTACCATAAACATTCCCTTTACTGCAAATACATTCAACTCATTCCGTGGAACTATTTTTACTTCAACTTTCCCCACACAGACTCAGTTTGCCCTGCTGCTTCCTCTATCTCTTCACGGCTTTATTCAGAAATATGCAAGAGGATTCAAACTTTCTGTGACCATATCCCTGCTTGATAAACATTTCTCTCTCTTAGAAGCCTATTCTTTAAATGCATACAATTTTCCATATCTGCTCCCTGTTCAAAAATCTTGCAGAAACAATTGAGGATCACTCTGACTCATTCCTAGTCTCTTCTTGACTCCACTGATGGGCTCTGAATCTGTCATAGTTGACTGATCGCGACCTCTGTGCACACATGGAATTCCTAGGGGCATCCTTAGACCTTTCATTGCTATATCCTTTGCCTTGATTCTATAAGAATCCAACCATCCTTTCTCTGGCCTGTGCCACAGATGTCTTCCACATCAGTACCATCTGTAATCCTGATGGAAATGATGGCTGAAACTTGTTGCATCTGCTGTAGGACCTGTCTTTGTAGTAGGAGTAATGAAATTTGGCTCTCCAAGCAATCCATCTTTGTGCAGATAGCCCTAACTAACCTGCAATTACAACTTGAAAGACAGACACCCCTGCGGGAGACAAAAGAAAGTGAACCTAATTCTTTTTCTATGGAAAAAAAAATCCCACAATTTTGAAAAAACATCAACTCCAAAATCTATAATCTAAGTTGATAGAAAAATAAGAAAATTATGCAAATTAAATAAAATTTGCATTCTGTTGTTGACTTGAGCTATGGGATGAGAATAATGTCTGATAAGAGAGAAATACAGTGTTTTGTAGAAGGTCTGGAGGAGGTTTCTGTTGGTCTGTTATTATTTGACATGTTTGGGGACATACAAGAAAAGAAGCACAAAGGTGACTGCTGTTAAAGAAATCTAGAAGAGCCAACTACATTCATTTTTCAAAAGTTCATTAAGATGTTAATTCTTTCACTCGCTCAAAATTTTAAATGTTTTATGTAGATAATAAATGCGTAAATATTTTAAGACTTTTCAATCATCTGTTTCGTTTTGGTTAAATGAATTGTTGAAAGGTTTCCTTCCAATGGCCTGGACATTAATAATCATCAGGGATAACCAAAAATGTTTGTGAGATTCTACTGACCTTTTAATCATGGAAGATAACAAATCTCTAGCCTTGGAAGAAAACGTAATCCTGTTTTACCTTATTCGGTACACTTTCTTCTGACATAAGAATGCAGCTACTATCTTTCTGTGGCTACACTTGTCAGTCTGAGCAGCTGGAGGACACCCATCCCCCATAGCCTATTCTTGCCCTGTGAGCCAACCACTCGGCCCTCAATACAGTACAGAAGCTTAACCATCGAATCACAGGGGAAAAGTCAGCAGTTGTGGTTGCTTGATTCAGAGTTCCAGGGGGGAGTCAGATCCAGAACATCATGCACACCAGGCACGTACTCCATCATGCAGCTATATCCTCAAATCTTCGAAAGTCAACGAGTCAAAGAGAACAGATCTCTCCATACCATTATTAATGAGAAATACTTTTTCACAAAAAAACTAAAGAACTGCGGAGGGAAAATTATGCTGGTTAAGTAAGACTTCAAAGTTTACTTAATAAGATACTCCCAGGATTGTTTCATATAAAACCCTCAATCTTGAGAAGTACTAACAAAATAAAAATTATACGCGACAACAGAGAAATGTGTCATGACTCTTACTCACCCTGTTTCTTGAAACATCTTACATAGCTATAAAGTAGGGTAAAAATTTCGTTTGTGGGAGTTTGCCAGCATGATTTGTATGAGACATCCATCTATGGAAAAGGAGCATTAGGCTAACTAGATTCAAATCTAGGCAGTATTGTTTCCTAGGATACACCTTAGGCAACCTGCTTAACCTCACAATGACTCAATTTCTTTACATAAATAAAAGGTGTATACTAGTCTATACCTCAAAGAATGTTATATGAGTTAAAACGATAACATAAAATTCTTACAACTGCTAGCTACATCTTAAGTATTCAACAAATATTTGATCACCACTAGTATTGCCTTTGTAATCATTGCTAGGCTAACAAGTTTCGGTACATATATCTATGAATTATGAATCCTTCAGAAGACAGTGTGAGATGCTATTATGGATGGGCCTTGGTGCTATTCGTATGTTGACGCAAATTCCACTCTCCTGGGAGGGGCTGCGGACAAGGAGTGAACTATACTCAGGTGACTTCAATCCCCTAATGAATAAAGGAGCCAATCACTGGTCGAGTAGGCGGGACTTCCAGGTTGGGCGGAGGAAGAGAGGAAGCAGGGGAGAGTTAGGACCTTTTGGATGGGGATAGCATGAGGATAAGATGTAGCTATGAGTGTCTCCCGGCTTCAATGGCGAGTCCTAACAGATTCACCACTGGAGAGTTTAGATTTAGTAAGGTTTACAAGATTAGGATTTTAGTTGCTGCGCCCTACAATCCGTTTCTGAAGTAAGTTTGCATTGTGTTTTCCTTCAAAGTCCGTGGGGGGATTTGAGGCACTGGGTTGGCATGATAGTGACCCACAAGTGGGAACTTAGCAAGTTGGGTGGAGAGATTTTGTAGTTCTAAGTCAGAGTCTCCAGTGCATGGCCAGCCAAGATCCATGGGACAGAGGCACAAGCAAGGAAACATGCCATTTGTTTGTATTATTTCCCACAACAAGATGCTACAAAAATGTCTTAAGAAGATTACAATATAATAAAAGGAAAAAATAAAAATATATGCTCAAAACAAAAATATAAATGACATTATAATATTTAATTAGGTTAAATAGAAACATGTGAATTAATGTTATACAGTTAATGTTTATAACCATCCTACTACAATCCATCAGTGATCAGTAAATTATGCCTGTGTTGACACCTTTACTCTGGCCATGACACATGTTTTTTTAGCAGGTGACTACAAAATTTCAAGAAATTCTCAACCCAAAGAATTTTTTTAAAGAAACTGTTGATTACCCAGTATGAAAAAGAACATCTGAAATCATAACCAATGTATGCACATAAAACTCTGAGACATTGCCTCAAAAACAGGGCATCAGACATAGAGCATACCAACCCATCACCCCAGCTAATTGGAGTCTGGGGCAGGAGGATCACAGGAACCCAGGAATTAGAGGGCAGCCTGAACATGGAAACAGGATTCTATTCCCAGGGAAAAGAGATTATCACCATAGTTAATAAAACAAAACATGATGTTGTAGTAAGTTGTTGAGTTCTACCTAAAATTCCCAAGGAGTAAGCCGAAAATAAGAACATTAATGCAGTTGAAAACTAAGTAAATATTTTTTAACAAAACCAATAGCTTTCTGAATGAATGACAAGAAAAGAAATATGAAGATTAAAAATATTTATTCACAATAGCAACAAAAATGTTAAGCATCTATAGGTAGTATGAGTTAGGTATCGTGCACAGTGCTCATGAGGAAGATGTAGAAGAATGAAGACTTTGAGGTCATTCAGCTGCAGAGCAAGTAACTTCGGAAAGGGTGGTCTCCAGCACGTCTCTCTGTCCCTCACTCCACCCAAAACCTACCACAGTGTACTGAGGGCAACAAAAGAAAACCAAGTTTATAGACCATATTTTTAGATGGGAAACTGAATATTATTTTAAAGTATCCTGTTTGCATGGATTAATGTTTAATTTCCAGTCAATTATATCCCCCCAAACCTAAAATCTTTGAAGTTTTCTCAAAATTGGCAAAATGACTGCGGTAGATTCTGAGAGAAGAAGGTCAGATTTCATTTGGATTAAAAAGAAAACAAATCTTACAACCCAAGCTTATGGAGCAAGGGTCATGCACATATGCATAGGAAATGTCTTGAAGAAAATGACTTTAGAAATGCTATCTCTTAGTGGGAGAGTTTGGATGGATGTAATTTCTCTTGCTGTCCTGCTATATTTGCCAAAAAATCTGTACACTAACGACTTATTGATTTTAGAATCAGAGGTTATATACATTTTAAAAGGAAGAAAAAGGAATATGCAGACAAAAAGAGCTTGGGATTTAAGCAAGAATGAACACCAATAAGTAAATAAAATAGGATAAGCTGTCAAATTCAATAAAAACTGTATTCAACTGTATTGATGTACTAAAATCCTGCTTATGAGGCCCACAAGCATATGCTTATTATTAAATCTTATGTTGAGACTAGGCAACCACCCCCATATAATCTATTGTACTTGTTAATCATTAACTTCTTCATATATGCTTGTTAACTATTAGCTCTTTGGGTTATTGATTTAAACATTTGAAACATAAATTAATGCCTTGTAGCTAACTTGGAAGAAAAAGAAATGAACTATAAACGAGAAAAACAACCAAAGCTTCCCCCAAATGACGATGCCTTCTTGGGGAAAAGACCCACACAGTTGCTGAAGCAGAAAGAGAACTTAGCCAGGGTGTAGGTTGTGAGTGGCTGCCAGTGTAGGGAACAGGTTTTGTGTCTGTGCAGGCCTGGTCCTAAGGCTCACCTCACTCCAAGTTATAAGGATCAAGGGAAATCTATGATCCCCACACACTTGTCAGATGGTGCAGTCACCACAAACACAGTGTCAAATGTGGACCTTGGCCTTCGGGAGCTCTCAGTCTGGTTGTGGAAGCACAGATAACACAAGAACAAGAAGACAGTAAACAGAGACCAGCACTGTAGGAGCCGCTTACAGAACCCCGTATGTAACTCACAGCCGCTGAAGGAAAACCTTAGGGGCTGGAGAAGAAAGAAATCTGTTCCTGGCTCAGCAAAGCTTGGTTTAACCTGTACATTTATCCCCGGACCCTTCATCCCCTCTTTGATGTTCCACAATCCTCAGCAGTCCCACGGGCTGGCCTGACTCCACGCTAGAAATGGAGCCCTGGTCTTGAACAATAGGTTTGTATCAAACCACATTTTTCTTTTTATTCTAGGAGGTGTTCGCTTTAATCCACACCTCAAATTCATGGCAATCATGAACCAAGCTTGAAGTGCTAAGATGGTTTCCCACCAACTAGTGTATCTAAACTGTGACAGTACACACACACACACACAGAGAGAGAGAGAGAGAGAGACAGAGACAGAGAGAGAGAGAGAGAGAGAGAGAGAGAGAGAGAGACACACGTGGGGGGGGGGGCAGTGATCCAGCAGGAAAGCAGGCTTTTCACATAGAGGGCTCAAGAGTCCTTATCAACAGGAGACTGAATCAAGAGTTTAAGGAGAATCAAATTATTCTTTTGGCTTTGATTGTAATTCAGAGGCAAATGGAATTCAGGGTGAGATTGAGGAGATAAAACCTTTGTTTTTTAAGAGATACCAAAGTCTCAATGTGGTCAAAGATCACTCTAACAGAGAAGGGTTCAAATTACTAAGGAATCTCACCTCACACACCCTATCTCAGTGGCTCCTTCAGATAAATATGACATGCAGCAGTCAGCGATAGATTGACTTAATAAAATCCCAATAACACAACTCATAACAAGTTTTTTCATTAGGTCCTATGGGAGTGAAATCCATAGGAGTTGATGCATTCTTTTACAGTGAATGAATGTAATGATCCTGGATATTTCTGGAACATGATGACATCGAATCCCGGAGTTGGAATTTAAGCACTCCCTGGATGAGGCTACTTGGGCTCACATTCTGTCCTGTGTCAGGCAATACTCTGAACATAAAACACCCTCAAAATGCACTTGAGTAGCTTTGGTAGAATTTCTTTGACACCTGTTAAATTTTAAACAGCTCTGTGAAAAGAATTTCTGTAACTATTCAAATGGCTCTTGATTCCTTTCCGTGCACAGAGATATTCTGAAAGCTTAAGATTGAAAGTGCTCTGCAGTGCTCACCAATTTTTCTTTCTTTTCTTTCTCCCCACCCCCACTCCCCCCCCCCTTTGGCATTCTTTCTCCTGTTTCCTTGTCACAGGCTTGCTCTGAAGTGGACACCCTACTAGGAATGAAATGGAAAGTCGATAGGCTAGCCGGAACTTTCCCATCAATTATTTTGATAAGTAGGTATGATTGGAGCTTTTAAGATAAATAATCATCTAAAATCCACAGTAATTTAAACCCAATTCTAAATAGATGGTAACAAATCTTCAAGCGGCATCTATATGATTAAAATAACCAGATGTCCACCCCCTCTGCTGTTTCCATGACCTATGATATAAGCTGTCTATCACTGGGTACAGAATACAGTTATGAAACCTAGTGTCAAATCAGCCGTGGCTCAGAAAAGTTGGCAGCCCACACAGAAACGCTTACATTCATACACAACAGCGCAATTCATACAATTGCATAAAGATATTGTTCTTATTTTAAAAAAGAAAAAAAAACCGCTCTCCTAGAGGACAGCCTTTCTCTCCAAGGCCTTGGGGGTCACTACTTCTAAAACTTCCCTGATGGAGAAGCTGGAAAATGTCCTAAGGAGCATTCAGCTTGAAGTCAGACTCTGGCTGAGTTGTTTACCGGCCGTGTGACTCAGCAAGTTCTCTTTATTTTCCTCCTATGTAAATGAGGGGTAATAACAGCCTTCACCTTCTGCAGCTGTTGTGAAAACTAAAGGAAGCAGGGCCTATATAAAACCGGAGGGCCTGGCCCCCAGCAGCACTGTGGAAAGACTAGCCTGGCAATGTCCACCAAGAAACAGAGCTTCCCGTAATACACGGAAGTTTAGACTAGAGATATTTGCTGTTTTGTTGATATTATGTAATTTTGTATATTATTACTATTTTTCAGAAATTTGTAAATCAAACAATGTAATCAATAAATAGTTTAAAATAACTTTACACCGAATGGGTCCACATAATGATTTTTAAAATGCACTTCAAATTATAATCAGGAAAACAAGTGGAGAGAGGCTCTGGGACACAGAAAGCTAATTTGCCTCTCTGTAATCTATCAGTTCTCTAATCTACCATCCTCATTCTTGGCTGTGAGTAATTACGTAACGTACGTAACCTTTGACCAGAAAGAGGAGTAGCACGTGTCACTTCCAGGTGTACAACTTCTGCCAGTACCAAAAAAATAGAATAACCAGTTTTGAGAAGTTATTTTCGAGTGCCAGAGTGGGAAAGGCTTTTTAATCTCAAGGGCAAACAACAGTGCCCCTCCGTCCCTGACTACTGCTTAGTGTTCTCCCACAGGTAGCCAGCAAGACAGAAGCGCAGTAAAATGCAGACTCTGCTACGGGAATTTTTGACTCTGGGTATCTAATGTTCATAAGTAAATCCCAGTATGATCACAAAGAGTTTCAAAAACAAAGAAAAAAAAAGTGACCTAAACAAACTACAACATATTTTAAGTCAGCAAGTCTAAGTATTAGACAATAACAGAAAAGTGCTTTCAAAATCCAGAGGGAAAAGAAAATATTGTGACTCTAGAAGTAAGAGAAATGTAAAAAGGAATGGAACAGGGCCAAAGGATGAGGGATGGGGGAAGACAGCTAAGTCTCAGCTATTCCGGGTAAGCATGCATCTCTAGCCATAATTAAAATGTGAGTCACGGGCCTGCTGGGTGACTCAGTGGGCAAAGGCACAAACCTGATAACCTGAGGTTGATTCCATCAACCCACATGGTAGGAGAGAACTGACTCCTGAGAGTGTCCTCCATCCTCTCCATGTGTGCTGTGGTGTGAGCATGTGCTCACTCTCTCTCTCTCCCTCTCTCTCTCCTTATACCTACTCTGAAAAACAGAAACAAAGAAAGAAGGAGGAGTAGGAGAAGAGGAGAAGGAGGAAGAGGAAGAAGGAATAGACTTAAATGTGAATAGCAACCAAGATTAAATCAGAGAGAGCAGGGGGAGAGTGGAGAAGCACACCTGCCTGCCTGGTTATCTTTGGGGAAGGAGATTCAGGCCAGCTTCTCTATGTTGCTTGAGGCGCACAGCTGTGCAGATGGATCCCTGGCAGGCTCCTTTCCTATAAGGATATAACCTAAGTGCTAAGGTTAGGACCACAGTAAGCACACAGTTACCACAAAGAGAGCGGATCAGAATCAGAATGTGTGCTCCCACAACAGGACCTTGGCTTCTAGGGATTCAGCTATAGAAATCTTGGATGTGAGCACACCTATTTACTGTTATAGAAACGAATCTGGGTGTTCTCCTAAATGGAACTGATTTATAAGGTCTATACCCTTTCATATGAAATAGCCATTAAAAACCTAAAGCAGATTTATTAATACATGTATGGAGATCTATTATGATAAAAGAAATATGCTAAGACAAAGGTATGGTGTGATTCTTAATTTATGAAATTTAAGTGTGGAGTATATTTATATAGAGAGAAAGATGCACATATGTGTTTGTAAAGCATAAAAAAGAATCGTAAGCAAAAGGACAGTTTCATGAGATATGGCAAAGAGGACTTTTTAAATCTTTACTTTATAAAACTTTCTATTTTGAATATTTTCTGCAGTTATTGTTTGTAATTATTGTTTTAGAATTTCATAAGCAAGAAAATGACAATATAATGTACTTTACTAATGCAAAATTAAATTAAATTGTAATTAAAAGTCTCCAAAGCCAATCTACTTGAGACTCAGAGAAAGGGAGATTACATCTTCAAAAATCTTCAAAAATCGAGTGCATATTGGGTTGTGTGTGGTAACATCAGCGTTCAGTACAACCTGGCTATTAGGCAAGAAGAGCAGGAACAAGGAACAAGGAAGGGAGAGAGAGAGGTGGAAAGAAGAAAGGAAACTGACAGAGGGGGAGGGGTGTAAAGATACCAAACACGTGAGTCTCACTAGCAGAAAATGTCCTCTTTCAAACCAGTGTGACTTGAGCTCATTGTAGCCCTGAGAAACATGGTGTTTGTCTCCGAACAGATTAAGGGTCTCTTCAGTAAACCTTCCATCTGGACCTGAAGCTAACAACAGCTAAAGGGAACGAGGCTCAGTTACAGTCTGTCAGGGTAGCAATTATTTTACCTTTGGGAACAGAAACTATTTTTACTCAAAAAGAAACTTTGCAGAGACAGCACTTTTCTTCGCCTCGTAACACTGCACACAAAAGCGATTCGCTACGGAAAACATGAAATAAAGCAGGCATGTACCAGTTGCCCTAGAAAAGGGACCCAGAGACAGCAGCAGTCCAAATGTCCGTTGGGCTCTCTCCACCCCACATTGATTGAACTTGCATTTTGTGACCCGATAAAAGGGAAGGAAAAGTGGAAAATGACATCATCTGGGCCTTCAAGCTGCCGACGGAAGAGCAGAAGATGAAAGCACCTAAGTGGTTAATTACAGAGTAATTTGGGAATGTCTGTAATAGGGGTAAATAACACAAAGTGCATTCCGACTTGGCTACTTTGTGGGCTCTGCAGTCTTGGGCAGGTTCCTTAACCTACCCTTACCTCCGTTTGCACCTTCTGAGAGTCGCTATCAGAATTATGTGGTATTAGAATAATACTCATTCCTAGCAGTGTTCTGGAGCCTGGAGGAGACAACGCAGAGATAAGCCACACACAAAGTGGGAAGACAGTGGAAGCTAGCTGCTACTCCTTGGGAAGGCAGGAAAGTGTGACTCATAGCACGCACTCTGGACTCAGACTGTCTGGGTTTGAAATACATTTTACCTCGTGTGAGTTATTACGTAGACTGTTAGGCTCTTTACTCAAAATCGGTAGATCGCAAGAGCCCCAGAACTAGAGGCTATTACGCAGGCTGAATGATCCGATCCACATGCCAAGGCTTAGATCAGCCAGTGGCACCTAAGAATTCCATGAATACAGGTCATCATCTCTATCAAAATGCTCGGAATGTAAAAGGGAAATAACTCTTCCGGGAGTGATGGAGAGTGTGGAGATGACTAGCAGGCATCCTCCAAGCCAGAAGATGAAAACTGAAGACAGCCTGTGACACTGCAGAGAACTCGAGGCTAGTGATCAGGAAATAATGGCAGTGATCATTATAATGGCATTATAATTATAATAGGACATAGGGACCAGGGACTAGAGTTCAGCTGAGAAACCGGGAGCCAGAGAACTTCACGGGCACACAGGCTGACTGAGGAAACCGGAGGAGAGCAGGGTGCAATGTGAGAAGTACATCAATAGATCCCCCAGCAAGACAACATCAAAGCAGGAGGAAGCAGCAGAGGAAGCCCACGAAGAAAGCTGAGAGGGGCAGGAGCCAGCCAGGAAATAAAAGAGGCTGAGAAAGGAAAGAGTTTCAATAAGGACGAGCTGGTCAACCGTGTCAAATGTTGCATCAATGTCAAGTAGGATGACAAGAGAAAGTGGGGCCTTTGAGCCAGCCAATTGGGAAGATGCTGGCAAGAAAGTAGTTTTAATTGAGTGGTGGCTGGTAGAAGCCAGACTGTAACGGGGTGAGGGATTAATGAGTTGTGAAGACACTAAGTATGGGTCACTTTGAAGAAGTTTTCTAAGTAAGAGAAAGAAAAGGGGGGAAAGGAGGTGAAAGGAGCCGATCCCACAGAGACCAGAAGATACTGACTTTTAAATGTCCAACTAAAATTCACATTTGGTTGGGCTTTTTGTTTTTCTGTGTTTTTATACAAAAAAGAGGAGTTTAACTTTCCAAGACAGAAACAAAAACAAAAAAGACAAAAAGACAAAAACAAAAACAAAAAACAACAACAAACAACTTCCAAGAGAATATGAACAAGGAAAAGGAACCCAATGCTTAAATGGGATTAGGGAATTAAGATAAATTGGACCTGAGACTTAAAGTTGGAAAATGGCAAAATTTAGATACTAGAAAATGAAGACTCAGAGAGAGAGAGAGACAGACAAAGAGAAAGACAAAGATAGAGACAGAGACATAGAGGCAGACAGAGACAGAGAGAGACAGAGATAGAGACAGAGAAGTCAAGACAACCTCCTGGATTTTGTTTACAGAACAAGAGCCGGTTTAGATTACTCCAAAGAAAATGCTCAGAACACAGAAGTAGAGCCTGTGTTCCTCATAACCTCAGACAAGGTATACTCAAAGCCTGTCTCTGTTAGAATCCTGCTTGGTACAAAAGGAACCTAACTCACTAGTCCTAGGAAGATGCTACATGAACAGTGTGTGTTGAGAACCACTATGCCTCCTCAGGACAGCCAAGACACTGTCCTAAGCATCTACTGAAGGCAGAATCTGCCGAAAGCTGCTCCCACCCTAAACAAGGCAGAGAAATACAGAAAACAGTCACTGGGCAATACCAAGGATTGAATTTTGGAAGAAGAGAGAACATTGAATTGTTTTCTTCTGGAAAATCTAGAAACGTTTGCCTTGTAAATTCAATGTTCTTCAGCCACAGATCATGTGTTTATTGAAAACATGAAAAGTCACATTGTTCTATTTGCGTCTCTGCCCACATGGAATAAGGAAGATTAGCCCACCTCCCCTCTCTGAACTTTATGGTGGTTTAATGATTCTTTTCTCTGGCAGGTTCTGCAATCTCACAGGCATATGTGTCCCTTACTAAGCACTGCCCTACCTTCTTAATCATATTATTAGCTCCAGTTTTGTTCAGGTTTCCTTCTTTGGTCTAAAAGAATTGAGAAAAATGTGTTAAAAGATTAAGACAGTTGTAGGGTCCCTTGGGTGAGGCCAGCTTTTATCCAATCAAGAGGTTTTTGATGGAAAACACCCCCTCACTCCACTGGGCTTACTGGCTTACAATCAACAGTTTGATGAAACGCTCTGAATAACTGGTTCTCACTTGAAATTAATGCCTACACTGTGACGCTTAGTTAATTCCTCCATGAAACACTTTCTTACTGTTACCTAAATGCAACCGAAGCGGGTTTGTTACAGAGAATTACCAATATTCTCTTACACTGATGGCCTGAGGAACAGCAAAAGGAGAGGAGATTGACTGAGAGAGGTTACACAGGCAGTTGGGGTGGCCAAGTGAGTTTCCATTCGTTTGCAGTAGGCCATAACCTAAGAAGTGATTTTTATTCCTGGCTTCTTTCTCCATTCTGGCTACAGGGAGGCTATTACTCCTTAGAATCTCTTTGAATACCTTCTCCTTTCTCTTTTTCTGTGACTGCATCAGAATATCCTTCCATCTTAAATGCAGACCGAAAAGAAAAAGTATTCTTAAATTATTAGTTATGTTTGCGCTTTATTGCCTTTTATGAATTAGATTTGGGGAGGTGAAAGGTTTTTCTTTTTAGTACATGGCCCACCAATTCTCAGTCTATTTTGTTTTTGTAGTTCTGTTTCACAGAAAGAGAACTAGATGTTTTGCTCTGGGTGCACTGACAGAAATTAAGTTCATAAAGCTTTTCCCTGGGAGCTCATGGTTTGGAAAAAGATAGATGAGTTTAATGGGGTGGCAAGCCCTATGAGATTCAGCATAAACCAGAGGAAATGGATGAACTTTTCAGATCCCAGAGAACGAGGCAGGGGCTTCTAGTGCCCTTTCCTGGACTGCGTGGGGCTTGGTGCTACCGTGACCAAAGGTCACCTGCCATTACCTGAGCGCACAGCCTGTTAGGAAATCCTCCAAGATCTGAGATGGACCATTCTGCCTTTTACCCCCTCCCTAAGTAACTTTATATCTAACAAGAATCATGGCATAGAGAGAGAGTAGATAGGTATAAAAGACAGCTTAAGAAGGCATTGATCTACCAGACTTACAGATTACACTGGCCACAATCCTGGTGTTCGGTTTGTGTCTGACCTGCTAGGAAGCCTTCAGCCCCCAGAAAATGAACTGGTTTACCACTCCATGAGAGCTCTTTTCCTACACAGTGGTGTTAAAACAAAAAATCACAGTGTTACAAACTCCCAAGCTTGCATAATCTTTCCTCCAGTACTGGAAGTTTGTTCAGCCAATCCAGATGGGGACAAGGATCAAAACCGGATTCAAATGAACCAGGTGGAAGCACGTTCGCACCAGTGTTTTATGAATTAGGCTGCACCATACTGAATGATAGTCGCAAAGAACGCGGCCTGTGCGCTCCCTGTGAGATGCCCCCGTTTGTGGCAGGAAGGTTTGGGATTCTTGCTGAATGAATGGATCCTTCACAGAATGGGCTTGGAAGAGCCAAGGTGAGACAAAGCTTTACGTCTCTCTTTTTAATATATATTCTGATTAGAGAAAGGAGATGGAACCCAAAAGGATGTCACTGGGTACAAATACAATTCTGGACCCTGTCCCATTGGGCGGGAATCCCAGGGGTTATGAATCTACAACCTTCAATTTGCAAGTATGCAGGAGACTGAGTCAGTAGGGGAAAAAATCATTTTAAACATCTGTGTATTCTTTCTGTTCCAGATTAATGACACTGCTTGTTTCCTGATGCTGATCAGAATGTGCAGTCCTCTGATGCAATGCTCAGGACATTGTAAGTGGTTGTCTGCCTGCTTAGCCTTTATGCCCCATGCAACTTTATCTCTGTCACAGCCCGTCTTTCATAATTTATACTGGCACCCAGATCATTCTTTGATCCCCTTGCCTTAGACTTAGAGCAGTGTGCAACCCCCCATCCCTGTTTATTATTGCTTTTAAGAGATGCCGTATAAATACCCTTGTACACATATATATCGTTCAATCAAATCGATGATATAAATGAAAATCCAAATGTGCTGTTTAAATCATCTAAAGAGGCTCATAATTATTTTCAATCAACTAGGACTGCTCTGCTAGTTCAAAGGATTATTAATGAGGGCTAATTTTGTTAATAAACTGTGAGTGAGGCAAATATCTGAGATGAGCATTCCAGAAGCTGGTAGCCATACCTGTCTCTTCGTGAGCCAACAGGATGGCCGCCCTGTTACCTCCATCCTAAGACCCAGAAGATTCCCTTTCTAGAGCCAGAGTAGAAGAGAATTGAAGAAGCTGTCTTTGCCTAAAATAACTCAATCTGGGAATGAGAAAACTACAAGCCCTTTGCAATTTGCAAGGCAGGCATAGTCCGTACTCCAGTATCTATCTAGTCAGTCTTGAAGAACAGTCTCTATCCCAGTATCTAATCTGGTCTTTGGAGTCATTTTTCATGTGGCCCCAAGTGACCACAGAGCTTCTGTTTGGGGACCCAGGCTCACTTCCCTTTCATGGCCTCAAGAACTTCCCCTAAATGTCCAGCTGCACCCATGGTCTTTTCTTCTTTGCCAGCCACTCATGATTTTGTCCAGCTTTAGATTTCTTTACAACTTGGCTGCAAGTCCTCTCGATCCCTGCAGTTCTCTCTCTCTGGGAGAGAAGGATTGAGGCATGGTGGCCTATGCTGCAGCTCACTTCCTTCCCGTCTTTATACTGAGCCCATAAGTACTTTAAGCTTTGTGGTTTAGCTGAATAACCACCAAAGAGAGAAGAAGTAAAGAACTAAGTAAGTCATAGGTAGTAGGCACCTGTATAAGAACCATGATGAAATTGCTGAATTCAATAATGAAAGGCTTTGACCCCTTCCTACCTGCCCATCACTGCCTCTAGTATCTGATCCCTACTCTTGTTACGTTGCACTTCCTAGAACATCTTCGAAGCTCCATCAGCTGCTAACTCTCCTTAGCAAATAGTTCTCTTCTTCTGTTTTTTCTCAGTAATGAGGTCAAAGTTTTAAAATAGGCAACGACCTTCCCTTGGGTAATCTGTATTCCTGGATAACTGCACATATGTGGGCATCATGCACTCCAATGTTCTCTGACCTGCATAGACAAAAAGGTGGTAACATACACTGAGTTAACACATACGTGCATTAGGTCCAACTCCAGCAATAAAGGAGCCACTGACACTGTTTCGGAACCTCAGCCCCTTCTCAGTTCCCCCAATACCTCCTCAACGCGGCTTTGAACCATGAAGATTTTCTTCTGTCACCTGATGATTTCATGTTTAGTCCATGTTGTCTGTTTGTTTGTGGCAGAGCTCTTGTTTGCTTCTCCAGCTCTTGGAGAAGGAAAGTTAAGTAGACAGAAAAGTCTTGAATTGGTACCTCAGTCACCTCAGTCTCTGTCAAGAACCCTTGCACGCCATTCAGAATGAGTTCTTGCCTAGGCTACCCCTCCAGTCTTACCACACCTTGGTCTAGGTCCCTTCTCTAAAGGGCAGTTTTAGAATTGGCTTTCACTTAAAAAAAAAAAAAAAGTCAGCATTATGAGCAAACTCCAGCAGTGTTGAAGGCAGGGTGAGGAAAAACTGCATAGTAGATTGCCCTTACCTGTGATATCTGCTCAGTGGTGGCCCTCTATGCTGTGGAAAAAATCCAGTGTCTAAACTTCTGGTTGTCTCCAAGGTTTGGATCCACCCCTTATTGACACTACAGGGAGGACAAAGAAAAATACAGGCCAAATGCCAGTGGGGCACTAGGTGCCTGAGAGCATAGAGTCTTGATTCAAGTACCAAGGTTTCTGATATTGAGCAGGTTACCAAACTTCTTTGTGCCTGATTTTTTTTTTCTTGTGTAAAATTGGCATATTGACCCTACATTTCACAGACCCTAAAATGTCCTCCACTGTAAAACTTTATTTTATATTCCGGGAAGAAATTTTAGAATGTTGCCAGTTAAACTATGTCCCAGGCTTCTCATATGGCTCTCATAAGCTTGCACCCAAGCCTGGAAACTTGAGTTTAACCCCAGGATCCCACATGGTAGAAGGGGAAAACCAACTCCCATGAATTGTCTTCTAACCTTTACAGGAGAATCACTGTACTCATGTGCCCACACATAAGCTTAATAGATAAATAAAAAGGATAAATAAACAAACAAAAACCCTATACCACACCATCAAAAGCAAGACTGGTTTTTACAAAAGCTGCAATGTGAAAGAAAGACATAATTTACAATCTGTAAACTAGGGTCACATGTTAGGGTTGCTGGAAAGATCAAATGAGTTGCTATGAAAAAAGTGCTTAGAACATAGTGGGACCCTTGTGGAAGCAATGAAAAATTTTACTACTATAGATAGTATCATTAGTATTTTCAAGACATCAATGGAAACAAAAATGTTAAATATCTGACTCACAAGTTGAAGTTTTTCTGGTTTTTGTTTTGTTTTGTTTTCAGGACTTTTTAGATTTTATTTTACTTTTTTTTTCAAGACAAGGTTTCTCTGTGTAGCCTTAGCTGTCCTAGAATTCACTCTGTGGAGCAGCTTAGCTTGCTTCTGCCTCCCAAGTGCTAAAATTAAAGATATGCACTACCCCTCCCCGACTCAAGCTGAAGTTTAAAATTTCCTCATAAGACCTATACCTAAACTCAAGTGCTTCCACACCAACAGTTTTCAAGCTATTTTTCTGAAAATAATATGGGTCTCAGAGAAAGCATAGCTAAGGAAGTCAAGACAAAGATACAGGGTGAATATATGAAGGCCGAGCACATGAACTATTGGCACCTCCTCTAGAATTCAGCCCAAATTGCTGTTTTTGTTCTACTGAGTACATTATAATACATTACAAAGGTTTTCTCAGAGTCTCTCTGCCTCCAACTTGAGGATCAGGATGTAATCTCTCAATGCCGGTCTGCCTGCTGCCATGCTTCCGGCCATGATAGACATGGACTGACCCTCTGAACTGTATTAGCAACCCCCCAAATCTAATGCTTTCTTTTTATGTTACTTTGATCATGGTGTCTCTTCATACCATGCGAGATCATTAAGACATGGTTAGAACAGGCTGCATACCACTGGACATAGTGGCTCACGCCTTTAATCCCAGCACTTGGGAGGCAGAGGCAGTTGGATCTCAGTGAGTTCAAGGTTAGCCTGGTCTGCAATAAGAATTCCAGGACAGCCAGGAAAACCCTGTCCTAAAATACAAACAAAATACCCCTAACAACAATAACAAAAAACAGGGTGCAAATATAATTATATTAAATAAAGCTTGACTGACTGAACTAGGACTCAGTGACAGCCATACAGAGACGTCTTCCCTAATAGTTTGCTAATTTTCACCTAATGCAAAGCCTGGAATTTAGCAGTGTTCTTGGTCATGGAGCCCAAATGACACCCTTCTTTTCTCAGCAGCTTGTGTCATCACCCTTGGCAACACCCTCTGATAGACTACATACGTTGTTACAGTCTCTAGGATACTTCTGTCTTGACTAGAATTACTCAAAATTTAAAGTCCAGTAGCCAAGAACCATGGTGAGAAACTGAAATGTGATGGCAAAGTTTATACCCTCAACGTTTCCCCAAACGTTCCCTTGCCCCAAGCGCTCACCTTGACCATAGCTGTGGCTCCTCGGGCTTATTTCCAAGCAGTGATGATCCCATATATGATCAATATTTAAGCAAACGGTGAAGCTGAAAACAAAATACATTTCAAGTAAAAACTTAAAATTGTAGTCATAGACTCTCTTGGGATACAGATCAGTGAAAACAACAACAACAATAACAACAACAACAAACAAACAGAAAAATAAATAGATGAGGAAGAGGGAAGAGTATATATATATATATATATATATATATATATATATATAGAGAGAGAGAGAGAGAGAGAGAGAGTATGTGTGTGTGTATACACACTCATATATATAATGTGATTTAACTATATAATGAAAGGACATCAATGTGAAAAATAACATCTGAAAATGAAACCAGCTATAACAGGGAACTTTGAAAACAAGAGATTTTACTCATTGTTTTTTTGGTTTGATATTGCTATGTTGATATTTTTCACTAAAAGTGACAAAATGTCTTTTATGATTTCATTCAATGAACACTTAAAGTACATTGAATTTGTATTTACCTTGACTTAACAACTTTCATCTTTTCTTCATCTCTCATATACTGAGGTGTGAAACTGGCTCTTTAATATCTTAACCTGTCTATGTTTACCCAGTTGGGCTCTTTGTCTCTTCCATCCCATATCCATGTAAACTATGCCTATGACCTTATAGATGATATAGCTGAGTTTCACAAGACAAGCTCCGCCTTACATAGTAAACACTATATGAGATAAATTACAAAAGAACTTTCATGCCTGAAGACAGTGAAAGTAACAGCAGACCTCCTGTGCAACTGATTAGAAAGAGATGCTGGTGTTCACTTAGGATAAGTGTGCAGCGTAAGACAGATGGCTCAGCTGTGAAGAGTAAATAAATACTGTTCTTACAGAGAACCAGAGTTCAGTTCCCAGCATCCACAGCAGGGTGGCTGCTCACAACTGCCAATAACTCCAGCTCCAGGGGATCTGATGCCCCTTTCTGGACTCTATTGGCACCTGCACCCATACATACCCTCACAGAGATACATGCATATACACATAATTAAATATAAATCTTTTAAATAAGAGAATAAAAGGAGCCAAGTGTGGTGGTGCACACTTTTAATTGTAGCACCCCGAAGGCCGAGATGGGCAGATTTCTGTGAGTTCAAGGCTAGCCTAGTCTGCGTAGCTAGTTCCAGGCTAGCCATGGTTACATAGTGAAACCCTGTCTCAAAAAATAAAGTGTACAAAGTAAGGATCAATGAGAGAAGCATAATTCTTATGAGAGTAATGAAGAATATAGATTTATTATGCACATACTAGACCTTACACAAGTAGGAAGCCAGAAACCCTATATAAAACTGTGGCTTACTTGACTGCTAGTGAACATAATATTTCTATGAGTTGAGTCAACAGTCAGGAAGGAGAGTGGGATGTGACAAAGAAAAAAAAGATCAGGGACAAAGTACAACCTAGAAAAATAGACTGCAACCCGTGAGGACAATACGTGATGTTGGTCCCCTACATCAGTGATCAGGTCACTAACGTGGTAAAGACAACCCACTTGACCATCAAGTTTTATCTCTGACTGGTTCAATACTCAAAGAAGGAGACCCCAGTGGTTTCTAGGTCCCCAAGGTGAGCTGGCAGATTCGCAGTAATATGTATGACCCGCCATTGCTCTAGGAGTAGCGTGACTTCCTTCTGAGGATAAAATACAACTGCCACTTCATTATCACCTTCCTGATCTTTGTTCAGTGTTTTTCGTACCCAGACATAACTTCGATCTGTGGAGCAAAAGGGACCATGAGAAAAGGAACTTGAGCTTAGCAAAAGCAGCCAGAGAACAAACCTATGTAACAGACCTCTCACCTTCTCTATCTAGCAAGAGATTGCAAGTCCCACAGGATCTGCGGCTTGGCACAGCAAGCAATCTCAAGGTCCTGGAACCCCCAGCTGACTTGCTCTGGGTCTCAGTTTCAGAAATTAACACTGGGATAGGGAGATCAAGCCCAAAGGCCATGCTAATAGAAAGGAAATACATATATTTCTGATACTAAAGATCTTTAAAAAGATCCCAGAGTGTTAGTACTCAGTAGGCTGAAACAGATGGATCTCTGCATGTTCAAAGCTAGCCTGGGTGGAAGCCAAAAAAGACTCCAGCTTCGCTTTCCTGTCAGTGCAAAAAGACTGCTGGGCAGTACAGGAAAATAACAACCTTGTGCTTTTAGTCCTCAGAAAGGCAAGCTGCCCATCATTATTTTGGAAACAAGGCATTTTTGGCATTCATGAATTGGGCTGGGTTTTGTTTTGCTGAAGTCGTTCCCTGTGTGGTGATTATTCACATACACCTGACTAACCACCTGTCAAATTAAGAGTCGATGTTCTCTCAACAGGAATTTAGAGGATTTCTTTTCCCTACCACAGAGGCAACATCAGGGCTGGCCTATTAGAACTGTCTGGATGGTTGGTCAGAGTTGATCATGTGCCTCTACCATCCACCACTCCAGAGTCTGGGCGTAGTCTAGAGAAGTCTGGCTGTGCTGTGGCTTATTTAGTTGAAGTTGAGAGAAAAAATTGCATGCATTTCTCCTCTGTTTGGATGCAGAGCATCGCCATCATCTCCACCCTACCAGTTTCAGTAAAGCAGACTAAATTGTGCCTGTCCTGATTCTAAACCAGCTAGGCAGACGGTTGGCTTGCTGGGAATCACATGCTTCCCAAACTACGCAAATTAGCCTCTAATGTAAAAAAATTATATGTGCCTTATAATGATTGCTAGTAGGCATTTAAAAATATCAACAGCAGCCATGTTGAAATGTTTATAAAACCCTAGTCAATTCGCTTGACTTCTCAGCCATCCCTCCATAATGAACTACTTGGTATTAAACGTCTGTGTTTTAAGTGGTAACAGTTCTTCAAATCCAGTGAAGACAGCAGTCATTTCAATCTCACTCGCCTTCAAGCTTTTAAAGTTTATCTAATTTTTATTAATGGTCATGATAGTATGTAAAATTATGCTCATCAATACAAAATAAATCATTTTAGCTCATGACTACTTTATAAATGGTGTAAAATATGAGTAGCCATTTTGTAGTATTTTCTCCTCTGACTTGCTAGGAAGTAAAAATTCTATGTTGAGAAAATTATGTCTGGTTGTTGAGAATTTTCTCTAATCTCATAATTCTTTTCCAAAGATCCCTACTTCTCCTATTAAATGTAGATACCCAGAAGGTGGGGATGGGGGGAAATTAACAATAAAATTGATCATTTACTTTCATTAATTATCGTACAATTATATCTACCACCATTGAGAGCCTGATAAAAATGTTCTGTGGGCTGTTTCTGAGTTCCCATTGCTCTTAGGTGGAGGTGCTATTGTGTCAGAACTGTTTCATGTGTAGCATCAAGTGCAGAATAAACAGGCACAGCTTGGATTTCAGACAAGTTTCTTCTGATCCTGGAGTCTGAGCTCACAAACTAGTGACCTTTAACTTGGGGTAGTTACAGGTTGCTCTGGGAATGTTAAAGTTATGAACTTTCTCCTACAACAATGACACACACTTCCACTGCATACAGTTTTGAAGAGTTTCCCACTCACCCTCAGGATCATACAGAGTTTTCTTGGGGTCCATAGGACCCAACTATGGAAATCTAAGTTCAATATTTTCTTATATACCCAAATGTAGGGGCTTTATAATTGATGATTAGAGCTGTGCTATACAGATGAGAATGTTATATGAATGTGGAGAAGAGTGACCAAGATACCAAGCCATCTGCGAGCCAGACCACTGGCCAGAGCCAATGAGTCAGAATATTTTTTCATGTTTCCTGCCCTATGGTGTCTTGTTTATCTATTACATGATAACAAGTGGTTGTTATCACAATATTTCTAGAGAAGAAAGCTGATGAAATGAAAAGCAGGCAGTGTCGTAGGACGTACCTTTCTGTGTAGTGGGTAGTCTGGGCTAGACCACCTTGAGCTCCCAGTGAGTTGCAGCTGTACATCTGCCCAGGAACTATTTCAGATCCTTGGATGAAGGACACGCACACATTAGCTCATTTTTAACCTGTCTTACTGGCTCAGTGGCTGGGCTCTTCTAAGCCTCCTGAAGCTATCGTGCCCTTCCCTTTACTCATAGCTCAAGGACTCTAAATCTCCCCTCGGTGTAGTTGGTCTTGCTGCCCAAGATGCTCTTGGGCTCCCCTTTCATGGGCCTCTTTCCCTTGCCTACATTTTAGAAGATCTCCCCTGTAGCTCTGAGTCTGTTCCGTCTCTCTCCAAGTATCTTGATTCTCTTCTTCCTGCCCTCTCTCTCCTTGACTGTGGAAACCTGGAAGTCCTACCTCTTTCTTTCCAGCCAGCCACTCGCCACTGGCATTTTTATTGATAGATCAAAAATCATTTGAGAGCAAGGACCTTCAGCATAAATAAACACAGATTCGCAATTAAATCAAAGCGTCAGAACCAGTCCTGTACATTTCTGAGCATGGAACTGGATCAGAACGTGGTGCGGACCCAGAGACAGCTCTTCAGAAGCTGTAGTTTGCATTTGCAGTTAAGTAAGCCTTGTCACCTTGTCATCTACTACTCTTCTCCCTTTAACCCAGTCTTTATTCCAGACTACGTTATACCAGAAAATATAAGAGGGGCCTCTGAATATTTACAAACTCAGTGTCTGCTTCTTCATATTTTCAGGTCACCATGACACCTCTGCCTAAACTTCACCTCAGGTTTTCTCTCCAGTGTCTTTTCAGCTACTGTTTCTACCTCTAGCTCAAATGGAATTAGTTGCTCCATTCTCTAAGAATTTCCCCGTTGAAAAACTTGACTACAGCTGAGGTCTTTATGCATGAGGTGAGGCCACAGGTATTTAACTGGCCTCTAGTTTGACTGTGTTTATGAGTGATGTCACCTATAACCACAATCAGGACCTGCTGGTAACAGAGTGAGTGGAAGATTGGTCTGTGTGTTTGAACCTGACCCTGCACTGGACTAGCCTGGAGTCCTTGCTCCATTAGAAGATACAGGCTGGGAAATTTCCTTCAGACAGTTACAGTAAAATACCTACTTTACTCAAACTAGGCTAACTGGCTGAGGGAGACACCCGTACTACTTTATATATTCAAAATCCATTCCACCTAGTGTCAGCTCTTCCATAACATGAGCTAGGGATATTTAGGCAGGGATTAAATGGAATCTTGATTACTGGTTAGAAGCCAGCAGTGGAATGGTAGAAGTTTCTATATCTGAGACCAGCGTGTCATTTAGGATACCTAGGTCAAGTTTCAGAGTATACATATTTCCCGATACATCTCAGCGGTCACTTGCTCAGTCCTTTAGGAAAGAATGTCACACACACACACACACACACACACACACACACACAATGTTAGTTATTCTACATGCTGCTGGGACCAAACGCTCTCAAAGCCAATGCAAGGAAGTAGTTTAAAGAGCACTGTGACACGTGACGCGTGGCATATGGGGAAGTACATTAAACAGAAGACTAAACACCATGCCCATTCATGTTATGGAGACAGAGAGAGTCTGAGAGGAACTGATCGCTAAAAGACCACACAGAACTGAAATGTGCACCCTCCATTTCCAGTCTTCGTCTTCCTGGATCAGTCACGTGCATTCTTTGTTCCCTGGTAGTTACTGAGTGCTGCTTTTCTGTCACAAACAGACAAGCCTGCAGAGTGGTATCTCGTGCTAGAAAGGTTCCATTCCATTGTGTATGTCAGCAAGGTCTCTGTGAGCACTGATAGATGATATCTTGGAAACAATACTGAATTAGACTTCCTGCGTCACTCGGAGGTGTGAGTTAACCGCTGATTCTTTACCTGGGAAATAGATCAATTATACACTCCTCATTTATCCAGCAAAGATTAGCTGAACATATGCTGCGTCTCAGGCTCTGAGTGTAAAATGATGTGCAACAAAGAGCTTTTATACTTGAGCAGAGAGGACAAGATAAGTGTGGGACCCATGGGATTCTGGAGCAAATAAAGGAGAACCACTTAACTGGGTCTACACGTACAGAGGAAGCTAGCCCAGCAGGGAGTGGGGATGGGCAGAAAGTGAGTGAGGGGTTAGACATCTGGAAAGAAGTGGAGCATTGCTGATTCACAGAGGTCAAAGGGAAGACAGAGAGAGATAGGTCTGTGACAGAATGTCACATACTGTGTTAGTCATTCTACATGCTTCTGGGACAAGAGGCCTGACAGAGCCAACCTGAGGAATGAGTGGCTTATTCTGGCTCACAGTTTAAGCTCATGCTGCAGAAGTCATGGTAGCCGAAGCCTGAAGAGAGAAATGATGCTGCTGCTCGACTCACTCTCTCCTTTTCATTCAGTCTGACAGTTAGAGTAGGTTTTCCCACCTCAACTAGCCTAATCTAGAAAACTCCTCACTAACGTGCTCCAGGTTGTTTCCCTGGGGATTCTAGATGGCATTAAGTTGATGAACAATATCAATCCTTACATATCATCCAGTCTACCTGCTGGCAATGAGTAATACACCGGGTTGTTGTTTTAGCACAATTCTTCCAATAGCAGAATAGAGAATGTCCTAGAGGGCTTTGTCCTAGAAGCATGAGGATTGATTCTAAGACTGCTGCCATGGTAGTTGAACCAGTCATAAGTGGACAGTCTAGATACCATAAATAGATTGATGGCAATAATTTGGAGATTGTGTTGTAGTCCAGACATGAGATGTCTCCACAAGAGTTCATGTGTGAAAGACTCAGTCCTCTATACAAGGTTCAGAGCCCAGCTCCTAGGAAATAACTGTTTCATTATGGCAGTTTGAGTATGCTTAGTCCATGGGAAGTGGCACTATTAGGAATGTGGCCTTGTTGGAGGAGGTGTGGCCTTGTTGGAGGAGGTGTGGCCTTGTTGGAGGAGGTGTGGCCTTGTTGGAGGAGGTGTGGCCTTGTTGGAGGAGGTGTGGCCTTGTTGGAAGAGGTGTGGTCATTGTGTGGGTAGGTTTTGATATCCTATATTCAAGCTCTACCCAGTTCAGAACAGAGATTCTTCTCCTGTCTGGCTTAGGATCAAGATGTAGAACTCAAGATGTAGAACTCTTCACAGCAATAAAACCGTAACTAAGGCAGTCGTAAAGGCATGAACATAATTAATGGATTAATACATCAACTGACATAACTGAATGGATTGTTGGGAGATTAGGCTTGACTGGAAGAAATAATATCCTGGGAATGTACCTTGGAAGGGTCTGTCTGGCCTCACCCTTGTTCTCTGTCTCTGACTCTGTGTCTCTCTCCTCCTCTCTCTCTCTGTCTCTCTCTGTCTCTCTCTGTCTCTCTCTGTCTCTCTCTGTCTCTCTCTCTCTCTCTCTCTCTCTCTCTCTCTCTCTCACTCTCTCACTCTCTCCTACCCACTGTGGACCATGAGGTGAGCATCTTCTGTCTACCCCTAGCCATGATCTTTTGTCTCACTACACACAGATCCCAAGACAAAGGAGTCAATTTGTAATGTACTGCAACCTCTGAAACCATGAGCCAAACTAAATCCTGTCTCCTTTCAGTTGTTTTGTGGTGTGTTGTTTCATCGGCAGAAAATGTCTAACACATCTTATAAGCCATGGGAAATGACCGGTGTGTGAGGGGGGCGGGGAGGGTAAGGAACATAGTCATATTGATGGCTGGAGTAGAGCAAGAGAACTCTAAAGAATCTGGCTGGAAAACTTCAATGAGTTTCTGCTGAAACATCCAAGCCTAAGATGCCTGCTGAACACCTGTCAATAGATTCAGAGTTTATACCTTTATAACTTCAACAATGAATCAGCTACTTAGAATAATCAAATAGTATTTACTAAAATCTTTTCTAATAGGAACCTGCATCCTCTTTCTCCTCTCTCTCTTTCCACCGGGGACCTTGTACCTTACCAGAGCCCACGTGTGTTTGCTAGATTCCATCCTGTTCGTATCCAAATCAGTCAAAACTAGTTTTGCAAGTAAAATGTGGGAAGAGCTCACCCTAAGTGCTCTGCTAAATTCTGAACACTTAAAATCTGTTTCACTGGACTCTGCTCTTAGCCTTGTAAGTCTCGTGCTAGCCACCAATTTGGCTTTGTCGTAGTTTATCTTCTCAAAAAAAAAAAAAAACCCAAAAATACAAAACCCCTCTGCTATTTATTGTCCTTGATTAGATTACCATGGGTGTTCTGTACCATGGATGCTCCCCCACACGGCTCACAGAGTCTCTTATGAAATCATCATGTCTAATCTACCAGGAGGAAATATCTGTTCACTCTTTCTCTAGCCTTTGCAAAGTTATTTCTGTATCCTCACCTGCTCTAGGATGCATTGTAAAAGGAGGATCAACTCAGGAGGTGGGGCATCCAGATCTATAAGGCTTTCAGTATATTTCTCTCATAGACGCTTGCCTGCGGAGCAGATATTTTCGTAAGACTTTCTGCTAACCATGGACTCGTTATTACTGGGGTATGTGTAAGTTTTGCCAGGTTTGAGATGAGCTTTTCCGTTCTTGAGAATGTTTCTACCCACCAGCGTTACATTCTTTATTCACATGCTGCCTGTTTCTGCAGTGTCCTCCTGACTGTTTCCTTCTCTGTTCTGTAACCAACAAGGAACCAGAGAGAGAGAAAAGCCTTACCCACAACCTTTGGTCATCGTGTCTGTTGCCTTAAGCCTGGGGCCTTGGCAACAACTGGAAGAGATAGGAAGGAGGAGTCAGCCAGTGCTATCAAGAATCTAGGTCAGGTCACAGAACATGTTTAAGAGATACTTCTTGGTCTCTGGGTCCATCCCTCATCCCACTAGATGGAATGGATTTCCATCTCTTTCAGGAGGAAGGGAACGCCTAGGCAAACGAGGTGCTGATGTGCCGAAGTAATAGAACTGACTGTGAGTTGCCCAGATAGCACAGGATAGAGGCCTGTCATTAAAGCACTAAGTCTCCATGCACAGACAGGCTGACCCTCTTATAGGGCAGATAGTAATGGAGCAACCCTTCTTCTGTTCCATATGAGCTTGTTTGAAACTAAAGACTGCCAATCTGGTGCCCTACATGGCCACATGCTAGTAAAAAGGAGTTTACTTAACCAAGCCAGCTTTTCTCGGATGTTCATGATGGGTGAACATAGACACAGACAGTGGACACATTGCAGTTGACTGTGTTGATACTCCAATCTCTGTTTCTAACCCACCCCAAGTAGTTCTTATTTTCCTTGCTTTGTTTTTGTTTTTGTTTTTTTGTTTTTTTGTTTTTTTTGAGATGAGGTTTTTCTGTGTAGCCCTGGCTCTCTTGAAATTTGCTCTGTAGACCAGGCTGGCTTCGAACTTATAGAGATCCACCTGCCTCTGTCTCCTGAGTGCTGAGATTAAGGTGTGCACCACCACTTCCTGGCTCAAGTATTTCTTAAAAAAAAAAGTTTTTGTGCCCTACATCCCCATAGCTCTGCTATAGCTCCTCGGGATCCAAATAGATATGCCTTTCTCTAGCAAACCCCTCAAACACCTTTTTCCTTTACATGAAAGAAGGGTGGCCAGGAAGCTTCATTTCTTCCATTGTTTGAGAATACAAAGGAAAAGATGGCTTGAGAAAGCTGCCAGTTAAAATATCACTCTATGCATAAAATAAGATTATGTAACATTCTTAGATGTCATTTTTGTTATTTATTAAGTAGATCCGATGTATCCATCTCTTGGGATTGTTGTGAAGATAGAACAAAATATTTAATATGAAACACAAAGAATCTTGAACTCAATAAAATGAGCTATAATTTTTGCATTATGTATACACATGCCCGTGCTATCTTTTAAAAAAAAAATCTATTGCTTTCCTTTCCTAGAAAGCTCATAGGTAATAGAATCCTAATTTCATAAAAACATGAACTGTCAACAAACCCACAGTCTGTCATACTATATATATTTGGTTATAGAACATACACTAAGCTTAATTCCCTGGTATCTTATTGGTAAGAGATCTTCTCCTGTACCTATGCCCACCCGCCTTCTCCTCCCACTGCTGGTCCCCAAATATCCATACAATTATGAGTTAACCTCACCTCAGTCTTAATCACAAGCCATTCTACCAACCTGACAGCTATGGCCTATCTGGCAGAAGCAATCGGATGGTGGAAAATTACTGATCCACACTGAACTACACAAAACTGTTCATCAAATCCCCAGGAAGAGCAAACACTTCCCTGGCAAGTCCTCCAGCAAGGTCCTTGGCTGGAAGGAGCAACCACCTTCATTAGGCACCAACCAAAACCTTGGGTTTTCACGGTGACAAATCTGGAATCTGTTGGCAGATGCCAACTGGGGGCCTACTGCACAAAGGAAGCCCTTTTCACAGACTCAGCACTGAATCGGAACACATGGAGAATTCATCTTGGCTGCAAGTGGAAAGCCAGTGTGGAAAACATAATCTGGTGGCTAGGACATGAAACGAAAGATATAATATGGCCCAAGCAAGCTTCCAAAGGCTAAACTCTTACTAGGCAGAAACATATGCTTTTATGGAATCTAAGTCCAGCAGTACTGGTCTGACACAACAGTACGGGAGTAGCAAGGGGGTTAAACATTAAAGGACTCCTGTTTGCAAGCTGTCGATCACTGGCATGCAAAGAGATCAGAAAAGGGCGTTATTAGCAGGCATCTTCACTTTCCTATGCCTGCAGTGCTCTCTACAAAGATGAGGAGGTCCTGACCTTGGGGAATGTTTGTACCTGGTGAGCAACTGAGATGGAAGCCTGGGGACAGAAAGTGCCCAATCCCGCTCAGAGCAAAGGCAGCAGAGCTCTTTTCTTTGGGGTGATTGAGGATCCCCACAAGGAGAAGTCATCCCACCTGGGTCCTTTGAGAAGAGAATCTTAGGCAGAGGGAGTAACTTAAACAGAGACAGCTCAGAGAGGCATAGCCAGGGTGTGGTGAGAGACTACCCTCAGCCAGGCTGTGGGCAGCTGAGCCTGGGAGCAGTGGGGGTTGGAAGACCTTGACCATGCTGGGAGATCAATCTTGACTACCAGAGCCTTTGGAGCATGCTGTCTGCTTTTGCCACAAAAAGGTAACGGGAATTGAGGGAACCAAGGAACTGAATTAGGGAGGAACCTGATATTCCTACCTTCATATAAACATTCTACTCTCTATCCATACATGTTGTTATTTGAAACAATGATCCCACATGCAAACCAGCAACCGACCTTCACTCTCTCCAGGAAGTGCAGAACCTGGCGTGTGGATCTCCTCCGTGGAATGGGAGCTCTAGAGAGTCCTGCCACCACTGTTGAGTCCTACCACCCCACATCAGCGTTGTCTCCCAAATTTCATTGCCCAGTGTATCTAGAATTTTGAAAACTCACCTTCAGTACAAAAGGGGTCACTTGTGACAGGGGTACATATTCTTTAAACTGAATATAATTTTTTGTTTTGTTTGGCTTACTGGATTTCTTTGGCACATTGTGACTGCAAACCGAAATCAAGGGGCAGCATTAAGCGCTGAGTTTTTAATATAATAAAACCACAATCATGTGTCTTACTGATATGGAAACTATGTTGATGAAAACTTAGACAGAATACAAACAACGGGGACCAAGCATGACGGTTTTTGAGAGCCACTGCCAGGAACTTGTTTACTTCTTTGGGCGATGTGCATTGGCTTTTGATTTAAGTGTAGTTTATCTACCTAGCTGGCCATACAAAATTCATGTTTTCAATCTCTTCTTCTCCCTTTCATTTGCAGATTTTCTTCATCTCTGCTTCATATTCTTTGTTGATACAAAGAATGAGAAGCATTCATGGAGTGTTAGAGGAGGTGCTACAAGGTTTTGTGATGCTAGAGCCCAGTTCTGGAACAAATACTAACCATTCAGAACATAAGAGCAAAGAAAATGATGGATATTGGCCGCCTGGAAACCCTCTAGTAAAGATATCAATGCCATCTTCTTCACTTAATTTAGGGCAAACAGCCAAGATCTTGGTGGGATCATGATACTTTCTCAGAGTGGCTCCTAGTCCTCCACACTGTAGCCTAGTCTCTTCAGAACCAAATCATGCAACTTTCCCATGTGCCAAACTAAGAGAGAATCTGTTGACCATTGGTTGGGTCATTTATTAAAAAATTGTGTCCACAGTGATAATAGCAAAGAAAGTCCTGGAAACCACCATTTCAGGCTGGAGGAGGGATTTGCAAGGCTGAGTGGGAAAACTACTGTTTCTCCCGCACATTTTCAACGTGCATGAGCATGGCCGACCGACCGTGCCTGACTTCCAAAGCAGGAACTGTAAAGGGAAAGCCATGTCACCACAAGGTTGATCAAGACTTCAGTCCCCCAGGCAGGGATTGCCATTGTCATTCAGGGCATTCAGAACCACACTGGACATAAAGGGATATGCTTCCCACCACAGCACACACTGGGAGCCAACACCTCAGGGATGCAGATTAACTTTATAGCCAAAGGAAGAGAGAGGGGCAGGAGGACAGAAAGCAACCCTTTCTCAGTAGGTATTTCTAGCCAAGTTCTAGCTCACTTGCTGTTCTCATTACCCCTTTTTCTAACTCATAATGGGCACTTTCTCTTCCACTTTACAGAAAAAGAAACTGAAGTTATGGAAAAAGTAAGCTTCAGAACTGGTAAGTAAAAGGGACACAATTAATAAAATGTCAAGTCCCAGAGAGAAGGCAGTTCTGTGTTTAAAAGTCCATTCTGCCCTCGAGAAAAATGTCGCTACTTCTCAGCCTAGTAGCTCATCATTACTCGTATATTGTGAGAAATAGAAGCGAGGGATAATGGCTTACCATGAGGCACAAACACCCCAGCTTCCCACTGTTGTATTCGTGGTACTAGCAGTCTTCTAGATTATTTTGGAAAAGACACGAAAACAAATTCTGTGGAGATTTCACACACCATATAGCAAGCAGCAACAGGAAATGTGTCTTTTTAATATGTTCTGGTGGTAGGAATCTTGAGGCTAGCCTGTGAGTGCAGAGCCTGGAGAAACTGAGAACAATATACCAGTCTGGTAGGGAGCAGGGTGAGAGGTAAGGGATGGAGAAAAAAAAATCCGAAATCTAAGTTTATCCTGTGGCGTGTCATATTACATATAGGCATCCTGTCTTTATCCACAGGGTTATTTTTAAGATGCCCAATGAATACCTGCAATTGAAGATAGTGACTACCCTTTCATATATTGTGTGGTTTCCTATAAACATGTATATTTTATGAATTAGGCACACTGAGAGGTAAAAATAACAATGATAATAAAGTATAACAGTTTTAAACTCAAGAAAAATGGGATTTGCAGATAAGTGTAGCAACTACTCCTCATCAAAGAAGCCTCTCATTACAGCAAACGGAGACCATCAGAGAAAACCACAGCTGGACGCGATGCAGAGATAAACAATCATGAAGAGCCCAGCCCCAGCCAGTGCATCTACATAATAGCTCCTGCATCTGTGGCTCAGGGGACACCACAGAAGAGTCTGAAAGACTAAGAGCCAACACACTATCAGGTCTTCTGTAAACCAGTCTCTCCTAGAAATGGTAACACAAAGAAGCCCAGAACCATGAATAGACGTGGAGTCCCAACCCCAGAAAGTATCTACAGGTTGCCCAATGCGTAGTGGCCAGCCTTAAAAGCATATAGATACAAGCAACAAAAATGAACTCAGCAGGTTTTATCTATAAATATTTGTTATTGTATGTAACTATAACAATCAAAGGGGGGATAAGCCATCAACTTGAAAGGATATGGGGGAGGTATGCATAGGAGAGGTTTGAGAGAGGGTAGCCAGTAGGAAGGAGGAAAAGGGGGCCAAAATGATGTCCTTCTATTTCAATTAAAAGCATATTTAAATATATATTCTTTTAAACATGTATATACTTTGAAGAGATATGAGTACTCACTCACTCTCTCACTCTCTCCTGTTCTCTTACACCTAATTGTACAGTACCACAATTTTTTTTTTTTCATATCTTGGTTGACTGGGACCTTGAAATGTGAACTCAAGGATAAGGGAAATAACTTTAGGAATTGTGTGTGTGTGTGTGTGTGTGTGTGTGTGTCTGTCTGTCTGTCTGTCTACCATTTAAAGATACCATCCAAGGTGAGACTCATTTCCAGAAGCTGTTATGGATATTAAGTCCAATAACCTAAGCAGCAAGAGTGGAACAGAGCGCGGCCATGCTCCTGAGTGCTCTCAGAGACCAGGCAGGAGCGATTTCACACTTCACCAATTTCATGCTGGGAGGGGGGATCCCCATTATTATAAGAGGTGAAAGTTGCCAGTTTTGTAAGGAGATCCTGTGGCCTGTGAGAATGACCTGGAGCAGAAACCACAGAGCTGACAATCAAAGGCACGAGCAAGCTCTGTTTAACATTTCTAAGCTGATTTCCCCCTTACTGCTAAAATGCCAGAAATACTTATTTTGCAAGTCTACACACTAATGTGAGGAAATCAAGATGGCCAGCTCTTGGAAGATGCTTTCAACCTCAAGTTCTCCACAGAGCCATTGCAAGAAAATGTGGAAGATGGGTTACCGAACAGACGCCTGGCACCGTAACACCACAGAAGTGAGAAAACTGCTATTGTAGCATGCACCCTAGTCTTAAGCAGCGCATTGCTCTATCAATAATGGAAAAAATCAAAAATAAAGAACTATTTTTTTAAGACATGGTTTCTCTGTGTAACCTTGGCTGTCCTAGAACTTAGTTTTCTATAGATCAGGCTGGCCTCAAACTCAGAGATGACCTGCCTCTGCCTCCCAAGTGCTGGGATTAAAGGCATGCATTGCCACCACCAGAGAAAACTCTTGGCAGGGTGCATGTGTTTTAAAAATTAATTAACTAATTAATTTTTCACTTTACATCCTAATATCAGCCCCCTCTCTCCTCCCAGTTCTCCTTAGTCGAAGCTCCTCCCACCATATCACCCCCTCCACCACCCTTCCCCAGGACATCAGTCGCTGAAGGACTAGAGAACTAGACATGTCCTCTCCCACTGAGACCAGACAAGGCAGCCCAGTTAGGGGAAAGAATCCACAGGTAGGCAACAGATTCAGGGACAGCCCTTGCTCTAGTTGTTGAAGACCAAGCTGCATATCTGCTACAAATGTGCAGGAATGGGGCTAGGGTGTGGGGGATAAGGTGCAACCAGTGCTTGCTCTTTGCTTGGTGGTTGAGTCTCTGAGAGCCTCAAGAGTCCAGGTTAACTGACTATGTTGTTCTTTCTGTGGAGTCCATGTCCTCTTGAGTCTCTGAGAGCCTCAAGAGTCCAGGTTAACTGACTATGTTGTTCTTTCTGTGGAGTCCATGTCCTCTTCCGATTCCTCAATCCTTCCTCCAACTCTTCCACAAGATTCCCCTAGCTCAGCTGGGCAGTGGTGGCGCACACCTTTAATGCCAGCACTTGGGAGGCAGAGGCAGGTGGATTTCTGAGTTCAAGTCCAGCCTGGTCTACAGAGTGAGTTCCTGGACAGCCAGGGCTACACAGAGAAAAACCCTGTCTTGAAAAACAAAACAACAACAACAAAAAGATTACCCTAGCTCTTTCTAATGTTTGACTGTGTGTCTCTGCATATGTTTCAGTCAGCTGTTGGGTGGGGCCCTCTCAGAGGACAATTATGCTAGGCTCCTGTCTGCAAACTGTTATGTATCATTACTGGTTCTCTGGCAAGAATTCTTAAGACAATGTTTAGGTATTGTGAATGCTGGATCAAGAAAAAAGTAAGAGAGGAAGATAAAGAAAAAAAGTGATTTTCGTGTCTTTCCTAAGTTCCATGTTATTTAATATAAGTACCATCATCATTGCACACACAAAGATTGAGATCTTGAACGACTTTTTCAAGCATCTAGAACAGTGCCTGGCATATAGTAGTGATCACAGAACCTTCTTTTAACAAGTAAGTCTATAACACTGTTGTATAAGACTGACCTTCAAGCCAAACAACTACCATCTTGGGGAATTCAGCTGTTCCCACTTGTAAAAGATCACCACAGCTGGTTTTGTCAACTGTATCATCCCCTCATTAGAGAGCTGGCGAGGGTATTGAGACCCTCACACCTGAGGATCCAACCACTCCACTCCTCTTGTACCCAAGCTTCCCAACTACAGGTCCCAAGGAGGATCTGGAACGTACAGGACAGAGAAGGCCAGGGGAGCATGCCTTGACTTGTGATGGGGGTGTGGTGGGGGGAGTAAGTGTGACTTATCCTCCCTCTGGGAAGGAATTTTAACAGCATCCACATTTGATGATACAAGGGCACTCTGCACTTTTAAGAAAGATCACTGGAATGAATCCGTGGGTCATTTTCTGAACCCAGGCAGTCCTTAGAAGAGGCAGGACCTGCTTTTTAATCAGGAATTTGTGATCGGGAAGAGATTGGAAATGATTTTGGAAACAAAGACAGGAAAGGTGCTGTTTTGGCTTTGCAAACGAGTGCCACACCATGTTTGTCATGAGAAGTGGCACTGTCAGTCACCCCTTTGGCTAATTCATCTGCCACTCTCCCTCCTTCAGGAGCACTTCTCAGGCATTCACACCTGTGTGCAGAACAAGGGGTGGGGGTGGGGGTGGGGAGTAGGGGAACACTGGTTACTTACCTTCTGAGATCTTTTAACCTAAGGAGAGACTATTCTCTCTCCCTGGTCATTTCTTTCCTAGGCTCCTGTTGTTTCGGTTCCCTTATTGGGACTCCCAACCATTTTCCTAGAACTCTCGGCTTTTCTCCACAGGCCCTGAAACAAGGAATGTAGCACCTGATAGAAGAGGGATGGGCCTCCAGCCCTTCTTTGGCCCTCTCCCTTGCTAGCTGCACTAAAGAGCTCAAAGTTCGCCCACAGAGGGAGGGCAGAGTCACTGCTAAGACCCAGCTCCCCAGCTCCCCAGCCCTCCTTAAGAAGCTTGTCGTGACAACCTTGTTCCTATCAATGTTTGTGATTCAGGTTATTGAATTTTAGAGCTAGCAGAGAATTTAGAAACCAAATTCAACTCCCACGATTTAAAAAATTAGGGAAATGAAGCTCAGAAAAAGAAGATTAACTGGCCTAAGGTCCCACAACAAGGAAGTGACCTTGCTGTGGCTGCTCCTGACTTCCTAGGAGTAATGGTGCCGTGAACTAAGGCAAAAGGTTGCATGTGAACTTTTAGTTTTTTAGACAGGGTCTCTCTATGTAACCCTGGTTGATCTGGAATCCCCTTTGCAGACCAGGCTGATCTCTCTGGGACTCACCTCTGTCTCCCAGTGCCTGGAAAATTGTGCATATTTGTAAAGGGTTCTCTGCAGATAAATTCAGTAAGGATTGCCTGTTTCACCTAAAACTAACTGTTTGTTTGTTCCCCTCCCCCAACAGGCTTTCCTACCTATATCAATATCGTTGAACTGTAGTTAGATTTATACATGTTTACTGTTTAGTCTCAATGCACATGGCACCATTTTAAGCTAGGATTGGACTTACCCAATAAATGGCCTGTTTGAGGAAATGTGAACAGCCTTTCCAAAGTCTCCTTTATTGGCTAACACAAGTTCACTTTGGGAAAAGGGAGTAGAGATGAGATAAAGCAAACAGAACAGACTCCTGCAATGTTTTACAAAAACAGTCCTTATGCCATGGGAGGGCCTGAAGGGTGGTTTTGCACTCTGGATTGACATTTTTCAAGAAGCCCTGAAAAAGGAGAACATGCGGACAATAATATTCTAGAGCTGAAAGGCGCCATGAGAAGCGTTATTCAGGTCAACTATTTCACAGCATAGATAAGAAAACAAAAGCCCAGAGCTTGGACTGTGGGCTCCGCTAAGGTCAGTGAAGTCTGCCCCTCCCACTCGGTTCTCATTAAATTGTAGCTTTTAAACTAGATGGGAAGACCAGAGCGGAGAGTGGAATTTTTAGGAAATATCTCCCAGCTCTTTCTACCAAGAGGGACACTCCCCAGATGGCCAAAGAGCACAACTGTGTCTTTTGGAAGCACAGAATCATTGGGTGAGAAGTTTAAGCCAATGCTGATAGACAGGAAGGCCTCTTATTTCCAGGCATCAAGACCAGCATGACCGTGGATGGGAGAGATGTCCAGGAGGGCAAGAGGCAGGCTTGTCAAAGCCCCTACTGGAGTCCAGAATTATATTCCCAGAGCCTGGCCTCTATGGCCAAGTGCTGACCAACTTGGAAATTTGAGACAATGTCTGAAGAAGGATGTCTGTGGTTGTCACACTGAGAAGGGGGCTGTTTGTATCTAGTACAAAGAAATCAGAGATGAAAAACATGGCTTTCTGTTCTACCAAACAGTAGTGTGTCCTGCTGAGGCTGGGAGAGGCTCTACCCTATCTTTCAAGTGGGGTTCTGCTTAGATTCTACCTGGTGGTACACACCTTTAATCTGGACCACACCTGCTGGAGACCTACATAAGGACATTGAAAGAAGGAAGATTCCATCTTCTTTACCTGATTGTATTGTGGGACTGAGCAACTGCTAGATCCTTGAACTTCCGTTCACAGCTGACCAGTTGGGGAGTTGGACTGCAGACTGTAAGTCATCATAACAAATCCCCTTACTATATAGAGACCACCCATAAGTTCTGTGACTCTAGAGAACCCTGACTAATTCACCACTCAAGAAAGATTCACCACTCTCTTTAGGTCTTTAGAGTTTTACAATCCCCACTCCCCACGACCAAGGGGGGAAAAATCCAGATGCTGAGGGGTGAGCCGTACAGGAAGCAGCAATTTCAATAAAAATTCCTGGTGCTGAAAATATATGCGTAGGAGAGACTATTTTCTGTGGACTTACATTTTTCTTGTTCTTTGTTGTCATTCCGCCATTCTTGGTAAATTTGTTTTCATTTTAAGTGTTACAAGCAGTTATTATGTATTCCAGGCAGGGCTCCCAAGCTGTGACAATTTAAATGAGGGAAACTTTTTTTTTTGTAGAAAAAAAAAAAGATAAAAGTATAAATGGTTTGTTGAAACGTTGACGAAAAGCTCGCCTCAGAGAGCAAAATTCTTTTTATGTTGTCTTAATATTAATCTGAAATGAAAATGTCCTTCACTTCAAGAAGGGAAGATTTGGCAGGTATAAGATACAATAGGACAAGGATATGTCCCCTTCCACGTTTAGCTCCTCATGTCTTCTAAGGAGACTTTGAAATCAATAGTATATAAGATGCTACAAATAATTTTTTAAAATTGCTTAAATCTTTAACACACACACAGCTCAAAGGAACAGAGGCACACAATAGCAGTGTGAAAGAACAAACAGGGCTTTGAAGGCAAACCTGAAAGCTCACATTCTAACCCAGGTGGGTACCATTCTCCATTGCCCAAGGCAAAGGGTGTTTCTTAAATCAGTTAGTTTATAATCAAATCATAATAACAAGGTAGTTGTGAAGCACAAAAGCTATGTAAATGTAAATATCAATATGTAATTTCCTATATTAGTTCCCTATTACTACTTTAAAAAACCAACTAACCAACCAAACAAATAAACAAAAAAACCCTAGTGGCACCATGTTTTAAAGAAAAGGCATTTCTATCACTTGCTGTTTACAGAAGCTGAGTGACAATCAATATGTCAGCTCTGGCAAGGCTCCCCTAACTAAATAACCTCATGGTGAATGCCATCATGGCAGACAAGTGCATGGTGAGATTATACATCAAAGTGGAAAGCCAGAGACAAAGTCTGGGGTCAAGTTGGTTCTTTTCTATCAACTCACTCTCATAGGAGATGAGATCCCTGGTCCTCTGCTGTCCTGTGCTCCTGATGGCCTAACACTTCCTACATAGCTTTTTATTTTTCAGTTTTTACTTAGCATATATTATCTATAATAATGGTTTCAGTATGACATTTTCACACATTTTGTAATACACTTAGATCATATTCACCTCCTATCTTCTACTCTTGGCCACTCCCCCTCCTATCGATCTTCTTTCTCTTCCCATCTGGTTCCTCTTCCACTTTCGGGTAGGTTTTTGTTTTGCTTTCGTCTCACTGCTCGCTGACTCACTGAGTTTAATTTAGAGTTGTTTACAGGAGCACAGAGCAATTTACCAGCAAAGCCTCATGTTGCCCACCCCCCACCCCCCACTCCATGCTGGACAGTCGACCAGTCCAATCTTGTGCAGGTAATCACAGCTGCTGAGAGTTCAAGAGTACAACACCAGGCATCACACTGGGAAGACAGCATTTCGCAACACTTCCTCTGGCTCTCTCACTTCTGATCCCTCTTCTACCTGAACCTTGGAGTAACAACCTCCCAATGCCAAACCAAGCTGTGCCCAAAGCTGAGACAGCTCTGATCTATAGACATAAACACAGGTATTCAGAAGGCAATTCATCAGGCATATTAAGTCCATTTAGCAAAACAACAGCACTACCTTCTCTGCATGGACCCAGAACTTCCCCACACATGGGCTTTTGACCAAGTTTAGATGACCTGGTGTGAGTACCTCCTGTGAAGCAAACCCAGTCACAAGCAGCTGTTTACCCAAAAGACATGCTCCTCTACTGCACCAATGGGCAAGTCTTGCCTGGCATGTTGCTGCTGTACTTTGTAGAGTGTGCTGTTGGGTAAGGCAGTTAATGGCTCCCTATCACACTCCTCCCTCACCCCCACTCCATTGTCTGCATAGCACCTTCCATCATTACAAAAACTACTTCTACACAACCATGCCTGAATGCCAAGCCCCTAAGACAAGAGCCTTTGGGATACAGACCCCATGCAAACCACAGCACTCCTCAGTGTGCTTCATGTTTCCACCATGGTCAATGGCCTCAACTCAGTGAGGAACATCCACCATTGATAGCACCATCAAAAACAGACCTACAGTTAGACCAAAGGAATACTTGGGGTATGTTGTTTATCATACACACTCATGCTGTCTTTAATTCCATTTCTTTTCTGTTGAAGGTGAGGAACCTTTGAAGAAGAACGAATGCAATTCAAATATTTTCCCAGAACGTAGTCATGACAACACATTTTATCTATTAAACCATATATATAGAGAAGTATTGGAAAAAAAACTCACTTCCCTGGAATTTTTGACAAGCTGGTAAATAAATAAGCGTTAGCAAGAAAGGGTTGCAGGCAGAAATAGCCAACCACTGGAATTTATTTACTTTGAAAACTAGCTCGAGTCCTACCAGTGGTATTGCATCATTAATATGTGTCGGAGAATATAGCTTGCAAAAGCTCAATGGCGGGCAGGATTGACACCTACAGAAAAGTAATTTTAAGGGAAGAAAAAGTAGCTGTAGATATAATAGTAATAGAGATATAGTATTATAGATAGAATAGTAAATACAATACTAGGAGAACATTTGGAGTTTGTTATTTCTTTATGTACCTTTGTTTTGTTACGTTTTGTTTTTTAATACAGGATTTTATGGAGGCAACAAAAAGGTAGATAGGGAGAAAGTAGTAGATTAATTTATTTAGACTCTCAGTGGGCTTTTGATAAAGTCCCACACAAGAGACTATTAAGGAAACTTGACAAACACTGGGTAAGAGGTAGAGGGCTGTCAATCATGAGTTAACTGTGGGTTAAGAGATAGAGGGACTGAAAGAGTAAATGACCCACTCTCAACACAGAAAGGAGTTAATAGTGGCGTGCCAGCAATCAATAGGAAAGCAGTGTTCTCCAGGATTTTATTAACACCCTTGAAATGGACTAAATAGCAAGGTGCTGGGATTTGCTGACTACACAAAACTATTTTGGTTCACCAAGTCTACACAGGCAGATGTGAGAGACATAGCATCCAAACTTGGTAACTGAGCAAACTAGTGGCAGATGAAGTTCTGAGCAGACAAGCTTGAAACAACTCTCACTGGAAGTACCACTATGATGCCTCTGGTGCTTGGATGAGTTCTGAATCCACACTAACCTTAACTGAGGCAGTGGCAGACTCACAAGAGGTAGCATAATGAAAATCCGTGCATCGCACTCAGAGAAGTTTTGTTTTGTTTTCAAAAAGTGAACCAAGCAAATATATGTATATACTCTGATGCCTCTGTAGATATAAATGACACAGGTATATGTTCCAAGTACATGATACATTTGTCTACAAATACAGTGAGGGCTGGTCGGGTAGCTCAGTGGGTAAAATGCTTGCTAATCAACCTGAAAACCTGAATTTGGTCCTGAGGACCCACATGGTGATAGAAGAAAAAGGACTCCAAATCATTGCCCTCAGACTTCTCCATGTGCACATACATACACAATAAAGAAGCAAATGCAACTTTTAGAACAATGTTGCAATGAAACCCATTCTTAAATACAGTGAATGTATATTAATTAAATGTGTGACTGAGATAAATCACTGTGGATCCTGCTATTACCTCTTAGGAGGGAAAGCAACCCTCTTTTAGATATCAGTATTTTACATTCAGTTAAAATCACCTTCTTTTCTTTTTAAAATTTGTATTTATATGTTGTACATAGGTGTGTGTATATGAGAGAGAGAGAGAGTGAGTTACATGTGTGGGCAGCAGAGGTCCTTGGAGCAAGAGTTCCAGGCAGTTATAAACCACCTGACATGGGTTCTGCAAACCAAACTCAATCTTCTAGAGCAAATGCTGTGACCCTTTAATACAGTTCCTCATGTTGTGGTGACATCCAACCTTAATATTATTTTTGTTGCTACTTCATAACTGTAACTTTGCTACTGTTATCAATTGTAATGAAAATATCTGATATGTAGGATATCTGATATGTGACCCCTGTGAAAGGGTCATTTGACCCTGAAAGGGGTCACAACCCACCAGTTGAGAACTACTGCTCTATAAGATCAGGAAGTGCTCCTAACCTCTAAGCCTCCAAATCACTTGATTCTTGCGGAAGATGGTAAAAATAGAAACAATTGAAAGTATGTACAAAAATATTTATAAATGGTAGGAGACACAGTTTCATATGAGAAATTCTAAAGTTCGAAATAATTTGAACATAAGAATGATAACACATACCTGAAAAAATGTTCAGCATCCTTAATCATCAGGGAAATGCAAATCAAAACAACCCTGAGATTCCATCTCACACCAGTCAGAATGGCTAAGATCAAAAATTCAGGTGACAGCAGATGCTGGCAAGGATGTGGAGAAAGAGCAACACTCCTCCATTGTTGGTGGGATTGCAAGCTTGTACAACCACTCTGGAAATCAGTCTGGAGGTTCCTCAAAAAATTGGACATAGTACTACCGGAGGATCCCACAATACCTCTCCTGGGCATATATCCAGAAGATGTTCCAACTGGTAAGAAAGACACATGTTCATAGCAGCCTTATTTATAATAGCCAGAAGCTGGAAAGAACCCAGATTCCCCTCAACAGAGGAATGGATACAAAAAAATGTGGTACATTTACACAATGGAGTACTACTCAGCTATTAAAAAGAATGAATTTATGAAATTCCTAGGCAAATGGTTGGACCTGGAGGGCATCATCCTGAGTGAGATAACCCAATCACAAAAGAACTCAAATGATATGTACTCACTGATAAGTGGATATTAGCCCAGAAACTTAGAATACCCAAGATATAAGATACAATTTGTGAAACACATGAAACTCAAGAAGAACAAAGACCAAAGTGTGGATACTTTGTCCCTTCTTAGAATTGGGAACAAAACACCCATGGAAGGAGTTACAGAGACAAAGTTTGGAGCTGAGACAAAAGGATGGACCATCTAGAGACTGCCATATCCAGGGATCCATCCCATATCAGCCTCCAAATGCTGACACCATTGCATACACTAGCAAGATTTTGCTGAAAGGACCCTGATATAGCTGTCTGTTGTGAGACTATGCAGGGGCCTAGCAAACACAGAAGTGGATGCTCACAGTCAGCTATTGGATGGATCACAGGACCCTCAATGGAGGAGCTAGAGAAAGTAACCAAGGAGCTAAAGGGATCTGCAACCCTACAGATGTAACAACAATATGAAATAACCAGTACCCCGGAGCTCTTGTCTCTAGCTGCATATGTATCAAAAGATGGCCTAGTCAGCCATTACTGGAAAGAGAGGCCCATTGGTCATGCAAACTTTATATGCCCCAGTACAGGGGAACGTCAGGACCAGAAAGTGGGAGTGGGTGTGTAGGGGAGTGGGGGGGGAGGGTATGGGGGACTTTTGGTTTAGCATTGGAAATGTAAATGAGGAAAATAACTAATACAAAATATTAAAAAAAGAAAAAAAAATGATAACATATCTGAATTTTTACAACTTAGCTGTAGGTACACTAGAAACTCTAAGTAATGTCAAAGATAAATTGAATTTCCTTCTGCTATTAGATGCTGTGAAATCCAATCTTACTTCTTATGTATGGCTGCCATTTTTCATTGGCATTAATCAGGAACTAATAATATACATGTTATAAAACTAAACATGGTGGTACATGCCAGCAATCCCCGTACTCAGGAGGTTGACACAGAAGAATCAGGATTCAACCCTGGGATACATACGAATTCCCACCTCAAGAAAATAAGTAAAAGAATAGACATAAAGTCTACAATTTTTTAATAATTCCTTTTTATGTGTGCTCACTTTTGAGGCAGACTCTCTCAGTGTAACAGCCCTGGCTATCTTGGAACTCACTAATAGACAAGATTCACATTGATGATGTGTAACATTGCCTGTGCGACGGAAGCAGGTGCCAAAGAGTCTTCTGAGGTAACATCGATGCAGTCGCCTGACCCTGGAGGGTCTCAGCTTCCAAATGATTGCACACGCTCCTTTTCCAAGAGACAATCTATCCTTGGATACCAGGAAGAGGGATTGCTCTTCTCCGCTCTTCCCCACATGCTCAGAGAGGCTTCCTTTCTTATTGGGAGCAAGGTGACACCTAGCACCTGTCTGATGGAGGTTAGGCAAGAGTGCTGTTCTACAATGCAAAGTACATTGTACTGACCCAGTACTTGTTGAGAAAATGGTATTTCACACTAGGCTGGGGACTACACAGGTGACAGCTATATGGCATGCTAGAGACACTGTGGTAGAAGGTGGGGCTGGTGGCTAATTCCCTTCCTTCCTTCAGTGTTGGGCCCAAGAGGCAGTATTTTTTTTGTTTATATACATATACATATACATATACATATACATCATATACATACATACATACATACATACATACATACACACACACACACACACACACACACATATATATACATATATATATATATATATATATATATATATATATATATATATATGAGTACACTGTAGATGTACAGATGGTTGTGAGCCACCATGTGGTTTCTGGGACTTGAACTCAGGACCTTCAGAAGAACAGTCAGTGTTCTTACCCACTGAGCCATCTCAGCAGCCTGAGGTAGTACTTCTTAAGCCATGCATTTTACTTACTGTATTCAGGCAGTGGCTGAGGAGTAGGATTCAAGAAGGATATTTTCTTTCTGTGTTTCTCTTCCTAAAATCTCAGATTTCAGCACAATGGCTAACAAAAATACACTCAGAATGATAAGCAATAAAACAGAAGAAAGAACAAACAGAATGTAAATGGAAAATACACCACTAATAGACACGAAAAAATTAAGGTTTACCATCCAAGAGACAAGCCAAAACACACATTTTTCTTTTCTTTTTCTTTCTTCTTCCTTTTTTTTTTGTTTTTTAAATTTTTGCAAGTGGCATTTAAGTGGTCTACAAGGAATAGGATTACCCTTAAACCATAAATTGTTTTTCAGGGAGCTAGTTGGGTTTAATGAAATATTCCAAGTGACATAAATATTTTCATCTTCAAACATGCAGGTTCTTTCTCAAAGAGGGCACAAGGTAATACTTTCCCAGCAATTCTGCACAGTATAAGAAGAAGAATATTTTTTGAGCTGCTGGCACCACGAGAAAGCATTATATCACGGCTAAGTCACCGGCTAGGGTCAGTGTTTACACAAGTGTCTTCAGCTCTCCACTCTGCACCAAAAATAGCACAAAATCACTCTCCAAATAAAACCCAAGTAAATAAGTGCACACAGCTATTGGATAATTTGCTATTTTTAGGTTGCCTCTTCAAACTTATCTTAGCAATAACAATAAGTAAATGTCAACTCTCCCCACCTCCCCACCCCCTCCTTCATCCTTGAAGCAGTCTGCACACTTAAAACGTTTCATCAATCTCAGCACTCAGGACACAGAGGCAGGTGAATCTCTGTGAGTTTGTGGCCAGCTTGGTCCACAAAGTGAGTTCCATAGTGTGAGTTCCAGGACAGACAGAACTATATAGTAAAACTCTGTCTCAAGAAAGGAGGAGGAGGAGGAGGAGGAGGAGGAGGAGATTTTATGACCTATAAAACCACCATATTAAATATTAAACCTACAGAGGTGGGGGGGTTCTTTCAACTGAATGGATATTATCCAATATACAATTGAATGGAGGTGTATACGCACACATGTGTGCAAATGCACAGGCATGAGTATATGTATGCATATGGAGACCAGAGGTCTTCAGTGTCCGGTATCTTCTTCCATCTTCCTTTCCCTTTTTGTTTTGTTTTATTTTGGTTTGGTCTGGCATTAGATAGAGTATCTCACTGAACCCGGAGCTCACCCACTCAGTAAGAGTAGTTGGCCAATGAACTCCGGGGTCTGCCTGTCTACCCTCCTAACACAAAGGTTATGGGTACAGCCACTCTTATCATTGGTTCTGGGTACTGGCTGTCTGAACTTAGATTCTTGTACTGACACACAGGTACTTTGCCAACTGAGGCATCTCCCTGATCGCCAGATGGGCGTTACTAATCTGAGACAGCCTCTTTCTAGAATTCAGACTAAAAGAAAGCTAGATCAAATATCCATGCACTTCCCTTTCAGATGAGCCTCTCGGGTTGTCTCTCAAAATTGGTTCTAAATTTTCTTATGTATTCATTGCTTAAGAATATGTTCTTAGGTTGAGATCATACATGCATGCAAAATTAATTATAAACTCACTAGAATGTAGAGTTTAAGAAAAAAATCCTGACAGCTTTAAGCCATAACTCATTAACATATAACTCCACCACTAAAGCTCACAGTTCAGTGGCCTTTAGCCATCCACAGATATGTGCAACCAACATCAAGGCCATTGTTAAGACATTTTCGTTCCTTCAGATTGAAGCTCCAGAATACCCTACCAGTCTACATTCTACATGGAAGAGTTCCCTGTTCCAAGTCCCACCAAGTGGATCTTGGTGATGCCTACTTGTAATCTTAACACTGAAGAGATTAGGGCAAGAAGATCTAGACCTCAAATTCAAGGTCAGCCTGGGCTGTATAATGACAGCCTGTCTCAAAAATAAGATTCTTTTTGTTCTAGGCTTTGATGTAACTGAAGTCATGGAATTTGGATTTTTGTGACTGACATCTTTCCCTTCCATGATATGGTTTCATGTTGCAACATAAGTCATTTGCCTACTCCTTTTTAAAAACTGAATAGCATTCCACTATGGGTGGTGATGTATGTACCATGTTGATTATCCACTTCAGGTGATGGACATTTAGATTGCTTCTGCCTTTTAGCTATTGCAAATAATGCTGTTATACTTGTTCCTATAAAGGGCTCTGTGGATACACCTCTGTCATCTTTCATGGATCTCTATCTACCTAGCAGTATAAGTTGCTGGTCATACAGTAGCATTGAATTTAGTTGTCCATCAAATGTGTACACTGGGTTTTTGTTGTTTTTGTTTTTGTTTTGTTTGTTTGGTTGGTTTTTTTACTTCTATAGAAATAAGAGGCTCTAACTTCTCCATATCTCTGTTACTGTTGTTGTTACTAAGCTTTTCAGTTGAACCCACCCTGACAGGAATGGTTGTAGCTCACAGTGGTTTTGAGTTTCATTTCCCTCATGAGTAACCGAGTGTCTTTTCCTGTCCCTGTTGGCTGCTTGTATGTCTACTGAGAAATATCTACTCACATCCTATGTGAATTTTTCCTTAATTGGGAGCCAGTTACTTTAGCAATCAGTGTAATTTTCACAACTGATTTTTTTTCAGCTAACAAATGATGAAAAATAAGTCATAAGTGAGGCAGGGTTATTGAAGTCAGGCATTGTTGACTAAGACAAGAAAATGAAGGGGAAAGACACTATAAAAGGCAAACAGAATTTTTCAAGAAACCAGAGCACTCATCATCCCATAGGGTGGCATCATCAGTCTCCCAGGGCTCTGACAGCTTCTCAAGGCCACAGTATGGAAAGCCATTGGAGTTCACTGTGATTACTCTAATCCTCTTTATAGGATCACTTTCAATTTTATACGGTTTGTTTTAAAAGGCTAGGAGGGCCCTAATATAATTTGGGACTTGGCAAAGGGAAAAATTACTTGTTATCTGCACTATGCTCTTAAATATCCAACAACCAACTCTCGGCGGGGGTTGGGTGGAGAGGGCAGGTCTGATTTGTACTTTCACCATAACTGACTTAAGGCATCCAAGTCATGTCAACCTACATAAGCGCTTTCTGGAAATTCAGCAATCAGTTCCCAGGCTTGTTAGGAGCCAGCCCAGACATAGCACTACCACTCCACGGGTGACTGCTACAAGTTCAGTGCTGTGGGTGTCTCCCCTACTGCTATCATCTGAGTGATTATGTCTCTCCAAAATTTATACTGAAATTTAGTCTCAATGCAACTATTGAAGAGGTATGTCAATGCAACTATTGAAGAGGTATGTCAATGCAACTATTGAAGAGGTATGTCAATGCAACTATTGAAGAGGTATGTCAATGCAACTATTGAAGAGGTATGTCCTTCATGAGTTGATTTGATATTGAGGGATCTCCTGCATGCATGTTATTAATGATCTTATAAAGACATGTGGAGGGCAGAGTTGAAGAGATGGCTCAGTACATAAATATTTGTCCATGCAATCATGAGAACCTGATTTCAGCTCTCCAGAGCCCATGTAAAGTGCCAGGCATAGCATTCACCTCTAATCAATCCCAGCACTTAAGAGAATCGAAGAAAAAAAGGATTCCTGGGGCTTGCTGGCTAGCAAGTCTAGCCAAATCAGCAAATTCTGGGTTCAGTGAGAGGCTGTGTCTCAAAAAATATGGTGGAGAGTTAGAGAAGACACATTGACCTCTGGACTATGTATACCTGCACACACATATATACAACACATTTGTGTGATACTAGCTAGGTCCTTTTCTCCCTTCTATACCATTCATATTACTTAAAACACTGTCTTAGAAGCAGAGAATAGCCTTCATCAAATTTTCCAGCACCTTGATCTCAGTATATCGAGCCTCCAGATAGTAAGAAATTAATTACTATTAAATAAATGTGTATCTTCAGTTTCTGACCTTAGTGACCTCAAAGAAGAAATGAATGAATCCTTTTCCCTTTCCTGCAGAGAACACTGAGGCTCAGGCAGGTTTTAAACCCTTATCCAGGGACACAGAACCAGGAAGCATGTTGGTCTCTCCAAAGGTTTTAATCTACCTGCTACACTAAATCAATTCCTCAGTCCAAAAAGCATTCCAAAAGCAGTCCTTTGAAAGATTAATTAATTTTTATGTTATATGTATGAGTATTGTTGCCTGTATATATGTATGTATGTATGTATGTACGTGTGCTATGTATACGTCTGGTGACCATGGGGACCATAAGAGGGTGTTCAGTCCCCTGAAACTGAAGTTACAGATGTTAGGACATTGTAAGATACCATGTGGATGCTGGAATCCCATCCAGTCAAGGACCCCCCCCCCCATGCATTCACATCCCGTGACGTCCATGACCATGTGAAGTGGTACTACATACAAATTATAATCAGAAACAATAGTCTTCCTTGAGGAGTTAGGCAAAGCCTGTCATCAGAAGGCCCAGTTCAGGCAGTAATTTGCAAACAAATGCTCTAGCATCTCCAAGAAGTAGAGAAAGCAGCCCTGAGTAACCTAGAGACAGGTACTTGTAGTATCATAGTCACCAGTAACTTTTTCCAAGACTAGCCCCAGTCATCATGTGGGCTGTCACCGTACCAAGTCAAGAGCCCCTCTTGTGTTCATTCATATATGCAAAATCAATACATTCATATAGTCTCATGGCAAAGTGCAAATAATTTCATTTCAACAAATAGTGTATGACAGTATTCTCCCTACTTTAGATTTTTTAAAAAGCATCTAATCCTCCATTTGAAAGTACAGTGGAACTACTGGGACTGAACATTAACAAAGATTCTATTTAAATAAAACCCTAAATTCTTCACCCAGATGCTAATGATCAGTACACTGAAACATTTGTAATTGGACAAATTGCATGGAAGGAATCAATTACACAATCAATGCAAGTTTCAACTTCTGTTTCCAGCCAGTATCAAAGAGGTGGGTTGATCAGCCACCAGATAACGCATTCCCCTTATGCTTTCTGGCACCCGCCGTGGAATATATTACTCTACTAGAGAAGCTGCTCTTGTGTACCTGTTAGGTAAGTAAGATTTGTAATTCAGCAACCACACTTTGGTAATTAGCCCTATACCAGCCGAGGCTCAAACTTCATCACATACCAATGTTCAGAAGTTTTCAATACTTACAAAATTTCCTTTTCTCTTAAAGTCCAAAGAAGACATCAGTCAAGGTTTAGAAGATCTCCTTTTATTTTATGGCAAGAACATTAAGCTAGAGTGTGTTATCGTCAAGCAGTGGAGACCATTAATGTACAATACTCTTCATTGTGTTTTGTTCTGCTCTATATTAAAACCGGAGTGAACTAGATTTTTTTTCAAGCATGCACTTTTTTTTTTTAACCTTTCACCCAGCAAAGAATACAATAAACAGTAGCCTCATTCAGAGATCTTTGGTACAAAGTAAAGTGCTTTGACACTTAATAGTATCATTATTTCAGGCTTAGTGTCAGAAATGTAGGCGAACAAGAAGGGAAGAGACAAGACGATGGTGAAGGAAAACATTGGGGCATTCGCCAGGTTCCCTTTCTGCAACCCACATCCTTGGTTCCTCATCTGCTACAGATGATCCATCAACCGTGAGGATGGCCTTCCTAGGCACCGGGGGATTCTGATCGAATTCTGAGCATTCTCTGCCCCATCATGCTTCGGTACAGGTTAGATATCTGGAATCTCATGTCCTCAGGGCCAGGTTTGCTTATTAGGAAATACAATAAACTAGTCCTGTGATTTGGTTGGGAAAGTTAAGAGAATACTACTTATTCGATTGCCTCCTATAGGCACACCCAGATTGCTGCCAGGACTTCCTGGAGGCGATGGGCCATTCTTTCATGGACATGTCTAAGGGTCATTCCAGGACTGAAGATACCAGCTTAGGCTATAGAGAAAATAGCATCATGTCAGGCAGTATTCAGCCTTAGCCTCTGGATGCACATGGCTAGAAGGATGCATAATGGGAGAAGAGAGATGGCAAGAGAAGGTGGGGCCTCCTCGGTATGCATGTTCCTTAACAGCATGTAGATGGTCTCACAAGAAAATCCCAGCCAGTCTTCTACTTCCACCTCTGTGCACATTATCTACAACCACCATTTGTCTCACAGTGCACACAACAAATATGGATGGATGCCTTATAGACACAACCTTTCAGAACCTAAGCACCAGAAACACTGGTTTCTCATGTGAGCTCTCATCCCAAGACATGGGGAGTCGAGTTGTGCAACCAATCTCATATGGCTAAGAGTCTCTTTTGTTTGGCAGCCAGGTAAAACAGGACCGTCTCCTTTAAGCAACACACCTTCCCTTACATACCCTTCATACACGGAATACCTTCTGAAGCAGCTGAAAATCCCTTTCGCAGAATAGAGACAAGAACAATCTGTTTTTGTACAAACCTATCATATCTCTCTCCCTCCAACCATTCTAGCAAATCCCCTTTCCCTTCTCAGTCAGACCTCTTCTCAAAACTTCCACATTCCACATTCCCAGGAAGGCTTTTCCTACAAAGGATCTCCTCTGAATCAAAATGGGTGCAGTCCAAAGGTTATGGCAAAGACCAGTTCAGCTAACTGCCAGGGAAGTCTCAGCTGGATGACTGACCTTTCTTTCCTCTGTGTTTTTTTTTCTTTCTGAGTTGTCATGTCTCTCCCGGTGAAGTGACAAACATGACGTAGAAATTGCTTTTAGCCTTGTGTTTTCAGCCTTTCAGATGACTCCACTCAACAAGTTGGAAATCATTATCATACACAAATGCATATGCTAGTCGGTGACTTGGAAGTGCCATGGTGAAATGAATAAGCAATTACTGGCAAACATCAGGGTATGGCACTTCAATGAGGTCATCACAGAATCGCTAGCAATTATGTTTACAAACTTAAGATGAGAGGTGTGTGGTGTGTGTGTGTGTGTGTGTGTGTGTGTGTGTAGACTGAGAAAAAAATGAGCATGTTTTTAAAACAGAAAGCTAGGAAAAGTCTAACAAAATTCAATATCTAAAATCCAGAAACATATTACAATCTTATGAACACACACATCACAGATGGTGGGGAAAAAAAATACTTCAAAAAAACCTTACATGAACATTAGTCAAATGGTATCCCTCAGATGCATAAGACTGATAGAAACCACGCAGAAGAAGATCTTAAATAGTTGTGACTATTGTGACGTTCAGGCTTTGTCTAGCTTGTGGTTGGCCAATTAAGGAGCTACATTCTGAAATCACCTTCTTCTGGTAGACTCATGAGTGATTAGAAGGCTTTTCCCAGTAGTAATTACCAATGGTCTAGTGTGAACCCAGAGATGCATACCTCACTGGATTCCAAAGAGGTTGGTCTTACCCCATTGCTATTTTTAGTAGCGACTTTGATGATGGGAAAGAATATGATTATTAAGTTCAGTAATGACATCAAACTGGGTGTGGTACATCCCACTTTGGAAAACTGGATAGAAGTGCAAATGATCTTGATAAGTCAGAGAGGTGGGTGGACGTAAACATACTGAAGCTCTACAGAGTAACTCACATGGGAAAAAAAACAAACCACACAATTGCAGGATTCACTCTGTGATGTCATGAGGAAAATGGTCTGGCGGTCATAGCCAGCATAGGCTACTTACTAATGTCCGGTTTTATCTTTAAAGGCAAATTCAATTTAGGAAACAAAAAGCAGGTTGTCTTTTCTGGGTGCTGAGTGTAGCTCATGTCAGTACCATAATAACAAAACTCTATAGTGTCTTTAAGCTCACGTTTTAAAGTAGAACAATTGATGGTATAGCGAGCAGTTTAAAAAACATCAATTTGTTGATTGATTATATGTTTGAGGAACCACTAAGATCACAAATTGATTTGATTTGTGAACTGCAGAAGAGAACTGAACGTGGGCAAGTCAGGCAAAAGGTGGACTGGCGAGAGGGAGACGAGTCTCACTGACACAGAACAGCTGTACAGCAAAGCTGGAGAAAGCAGAGGACGGTCAGAATCCAGACTGGGGACAGCTCCGTGGACAGACAGGAAACCAGAACAAACACAGTAATGCAAAACTACAGAATCTGAGCTTCTTGTTTGTCTGGTTTAACCCACCCCCAGCCCCACCCATTTTTATTTATAAAGGGAGGTAACAGGAAGAAGGCACAGGGAAGGAACGTCTACCAGTGCTTGGAACCTTTGTTTCCCACAGAGCATCTAGTAAAAAGTTGATTGAGCTTCAAGGCCCACATGTGCTTCCCCAGGCTGACCCAGTATCACTGTCTGATAGTTTGCTATTTCAAAATGATGTTAGCAGGTTACGTGGAGTTGTGAAGAAAATCCAAAACCCCAAAACCTTTGCCTCTGGAAGGTGGGGTAGAGTCTGTTCCTCCCACCTTCACCCCACCCCTCCACCCCACCTCCCAGGCTCTGGGGAAAGGCTCCTAGGAGCCACGACTGGAATGCATACAATGTCCTTCCAACTCCCCAGGACTTCACACCTTCAAGGCTGGATACAGAATTGGGCCACCTCCCAAGGGCTTGTCTAACCTCCCTTTGTCACAGCCTTTTCTCCTTCTTAGGAACGAAGAGCATTTGTTTACTATCAGTGGCATTCTCTTGACACATAGTCACACAGAGCATTGTGACATCTCAGACACAGTTGAGTCACCCTTTGTCGTTTACTTCTCTTCTGTACTGCATTCCCAAGTCATATGCTCTCTGAAGAAGGGGATCATGTGTTAAACTGTTTGTATCCTCCTACAGAACCCAATGCAAGAAGCACTGTGCTTGTGACAGGGAGTAAGTTAACCCTGCTGAACAAATGCATGCATGCCTGCATAAATGCATGCATGAATGAATGAATGAATGAATGAGTGACTGAGTGAGTGAGTGAGTTAATAGATAGGTGAAGGAAAATGTTGAAAGAAGGACAGTCTTCAAGAAATGTTGTTTCTTTTCTTCTTCTTGAGACAGGGTCTTTGTTACAGTGTAGCTCTGGCTGTCCTATGTAGCTAGACCAGGCTCTCCTTAATTCAGAGATCCACCTTCCTCTGCTTCCCTCCTGAGTGCTGGGATTAAAGACAGGTACCATTAGGCCAGGGAAATGTAGAGTTCTTGTGTAGTTTTTGTTTGTTTGTTCATTTGTTTTTCAACTGTTCTGAAGAGAGACTCGAGTGAGAAAGCAAAAGCCAATTAAGAAACCACTAACGCTTTACTAATTCATGCTCTCTGTTTGTGTTATGTTGTTTTTACATGTTTTTCATGTAGCCCAGGATGCCCTTGAACCCTCCAGAGTGACCCTGAACTCACAATCCTGGTGCCTGTACCTGCCAAGGCCTGAGATTACAGCCCTTGCTACTTGCATTATTATTTTATAAATGAATTCTTAGTAGGAATGTCAGATGTCAGTATATGAAACTCAATTAAAAATCCACAATGGTTCTTATACATATATATAAAGAACCACTGATAAATATGTATGTATATTTATATGCATGTATATATATATGTGTGTGTGTATATATATATATATATATATATATTTGAGTTCTGAATAAGATTATAAAATTATACAATTGTTAGTATTCTCACCTGAGCAGAGCATTTCTTATCAGCACAGGGGATTATAAAGCAAAAAGGGAATCATCCCATGCATCAGTGTGATTTAAGATGATTCAGTCAAATAAAATTTGAATGCTTTTATTATGCTGAGATTAATATTTTATGTTCATTTTGCCCTGGCTCACTCTGAGTGATCTTTCTGCTATGTCTGCCAACAAAGTGTCAAAGGTGCCAGCCATATTTACATTACTACTTGGGATTTGTGAATTAAAACACTGGCTCATTTTGCAAAGATCCATATCAAATGATATTAACTTATCTGGGTTGCATTTGAACCTATGTCCTGGGACTTCAAAGCTGTGGGTCATATCTATAGTGCCTTTTCAAACTACCTTCAACATGAAATTTTCTTGCTGATTGTTGTCTAAACACTATACTTAGGAATCAGAGTTTTTCAAAACTCATGAGACATTATTGTATACAGTGATTGGGGCATTTGATGGACACCTCACTTGCTTTAGGTGATTGATTAACATCCCATTCACTGAGGTAACTGATTAGCGACCTATGAGTTGAGGGTGTTGGTTGACATCCCAGTAAAGTTTGTTTTTCTCTTGAACCCTTCCTCAGATGCCCATTAGCCATTTTCATAAGAGAATAACTTTCATTTCTAAAACAATTCAGGATGTCCAATGTTCTTATAAAAGCATTTTATTAGGAGAGGGGAAATATATTCTGGCATGACCTGTGAGTTTGAGAAACAGTCACAAAATTTTCTTGTCAATATCGACATTACCTTGTTTCCATCCTGACTAAAATCTACGTGATAGAAACCTATTCTACACTAAATTTAATCGGATTTCTGTGATTCAGTCACATCTTTCTTCATTTGAGAGTCTGAGGAGCCATATATATTTTTAAAACTTGTCTCAGATCAATAAGCAGAAAACATAGCTGGGCAGGATAGATTCCTGGGTGAAGCCAGGGAACAGGTCAACAGCATGGAATCCTAGGGACCTGAGTATTCAGTCAATGTCTGAGGTACAATGATACCCAAAGTCTTTGGTTAGGAGTTTCATTTTCACTTTTTTTGAATTCTTTGTTATTGTTATTATTATTATTATTATTATTATTATTATTATTATTATGTGATTTCAGATAAAGGACAAGTTCAAAGTTCAGGGCAATAGGTCTATGGGTAGTTTAATTTATGTTGGTATTATGTCCTAATAAAAACACCAAGAGTTAAAAATATACTAGGGAGTGAATAATATAAGATTATGTTACACATGCACACAAAGCCACTGTTTTGGGCAACAAATATTCACTGATGTTTTAAAAAATGTTCTTAGTACACCTAACATAGTCAAGTATGGTGATTTATATCATAATCCCAGCACTTGGGAGGCTAAGGTAGGAGGATTGCCAAGATTTTTAGGTTAGCCTGGGCTACATAATGAGACTCTCTCTTTAAAAGAACACAACAACAACAAAAATACCCAGTACCTTAGCTTAGCTACATAGGCCACCATTGAGTGAGTGTGTTTCTCCTTGTGGCCATGTAAGAGACCCTCAAAGATCTATCAAAGATTATGTTACCTTCAGACCCTGCTGCTGCCAGCATTGTTAGAATGAGTCCACCTCTTACCAACCTGGGCAAATGTCAACGTGGAAAAGAGTACAGTTCCTCCTGAATGCGTAGAGGTTTTCTACCATCACAGAGTTCGCAGAGCTGTGTCTGAGCCATCTGCACGTTTTGCCATGGAAACCAGTGGGTGACTTAGAAATGAGTACTGACTGAGAAACTGACCTTAGAGGCTGGGAGACCCCAGTTCATCCATTATAGGCTGTTTGACTTCATCTCTTCATTTAAGATCATCTTCATCGGAGCTTGAAACTACTAAATAGCGATTAGCACAGTACCTTGAATAGACTGTCTTCTCCATTAACTGAAGTCACAAAGTGCCAGGGAACAGTGGGGTTTTGAGGTCCCAGCCATCCACAGGGTCACAAGGAGAAAGGAAGGCTGTAATGCCTAGGTTCTCATTTTAACTTACAGAACATGAACATCCTGTTGACGGGAAACAGGCAACTGTTCACTGCATCCTACCTTAAGAACTCCTTAAGGGCTAGGCATTTGGAAGGCTGGATGAGGCGAAGGCAAGAAGAAGGGAAAATAAAAATGAAGTAAGGAGACATCTCACTTTGTTGTCTTGAAAATCATGAGCTTGGACTTTTCTCCCAAATTCCCAAAATATTTTCCGGAGAATTGATACTCCTCAAAAATGATAAGAATCTCAGGCTATCCCATTAAAATTGCTTCAAAACTAGAATGATAGGGACAATGTAACAGGTCCTAGAACTGGAAAAAAAATGCTACATTCCATATCAAATAAAATAGCAATTTGGTATCAGGTATATTTACTTAAATAAACAGTAGCTTAACATTTATTAAAATGTAAATACACTACCAATCCCAGGAATGTTAAATAAACAGTAAAGAGAGAGATTACCAAACAGCTTAATGCGCTGCCATCTAAAAAGCCGGCAATATCAAAGTGATGCTTAATTCAGTTGACATTTACCAAACTCACACGGGGTGACTGGGATCCGAGATGAATGTGATACAGTGTTCACCTTGGGGACCTCCAACCTAGCCCATCTGTGCTGAGCTGGGAAGGAAGTATCTTGGTGTGACAGAGAGCAGTCATTGCTGTGGACAGACACTGGCATCTTTCAGAGAGCGTCTAATCTCATCTCAACGGAGAAAGAGAAGCTCCTCTGAAGAGATTTGCAAAAGAGGATTCTATAAAGTGGAGAGGAACTGCCACATAGATGCGACAAGAACCTATTCTGAGAGAATATCAGAGATTAGGTGAAGCCCTTCATAGAGTGGTACAGGGAAAGTGGTTATCAGGCAAAGATGCAACCGAGAAGCAGGCGGGGGCTACACCTGGAGAGCCTGAAGAGTCCTGAATGGGAGTTTGAGCTCTAGCCTTTGGTGATCATTGGAGCAGGGTAAACCCCAGGTTATACTTGTAACTCCAGTACAATCACTCCTGGTGTCCCTGAGAAGTCTCACAGGTAGCCCACAAAGGTAAATTTTATAGTCTTCTTGGTACCAGAAGCTACTAGGCCTGAGCATCCAAAAGCAGAATTAACCTGTCCTCTGGTCCCTTATAGGTATGAAAGAGACAGACACAGAAAAAGCTAGATATAATGGGAATTTTAAAAAGAAGAAGAAGAAGAAGAAAAGGAATTGGAACCTGGTGTGGTGGGTTATCATTGTAATCCTAGCACTCTGGGAAGCTGAGGCCAGAGGATTATCATGAGCTTAAGGACCACCTGGGTTATATAGTGAGTTCAAAACCAGCCTGGACTGCCTAGCAAAACACTATATTGAAAAAATTTTTAAAAAGAAGAAATGAAATGATATGAGATGATTCAAGGCTGATAACGTTCCCTAAATGTGTGAAGATGTGACTAGTCTCGTGGTTCTGTAAAAGGGTAATGGGGCAGTTGAAAGTCAAAAGTTGGCCTTGAAGACACATTAGAAAGGCTCTTTAGTGTCATATTAAATGATGTGGAGTTGATAATGTCATCAGTGATAATCCAGCAAAAGAATGTGTGTGTGTGTGTGTGTGTGTGTGTGTGTGTGAGAGAGAGAGAGAGAGAGAGAGAGAGAGAGAGAGAGAGAGAGAATTGGATGTCTTTCTCAATCTCTCTCCACCACAGCTTCTGAGACAGGGTCTCTTATTAAGCCTGAAGCTCCCTGATTGAACTAGCCTGAGCTTACGAGCTTCAGGGATTCTCCTGTCTCTAGTCCCCTAATGAATGCTGGGATTGCACGTGTGCAAAGCTACATACTGCTTTTCACATGATGCTTAGCCTGCACAGCAAACAGTTTACTTAGCCATCTCTCTAGCCAAGATTTCTAATCATGAATTAATTCTTGGAACCCAACCCCCCCTTCTTTTTTTAACTGATACCTTCAGCCTGTGGATGGAGGGTGAATTGCACAAGGAGATAAATGATGGCTTGTGATTCCGATGCGATTCAACACTGTGGCTCTGAACATTTGAGCACTGTCTTCTCTGAAGCTTTGTGACTATCTTATCTCTCAGTTCAAAACTGAAGAAAAGTATAGTCCTACCATATAGAAGGCAAGACACAGGAGAACACTTACGATCCTGGGCGACATATATCAATCCAGTATAGGGGAATGAGGAATACCGCAGCTTTGATGAGATTACTACCCAAAAGGTTATATCTATGTTTATAGACTATACATTTTATAAAACATCAGGAAAACAAATGAACCCGCAGAAGTTTCTGACAAGCCAGGAAGCTAATGAAGGAAGTTTTCCTTCACTGATGAGCATGGGCTCATTCGTAATAATGGTGAATTCCAAAGCCAGTCTGGGAGAAACCTGACATATTGGGGGTTTGGAATGTATTTGACTAAACTAGCCCTGCTGGCCATTTTCATTATCAAAACATGCTGGCCAGAAGCCATACAGAGGGGAGAGGAAAAGTCGTGTGTCTCCTTTGCTTTTTTGTCTGTTATTTTCTCTTTTGAAAGAAAGTAACAGTGAGGAGAATATAAATTTGACTCCATCCCAGATACTATATCTGATGGCCAATAGATGACAGAGAACAGGGTCACTGATGATAGCCAAATGCCAATAAGAAGCATTTCCAATGTTTAGTAGAAAGGCAGTATTTGCTCAATATTAATGTAATCTCTGCTCTATGAAAAGGGGATTGTGAGACAAGAAGGCTTAGGGCTAATAAAACTGACACATATAATATATATGGTAGGTATCATACATATATCATATATCTCATTCATATGAGAAATCTGTTAGTTAGCTAATTAAGGCAGAAACTCCCCATATTTATACCATGAGTATTCGTCTTAATTAAGAGATGTTTCCCCATGATTTGGACCTTCAAGAAACTTCCTCAAAAAAGCAGCATTTAAGTAATAGATCATTTTTTTCCTTACTGCTCTGCCCATCACCCACAGTCCTTCCTGCCATTCAGAGTCTCTGACCATTAAGAAAGGATCTTTGTTGCTGCACCATGCTGATATAATTTGAGCCAGAAGCAAAGAAACTTGACATTTTATTTAGCCCATAGGGACTCATCTCAAGAAAAAAGTATTGGTTTCTGCTAGCCTTTTGGAAATATTGAAAATAGCTCAAGGAGTCCATTACTGTCTTCAATGACCCTAAGGAAGGTGGGATTTTTACACAGGGAATTTTCCCATTAGAGAATACACAAGACTGAATTAGAGAAAAACATCACATTTCCCTCATTTTTATGCATTTATTCCACTTGATAATTCTTGTTGAGCACCAACTAGTTATATAGTAGGCACTAAAGTACATATTGGGACAGAAAAAATATATTACTTTGTCCACAGAAACTTACATCCTAGCCAGATAGATGCGTAAGAAAAGCCCAGTCAGTGTACTCTAATAGAGGTTTGATCACACACAATGGCTCTCAGTAGCTAACAGTTGCCTGACTCTTCTTAGGAACCTGCAGAAGACATCAAATGAATAGTCAAATGAGACTTAGGGCAGTGAAGTAGTGAGTTTAACAAATGGGACAAGACTTTGGAGGTAACACGTGAAAGGGTTCAAGTTGAGAGAGAGAGAGAGAGAGAGAGAGAGAGAGAGAGAGAGAGAGGATGCTCACAATCAACCAACATTCAGCAGGAGAAGCAGTTGGGGTGTGGGGGGTAGAAACCGGCTATGATGCCAAGCTTGGGAGGGACTCCAGCTCCCACCACTTGGGAACTGCTTACCTAAGTTGTCTAAGCATCTAATAATCACCCAAAAAGTGAGATTGGCAAAAGTATCCAGCCCTTGGCGTTACCATGAGAATAAACGCACACCCTGAAGCACTCAGCCTTCAAGGTGTTGCCTGAGCTCACATTGGTCATTCACTGCTGTCAGAGAACATGCTCATCATGGGGCACTAAGAACAGACAGAAAGCCTGGGGCCAGCACATCACGGGTTTCTCTGTGATGCTTTGTATTGTCTTCTGTGCACCTTTGAAGAACTTTAAGCCAAAGAACAGGAAAAAGAACACTGTGATTTTAGGCTAGAAGGGTTACTAGGGTCTGGTATCAAGTATGGATTGGGAACTGGGAAGCCAGAGATGAGAGGTCAACTGGGAATCTGTCATGGTGGCACTAAACATCTGGCTGTAATGTAATCCCAGAACTCACAAAGCTGAAACAGGAAAGTGGCTACAAAGTGAAGGTCAGCCTAGCAGAAGAACACATTCTTCTGACAAAACAACACAAAACAACAAAAACCACCACCATAACCTTAAAAACAAATGAACAAGGACAGCGAGTAACAATTTAGTGACACTCCGTGATAATAGTTGGCTCTATCAAGGGAAGAAAAATATTAGTTTCAAAGCCTCCCACCAGGTCTGTGAAAACTTCTCTCTCCCTGGGGTGTTTGTTTTTCTCCTTAGAGCAACAAAGCATCTTTAAAATCAGCATAGCAACCAATGTGGGAACAAGGGTATGTAGAGAAAGTCCTTTTTGAAGAGTTCGACACCTGTGAGAAGCCTCTGTGGTTTCACTGTAGTTACTTAACTAATGGGATAAATAAAGGCTCTTTGAGATGCAGAAGTGGCTCAGAAGCAACCTGCAGGAAGTCTCGTTTGATGTGCCCATGCAGCTTGGGAAATACTTTCCTTCTCCCAGGGTCCCATTAGAGACTGGCTGGAGGAAGACTCCTTCTTCAGCCAGGCAGGAGCACTTTCAAAATGAATCCTCAGTTTTGATCTTTACCCCACCCCCCAACAGCTGGCCTTGTTGAAAAGTACCTATTGCAAACTAAATTCTCCGGGCTTCTGGGCTCCGGAGAAACTAACCCAAAGCTGGCAAGGGAGGTTGGGAGTCTTGAGAGCTGTAAGCCAGAAAAGTGGGATCCTGTGGCTGGGGTTGGGGGGAGGGGCCCTGGGAGGCCATCTGGGGGCGGGGTTGGGGGGAGGAGCAAAAGAAATTGAGTTCTGTCAGGAATGTAACTATCAGCGGTCACCCCTTTCTCCAAAAGGATGGCCCATAGCAATAAACTAATTACAATGGAGACCTAAAAAAAGAGAAAGCCCAACAACTTAGCAAGGGTGGGCGGGGTTATTCAGCAAACAACATTAGAACCCTAAGCAAAGTGTCAGAGTATTTTATTTTATTTTATTATTTTTTCACCACTTTCCTTTTTTAAAAAGAAAAAGATTTATTTATTTTATGTGAGTACACTGTTGCTCTCTTCAGACACACCAGAAGAGAGCATTGGATTCCATTGCAGATGGTTGTGAGCCACCATGTGGTTGCTGGGAATTGAACTCAGGACCTCTGGAAAAGCAGTCAGTGCTCATAATCTCTGAGCCCTCTATCCAACCTGTGTCAGAGTATTTTAAAATTGGATGTTGTGCCCAAATGGTTTCTCTGAAGCCTACGAACAGATGAGGCTTTTCCTCCATAACAAGGACCACCCAGATGTGGTAACTTGGTGTTGAATGCATCCTTCTGGCACTTACAAAGGCAGCTGCCTGCAACCCAGGGAGTTAGAAGCAATGGTCAAGGCAACTGCCATTAAATACAAGTTCCAGGTACATGGCCTTGTGAGTAAAGCTGTGTGTGTGTGTGTCTGTGTCTGTGTCTGTGTGTGTGTGTGTGTGTGTGTGTGTGTGTGTGTGTGTGTGAGAGAGAGAGAGAGAGAGAGAGAGAGAGAGAGAGAGAGAGAGAGAGCCATCTCCACCCAAGCTCCAAGTCCCTCTGGAGTCCTTGTAAAGTCCTTTTGAAAAACCCTGGAAGAAAATGTTCAAAATGTCAAATTTACAGAGCCTGAGACAATTTTGTTTCCCTTTAATGGACCTCTACAATGGGACAAGATTTCACTCCCCTGTATCCAGCACCACCATCACTATTATACAAAATGTCTTAGGAGTCACTTGGAAAATGCATTTGTGTCATGACAACCCAATAGCATCTCCTCTGTCTTCTTGGAAGCTTTAATAGAGTTTACATGCCAAGAAGAAAGGTGTGGACCTGAATAACACTGGAGATAAGTAGCACGTATGGAAACAGTGGTCCTCAGAGAAGTTGTATGCAGAAGCCCAACTGAACGGGGACTTTCTGTATTAGAGACCAGGGGACAAGAGGATCTGCTCTCTGTAGGCTGGGAAGGCATGGCTTACCCAGATCCAAAGCTAAATACTCAGAAGGAAGTCCTGACGCTGCAACCAGGAACAAACAGAGAGAAAACCACTCCCAAGGGCCTCTGTCTACAAATCTAACTGTGAGCTTTAGTGAGGAGAATGGGTTTATCTGCGAAGTTAAATGTGAGTGATAGATTCCGTTGCTAACACCCTGCGGGCTCCCTCGATTGCCGTTTCCCAAACAGACAGCAACACCACTGTGTGCGTGCCTGCCTGCATGCACTGTGCACACGTGAGTGAGGGTGCTTTCTTGACAAAGTGTATCAAACACTGACCCAGGCTGGCCTGGAATTTTCTAAGTCACCCAGGTTGGCCTCAAACTCATGCAATCCTCCTGACTCCACACCCTGAGCTTTTTTGGGTTTCCTTCCTGAACTACATTCAGCAAAACTAGGGTTTTGAAGGGTAAAACACAGTGGTAGTCCTCTCCCTATGGTAGAAGCCTGCACATACTTCATATGTGCACAGGAAACTACACTGTTATTCATGGCCTAGGAAGCCAGTGTGGAGGCATTTCACCATAGTTTTCCATCCAAATTATGGGACAAAAAAGAATATCTTTTAAAAAATGTTAACACAGAGAAAAAGACTAATTGAGCAATGGTATAGAAGAAGTAATTAGAGACCTTTAAGGAAAGATTTTCTTTGGAAAATTTATGTCAAAAGCTATTGTGGTAAGTTGAACAAACAACCAAAAAAATCACCCCTTTGCTAATGATAGCTATCACACGCACATGCACACACTCACATAAAATCTTAGATTTTTTTTTTAATGTTGAACTCTTCTCTAGCATTGTCCCCCTCTCTTCCTCCACCAGGAAGCTAAGAGAAATTTGCATTGCTCCTGGATTCACCAAACGCATTGTCCGCGGAGGTGTGAGGCTCGTCTCCCCCATTTTATGTCTTACTACATCTTCTGAAAGTTGTTCTTTTCAAAGTTGGAAAGAGGAGGGAGGGGAGGAATGTATTCCTCTTTTCTGTCTGAGTGAGGCTGACTACCGAGGCCTGTCCTTGAAACGATAAAAAGGATGCAGAAGTCTGAAGACACTGAGAACACTTTCTCTGGGTTTTGGAAACCAGCAAAACAACTCTTGTTCTAAGGAATTGTACATGGGGTCTGGAGGCATATTTCACCCCCACTGCCTTTTAAAAATGTTAAATAGTCACAGGAAGCCTTCTGACTTCCCTGTCAGGCAGATTTATCGGGAAAAAATGTAGCTGGTCTGTTTGCTTGCTCACCGACTACCTCTCTTAGCCTCAGGTGGGGTGAATTCCAGAGAACTATGTATGTGACTGGGATGTGCTGTCTCCTTTCTTGCCTCTCCTTCCCTCAAGGGCACACTGAGTTTTCTACACGTAAGCTATTAAGCAAAACATGTGCAAAGAGGACAACAACCACTTAATTCACTAAATTAAAATTTAAATGTCTTAAATGTATAAGATAATACATGATTTCCAATTCTGACTCCCAGTCAACTGAAGGTTCCTATTTTTAACAAATCAATTAAAGAAAATGAAGTAAAAAAAAACCAAACTACTCATAGCTGGAGAGGTAGCTCAGCAGTTGAGAGCACAGACTGCTCTTCCAGAGGTCCTGATTTTAATTCCCAGCAACCACATAGTGGCTCAGAACCATCTGTAATGGGATCCAATGCCCTCTTCTGGTGTGTCTGAAGACAGCGACAGTGTACTCATATACATAAAATTAATTAATTAATTAATTAATTAATTAAAAAACTACTCAGCATTCTTGACACAAAGAGCCCGTGGGCTCCCTTCTCAGTTTTGAAAGCCACTAGCAGGAATATCCTTCTACTTTGTCGAACTTACCTGAGACATCTCAATGGCACAATGAAGAAGGTGTCAGCTATTTCAGAGGAAGTCTACCTGGCTTGCTGTAAACTGACAGTAATGGTATCCAAAGGGGATGCCATGGCCTCAATAACCAATAGCCTGTCCTGCAGAGAGGCCTACTGATCATCTCACAACACTTCAGTAGGGTTGCCATGTTATAGAATATGATTCCCACCTACTGGCATCAAAGCCCAAACGTTCTAATGCATAGTAGACTTTACAGAGCCGGCATGCCCTAGCAAAAACAAATGTAAAATATTCATTCATCTCAAGATGTAGTTTCATTTTTAATGAGAAAGGGACATGGTTTTTATAGACTGAACTACTTGTGGCCACCAAGTAGAATGTTCACTGGCATTTATCACTGCTTCCCAGCTCACTGAAGTTAAATTATTGATCAGAAATGGCCTGTTTGGAGAAGGAATCAGAGCCAGGAAAAGAATGATCACAGGTGTGACCAACAGCTTTAATTGTCAACTTGACTCAATTCAGAATCACCTGGACAAACAATCTCAGTGAAGAATTATCTACACTGGATTGGCCTATGGGCATTCCTGTGGGGGATTGTCTTAATTAAGTTAATTGATATAGGGAGACCCAGCCTAGTTTGGGTGGCATAATTCCCTAAGCAGAGTTGGGGCTAAAACTATGTAAGAGTAGAGAAATTGAAGAGAGCACAAGCAAGCAAATGACCATTTATGCAGTTACTTCTCCCTGGATATGGACCAGCTGCTTCAAGGCCCTACTGAGTTGATTTCCCTTCAGGGATGGATTTTAATCTGAGATTGTAAAAACAAAATAAACCCCTTTTCTCCTTGCTTCTTGTGATGAGAGTTTATCCCAGAAACAGAAATAAAGCTGAGACAATGGGAACAGTTGACCAAAGGTCATTATTAAGACACAGAGCAATGACTTCCCTCCCAACATGAAGACACTTCTATAGGGGCCCAAACTTTTGTTGTTTGTGGCTAGCACAGAGAAATTTTACCAAATTCTTGCTCTTCAGATTCCATTTTGTCAAGCCCCTGTATTGACTTTAAGCTGACACCTCTTCAGGCAATTTACTGCACTCCAGTTCTCAAAAGTTAAGATTCTAGTCATTCATTATTAATTATCGTGTGGCTTTTGGAAAGTGATGTCATACTTTAATGTCATTGGCTGGCCTCCCAGCTTTCCATGGTACTACCCCACCCATTACTCCCTACTCCCCCCACCCCAAGATAAACTTGGTTGCACTAATTAGATAGGGTATTCTTCATTATCCCAGCCACTACTGTGTACATAGTCTGTGTTATTTTCCTGGACAGCCATTCTTACAAACATACGGTCCTCCTACAGCTCTGGCCTTAAGTGGGTGGCTCCTGTGTCTATTGACACTCCAACATTCCATTGATTCCATACATTGCCTTCCCATTCTGGAAAGTTAAAGAACCTTCTCCTAACCATGGGATTTGGGAAAGAAAGGTGGTCAAGTGGTCACTTATGACACTGATATAGGGACACAATTAAGATAGAAAGATGTCTGGCTACTTGGTCAGTGGACTCTGAATGACTCCCATTGAAGCGTTTTACCTCCCAGAACTTCTGCCCATCATAAGGAAAGCAACACATTAAGAACTTGACTGTGAACGTTCTGTGGTTTTGGTAATGAAGAAGGCTTGACCCTTAATCTCTCTGAACACTATCAATTATTAGGTTTGCCTATACATAAGCCCTGTTCAAGTTCTGATACAGAGCTGGTTTTCCAGAAGGTCCAAATGGGTAAAATCTGTACTGGCCATTCCCCTAACAGGGCTGCTGACAGCTGTCTTTGGTTGGTACTATGAGCAATGGTTTTGGCTCCATGTAGGTTTGTCTTGTGGTCGCTGGTGCACAGATGATCCTTCGGGCTCATCAATGGGACACAAACAATGGGGCATGAACTCTGCAGACAGTTCATATAATCTTCTGCAACTCCCTCGGGCTTAGCTCTGTAATCCTTTCCCTCTATGACCTTGGGCAAGTCACTTTGCCTCCCTTAGTGAGAATTTCTATAACTCCTAATAGAACTGGGTTGGATTGGATAATGTTTACCAGACTTTCCATCAGTAGTATCCCGTGATTATACAATTCTTACAATTATTCAGGGACCATCATACATATACACTACAGGAAGCACATACCTGGAAGTCCAGCACTTGGGAAGCTGAAGCAAGAGAGCCATGAGTTTAAAGCCAGGCTGGACTGTCCAGAGAGTTCAAGGTCAAGATGAGCTATCTAGAGAAACTGTATTTCAAAACAGAATAAAAAGTAGTCTCTAGGTTTAGTATCTATAATGTTAAAACTCAGGAGGCTGAGACAGAAGGATGGCCCCAAGCTTGAGGCTATCCTTGGCTACATATTGAGTTCCTGATCAGCCAGGGCTATTGAGTGAGAATGTCTTAAAAAAAAAAAACCAAAATAAAAATAAATAGATACATGCACATACACCGACCTCCATCATCGTCAGTGTTTACGAAGCCCCAGTGGAGAATACTCTGCACTTGCTTGTAAAGTTGTGTGTGTGTGTGTGTGTGTGTGTGTGTGTGTGTGTGTGTGTGGTGGGGTGGTCTCATTTTGTGTGCCTACTCCTAGATAAAAACACCCCACAGAATTTTCATGGCACTGTAACTTGATGACTTCAAAGAAAATGGAAAGCTTTCTGGCTCACAGTGCCCATATCCTTCCCCACAGTCAGGGAATCATAGCTCCATCGACTTCTGACAGCAAAGGCAGGTCCGACTGATGACCACCAGGGCTTATGTTCAAAGACCAGCAGAGCGCCACAGATTTGAACTCCTGTAATGCCACCCGTGATCAGTAACTGCGGAAACCCCTTTCTTCAAAGATAAGGGGACAAACACTTTCTGGGGATATTTGTAAAGTGAATGGACCCATTTTGTTGATATATGAATATATATCATAGCAATTGCCTCTGCTTAATTGTAAGCCGGTATTTCAAGAGATTAAGATGGTTTCTAATCTGTTACTGACCCTATATTCATTTCCTGAGATGGTTTTCCTGAATTATTGTCCTTGTGCCAGGTTTCAGGACTCACATAGTCCATGCTATGAATTCATGGAGTAGGACAGAAAACTAAGTTACAGCCTCCGGACTAAGTAAGGCCTTCTGCTGGCAGTCAGGGCTGTGGAGTGAGTAGCACACAGGAAAACTGTGCAGTGAGGAGAGTGTGTGGGTTTCAACGTTGTCCCTTTATCTAATCACCTAAGAGCTCAGACATCTGACTTCATGGAGTCTCCTGAACTCTGCACCCTTCCCTTCAAGTCTCTGTTTGTTTACTTCCTTTGCATGCTCTACCTTGCAAGCAGCAAAAGCCAAGAAGACAAGACTGTTCATAGGCACCCTAACACTTTGGATATTAACAAGTCGTAGACAGCTGCGATCCCACCACAACACCCAGGAATTGGGGAAAAGTGAATACCTGAGATTAAGGGAATGTTGTGTCACGTGTCTGCAGGGTCTGCGTGTGTCTGCTACGTGTCATCTTCAATTGTGGGGGTGGGGGTGGGATGAGCAATGCCAACCTCTGGTCATAGATCCCATTCTTACATTTTATTCTCTTCCTCCTCATGATGTATTCTGAAGGAGCCACAAAGCCGCCACCGCCACCACCACCACCACCACTAATAATAATAATAATAATAATAATAATAATAATAATAATAATAGTTGACATCAGAAGCAAGCTTCCTAATCCAGTGATGACGTCACCCATAGGTGACAGGGATCTGTGCATCTGTTGCCATGGCAATTGCCATACATTCCCAGCATCTACCTGGCCCACCTTTACCTGTACGTAATTAAGGCACAGCCCAAATAAAAGACAGCTCTCTCCTGAACTTGGCTCTCTTTCCCTCTTCGTATCTGTCGCCCCCTTTTACCCTTTTCTGCCACAGTAAACCTCTCCCGTGGAGCTGTACTGGTCTGGTGTGATCTATCCGGACAAGCTGCAATTCTAACACAACCACAACAATAATAAATTATTACAGGGAACAATGCCTCAAAGACAATTTTAACTGACAGCAGAATCTGGAATCCTGAGATGATTGTAAAGGAAAGAAAGACTGAAAAAATTGAAAATATAATAGCTTCTAAAATGTTCTTCCTGAACTAGTCAGCATGGATTATTTCTTATGGAGAAAACGGGGAGGGTCCACAGAGTGGCAAGCCAAAAAAGATTGGTGAAAATATTTGATAAAAGTAAAAGTATGTCAATATCTTCAACAGAACATTATAAAAAATTTGAGTTTTCAGCTTCATGGTTCTTGTACTCAGACAGGTACTTCATATTGGAATAGGATGATGGATCCCTCAGGATAAGATAGAAACCTGGTCCCTGATGCTGTGGGGACAATGACCAAGGAGTAACAATATATATTAAGTATATATTCTAAGAGGGGCTCTGTGAGGGGAACACAAGACATTCCAGTCACGCCTTGTACAGTGATGCTTCCTTCCGTCAACAATGGAACAAGCATAAGACAGTGGTCCCCAGAGATTGCATGATGAAGTAAAACTTAGCTCTTAGTTTACTTAAGTGCTCTCTACGAAGTTTGCACAATGATGAGATCTCTTAATGATGCATTTCTCAAAACATGTCCCCACGGTTAAATGACCCGTGACTACATACATGGCAGGGTCAAGCAATGATGAGAACCTGACCTGATCTGCTGCTGGGGAAATTGATGCATAGCTTCACAGAATGACAAAGCATAAGAAGTGTCAGTGAATTGTAGTAATTCCAGAATCACGACTGTACTAACTCAGAATTTCAGAGCACATCAACAGTACCAGGGATGGAGGGAGGCCAAACCATCGAAACGTTCTTCCTATGCCTTTCAGTAACAAGCCACTAGAAACCAAAGTTGGTCTTCAGCTCAGCTGGCCCATCTAGCCTGAGCCCCACAGGCTTTCAGATCAGTCAAACGGGAGACGGGGGATGAAAAACACTTGATTGATTTATAGAGGGGCTTTTGTTTTTGCAGCATTGGTCCAGGATAGGCCAGGAAGTTGGAATTTTCCTGCTAAATTCTCTGATCTTCTCTTGTAAATGTTTATGGCCCTTTCTCTCACTCACAGATGATAACATTATTTCAAGTTCTGTGGGTCCTTCCCCAGGGCCGTCATCACACACTGGTTCTAGAAGCTCCATCAATTTAACCTACGAGTTCCTTCCCTCCTCACTAGAAACAGAGGGTGTAAAGAAGAGTGTTTAAAATACATAGAGAGGTTACACCTGCAAGCATTTCAGATACTACGATCTAAACTCAAAAGAAACTTATATACTAATGTACATATTCTTATATAATTATTTCCCAAGTCATGTAAGAACTCTGCCAAACTAGTATTCAGAATTAAAAAAGAAATAACAGAAATGACAAAAAAAAAAAAAAAAAGAATTCACAGATCACCTGTTTGTTTGAGAGAGAGGTAGGGGGAACACCTGCATTTTGAAAAGGAATTTTGTAATGTAAAACTTCCCAGTGAATTAGCTTTCCTATCCTTTTTCTAGCTCACCCATTAATTCAAATTATTCATAATAATAATCACAAGATCTACAGCATTTATAGTGAATATCACCCAAACTACTATATATTTTATTGACCTTCGTGTCACCTTCACAGTCCTAATTTTTTTAGGAGTTCTCTTTTCCACTTCAAGAAATCTTTAATTTAAGCCAGATTTAGTGGCATCCACCTTTAATCCCTGCTGAGGCAGGTGGATCTCTGTGAGTCTGAGGCCAGCCTGGTCAAGAGTGAGTTCCAAGAGAGCCAGAAATAAATAGTGAAACACTGTGCAGGATGCGGTGGGAGTGAAAAAAGAAGCAATCTTTGGGTGATTTGGGTAACTTGGGACAGATAGGTTGGCTCAGTGGGTAATGGGTAGGCATGCATAAGTGTGTGGGTACATGTGGAGACCAGAGGGTAACCTCATTTGTGGCTTCCACTTCTTTAGAGACAGAGTCTCTGATTGGTCTGGAACTTCTCAGTTAGGCCACACGGGTTGGTCAGTGTGTCCTGAGGAGCCTCCCCCCGGCCCCCGTCACCTCCCCAGGACTGGGATCACAAGTGCGTGGGCATCACTATGCCCAGATTTGTGACATGAGCCCTGGGCATGGAACTCACATGAGCACTTTACTGATGTTACTCAGTTTACCCCTTAATTCCAGGTTTTAGAGTGGACCAAATAAAAGAATTGCATTGCATCCTACGCTGAGCTCAATGGAGGAAGTGTTTGAGGCAGCAGTTGCTAGTGAATCCCCGCAAAGCTTGCTGTGGGAATGCTGCTCACTTCAGACGTTACTGGTTTTCCAATTCCATTTCTAGTTAGCACGTAAAATGTGTCCTGATAACGTAGTTACACAAGAGCGGTGAATGTAAGGATGTCACTGTCATTTTCTATTTTCATCTACATCAACCTAATACAAATCAGTTACTGACTCTTCAAGACTCTGGAGGAGTTCTTTCTTTTGGGTTTTCTATATTATTATTAAGAATCACTGGCTTCAACTTAACATTTTTTTTTTTGGTAACATCTCTGTCATGTGAATCATCTTCATCAGAATCTCTGAAGCATGTAGGCATTTCCAGGTCATTTAAAAAAATTTTTCACGATGCATAAAAATATGAGAGTTCATATCAAATATGTTTTATGTTTATGTGTATGTAGCTGAAATTTGTTTGTGAAGCTTGCTTTTACTCATTTTTGCATAATTTATTAAAAAGTTCAAAATTGAGAATATACCTTTTTGGATTTTGAATTAAATACATTCTAAATATATTAGATATAACTACATATTACCAGATCAGAAATTGACAAAATGTTTCCATTTCCTGGGGGGGGGGGGAGGTTCTCAGCTTCATACTTCAAAATTAGCTTGGAAAATAAACTATTTTCACAAAAATTAATTGAGATTTTCTTAAAAATCAACATGTGCACTTTGTTTTTAATACCCAGATCAAAAGAATAGTTTCAGGCTATAAATCAGAAACCCACCTTAGCAATTATTCCATATAGCAGTTAGATTGTTCTTAATAAACTGAAGACTAAGTTAGGTAGGTCATTATAATTCTTAGCACTGAAATTTTGCTTCAAGAACTGTGTGTTTCTACAGTATAAAATGACTCAGGTCTGGAGAGATGGCTCAGAGGTTAAGAGCACTACCTGCTCTTCCAGAGGTCCTGAGTTCAATTCTCAGTACCCACATGGTGGTTCACAACCCCCTGTAATAGGATCCGATGCCCTCTTCTGGCCTGCAGGGATACATGCAGGCAGAATGCTGTATACATAATAAACAAATCTTTAAAAACTGCTTTAAAAAATTGCTTTGGCAAACGCACCTTCTGGATGTGGTGAGCATTATCATAAGTATTTCGAAAAATAATTGTGGTGGCCACATTTCTCAGTGATTTATTTTACTCGGGACAGACAGACGGACAGACAGGACAAAGAAATTAAAGCATTTAAGGCCAGATGTGATGGCATAGTTACACAAGTCTGTCCAGTGCTCAGGAGACAGAGGCAGGAAGATTTTTGAGACCAGTCTTGGCTACAGAGTTTCGACACTCTGTTTCGAAAACCCCAAACAAAACAAAACAAAACAAAAACCGCCAACTGTAAGCTGTAAGACCAGCCGTCCAGCAAGAGTATGTACCAGTGAGTAACAGGTAAGCCAACCACTTAGATGTCTGCAACTGCCTCTCAGGACACACAAGCGGAAACTCTAACACTCCCTGCTTGAACTGGAAAATAATTTTAAATGAGTTGACTTCATACTTTTGCATAAAAGTAGAAATTCCTACAGATACTGTTAATGTGCCATCCAGTTCAGTTAATTATCAGAATGTAGGCTGGTCCAGCCAGTCAGCACGTTATATCTGTTTTGCTCATGTCTATTTGAGTATGCTCCTCTGACTGTGAGCACTGTTTTTGGAAATCCTGGTGTTTAGGGAGTCATGAAGAACTCACGTAACCTCTCACAACCTTCAATTTCTCATCTAGGAAATGAAAGAATTGGGGTAAATGTTTCTTTTTGAAGCTCTATCTACAGGTACTTCATGGTTTCTTTTTTAGGAGTTATCCAAAACATTCTATTTCATAACTATTTAACATCAGGGCAATGTTTTGAAACAAAATAAAACAATACAATAGGCACATAAAAGCAAAGCTGTAGATATTCTGCATCTAAGGGGTCCAGGATGGGAAACCCTGACTGAGCTCTCTTCTCTAATCAACTTCTTTTTTTCTTTTCTCTGTCTCTCGGTCTCTGTGTTTCCCCTCCCTCTCTCAGTGGAAAAAGAAAGCATCTGGAAAGGATCCAGCATGTTCCTCTCCCTATGTGCACACCAGAAACATATGTATCAAGTCACCTGACAGCCTTTTTCCCTCCAGATTAAATAGTTCTTCCAGGTTCCATTTCTCATCTCCTTAAAATATACTTATTTATTTATTTATTTATTTATTTATTTATTTATTTATTCATTCATTCCTTTCTTTTTTCTTTCTTTCTTTCTTTTTTTTTTTTTTTTTTTTCCAAGACAAGGTTTCTCTGTGTAGCCCTGGCTGTCCTGGAACTCACTCTGTAGACCAGGCTGGCCTCGAACTCAGAAATCCACCTGCTTCTGCCTCCCAAGTGCTGGGATTAAAGGCATGTGCCACCACCACTGTCCGGTAATATATTTATTTTTAAGAAAGAAAAATAAACAAGTCTTCTTTGGTTTCTGTAACTCTTTATTAAAATGGAATAGTTTTAATCAACTTAAAAAGAGCCAAATTCAGCAAAAGGATTATTTCCAGCTCTGTCATATGATAGCCCTACCCTTAACATATTTCAAGTTGTTCCCTTTTTAAATAATATCTTCTTTGTGCATCTGATTCAACCAACCAATAGCTCCGGGTGATCCACATTTTTCTCTTTTGGCTGAACTTGCTACATCTATTCAATAATCTCCCATCTAATACCCACATAATCTGTAATTGTCCTTGCGGAGCTTCTCTGGTTTTTCTTACTGGATATAATCTTGTTTTGATAGAGCATTTCCTACATGATTCACCCACTGATTTTATTTTTCTTTTCAAGCTTTCAACAGACCTCACGAAACTTCAAAACCAAGGTGAGTGCTCCTAGTTTGCTGTTAAGGCTGCAAACTGATAAAATGTCAGTTAACTAAAATGAATTTGCACAAAAAAAAAAAAAAATAGGCTGAACAGTGTCCCCTCAAAATTCCTGTGATGAAGGGCTAGCCCCATTTTTCAATGCTTCAGGATGTTACTGTTGGTAGATAAGACCTTTAAAGGGGCAGTGACATTGAAAGGAAACCATCTGAGCTATTCCTATCTAATCTGGCTAAAGTCTTTATTAAAAACAACAGCAGCAACAACAATGTGCATATGTAGGCGAGAACACGTGTCATTTGATTCAAGACAAGAGGACACAAGCAGGATGACCAACTGCAAACCCTGAATAGATGCCTCAGAACACTATCTACTAACAGTTTGACCTTGGGCTTACAGCCTACACAACTGTGAGAAAATACATTTCCTTTGATAACCTTCCTGGTCTGATTTATGAAGGCCGTGCTAGTCATCTGATATAATATTAGCCTTATTATTGGCTGTATCCACGGCATTGGATAGCACTTTAGGGCTCACCAAGCACCCTCTATCCTTACTGGATCAGCGACAGCAAGCACCACCATTTTGTTGTTGTTTTGTTTTCAGTTTCTTAAACCTCTGAATCTCAAAGTCCTCATTTAAAAACCCCATATATCCTTACTTTCTAAGGATTAAGAGAGGTTATCTAGGTAAAGCATAAAACATTGTCTTAGATTCCCCTACTACCCACACCACACATGCAAGAATGAGGTTTTTTTACATTATTAGTCTTTTGTTTGTTTGTTTGTTTGTTTGTCTGTTTTAAGCTTAGATTTTAGCTAAACTGGAAGCTCACACTTAAAAGCTCTGTGTCAGTCAAAAACCCACACCAGTAGACCTGATTGCACTTCTGTTTCTAAGCTGCGAATGAGCCCTTGGTGAGCTATCTGCCTTCAACAGATGACATTCTTGCTTAAGTGAAAGATAGGCCAAGGTTCGCACTGTGGTGAGCAGCTGTTTTTTTCCACTGGAGAGCTGTTGTTCTCATTGCTGTTGTTGTTCAGATAGGGTCTCACATAGCTCAGTCTGGACTCAAAACTTTCTATGTAACCAAGGATGACCTTGAACTCTTAATACACCCCAAGTGTAACGATTAGTCACATGCCCCATGCAGTTTGCAAGGTATTAGAGATGGAACTCAAGGTCTCTGTTATGCATGCACTCTACCAATTAGGCTACACCCACTCCCAGCCCTCTGCTGGATTTTTCTACTTCTCGCTTAAAAGCAACCTCTGGAAGACTCTTCCCTCACTTTTCATTTTGGTTCCCTTGATAGTTATTCCAAGGTGTATCAATCTTTATTCACCGATTCATTGATTCACAGATTCATTCATTGTCGAACATCTAGTTAGACTTGATTCAGATCTACAGCGAACAAACATACTTTTACTCATACACTCATATAAACATACTCTGCTTTCCTGGAGCCCCGTTCCTAGTGGGAAAAGGCAGTTAACAGTTAAGTCCATTTACTGTGCCAAGTATCAGGTGGAAACAAACACCAAGGAGAAAAGTAAAGAGTAGGGTGAAGTAATCAACGAAAAGGGTTTTGAATGGGACGCTGAGCAAGACCTCTGGGTGGAATTTGAGCAGAGCCACAGAAATGAGGACAAGGGCCATCGGAGTGTATGGAAAAAGAACTCTAGAGAGTTTCTTCCTCATGACCTGGGATCTTAGATCTCTTAGTTCTTCACTGTTGTTATGGGTTGGGATTGGCTTTTCTAAAAACCTAGGTATAGTCTTAACCTCCTGTGCCTCAAAATGTGATCTGATTTGAGTATAGGATATATTCAGAGGTCATCAAGACCAAATGAGGTCATTACGATAGATCCAGTACAAGTGACGTCCTTATAAAGTGGTGGCACAGAGAGACACACGCTGGGAAATGCTATGTAAAGACAAGGGCAGAAACAGAAACGGCAGGGATGGATTTACCAAGTGCTGCCAGCAACCTGCCAGACGATACAAGACAGACAGGACCAATCCTGCCAACTCTTGAATTTGGACTTCCGGCTCCCTAATATAAATCAGACAATAACTTTTTGTTGCTTAAGCATGGTGTTCTACTATGTCAATCCTAGGAAGCTACTACAACTGTCTAGTGCTCGCTGGCCACACCTCCCCAGGTTCCTGGGAGAAACCTCAGGGGACTTCCTGTATTTGTGGATAACTATAACCACAACCACCCCCAACCTGGACTCCCTGTTTCAAGTCTTCCTTTTCCACACTGCGCTCCACAATACTACCTCTGAAGCTTTCACCCACTTCTCTGTGGCACTGGGACCCAATCCAAATTCTCAGCCTGGAAACACCGGGGCCTAAGGACCCAACTGTAGTTTGGACCCAAAAAGAGTTTGGCCCTTAGGACTCATCTATCCAGTTTGCTTCTCTCTTCTTTGCCGGAACTCTTTGATCCATGCAACCAAACGTTTACTCATCCTCTGGTTTTAACTAGTTTACTATGCCCGCTGAGAAGCCTCCTGATGCCTCTGAGACATGGTATGGTATCCCTCCTATACACTCTGGGATGGTGGGTGTACCCAAACTTGGTTATCTGAGGTCTCCTTCTAAGCATGAGTTGCCATCTTTACATCTTAGGGCACTAAGAAGTTCCTGGAACCCAGAGAACATGCATTGGGAGAATAAATGAGCAACGCATTCTGCATCCCATCCAGTTGGACTCAGAAGTATTTATTTTCCCTTTTACTGGTGGATGATGGGCAAGTGGCCTTTCCAGAGATTGCCCAATAGTCTACAGAAACATTGGAGCACACTAGTGGGATACCTTCCCTTAATGGCTGCAGGAGGAATTTAGATTAGACGTTCGAAAGCTGTTCCTTGTGTCGCAAGACTGCACGATAGGAAAGGGAAGTAAATAATCTATTCAAAAAAATTATCTTGGCTTGGCCAAGATTTTGGAATGCAGGTTTTTGATAGGAAACGTCCCTTCTGATCTCCGTCAAAACCTCTTGGTTTTTTCAGCGTCATGTTCATGACATACAGGCCAAACTAGGAGTTGGACAAAAGAGAGAATTGTTAGAACTGAAAGCCATGTATCTCTTGCTCACTTCTCCAAAAAGTAAACATTCTTGAGGTTTCAAAATCATTTGCATACAGGGTTATAAATGCTTGACAGTCTGGAAAAAGGGTAGACAGGAAGAGAGAAGGTTTTGTTGTTTGGGGTGCTTGAAAAGGGACCAACTTGGGGAAGACATAGGAGTAATGCCAAAAAAAAAAAAATTACTGAATGGGGCAGGCAATGTATCAGAATTTCCAGTTCTCAAGAAATACAGGAGAGAGAGAGAGAGAGAGAGAGAGAGAGAGAGAGAGAGAGAGAGAGAGAGAGAGAGAGACTGTTAGCTAGAAGGGTGAAAAAGAAACGAGATGGGGGAGGGGTACTGGCTCTTTACAGCAGGAAGTCGTCCATGGACATCGAGTTATGAAGAAACAACCGTACTCAGAAGTCCTTATTCGGAGCGCTAAACTCGATTTCACCACTTAAAGAGAGAGATACACGCTCCAAACAGCCTCATCCTGGTGTAGGAAAAATAACTCGCAAAGCAAGAGAGCTAGGACTGGATAGTGGCCCAGACCAGTGTTAGGGGTTTTATTTGCAAGTCAATGAGCCAAATGGGCGATCGGGCTCGTTGTGCTTCGTTCTGCAAGCAAGGTTATTATTATCACCGCCTATTGCTCCACTGAACAATTTCACTGAAAAGGAAGACTAGTAGCCGTGTGTGCGCGCACTGTGCCATACAGGACGTGCTGCTACGTGCCCACTTCCAAAACGACTTTATTTACAAAGCGATTACCAAGCTATCTATCTGTTTTCCTTTTGCAGCAGCAGCAGCCTTACTCAGCCCTCGAATTTCTTAATTACAAACCCGTTTGCTTCTAAATCAACCCCAAACCGTCAGGCAAGAGCCCGGAGGGAGGCTGTGCAAGTTTGCACACACCCCCACCTCCTGGATCAAGGGCAACAGCAGAAGCAAGTAACTGTGTATGTGCAAAAAGGTGGATCTGGGGACGAGGATCGCTGAGTTTGTTTACAGAGCAGGGACGCCTCAGCTCGGATGCCAAAGCTACCAAGAGCTGCAAACGCAAACTTAGCAGAAGCACACGTACTCCCGGAGCGTGGAGCAGGCCGTAAAGTGCGGAGCGGATTCCAGAACCCCGGGAGTGGAGCCGCCCCGGCCTGTGAGCGCGCTCGGTCCACCTGCAGCCGCTGCCGCTCCCCGCCCCCAACCCCTGTCCTTGAAAAGAGTGGAGGTGCGGAGCGGGGGTGAGGGGTGGGGAGTTAAAGGGTGCATCCACACTAAGAAAAATACCTCAGTTAGGTGTACGTGCTGCCTGTATATAAAAAAAAACAAAACCACAAACACAAACACAAAGGCGCGGCTCAGGAAAGCGCGCTCAGAGGACAGGACACGATCGGCCCAGGGCTTTAAAAATCTAACTCGGGAAAGCATAGCCATTCTTCGTAGGTTGGGAAGAGTTTGGCACCTAAGAAAACTCTGCAGGGCAGGGAGGCTGAGCGAACCCCTTTTTCCTGTAGAGGGCAGGGCAGATCACTAGGTAAGCCGGGTGAGCGAGCTGGGGGTGGGGAGATCTAGCCAGAAGGAGGTGGGGAGTGCTCCTTGCTCCTCTCCTGTAGATGCTTCCGTGCACTGGGTGGCCGGGAGGACTAGCTCCGTGTCCCTGAGGTGGCAGGCACAACCTCGCCTTTGGGAGCCAGAAAGCCACTTCGGTCCGGAGACCTGCTGGGCGGCGCCGGGGCGCGCAGCCGCTGCGCACGTGCAGCGCGGACTCGCGGACGCGGCAGAGGACCCGATCCAGGGTGCTGATGTTCCGGGATCCGTGTGTTTGCGCTTGCCGCCGGGGAGGCTGTCGCTCCGCCCTTCCTGAGATCCTTATATTAACAGTGGCCAAAGCCCGGAGAAACACAGCTCATTGTTGGCAGCTGCCTGGCGGTCTTGCGGAGCGGCTAGGGCAGCGGAGGAAAAGAAAAGGGAACGGCTCGGAATTTGCTCCAGCGGCTGCTGCAAGACCTCGGCGCCAACCTCGCACCGGCGAGCGCCTCACAGCCCATCGGCTGTCCCTCTATGTGCTGCTGAGCCGGTCCTGGACTCGACGAGCCCGCCTTCGGTGTTCCGAGCAGAAATCGCAAAGACGGAAGGTGAGCGCGGCGGGCGAAGCTAGCCAGGGCTGCTGCCAGCCTAGTCCTCCGAGGGCAGGGCTGGCTCCGGGGACAAGCGTGAGGCGGAGCTGGGGAATAACAACAGGATGTGCAACCACAGGGTGAGGAGGGCTGATTGAATGCCTGAAGTTCGCGGCCCGGCTCCGGGGCACTTCCTTTATTAGGCCACTTCAGGGAACCCAGGGGGGTGTGGGCTCCGGTCCCCCTCCCCCCGCCACACTTTCCCGGATCCTAGGGGAAGGGGCAGGTCGCTCAGCGCCAGGCTGTGCGGGTCCGGCAGGCAGCAGGTCCGCCGAGGTAGCGAGCTCGGGTGCACGGGCTGCTGGTGGGCTCTCTCGGGGGTGGTGGTCTGCAGCTTGAGACGTGCTCGCGGGTACGGGGGGCTACAGAAGTGGGGTGCGCTCTGGTGGGCGACACGTGTGGCGCGGGTCTCAGCGTCTGCTCGTTTCGCTTTCAGGACTGGAAATGGCAGACCATATGATGGCCATGAACCACGGGCGCTTCCCCGACGGCACCAACGGGCTGCACCACCACCCTGCCCACCGCATGGGCATGGGGCAGTTCCCGAGCCCGCATCATCACCAGCAGCAGCAGCCCCAGCACGCCTTCAACGCCCTCATGGGCGAGCACATACACTACGGCGCGGGCAACATGAATGCCACGAGCGGCATCAGGCACGCCATGGGGCCGGGGACTGTGAACGGGGGGCACCCCCCGAGCGCTCTGGCCCCGGCCGCCAGGTTTAACAACTCCCAGTTCATGGGTCCCCCGGTGGCCAGCCAGGGAGGCTCCCTGCCGGCCAGCATGCAGCTGCAGAAGCTCAACAACCAGTATTTCAACCATCACCCCTACCCCCACAACCACTACATGCCGGATTTGCACCCCACTGCAGGCCACCAGATGAACGGGACAAACCAGCACTTCCGAGATTGCAACCCCAAGCACAGCGGAGGCAGCAGCACCCCTGGCGGTGCGGGTGGCAGCGGCACCCCCGGCGGCTCCGGCGGCACCTCGGGCGGCGCGGGTGGCAGCAGCGCGGGCGGCAGCGGCGGTGGCAGCACCATGCCCGCCTCGGTGGCTCACGTCCCCGCGGCAATGCTGCCGCCCAATGTCATAGACACTGATTTCATCGACGAGGAAGTGCTTATGTCCTTAGTGATAGAAATGGGTTTGGACCGCATCAAGGAGCTGCCCGAACTCTGGCTGGGCCAAAATGAGTTTGATTTTATGACGGACTTCGTGTGCAAGCAGCAGCCCAGCAGAGTCAGCTGTTGACTCGGTTAACCTCGCAGGCGGAAAGAAATCACCCTCCCCACCCCACCCCCACCCCCAACTTCTTCGGTGTGAATTAAAAAAAAAACAAAAAAACAAACATTCCCTTAGACGCAGTATCTCGCTTTTCAGATCCTGAAAGGGTTGAGAACCTGGAAACAAAGTAAACTATAAACTTGTACAAATTGGTTTAAAAAAAAAAAAGATTGCTGCCACTTTTTCCTATTCTTGTTTCGTTTTTTGTAGCCTTGACATTCACCTCCCTTATGTAGTTGAAATATCTAGCTAACTTGGTCTTTTTTGTTGTTTGTTTTTACTCCTTTATTTCCTCACTTTCTCCCGTGCTCAACTGTTAGATATTAAGCTTGGCAAACTGCTTAATCTTGTGGATTTTGTAGATGGTTTCAAATGACTGCGCTGCGTTCAGATTCATGAGTGAAAGGAAACATTGCATTTGTTGGCTGCATGATCTTTGAAGGGCAGATATTACTGCACAAACTGCCATCTCGCTTCATTTTTTTTAACTATGCATTCGAGTACAGACTTAAGTTTTCAAATATGCTAAACTGGAAGATTAAACATGTGGGCCAAACCGTTCTGGATCAGGAAAAGTCATACCGTTCACTTTCAAGTTGGCTGTCTCCCCTCCCCCATATGTACAGACAATAATAGGGTGTGGAATGTCGTCAGTGGCAAACATTTCACAGATTTTTATTTTGTTTCTGTCTTCAACATTTTTGACACTGTGCTAATAGTTATATTCAGTACATGAAAAGATACTACTGTGTTGAAAGCTTTTTAGGAAATTTTGACAGTATTTTTGTACAAAACATTTTTTTGAGAAAATACTTGTTAATTTATTCTATTTTAATTTGCCAATGTCAATAAAAAGTTAAGAAATAAACTTGTTTTCTAAAAGTCAGTCATTTGGGGGGGGTTGTCTTTACATTCCACTTGTTATTGCGAGTAAGCTTTCAAAGGATAATAAGTTTCAGGACACTAAAACAGGTCACCGTGAGCTTAAGGGAAAGCAGGATTTAGGATAATTGACATAATGCTGCTGGTTACCTTTGTAGCATGCCTCTTGGTGTGGTTTAATCAAAGGCTGAGAAGTTGTCACAGTGTTTTTGTTGTTGTTTCTTTGCTGTTGTTTCCATTTCCAGTGCTCCTTGGCTAGGAAGGCTAGCAATATTTAATCTTTCTCACTGCGTGGGGGTGGGGGGAGAAAACTGTTTTTGATTCAACTACTTAAAAGGACATGGACTAGAATATTATACTGAGTGATTGATGGGGTGGCATTAAATATAAATTACCTTTATTTCAAGTGATGAATTTTATTTCTGAGCAAAGGCGCTAAGGATAGACACATCTGCCAGCTTAACCTCAAATAGATTCTGACTGGTTTGCAGTTCTGGGTGCAAGAGGGGGGTGGAAACCTACCTTGAGGCTTCCAATAATATTTAAGTTTTGCTCCGAGGTTGACTCAAAGGTCAAATTACAACCTTCATAACATGTTCCCTCCCAAGCGTGCCCCATTTTCCAGAATTCTGAGCTGCCGCTGTCCCATGCATTAGGTGCCAGGGACCTCAGTATAAAATGAGTTTAACAGCCTGGGTGAGCTGAGTCTTTAAGCAGACCAAACCCACATTCAGTGGGTGTCAGGGATAGCCTTACATAATCAAGCAGAAGAGAAAGAAAGTGTCAGAGCATCCCAGGTGAGAGAGGAGTTAGGTTGTTGTTGCCTGTCATGTTTTCACGCTTTCAAGAGCAGCATACCCTCAGCCAAGAACAGAGACTCCCACTGACCCTATGGAGAGACCAAGGAAATGCAGGCCAAGAAGGTCTTACAGCAAACCTTGCTTCAAAAGAGCGGTCCCTTTTTGTGCTTTGAATCTGATCCTAAAGCCCATGTTTGCAGTCAGAACAAGCAGGTAGGGCTGCCCTGGAATCTGGCACATAGGCTGACTGAGAAGGACTCCGAGTGGCTCGACTCTGTTAAGTTCTATTTCCAAGCAGGACAGGTAAAATTAAGATGCATAGTGCACTGGGCTTTTTATAACTCTATAATTGACACCATCCTATTAATAATTGTGTTCTATGAAATCACGCAAAGCTCATTCACCCCAATTTTCAAACAACCCCATTTCTCCAAGAGTTAAAGCTGAAGTTCTCTTTAGCTACGGCATGTCAATATTGCATCTGCAATCCGGCAGTAAATCTTCCTAGCCAAGCATTTTTCACAGTAAGTTTTTCTTTCCTTTTTTCTTTTCTTCCCCCCTCTCCCAGGCTCAAGTGAAAAAAAAAAAAAAGTTTGCATACAGCAAATACTGGTTTGTTCTCCCAGGGAGTGTGTGTGTGTGTGTGTGTGTGTGTGTGTGTGTGTGTGTGTGTGTGTGTGTGTGTCATGAAGAGGCAAGCAAAGAATTGTCATACCACCCCGATTCACCATTTATTCTGCCAGGGAATAAGCCATAACACCTGCTCTGTCATTAAATCGCTCCTGCTGCTCCAATGCCGGACACGTATGTAGAGATGCAGAGCTCAAGGAACTATTATTAGAACTTGGACCCATCCCTGTTAGAACAGAGGACTCAGAGAGCTGGCTAAAAGCACAATTTGTCCTCAGTGCAAATACAAACTCCCCTCCCCCACCCACCATCTCTATTTCATTAAAACTCTCTTGATCAACAATTGAGCAGATCCTACGTGATATCTGCAGGTCGCTTTAGGCAGAGAAAAATAAGCCCTTGTTTAAACAACCTGATTAATGAAACCTGTACAGTGACCTAGATCACCCGGCTCCTGGCAGACATTTGCAAAACCTTCTGTGGTCTTGCTTCCTACTAAGTTGCTGAGGGCATATGGGGAAATTTGACCTCTGTACCTTGGCTGTTTGTCAGAAAGTTCTAACGTGGTACAAGAGGGCCTCTGTTCTTTAGGTTCTGCTCACAAACAGACACTGCACGCTTGATTTTCAAGACGAGATCAGTGATAAGCACAGCCCCATTGACACACAACAGAGGAATATGTCTGCGTGAATATAATCGTGCTGCTCTGCCGGGTGCTTGCTAAAATCCCGGTGGCAGCATCTTTGTGGCTGATAAAGACGTTAGAGCCCTGGATAGGTCTTTGAAGAACAGTTGCCTAATCACCACTGTTTATGGGGTGCTAGGCTAGAGCACTTGTTCCAGGAGGCTGACATCTATTGTGAAGTTTACGGTCTCTGTGACTTTTACTACTGTAAACGCCTGGGATGGCTATAAATTGATGTCAACATTAAAGGCCAGATCCTTTAGAGCAAAATATTAATCCACTAATCTATTATGGGTGGCTGGCTTTCAAATACAAACTTTGCAGCTCTGGATCATTAGGTGTTTTCGCCCCCTTGTGGAATTTATTCAGAAGGTTAAAGGAAAGCGCCTCTCTGGAGAGGTTTTTTTTTTTTCTTCGTTGCTGAAGACTTTGGTTTTTTTTTTTTTTTTTTTTTTTTTTTTTTTCCCTTGAGCAAATATTCCATGTTTGTTCAACCATTTTTTTTTTTTTAAATCAACAGGACTGGAGATTAAGCACTCTTTATAAAAATAAGAGTATCTTACCTACCTGTGGTTAAAGGTGCATAATTTGAGATTGGCTTCCTCTTTGGAAATATACACTGGCTTAGGGATTTTCCTTTTGAAAGAGCAAGGAATGGAGGTTTGGGCCAATGCTTTAGCGTATCAGATGTGGGGATGGCAAACATCTGAAGCCCCACAACAGGACTGCTGGTTTGTATATGAGGGTCAAGAAGACTATACTCAGTTGGGGTGAGGTTGAAGACATGGTGGGAAATATTCAGGAATGCAGAATGCAATTATGCACGTTGGAATGTGACCTAGCCACTGGCTCTAATCTAGTGAAAAGGACCACGGGAACTCTAATGAGAATAAATGTTGCTGTCTAATTGAGTCAGGAAAATTTACTTCAACATAAACCTGGCAGATAACATTGTCTCCAAAAGAATAAATGGAGAACTTGGAGAATGTAGGCTAGCAGCCACTGGCCATTTTTTTTTTCTGTTATGTTTTGTTTTTGCTTGCATAAAGGGACTATTTCCTGTAGCTTCAGAGATGGTATTTACCAGCTCAGTGTTATACCACTATCGGCAAAATCTACGTTCCCAGACAGGCTGAGGCAAACCTCAGCAAGAGAACACCAAACAGCACATCAAAGGCCTGAGCCAATGAAACCCTATTCGCACGTGTTGTGTTTGTCTTCCCCCCCCCCCCCTTAAACAGAAGGGACAATGGCAGTGTCTGAATTTTAATTGCAGTGGACTGGCTTAAATTACTTGACCTATTTTTTTTTTTATGCAGCAAGAACAGAAATGATTTTTTTTTTTTTTACTGATAGCCACTTATTGGAAAGGGAAATATTAGAACATTTTCCTCAAGCAGTAAGCTGCCGATAAATAATTTAGCTTGCTTTACAGCACATGAGACCCACCTATATTTTGGGGGGGGGGACTATTAAGATGCCAGAAAGAAAGAAATTTCTCTTCAAAGGGTGGGAATGCTAAGTTTTGCTAAATAAGGGGCTTTAAATAGTTCAGGTGCCTTGGGTTTGAATTTCTATTATGTTTAGCTGTTTATAGGCTTGAAATAAGCTAAGAAAACTAGGGGGCTGTGTGAACCTAGAGAAGGAGATCCTATCAGGCCTCCTTCCTTCCACACTTCTATAAATAAACAGTGCCTTTTGAGTGCATTGATCCTAATCAGGTCCCCCCCTCCCCAAGATAAGCACAAATGTTAAAAGCAACCCAGAAATGTCAGAAGCCTGGGTAATGGTGTGCTTCCAGAGAATTCTGCTTGGCTAGCCCAGGACCTGTGAACGGCCCATGGCAGATCACAGATGAGTGATGGGTCCTGCTGCTTCCTGTTGGTACTGTTGGTTTAGGCTGACCTGATCTGAGCGATTAGCGAAGCCGCTGTCCATCATGGGGTGAAGGTTGAATATCTTGAGTCACAGGTTTCTTGGCATTTTTCCAGAGTACCCCAGGCATGCTCATCACTAAAAGCCTTCCCTCTCTTCCCTTCACTGTAGAATAATTAGTTGGTGACACGGGGTTGCAGAACTAAGCCGGGAGGGAGTCTGTGTCTCCGGAGGCAGCAGCCAGGTAACGTTAGCTGGTACCATCACCGGTTACAGACACAGAAGGCTTAAGGAACCCTCTCTTGGCCTGGAAAGCTGTGTAGAAAATAAAATGTAGGCTGAGGGGAAACTCAAGCTAATATAAAATAACAATAATGTTAATAATAAAGAAGCTAACTACAAGATGTAGATGAACGCATGAAGGACAGTCACAGCCAAGTGGGTGGGTCATGGCTACTTGAGCCCCCTCTCATTGTGTCTGCTATGGACCTGGCGGCTGGCACCTTTAATCCCCAAACCTGAGAGACAGAAGCAGGAAGATCTCTGAGTTTGGAGCCAGCCTAGTCTACAAGACTTTCTCAAAGTTTTCTTGGATGATGGGACACCGATTTTTAAGACGGCAAGAATCACACTGTTTAGGTTGCCTGGGACCAAATCTATCAAGTTCTAAGACAGTCAAAACTACACAGAGAAACCCTGTCTGGAAAAAAACCAAAACATTAGTTGTCCACAAAGAGTATTTCTATCCATTCATTGGTATTGCTATTTCTTGCAACGTGTAGTTTTGGACTTGGTTTGCAACCCCCCCCCCCACCCTACCCCAATGCACACAGGATTAAGCTGTGAAGCCAAACCTTTAGGCTGCCAGGCAAGCACCGCCCTGCTGTAGTTATTTTGCAAAGCTCTGTGACAAAGGTTGACTGAGACGTCCCTTCCAGGGTTCTCTCTCCATGTGACTGCGCTGCCTCTCCAGTGCCTAAGATAACCATCCTGAGGTTCTGAGATCCCTGTGTTGACAGGGATCGGTTCTTAGAACCCCTCTAAGGGGTAAGTCATGAAAGAAAGAAAGAAAAAAGCAGTAACATGAAAAAGAATTCCACACGGGTTATGAAAAATATTTAAATAAATAGGTTAGTAAAACAAAATAAAGGGAAGTCTCCATTGTGTTTTTTTTGGGGGGGTGGTTTTTGGTTTTGTTTGTTTGTTTGTTTGTTTGTTTGTTTTTCAGATTTTACTCGGGCAGTGGGATGTGGGCTTTAAGAGGGCAAAAAGAACGCTCTTTAGGCTTCATAGGACTGAATCAGAGAGAACAATCATAACCGATCTCGTCCTTGACACTGAGTTTCTTGTGGCTGGCTCAGTTGAGTGCGTACTGTGCTTCAGAAATTGGAAGAAGGCGCCTCACGCGTGCACACTTCTCTAATACAGCGGTCCCGCAAAACCCGTATCATCCCAACGTAAGTTAAGAATGTGGCATTCAGAAAAGAAGCGATTTGCTCCAGGGCGTGGGAGGCTGCGGTGGGACTTGGAGATGGTGCTTACACAGCACTCTTGAGATAAGCCAAGACGTCTTAAGATGGCACCGACTGCACAGGAGAAAAAGCTCTATATTAGCCGTTCTCAACCCGTGAGTTTCAACCCTTTCACGGGAATCTCCTAAGAAAACCCTTAGAAAACGCAGATATTTACATTACGGTTCAGAATACTAGCAAAATTAAAGTTAGGAAGGAACAACAAAATCATATTAAGGTTGGGAATGACCACAACATGAGGAACTGTATGAAGAGGTCCCATTATTAGAAAGGGTGAGGACCCCTGCTTTACATGGTCCTCAGCTATAAAGCGCACGGCTATAAAACAACTACAGATGTGTCTGCCCATTCGATTACACATTTGACCTTTTAGGAGTCTCAAGATATGGCTGTACACGTTTCCAGACCCAGTCAAACTATTCTGCAAGGTACATGTGACTCTGAAAGAACACGGACTGTCTAGTGTAAACCTTGTTTCACAGTTTTAACCTTGCTAGAACTTCAAGTACGATCAAAGCGAAGTACAATAGGTTGTAATTTTGTTTCCCTTTTTACTGAATTCCATGTTGCTGAATGCGGCCCCCTTTCCAAATTAAGCTAATGTCTGGGGTTTGCCAATTCTAGAACCCGATGAATAAAAATGTTTGTGGTTAAGTTCTCCCAGGTTGAGAAAAAAAATGACCACTTTGTAACTTGCCCCAGTGGCTGATAACAATTATACCTGAGTATTGATTATAATTCTCAGAATGATATTGTGTAAGAAAATGAATCTCTCAAGACACAAGAAATGGCCACACCATTAATCCCAGCACTTGGTAGTAGAGGCAGGCAGATCTCTATAAATTTGAGGCCAGCCTGGTCTTCAGAGGTAGGCCCAGGACAGCCAGGACTACACAGAGACTCCTTGTCTTGGAAAAGAAAACTAGTGGAGATGTAGCATTCCGTCAGTTTACACTTACATGATCTTCTTGGACATACCCACACTGTCTGCTATAAGGGTGGCCCACTGGCTCTCTTGCTCTCTTCTGCCACATGAAGGGTTCTTCTATTAATAGTTGTAGTGAAATGAATAGTAGACCAGGATTAAAAAACATGGGCCTTACTCTGCAACTAAATAGCGGTGTAATTTAATCACTGCTGGCTTAAGTTTCTCCATCAGTGAAATGAAGATGTTTAATTAATATAACGTGTATCCAAATTCTCATGAAAGAAGCATTGGCCTACTCCTATCGTTTTTCTTCCTGTGGAAAGATGGACTACGAGGTGCTGCTTCAAACCCTGTTACAGCGTTTCTTGCTTTTCTGTTTCCAAGGTAAATGGGAGCCTGGCGATGGGCCACGGACTTGATTCAGCTGGGCTGATGCTCTGAGCGCTGAAGTCATCTCTGTAAACGTTCCCTACATTGTCATAATAACATTATACTGTTGTTGTCGTCTGCTGAGATTTACTGGCCTTCAAACAAATATCCAAACCTTACCAGCCATGAAGGATTTCTTGTGCACAACACTTTTAATGTTTTAAGTGACTACGAGACAGCCATTGCCAGTACAGTAGTTCCAATTATGTGTGCTACAATTTTTAACCAACTCTTCATTTCAAGTTCTGCCTCACATACTCCCTTACATATTAATAATTTGGTTACTCGGGACTTAGAAATAAAAGGCATTCAATCAATAGTGGGGCTCTGACTTCTTCAAACAACTCCCCCTGATCCACGATTATCATCACCATCACTTTTATTGTTATTTAATTCCTCAGAAAGAAAATTCTATAATTGAAGCTAACTCAGAAGAAGCAAAGCAAAACTGTGAGTTTTAAGCAGGAAAGAGCTAACAGTCTATATCTGTTTGTCTAGTTTCTCTTATCCAACTTCCCACCAACATAGGCCTCCATATAGCCTCAGTTACTTGGATAGATGACAGACTGATATGTTAAAACTAGTTACACAAAAGGAACTGTGCATCATGTGTGTAACTATCCAGGAAATGACTCTTGATTTTACATGCTAAAGTGATGCTTCTAGTACATGGAAGCATTTCACTAACTGGCCACCAGGTGGCGCTAAGGTCCTATCAATTTTATTAGCACTTCCTTCTGAGCAGCTACCAAGACTAGATTGACACTTGCTTCAAGAATGTATCTCCACCCGATTTGTTTTTAGTGAACCATAACAAATTCGGTATGACCTACCATAAACTTCAAAACAGAACCAAGTCAAAGATGCCTGCACACACCCTTCCCCACCATCACTTCTCGCTACAGTCCACCAAAATTAGAATTCACTGAAGGTGGCCTTTTCCTAGGGGCTTCTTCCTTTTTGAAATATTCTCTTCCTGACTTCCTTTCACTCAAGCGCCAGTGGCTCAATTTGATGCCCTGCTAGGAACATTTTTATCTTAAGAAAGACTGACTGAACAGGAAGAAAGTTTGAATGGCAGGACTTAGTGTATTAGTCCAAAAATAAGTATTGGAAAGCGTTTGTGCCTCCCTCTACCTTTGTCTGGTCCTAAAATCACACCTGTTTCTTCTCTCATCCTGCAAGCCAGCCAGCTCCAAGGTCAGTTTTGCTCCTCTGCTAGGTCTTAGATATGGATATTGATTCCCGTTTCACCACCAGCCAGTTCCTCCATTACTCAAGGTTCGGTGATTTTCATCTGTTGTCCCTCTGCCTAAATCGAGTGCTCCTCCCCAAGATTCAAGAGACCTTGGTCAGACTTCGTCCTGCAAGTGAACAGATCCTGGACACTACTTTCTTTTCCCCCATGGAACTTAAAGCTCTTCAACCTTACTCCAGTTTGCCCCTTGGTCCTTGGTGTGCGTGCGTGTGTGTGTGTGTGTGTGTGTGTGTGTGTGTTGACAAATCATTTGGCATTCATCTCATCAGATGATGGCATGATATGGTGTCTTAGCTAGGGTTTTACTGCTGTGAACAGACACCATGACCAAGGCAAGTCTTATAAAAAACAACATTTAATTGGGGCTGGCTTACAGGTTCAGAGGTTCAGTCCATTATCATCAAGGTGGGAGCATGGCAGTATCCAGGCAGGCATGGCGCAGGAGGAGCTGAGAGTTCTATGTCTTCATCCAAAGGCTGCTAGTGGAAGACTGACTTCCAGGCAACTAGGGTGAGGATCTTATACCCACACCTACAGTGACACACCCATTCCAACCAGGTCACACCTATTCCAACAAGGCCACACCTTCAGATGGTGCCACTCCCTGGTCCAAGAATATACAAACCATTACATATGGCTTCCACAGACTTGGGGTTTCACTCTCTTGAGTTTTCTACCACGTGACTTGCCAGGCCCACTCAGAAGAGACCGCACAGTTCCCTTCAGCTTCTCTAAGGACACACGCCTTTAGAGCCCTGAGCTTCAGTGGAAGTCCCACTACCTTGAGGCTGTCAGGCTGTGAGGAAGTCAGGTTACATGGAAAGGCCACGTGGAGTTGCTCCTGCCACCAACACCCACGGAGGTTCCCAGTCGGTGACCTGTGTGAGCCTTCATACGTGAATGAAGATGACTGCCAGCACTTCCCGTCTCAGCTACTGAATTAGCCTCCAACGCTGCGCCTTCCCAGCTCAGACATCATGTGGCAGAGAGAAGTGTGAATCTTTACTTCCTCCCCATTTATAATCCACAGAATTGGCGAGCATGGCAAAAACCATAGTTTGAAGAATCAGTTGGTAAATGCCAGGAGCAACGCTCTCCATGGTTTCTCTTAAAATAAATTTTCCAATTAGAATGTGTTTTGGGTTACTGTCCTTAATTCGACATACAAGCTCTATGAGAGCAGGCCTCTTTGGTTTTGTTCATTGCACATCAGCCTAGAGAAAGCTAACACATTGTACTGGCTAGTTTTGTGTCAACTTGACACAGCTGGAGTTATCACAGAGAAAGGAGCTTCAGTTGAGGAAATGCCTCCATGAGATCCAACTGTAAGGCATTTTCTCAATTAGTGATCAAGGGGGAAAGGCCCCTTGTGGGTGGGACCATCTCTGGGCTGGTGGTCTTGGTTCTATAAGAAAGCAGGCTGAGCAAGCCAGGTGAGGCAAGCCAGTAAAGAACATCCCTCCATGGCCTCTGCATCAGCTCCTGCTTCCTGACCTGCTTGAGTTCCAGTCCTGACTTCCTTGGTGATGAACAGCAATATGGAAGTGTAAGCCGAATAAACCCTTTCCTCCCCAACTTGCTTCTTGGTCATGATGTTTGTGCAGGAATAGAAACCCTGACTAAGACACACATGGTAGATGCTTGGTAAATATTTACTGTTAAATTGACTTTTTTAATAATTGAAATCATTGACTAAGAATCAATGATTTTCCCCCATGCTGCATTTTTATTCTCTCTATGGCATCCCTGCTGTCTTTGTTCAGAAATTCCTCATTTCTCCCTAAATGTGGTCTGAACAGATACTGACCACATACGTCAGAAGGTGAGAAGGTAAGAAAAAAATGTGGTCCTTTAGCTCAGGCCAATGAAATGGATCTGATTAGCCATGCTCATACCACAGTAGAGAGAGTGAGCAGGCTGCACCCCGAACCAGCGCCTCGCAGGACTTAAGAATGGAAGGTAGTCCGTGACAGACCAAGAAAGTTGTAGGAGAGAGAAATGATCTAAAGAAACTGTATTTGAGCTGGGAGCACGGACTCTTACTGAAGAGCAGAGGAACCGGTTGGCTGATGTCAACAGACCATGGCACTATGACCAGATCAAAGCCAAACTAAAGGTTCATACTCTAAACATTGGGAGAGAAGGGAGACAGAGGAGAGGCATCTGTATTTCACAAAGCTCCATCTATTTCAGTCCCCATTCGAACCACAGACCTTGTGAGGCACCCGTAGAACTTTCTTTACTAATACGAGTGGCCTTGGAACTCTGTTTCAGAACGCTGCTTTGATTAGACACCGTTTCCTCTGCCCAATAGGCATGGCCCACCCTCAACCCCATAGTCGAAGAACCCTTCACCAAAGATTTACTCTGAGAAGGCTTCTCCCATAATTTCCTCCTTCACAACACTACTGGAATTAAAAATACCTTTATTACCCATACGTTACACAGAACTTCTTCGACTTTGTAATTCACCCCCATGATAGAAATTTTTAGCTGTAATTTATGATTACTCTGATTCTGTTTATACTCACTCTGTTATCTATTCTTAGTCAATGAAAGGGCTGCCATTGATTGGTTAATTCCTAACTTAATGATGTTGGCAGGATCACCGATGATTTTAATCACCTCTCTATAGGGCTCTCCTCAGTGTTGACCCAAACTTCAGCTAGTGGTGGGTACAGTTAGCCAACCTTCCATGACGTGAGCCAGAGAAGAGCTTTTGTAAGCGGAACCATCCCTCCCTGTATCAGGTGCCACACCCATTTCTGAAACAAGCTCTGGGGCAGGGTTATCTTAACCTACCTACAACAGAACAGTCAACAGTAGACAATCTCTTTCTGAAAGTTTGGCTTGAAAGCATAGATTCCTTTATTTTAAAACCCAAAACTGAATAAGAGCTATTTTTAAAATAGTTTTTATATTTTCAAAGCATCTTCATATAAGAAAGATTTATAGTTAATAGAATTATGTTATAAATCACTTAATGTAGGTTTATTTGAAAAAATTAAAGTGTCTTTCTATAAAATGACATTTGTTAATATGAATAAATATCCTCCTTAAAAGAAGAATATGGTCATTATGTCTTCATTTTAAAACCCTTCAAAAAGTCCCTTGTTAAGATGATTAATAAATAATTTCACTGAACTAAGGAAATCATGTATGCATTGGCAGGTGATTAATCTCAGTGCAACGTGAACAGAATCTAGTGTTTATATCTAGTATTTATGAGTAAATTACCAGTAGCTATATGTTCTATTTCCTTCATAAAGCACGTTGGTAAATACAGCAAAGCAAAAATAGATGATTAAGTCAGACAAGATCGCAATAGAAGAAATAAGAAATACCTACAATGTGGTCACCTTATATATCCAAGACACACCTCTGTCTAAACTTTGACTGGCCTACTTCAACATTAAACACTCTTTCTCTACTGTAATCATGCATCCATGTGTGAAGATTCTTATAATCATATCTGAGAATCCTCATAAGTGTATCTGGCCCTTCTCCTCCCCAGCTGTGGCAATAGGCCCAACTAAAGTGGTCAGAATAACTTCCAATATGGTGATTGGTCCATTGATAGGGCATCATGCTAGAAGCACCCGTCCCTCTAAGTATTCAACTTGAGAGCAGATTATCAATAAACTAATCTGAAACTAAAGATGATGGGAAGACAGAAGAGCTCAGTGGGACACAGGCGACTCTACAGGAGCACCCTGGCTCCAGAGCCTTTCATGGTGAGGACGGAGGACTTCTGAGGCCGCACTGAAGTCCACAGGCTTCGCTCCAAAGCAATGTTACTCCTCAGCAGTCTGCCCTCCATGTCAGGGCTTGCTTCTGAGAAACTTCCAAGAAGAAGGACAACACCTATTAGAATATGCAAATTGGGACAATATAATAGGGACTTACAAGAAAAACCCACTAAATGCTTAATGCCACTTGAAAACTTGCCAGCATTATGATTTTCTGTCAGGCATTGTGGAGAACTTAGTGGAAAATAAGCTTTATTCTTAAGCAGCCCTTAGATTCACTGGAGACAAACAGCTTAAACGTTGTCTTCATACAGCTTAGTGATATATCAGATGAGGAAGGCTAAACGGAAGACAAATTATTAGGAGCTCAGTGACTCACAAACATTGAATAAATGAATGGACACATTAAATATATGAGTTGGGTTAGCCGCTTGAGACTAAGTCACACTTACCATGGCCATCTTTCTTTTGTTCAGTATTTCTCCCTGGAGCCCTGGAGATAGCCACTTGTCCCACGCTGTCAAGACTACCTCTCAAGACTGACTGTAGAGTGCACTAGGAATGGGGCATCCTGAGGTAGAGGAAATGAACTGAAAAAGCTACTCCTGTTCCCACCACAGAATAGGATGTTCTTCCATGTTTTGATGGGCAATTAGCATCCCTCTGGGGGTAAGAAACCCAACGTGGCTGCTCTCCAGAATCATCAGATGTGGCAGATGTGGACATGTGCAGGCAAGTCTGCACATACTCTGGGTATTTCCGAGAGCCCTGGGGGACCTCATCCCGAGTCCTAGGCTTTGCCATTCCTCTCTGAGGCCTATGTGTCAGCCCTAAACTCACTTCATGTATGTGCCTGATCTGCCTCACCAAGTTCAGCCTCATAGTGAGAGTGCAGCCCAAATGCAACGAGCTGAAGTGACCACAGGCAAGAACATGCGTCTCACACACTTAACTATAGCCTACCCTTCACAGCAAAACATGGGATGCTCAGCATAGACACACACAGCTGGGGTTGTTCCACGGGAGCAGCTCTTTCTCCATGAGCCACAGAGTTGCTGAAGTGGACTGGACAAGCCCCCACCTCACAGGTGACTTGTCAAGAAAGAGCGCTAACCTACTAGCTGCAGAAACTATAAACTGACACGTCCTTCACTAAGTTTACATCCATCCAGTGTCTCGTTGTCCCTAAATATACCTTACTTTATCTTCAGGTCATTCTGGGAGGTAGGGAAAAAAATAGATATCACTAAATCTTGCATTTCCAGATCAAAACACAGATGTTAAAGATTTACATGTTAGGAATAAGAGTAAAATTGAAATCTTACTCGAGTTTGCAGCCCTGTTGTTTTTTACATACACGATTTATGGAAGTCTATTCTATACTGGCAGTTAGGACAATTCTTTTTCCCAACAATTTCTATCCCACCCCCTTTATTGGGTCAACAATAAAGGAAAACATATTTTTAGTTATAGGAGCACATTAATTCAATAATGGTCAAATCAAGATGAACGAACAGGATGAGTCCGATTGCCTAGGTGACTCAAAAATGCTGCATTTGCATATAAATCTTGATTTGGAAAGCAGAAATGAGTGCAATTGACTGTATTCATTTTAAAAAACATATCTATTCTCTGATGCATTACACCCTGGCTGCAATTTCCCTTCCCTCCTCTCCTCCCAGACTCTCCCCCTCCTCTTCCCTCTCCCTTCAATCCCTCCGCCCTTCAGAAAAGGGCAGGCCTCCCATGGCTATCAACCACACATGGCATATCAGGTTGTAACAGGTCTAGGCACTTCCCTTCTTATTAAGGCTAGAAGAGGCAACCCAGTAGAAGGAAAAGGATTCTAAAAGCAGGCAACAGAGTCAGAGGAGTCCCACAAGACCAAGCTACACAACTGGAACGTATGTGACAGCATTCATTTTTGAACAAGTATGTTCTTTGTATGCTAAATAGCAAATATCTCTCATGCCTTCCCTTAGAGTACTGTTGGCAATCCTACAGTTAGTCCTCCAGATTACAAACTAGATTCTACCGGAATCTCTTTTCCTTTTCTGCTCTGCTGTCCTACATGGCACTCTATTCTTTCCTGAGATGCTCCATTTTTGATGTCTCTATCAGCCTGTCCTTTGTAGGATGGAGATGAGGGTGGCATGAAAATTGGTGGGAAAAGGAATTGGGCTGTCAGTTCCCACATTGTACCTTCAGCTCAAATGTGCTGTTTCCTCCATGTCTTCTGCCAGCATTTGGCAAACACCAGTTTGTTTGCTCTCCCTGTTACCAGTGAACTGAGGTCATCCCTGCACAGACATGATTTGTAAGGATTGTCCTGCTGGATAACTTGATTTTCTATTCTCTTGTCTACTCTTGTTTCTCCATATTTACATCTCATTGATTCTCAGGAATAATATCTGACTCAGCTGCACTCCAGCTGTTCAGGCAATGAAGATTCCGTTTCTTACGTAGCCTACTCCTGAACCTGAGATCCATCTCGGCAGCCTCCCTTATGGACAATATGACCTTGGCCAAGGCAAGTATCTGCGCACTGGCTTCATCTTCCTCCTCTACACAAAGGGGATAATTATAATTAATTGCCCTGCTTCTCTTTATACTTTGAAAAATCACTGTGGCTTCGTAGGCTGAATGGTACAATTCCTGGTGATGTATTTACACATAGTACCTAGAGGGTTTTGATAAATAGTTTGTCATCTAAATTTGCAGATGTTTGACAATGGGACCTGAGATGGTCACTTAGTTGGACCCTCATCTCTTGTGCTGTCCAATGATTGTATCATAGCCAAATTTCTCACTGGTGACGATTCATGCCAAAGGACACGAATGTTGTTGCTTCACTAGGACCTCCAAAGCCAGCCAGCTGTTTGTAATGCTGGAAAAGATGATGAGAAAATAGCAAAAGAAGACGGTCATTATCATTAGAAATGTTCAGCGATGAATAGCGAGTAGAATGTTGGATTGAGTAGCGTCTAGACTCTATTATGAGCAGGGTCCTGCCATATTTGCTCAATATGGAAAGGGGGAGGGGGGAGGCGACTGAAGCAATCATTTCAACAAGCTCTTCAGCAACACAAATATGGAAATGTGCAGGGGAAAACTATGAACTAAAGCAGTTTTGCAACTTGCAGGGTTCCAGATGGGTTCAGATGTTCCTCTCTCGAATGTTAAGCACCTGCTACACAAAGCAGTGTGTTAAGGCTGATCATGCTATTATTGTCCCATCCACTGAGGTTGTATTGAGCATATCAGAGTTAGTTTTTAAATTTTTTTATTGCTACATAAAAGACTAAGTACTTTTAACACTCTGGGGTTTAGACTTCATAGTTTTAACTGGGAAATGGTAAACAGATTGGATTATTTTGAAGGATCTAACATATCTGCTGAGTGTGGTATTATGACTCTATGAATGTCTACAACCTTTAATTTTCCCCATTTATGGATGTACCCTAAGAAAATAGCCTATAATATAAAAAATTATTTCTACATTAGAATATTTAAGTACAGCAGCTTTTAGGTTTAAAAAAAAAAACAAATCCTGTCTCCTACTTAACAATTTAAGAGTTGTTTAGTAAACTGATTTTAAACATAGCAGGGAAAAGTATATAACAATTTAAAATGATGTGTTCATGCATGTTCCTACGTGTGCACATATATGCGCATGGCAGAGACAGAGTCTCTCAATGAATCCAGATTCACAGTGATTGGCTGGACAGGCTAGACAGCAAGCTCCAGGAATCCTCCTGTCTCTACTTCCCCATTATCGAGATTGTAGGTATGTAACGCCATGCCTGTGGGTTCGGGGGTCTGAGAACCATTCATTATGCTTATGGCAAGGACTTTACTACTTGAGCCATCTGTCTAGCCCCTCAAAATGATATTTTAAAAAAATCTAATGAAATACTGTAACAAACATTTTTAAAGAGGTTCAAGATTAAAATGTATTATACTGTTTCAGATCAGTTATATATAAACACACACACACATATATATGCATGTACTAGCAAAAGCTTAAAAATAAATATTCTACAATATTTTGAGCATTGAATTAGTTTTTAAACGACAGTGTTTGAACACTTGCATTAAAATGTTATGGTTAATATATGTTCCATTAAAATAGCACATGGATTCTATATTTAGAATGACTTATGAAATTCTCAAAGAGTGAAAATATTTTTAAAAGAAAAAAAATGAAGAAAAATCGAAATATCCTATTATTTGCAAGACTCTGTCTTTCTAACAATATTCCTGGCAGATGAATATGTTCCAAATAAAGTAGTTAATAACTCAGTTTCAGAAAATAGATGTTGGCTACCTACTGCACCATGCTCTACAGCCACACAAACAATGTCTTTCACCCTTTTGTCTGCTACCTGTAATATCTGTTTATAACTTTGGATTTTTTCATAATTATTCAAACAAAAACTGACATAATGACAACAGGAACATTTCCAGATGCTGTCTGTTATTACCTAAGGTAGGTGTTCATTTACAAATAAGTACATCTTTAATTAGATACTGGCTATTTTGTATGTTAGGGATTGGAAGTCAAGCCAGACTTCGTGGTGCAGTTTATAGTCTAAAAGGGAGAGTTTTAATAGGGAGCCAATACTTATTTCACCCGAAACCAGATCAGTGTGTGTTAGCCAACTAAACTAACAGATAAGTCAGGCATAGAGCAATATACATCACGGCTCAGGAAACAAGTGTCTAGTATCATCATTAGCCACTGCCCCTTCTGCCCACTCACAGAGTCCGCTAGTAACTAGCCTCCTTCCACATGGGCAAGGTCATGTGACTATTTCTGTCCACTAAAATGCCAGCAAGGCCAGCATGTGCACTTCCAATCTGAGAAAGTGCTGCTTTCCTAATCTCTAACTGGGGCGGGGTGAGAGGGGGGCGGGGCGGGGGCGGGGTTGAGTATCACAGCTAGGTCACTGGGTCACCATATGGATAGCAGTTGCTCTGAAAAGTTTCCTGCACCTGCAGCAAACACTGCATGGACAATGAATAAATCTTTGTTGTGTTTATCCATAGAGGATTTGGGGTTATTTATTATGTGTGACAGTGTTAACCATGTTAGTCAAGGCTGCTACCATTATGGCACAGTCCCAGAGAGATGCACTCCCTAGCACTATATGTTGGCTTGCACCATCTTCTTCTCAAATGGCCACATGACATGCATGACTCTGAATGTCTTTCTCAATCTTATTTGTTCAACGTCTGGCCATTCTTCTCGGGATGTTAATATGGGCATCTTTCACTTTCTATCAGACCACAATCTGCTTATTTCTACATCTCTGTCTTATAAGACTCCCCTACTTCATGTAAAAATTGCAGTTTCCTGTCCAACATGAGGTTTTTTTGCTTCTCTTGAACCCCATCATCAAATCTAGTTTCCAAGCATAAAATAAAGAACATCGAAAGAAGCCACACACACACACAAAGACCTATCATGTTACAGCACAGAGCCAACCAGTTCCAGAACAGTGCCAGAGGAGAAGACGTGGGCATTCCACACGAATGTTCACAGCTATGTGTGCCCAGACCACAGCCCGTTCAGATGTTCCTCACTATCCGCATCCATAATCCATATGTTCATAGGTTAGGACCGGGACAGCCACCCTCCAACAACCATGCAGCTCCAAGAACCAGCAATATTTCCAACCTCAATGAGAATATATCAGGACCTACACAACCTTTCCTTCTTCATTATGGAGCATCCTAGTACTTGCATTAGTCTTTAAGAAACCAACCAACCCAAAGGCTTTCCCAATTTCCCATCTCCCAAGCCCAGCTAACAAAAGATGAGACAGTCATTTATCTGCACTGTTTCCTTTTCTGTCTGTGAGCGTATAAAGTCCATTTTTATATTATAACAGGTTTTATTTATTGAAGAGGATTTCCACTTTGAAAAACCCATCAGCATTCAGCTTACTGTTCTATCATGGACGGGACCTTTGAAACAGACCATTTTTGACTACTTTGTTCAAAGCTCTGTGTATCTCTTCTGATCAAGATTCCTGGCCATTTTGGAAAGTTAAGTCACATACTGTGGTTGAGTTAATTTTCTCCTGATATTGCTAAGCATTAAAATTGATATCTTTCTAAGAAAATCATATTTTGTTTATTGCTATCCTAGAATTTCCAGGGATACTTACGTTACTAAAGTTCTTGGTGATTTTGTGCCCCCGACCCGTGCCCTCACCCCATGCAAAAGCAAAAAGTTTATTTTCCGGTGCATCGGGGTCAACCCTCAACAGTCCCTCAAGGTGAGTGACTAGAAGGCGACCCTGAATGGCTATATCGAGCAGTTTGTATACTTTTAAGGGGCACAGGTTACATCAGCAAGGTTACAGTTCAAATTTATTGGCTAAGCATAATGACCTTTAAATCTATTGGCTAGCAAGCATGACATGCATTTGAACTCTGTCTGGGACTTTCCAGAGAGTTAGGTGACTATCAGTCAGTACATTCTTCGGTTTTCCTAAGAATTTTTACTCAAGAATGCTCCTGTGGGTGGAGAATGGAACTTGCCCTAGCCTTGACCCCAGGTGGGAGGGGGAAGCTCTAAGGAGGGTGTGGGACTGCAAAAAGCCCTTAGGGTCCCTCATTCCCCTCTTTTTCTTGTACAAGTTCCAATCCTGGAGTCAGGGGTCTTGGGTAACTCACATTCTTCAGGTCCTGTCCCCAGAGTCTCATATTGTTGGCGCAGGACCATCAGCTACACTGCTCCTATTCTCTCTTTTATGAAGGCTCTAAGCTTGTTCAATATGCAGGGCTCAAAGGTCAAAAATATCAGGAGAACAATTAGGGGTCCTAGCAAGGTGGATATGAGGGTGGTTAACCAAGGGGAGGAGTTAACTAAGACTTGAACCTGCCCTGGCTGTTCTCGTTCTCTCTTCCACTTGGCTAGCCCTGGTCTCATCTTGGCCATGCAATCCTTAACTACCCTGGAGTGGTCTCCTGTATGTGCTTCCTGATATTTCACACCCCAGGTAGCACAGAAAAAATGGTTGCCCCCCGCCCCGACATACACTGATGAGCCTGCTGCCGGCTTCTCCCATCTCAAGAACACGCATATATTGTGGTTTCTCTAAGGACATTCCTCAACTTCAGGTGTCACACCCTAAGTCTCACTCTCCAATGCCACTTCTGGGACATGGTTTAGATTCGCAAGCCCCTCGTCCCACACATTCGAGTAATCCCTTTCCCTGCACCTCTAGGGTGGGGATATCCCAGGAGTCAAGGCCTGCTGCTAACTTGCAGAGATCAAAGACAAGGTCTGGACCCCAGGTATAAAGCAGGTGTTCCACTGTAGTGGACCAAGCAACACCCCCAGTGGCTGAGAGTACTTGCCAAGTTACTTTGGTAGTATTGTGGGGGATGCTGAGACTCAGCGCCTGAAAGAAGATATACCATAGCCATCTCATGGTTTCTCTGGCCTTGGAGAAGGAGAGGTGATCTTGAACTTGAGGGCATTGCTCAGGTGTCTAGCTGCTATCCAGTTGGCATCAGGCACAGGTGCTGGTTTGACGTGAGTTGCGTGAGCCCAGACAATTACTCCATCCACTTTAACAGAGGTTGAGGTAATCAACAACACCAGGAATGGCCCTTTCCACCTGCATTATACAGGGCACTAAGTTTAGGCTACAATTCCTGGTGGCTGATCAGCAGGAGCCGACTGAGTCTTGCTATAACCTGTTTTCTGTGCTCATGGCAGGAGCAAACTGTCTGTGTGTTGATTGTCTTTCTCTGTGTTCTTGGGCTTGCTGACGTTATTTTTGAACATGGACAGACTGAATCTACCCCATTAAACGTCCTAGTTACCCACTGCAGGAAAGTGAGGGAAAGAGAAGAAAACTTGTCAGTAGTAAAGAAGGGCAAGTTAGTTACTCTCTGCTTCACCCATCTTCAGAGAAGGGTGGCCAACCGTAGGGACCTTTGACTTGCAGGTGATCAAAGCAGTAGAGGAAAGAGGCTTTAGACCGCGATCCTTGGGCACCCAGACCAAGTGCTCTGGAAAGATCTAGTGGAGGACCCCACCTCTTGGATGAAAACCTTTTTATCTCTGAGACTCTTGCAGGTCCTGGCCACGAAGAACCCCGCCCTAGAGACCAATGAGTCTGTAAGATTTTGTGTTCTTTAAGTGCATCCTAGAGTTGTTTTTTCATAAGCATTACTTACCAGTAATGGGGAAGAGAATGTTGAATGATCAACCAATGGAGTTTGAGGAAGCCTATCCATGAGAAGACCTAAGGACTTCCAACTATAGCCAAGATGGAGTAAGAGAGATAGTCAAAACTAATGGATAAAATACATTAAATAATGGATTCCTAGTTACTAAGTATCTAACAGTAAAGATGGGGGACAATCAGATAAAATGCTATGCTTGCCTCAGTTTCTACTCTTGGGACTTTTTAGGCCAAAGCACAAAGAAGGGAGCCAGGGACGTTATTGCAAACTCTCTATGCTGGGATATGAAACCAAGGTTTGAAGGGGGAGCAGCTGTGGCTAGAAGTCACAGGTCAGATGACTGGAGATTGCTGTTTGGAAAAAGCTGTCCAAAAGATTGGTGTTAACAACAGCAGGGACTCACTTACAGAAACTTAAACTTACAGAAATCTGTCTGCTTGCCTCTGCCTCACAAGTGCTAGAATTAAAGACATGTACCACCACATGACTATTAAAATATTTCATACCAAATTAAAAAAAAAAAACTACAATGATTAGCATCCAAGGTGTGCAGAAAGGCAAAAAAAAAAAAAAAAAAGTCTTAATGAAGAAAGTTAGTCAACTGAAAATAGACAACGTCATTTGTTGCTTTTCTATCTGATTAAAAGTTAAGATGTGAATGTCATAGACCTAACTCAAACTTCAAGTGATGAAAACTTTAGGGATAAGACAAAAACCACACTGATTGAATTAAGATAAAAATCAGATGTATCACAACAGTGTCAATATACGCAACAGTACTGAGCTACACACTGCAAATGGTGAAGCTGGGAAATTCTGTTATATGATTTTTTACCACGATGCAAAATTAAATAATAAATTAGAAATTACAGCAAAAAAAATAACACTGTACTTGAAGCCATGGCAACAGAAACCATCCAAATTAAAAACAGGAAGAAAAAAAATAGAGAAGATTGTGTCAGCCAGCAACGTCAAAATGTATAGTCTGAACGTGATGAGAAGAGAGGGTGACAGAATTTTCAAGGGGAAAATAATACCCAAATGTTTTCCAAATTCAGCAAAGACAATGAACCCACATATCCAAGACCCAAAAACCCAACACAGGAAATATCAGAAAATATAGCATGTTATACCATAGTCAGATTTTTATAAGCCACTGATAAAAAAACAAAAGCAAAGAAAAATTTCACATTATATAATGTGATAAAGCTAGTATAGTAGGTTTCTTGTAAGGGAAAAAAATACGAGTAAGAAGACACGTAAAGTAATATGCTTCATACACAGAGAGAAAAGAGCTATCAACCTAGAGTTTTATATCAAAGACAGCTTTCAAGAGCTGAGGTGACATAAAATCCTTCTTACACAATGTGTAGAACAAAAGGAAGATCGCTAACAGCTTTGCTTTACAGGAAACTGTTCAATCAAGAGCACAAGCGAAGGGAAGAAGACAATGGGAAAAATAAGATAAATGACAAGATAGCAGACTTACCCAGTTGTATTGTAATAAATTAAGTGTAAATTTTCATAATACAAATGGAAATTGATGAGACTACTCAAAAGAGAGAGACCAAGTAAAAAATTACAAGCTCCAGCTATATGCTGTGTGTAAGAAATGTTCTTCATGTATAAGCCTAAATATACATACATGTATATTGATTTACAAATGTATATACAAAATGATAAATATATATATCATAAAACCCCAATTAAAAGAAACATGCCTATATTAATGTCAGATACAATAGATTTCAAAGCAAGGAGTATTTTAAGGAAAGTTTTCCTTATATCATAAGGTTGAATGATAGGATTAAGAAAATCAAATATTTATGTCTCTATTAAGAAAATACATGGCACAAAAATAGATAAACAATAAGAAATGTAGACACATCAAATTTTGGTGAGAGATTTAAATATTCAGCACTTCATTGAAAAGGAAGATACCGCATCTATGAAGACAAAGTTTGTAAAGACAGAAACACAATATATTCAACTTGACTACACTGAGATTTACACAACGCTCCACATTGCAATAGCAGAATGTAGATGTTTATCAAGTGTACACAAAGCACCTATCAGGCAGGATAGGCTATAAACATTTATTTATTTTAAAGAATTCAAATCATATGCAAGAGGATATTTGACTTTAGAATTAAATTTTAATGTGCAAAAGATCTCTACAATTCATATATTTGGAGACCAAATAATATTTTTTTCTAGAACAAAACTATGAATAGTAGGGAATGCCTGCAGCCCCAGCAACAAGAGGACTGTGGGTTCAAGGCAATCCTAAACTACACAGGTAGACTCTGTCTCAAAAAGGGAGGAACAAATGAACGATCAAAGGAATGAAGAGACAAATAGTGAATTAGAAGAGAAACTGAAAGTCATTTGGAAAGAAAATGAAAATTGAATAGTTTTAAGTGTGTGAGATAGCTTGAAGCAAGGCATGGAGGAATTGAGAGCATCAGAAACCACTAACCTATGTGCAGGCAGCAGGACTCAGTGGCAGAGCCCTAGATAGCATTAGGCAGGCTCTAGACTCATTCTGTAGCACTTCATGAGAAAAAAAAAGGGGGCGGAAAATCTAAGTAACAGAAAATGGGAAGTTTATATCAAGACACAGTGAAGTTGAAATATAAAATCCACAAGTAAATCAATAAAATCTAAATTTGCTTCTTTGACTAGATCAGTGAATGTGCCAAGCCTTTAGCTATACCCATGGGTAAGAGAAAGAGAGAAATCAATAAATGAAATAGTTTCATACCTATAAACATTTAAATCCACAGTATAAAAAGCCCTTCCCCGTGCCTATGTTTTTACTAATGAAAATCTGCCAAACATCTAAGAAAGAGATAATACCAAAGCTCTATGATACTATTAGAGAAAGTTGAAAAAGAAATAATTCTACTAGCACTAACAAGTGACTTAGCAAAATTATGGAAGCAAAATCAGTATAGAAAACCTACTGGTGTTCTAGATACTAGAAACAATCACAAATTTTACAAAACAATGTGTTTTTTTAGGACATCAGCAGAAAAGCTAACACAACATGCGAGAAAAGTCTAAATGCAGACAGAGATAAAGATGTGAGGAGAGCAGGGAGTGCTGGCAGGGGTTAGCTGAACTGAAGCCAAGTCTATTGGAATGTAATACTTTGTAGGCTAATTAAATAACACAATTTTTGAAAAAGAAATTTGAAGCAAAGTATGCTGTATTATGGATAATGATGCTTCCATAGGCTATAGATCATGAAATAAAAATCCCAATGCCAGGCTTGGATACCTATCTGTGAAGCATTGATCAGGAAGGCCCCAAAGGACCACTGAAGACATGAGGCTATTGCCATAGATCTTGGCTGTGCACCTTAGCAAGAGGGCGAAATGCTATTGCTAACGACACCACACACTGTGGTTAAGGGACATACAGAAATCAACATGGAACTGATCTGAGAACGTCCTCCTCTGACAGCTTCACAGTGCTGGAAGAAGCTTTGCAAGTCACTGAGGAGAGAAAAGCCTGTAAGTGGCCTGACCCAGTGCTGCATGCCAAGCAAAACGTGCCCACTGTGCAACGGTGGTGTGAACAGTATGGGGTAACCAACCACTTTCCAGTTGAATTCCAGGCCCATACTATCTGAGGGATTTCATCTCTAGTACTTTAAACAAACAAACAAACAAACAAGGTGTCCAAGTGAGAAGCCTACAGATAGGCTGCTTTCAATCTTGGTCAGAGAACCTCATTTTAGAAGTGGTTAGTTGTTAATACAACTTATAACTAGTCAAAATGTTCAGAATAACTGACCACTGAGTTGTGGAGCCTAAGTAGGACATCTATATCACACCCTCCTCTCAAGGCTCAGGGACTATCATGGAAGAAGGGGCAGAAACAACTTACAAGAGCCAGAGAACAGGAAGGAGTGCTGGGAACCATGTCTTCTAGACCTGGCATGGCTATTCCACTCAGACTCACAGCAGACTGGTCACCTATATAAGGTCTGCACAAGATAGTGTCTGCCAACATTCCAGCATGGATGGGGAAGAGCACACATGGCCCTACTCTAGGTGAGGAGCTATTGGTAGTTAATGGCTCCTGGAAAAGAGGTGGCCATTTTTCTTCAGGGCTTCAGCCACTGTTAACATGTCCACGATCTTGTAGACACAACCATGCACATGAAAGTAACCTTCATTAAATCACCATGTCAACGTGTGAATGTGTGTGTGTGTTTGGACTTTTAAATAAAAAGACAGGATGGGCTATAACCTTAATTAAATCACCATGTATACATGCTACACACACACACACACACATACATACACACACACACACACACGCACATACACACTTTTTAATAAAAAGGTGGCTCAGCAAGTATTGATGTCTGCCTTGCAGGCCTGGTTCTCTCTCTCTCTCTCTCTCTCTCTCTCTCTCTCTCTCTCTCTCTCTCTCTCCAGATGCAAAAATACAAACTTCAACCCATACTTCTCACCATATTTAGTCCATATTTAGAAATTTAATTCAAGTGGATCATAAGTGTCAAATATAAGCCTCACAACTACTCGGCTTCTGAAAGATCCTGACAGAATGTAAAAGGACACAGAAGCTCTGGAATTGGCAAGATAGATGTCAGTGTTAGCAGAACTAGCTTCACTGATTTAGAAAAATAGAGGTGCACAATGCTCTGGCCACTCCTTGAACCTGTGTGTCTGCCAATGTTTGACCGTTCCTTGACTCATGTGTGTGCCCACTGATGAAGCCCATTGCCAGGTGTTTGTGATATTGGTTGCTGAGAAAGAGTCAGAAAATCTCCCCAGCAACCACAGCCTGGCCAATCCTGAGTTGCTACACCTGTACCAGACTCTTTCCTTGTACCCCTCCCATACCCATTTCTTGAGAATAGACATTGTTTAGATCTGGAAATCCCCTACTCTCCCACTTCTCTTTTCTCCCCTGAGGGCCTATAAAAACTGGGACCTCTTTCCCCTCGAGGTCGACTCCTCTACCCCTGCGAGGGATATGAGTCGTCCCCAGAGCTCTGGCTTTCCCCAATAAAGCCTCATGTGGTTTGCAACAAGCTCGGTCTATCGTGAGTTCTTGGGTGTCCGCTATTGTCCTAAGGCCTGAGTGAGGGGCTCCTCTAGGAGCCTTTCACTTCTAAGACAAAATGTGAAAATATAGGGGAACAATTTGGTTCCTTAGGCTAGGCAGAGCCAAACCCTCAAGCTTTGATTCCTCGCCTCATTCCTTACATATGCAAAGCCATAGCCCCAGCTCCCGATTTTATTGTTTTACTTCTTAATATTTGTTCTTGCTGTGAAGTCCAGGCTCATAGTCAACCCACCTCTACCTCCCCAGTGCTGGGATTACAGGGACGTGTCACCGTAACTGCCAGCCCTTAATTAAAACAAACAACAACAACAACAAAGCAAAACCAACAACAACAGGAAAAAAATCCCCCAGCTTTCTAAAGTTTACCAATCTGATGTTTACTAGTAGATAGTTTGCTTTGAACCACCAACCTAAACCTCACAAGGTCTATTTTGCTTTGGCTTTGTGTTTGTACCATCAAAGGATAAAATGGAGACAGACTCATTAGCAGTTCAGTAAGGCCGACCCCCTCTTTGACTAACAAACCTTAGAAGTGTCCTTCTCTTTAAAACCATTTAGAACAAGAAAGCTAAACTTTCCTGTCTCGGTGGCATTACTACCCACCATCCTTAAGACACAAGACAAGCATGGCCAGAACCATTTGTCTTTCCCTCGGGAACAAACCTGTGCATGCGCAGTAATGTACACTTGAAATGAGCATGCTCAGAATTCCTGAACAAAGTCCCCACGGTTCCTTTGTTCACAGGCATTGCTTTAGAAATAATTCCTACCTTCTGTAGCTGATAACCCTGTCTCCACATTATCGTGTGTTAAGGTATGCCCACCCACTGGTTAGGGCTGTGCACATGAAATGGGCAGTCAACACCTTCACCTCACCTGATCACGATCTTTTCTCCAAGGCCGTCTCAGACTGTTTATAGTACAGTCAGTCATCTGCTCCCTCCGCTGTACTCACGTCTTTGCACGTCTCCCAGAATGACATAATGCCATCGATGATAATTTGGAATTCTAGCACCAACTTTGAGAAAACTATAGATGTATTCAAAACCATCCCCCTTCAGTATTCTTATAGCAAGCAGTGAACACCAGTGTGCAATGTGTTGGCCTTTTGGCTAGTGTATAGAAGATTCTAAACAAAATTCCAGTTCTGTAATAGTGCTTTAATTACAAAGAAATCTCTTGAAGCCCCATAGCGTATTGCAGTCTTTCTTTTGATCCTAATGGCAACGACCTACCTTGCCTTTAGGCAATTGCAACCGCTGCCAACTTTGTGGCTCTTCTGCCCACTCCATGTCATTGGGTTTTGTTGTTGTTTGTTTTTTGTGGGTTTGGGGGGATATTTTGATTTGTTTATTTGTTTTGTTTTGTTCTTTGCTAACGCTATGTAAGTTGGGACTTAACAAAGAATATGCAACATTTCCTGCAAGCTGGCTCAATCCTGTGTTACTTAATTCTTTGCAAATCCCTAGCCATTGTTCTAACACCTTACCACTTGCTTTTTCTATTCTCTGAAAAAGACATGCATCCTATCTTGGCTTACATGGTTCACAATGCCTTCTTGAAGTTAGATGCCATTTGGAAAAACTTGAAGTTCAGGCAAAGAAGATTACACTTAATGTGTTCAGCCAAGAAAGCTATCCAGATACTAAATGAACAGTTTTCTGGCCAGAGAGAATTTTGAATTGGCAAGAGACAAGCAATAGGATTTTTGAACTGCCTAGACATGCTGAGGTGGAAATCCGAGGGAGCCAAGTGGGTGTCTAAACTTGCTTCTCGGCTTCTCTATTTAGTGTCATTCCCTACAGAAACCCAGCAGGGCCCTGTTCAGACCGGTTCTAGGAGTGCAGAAGTATGGCCCTGCCTCCAGGAGAACATCACTTCATCTGCTTTTGTTGGGAGATGAGCCCCTTAAGCTTCTTTTTCCGTTTTGTGGACAGGGGCTGTGTCTCAGTTCCCATTCAGGAGGCCCTGGGTGCTCTCCTTGGCCCTATACAAAACAACGTTTCTAGTTAAAACATCTACTCATTTTCCCTGTAGCGAGATTCAGTTTCTTTTCATACTTACCAATATTCAATAATTTTTCATTATTTCTTCTTTTTACCTTGACTAATTCTTCCCAGCCTTTCCCCCCAGACCATACGCCTTCTGTCCTAACAAAACAGAGCGACAAGATCAATACAATATTTCCAAGGAAGGCATTTTGAGAATATTTTTCTAAGTTCCAACCTTACCTATGTGCTACAGTCTGAGATTATAAAATCAATACTAGTATTTTTCGTTTGAGACAGATTTCCTCATCACAGCAAAGAAAAAAACATCAGGTGGTTTTAGTGTTGGTTTTGTGAAGCCGGGGAGGCCTTGGAGAGGTCTGTTGGGTGAAACATGAGTCACATTTGGCAAAGGTTTAAATGAAACTGTGAGTCTGATGAAGCTGTCCAAGGTGGAAGAATATTCTGACACCTCCTGGTCCCCAGAAAATCCCCACAGACTTCCCCAGGGACAAAGGCCTCTCTGCCATGGCTCCAAATGATTCCCACATAACTTCCTACAGATGCCACCGAAGGGATTTCTTTCCTCTTAGTAAGACTAAGGTAGGTAGTTCGCCAGATTTTTCAGCATAACAAAATTATAGGTTGTTTCTCTCTTGGGCATGCTGAAGTGGCGAAATTGCCCAGAGAAAATTGAAACCCTGATAATTGATTTTCTTGCTGTTTTCAAAAAAGTCAAACCTTTCCACGATTAAATTGAAACTCTCAGGACAAGCACAGTCCAAACCACGGGGAATGTCCCCCACACACTTAGAGCAGGTTTCCAGCTAAGATCCACATGAGGCATTTCTTCACACAAGATTTAGAATTAAACTATTTTTCTAAAGTAGAGCTTTCCTTTTGAGCTCATGCAGAATCCACTAATTGGACTTTGTGATTCATTCTGTCCTTGTTACCTGGGGTCTTGAAACTGAAGATGGGAGGAGGGGGAAACCACAGGGAAATCCAGCCTGTGAAACAAATGCATCATGCTACAAACTTGCTAATAAAAAAACTGTTCTCATTTCTGTCTTCATCATTGACTTAAGATAAAGACATGGTTGACAACAATGACTGAGTTGTAAGACTTCTTTCTAACTTCTGCATGAAGTATGTGACTAAACGATTCTATTTCCAAGATGTGTGCTGCATATATTTCCAAAGTCAAGAGGTCTGCTCAAAGGAAACAGGTCCAGCAGATAGGCAGATAGGTGTGGGCAGCTGAAGGGTTACCTCACAGCTGAAAGTTGTTCTCACAAAAGCACTTGGCGACCTTTTTCCAGAATAACTCCTTGTACTCTCCCAAAATAGTTGAGCTGTTAAGATTAGCTTTTTGAACCATTCATTTCTCCATAAGATTTAATTACTCTGCTCAGGATACTGTAATAAAACACAAAGTAGGTGTCTTAAACTAAAGATGTTTGTTTCCTACTGTTCTGGAACCAGAAGAGTCTAAGGACAAAGTGTTCATACATTCAGTACCTAGATACAATCAGCCTAACTTAGTCAACCTCCTTCTTCCTGCCCCCGAGAATTCCCATTAAACTCATCATGAAGGGATTTATCTCAGGGCCACATCTAAACCTATTTAAAATCTCCTCTCCAAATTTTATCACCTTGGGGCTCTGGTTTCACATAGGAATTGAGGAACACAGTTTAATCTGTGTCAATGACACAACAGCATCAAATATCTCAATTCATCTTCCTGTCCTTCATTCCTGAAGTTCTAGATTAAAAAGAAGGATTTCATAAAGAGGCCTACGGAGTCCCAGGTTTTTAAACTCTACCATGGGGACATTTTTGTTCTACTTCTAAGTGGATGCACGGTCTTTCTTGGCAGAGCCTCTGTTCCCTCTTAGATGCACCACAGCTGACTGACTGCACCCCTGGCATCCTCCCCTCCCCTTTGGGATGTCAATAGGTTCTAATTTTTCATGTTTTAATTTTTTATTAAGTTTTTCATATACTATGTTATGATCATGTTCCCCTCCCCCAATTTCTCCCAGCTCCTCTCAACCTCTCTACCCATACAACTTTATTTTCTCTCTCTCTTTCTGTTTCTCTCAAAAATAACAAAAACAAAATTCCTAGAAATGAAAACAGCAACAACAACAAACAAAGCATCTCACAAAAACAAAAGACCAAGAAAAGAAAAAAAACAGGCAAAACAACAACAACAACAACAACAAATCCACCAAAAATGCCAGCATGGGCTCAGCTCTGGGGTGGGGTTGATATACCCAGAGTCACTTCCTTGGAGAAAACTGATTTTCCCTTTGCCAGTGGGTATTGGTTATAGATAGATTCTTGGTTAATGGGGGAATACCATGTCCACTTCCCCCTCCTATTCTGGGACCCCAGTCTGCCTTGAACATGTGCAAGCCTTGTATATACTGCCGCAAACTCTGTGGGTTTGTGGACACAACTGTCCTGTTTTGTCCAGGTGTCACCCAGCGCTCAGACTCTTACAATCTTTTTACCTCCTTTTCCATGTAAAGCTATGAGCTTTGTTAGATGGATTTTGATAAGTACCTCATTTAGTGCTCCCAAGTCTCTCACTCTCTGCATATTGAACAGTTGTGGGTCTCTGTGATAGTTCCCATCTACTGCAAGAAGTTTCTCTAGTAAGGGTTGAGCAAGGGATTAATTTATGAATATAGCAGAATGTCATTAGGAGTCTTATTTATTTATTTATTTATTTATTTATTCATGTTTTCTTAGCAGGACAATAATATTAGGTCTACCTCTGTGTTCATGACCTATCTAGTCTCAGGTTCTTTTCCTTGTTAGTCTAGGTCTGAACTCCATCTCACAGAGTGGAGCTTAAATCCAGTTTTAAAAAGTGGTTGGTTACTCCTGTAGCCACTGTGCCACTATAACTTCAATATATCTGGTAGGCAAGTCTCTGTTGTAGGTCACAGGGTTTGTAGCTGGGTGACATTGATGAATACTTTTCTCCTCTGACAGTATACAGAGTATCTTCCCATACAAGGAATGTTAGTCAGTAAAGTGAAGCTTCCAGTTAGGCTCCAGTTTGATTTTTCTATGTTCAATGAAATGAGTAAGTATTGTCTTCAATAGAACACTACCACCAGGTTGTGGAGAACAACCAATATCCTTGGCAGTAGCTTGTGCTGTTTGCAGGGTTCCATGGGACCCTTTTAGCCAATGACAGCAGAATTCAAATTTTCCACTGGGTAAACAGCTCTAGTTTCATCCCTGATCCTCTGATGTCTGAAGTTACTTGATTCAGTAGTAAGCAGTAAGCTAATGTGCTGATTTCAGCAGCGTCTTTCACAGTCTCAGGCAACAGCTACAGTGATTGGTTAGAGAAATGGATGAACACATGGACCCAACTGAGAGAGTATGCATGTAAAACCAAGAATTTTCAGGAAGCTACAGAAGTCAAATCTATCCCCGCAAAATTTGAAAATACCTCAGAACGTGATATGACCTTAGTGCAGAGCCTGGGAGTAGAGCCTGTGACATTGTTGAAGTAAACTTCTTACAACTAGGTCTATTACTGGATGACTTTACTGCAAGAACAAATACAAAGGCAGAGTTTTATTTTTCAAAAAAAAAAAAGCATTAGCAATAAAAAACCTTAGATGATATTGATCATCTCATTTATTCATGAGGCAACATATGCATCCAATTTTTAAAATAGACTTATTTTTCTTTATTTAATGTATGAGTTCTCTATCTGCATGTGTACCTGTATGCCAGAAGAGAGCATTAAATCCCATAACATGGTTGTGAGCCACCAGGTGGTTGCTGTGAATTGAACTCAGGACCTCTGCAAGAGCAGTCAGTAGTGCTCGTAACCACTGAGCCATCTCTCCAGCCCCATAGCCATCCAATTTGATCATTCTTAGTGCTACCTTTTCAAAAGACACTCACTAAAAGGAAAAAAGTACGACTTATAATCTGATGACTATATTTGTAATTTATAAAGCATATACATGCCTACCAATTTTGTAGTTAAACTGAAATGTATTGAATTTTAATATTTAATCTTCTAAAGGAAGATGCAAGAACTTGACTATAGTGAACAGGCTCAACAAGTGCACATTTGAAGTTATGGTTGCCCAGAAACAGCATTGTGAGATCTCACAATCCAATTTTGGCCCACTTAGCCTATTCTGAACTTCACAGAACTCTCTCTTCATTCTATAGCTCCAAGCAATCATCTCTCTCTCTCTCTCTCTCTCTCTCTCTCTCTCTCTCTCTCTCTCTCTCTCTTCTTTCTTTCTTTCTTTCTTTTAAGATTTATTAATTTTATTTATCTGAGTACACTGCAGCTGTCTTCAGACACACCAGAAGAGGGCTTCAGATCCCATTACAGATGGTTGTGAGCCACCATGTGGTTGCTGAGAAATGAACTCAGGACCTCTGAAAGAGCAGTCAATGTTCTTAACCGCTGAGCCATCTCTCAGTCCCAGCAATCTTATTTTTCAATAATTCAGCATATAGGTTAATATTTACAGTTAAATGATGGTGTCCATTAGTCATTTCCAGGGGCACAGGGACTCAAGAAACAATGTTTCCCCTGTAGCATCCTTTCAAAATGGTCCTAAAACCATTTGTTTAGAGGAGCACTTAGGAACAACAAAAAGCTTCAGTTGCAGTCAACCATTCTCTCTCATTGGTACCTCAGTAACCATCTCCACAGATAGGGTTAGTGTGAAGTCAATCTTATGCTGAAAAGCCAACATAGTGTATATCATTTCCTTTAAGAGTCTAGGACAGATTTCATATTCAGGATTTGGTTCCTCAATTTGGTAGAGGGGAAGGAAAATCCAAACATAACCATCTGACTACCAAACTCCTTTGTTCTTTCCAGTCTATTGAAGTAATTTGGTAAATATCAATTATGTAGGTGTGCATTAAACAGCTTTACTGGATTTCTTTCCTCTTGCCGTTCCTTAATGTAGAAGCCAGCCTTTGACTTCTATCCCTGCCAGTATACAATATTCTGACAGAATTAAAATAGGTAACAGTGGCATTTGGATAGAATTGTCTGTATAATATTTTAGAAGTTGTATACATTTTAGCTCTTTCAACATGAGGGGGTAAAGCAAACACAGAAATCCTACCTCATGGTCAGGAGAGACATCCAGAACAGCCAGTGGAGGTTTAAAACTTTCAATAGTACTACACCCCACAACACTGTTTCTTTCCTACACAGAGACCAATGATGAAGTTTAATTTAAAAATTACAGTAAGTGTGGTGGTTTGAATATCTTGACCCATGGGAAACAGCACTATTAGGAGGTGTGGCCTTGTTGGAGGAAGTACATCACTGTGGGGGTGGGCTTTCAAATCCTGTACTCAAATCCCACCCAGTTAGGAAGAAAGCATCACCCTGGCTGCCTGTGGAAGACTGTTCTGTTCTGCTCTCTGAGAATGAAGATGTAGAGCGTTCAGCTCCTCTAGCACCATGTCAACCTGCATGATGCCATGCTTCCTGCCATGATGTTAATGGACTAAACCTCTGATGCTATAAGCCAGCCCCAATTAAATGTTGTTCTTTATAAGAGTTGCCTTGGTCATGGTGTCTGTTCACAACAATAAAACCCAAACTAAGACAGAAAGAGGTGGAAAGAGACAACTAAGAGCAAAACAGAACCACTATAATCATGTTCTTTCTCCCACCCCTCACTCCAATCTTGGCCTGCGAACCAATTTCCAGACTTGACTCAGTTTGCAGACAAATAATATTTTCAGATTACAGATGATCATGGGTGCCTGAGGTGGTAGGCAAGGGAGAACTACTATGGTGAGATTTTAGGACTCTGAAAGCGTAAGACAGACTTCAGGGCTAAGTTTCTATTCATATTTGACCCTTCTGATGAGGAAACTATTTTGGTTAAATGTTTTTGATTACAAGAAAAATGAACCCAAGTTGGGCTAAACAAAAGACTGCTTTTTTGTCTCATTTGAGGTTAGAAAGTTGTTCCTAAGCCATTCTCTCTTTAATTTTATATTGTCCAGTCTATTGTCTTTGGATCTTCTTGGTAGCAAGATAAGATACAACTCTGAGCCCTTCATTCCATGAGGCTTTGTGAGAACCTTAGAAATGTAAGTTTCCTCTAGAAACCAGCACATGTCACCATTCTTCCTTGACTCATATTGGTTGACTAGAAAAAAATCTCTGAACCAATTAAAGGATGAGATGTGCACAAGTTTCTGTTGCACACACAGTTAACGGATGGCAGGAAGCCAAACACTACCTTCTATGAAAACTCCATTACAGGTAATAAAAGATTATCTTTCACTTTTAAATCATTGTAGGGACATCTGAGTATAGCTGTAAAACAGCTGAATTCACAACACAACCAGGGTCAGAAGAATCAGCTTAGAATCAACGACATATGCAAAATATGTTTCGTGCTGAAAATGGTTCACATCAAATTGGACAAGATGAAAAAAAAAAAAAACCACTTTCACATGTTAGTTGATTGGCACAGCCATGACTAGTGAGGACAGAGAGCGCACTGAAGCCAACACAGCAACGCTAAGCGGATGCTCTGTGCACCCCTGCCTTGTCTTTCACTTGGGCCTTCTGGTCTCTATGGGTTGCATTTGTGGGGGACTTTTTACATTATGATTCATTTGTGTCTTTACCCAGAAAATTATTTATGCTCTCAAAGAAGTAACCTTATCCGGCCTTATCCAGCATCTTCCTTGCCACGAATATTATGAAAAGCACACAAAAAGTTCCAGAGCCCCAGAATTGCTCTCGGCACACCTGACCCTAAGCAAACTCAGAAACAATAGATTTGGCAACAGCTCAGATTACAGGCTTCCTCCTATATGTAGTCTACAGGACATTGCCCACAGAAAACAAAAACCTAATAACAGAGTTAGCTTGCCTAAAATAATCTTTGATAACATATAGAAATAATATAAAAGTAATATAAAAGAAATATAAAAATTTGACAATCATAAGGAGACTGGCTCACATTGTTACAGTGAGGCCTTTTAACTAAAAAAAACAAAGATAAAACAATGCAGCCTGCAGCCTGGGAGAGAGAGCTTTCAGACTTTTAGCTAGGCTATCTCATAAGTTGTCCTTCAAGCCCTGCCCTGTGCATTGTTCAAAGCTTGGGAACTTGCCTAGACTGACTCACAGGTTTTTCTATCTGTTTAATGTCTCACTTTCCCAAAGAATAGAACGTCACATGTCATAAATGCTTGCGTAGTCTAAAGTGATTTGAGGTTGATAATATCTTTTCTCTCAGTACTTGTGACACTTGTCCAGGGACGAAATGGCATGATCTGTGTTTCTTTTAAAGTCACAAGTTTGCCTCTTGTGGAATCTGTATAAATGAAGGAGCATCCTGGTGGCTAGTCAGTCAGAGATGCAAGATTCTCCAGCCACAGTCTCTGACTCATCCATCCATCACTCCCTCTGCCTGTTCCTCATCTCCTCTGCGGAGACCTGTCTGACTGCTGGGGCTAGACCCCCGCAGGGCTTCATCTGAGTGTTTGTCTCACCCAGGACAAGTAACATGGCCGAGTTCCTCCCTCTTTGCAGCTTCATCTTTCAGGTGGCCATTCAGACTTCAATACATGTCCACAGAAGCAAGAAAGGCTCTTATGTGCCAAGTGTATATATCAGACTTCTTACATCACTCCTTGATAGTCCATCGGTTAAGACCAATCACAGAGCCATGTTGAGAGTCAGTGACAGAGAGGACAACTCAAGAGCGGATACTAGGGAATGAGATTCATTTGGCGACATCAACAATAACAAGCAGGAGTTACACACCTTGTAATCTGTAGAGAAAATTTTTGTTATAAAATTTTACTCAGTGTAAAATAGGAGGCTTTTTATAAAAGACATGAATAATTGATACGTGATAAGGCTGAAATTGTTCATCCACAGCCCAAATAGGAAGTTTTACAGATCTACTAACCAAAGAATACTTTCTGTTAGTTTATTGACCTCTGCGTCCCTTAAGTGGGAGGTCCTCCAAGGTCAAACTCTGATCGTCCTTGGAGATCGCGAAGCCATCTGTGGTGCTGCCATCTGCAGGGCAGTCCAGGCAGAAGACAAGCAGCTGGGTCCCTGGCCCTCCTGTCCTGGGCTCCAGGCTTTCCACTTGGCCTGCCCTAACCAGACCTAGAGAAATGGCAACTTCCTGAGACTAAGACCATCCTTCATTAGAGTCATACTCCTTTCCACAGAACAATCTTTACCATTGCACAGCGTGCTTAAGGCTCTCAGACTGAGTTATTTGCATTCAGTTGCTGCCGTCCTGCCCAGAGCTGTCTTGAGTCAGAAGCTATTTACCCTAAACTTAAATTCCTTTTCCTGTGATTCATTTCGTCAGGAGTAAGTTCTGGCCTGAGCAGACACAGTCCACCTCTTTTCCCAGTTATGAAGATGTCAGTGTAAAGCCCAACCAACTCTGGTTTTGAAGAAACTCCATTTCATTTTGTCTGAGACCAGGGGCTGAACTCCAGTTCCAGGAAGAAAATCACAAAGTCCTCTTGAGCAAACATCCAATGGCACTCCCCCCCCCACCCACCCCCCTTAACAACAGCCAGCCAGGCTACAAAGGCAGGGTCAAGGTACACAGAGATAACCTAAGACATCCTGCAGAGAATAGATAACCTGGCCATCCTGTTTGTCAGATGTTTTTGCCCCCCCCCCCCATGTTTGGTTCCTGCAGATTAAACCAGAAACGCAGATTTTAAAATATTAACTTGCAGACCATATGAAAATTCCCCAAGCTTGCTGTAAGCACAATAAATACCCTGTACCCCTAGATTAGGGGCTCTCACTCCAAGTAGATGGTGATGGTGAGAGTCCTTGCTTGAGAGCTCTTAATAAAGACCCTCATGTGTTTGCATTAGAATTGGCTCATATAGTGTGTTTGTGTGTGTTACATGCATGTCAGTGCACAAGTGTATGTACGTATGTATGTAAAGGATAAAGCAAGATGTTGCTTAATTTCCTCCACTGCTATCTGCTTTGAGACAGTGCCTCTCAGCTGGAAACTTGCCCTTTTTTTTTTTTTTTTTTTTTTTTTTTGCCTGGGTGGATTGTTACTGAACTCCAAGATCCCCTTGTTTTAATTATTGAAAAGGACTTCCAATATTATTGTTATTGACTGTAAAACATTATTCTATTTTAATGTTATACAGTTGTTAAATCCTCTTCTATTTATATATAAGTACTAACACATTGTGACTGAAGAAATAATCATGGATTATCCTGAAACTGGAGTAAACTTTGTAAGGTTTCCAGCCTGCGGAGGAGTTGGCCGTCTGCTATCCATTTGTCTCTGCTGTTTCTTATGTCACCAGGTGAATGCAAAAATGAATAAATAAACAGCAAGAACATGACTGCCCCTAGGTATCATAGAGAAGGTTTTTTGTAGATCAAATGAAGGGCCCTGTACTGGGGCATATAAAGTTTGCAAGACCAAGGGGCCTCTCTTCTCAATGATGGCCAACTAGGCCATCTTCTGCTACATATGCAACCAGGGCCAAGAAATGGGAGTGGGTGGGTAGGGGAGCGGGGTTGGGGGGGCGTATAGGGGACTTTCGGGATAGCATTTGAAATATAAATGAAGAAAATACCTAATAAAAAATTGGGAAAGAAAAAAGTAATATTAATTAATTAATTAATTAATTAATTTTTTTTAAAAAGAAGGGCCCTGACAGAGGCTGGACATTTGGAAGAGTCCACAGTAAATAGCCGACACCTAGGTAAGGAGATGAGGGAGGGGAGAAGGGAGATGCAGAACAAGAGGAGAAATGTAAAACCAAACCAAACAAACAAAATTACTGGGCAACCAAAATGGCTGGATTAAATAGGCAAGGAGTGCTGTGGGGAGGGCAGCCCCGGGCCCTGGGCTGGAGAAGTTTAGTGTAGGTGGTAGGGTACCCTGAAATAGGTAGGGAATAGGGGATGCTGGGAGAACCTGATAGTATACTTTGATATGTTAAACAGTCACCTCAGTTAACCTAGCTTGTCTTGGGTTTCAGATCTAACACCAGGAATTCTGACAGATTAGATTCTGATTTTTTATTTTTGACTTTTTATTGGTTCTTTGTGAATTTTACATCATGCGCCCCAATCCCACTAACCTCCCGCTCCATGCATACCCGCCCTCCGCCTTGGCAACCTCCCCTCTGAGGAAAAAAAAAAAAACCTCTTGAAAGCTGTAGTGCGCTACAGTATGTTCCACAGTACACCCTTTTGTCCATCTTCACTGCTCTACTTGGCAAATGTTCATTGCAGTGACTCCTTGCTCTGGTAGGAAGCCTTTGGCTTCTGTTTGTTACTCTATCAATACTGGATCCTCACTGGGACTCCTCTTGGATATTTTGTTGCCCTGCATCATGGAGATCCTGTAGTTTTGGATCTGTAGGACTCGCACCTGCATGCGCTCCAGCAGGTCGTCAATGGGGCAGAAGTTGAGCTGGGCCAATTCAAAGCCCTGGATCTGGTCCTGAGAGGTATCTGAGCTGGCTCTCACAATCGCATGGGCTTCGGGCCAGCTCACCAGCACACACACACACACACACACACACACACACACACACACACACACACCACATCCAGGGTCAGTTCTATCTACCGTGTTACCCAGACAAAGGACAGGGCCAGCTCCCCTGCTCTCATGACCCCAGAGCCAGCTCGCCCTCCTGCCATAAGTGGCGAAGGGTGAGGGCGGAGAAGAGAATCTCTTGTCCGTGCTACACCACAGCTGACAAGCTTTGGGCCAGGTCTTCCATGCTCATGCCCTCGTGTCTGACTCACATGTGCCTCAGTCTCGGGTTTTAGCACATGCATTTCTGAAGTATGCAACCACGGACTTTGTAACACATGTTGTAAGTTAAGGGAAGAGTCCAAGCTGGTTGAGATGGCATGGGTCTGTATGCCCAATTACACAACAAGCTAAGGCAGGAAGATTACTTGAGACTATGAGTTAAGGCTGACCTAAGTTATATAGAAACACCCCTTGTAAAAATATGTCTGTCTGTATGCCTGTCTATCTACCTATCCATCTATTCTGAATAATTCAAGATTATTGACACTACTCTATTGTGTTTGGGTGTCATCGTTTAGATGGTTTAAAATCAAGATACACTTCTGTGAGTAAGAGAGACTTTTTTTTATGAAAAAGACATTTCTATATAAAGGACTCATCATAAGAACCATTAGACTAACAAAAATCCCAGTACCATCCACAAGAAACCTCCTTTCCAATGATTGGTCAGGGTAATCCAAGTGATACCCAAAACAATATAGATTATTCACATAGCCCTTGGTTACCTCTCAGGGTTGATGGTGGGCCCCTAATACTGAAGACACCACACATTTAGGACACACAATTCAAATGAATTGACTTGGATCTGACCTGAAAGCCTCTTTCCTGTGGTCTAGCATCTATTGTTCCAGAGAATACTATGTAAACTGCCAAGGGAGGGACACAATTAAACAGTTCTATTAGCTTCAACACCTATGACCCACTACAATTAACACCATGGCAAGATATGCAGAGAGGTGCAAAAAGCCACCGGACAGGCAGGAAATCATGCTCAGTACTGAAAACCTTCTCAGGGCCACTGAGCTCAGGGGTCTTCGCAAAGAAGCTACTATGGCCTCTTTGCCAGGCCAGCATAATTCTTTACTCCATTCTAAATCTTATCCTTGTACCTACACATAAGAGTGTCTGCCACCCTCATCAAAGACACCTCTCTATAGCAAATGGAGGCTACCACAGAAACCCCCAACTGGATACAATGCAGAGATGAATGGATTGTGGGAAGCTCAGCCCCAATGAATATGTCTACATCATAGTTCCTGCATCTTTGGCTCAGGGAATGCTATGGAAGAGGTGTCAGGAAGATTGTAAATGCCAGAATACCAGGGAGTCTGTTGCGAAAGCATCTCTCATGGAAATGGCTGTGCGAGTGAGACTGGAACAACAATTCAATGGATGTGTTAATATGGAAGCAGGGAATTTCACAGGGTGCCACCCCTAGACAAGCAACTACAAGCAACTGTTGATTGCAGGAGGAAGCAGAATTGCTCTCTTCCAGGGATAAGCCCTCTGATTGGTTATCCAATGCAGGGCCGTCAGCCTTGAACCTATCCATATATACACTAGCAACAAAATGGACCCAGCATATTGTCTTCATATTCACACACACACACACACACACACACACACACACAGAGAGAGAGAGAGAGAGAGAGAGAGATTATACAAATATAAGAGAAAAAAAGGGCTAGCAACTTGAAAGAAGGGGACATGAGGTTAGAGGGGACATGAGGTTAGAGGGAGGATAGCTGGAAGATGCTGGAGTGGGGCAAGGGAGAGGAGAGATATGTTGTAATTCTATTTCATTTACAAATATTTTTAAACAAAGAATACAAATGAAAATTAAAACAATTAAGAAGTAAAGGAGGCGACTGTAGGAACTAAAGAAGAGAAGTCTAACCTCTCTCAGCCTTCAGCATTCAGTGAACTCCTCCTGGGTAAAATACCCAAGCCCATGCGTGCAGGAGAGTGGATCCTGGATCCTAACAGAACGTCAGTATTGTGTGTGTCACCTCTGTGGCAGGCAGCACTACGACTCATTTGTAAGACTTTCTTTGAAGAAATGAGATTTTTAGGTATTAAGTAATTTCCCAATACATTTACTGACATAAATGATCTTCAAGTTTGAGAAACATTTATGAACTCAGCGGGTTTTTAAAAAGAGATCCATACCCGTGTAATTATTTGTTACACATCTTACTGAGACCACTCATATGAAAGAGGTAACAAATAACTGAATATTAATTTCATAAAAATAGAATATTATAGCATCCTAGAAGACTCTTGGTATCAGATTGTCTGTAAAAGTAGAATGTGTTATGATATTGTGAAAGGGAAGAGTAGATATTTCTCCAGGAAAATAAAACTCAATAGAAAAAAAATAATGTAAGCTGAATAAAATGTATGTGATAAACTTACTAAAAGTCATAATTATTTTGTTGAAATTTTAGAAATAAGCCACTAAATCAAGAGAGTTTCTGAGGAAGTTATCTTGGACATGGAATTTACAAAGAGAATCTGGGTTCTGAGCTTGATTATAAGCTAAAAAGAAATGGAGCTTATAAACATAAAGTTAAATATAATGAAATGTATGGGTTTAATTATACAATGTTATAAATGTAACAAATTTAAATTAAGTTTAAATAATAAGTGAAATGATATAAAGTATTTAAAAGGACAAAAATATCTCTTTTAGTTATTTCACCATAGGTTATAGTAAACTAACTCCTGTCCACTGACTGGAGGCAAAAGTTCTTCGCTTGATTGAACCTTCATCAGGGTCCTGAGCTTTCTCAGGCTCATCTGTACGTTTTCTTGTAAAATCTAATCTTAACAAAGAACTCTGCTCAATTAGTTGGCTGATGCCCTTCACCTTTAATATCCAACATCTGCCACCAGGATATGTGGTAGCTCCTTATCGCCCCACCCCCCACCAGGTGACATCAGATGACTCCAGGCTGTCTTTAGTGAGAGTCCTATTCAACCAGAATTTTCCCAACCCTTGCTGTTTTCTCTTAGCAGATTTTTAACCACAGATTCCTGCCTGACTCCTTGACCATAACTTTCTATTTATCCACCTTAGATTTGACCTTAAGTCCGATGTCTTATTACAAGACCCTATGTAGTAGCTCCTACATCTATTGTGATAGCCCTGATCAGACTGCTTAATGGTGCAGCAAATGTCATTGAATGCATTTTTTCTTTAGAACAAAAACAATGGTGATAAAAAAAAATCTGGTCAAGTATACATATATTTTTAAATTTGTTTTATGTTTATTTGTTTTTGAGTGTGTGTGTGTATGTGTGTGACAGTGTGCATGTGGAGATCGATGGACAACTAGGGGGAGTTGGTTCTCTCCTACCATGTGGGTCCCAGGATTAAATTTAGTTCATCATTGGAAGCAGGTGCTTTTACTCCTGAGCTAGCTCACTGGACCCAGGTCAGTATACTTTAAAAAACCAAACAAACAAACAAACAGCTTTTGGAGCCTTCAGAGAACAACTAAGACTGTTAGAGTATGGGACAAATCCTGAAAGCCAGAGAATTGCATTGACATGAGCCAATGTTCTTTACTGGTGGATCTGTCACCCAGTTCCCTAAAGTCACTCTATGACTTCATAGAGTGAGGGGACAGCAGTGGGGAAGCTTGAGAGCTTCCTGATGTCCCTTAATGAAGTAGGGAAGGGTTAGAACTTCCCGATGCCCCCTAACTTGCAGTTGGGTAGACACAGGCTACCCAATGCCATTATTTACTGCGATTTCAATATTACTGCAAGGCATGTGTTTAGGAACAAGGATTCAGTATAAAGACAGAGTGGTCTTCAGCTTTGTCCCTCGAGATGATTTTTCTGCTGACAGTGTAAAAATATGCACAATAAATAACACAGAAAGTGGAAGCCCAGAGGTAAGAAAACAAAGCCATCTTCCAGTAGTTTCACACTGCTTTTGAAAGATTTAAAAAGTAGTTTCAACATCCAAGAACCTTGTGAATTGCACAAGGTTATTTTAACCCTGGATTGGATGGCATGTAACTCCTCTTACCTTCCAATGACAAAACTTGCTTCCTAAGGAAGATATTATCCAAAGCCCTTTAATTCATCATACACAATAACTGGTGTTTAATGGAAAATTACCAGGCACCCCAGGAAGTAGGAAAAAAGCCAAAAGCAATACAAATATAATGATTTGTACATTGGAGTTACCAGACAAAGCTCTAGAGTGATAGATTTTTTTTTTAATCTGAAATGTATAAAACAGTCCCTTGGAAATTTGAAAATACAAACAAAATTAACTCCACCAAGTTTAACAGCGGGGCACAGTAGCTATGCTTATTGAGCTGCTGCCTGAACAGTAGAATCTAAAAAGATGGAAAGCACAAATGAACAGGAGATTGTGGTAAGTGGTACAAAGTTCTTGCATATGTGGTAACTAGAGCCCCGGAAGAAATGAAGGAGAGAGTGGAGGATAGTGCTTGAAAAAGTACTGGCTGGAAGCATTCCAAAGTGAAATAAACCATTAAGACAAAGAGTGACTGTCTCTAAAAAACCCTAACACATCTGCACATTGCAGCAAAACTACTTAAAATGAAGATAAAGATATAAAAAAAAAACAATTATTATCATACATTATTTCCAAGGGATAGAGAAAACACTTTTAGTATGATTAAGAAAATGCTTGCCAACTTACAGTTTTGTAAGCGGTCAAAATTACCCTTCAAAACTCAAGGAAAAGCTATAACTTTCTCAGGTAAACAAAATGAGTGTATTTGCTGTCAGTGAAACAACATTAAAATGGATGGATATTGATATACACAAATATAAATTTATATAAATTAATAGCTAAAATGATGAATTCACAAATAATATTCCACTTTTATTGTTGAGGGTTGGTCTTTTGCTCCGTACTTTAATGCTAAATACTGGCCCCCAAGGATGAGAGAATCCGCATGTAGACTCATGTGGCACTATGTAAACTTCCCGCCCCCCCACCCCCACCCCAGGTTATCCCTGATTGGTGAATAAAGATGCCAACAGCCAATAGCTGGGCAGGAGATAGGCAGGGTATTGACAGGGATCATGGAGGGAGGACACTGTGGCCATGAGAGCTGGCCAATATAAGTGAAGAGCTGCCCACACAGAACACAGCAAATTAGAATGCAGGGCTCTAGATACAAAGGCATAGAGGGTAGATATCTGCCCAGCCCTAGTGCTGATTAGGCTTACTATAAATAAATATAAAGGGCATGTGTGTTTTTGTCCAGGAACTGAATGGTCAAAGGTGGGATACAAACTCTGAGTAAGAGTAAATACTTCTACAACATTGGTTTTTTAAAAAAATTTGAGTTAATTTATTTTTAATATATTTACTTTACATCTTTCTCACAGTTCCCTTCCAGGTCACACCCTTTCCACAATTCTTTCCCCCTCCCACTCCCCTTCTCCTCTGAGTGTGTGGGGCTTTCCCTGGATATACCCCCACATTGCCACATCAAGTCTCTGTGAGGCTAGGCACATCTCTCCCACTGAGGCCAGACAAGGCAGCCCAGCTAGAAGAACATAAGCCATGTACGGGCAACACCTTTAAGGACAGCCCCTGCTACAGTTGTTCTAGACCTACACGATGAACAAACTGCACATCTGCTACACATGTGTGGGGGGGCCTAGATCCAGCCTGCTCTACAATATTTTTTAAGCTTACAAAAGTAAAATCTTTGTTTAAGATTTATTAGGATGCCTTTCTCCCCTTTGAAAGGTACAGCACTCAGACAAAACTTTATGGATAAGTATTTTGCACTAACTCATTAGTTTGAAGTCTACCTAAAGCATTGGGCTACCAATTATAATGGGAAATGACAGGATAGATTTAAAGACTAAGCAATAAACAGCATGCTAAGAAGAGTAACAAGTCAAAACGTTATCATTTAACAATGTATTACTTTATAAGTATTTTCTTTACACTTAAAATACATTGTAGTAGTTGTTGAATATAGTGTTTTGTATCCTTGGTTTTAAATTAAAATGGTACTAAATTGTTAACTCCTTGCCTGCACAGTAGTGCCTAATATTAACTTCCTTCTCTTTAAAGACAAAAAAGCCTGCCTGAATAAGCCAGGCACAGTGGCACATACCTTTAATTCCAGCACTTCACAGGCAGAAGCCAGCCGAGTCCATATAGTGAGGTCCAGGACAGCTCAAGCTACACAGAAAGACACCGAGTCTCAAAAACAAAACAGCAACAACAGCAACAACAAAATGTTGCCTAAATAACACCTTTTGGCTAGTGAGTGAGTCCCTGTGTCCTCTCAAACACACGCATGACACACATGTTGGAATTCGTAAATTCTAGAGTTTAAAATTAGATCACAATTTTTCCTAATTATCACCAGTTTTCAGCACCAATTCAGTCTTCATTTAGGTTTTTGCTTTTCAACAAGTTCTGGAACCACAAAGACTGTTTCCACAACGAACAAAACCATTGCTTCTACAGTTATGCCAATTTCAGTTGAAGCGCAACTGTGGCCTACGAGCTCAGCTCTCCTTCCCTAAAATGTTGCTATCCCGAAACCATATTGTTCTTATTTTCTGAAGACTAATCTGTAACAGACGCTCATCAGCTGGCTCACAGCCACATAACCATGAGTTAGTAGAGACATGTTCCTTTGTGTTCTATTTACACAATTGTGTGCTATTTGAATTTTTTTGCCATGCCTAGTGTGTTGGATCTTTCCTTTTTCTTTTTCTTCTTCTTTTCCTTTTTCTTTTTCTTTTTCTTTTTTCTTCTGTTTAATCTTCTTTGTTTTGTTTTTGAGACAGGATATCACCATGTATCTCCGACTGGCCTGGAATTCTCTATATAAACCAGACTGTCTTTCAACTCACAGATACTGGCTCTGCCTCCTGAGTGCTGGGGTTAAAGGTAACCTTCCCCAGCATGGGTTGGGACTTAATTAATACAGAGTTCTAAGCAAGGGAGTTGTTGACCTGCCTCTGGTGGTTTGAATATGCTTGGCCCAGGGAGTGGCACTCCTCATTGGAGTAGGTGTGGTCATGTGGAGGAAGTGTGTCACTGATGGGTGTGGGCTTTGAGACCCCCCTCCTAGCTGCCTGGAAGTTACTCTTCTCCTGTTTGCCTTTGGAACAAGATGTAAAACTCTCAGTGCTTCTAGTACTATATCTGCCTTGATGCTACCATGTTTCTTGCCATGATGATAATGGACTGAACTTCTGAACCTGTAAACCAGACCCAATTAAATGTTCTCTGTTACAAGCGTTGCCTTGGTCATGTTGTCTCTTCACAGCAAAGGAAATCCTAACTAAGACACCACCTATGATCTGTTTTTATATTCTCTTCACTGTCCTAAAAGTGCATGTCAAAGGGGGTGGCATTGGAAGATGGACTTTCTGGAGGCGATTGAGTCATGAAAATGGTGTCCTTTGGCAGGTCAGCACCCATATGAGAGAGCTATCTGACTTCTGCTAACATAGGAGAACACTGAGAAGGTACGGTCACAGAGTCAGAAACAGGTCCTTACCAGGTACTGACCTAACTTTCTAGTCTTCTGAGAAGCTGATTCCATTGTTTATCGGTCTCCCAGGCTATGTTGCCACATTATAACCGCTCAATTGGACTGAAATAGATTTCTTTTAAACTATATGGACTCCATTAGCACGCTGCAGACTTTTACATTGATATATTTTAAGTCCAGACTATTCATTCAACTTTAGATTCATAATTCAACTATTTAATGACCCTTTTACTCAGGCTTATAAAACTTTACCTGTCCAAAACTTATCCCTCCGTTATGTTCCTCCTAATATTCTCTACTTAAAAAAAAAAAAGTAAGAAAGAAAGAAAGAAAGAAAGAAAGAAAGAAAGAAAGAAAGAAAGAAAGAAAGAAAGAAAAAGAAGAAAAGGAATTTCAGTCAGGCATGGTGACACATACCTTTCATTCCACACCCAGGAAGCAGAGGCAGGCAGATTTCTGAGAATTCCAGGCTAGTTTGATATACATAGCAAGTTGCAAGTCAGCCAGGGCTACATAAAGAGGCCTTGTCTCAAACACGCTGGAGTTTTGTCCAATTCTTCTTTTCCTTTTTGATGCCACATCCAATACAAAGTCTTTTTTATTTTAATAACTTTTTTTAAAAAGATGTGTTTATTTTATGTATGTGAATACACTGCAGCTGTCTTCACACACACCAGAAGAGGGCAGCAGATCCCATTAGAGATGGTTGTGAGCCACCATTTGGTTGCTGTGAATTGAACTCAGGACCTCTGGAAGGGCAGTCAGTGTCCTTAACCACCAAGCCATCTCTCTAGCCCTGATACATAGTCTTGTTTTGTATTTAATACTGATGCAGAATTCAACCACTTAGCATGTTCATGACTACCATGCTGGGCCAATCTTCCAGGATTATTCAAATTTCTTTTGGTTGCTCATATTAAAGTTACATAAGCAACTGCTTCCCTGGCTACTCCCTTAACCGTGCCTATGTCATTGCCTCCAGTGAAACTTCATACTCCACTTGTTAGATTTTGCTCTTTAAGAAAAGAATAGTTCATGTTTTACTTAATTGCTTTGTTTATTCTGGGGTTTTTTTTGTTTGTTTGTTTGTTTGTTTGGTTAGTTGGTTGGTTTTTTTTTCTGGGTAGTATGCTCTGTTGGGACAGTCATTTAGTTAGGTTCACTTTCTTCTTCTCCTTTTTTTCTTGTCTGTCTGTTGAATCTCCCAGGAATCTTTGCTCACTGAGTGGTGATGGCCCCAAGATCGTGTTCCCTGAGATGATTATCTCTGAACATCCAGTTTCCTTATATTTCTTTCATCTACTTCTTCTAGATCTTTCTGCATTTTCAGCTGCTGAATCAAGACTTCAGCGAGAGGCCAGCAAGATTTTTAACTGTCATCTCAATAAGAAGCTCCGTCTTGGGGCCAGTCCCTAAGAGTGTGCTGTCTTAGACACACAGGAAGTCAGTCATCCTGTGCTGATGATTCGTCCCAAGATGACGTTCAGCTGCAGACTGGTGTGGGTAAGGAAAGCCTGTTAACGGGGAGACAAGTGTTCATCTCTTCATTTACTTGGATAGCTGTGATGAGAAGGAAGGCCGCTCAGCGCCATGCGCCATGTGCCACAGCCTGTCTGTCTCGGGATCTTTGCACAGCTGCATGTTTTCCTCTGGGTACTAGCTTACTGACTTCCGCTGCTGACTCATAATTTCTGTTTCCTGTTCAGTTTGCCACTGCTATGGCAAGTCTCGGGGCTTCCTTTTGAGTCAGTTCCCATCCTCTAAACTTCTGAATGGTTCAGCTTCTCTCAAAAATTTGGCCAGCATTGATTTCCCATGGGGCAAGCGTCCACAGGGAGATCTATCTAGTGCGCAACCCATTTTTACCTGGTGCGGTCAGAGCTTGTAGAATGTCTTGCAAAGCAAGACCTGTCCCAAAAGATGTGAGCGGGGCAGGTAGGTGGCGGTCGTCCTCTATTGTCATCTTAGGGCAAATTAGTCCCAGGTCACTTATTCTATGGTTTATTTAACTCACTGGGACATGAACACTGATTGAAAAACCCCATCTTTGTAGTTGCACACACCTTTAATTCCAACACTCAAGAGGCAAAGGCAAAAGGATTTGTGTGAGTTTGAGGCCAGGCTGGTTTACAAACAAGCTCAAGGACAGTCAGGACTACAGAGAGAGAGAGAGAGAGAGAGAGAGAGAGAGAGAGAGAGAGAGAGAGAGAGAGAGAGAGAGAGAGATGCTGTCACAACAAACTAACTACAATGTTAATTAAAATAAAACTGCCATCTTTGATTGCCTTATCCTAGTGCCAAGTGGTGAATGAGTGGACTTAGCACTTAAGTATAACTTTGTGTTCAGAAACCCAGGCGCAAAGCTTGTTCTAGTTTCCTTCAGGTTTCCTATGATGAACAGAAGCCAATGGCTTGAGCTGTGTCAATAATTTTCTTCTTTTCTTTTCTTTCTTTCTTTTTTTTTTCATTGTTATTCCAGTTCAGGACCACAATTTATAACATACCTTGCTCTGTGTATTATCATTTCAGGAAAGAAGATTTCTATCAAACTGCTTTATTTTGAATGTGGAGTTTGATTGGTTGGTTTGGTTTGGTTTGAAGATTGGACTTTACTTTAAGAAAATTCTAGGGGCTGGAGAGATAGCTCAATAGGTAAGAACACTGCCTGCTCTTCCAGGGGACTTGGGCTCATCCCCAGCCCTCACATGGCAACTTATAGCTAACTACAACTGCAGATCCAGGGGATCCAATGTCCTCTTCTAGCCTGTGTGGGCACCAGGCATACCTGTGGTTCCCAGACATTCATGTAGGCAAAACACATGAAAGCATAAAATAATATAAAGCTCTAATTTTTAACTCAAACCTATGCCAGTATTTTCCAGAGTCAGGTGATAGTATCTCAATGAGATGGCACAGAGAAACTTCTAGAATATCGTAATATGGATGGACCCTTGCTCACATCTGGGCTCAGGAAACAACGTGCCATGGTATGGGGGCTCTGAGGTCTGGTGCTGAGGTTGAACTGAAGGCTTTGAAAGGCCGTAGGAGCCATCGCAGAGGGCTCCTGCCTTCCCGGCTGTCATTCTCACTGCCCCCGCCCCTGAAGTAAATCAGAGTAGCAGCGATTCCTGTCCCTAAGCTAGGCCATTGAAACCAGTACCCCTTCCCTCACCCCAAAGCAATCCTACAGTCTAAAACCATTACCATAGCCTTCCTCTATCTTTAGGCATAACAGCTGATCATAAAGAAATTCTCAAAACTACTCTATCTAATAAGAGATGCTCCCAAAGTAGCCTGTCCCGTCCCCAGGAGATGGGATGCCCAGGAGAATCAGGGCAGGAAGCATGCTAGGGTTCCCCACTGGAGTCTACTCATTAGCACAGACCTTTTTCCGGTCTCATTTCTAGTGGCATCATCAAATCTGATTACAAAAGTAATGGCTTTTTCAGGGTCTTTGCAGTCTTCAGTCTCAAGGCTCCTCTGCCACATAAATTGTTGGTTTGAGCCTAGTGAGGTGGCTCAGTGGTTAGGAGCACTTGAGTTTTTTTTTTTTCCCCTCCCAGAGGTTTGATGCCCAGTACCCACGTAAAAATTATTCCTGACTGCAGTGCCAGGGGATCCAGCACCCTCTTCTGGCCTCTTCACATCCATACAAGCAGGCACAACAATAATTCCTGTAGATAAGATAACAAACCTTTTAAAAATTGATTTAATAAATCTGTTATGCTTTTATTAATCTTTGGCGGTGGGACATTGCCTGTGCCTCTGCTGTATGAAGCCCCGTCTTCTGATGTCATTGCTGTCCTTGAGATTCATGCAGTTTAGAGTTTGGGGAAGTCTTTTTGTTTGTTTGTTTCACTTTGTCTTAAAAAACAATTTATATTTTAAGGAAAACAATTAAACGTTTTATAAGTGCAAGACAAGATACTTGACAAGCGATACTGTCCAATTATTTGATTCTGGGTGTTTGCATGTGGGAGATAAACATGATATGTAGAGATAAACACGAAAAAAATTATGGAAAAGAGGCGAGCTGTACACACACTTGACTTCTGTCAGCCATGAGTCATTTTGATTCTGAACATTTTTTTGTAACTTGAGGATAAAAACAAATTCATTTTTATATACTTTCAAGCTACTGCTTGGGCCCCAATGTTCTTAAAAACGCTGAGTTTCTCACACAATGAGAACCAAAATGTATCTCCTTTAAGAAAACAACAGGCTGAGCCTAACTGCAAAAATTATATTTACTTTGTAAATCAAATCTGTCGTCAACCTGTTTCTGTGGTTAGTGTGCTGACTAACTGCAGGCCTCATTTCCTCATCCTTCAGGGGATGTGTGCTTTGTGCATGCTTACAACCGCAGTTTCTCCCACATGCAAACACCCAGAATCAAATAATTGGACAGTATCGCTTGTCAAGCATTTTGTCTTGCACTTATAAAATGTTTACTTGTTTTCTTTAAAATATAAATTGTTTTTTAAGACAAAGTGAAACAAACAAACAAAAAGACTTCCCCAAACTCTAAACTGCATGAATCTCAAGGACAGAAATACTCCCATTTCATGAGAAGAAGAAAACCACCTGCTTGTAGAGGCTGAGAACCAGGGCAGGATTTTCTTCTGCCCAGTGCTGATGTAGTGTTACCACAGCAGTCCCTGACTCCAGCTGACCAGTCTGGGTTTATGGTGGGTGGGGAGTCTTTTCTTTGCTAATAGAACCTATTTGTGTCCCACATTCTCAGTTGCTTTCCCAACCCCTTGGTGGCCCTGTTCACCACAGTTTCTGCTCTGTGGAATGGCCCCTGCTGTGGAAATGTCACCTACCTGCCCCAGTTCTGATCCCTCATGTTTGTGTATTTGCCTTCTTTTTCTCAGACACATAAGTTGCGTGAGGGGTGGGGAGGTATATACTTTGTTTGTGCTTGGGTACTAAGACGTAACACAATGCAGGGCTCAATAACTATTGCTGACCAGTGAGAGAAGAACATGGGTTAGAGGTGAGCAGCTGAATTTTTAATAGATCAGTTCTGTATAATCATATATTAATCTTTAATTCAATGGTTAATGATGAGAGGAACTTACTCACAATATCTACTGTTCTTTGTCTTGCTCTTGGCTGCATTTGAATTCTCTGGCAGTTTAAACAGGTATTCATTTCTGCATCAGGCTTCAGCCACCTTCCTCCCCCTTCAAGCTGCAGCACATTAGATTTTTCAGTTCCTCAGAGCAACAGGCTCTCTTGTCTCTAGCTCTACACAGCACTTGCTTGCTATTGTTGATGTCGCCAAATGGATCTCATTCCTTAGTACCTACTCTTGGGTTGTCCTCTCTGTCACTGACTCTCAACATGGCTCTGTGATTGGTCTTAACCGATGGACTATCAAGGAGTGATGTAAGAAGTCTGATATATACACTTGGCACATAAGAGCCTTTCTTGCTTCTGTGGACATGTATTGAAGTCTGAATGGCCACCTGAAAGATGAAGCTGCAAAGAGGGAGGAACTCGGCCATGTTACTTGTCCTGGGTGAGGCAAACACTCAGATGAAGCCCTGCAGGGGTCTAGCCCAGCAGTCAGACAGGTCTCCGCAGAGGAGATGAGGAGCAGGCAGAGGGAGTGATGGATGGATGAGTCAGAGACTGTGGCTGGAGAATCTGCATCTCTGACTGACTAGCCACCAGGATGCTCCTTTATTTATACAGATTCCACAAGAGGCAAACTTGTGACTTTAAAAGAAACACAGATCATGCCATTTCGTCCCTGGACAAGCGTCACAAGTACAGAGAGAAAAGGTGTTGTCACTCTCCAATCACTTTAGACTACTTAAGCATTTATGACATGTGACGTTCTGTTCTTTGGGAAAGTGAGACATTAAACAGATAGAAAAACCTGTGAGTCAGTCTAGGCAGGTTCCCAAGCTTTGAACAATGCACAGTGCTTGAAGGACAACTTATGAGATAGCCTAGCTAAAAGTCTGAAAGCTCTCTCTCCCAGGCTGCAGGCTGCATTGTTTTATCTTTGTTTTAACTTTGTTTTTTTAGTTAAAAGGCCTCACTGTAACAACGTGAGCCAGTCTCCTTATGATTGGCAAATTTTTATATTATATTAATTTTATAACATTTCTATATATGATCAGAGGGTTGTTTTAGGCAAACTAACTCTGTTATTAGGTTTTTGTTTTCTGTGGGCAATGTCCTGTAGAGTACATATAGGAGGAAGCTTGTAATCTGAGCTGTTGCCAAATCTATTGTTTCTGAGTTTGCTTATTTACGGTCAGGTGTGATAAGAGAACTCTGGGGCCGTGGAACTTTTTTGTGTGCTTTTCACAATATCTGTGGCAAGGAAGACTCTGAATAAGGCTGAATAAGGTTGCTTCTTTGAGAGCCAAGATAATTTTTCTGGGGTGTTGGGTTTACGTTGTGTGAAGGTATGCCTCTGTATATTCAATTGCTAATTCTGTACCAGCAAAGAGCTAAATAGTAGCTAGATCTTGGTATTGTTATTTCTGTGGTCCACCACTGTTTTCACAGTTTGTAAATATTTGTTCCTTTCTCAATTGCTTAAGGCAATATAGAATTGTATCTGATTTGTTTTAATACAAATCTGACGGCCAATAGCTGTGTGGGAAGTAGAAGGCCGAACTTTTGGGCAGAGATAGGGACTCTGGGATAAGAAATCAAAAGCCCTTGCAATTCTAAGAGGACTACTGACTAAACTGTCATAAATAGGTTGTCAGTGTTTTAAGGCTCTTAGGTTTTGTACGGGGTTGTGATGGGGGGGATGGCTCCGTTGGTAATGTGCTTGCCCCACAAGCATGAGAAACTGAGTTTGAATCTCCATTCCCCAGCCCCCCACCCCAAAGCCAAGCATGACAGTCCATGCCTGTTTAAGTCCTAGGTTAGAATAAGTAAGAAACAGGAAGATACCTATGGCCTGCTGGTCAGCAACCATGCCAACCGGGGGGCTCCAGGTTCAGTGAGTTACTCTGTACCGAAACACAAGGTGGAGAGCAAATGGGATAGACATCAGTTTCTGGCTTCCACACTTACATATGTATGTTTCAGGAGTTAGCCTGCTTCAGATGATTGATAAAATTATTGTGTAACATTAGCATTATGTTCTGTGTTGCAAAAAGTGAGAAAAATCTAGGAGGCTGAGACAGATCACTATGAGTTTGAGGCCAGCATGGTCTGCATAGCAAGCTCTAGGTCAGCCAAGGCTATGTAGTGAGACCCTGGGTGAGCCAAGGCTATGTAGTGAGACCCTGGGTGAGCCAAGGCTATGTAGTGAGACCCTGGGTGAGTCAAGGCTTTGTAGTGAGACCCTGGTCTAGCCAAGGCTATGTAGTGAGACCCTGGGTGAGCCAAGGCTTTGTAGTGAGACCCTGGTCTAGCCAAGGCTATGTAGTGAGACCCTGGGTGAGCCAAGGCTATGTAGTGAGACCCTGGGTGAGCCAAGGCTTTGTAGTGAGACCCTGGTCTAGCCAAGGCTATGTAGTAAGACCCTGTCTCAAAAACTAACTAAAAAAATGAATAGAGCATTTTAAGAATGGTCTAAGGCTGCTTCAGAAAAACTTAGAAAGTCAAGATAGTTGTTTCATGAAAGAGAATATTATTTCCTGTGGGGTGACTGAGAAAGCACAGGCTCTCTTCCACAGGGTAACACAGACGAAGATTACAATCTGCTCTTTTCCCTCAGTCAGACTCAGAACAATTCACAGACTTAAAATATTGAGCCCTAGTAACTTTCCATGGGCTTCCCACTCAGCCTGTCTTGATTGATAGTTTTATATATGTTTGGATATAGATGTGGCTTAAGTTTATCAACAGCTCAGGATTTAAAAGACTGAGTGCTGAATCATGATTCCAAAATGTTCCAATAGTTTGGAAAAATGGTCCAAATCCATCATTTTAATACAAGCACAAGCTAAATCCTTAGGCTTACAATACAGACTTGGAGAATCATGTCTTACAAATCTGACACTGTAAGGCAATGTGGAACACATATGTACTCTCAGATACTCATGGGGCTGACATGGAAAAACATGAATTGAGGCTAGGGTGTCTAACATAGTGAAAATCCATCTTAAAGAAAAGCAGGACAATAAAAAAGGAGGAGGAGGAAGAGGGGAAGGAGGAGGGAGGAGGAGAGGGAGGGGAGCAAGAACTACCACTAATACTTTTTTAAAAATCTAAACTAGAGTGCTAGCTAGGTGGCTCACCAGATAAAAGAGCTTGACACACAAGGCTGAGGACTGAAGTTTGATCCCAGGAGCCCATGTAAAAAAGGTGGACTTAGTAACATGCATCTGGAATCCCAGTAGCTCTATGTCAAGACAGAAAGCAGAGACACGAGCATCAAACAGTAGCTTACAGGCCAGCCATCTTGGAGAACAGAGAGTGACAGAAACCAGAAAAGAGGCCCTCTTTCCAAAAGGCCGAAGGGGAGAACAGATTCCTGAAAACAGTCTCTGACCACAATAACATCATTCACACTTACACATGGAAACACACACACACTCACAAACACACACAGACTCACACACACACACAGAAGCAAAAATAAAATGAAAAGTTCTACACAAGGACAGCATGAAACAAAACCTAAAAACCTGAGGTGGTTGCAAGTACAGTGTGAGCTAAGAACCTGAGGTGGTTGCAAGTACAGTGTGAGCTAAGAACATGACTGTGGTTCCAGCCCCAATGATACCATCTCAGCTGCAGTGGAAATACCCTGCCCTGAGGATTTACAATTTAGTCAGGCTACCACCACATTCCATGCTCATCTCTTGTCTTACTTTGGATTTCATCACTGTGAGAAGACGCCATGACCAACACAACTCTTATAAAGAACAACATTTAATTGGAGCTGGCTTAGAGGTTCAGTTCATTGTCATCATGGTGGGAAGCATGGCAGCATGCAGGCAGACATGGTGCTGGAGATGGAGCTGAGAGTTCTATGTCTTGACCTGAAGGCAGCAGATGGAGACTGTGTTCTACACTGGATGGGACTTTAGTTTAGGGTACCCCAAAGCCTGCGCTGACAGTGACATACTTATTCCTACAAGGCCACACCTACTCCAATAAGACCACACCTTCTACTAGTGCCACTCCCTATGGGCCAGGCACTCAATGTGGTATTCAGGATACCACATGTCTTGTATCCACAACAATATTGTTGTAGATTAAACATATATAACCTGGAGGAAGAAAGACAGGTTGTAGCAAGGTATGGAGACTATAGGTCATTACAAACTGCCTTTTCCAGTAGTGACCAAAGCACTCACAAAAGCAATTTAAGGTCTAGAGAAATGGCTCAGCGGTTAAAAGCACTAGCTGCTCTTCCAGAGGTCCTGAATTCAATTGCCAGCAACCACATGGTGGCTCACAACCATCTGTAATGAGATCCAATGCCCTCTTCTGGAGTATCTGAAGACGGCGACAGTATACTCACATATATAAAATAAACAAATCTTTTTTTAAAGAATGCAATTTAAACAAGAAATTACTTAGCTGTGCGTGGTGGCGCAAGCCTTTAATCCCAGCACGTTGGGAGACAGAGGTAGGAAGATTTCTGAGTTCGTAGCCAGCCAGCCTGGTCTACAAAGTGAGTTCCAGGACAGCCAGGGCTATACAGAGAAACCCTGTCTCTAAAAACAAAAAAAACAAAAAAAAAAAAAAAACAAAAAAAAAAACAAAAAAAAGAAAGGAAGGAAGGAAGGAAGGAAGAGAGAGAGAGAGAGAGAGAGAGAGAAAGGAAGGAAGGAAGGGAGAGAGAGAGAGAGAGAGAGAGAGAGAGAGAGAGAGAGAGAGAGAGAAAGAAAGGAAGGAAGGAAGGAAGGAAGGAAGGAAGGAAGGAAGGAAGGAAGGAAGAAAGAAAGAAAGGAAGGAAGAAAGAAAGTACTTATTTTGCCTCACATCTGCCTTGTCAAGGCAAGTTCATCAAGGCAGTGACTGGGCAGCTCAGATTACAACAGCAGTGCATGGCACACACTGTTCCCATCAAAGAGGACCAGAAAACAGAGCAGAAGGCCAGCTATGCTGGCTTTCTCCTTTTTTCCTCCCTGTTTGTATCCTGATCCCGTGACCAGGGCATAGCCACCCACATTTGGGCTTTTGCCCCTTAATAATCATCTCCAGCACCTCATGTGTACGAACAAGGGCGTGTCTTGATCTTCTTGGGGATTCTATATTTAGTCAAGTTGACATTGAGGATGAACCACACAGGCATAAGTGAACAAAGGGTATGATTGGATAGAAGCTGATGTGACTTTAAAATATCAGAAAGCCTGGCATGAAGAGACAGCTTGTTATATGTGGCTGCTGATAACAAGTAGTTATCCAGAGTCTGTGAGGAAAACTATCTCCAAATTGAGTCCTGTTGCTGCCAGGCACATTTTATACAATGCGTCCTTTTGCAGAAAACGTTGAGGGCTGTGTCTTTGGAGTATACCAGCAATTTGACTTATTACATCTGTAAGCATGACCTAAACCAGACATTTAAAAAAAAAATCAGAGGAAACCTAGGACACGCTGAGATGCCTACAGGATAAAGGTTCAGAGAGCTGCTCAGGGGTACTGGGAAGAGACAGACTTTCTCTGATCTCCTCAGAAGGAAAGACTGGTGAGAACCAAATCACTACAACCTTAAAGACCTCATCCATCCCTTCATTATTATTTACAGATCACTGACTCAGGACCAGGGACTGTAGTAAGAATGCTGAGTTAAGAATATTATTGTTTTTTTTTTTTAAGAACTTAGTCTCTGTGGTTGTTCAAATATACATGGCCCGTAGGGAGTAACACTGTTAGGTGTGGCCTTGTTGGAGGAAATGTATCACTGTGGGGCGGGCTTTGGAAGTCTCCTCCTATGTTCAGGCTCCACCCAGTATGGAAGAGAGCCTCCTTCTAGCTTCCTGAGGATATCAGTCGTCTCCTGGTTGCCTTCAGAACAAGATGTAGAACTCTCAGCTCTTTCTCCAGCACCATGCCTGACTGAGTGCTGCCATGATAGAAATGGACCGAACCTCTGACCCTGTAAGCCAGTGCCAATGAAATGCTCTTTGTAAGAGTTGCCTTGGACATAGTGTCTCTTCACAGCAATGCAAACACTAACTAAGACAGTCTCAAAGGGAGACAGAGACAATAGATCATATAACTGAAACTGATGGAACGCTTGTAGGGGTGTTCACCGAAGAAGATTGTATCATTCCCTATTTGACACAAATATCAGTAGGTTGCTTTTCATTCTTGAACATTTATCTATACTTAATTCTAAATCCTCTGGGGTTTAAAAGATGCATACTTATTAAGAAGATGAATGCCTTTCTAATTAATTGGGATTATTTACTATCAGAGACAGATGGAGGCTCTGGACGTTTTCCCAGCTCTGATGATACATACAAAGCTCTACTTACAGGAACTATATTAATAATCTATAACTCTGGGAGAAGTTACCCTGAATCTACTTTCTTGAGTTTAGATTATATATAACGCTTAATTACTCCTCCTTCTTATAGAAATCCATACCTTCTACCCAGGATTAGCCACTCATGTGACTGGGATTGCCACATACGAAATATTTTTCACTCTAAGCTTTAATAACACAATAAAATATACAGATGATTTTAAACTTAACTGCTTCAGTTATTTTTCTTTTTTCTTTTTTCTTTTAAAGATTTATTTATTTATTATATGTAAGTACACTGTAGCTGTCTTCAGACAGACCAGAAGAGGGCATCAGATCTCATTACGGGTGGTTGTGAGCCACCATGTGGTTGCTGGGATTTGAACTTCGGACCTTCGGAAGAGCAGTCGGGTGCTCTTACCCACTGAGCCATCTCACCAGCCCCCAGTTATTTTTCATACTTGAGCTTTTCTAATGTGCAGTCCATACTATTCAACTATTTATGAAACATTCATAATAAAATATTAGAAAAATTGAATATATATATATTCAACTGCAAATTTTCTAATGACTTTCTCTCTTAGTGTTTGTTACCACATCGTCATTAGCCATGTTCTATATAGAGATTTAAAATACTGATATTACCTATAATCTCTCTCCAATTTATTATAAAATATATGCATATCACATGTTAAAATTTTTATTGAATAATTTTATTTTCATACAATGTATTTTAATCACATTTTCCCTTCTCCCAACACTTCCAAGATTTTCTCCACCTCCCTACCTACCCAATTCCATTCCTTCTCTCTCTCTCTCTCTCTCTCTCTCTCTCTCTCTCTCTAAAAAACCAAATAAAGCACACAGAGGAAAAAACACTTCTTAAGAACAAAAATATCAGAAACCAAAATATACAAGCAAAAGACCAGTAAGACAAAAACAATGCCCAAATAAAGTAAATGGGGTGAAAAGTCTATAAAAATGTCCCAGACCTTATTTATGTTGACCATCTCCTGCTTGGGCGTGGATCCTACCCTGAAGTGTGGTTAATATACTCAGTAAGATTCCACTGGCGAAGATTTAATTTTCCATTGCAAGTGGATGATAATTACACATAGCTTCTTGGTTAGAGGTGGACTGAATGACCACTTTCCACTCTCAGTGCTTGGACCCTGTCTGGTTTGAACCTGCTGCCACAGTCTCTGTGAGTTCACATGTGTTAATAATATTATGTCTGGAGGATACCATTTCCTTGGAGTCCTCTATCATGGCTCTCACAATCTTTCTGACTACTTTTCTGCTTAGGTTCTTTGAGACCTAAGGAGAGAGATCTCATGGACTTTGATGAAGTCATCCTGTTTAGAACTGAGTGCGCCTATATCTCTAATCTTCTGCACATTATCCAATTGTGGGTCTTTGTGTTAGCTACCATCCACTGGAAGAAGAATCTTCTCTGATGAGGGCTGATAGAGGCATTGATGTATGGGTATACCAGTATGGCATTAGGGGTCATTTCATTTCTATGTTCATATTTGTAAACAGCAATATTTAGTTTTCCCTTATGCCCATGGTCTATCCAGTCTTAGGTCTTGGATACTCTTACAGTGTCAGGCATTGTTCTATCTCATGGAATGGGACTTAAATATAATCAGAGAGTGGTTGGTGATGCCTACAATGTCTGTGCCATGATTACACCAGTACATCTCACAAGCAGGTCATCATTGTAGGTCACAGGGTTTGTAGCTGGGTTGATGACTACCATTTTCTTCTGGTAGTGTGCAGAGCATCTTCCAGCACCAAGAATACTAGTAAGTAGAGAAAGCCTCTATTTAGGCACCAGCTCAACTCCTTTATGTTTGATGAGATTATATTCAGCAATAAAGCCTTACCATCAATTTGTGGAAGACAACCAATACTCTTAGGAATAGCTTGAGATGTTTAGGAGTTTCCATGGTGGCCCACTGGCCAACAACTCTATTAGCTGTAACTAATTCCTGGCACTGCTGTTTTTATTTGATGGCAGAAATGTCCAATTGGGGCTTTGTTAACATATTTAACTTTCTTTTAAAATTTGTAGTTGGGGAAATAGCTAAGTTGATATACTGCGTGTCCAGCATACATGAAAACTTGAGTTCAGTACTTAACAATGCACGCGCACACACACACACACACACACACACACACACACACACACACTTTATAAAATCAAGTCTTTTATTACACAGCAATAAATAAGAAAAATCAGATTGCCATTTCCAAAAGCAGGATTGCAATAGTTAGTTCTACTAAACAGTGAGTGCAAGAATATACATACAAATACTTACATTCTCAGGAATAAGTGTCACGACTTTACATAATAACTATGTTCTTATTCATGATTTTAAAGTTCATGATGTCTTTTGGGTCTCTGTGAGAAAGCAATTAGGAGTATGTGATTTCATTTGGCTACAGTTTATAGAATCAAGGTTCCAGGTCAAGTCTAGAACTGCCATGTTATCTAAATTTAGGATGAGTTGCACCTATTCTGCTTAAATAAATAGCAACCCATGGAGTTCGGCAATAACTAACTCATCCATAGTTCAGCTATACTTTGGAACCACAACTGAATTAATTTCAATTTTATATGGAATTAGAACCATAGAATGATTTGGTGAAGATTAGAAGTGATATATCCTTCCAATTCTGTGAACTCAAAAAAAAAAGGAACATGATAAGTTAATCTAGTCTAGAGATGAACCCATCGCAGAAGAGATAGTAGGGGCAGGAAAGTTCCTCAAAGCAGACAGGGAGACAGAATGAATGCTAATGATTTTCTCCTAAGACAACAGAAACTACCAGTGGACAACATTAGCCTAGGCATGTCTTCATGATGGGGGAAAGGCAAGTAAAAGAAATAATGAGGAGGTAGGATATGAGGGTATAAATATTTGCTCACATAGTCCCCATCCTGGTGACCACCTGTTACATACATTGTCAGGGCCTACCTTGTTTGGGTATATCAAGACAACAAAATAATTGTATGGTAAAAACCATCCTCTCAGATTTTAAAAAATAAATGAATGATCTTTAATATATGCATTGCCATAATGAGATTTTTAACGCATCATAGCAATAGGCCTTTCTTCAAACATAAATGCAACAGATTTCTTTGGAGATTCCCTTGTGATCAGTGAGGAGCAAGTGGCTCGTGAAATCCTCCAGGAGGGGATAGAAGAACTTGTGATCCTTGTAGAAGAAAACCAGAAGAACTATAATGCCAGATAGAGAAATCTTTCAGGCAGTTAGAAAGCCTCAAAATTCCTATTTGTATCCTTGGAAAGAAACCCTGAATCTTGTATGGGACAACACGGTGCCTGGCTTAGTTTTGGACACGTTACTCCGTTACCTCACTCCCCTAAGTGTACTCTTTCACTGGGGAGGGATGACTTCTTCCCGCTAAGTATCATCTGCCCAGAATGGATCAGGTATCTGTGGACAGAACCGTAGGATTATGTTAAGAGTGTACAATTTCCAGTAGGTCTTTCCTACCATCTGCATAAACAAGCAGATCCCTACCCAAAGACACAGCCAGGAACATTCCTGGATAAGCCACTAATATATGTTTCTAAAAGGACCAAGAAGAGAAGTTTCTCCATCCTTCCATCATGTAGCCTTAGAGTCCTCTTATATGCAGCAGTTATGATAGGGTATGTCATCACTGTAGCACACAACACCTATCAAAAGTCAGTGGCTTAACTGGGTAGGGTGGCCCATATGTTTAATCTCAGCACTCGAGAGGCAGATTCGGAAGGATCTCTGTGAGTTCAAGGCCAGCCTGCTCTACAGAGTGAGTTCTGGGAGAGCCAGGCAACAGACAAAGAAACCCTGTCACGAAAAAACAAAAACCAAAAACAAACGAACAACAAAAACCAGTGGCTAGACAGTGCAGAGCTCGCAGATCTCCGTAGCATCCAGCAATGGAATCACCAAGGGGTCTTTAAAATTGAGGAGAAGCAGTCTTACTGCAGTATTACAGATTTCATTCTGTTCTGCAAGAAAATATTTACATGTGCATACCCTCCCATGGAGAATACTAGCAGCAAATTCTTCTTAATTCTGATTAAGCAACAAATCAATCAAAAAGAGCTTAAACCAAAGCTTACCTGCATTATTTATCAGATGTCCATAATTAATTTGTTTCCATGAAAAGTTTAAGTGTAATTTAATAAGGCTGTAATTTAAAAAGTGGAGATCTTTCCAGGTACCTGCAATTACAGAGCCCAATATTCATGAAAATTTCAATTTATTTTACTCATGAAAGCTAGTCCACTTTACCGTTTATTAGAAATAATCTTTGTTTGCATAAATGCAGCTTAAAAGTAATAGAACTAAATTCTTTTCACATCTGGAAATTGACTGCACATAACTAGTAGCAATTAAATAGTTATAATCATAGGAAACGGATATTATAATTCAGAGCATGGTTTATATTTAAGCCTAGTTAGCCCCATTTTAGAAAAAAAACAGAGATGCTGTTTGCCAAGTAAGTACAAAGTATTCAAAGATTCGCATTCCTGGGCCAAATTAGACATAAGAGGACTGTTTGATGGCTGCCGGTTTGTTTATTTTAATAACAAGAAGAAATGTTATACTGCTAATGTGGCCAAGAACCAGAAACTAGATAGTCAGTGGGCCTATGGGAAACCTAATATTATTATTCTGTTAAAGGACCATAGCTATACATATATATCAAGGCCCTGCTCCCACATCATCAGAGAAGCCTCTCCTTTCAGAAGATAGCAATTACACAGAGATCCACAAATAGACAATGTACAGGGAATGAAAGAGTTTGGAATATTCAGACCCAAATAGGACATGCTCATCAAGTCTCTTCCCTCAAGGCTCAAGGATCAATGTGGAAGAAGAGGCAGAAAGAGTGTAAGAGCCAGAGGTGGTGATGATCCCAAGAGAACAGTGTCCCTCAGACACAATAGTACTAATGCACATATGAGCGCACAGAGACAGTGGCAATGTGCATAAGCCTACACAGGGTCCCAACACTGAGATGGGAAAGTGGCCACGGGGTCCCATCCCTAACCAGAAAGCTATTTACAAGTCATGCTCACCAGCAAAAGGAAAGTCAGCTCTCTCTCATAGAGTGTCATTGGGTATATCAACCACAAACCAGAGGAGGCCTTATGTCCAGGAGTAGTTGACCAACACAAATGAACTCAATTGTTTTTTTTGTGTGTGTGTGTGTACCTTTTGTTTCTTCTTGGTTTGGCCTCCACCTACCCCATTGTAGTATTGGTCTTTTGCTGGTTTATTTTGATTTTTGTTTTTTGTTTCTGTGGTTTTTTTCTTAACTTTCAATATTTTTGAGAAAGTAAAGTTGTGTGGGTAGGATCTTGGAGGGATAGGGAAAGAGAGAAATGGCCAAAATGTATTGTATGAGAGTAAATTTTTTAATTTAAAAAAAAAAAGAAATATTGGAAAGTAGGCATCAAGGCCCACAATTCCATCTCACAAAGAGAAGTCCCTTTCAGGGTGGTTCTTGCTGAGTGTCCCAGAAGATAACAAATATGAAGTATAATGACAAAGGGAAATTGCAAGATGAGACTCTAGATGAGCAATATACAAATTAGTCAGAAGTCTCTTTCATTCTTCTACCTCTGAAGCCCTCAGTGCTGAAATGCAAAACAAAATTGCATCTTAGACAAAATGAATCACAGACGTTTCACATCAAATCCTATTATTGTGCAACTCCAGAAAGTCAGACAGAAGAAAGATTCCTAAAGGGTTCAGAAAGAGGGAAGGAAATAAGACCATGTGCAAAAGAACAAGAATAAAATTGACCTCACACTTCTAAGAGAAAAAGAAGAAGAAGAAAAAAAAAGAACAAAGAAACTGACATTTTCACTTTTTTTTTTATTGGAGAAATAATTTCCAACCTAAAAGTTATTATGGCGTCAAGGAATCAGTCAAGTACGAGGCAAGAAACTGGCACTTCGGATGCAAAGTCTTAGACAAATGCCATCTCAAGAAGCTGCTACACCAATGGTTCTCAGCTTTCTTAGTGCCCCTTGATAGTGCCTCATGTTGTGGTGACTTCCAACCAGAACAGTACTTTCATTGCGACTTCAGATCTGTGATTTTGCTACTATTACCAGTCATAACATAAATATCTGTGCTTTTTGCTGGTCTTGGACAACCCCTATGAAAGGGTCGTTTGGGACCCACAGGTTGAGAACCTCTGCAATAGAGGCTGTGCTTTGCAGAATAAGGAAGTAAAAATCAACAAAAAGAGGAAGAAGGGAAACCCCACAAATGAGACAAGAGAGGGAATTCCTAGAATGGCAGCAGGGGAAAGCCAGCCCAGTTGTGCACCCAGGTCCAGGAGCGACCTGACCAGCAGCCAGAGATCAGTCCTATTTGGGTATGGAGATGTAATCACCACAGAAATGCTAGGATCCGTGAATTATCTAATAGTTTTTATCTTGAGAGAGATAATATAGAGACATACTTCACAGGGTTCTTGTGCAGTTTGAGAAGATAGAGAAGTTCCAATATCAAATCATTAAAAATAGCCAGGTATGGTGGTACATGGATGGTCACAACCCCAGTTAGCAGAAAATAAAATTTCTTTTTATTGAAAATACTTTTTTTTGCATACACTATATTCTGGTCATGGTTTTCCTTCCCCCAACTCCTCCCAGATCCTACCAACCCAACTCCGTCCTTTGTGTGTCCCTAGCTGTCCTGGAACGCACTCCAGAGACCCAGCCAGCCTCAAACTCAGAAATTTGCCTGCCTCTGCTTCCGCCTTTTGAGTGCTGAGATTAATCCTCTCTCTTATAGAGAAATTTAATCCAGCAGTATGGCTACTCTGTCAAGGGATCATATCCAAAGGCCTTCTGGGTCTGTGTGAGCTGACTGAAATACAGACAAGGCTTTAGTACACACCTTGAATCCCTCTGGCTAGAATACAGACACACCTTTAGTGCATGCTTCCAAACCCAAACAATGACTTCTAATTGAGAGGCAGCCAAACTGACTGCAGAGAGAGAATTGACAGAATGAGTCAGAGGTAGGATAATCCCAACTCACATGGGATCAGCATAGGAAAAAGAGGCTACTTAAGAGCAGAGATAGAGATAGAGAGATGAGAGAGATAAAGAGATATAGAGATATAGATAGAGGTATTGTGAGTGTGTGTGTGTGTGTGTGTGAGAGAGAGAGAGAGAGAAAGAGAGAGAGAGAGAGAGAGAGAGAGAGAGTTTTACCAGGACAGTTTTACAGAGACATACTGCAGAAAGAACAAGCTAGACTCAGGTGAAGACAAAATGAACCAGAGAATGAGACAGGAGATTAGAATGTATTGCTAAAGTTAGTATGACGCCAAGCAGAGCAATTCAGTCAGAAGCCAGATTGAAACAGTCAGCTTGGAGAGGAGTTTTGAGCCAGAACAGCTGAGTTGAACCAGCCAGTTAGAGTTCAGAAAAAGGGACGTTATTCAGCAGTAAGTCTCCAAGATGACAATTACTTCTGGCGAATAAAAGTTACATTTATACACTCTCTCTTTAGAAAATAAGCAGGCAATTAAAAACCTCCAAAAAAACCATCAAACTCACACATGCTCACAAGCATACACACTCACACACACACACACACACACACACACACACACACACATACACACACAATTTATAAAATCACAGAATTGGAATATGATATATAATAATATACAAGCAAAGGCCAGTAAGACACAGGAGGGGAAGAAGAGGAGGAGGAGGAGGAGGAGAAGGAAGAGGAGGAGGAGGAGGACGACGAGGAGAAGGAAGAGGAGGAGGAGGAGGAGATCAAACAAAGCAACAAGAGACAAAGGTTCTATAAAAACATCTCTGAGTTTGTTTTGTGTTGGTCATCTGTTGACGGGATGGGACTTGCCCTTATGCGTGGTTTGTACACCCATTGAGACTCCATTGGAGAAAACTGGTTTTCCTTAGAAACCAAAGTCAATCGCAGATAGCTTCTTGCTTAGGGAGGGAAGCCTGTGTCTTCTTCCCCATCTCAGCACTGGAAACATAGAATATGATTCAAGAACTGAGATTCAATTTTGTTGTAAAAATTAGCAAGAAGGGAGTGCAAATAACAAACACCTTTATTATTATGGGAACACAATAGATAGTGTCAAAAATTGACAGCAATACAGCTAATGTTCTGTCTTTGCCAATTCCAGATCCACAGATTCAATCCATTACAGATCAAAGACATTTAGGTGAGCCTGATAGCTGAGGTGTAGGTTATGGTGAAGTACGTACACAACGCTTTGGGTTTTATCTGTAACACTTAATGGGGGAAAGTGCCTGTTGAACATGTATTGTTTGATTTTTTTCCTTTGTCCTTAATCCCTAGACAACATGCTATAGCAGCCATTTTCATGCCATGTGTACTCTACTAGGTATGATAAATAACCCAGAAATTATTTAAAGCAAACAGGAGACCATAGCTATAAAATATGTAAACAATGTCCCATTTTACATAATAGGTTGGAAACATCTGCAGAGTTTGGTAGGGCAGGAAGTGTTCAGAAACCAAGCACACTAGGATGTCGATGGGTGAATGTGTGAGCATTTTCACTTACAGATCACAAAGTAAGTCCCACAGAAAACATCTACCATTTGGTGTCTGTGCCTCTGGAGGGCTATGGTCAGGCTGGAGGGAGAGAATGAGAACAAGAAATCACTGTTACTTGTAACAAACTTTAACATTGACTTCATAACTTATTTGCCCATATTTACATAAAAATTAAAATGATATTTTTGAAAACTTTGAAGGTGTAGACTTATATTTTGTGTATTCTCAAGGCGTATTTTACAATAAACAGAGATGTATTAAGTTTTCTTCATTTGTCAGCCTAATCAAAATTCTGGGCCATGGGTGGATTCTTATGAGCTACACCTTTATGAAGACATGTGACTCCATTCTGGATGTTTTGGGTAGCTATCATGTAGCTGTTATTTTTCCCCTCGTTGATTTAACTCACACTAATAAGATACCGTAAGTTCCTACAAGTTAGTAGTCTTGGAAGTCCAAGATCAAAGTGTAGGCAGATTCCATGTCTCATGAGGACTTAAAGATAGCCAGTATATCTTGCCAGTATAACCTCATAAGAGGAGGGAGGGCGTTTCCTCCAACCCTCTGCAGAAAGGCATTCCCAACTGAAATTATATGATGTGCATCCAAATTGCCTAATGACTTCCCAAAGGCCTTCCCTAATCTCCCAACATCACTCTGGAGGAAATATAAACACTCAGAAGAAAGAGAGCAGGAGCATGTATCTGTGCAATTAAATCATGGCAAGCTGTATGAACAAACCATATGTAATAATTTTAACGGATCAGATGTGGAGGAAATTGAACCATTTCCCACTGTGCATTGCAGAAAAATAGGAGGTGCTCAGACTGACTAGTGGCGACACTCTATTCATGTTCCACATTACAATTTGGGTTTAGCAACTATTATCTGTCATGTAAATCAACACTGACAATTTGAATAATATTTATTGGTTTTGTCAATAAGCCAATAACTGGAGATTCGTTTCCTCTCTCTAGAACAAGAGAGCAATGGAACAGTTCCTTTAGTTGAGTTTCTAACACTCACAAACTGGACTTTAAAACCTGAGACAGAAGGCCCCAAGTCTTGAATACTAGAGACTTACGATGCAACAGAATTCTGAGACAGGACACACTGAAGTTTTCAAGCAGAAAACAGTACTTTTTTCATGCCAGCACTGGTGAAGTCGGCTCATGTCTAAAGGCTGAGCTCCAAGTCCAGCTGTTTCATTAGTTCCCTCTTATCTCCCTTACATGGTAAGGTATGTTGTGATTGTGTGGTCTGTATTACAGAGTTGCGACAGAATCACACATGCACACCTAGACACTGGTCGTGCTATGCTGTCTTCCCTTTGGACTGGGAGAGCCCTCTCCTCAATGATTTCAAGCTGTCTGAGCCAGAAGGTTATTGTTCTAACTACTCAAGGTGAAATGCCAGTTGCTCTTAAAGCACCAACACAGCACGTGTGACATCTCCTAAATTTTGGTGTTGGCAGTCTCAGCTCCTTACCATCAGAAGTTGTTTCTAACTCTTCCAGGAACTGTGTCTCACAATCCTTATAATCTTGGCTCCTGCCTCTGGCTCTTCAGAGTCTCTTTTCCTTTGTCTTCCATAGTCTTGGCTTCCCTGCTGTCCCCCAGTACCCTCAATATCCTTAATCTCTTACAGATTCTGTCCTTGGTAGTGCTCTGACCTCTTTCAGCTGACTCTTATAGATATAGCTTGGAGCCTTGGGTATCAGGGCTCATCGCTCTGGAATTCTTGGCAGCCTCCATCCATACCAGCATAGCTAAAGCCACAGTTAGAATACCTGAGGACTTGACATTCCTAACCATCCCAACCTATCCTACTTGTGATAAAAATCCCAATCAGCCAAAGACACCACTCAAGAGAAGACTTTATTAGAGCCAAATGTTGTAATACCAGGGAACAGAGCATGGTGGAAGTTACGCAGACTCACCTGAAAAGAGTAGTCTGTTTAAGCAGCCAGAAGAGGGGCCCAGATGCACATGTTCAGTCTGATTCCACCACTCCTAGTTCCACATATGCAGCTCCGGATTCCACCTGACTCAAGCCCTACACAAAGACCAATGATCGGTTCCCCGTCCACCAGTCACTGGACTTTTTTTTTTTTTTCTGAGTCACAGCAGGAGGAGATGCTGAGCTCACCAAGGTTTGTCTAGCCTTGTTATCTAGAGTCTTCCAAATCTTAGACAGATTGTGTGGGAAGAGGTCCCGGCTGGAGCATGGTCTCCCAAAGCAGACCTTGTTGGCGTCAGTTCCAATCCTGATCACAATTGTTAGTGAAGCTGAAGTTATGTGATTCCTGGAGGGCCAGAGAAGTTTGTTTGTTTGTTTTGTTTTGTTTTGTTTTGTTTTGTTTTGTTTTGTGTTTAAGAGTTGAGATGCCTCTTACTCCACACAGCCACGTTAAGGTAGAGAATATGTCAGCTGTCAATCAGTCAAGCAGCTGACTGAACCACACCTGACATTTAAAATATCATAGGATGTTTACAACAACAGCAACAAAAACCCTAGGGAACTAGCATTAATGGTGTTTAGCAACACACAACTCCTATGCAAATATCTTTAGAGAGAGTTGGGTCATTCTGTGATTCAGTTTTGTGGAATTTTAAAGTGATACATATATGAAAATGTATATTTTATAATAACTCTAAGAAAGGTTAGCCAGGTGGTGGTGGCACACGCCTTTAATCCCAGCACTTGAGAGGCAGAGGCAGGCAGGTCTCTCTGAGTTGCAGGCTAGTCTTGTCTAAAAAGTGGGCACTCACTTTGAAACTTACAGAGAAACCCTATGGAGTGGCAGGGAGAAAAGAAAGGGACAGGTATAAGAAAGCTATGCCTGTTTTCATGTTAGTACATATTGTATGTATATATACACACAATAACATAATAAGACAGTCCTGTCATTAGATTTCCTCTTCCATTAGTTTCAATGGAAACTATTTTGTTAAAAGGGCCTGCACCTCAAAGTGGGACTTTTCATGGACCCCACCCCCAGCTGTATAAATAATGACATGGAGTCAATAATATTTTAATGCCTCAGCTTGGCAGTCTCCCAACGACTCTAGCTGACTAATTCTGGCCTACATCTTGTCACATGGCCAGGTCTACCTCTCTGCTCCGGCCTGAATCATCCCTTCTGTGATCCCTGATGAACCTCCTGCATTTGATTGCTTCTCCCGAAGTTCCTATCTCTGCCTGGAAGTGCCGCCTCCTAGTCCCTGCTCAGCTATTGGCCATCAGTTTTTTATTACATCCAATAGGCAAGGAAGGAAGGATGAATGTTTGCAAAAATATGAGGCTGGCGATGGGCCACGGAAACAACAATACCAAGATGCGACGAGTACTTAGCTCTCTGCAGGTACCCGTTAAACAATTGATGACACAGAAACATACCTTCACAAAATGTACCCTAACAGTACCTTATTTAAAATTGTTTAGAACTGATCTGCACTTGGAGATCTGATTGAGTTGATTGCTCCAATCCAGGATGTGCTGTCTTCTGATTTGTGGTGTTAACCGAATATTCACGATGTGAGGATTAAGGAGAGAATATTATTTTCTTTCACCAGTTTCATTGTGTTTGCCATGAAAGGCCCGAAATTAACCTGTAAACCCCAGTTGCCCAAGGACCAGGTAACTTCCGGGAATGCTGGGAGTTGTAGTTCTCAGAAAATAACAAAGCCTCATAGGAAACTATGATGGCCTATAGGTCATCCTTATAAATCCCTGCTACACAGGCTCAAGGCCATTCCAGCTGAGAAACTCCAGGGAATGGTCCTGATTAAAGTCGAGGATTTGGTGGTCAGTATTTAATATTTAATAAAGCTAGCTTTAATTTGCCCGGAGCTGGTGGACTTGGGGTTTTTTCTCTGGCAAATCCCAGGATTAACAGTCACTGCAGTGTCTCTGTCAGAGTTTCTCCTTCTCAGGCTGCTTCTTCCCATCATGCCTTTCCTGCACCCCTTTTCAGCCCTTTCTGTGATTGTGACTTACAGCACCCCGAGCTCAGGAAGTAGGGAAGCACTTGGGAGTGGGGTGCACGTTAGCTTCCGTTTCATTCCCTTTAACAATCTGACACTGAGGTAGAGGCTTTTTAAAAAACGTGAACTTACTCCTTTACAGTGCTGGAGGTCAAAGTCCAAAATGAGTTCCATGGGGTCTGAGGTGAAGCTGTTGGTGTGGCTGCATCCCTCTGGAGGCTTGAGAGAAGAGTGTTTTGTTGCCTTCCCAGCTTCTAAGGCTTCTTATGCTCCTCGACGCAGGACCTTACTCCATGACACACCCCACTTAGATCGACAGATCTGATCTGATTCTCAGCCTGCTTGCCTCATTTATAAGGACTCTGTGATTAGTGGTCACCCTCAGATCATTCTAGATGACTCTCCACCCCACAATCCTTGACCACATCTGCAAGTCCCCTCTACACGTAAAGTGCCAGATTCAAGGGCTGGATGTCTTTGGGGTGACTAAATTCTCAGAGATGCTGTGCCAAGACTAAATCTGTTTTGGTAAAACATGGAAATACATTCCCCAGAAAGCTTAAGGCACCCATGAATGGCTATGAGTTAGGAGGAAGCTAACAAGCTAATCCTTGTTTCTTTTACACAGGATATTAAGCCGTTCCTCTGACTGTCCTGGAAGTCACCATATTGACCAGGCTGGCCTTGAAGTCACAGAGAGCCACCTACCTCTGCCTCTAGGCCCTAGGAAGGCATTTTTAGGATGAACAAGCTGATGAGATGTCAGCTCTGGACACAGCACACATGCAAAGACTACCTAAACCACAGTTCCAAAAGCCACCTAAATGTGCATTTCAAACTTTGCAAAAACAATAGTAACAACCACAAGAAAGCAGTGTCCTCAGAATTAGTGTCTCTGCCACTTCTCCTGTGCTGTGCCACACCGCATCTTTGGTGGTTCCTAAAAGAAACCTGATACTAACTAATCCAGGGTTGAATCATAAACCCCACGGAGATAAACCAAGAAATAAAAACACTCCTGATGTGTTCCAAAATAACAACAATGTCAGAAAACCGCACCAGGAGGCCATTCATCTGGGTTTGAATTTTAAAGAGGGCTAAACATGGAGAGTCTCACAATTCACCAGCTGCTTTTCTTTCAAAGGATACTCCCCTGGCGACACCTACTGAAGCACAGGCAGACTTCTTTCTTGCTGCGTCACGGGTGTTTCCTTCCCCGCCCCCTCCTTTTGTGGGCGTGTGTGTGTGTGTGTGTGTGTGTGTGTGTGTGTGTGTGTGTGTGTGTGCAGTTTCTCCCTCCTTGTAAGAACTCAGCCCTGCTGCCTGTTCCTGCTGCTGCTGCTGCTGCTGCTGCTGCTCCTCCTCTGACTCTACCACCTCTTTCCTCTCTTTTCTCTTCCTGCTTAGCTCCCTTCCTTCTGGTAAGTATGACAAACACTTCCCCAAGCCCTGAGGGGCAGCCTGTAGCCTGTAGTCTGTAGTGTTCAAAAGTTACAGACGCCAGCAAATGGTAGAAGGGCTTTCCATTGTTCAACTTCACAAGACAGCGGGTGGATCAGGAAGGGATGGTGCGTGTGCGTGTGTGAGCAGCCACAGCTAGCACAGGGGAAACATTCCTCCTTCCCGGAGGGGCACAGAGCCAATAAAGTTTGTAAAAGACAGATTTTAGAGTTTCTTTGTGAGAAGAAACTTTGCTACAAAAAGGACGATTTTAAGGTTCTTTGACTTTGTTTATATTTGGTTTTCCTTCTTGTTAGTTTGTTCTGAGGTGTCTTAAAGAAGTAAATTGTCCTCTAAACAAAATAGGTTACTGTTTTAAAAGAAGGTTGGAGTTTGGAGATACTGCACATCAGTGGAGCATTTGAGGTGCTGAGACTGACACACACACACACACACACACACACACACACACACACACACACATCAACTAATGTGGAACAGGAATTTAAAGAATATCCATAGACCTAAGCTTGAATAGATCACGTGAACATTTTCATGTAGCCTAACCACAGTAAAATGCCCGTGGACTGTTTGAAATAACTGCTTTGAACTTTGATTGACTTCAGATCTCACCCAATGATAATCTCCCCTACACTTAAAAGTTCACATATGGATTCAAACCAGTAAATGGTCACAATTTTTAGTCTGACTGAGAGCCTATTCTCTTGACTTTAGGGATGAAGGGCTAAATGTCAGAACTCATTTTAGAAGAACTTAAAATAACTTCTGGCAGGGCAGCAGGTGACACGTGTCTCTCTGTGTGCTTGGGGGAGGCAGGAGTTATATATAGCAGAGAGCATGGCGAGCGGAGGTCAGGCTCTCGATTGCAGTGGTGGAGACGCAGCCACATTGTGTGATAACCAAGTGATTGAATTAAAAGGAATGACCTTCCTCCTAAGTCCTGGGGGAGCCACAGGTGGGTGGGGACTGTCTCCACACTGTGTCTTCCACTCTCGGGTTGGCAGTCAAGTGTTCAACACCTACTACATTCAAGTGCTTGACACTTGCCCTAAAAATGAGCCAAGGAAGCTATGCAGTTGATAACACAGCATGTTTTTGTTTCCACTGACATGCCAACACAACCGCACGACCCGTGAAGCTAGGGAACGCTGCCATAGTTTTATGCTATTAGTTAGCAGCATAACTATTGCGTTCTATTTGTAAACAAAACGCACCAGAAGTTAAACCCTAAGCCAAATCTCTCCGCCCCTCAGCATGGTAGGAGCAAAGCCCGGAGTCTCTAATGCAATGTGCTGTGTTGTTCCATATTTCCCAGAGGCTCTACTATTATGTGGGTGTTGTTGTTGATGTTGTTGCTGCTGGGAGACAGGATTATATAGCAGAGGCAGGCTAGGGACTCTGTGTAGCTGACAATGACCTTGAACGCCTGACTTGCCTTCCTTTTACAAATAAGAAGTAGACATGCCCCAGCATGCCTGGTTTGAGTCCATATTGCATTTGAATTATTTTTCTAGCTTAAGATATACATTGCTATGTCTTAAAATTCTTACATTTTCCTAGAACTTTTTAAGTTAGAAAATTATCATCTTTTTACTTCAAAGATGAAGTCAGTTTCTAGAGTAAAAGAATGTTATAGAAATTTAAGGAGTTAGTATTATATGTGGGCTGGCGAGATGGCTCAGTGAGCAAAACTGCTTGCTATACAAGCGTAAGGATTAGAGTTCTGATCCTGACAACCATGTGGAAACTTGGATGCAGTCAAATGAGCATGCAATTACAGTGCTGTTAGGGACAGAGGCAGGAGGATAACTGGGGCTTGCTGACTGCCATCCTAGTGCCAGGTTCAGTGAGAGGCTCTTGTTTTAAAGGTAGAAGATGGATGTGACACCAGACATCCTTCTCTGGCCTCTGCATGTACACACACACACACACACACATACACATATGTGTGAAAATACTCATACACATATATACATATGAAAATATATTTCTAAGGATCATCATCATTCATTCATATTACTGACTTATTTATACATTTCTCATTCCCTGTTTTAATTAAAAAACATTAATCTGAAGTTCAAAAACCCTTTTTTTTCTGATTGATAATTGCATGTTGCTTATTATCAGGGAGAAAACACTAGAAAAGCAATTTTACCTAATAATGTAGTAAAATACACAAGTTAAACTTTTTACCTAAAGATTGAAAAATAGCTTATGGATGTAACTGTTACGAATTATTTTTAGTAATCAGAATGGTTCCTGTATTAAATATTAAATTAAAAGTTAAATAAAAATTAAACTTTGCATGAAAATGTCTATGTGCAAGCACTTTTAAGGACTGTGAGGTCTATACCTGAAAATCCTAACACAAATTGACAAATATATTCATAAAAACAATACCATAAATTAACTCAAACAATTTCAACAAAAAGGGGTAGTGCTAAAATGTGAAGATTACACTCAAGATAGGACAGTAATACGACCTGAGTTTTAGTGTCGATGGTATGTGGAAGTTCATTTATTCTGTGGCGGATCCCAAAATTAGGTGGCGCCTCTCTGAGAGATATCCTTATCATTAATATGTAAGTGAAATCGTTAGGTGAACCATGACTGTGCTTCCCACCAGACCCCACTCCCATATGGAGATTAATCATCCTGATCAGCTCTCAGTGGAGCACCCAACTCCCCCAGGGGACAGCTCATCACTCAATCAAAACGGCCCGGGAAAGCAAGATGGCGAGCGGTGCTCAACCTCAGGCCAAGCGCCAGAGCAAGAGGGAAGCCTGCATCCCGAGAAGGGAGCCCATGATGTCGCGGAAGAGTTGAGCAGGCAACTGGAAGACATCATAAGCACGTATGGGTCTGCTGCCAGTCCCCGAGGGAAGGAGAGCACCTCTGAAACTAAGGAGCAGCCCCCAAACACAGAGGCACCAGACAATGAGGATGTTGACTATGAAGAAACCACTGAAGAGATAGACAGAGAACCCACTGCTCCTGAAGAGCCAGCCGCAGCCAAAGAGCCTGTCAGCAATAAAGAGCAAAAGCTGGAAAAGAAAATCTTAAAAGGATTAGGCAAGTATTATGTTCTAATGTCTCTATCTGACATACCCTGTCCCCAACCCTGTTCAAGGGCTGGGATGCCCTCCCCGCCCCCGCCACTCTCACCCCGGCATTTCCTTATACAATGCAGACATTCTCTCTTGCACACTCTCGCTCTCGCTCTTGCTCTTGCTCTCGCTCTCACTCTCGCTCTCTCCTTCCTCCCCAGCCCCCAGCCTGCGAACTCACCTGAGAGCAGACTCCCGATAAACCTGCCTCTAATATACTCTAATCTGGCTCGAATTGGTTTCTTTCACTGGCAGAGAAATAACCTATCCGCCATATAAATATATTTGGATTAATTTCATATCCTCCTTTTGTAATTTCCTAAATTTTCTATTGCTGTGTTTTTCTCTAGCCCATCCCTTTTCGTATTACTAAAGTGAAGGTTTTTCACATGATGCCAGTCAACTTGGCTCACATGCCTACCCTATGGCTCTTAGAATTCCAAACCAAAATTCTTAAGATATTTTTTGGGCCTGTGGTCTAACCCTGACAGGCTCAAGCTTGATCTCATTTTACTGTATTCCCCTGCATCTCTTTCTTTTCCATGCCATCCCTGACCCCACCACTACCCTAGCCATTCTCATCTTCTCTTTTAGTTCTTTGAACTTCCATGCTCCATTTTCCAAAGGCCTGCGCACATTCTACCTAAAAACATCTGCACCCTTCCAGTCCTTTGAGCATAGAACTTCTGCTTGCCATTTAGCTCATAACCAAAAGGTATTTTCTTAGCCACATCCTAACGTTGCAATCTCCTTGGGTCTACATTATGCCATGAATCATTCTTTAGTAGTACTAACAAGCATCTCGAATCATACATTTTGGGGGAGAGTATTTGGTTAATGTAACTAATTCCCAATTGGATTTTTTTTCTATCTCAAGAACAGTGTGTGTGTGTGTGTGTGTGTGTGTGTGTGTGTGTGTGTGTGTGTGTGTGTTGGATATCATTGGATGCCTATGGTATAAGATATGAGATGGCAAATTAAAGACTCAATAGTAATTTGCTATAAAAATGAAGGAATGGAATATTTAAAGCAATCTTAACAAATAAGCAAAATATGATAAATAAGGATAAGTTTATTGATAAAATAATTGTCAATTAGATGACTTATCATAAAATATTTTTGATTAAGGATATATCACAAAAAATAAAAGTAATAGTAATAACAACACTGTGGTTATATCTGCCAAGAACTGCAGAAGACATAGACCTGAGCTGTTCTTCCATTCATTACTTTCAGGACTATTTGTTAATGCCTGGTTATAAGGTACTATGTTGGGAGAACAAAAAGAAGAGATGACCCTTTGGTTAAGGAGCTCTTGGTACAGAGAGAAAAGCAAACACATGAACTATTACTCAGCAGAAATATGCAGAGGAGGAAATGTTTTTGAAGAGCATGGGGATTGGTAGCACCAGCAGTAACTGTGGATGAAGGGAAAGAATGCTAATTTTGCATACCCTGCATCCTATGACTGGAAACGCACTACTGCACCTAGTGCAGCCCCCCGCCCCCGGTCTGTCCCCACTCATGACTGCAGCACAGCACTCCCTTCAAAGACAATTTCCCACATAAGACTTGGTTAGTTTCACCTTTCTCACGTCTCCCTTACGTTTTCTTCAGCTTCTGTGATAGATGGGTAAGTTCTCAAGGGTAGTAGCCACTTCTCGTTCGTTTGTGTGGCCTGATAGAATGAAATACCAAGGAGATGGTGTGAGAACTGTGCTCAGACCCGAGTAACAGATTTCTGTCTGTAAACCCAAGTAGCCTACAGGTGGGTAGAGTACTGCTACGTACATAAAACTCATTACAAAGGCTTTTGGGAAGGGTTCAGTGATACCTTCTAGTAACACACCTGACCCCTCTGCCCCCACAACATAAAGATCACAATGACATTTAATATATTTTCGTATTCCAACAACGCAAAGTTGACTCACTCTAGAACACTGAGAGGCATAATGGTGTCCCTCTGTGTTACAGAGCAATTTTTTTTCTCTTCTCCAATCAAATCACATCTTGGATGTTCCCCTTAGCACTGTCATGTTAAAGATCCAGAATGTTTCTGAACCACTGCGTATATCATCTTAAACCTGGACATATAATATATACAGGAGTCTTAGTGTATCTGCTGTACTGAGGGACAAAATATGAAGAAAATAAGAGAAAATTAAAGACAACCATTTGGAGCTTTTATGCTCTCTTCCATGAGTTGTTTTATAAATCTGTATAATACTTACAATTACCAAATCCTTAGGACAGTTTTTCAGGATGAGAAAGTAATTACATGTTTTTCCCCTGCCACTCTCTACAAATTACTCAGCTCCAGCCCAATGTGTTTGTCTAGAACTTCTGTTTGTGCATCAGAGGCCCACTTTAGGCATGTGTGGGCCAGTGGCCTTTCTGTGCCATCCCACTCAACGTCATTAGCATGTTCTTCCACACACAGTGCTGTCTCAGCTACACTCAGAGTTATAACAACATTTTCAGGCAAGCCTACACATAAACCCACCACTTCCAACTTAGATGCCTGTAAGTGGCTTTAGCCTTTCTTGGCTACTTGTAAATTAAATGGTGCTGCAATATTGTCTACGAACTTAACTGTGTGTTTAAATCCAATTCAGAATTTGTCAAAACTATGAAATGCCCAGAGATTCAGAACTGGTCGACAAAAATCAGGCCAAGGCACTATGACAGTTTAGCAGAAAGCAAGTTGTGGAAGAAAAGCTTGCTAATGGCTTTGAAAACTGTTCCTTCCAACCTTAGAGTTAAAATGTTCTGGCTGTGGGCTTCCCTGGGCAGATGGAGATTACCAGATGAGATATGGGTCTGCCTGAAGATGCCTGTAATTCTCTTATAAAAGAAAGCATGTTATAGGCAGCCCTACAACTGCAGAGGTCTGACATTTCTCTAAATAGTAATACTAAGTATGCCAGAGAAGGAGACTTGTTGTGGGATAATTTATTGACCATCACTGACTACAGGTAAGTTTCTATTTATACAGCAGGACACTTTGGACTCCATGATATCTTCAGACACCCATTGACCTCTCCTCATCTTCCTTAGAACACACACACACACATACACACACACACAGACACACACACACAGACACACACACACAGACACACACACGTACACACACAGAGACACACACACACATACACACACAGAGACACACACACACATACACACACAGAGACACACATACACACACACACACACACACACACACACACAGGTCTGATAAAAATTCAAAGTGTTCTTGAAGAAAAGATAAGAGACCAAAGGAGCTTAAGGAAAAGAGTTCCTTGGTGGGACTCAAGGATAAACGAACTGGTTCACAGAGAATTTGAACCAAGTAGGGCGGAATAGAGACATGTGAAAGAAACAGTCCAGCAAATCTTGAGTGAAGTACCCCATTCTCTCTTCTGAGCACAAGAGGCAGTGAACACGTCAACACCTTACTACTCTCTCTGATTTCCTTTTTTCATGATTACTAGTAGTATAAACACATCACCAGCAGACTCATGAGAAGTCCAGGTCTCTTCTCTGAGTGAGAGACTGAAGTTCCAAGTGCAACTGTAATAAAGCCACTGAAGTTCCAGAGGCACAAAATGTCAACTTAATGGAGGATGCCATGAGAGGAAAGCACGGGAAGGTAGAACTTTAAACATTAATGGCAGTATTAAAACCAAGAGAAATGATCAGACACTGTCACCATGAGAGGTAAGAGAATACAAATTTAAAAGGTAGATCAGCATTTAAAATCCTAGGATGACAAATATCTCATCCAAACAATGTGGTTATTTTCTTTTTAGTACTATTAATTGCAGGCTATAAATGGTTAAAGTGATTTTGTTTGTGGAGTCACTAAACCTTAAAGACTGAATTCAGAATCCATTTAGTCAACTCACTAATTTAATTCAATTTGCAAAGAAACTGAAGCTGCAAAGTGGCTCACCTTACTGACAGCCATTGAGTTCTAGAACTTAGGTCTCCTACTTAGTTGAAAACTTTCCTGAAAACATCTAATGATGTTCAAAATTGTTTTTAACACTTACTGGTGTTCAATTTTATTAGTAAGAGAACAAAAATTAACATTAAACTATGAATCTGGATATAACATTTAAAGTATTGTCGAATACTCTTCGACCAGAAGTGGACCAGAAGAAGGAAACACAGAATTGTGCAAGTGAGTTGTCCCCTTGACCAAAAATAAAATAAAAGAACCAATGTTGTCCCCTTGACCAAAAATAAAATAAAAGAAACCCTTTGAAAGAGAAAAGGTATAAGTTTAGGGATACTTTAAGTCTACACAAGTAATCAGGGCATTTAACAGAAGCAAGCGTCGCTCTGCTAATAGCTTGAGAAAATTCCTGGTTTACGTTTCTACGACTAATTATCTAAAATTTAAAGTTTTCAATTTCTTCTCTGAATGATTGACCAGGGGGAAAAAAAAGGACTTTTAAAATCTCTTTGACATAAAAATGGCTCCTTTGTATTCCAATCCAATTGTGCCAGTGGCCACAGTCAAATGTCACAGTATTGTCCTCATTGCAAGGGTGTTTCAACTTTGATATAGTTTCCAATGCACAACATTTTGCATTGTGGCAGTCACATAGCCACTGCATCAGCTTCACCAGCTTTTGCAGGAAGAAATGAGGCTAACTTTGAAATGGTACATTCAGGAAAGAGCAAATGATGCCCACCTGATAAAATGTCATGGAGAAAAGTCAGATTCTCCTGTTGTGTCTGATACATCCGCACACTGCCCTGGTTCTATAGGAATGCAACAGCTTTGTTAGAAATTCAGCATGCCTCTGTTCTTCTCCTCCACATATGTAGTGGAGACAGAACCCGACAGAACCTATACAAGTTTTAAACTCTAATGAGTTCTGCATAGGCCTCTCTCTAATTTCTTGAATTTTCTGTTGAGGTTGATTTTTGAAGGTGTATCGACACACTTCATGATAGATAAGCATCAGTACAAAATAGCAAACTACTAGAGTAGAGCAATATGGGATTTCAATTAACATGAAGATTATACCATAAGAATAACAAAATGCCCTCTGTACAGCTACAGAAAGTATAACCTAAGGAGACCAGCCCTTAATTTGAGAAGAAGAAAGCACCAGAGTCTCTCATTTCTTTGCCCTTCCAATAAGACATACAATGACTTCATATGTTAGTGTCCCATGAGAGGTGTCCCAAGACACTAAAGCACCAGGTGAGAAAAAATGCTCACCTTCTTCTACTTAATTAGGACAGTATCATTTGGTTTGCCTGATATGGCTGGCTTCGTTTCACTATATTATTGGAGGTACTCAACTTTTGACATGGACCAAATGCTACATAGACCCTGGCTCTAACCTATGGACAAGAGCATTTCTTTGTTTCTAATAGCTAAATATATCCTAGGAGAGCAGTCTTCACATGCCTACATTCCTGCCTCTGAAGTCAAGGGTGAAAGAATGGTCTGGCCCATGCAGATCACCCAAGCTTCCAGAAGAGCAGCTGGAAGTACCTACCCAGCAGGAGCAGATCATGGTCAGCCCCAGAGGGCAACCAATCATCTAGGGTTTTGGCGGAGAGCTAGGAGCTGGTGAAGCCTCACTCACAGCCAGTCTTAGGCCAGTCTGAGATCTGAGCTGACTCACTGAGCCAACATAGACCAAACATTAGGGATGACATCATTTTCTTCTAAAGACATTCCACCTTTGACTCCCTATCTTTTTCTGCTACCAAAATTTCTCAGTTAAGCTTAGAGGAAGTCACCTTGGATTAAAGTCTTTACAACTTCAGCGGTAATTATGTAATGTTGGTGTTTTCTGGGCCTTTGATATTTCATCTAGAAAATTTAAACTGACTAGCCTGAATGTCTTTAAAGATCCTGTTAGACCCAGAATTTCACAATCCTATGTAGGCTTGCCATATTTAATAGATAAAAATAAAAATGTCCTCTAGAACTGAGTGTCAAAAAAAATTGAATATAACAGTATACAAGTATATCTCATGCCCTGTCTTTAAAGGCAACCCTAACTCCTGACACATCTGCCTTTCCCCTAATTTCTGACACATCTGCCTCTCCAGGATAAAAGCAAGTATTCTAGCCCAGGGGGTATGTTGGTTCTTAGGGAAAGGTTGCAAATTTGCTCACATTCTTTGGCAAGTTTATATCAGGAAACTCAGGCTCTCCTCAGTGGCCTGACCTCCTTACTGTGAGTAAATAGAACAGTTTTCACGGATAGGTGAGAATGAGAAGACTTCTCCACTGTGATAGCATGGCTTACAGATGTAATCAATGGTCAATGTGGCTCTAAGCATCCCAGACATTCCTCCTGACACTGGCCAGATGGTTAACAAGCACTGCAGAGAAGCAAAGCTAAAGGAGACAAAAGGAGGAAGGCAGCAAGATCCTAAATCTCTCTGGTAAACTATCAGGAACATATGAATTGTAAAATATAGTTTGATGTCCAACTGGGGAGGAAATAAAAAGTCTGCTGAGACCTGGGTAGAAGAAATGACTACCTGAAAAGGCTGAGCTCAAATTCAGAGAACACACACACAAACACATACGAAATATCTCCCAGGTTTGGATCTTTTCCCCTTATATATTAACTTTTATTCTCTGGTATGCAATATGATTAGAGTTACTCCCACCCAAACAGAGAGGAGTGAATTGGCTCAAAGGGCAATCCCAAGACAATATGGGGAAAACCAAGTTCACTGGATTGTCAAGGCTCTGACTTGGGCTAAAGTACCATCAATATCATCTACCTACACTGTAGTCTCCTGCTTCTCAGAAATTTTGATTAGGTGTTCTCTCTCTATTACTATTATTTAATATAGGATGTGGATAATCTATCATTTCATAAAGTCAGTGCTGTGACACACTTACCTTTAGAATATTAAAAATACACAAGGGGAAGTAATGAGAATGATGAAGACAATTTGGGGACTATGGCTTTACCAAGCTTTTATTGAAACTCTACCATGGATTTGACTCTGCACCATATGAGCTAACCCTTACTCTGAAAGCCAGAGTAAGGATTCTTAAACAAAGAGGGAACTTGCTGAGGCTCAGGAAGGTTCTGAGGTTTGATCCTAATTTTCAAGGAATTGATCCAATATAACAGTCCCTATCACCTGACCATATATGCTCAACCCTCATTTTTAATTTAATTTATTATTATTTTTTTTAGGTAAAGAAGCTAACTTGCTCATGCAAAACCTGAACAAGCTGCAAGCACCTGAAGAAAAGCTTGATTTTTTATTCAAGAAGTATACTGAATTGGTAAGTTTTTTGCTCAGCTCTTCCTGTCAGAAAGCTCCCCAGCTCTAGTCAGTGCTGAGAAGAAAACATGGCTTTTCATGAACATCATTATAGAGCACAGCTACTTACCAGGAACAAGCCATCACCTGATTCACAGAATGCTAGGAGGAAAGTAAAGGACAAAGAAGGCAATGCTCTCCCTGTTCAACTGTGTGTATAATTTGGGGGAAAGGGCAAGAAGGAATACAGATAACAGAAATTTGTGGACATTTCATAAAGTTCCTGTTAGCTTTAAAAGCAAAATTATCTTCTCTCTAAAGATGAATGAATATCAGACTTTCATTCAACTTCTACATCTGTGCTTCTCAAGGGCTACACAGGGAAATTCAAAGTGGAGTTTATGCCACCCCACAGTTCGCAGTGCACTTCTGTCTGGCCTGACCCATTTCTTCAAGTCTCTTTTTGGGGCTCTATTCTTTCCCTTCCCTACAATAATGAAGTTGTCCATGTGAGTTGCTTAGTCCCTGGCTCCATGTCCTCCACACACAGCCTCACTCTCCTTACTTAGGCCCCTGGGGGCAAGGGAAGCCACTTCAAACCATCCAAGAATTCCAGAAAGTCACTGTCTTCTGTGCTGTCAACTTGGCCAGTAAAGGCAAGGGCTTGGTGAACACAGTACTCTGGTATCAAGGAAGCCTCAGGAAAACCTGCTGGGATACATGGGTGGAAAAAGGCAGCTGAACAGAAACATCTGAGGTCTATGGGCCACGCCCCCTTTACCCTAACAAATGAGACAGATCGAGCTTCATTTTACTTATTTTTTCTGTGTATGCTCTTTAAGAAAGCCACTGACTTGTTTCTTCTGAAGAAGCAGCAACAGGCAAATGAAGTGTGAGAAGCACTGAACTTCCTCTGGGCAGGAGTTGAACCACATCCCCTCCAATTGGTAGATGCATTTTACAGCTAAGGATGTGCCCGGGATGCTCCAGTTGGCAGCATCCCCCATCTTGGATCTGGCCCACAAGTGGCCCTTTCTTGGGAGAGCATCCCTTACTGAGTAAAGCATCAGACCCACAAACTCCATGCCTGTTGGTGGTTTGTTTTTCACTAACTGCAGTCCTGTTATCCCCGTGCCCTTTCCTTCCATCTGCCTTGACACATTCCTGTTATGTGCAATCATGGTGTCATGTACACAATGCAATTCTGGAATCCTGAGTGTCTGGCCGATGGCTTAGCTTTCAGTTATTTTTAATCACACAAACCGCATCATAATGACACAAGAGCTCCGAATACACAAAGCAATAGCTCTAATCCGTCATCTGAAACACTCTGATACGTGCTCCTTCCCAGCTCCGTGCAGCCAGAAATGGAGGAGCCTCTACCATATGCATGAGTTGCTGTTTTGTTTTTTTCTTGGTTCATGTGGCATTTTCTCATGTAATTCTGTCTGGATAAGCATATATTGCTAGAGTTGTGTCATATTCCATTCAGTGGCCCTATGTTTTATAAAATTGATAATATTCTGTATATATTAATTGACATTGGAAATTGATATGGCTGCAGTTATTCCTTAACTAGCCTTTCCCCAAATAACCACCCAGAGACCTTTAACTATTTCAAAGCCTAGGCCTTAGCTGGGCAGACTCTCAACTAGCTCCTCTAAGTTAACCTGGCCATCTAGCCCCAGCCAGCCACATGGCTAGCTAGATCTTCAAGGCCCATAATTATTTCCATCTCCTCTTATCCCACCTGGAGAAAGGACCTTCCCCTTTCTTCTTTCCAGATTGCCCTTTCCCCTCCCAGGAAGTCCCACCTATTTCTCTATACTGCCCAACCACAGGCTTTGGACTTTTTTGACTAATTAACTTGGGGAGCAAGGTCTGCGCAACAAAAGCTGGTATACAGAATTCCATTGTCTTAGAGCAAGCAGATCTAGGAGTACAGAACTTAGCATTTGAATACAGCCCCAGCATTGTGCTGATTCAAGAGACAGCTATCCTCCTGCTTCAGAAGCTAAGGCTGTTGTGAATGCCATCATTTGTTAGATTTGCCCCTTCTTCTTTATGATTTTTAAGAAAAAAGTTCTAGAAATAGGATTACTAGATCAAGCAGGATAAATGTTTGTTTTCCAGTTTTATGGGTCATGTGGCTTGCTAAAGTAAGAGTAGAAAATTACAAAGCAGTTTAACATTGTCTATTAGCAATATAAACTAGCATAACGTAAGTTGGAGCTCAGGGATATTTTTCCCCAAATCTGAACCACATTTTCATGTGCAAGTCACATCACTCTGATTTGTACATCTGTGTACAATAATCTTTCAATGTTTTCTGTACTTTCTGTCCGGCATCCCTTCAACTGAACTACTACACACCAAGGCCATTACTGATCATTTTCTTGCACCATTCGCTGTGCTTGGCAGGAAGGAGGAAGTATTCTTGACTGCCGCCTGGTGCCATCTACACTGCTACATTGCCTGGCGAAGAATTGCCTCTCCAGTCTGAGGGAGATTACTCCAAGAGCCAGGGCTACTTCCCCTGGTCCCAGGAAATTCCCTGTGCCTACTTACCGTGCTAGACAAACAGTCAAGACAATACAAGTCTTATTACAGTTGGCATTTGTCTTATCCCCTATGACAAACTAAGACCTCAGAAACCGACCCAAAGACCAATTACATTTCCATTTCAGGGAAGAAAATTCATGAAAAAATTTAATTAGTTACTTGGACATAAAAGTCTAGTTCCTTGCTCATCGATTAGGATATTAACACAGAAAGTGTCTGAAATATGGAATGAACTGTCAACTCCAATACTATAAATCTACCTACCACTTGAGTTCACTCACGCTTATGAAGCCTGAAGCCTGTAGTATTATCTGGCATTGTGTTCATCAATAAATAAGGATATGTTCATTAATAAGTAAGGATACTTCCTGACTACATTCAGAAATGGCCTTAGAAAAATATTTTCCACAACTTCTATATACTTAAAAGGAATCACAAATACAGTTATAATGTAGCCATTGACATTAATTGTGCTTTTATTTTTTTTAATTTAATGAAGAAGAAAAAGAAAGAAATTTCAGATAAAATCCTTTATGCCTATTACACATTTCCAGACCTGTGGCTATGTGAATCTTAAACCGCACAGCCAGCCCGGGGCTGAGGTTGACTTAGTTGTAATATATACATTTTTATTCATTAAAAAAACAAACCCTGCCCAGACCACCATTCTCCCACCACCTCTGTGCCCACCTTCATCAGACCTGCTGACCAGGAACCAGGCAGGCTAGATTCTCTTCCTGCGCCCATCTTCCTTGCGCGCTGACTCCTCTGAGACACACCCAGCTCCCCTGAGCAGGTTGCTATCCATCCCCGCCTGACCCCCATTCTCCTACCCCCTCTCCACCATTGTCATCAGATCCAGAACCTTGCAGCCCAAGTATATCCACCAGAGATCATACCATACCAGGATCATCGGGGTTAGTCCCCCTCCCAGTACCAACTACAACAGAAACATCAGGGCACTAAAGCCATCTACAGGGCTAACGGCTCTTGAAAGGACACAAACAGCCTGGGCAATATAACATCACCAGAGCACAGCTATCCTACTACAGTAAGCCCTGGATATCTGAATGTAACTGAAACACAAAACCCCTGCACCCAAACACAAGCACAGAAGTCTAAGCTATTAGAAAAAAAAATCCAGCTACTAAAAAATTCAAAAGTTGAGAATCTTTATTTTTAAAGCTAAGGAAAATAGATCTGGCTAAAATTTAAATGTGCATAATCTTATAAGACAGCCAAAGATTAAATATGGCAAAGCATAAATCATCTATCTTCCCACTTACAAAACACAGAAAGTATACTTGTTTCCTGACACGCAAAGAATGCCGCTAAGTATTTCCTAGACAGAGGCAGTCTTGTACACCGAGGAGCAATGGGGGTCTCTGCCTAGAGGTATTTCTGCATCTCACAATCAGACGATGTCACTGCCATACAGTAGGTAGAGGGGCTCAGATCGGTGTTAAACGTATCCCATTATGTCAACAGCAATGAACTTGAAAAGTTTGACATACAGCTTAGTCCTTAAAAGTAGAACCTAATCTACAATGGCAACAACAATACAATTTAACCTACCTATTCAACATTGTATTTGAAGTCCTAGCCAGAGCAATTAGACAACAAACGGAGATCAAGGGGATACAAATTGGAAAGGAAGAAGTCAAAATATCACTTTTTGCAGATGATATGATAATATATATAAGTGACCCTAAAAATTCCACCAGGGAACTCCTAAGCCTGATAAACAGCTTCAATGAAGTAGCTGGATATAAAATTAACTCAAACAAGTCAATGGCCTTTCTCTACACAAAGGACAAACAGGCTGAGAAAGAAATTAGGGAAACAACACCCTTCTCAATAGTCACAAATAATATAAAATACCTTGGCGTGACTCTAACTAAGGAAGTGAAAGATCTGTATGATAAGAACTTCAAGTCTCTAAAGAAAGAAATTAAAGAAGATCTCAGAAGAATGGAAAGATCTCCCATGCTCATGGATTGGCAGGATCAACATTGTAAAAATGGCTATCTTGCCAAAAGCAATCTACAGATTCAATGCAATCCCCATCAAAATTCCAACTCAATTCTTCAACGAATTAGAAAGGGCAATCGGCAGATTCATCTGGAATAACAAAAAACCGAGGATAGCAAAAACTCTTCTCAAGGATAAAAGAACCTCTGGTAGAATCACCGTGCCGGATCTAAAACTGTACTACAGAGCAATTGTGATCAAAACTGCATGGTACTGGTATAGTGACAGACAAGTAGACCAATGGAACAGAATTGAAGACCCAGAGATGAACCCACACACCTATGGTCACTTGATCTTTGACAAGGGAGCTAAAACCATCCAGTGGAAGAAAGACAGCATTTTCAACAAATGGTGCTGGCACAACTGGCGGTTATCATGTAGAAGAATGTGAATTGATCCATTTCTATATCCTTGTACTAAGGTCAAATCTAAGTGGATTAAGGAACTCCACATAAAACCAGAGACACTGAAACTTATAGAGGAGAAAGTAGGGAAAAGCCTGGAAGATATGGGTACAGGGGAAAAATTCCTGAATAGAACAGCAATGGCTTGTGCTGTAAGATCAAGAATCGATAAATGGGACCTCATAAAATTGCAAAGCTTCTGCAAAGCAAAAGACACCGTCAATAAGACAAAAAGGCCACCAACAGATTGGGAAAGGATCTTTACCGATCCCAAATCGGATAGGGGACTAATATCCAATATATATAAAGAACTCAAGAAGGTGGACTTCAGAAAATCAAATAACCCCATTAAAAATGGGGCTCAGAGCTGAACAAAGAATTCTCACCTGAGGAATACCGAATGGCAGAGAAGCACCTGAAAAAATGTTCAACATCCTAATCATCAGGGATCACTGAGATTCCACTTCACTCCAGTCAGAATGGCAAAGATCAAAAACTCAGGTGACAGCAGATGCTGGCGAGGATGTGGAGAAAGGGGAACACTCCTCCATTGTTGGTGGGATTGCAAGCTTGTACAACCACTCTGGAAATCAGTCTGGTGGTTCCTCAGAAAATTGGACATAGTACTACCGGAGGATCCTGCAATACCTCTCCTGGGCATATATCCAGAAGATGTCCCAACCGGTAAGAAGAACACATGCTCCACTATGTTCATAGCAGCCTTGTTTATAATAGCCAGAAGCTGGAAAGAACCCAGATGCCCCTCAACAGAGGAATGGATACAGAAAATGTGGTACATTTACACAATGGAATACTACTCAGCTATTAAAAAAATGAATTTATGAAATTCCTAGGCAAATGGATGGACCTGGAGGGTATCATCCTGAGTGAAGTAACCCAATCACAAAGGAACTCGCACAATATGTACTCACTGATAAGTGGATAATAACCCAGAAACTTAGGATACCCAAGATATAAGATACAACTTGCCAAACGCATGAAATTCAAGAAGAACGAAGACCAAAGTGTGGACACTTTACCCTTTCTTAGAAATGGGAACAAAACACCCATAGAAGGAGTTACAGAGACAAAATTTGGAGTTGTGACGAAAGGATGGACCATCTAGTGATTGCCATATGCAGGGATCCATCCCATAATCAGCTCCCAAAAGCTGACACCATTGCATACACTAGCAAGATTTCGCTGAAAGGACCCAGATATAGCTCTCTCTTGTGAGACTATGCCGGGGCCTAGCAAACACAGAAGTGGATGATCACAGTCAGCTATTGGATGGGTCACATGGCCCCTAATGGAGGAGCTAGAGAAATTACCCAAGGAGCTAAAGGGAACTGCAACCCTATAGGTGGAACAACAATATGAACTAACCAGTACCCGGGAGCTCTTGTCTTTAGCTGCATATGTATCAAAAGATGGCCTAGTCGGCCATCACTGCAAATAGAGGCCCATTGGACTTGCAAACTTTATATGCCCCAGTACAGGGGAACGCCAGGGCCAAAAAGGGGGAGTGGGTGGGTAGGGGATTAGGGGGGTGGGTATGGGGGACCTTTGGGATAGCATTGAAAATGTAAACGAGGAAAATACCTAATTAAAAAAAAAGAGAAAAAAAAAAACAATACAATTTAAGAGAAGAAAAGTCCTGATATACTCATGGGAAGTTTTGCCTTGTCTAATCATTATCGTACAAAATGAAAAGACCACATCTATCTCATGAACAAGAGTTTAGCATGAGAAATACGTTAATCAATGAGATTTTCAAGAAGGACGCTAATGCCAGTCCAAATTTCCAGGAACATGGTTCTCTTTTTTCAAATATTAATTCCCAAAAAGTAGAAACTGCACATAGGTATAAACTTAGTATATCAAATACGTATATTCTTGACTTAATCTGAAGGTGGCTTATGATAGTTATTCAACATTGTAGGAGAAAGAATTAAACAAGATATGAATTGAAGAACTATGACAATCTTCAAATAGTTCAGAAAAAAACCCAACAGACTTTAAAAACGGAAAAGCTAAGATGTGGTCACGATTCACGTGGACTGTATATCCATTTCCGTCAGGCTCCGGGAGGTACCAAGAACCCCTAGCATCCAGAGACCCAGTAACTCCCCAGGGATTTTCCTTGCTCTTAGCCAACATGGCGATTAATAGAAAAGTCTCCTTCTGGCTTAAACAATACCCAGGCACTAAAGAAACCAAGTCCAATGGAGTGAACAGTTTCAGACCAAGGTCTGCGGCTTGCAGGTGGCCACACTCGTGCTCAGATGGACATTAGCAGCCCTAGAATCGACTGGTCTCTCTCTGGAAGCTTCTGGAGGTTGTTCCCATGCTCTCTCCATTAGAACTAAGATTCCACAATAATCTTCCAGGTCTAGCAAATAAAAATACATTAACTCCAATTAATTTTACATTTTAGACAATGAACAATTTTTAATAAAAACATGGTCCATCCAATATTTAATATATTTGTAGTAAAATTATTCCATAAAGTCTGAAATTTCTGTTTATTTAGGTATCCTATATCATATCTGGCAGCCCTACTCACACATTTTAGCATCCCAACATGGACAGTCACGTGGTTTCATGCATTCGGATTACCAGTAACAAAGGTCATAATGTCTTTGCTGTAGGCACAGAGAGGTTGGGGACAGAGTTTATGGGCAGCAAGAAATGTTTAAAATAGTCATCTTTCATGCCAGTGTGTTGTGCTGAGGCTGATTCTAATGCTTTAGTAAATACAAACAAACAAACCATCAAGGCTTCAGTGTTTGGAGGTATGCTTTCTCATACTTTTCCATACCCAAAAAATCCACATCGAAACCCCCCAAATTATAAAAAAAAAAAAAAGGACTTCATTTTATATTTACCAGGAAGCTGTTTTTCTCCTGCCTATTTTTTTTAAAAAAATGTCACTGTTAGCTTATTTTCAGAAAGAATTATGAGAGCAAAATGTATGCCAAGCAAACAAATTGTTGGCCATGGTTTGAATATAAGATACTGCTATAAATTCCAGCAATTTCCAGATTCTCAGGTGTGTTTATCTTTTTTTTTGATAACACTAGATGATTATCATTAGACAAAAAAGAAAAAGAAAAGAAAAAAGAAAAAAGAAAACATTTCTAGACAACCAAAAAAAAAAAAAAAAAACCCAAGAAAGAGAATGCTAATAGAAGCAATAGTACATATTATGCTCTACAAGCTATACCTACACTATACAGCAGTGGTATGTATGAAGTTCCTGAGCTGCCAGAGAGGCAGATAATGATCTAAAATAGCTCCAAACAACCACACAGAAAGCCCTTAGGCATTGCTTCTTTTCTGTAAGTTGCAAAGATATCCCTGCCAAATTCCCTGCTGCTTGTACCCCCACATCTAGCTGGATGAACATCGCACCGAGCAAAAGAAACTGAAGCTCCTACTGAAACAGCAGGCGCAGACCCAGAGAGAGAAGGACCAGTTGCAGAGTGAGCACAACAGAGCCGTCCTTGCTCGAAGCAAACTCGAGAGTCTGTGTCGGGAGCTACAGAGGCACAACAAGACGCTGAAGGTATGTGGCAGCCCGGCTTGGAAACACACGTTTCCTAGCGAGCTACATAGACACAATCTCTGCTATCTGACACAGTCTTACAGCTTACAACCAGAGAGCAGCGAAGTCAAATACTAATTCTGCCACACCCTCACTTGTGATCAAATTATTTTACCTCCATGAATGGTTGCCCATCTTCTGACTATGCTCGGAAGGGGAAAGCTAAGTGAGCCGTCGCATGCAAGGAGCATGAGTGACATATAGTGACAACAGTTCAGACCCAGAGTGAGCTGTCACTCTAGCTAGGTTGAGTTGTTTGTTTTGGTTTTGATGAATTGATTGTTTTCGATATCCCTAAGTTAAGTATCTAATTATTTTTATTTTTTACTTTATGTGTTTGAGTGTATGGCCAGCATGAAAGTCTGTGCATTTCATGTGTGCTTCGTGCCCAAGGAAGCCAGAAGAAGTCATAGGAACTAGCTTTACAGATGGTTATGCTCTGCCATGTGGGTGCTGGGAATTGAACCCAGATCCTCTAGAAGAGCAGCCAATTGTCTTAGCCTCTGGACCGTCCCCCTATACCTTAGTTTTCTCTTAATGTTTTTTGTAAAAATTCAACATTTTATATTTATAATGAAGTCTACATGACACACATGTAGCTACAAGATAATTCTACAATTAGATAATTGACATGATAAAGGGAGGTAGAGAATCAAAGTACCAATAGTTGTCTGAGAAAAGAAGTTAATTAAATAAAAACCGCAAAGATCACTTCAAGACTTAATTATTCAACCTAAAAATAATAGACTGATCTGTTCTCTTTTCTATGTATGTATGTATGTATGTATGTATGTATGTATGTATGTATGTATTCATTTATTTTTGATTTTTCGAGACAGGGTTTCTCTGTATAGCTCTGGCTGTCCTGGAACTCACCTTGTAGACCAGGTGGCCTCAAACTCAGAAATCTGCCTGCCTCTGCCTCCCGAGTGCTGGGATTAAAGGTATATACCACCACTGCCCGGCTTGATCTCTTCATATATAAATACATACATATATATATATATATTTCATTACATCTAACACAATTTTAAAGTTTGCATATACTTTGATCATGTCCATTCCCTCCCCCACGTCTATCCAGGTCCTCTTCCCCCTCTCAGGTGTGCTGTCAAGCTGCTAGTGTATGCTCTCTCCAGTTTCTTTTTGGAGGCACTCAGAGCTATGAGTTGTCCTCTTAACACTGCTTTCTTCGTGTCCCATATGTTTGGGAATGATGTGCCTTCATTTTCATTGACTTCGAAAAAGTCTCTAATTTATTTCTTTATTTCTTCCTTGACCAAGTTATCATTGCGTAGAGTGTTGCTCAGCTTCCATGTGTATGTGGATTTTCTGCTGTTTTTGTTGTTATTGAAGACCAGCCTTAGCCCTTGGTGACCTGATAGGATGCATGGGAGTATATCAGTCTTCTTGTATCTGTTGAGGCCTGTTTTGGTCAATTTTGGAGAGGGTACCAAGAAGTGCTGAGAAGAAGGTGTATTCTTTTGCTTTAGGAAGACATGTTCTATAAATATCTGTCTGATCCATTTGGTTCATAACTTCTGTTAGTTTCACTGTCTCGGTTTAGTTTCTGTTTCCATGATCCATTGCTGAGAGTGGGGTGTTGAAGTCTCCCACTATTATTGTGTGAGGTGCAATGTGTGCTTTGAGTTTTAGTAAAGTTTCTTTTATGAATGTGGGTACCTTTGCATTTGGAGCATAGATATTCAGAATTGAGAGTACTTCTTGGAAGATTTTTCCTTTGATGTGTATGAAGTGTCCTTCCTTATCCTTTTTGATAACTTTTGGTTGAAAGTTGGTTTTATCCAGTATTAGAATGGATACTCCAGCTTGTTTCTTGGGACCATTTGCTTGGAAAATTGTTTTCAGATTGTTTGCCACGGGATTTGCCAGGAGGACACACCTGGAATAGAGCAGGCCAGGGCAAGACTCAAACTGCAGGTACATCTCCATTCATGGATGTGCTAGCAGCCAACGGAACAGTCACCATACAGACATCCGTAACAGGAGTGACAGCCGGGAAAAGGAAATTTATTGACGATAGAAGAGACCAACCTTTTGACAAGCGGTTGCGAAGCGGTTGCGTTTCAGTGTGAGGCAGACAGAGAGTGCCTATAGTTACAGAGATATTGTCGTCAGGAAGCAAGATGGCTTCACCCACATCTTGCTATCCACAAAATCATCAGAGAATAACTCACTAAACCCAGAGGTGATGAAAGAAGTGTAGAGCGCCCTGAGCACAGCTGCAGCCGAAGGCAGCAAGCTGGTTCTGCTCAGCGCTGTGGGCAGCATCTTCTGCTGTGGTCTGGACTTTATTTTATTCGGCGCCTCACAGATGACCGAAAGAGAGAAAGCACTAAAATGGAAGATGCTATCAGAAACTTCGTGAATACTCTCATTCAGTTTAAGAAGCCTATTATTGTAGCTGTTAATGGCCCAGCCATTGGACTAGGAGCATCCATGTTGCCTCTTTGTAATGTGGTTTGGGCTAACGAAAAGGCTTGGTTTCAAACACCCTATACCACCTTCGGACAGAGTCCAGATGGCTGCTCTACCATTATGTTTCCCAAGGTTATGGGAGGAGCTTCTGCTAATGAAATGCTGTTCAGTGGGCGGAAGTTGACGGCACGGGAGGGTCTGGTATCCCAGGTGTTTTGGTCAGGAACCTTCACACAGGAAGTCATGGTTCGAATCAAGGAGCTGGCTTCATGTAACCCAGTTGTCCTGGAGGAATCCAAAGCCCTGGTGTGCTGCAATATGAAGATGGAGCTAGAGCAGGCCAATGAGAGAGAATGTGAAGTGCTGAAGAAGATCTGGGGCTCCACCCAGGGCATGGACTCCATGTTAAAGTACTTACAGAGGAAAATTGATGAGTTCTAGTGGGCAGGCTGAGCGGGACATCGGTGGCTCCCACTTGCTACTTCGTGCTACAGTGGCTTGTGCTTGAAGACAGAACTGGAAACACCCGAGCTATTTATTGCTGCAGAGTTTTTAAGTACTGTAACTTTAAAATAACTACAAAGGGAAAAAAAGAAAAAAGAAAAGAAAAGAAACTTGTTTTCCAGCCCTTTACTCTGAGGTAGTGTCTGTCTTTGACACTGAGGTGCATTTCCTGTATGCAACAAAATGCTGAGTCTCGTTTATGTATCCATTCTGTTAATTTATGTCTTTTTATTGGGGAATTGAGTCTACTGATATTTAGAGATATTAAGGAATAGTGATTGTTGCTTCCTAGTGGTGTTATTTTTATGTTTACGTGGCTATCTTCTTTTGAGTTTGTTGAAAGAAGATCACTTTCTTGCCTTTTCTAGGGTGTAGTTTCCCTCCTTGTATTGGAGTTTTCCATCTATTATCTTTTGTAGGGCTGGATATTGTGGAAAGATATTGTGTAAATTTGGTTTTTTTATGGAATATCTTGTTTTCTCTGTCTATGGTAATTGAGAGTTTTGCTGGGTATAGAAACCTGGGCTGCATTTGTGTTCTCCTAGGGTCTGTATAACATCTGCCCAGGATCTTCTAGCTTTCACAGTCTCTAGTGAAAAGTCTGGTGTAATTCTGAAAGGTCTGCTTTTATATGTTACTTAACCATTTTCCCTACTGCTTTTAATATTCTTTCTTTGTTTTGTGCATTTGATGTCTTGATTATTATGTGACAGTAGGAATTTCTTTTCTGGTCCAATCTATTTGGAGTTCTGTAGGCATCTTGTATGTTCATGGGCATTTCTTTCTTTAGGTTAGGGAAGTTTACTTCTATAATTTTGTTGAAGATATTTACTGGCTCTCTAAGTTGGGAATCTTCTCTTTCTTCTATACATATTTTCTTTAGGTTTGGTCTTCTCATTGTGTCCTGGATTTCCTGGATGTTTTGGATTGGCAGCTTTTTGCCTTTTGCATTTTCTTTGACTTTTGTGTCAATGTTTTCTATATTATCTTCTGTGCCTGAGATTCTCTCTTCTATCTCTTGCATTCTGTTGGTGATGCTTGCATCTATGACTCCTGATCTCTTTTCTAGATTTTTTTTAACTCCAGGGTTGTCTCCCTTTGTGATTTCTTTATTGTTTCTATTTGCATTTTTAGATCCTGGATGGTTTTGTTCAATTCCTTCACCTGTTTGCTTGCATTTTCCTGTAATTCTTTAAGGGATTTTTGTGTTTTCTCTTTAAGGGCTTCTAGCTGTTTACCTATGTTCTCCTGTATTTCTTTAAGGGAGTTATTTAAGTCCTTCTTAAAGTCCTCTATCATCATAATGAGATGTGATTTTAAATCAGAGTCTTGCTTTTCCAGTGTGTTGGAGTATCCAGGGCTTGCTGTGGTGGGAGAACTGGGTACTGGTGATGCCAAGTAGCCTTGGTTTCTGTTGCTTATGTTCTTGCCCTTGCCTCTCGACATCTGGTTATCTGTAGTGTTAGCTGGTCTTGCTGTCCCTGACTGTGGCTTGTCCCTCCTGCAAGCCTGTGTGTCAGTACTCCTGGGAGACCAGTTCTCTCTGGGAGGAGTTTGGGTATGGAGAGCTGTGGCACAGGGTCACCAATGGGCACAGAGGGAAACCAGAAGAAGCCTGTCCCTGGTGTTCTTGGTTCCTGTGTCCTTATGGCTCTGAGTGGGTCCCTCTTGGGTCAGGTATTTTAGCAGAAGTGGTGATCTCACCTGTGCTCTCAGGTGTGTCAGCACTGGAGACCAGACCCTCTCTGTGGGATTTGGGCATGGAGAGCTGTGGCACATAGTCAGCTCTGGGGTGCAGATGGAAACTGGAAGGCAACTGATCACTTCTTTATGTCTACATGGATTTCATTAATTGCAGCATAGGTCCTCAGCAATTTATTTAATCTTATTACCAGCTCCATTCAAAAGTAAGATGCAGGGCTCATTGAATAAGTCTGTTATTTGCATCCCCAGTTGCCGCAGACCCTTTTTGGTCCCTTGTCTGCGTAGAACGGGTTTCTGGTTACAGGTGGACAAGGAGTCAGCAAATGAATGACAGACAGACGCAACACAGGAGATTGTGTAGAATCTGAATGTAATTTGTCAAGTCGAGCATCAAACTTTTTATACAGAAGAATAACAAGAAACCAGGCAAGATACATCCGCCGAGTTACAGTGACACAAAACATACGGAATGTATACATCAAAAGTAGGCAGGGACCAAGCCGCTGCCACTAAGAAGGGAGCCAGGTATAATGCTAGTCTATTGTTAAGCCCACCACCAGGGGTTCTTAGTAAATGCCTGATTATGCTGTTTCTTTGGGCCTAGTGAAGAAACCTGTCTTGGGGGATTCCCTAACTCTTTCATGGTAAACCCACCTATTCGCTAGGCCATTGTGAATTCCCTTGTCTGGGTAAGACTGGCTATTGTCTCAAGTAAACACTCTGCTGACCAGCCCAGAGCTATTCCAGCTCCATTCTTTGTAATGCCTAATTAGTTTCACCCTCTCTACTAGAAGTAAATTTGAATGTTACTGAATAGATAACATTCTTACTGAATTCCAAGTTTGTCGGCTTCAAGGATTTTCTGGGGTATTGGAACACTGGCAAAGTCTTAGCTATGTCAGAATTCAATCTTTAAAGGCACTTACAATAAAATAATACTAAAAGAGAGCACGTGGATCCATACACCAGACTAACTCGGGGATAGGGTATGAGTATATGGGTTATGAGAACGCCAAGGTTCCAGGAGGTGAGTTTCTATTTCGGCCTATCAAGCAAACATCACTGGAGTGTGCGTAGCACCCAGTCTTCTTTCCAGTGGTAGACCCCAAAGCTTCAGAAATACAAAAAGGAATCAGACAGTATTCCTACAAGGATGTTTAGGAAATAGGAAGCCAGTGTGCTGAACTATGACTCTCACATTGCAAGCTGAAGAGGAAGGGAATCTGGGATTTTTGCATTGAGTGTACTAGAACCACCAGAAATCCTGGTTAGATGAAGACCTGGAGACAGGTGCTCCATTTTTAACTCAAGAGTTAGTGTTCTGAGTTTACAAAGGACTCCTGTCTTTCTACAGTGTCCTACAGTGAAGAAGTAATGGGTGGGAATGTGTCACTGGAAAGACTCAAAGGGAGAGGAGTGTGGCTTTGACTCCTTAGGACTGAGCACACTATGTCATTTGTGCTGACAAATGACCTCATAAGAGTTCCTATCCTTACAGACGAGGAAACTCGGGGATTCTACTCAGTCACTTTATAGCCATGAACATTTGACATGTCAAAATAATTCAAACCCAAAATGCTAACTTATCTTTGACTATTTGCCCATGGGCTGGGTGTACTGGCTAGTTTTGTGTCAACGTGACACAGCTGGAGTTATCACAGAGAAAGGAGCTTCAGTTGAGGAAATGCCTCCATGAGATACAACTATAAGGCATTTTCTCAATTAGTGATCAAGGGGGAAAGGCCCCTTGTGGGTGGGACCATCTCTGGGCTGGTAGTCTTGGGTTCTTTAAGAGAGCAGGCTGAGCAAGCCAGGGGAAGCAAGCCAGTAAAGAACATCCCTCCATGGCCTCTGCATCAGCTCCTGCTTCCTGACTTGCTTGAGTTCCAGTCCTGACTTCCTTGGTGATGACCAGCAGTATGGAAGTGTAAGCCAAATAAACCCTTTCCTCCCCAACTTGCTTCTTGGTCATGATGTTTGGGCAGGAATAGAAACCCTGACTAAGACAGCTGGGGCATGTTCAATTTGTCTAGCTAACCATAGATATAAGCTCTTGATGAAGAACCAGTGTGTGTTTGGAACAAATGCTGTTCAGGAGTTGTTCATGCAGTATTCCATAGGCAACGATTAGCTTTGGAGCCACCAGTACAAGCCCAGTATTAGCTGTAGAACAGACTACTTCTTTCAAATATATCAAGCTTTGCTTCTTGAAGCACTGATGTCGGATTTATTCAGATTCACCTTCTGTCTTTTTAAAAAGCTGATGATTTTATCATTATGAACATCTCATAATATTTATCTTGAAATTTATATTATATGACATCAACACAGCCTCTTAAGTTTTTTTTTGTTGGTTTTTTGTTTTGTTTTGTTTTGTTTTTTACTTTCTTTGTTTGTCTGTACAGTCTGTCTCTTTTCATCTGCTCATTTTCTACCTGAGTCTACAAAATATAAGTCACCAAGACAGGATAAAACTGCAGATTGGTTCCTTTCATATGTAGAGTATCTGCCTTTAACTGGATTGCCAATGCATTAACACATAAGGCAATGATTGATATGACTACATTAAATACTAGACACAATGTTTACTTGTTTACAGCACACTTTCCACTGCTCTCTCTCTCTCTCTCTCTCTCTCTCTCTCTCTCTCTCTCTCTCTCTCTCTCCCTTTTATTATTTTCCTGACTCCCAACTCAAAGATTCTTTAAGTTATATTTTTAACTTCTCTCTTGGATTTTCAAATTATATCTCACTGCATTATTTACAGTGGTTAATCTTTGGTTGCAATCAACATTCCTAACTGTTCTTAGTCTATTAGAGGTAACACTATAGCACATCACATTGTGGAAACACTTTAGCTAAATAAGCTCCTTTATTTCTCCTGTCCTTAAGTTAGAATTTTCTATGTATACAATCCTATGCATTTGTGATACCCATTAGATGACAAGATTGCTTTTTTGTCTTTACTGTCACCTGTAGTCCTTGAAAAAAATGAAAAGAAAAATTCTGGTTTTCTCTCTGCTCAGATTCTAGAAACTCCTGGTGCTTTTCTTACCTGGTCTAAAGCTTCAGTGTCCTGTCTGACATGATTTCCTCTCAACCTAAAGATCTCCCCGTTAAGGTCTGTTGGGCTCCCGTTTTGCTGCCAGTCAGTTCTCTAGTTGTCCTTTACCTTTAAGATGTCTCTTGCTTATTTATTCATTTGCAGTTCCTATTAAGAACTGTAATTATTGGTTGTCCAAGTTGTCCACTGATAGGATCTTCTTCCATTTTATTCTGGCCTCCATTATGGTGAGAGCAGCCATAACTTGAGCTGTCACTCCCCCTCACATGTCATGTCATTTTTCTATAACTATTTCCAAGCTATTTCTAGTGATTTCTTATTTTTCAAACCTTTGTATCTAATTACAGTCTTCTTTATTTTTAATTTTTAAGACATGTGTATAAGTGTTTTGCCTGCACACATTTAAGCATGCCACATGTGTGTGGTAGCCATGAAGGTTAGAAAAGGGTGATGGATGCCTGAAGCTGGAATTCCAGATAGTTGTGGACTGCCCTATGGGTGCTGGGAAGCAAACCGAGGACCTCTGCAAGAGCACCAGTCCTCTCAACCACTGAGCCTTCTTTCCAGTCCCTCAAGATTTGTTTGTTTAACATTTATCCTAGTTGGTATTTGCTGAGCTTTCTATATTTGTATGTTTTTCAGCAAACTTGGAATTTTTTCAAGAGTTATTTTTTTCAAATATATTCACTAATTCATGCTCTCCTCCGTCTCTCCTCAGATTCTAGCTGTATGTGTATTGGCCTTGTGACACTGTCACATCGCTCTCCTCATGCTTTTCCTCAGTCTTCTGACCAGGCAATTTTGTAGCCTGTTCATGCTTTTTAAAAATCCGAGTGATTTTTTTAAATTTCTATTTACACGGTTTTAAATTCCAGGATTCCCACTTATTTAATGAATTGTTTCTCTTCCCTAAGACATCCTGGTTTTAGTTTGTTGGGACATCATCTTCCTTCACATCACTGAGCAGAATTATAATGCTTCTTTTATGACTCGTCCCTGCTGGTTTTGCATTTGGGCCCTTGTAGAACAAATTATTTATTTACTGATTTTCTTTTAATGATGTGACATTTCTGTTGGGTTTCCATTGACAATTATATCCTGGATGTTGTGACAGTGTAGAGGCTCTGGATCCTATTATTATGTTAATTGCTCTTCCCATGCTGTAATAAAATATCTTACAGAAAGCAACTTAAAGGACAAAAGAGATTAATTTGGCTCTCATCTCTGGGGACTCCAATCCATGGTTACTTGATTCTTATTTCTCAGCCATGGTGAAGAAGAACAGAGTTGGTGGGAGCACACAGTAGAGAAAGTTGTTCACCTTAAGGTGTCACGGAAGCAGAAAGGCCCAGAAAGAGGCTCCGGAGACAAGAAAGAGACTTCAAAAGCATACACTAGGAGCTGTCTTCCTCCAAACAAACTCCACTTCTGAGCAAGGGGTTCCGATATGAAGCCATCAGTGGATTAATCCATTGATGAAATTAGCACCATCATGGTAGAATCATCTCTCAAAAAACCAATCATCTAAGGGATCTAACCTTCAGCACACAAGCTTTGGAGTCTACACTACACATCTAAACCATAGCTCTACCCTTCTAAAAATACTGACTGGTTTTAAAATTCAACTCATATGCTTAGCTTCAAACTATAAATATTGTTTTGAATTCAAAAAAATTTAAATGTCCATTGAATTTCTTTCTCCTTAGCTGGACTCCGAGAGTAGATCAGTGTCACACAGAGATTGGAGCGGTTTCCCCACAGTTAAGGATTTTCTCCCTGTCTGACTTCTCTTGAAACCTCTCTCTCATCTTTCAGTGGTTATACAGTTTCCCAGATTTTCACACTCTTGTTCTTCTCTGAAAGTCAGAAGATTTTCTAGGGAAATTTAAGACATTGCATGCTATTCACAAGTCTTCCTACACGCTGAGATCTATTTAAAAGGGGGAAAGGTGAGAAACTTATGTTATATCACACCAAGTGCCAATTGGCTCCCAGAGTCTATGGATGTTACATGTAGAAGACAACACTCGATGACCTCCTATGTCTATGCTAGTAGGCATAGCCTGAGCATAACATACAAAGAGAGTGCATAATCAGGTCCCTCCACCACCATACATTTTAACTATTTCATTCCTTATAATTTTTTTCTTTAGTGTGTTAAACACAAATACAAACCTTAATAATTTAGATAAAGGCCAGTGAAGGTTTGAGGCATATACTTGTCTCAGGGCCTCCTACAGATACATGAAGGAATAAATTTGAGCCTGAAATCGTATCGAAAAAGAAATTTCTAATACAATGTGGGCAGTGGCTTAAGGTACATTACTTTGATAAAGAAATAGGTAGATTTGTTATCAGAATGTCACAGAAACTTAAAGTGCAAAGAATTATAGAAACCATCTAGTCCAAGCTACTCGTGTGTCTGTACACGAGTTAATAATGCATTAATAATTACATAAGCATTTCGAGTACCTATGGATTCTGTACCAGGCATGGCGTGCAGATGATGCCTGCAAACTTGTTTTCAGCTTTGCCCTCTCAGTCTTGTTTGCATTAGTAATTTTCACTTTGCACAATACACTTGATTAATTTTTAAAATTGTCTCAGACGTTGTCCAAGAGATGGCACATTCTTTATCAATGAACTCAACTGAAAAAACATTTTGCAAGACTTCTTTTTGTCTAGCTGAAAAAACAACATAGAACATTGGTATTTGGGAGGATGAGGCAGGAGGATCACAAATTCAAGATAGTTTGGGCTTCCTCACAAGACCTTGTAGTATTCCTTCTACAAAAGGGGGACAGTATAACAAAGAACTCAAGCTGCCATTTAATAAGCCGGAACTGAGTGGTTTGACATATATTTAATACCGTATGCTCAGATCTGGAAAATATCAGACTTTCTCAGAAGCATAGTATAACTTTTCATTCAGATATGGAATCTTTATAAATAAAAATTAAATTAAGATCATAGACTATAGTCATATGGTTCATAATTTGGGGACTTCTAAGTATACCAGGAGCAATGAGATGACAATCACTATCACAGGTATATCTGGTTACTCTTTAGCTAATACTTGTGATCATTTTTAGTAATATATGTAATAAGTATTGGTATATGACGATAAATGTTATCTGAAATAATCTTTAGATTAAAGCAGTGTGACTCTAAGAAGTTACAATATGGTGCAAATATTATTCTGATGGCCAACAAGTTAGGCAATGTGTTAAAATTATATAAGAAAACAGAAATGAGTGATAAATTAAAATACTTTCAGAGCATATATTTTCCAGATCAGTTCTTGTTTTGGTCACATTATTCTATCCTAATAAAGACTTGCACAATTAGTTCTGCTAAGATAATTCTCTCTTTTTAAGTCCTGTTCCATAATTTGAAGTTGGTATGCAACTAAATGCGGTGTAATTTCACTTGCCAATAATGAAACGCACGTTCCCATTAACAACTAACCAGGACTGAACGGAATCTGAAAGTGTGTATCATCTGTCACCATGTGAATGCGTCTATCTTTGGGATAACATAGGGAGTGCAAACCTTTTATTCTAAAAGAATAAAAAGAACAGCTATAACACAGATAATTCCTGATTTAGATAGAGGGATGTGGGCACAGTATTAGTGGCTAGTGATGGATGTGGAGTTTTGTTGTCAGAGAAGGAGAACAGAAGTAATATAAAACTGTCAGTTCCTTGATGGTAAGAAACAGTAGTGGAGGTGGAGAGGCTGGTAAGTGTCTCCCTGTTTCTTTTGAGACTTAAGGAGATTTCAACATTACTACCTTCTAATTCAAAATTTATATTGCAAATATTTTATTTATAACACAAAATGATTGTTCTGTCCAGGAATGAAACATCCAGTGTATTTGGAAAGATTTCTTTTTCTATGTTTGAATAGCTTCCTGATAATATATCTTTCTTAGCGAGAACCACTTGCTGCTCTTGCAGAGGGTCCAAGTTCAGTTCCCAGCATCCGCGAGAAATAGTTCACAGTCACCTGAATATATGTCCCTTTTCAAGGGATCTGATGTTTTCTTCTGGCTTCTCTGGGTACCCACACAATTCGACATATATTCATTCACACAGAGACATAAACATAAATAAAAATAAAACCTAAAAGAAAAAAGGACTTTATATTATGATCTCAGTTATAAAAATCTGGGCGATACAACTCTGTGGTTAGTATTCCATGGTTTTATAGAATAACATTACATTTATTTGTCTCTGCTGCATACCACTACCACCCCCTGCCGCGCCCCTAAACACAAAAACAACTCGATCCGCTTCCCATCTGTCAGTAAATCCCAGTGGCCTTTTTTTTTCCCCCTCGCAACTAAGAGATCAAAGTCTCAACGTGACTATGTAACTCCCAGAAGTCACTGCAGGTCATTCACTCAGCAGGAGTCTCTTCGGTTTGAAAGGAAGGCTGCTCATCCCCGAGCCCAGCAGCTGCCCGGAGAGACTGCATTCACCGCTGAATCCCTGCTCAGACCTTTAAACTTCAGCTGTAGAGAACCGACAAGAAGCACCCTGCTTACTCTGTACATTGCTGCTTTCAGTGACCTAATCCTGGGTTCTCTAAACTATGGGTACCTCTAAACCCGCACAAAATGTCTTGCTGTTATCCACAGGAAGAAACCCTCCAACGGGCGCGCGAGGAAGAAGAGAAGAGGAAAGAGATCACAAGTCACTTTCAAACTACCCTGACAGATATCCAGACTCAGATCGAACAACAGAGTGAGCGCAATATGAAGCTCTGCCAGGAGAACACAGAGCTTGCAGAAAAACTGAAAAGCATCATTGACCAGTACGAGCTCAGAGAGGAGGTGAGAACCACATCAAACAGCTCGCAGAACTCTACCCAGGCCCACAGCTGCCTTCTGAAAGTGAGGGGCTTGGTTAAGAAGAAATTCATGGTCAGCCCTCTCAACCGTTAATTGTTATATTGGATTTCTTTTACTAACCAAAATAAAAATAGACAGTCCTACACAACACCTGGCTGAGCTCACATCACACTGAAGTAAATGCAGGAAACAAAGTGCTGGGCTGTGGGCACAGTCATCCTGCACAGTCCTTGGGTCCTTTAAAAATCCTTCCCATGTAGACAAGAGAGAACTCCACTCTCTTCATTAGGCTCTCCATGTCATCTCAACTAACAAGCTGATAGTAGCATTAGTAATGTAATAATTATAATATAATTTATCTAGTGCCTAACTTGTGTCAAGCAATGCATTAGGTAGTCTACTTTGCACACAGTAAGTCACTTGTTTCAACTTTACTGTGAAGCAGAGAACACTATCTATGTAAGCCACGTTGTGACCAGGTATCTACTAAAAAGCAACCTGATGGAGGAAAGGTAGATTCTGGCTTATAGTTTTGGGGAATTATTCCATCGTGACACAGCAAGTATGGCCAGAGGAGAGGAAGGAATAGGGACAAGTGCAGGTAGACAGTTGGTTAGACTGGTCCACAGACAGAAAACAGAATAAAGGATTCTCATACCCAGCCTACTTTCTCATCTTTATTCAGTCCAGAGTCCCAGACCATGAAGTGGCATCACTCACAGTTAAGGTGGGCCTCCCCACCTCAATTAACCTGATCAAGCTAGCTGATCCCTCACAGGCAAGCCCAGAAGCTAACCTAATGCAGACAGACAGTCCCTCAGAGGCAAGCCTCGAGGTTTCTCCCCAGTGGCTCTGGATCTCACCAAATGATTAACATCAGCCATAGCACTCACTCTCTTTGCTGTGTTTTAAGTAAGAAAGCAGTGGCCTAGAGAGGACATCACTTACAGTCACAAAGATTTTCATTTTCAATATTTTACATTAATGATATAACAAGTGGATGGGTTGGTAATATGCCATGATTTTATCAAGAAAACAATCTTTGAGTCTGCAGCACATGGTCATAGGAGTTAGGTAAATTGGGAAACTCCTCACAGCAAACCATACCACCTAGCTACCATCTTCTCTTGTGAGAAGGTTTGAATCCATCCAGGGTAGAAGTAAGAGTGAAGAAGAAAGGAAAAGCCAATGGGAAAATATCTGCTCTCCTCAGAAATGGAGATCAGAAAAAAAGCTCAGATCAGAATGGCCTAGAATATTAGTTTCACACTCCCAGCACAGATTCTGTTTAAAGCCCAACACAACATTCCATGTGTCCCGTTTCTGATGAGACCTCTTAACCGGTCAGCCATCCTTCAAACAGAGGTAGTCCAGAGGTCAAGGTGTGAGGACAATGAATGATTGCCAGTTCATGGAAGAGGCCGGGCCATGTCGCCTCTACATGTTGGTCAGCTTTTCCTCTCCTGTAAGAACTGCTGACAGAGACTCAGCTTATTGAGAGAAAAGGTAGTCCTGGCTCACAGATCTGAAGGTCTCAGACCATAAGCAAGTGGCTCCATGATTTTGGAACCTATGTCAAAGCAGCACATAAACAGGGTGAGAAAGGTGTGGCTGGGCTGAGATGCTCACTTCCTGGGAACTGGAAATGGGGGTCGGGGTGGGCACTAACTGCCAAAGACCAGAAGGTCTCTTAGCAAGCCCCACCTCTTCAACTTTCTACCACATCCCAATAGTGTCAAGCTGGATGCCAAGTATTTAACATTTGGGCAGCATCAGAGCATTCAGGGTCTGAACCTCAGCCGCACACATCTGGGGGTCATGTGCTGGTGCTCTGATGAAAATTCACTATGATAAATTATAGTCGTCTTATTGTTAACAGTAGTCCTACAGTTATGGAAAGGGCTATAATACCAAGCCAGAGGACGGTGGGGCATTGTCTGAGAGGTTTAGCATAATGAATAGCATCATATTAACTGGCTTCCAAATTGAGAAAAATCATGTTTGTAACCTCTAGGCATTAATGCGGCTGACCTCTGGCATCTCCATTTGAAGCTATCTCTGGAGAATGGAAAGTTGGGGACTCTCATCGATTTATGGCCTTCAGTGAGGCCAGAGTGTCTATTCCTTAGAAACTTAAAACTAGGAAATTTGTATTCATGTGAATTGTTTCCTATTTTTGCATTTCTACGCACTGATCACAGACCTGGCTCTTATGTGCTCTTTTTCCTTAGCATCTGGACAAAATATTCAAACATCGAGAACTGCAGCAGAAGCTGGTGGATGCGAAACTTGAAGAGGCTCAAGAACTGATGCAGGAGGCAGAGGAGCGGCACAGACGGGAGAAGGAATATGTATTTATCCTTTTAGTCAGTGTGCATATGCAATGTATCTCTTCCTCAGAGGCTCGCTAGGAAAGCTGTCTGACAGTGGCAGAAGATCACTTGACTCATCTAAAAGCCCTCGCATCTACGGAGAAGTAAATGGGTTAGCCCAGTAGGAAATACTGGGTCTGTACCATTATTCACACAAAATAGTCATTCAACATACTCAACAAGTGTTTTTCAAGTGCCTATTATCTGCTGAGAGCATTTTAGGTGCTAGATTATAGCTGTGAATGAGACAGAGAAGAGCTACCTCCTACCAGGCAGATTAGAGACTGTGTGGAAAGAGATGCTCAGTAGTGAGCAAACCAGGAAGGTTATTTAGAAAATAGTAAGTTATCAGGCAAACAAGGAGGACCTGAGATGACACTTGATGAGGGACTTACATAGACTGAGTGATCAGGTAGATGTGAAAATATTTAATCTGGGGTTTCTACCCTGCCTTAGCTCATTCAGTTCCCAGATAAAAGACTCAAGACCTTGATGTTTATGACGAGCCTTTAAAGCACTAGAGCTGGGCAGATAGCTGCCCTCTATGCTACTAGCATCTACTTCCCTGTCAATAACCCCGAGTTATGACTTGCCATGTTTTGCCATGTTCACTCTTAACTCCAATTGGTCAGCCCTCATGGCCATATTTTCCTGATTCACCTAACCCATGGTGTCTTCTCCTCTTTCCACCTTCTTCTCCCCTCCTTATCCTCCTCAGACTCCAAACCTGGAAACCGAAATCCCACCTACCTCCCTACCTCCCTTCTGCCCAGCTCTAGGCTGTAGGCATCTTTATTCAACCAACAGTTAAATTAATGGGTAAGGTCACACAGCATCACTTGGTGTGTGAGAGGATTCTCATCACTAAGGCAACCAGGGCCAGTATTTAGCATCACAATGCACACCAACAGACAAATCCTCAGCAGGCGAAGCAAGGGGAGAAATGCTCAAGATGTGGGGGTAAGCAGCCTCCAACTGCAGCTCTGTAGGACTTGGAGAGAAAGTTGAATTTTTTTTCCAAATATAATGGGATAAAGCCGTTTAGAAGAGGAGATAATGCAATTGGCTTCCCAGATGTGAAAGATTAGTGGGCTCTGGATGGGGAAATGGAATAGAAAAAAAGAAGACAGGGGGTTCCCAGAACAACGCGCAGGAGATGTGCTGATGACTTGGGTTAGGGAGATGACAGCTAAGAAGAAGAGACAGAAACAGGGGAACATTCCGTCAAGATTCTGGCATGTGTCAGTTCAAAGAGAATGGCATGCATCTTTCCCTAAGCCTAAGCTCTCTGTGACACTGCATCAATTCAGAGGTGTGAGTCAGCAGGGTGAAGTGTGTACTGGTTGTAAAAGGGAGAGAGAGAGAGAGAGATGGAGAAAGGAAGAGGAGAGGGGTGTTTTCTGTGTGTGTGTGTGAATACATACATACATACATACATACATACCATACATGCATACATATATATTAAGATTGAGAGATCTGTAAGGCAGATAGCTGTTATGCCATTCACTCAAGTGTCACATTGACATTTGACCAGAAGCTTTTTGTTTGGCTGAAATTAGACTAGAATCACTTACTTTGTTACCATAGAAAACTGCAAAATAACCCCACTTTTCAAATTAAGACAGAAAAGAAGTGAATTTGGTCAACAAGTCCTAATGGCTAGTTCTTAAAACCTATTTCCCCTGACTTCTGCTCCCACTGCACCCCATTCCCAGCTTGCAGCAATGACATGTCACTTCTGTATGGATGAGATATCAAGTCCAAACTGGAGGTTTCTCCATGCAAACAGAATAACCAAAGACATCCAACAGGCCAGCTCTCTCAGCTCCAAAAGCAGATACCAGCAGCCCTCTACCACGCCTTCAAATGGCCATCGGGCCTACAGGTCTGGTACTCCACAGTGCAGTGCCTGGGCCTCTCCTGGGACCAATAGTGTAAACGTTACTCCTGTCTCTGGGTTACTGCATAATCATCTGGAAATCAACAACTGGAACCCTTTCTCTTGGCACACTGTAGGCATGGTTTTTACTTAAAAAACAAAACAGAACAAAACAACCTTCTGAGCTCTGACCAGAAGATGCAAACCTAAACCAAAGACAATAGCTGTGCATCAATACTGATTAACAGGCATTCATCCATCTTAAGTTAAAACAGCATGCTCACCATTGGCTCCCAGCTCAGCTGTGTCTAACTGCAGTGGTTACATTCTTTGTGGCAGTGGGAATGAGGTCTGTTGGCACCAGAGGGCAGAGTTCAGAGCAACTCATCAAATTTCTCCATTTCTCAAATGTGCTGCATGGGTCACTATTAGGCAACCCTCTCAAGTATTAGAAAAGCATAGATTTCAACTCATGTTCTATACACCCTAGATATATTGTCCAAAGGGGATCTTCCCTTTAGTGATCCCCCGAGGAAAGTCAAACGCATGTTTGAAGTACTGTGTCAGGAACCAGGGATTAAAAGAAGGAACGTGTATTTCTTAAGGCATCGTGTGCTCTGTAATGGAGAATCACTACGTGCTAATATAATGGACCAGTTGCAGGCAGCCATGCCCAGGTGGGGAAGTCTGGAGATGTCTAGCCTGAGGTTGTTGGTAAAGAGGATTGTTTGGGAAACTTCTAACCAGTGGGACTGGTAAGAGGTTAGATTTTGTGTGATTCATACTTGATTTGAATACTTAAATTTTTTTTATTAAAGCCACTAGTTTCCTTGGGAATCAGACATGTTAATTGTTTTCTTTAACTTTGTCAACTTGTATTTTGCAAAAGTCCCTCCCCTCAAAAAAAAAAATTTAATGGAGAGGGGCATAAGAAGAAAGTTGGTTTATATGTATATGGTAAGCAAAGGGCAATTTAAACACAACTAAACTTTCTTCCTATGCATCCTGTCTTCTCACAGTTGCTGAACCAGGCGGCAGAGTGGAAACTTCAGGCCAAAGTGCTGAAGGAGCAGGAGACGGTGCTGCAGGCTCAGGTGAAGTGAAGAGGCCAAAACATAGAGGGTTGGGGTAGCCTCCTTCTGTTACCAAGGGTCTGGGACCCAAGATTCTCTGCACAAAGCTTCACCACAGGTGACAAGGGATGGGGTCTGAGAAGGAAACAACTTCACACTGATTACATTTAAGAGAATATTGTGTCTATGCAAAAGAAATGATGTGAACCGGCCTGACGTAGCCAAGAGGTCCACAGACAGCCAATGTCTTTAAAGTGGTTGGGAACAGCACGCGATTTCCGGCTTCCCACTTCTCTATCCTATTTCTTCTCTGTCACCTGGTCCACTGCCCAGCTAAGGCGAGAGGAAATGTAAAATTGCTCAGAAGCACCATTTATAACTGTCCATCCTAAACAGTCCTCACATTTTGATACTATCTATAATCTAAAGAAAATGAGAAAAATGGAGACCCAGATATTGATCAAGACTGACAGAGTCAATGATGAACGGCTGGGAATGGTGGGGAAGTCAGGAGTCCTTCTGATTTGGCTTCATGTGTCACTGACTTTGTTTTTATCAGACTACTAGAGTTCACATTTCAGGCTCAAAAATATAGTCCCCTGCCACAACTGGCTGTATGCAAAAGCCAGGCCTATCTATCTTCCCTATTGACATCGGGCTCTGGCCCTCCATGGAAACATTCTCTGTCGTAGGCCACAGAGGGACTCTGGCCCCACTGTTGGGAGGAATGCCCAAGCCCTAAAGGGATGGTGAGTTCACAGAGGAAACTACTAGAAAGCAAGGACATCAGAAGCTGTCCACATCAGGCAGCATTAACACTGTGTTTATGTGCTGATTATAAAATCTTATTTACTGTAAAAAAAAAAAAAGAGGTACATACTTATTGAATGAATAAGTTCAGTAAATACTTTTTAAATACTGTAAAATACATCAAGAATAAACTTAAGCTCCTGATCTCTTGCTCTTGCTCTGTCCTTTTGCTTTTTACCCCCCTCTCTCATTCCCCTCCCCCTCCCTCATGGCCAGCCTCTACTCCTCTTCTCTCTCTCTCTCTCTCTCTCTCTCTCTCTCTCTCTCTCTCTCTCTCTCTCTGCCTTTCTCTGTCTCTACTTCCTCAACTCCCCTTCTCATGCCCTGAATGAACTCTATTCTATACAAAAAAAGAATAAACTTAAAATAAGAAATTATAGCAAGCATACATACAGATGAACTTGTCACAGATTAACCATTCTAAAGCATATTTATGCAATGTGTACAGAGACTGCAATGGAAAATTGTGCTCCCAGATATAATCTCTCCTTTGAGAACATTCAAACAAGTTTTCAAACTAATTAGATAGAGGTCTAAAATGTAATGTTTCTAGATTTTCACAGAGTTCAGAGGTACAAACTCAGGGCCAACTTTTGAGTCAGCTTCAGAAACCATCATATCATGGTGTCAGAAGCAGCAAGCCATGGCCCACAGCAGCTATCCTGTGCACAGTAGGAAAGAGTTGTGATTCTACTGTCTAGGAATAGAGAAAGCCCAGAGAAACAAACCAGAGCTTCTGGGCTGTCTGCTCACTAACAACACAAAGCCCGAGAGAAGCAAAGGGCACTACTTGGCACTAGGCATTATTCACATTGTCTACTTCATTAATCATTTAGCTAAGTGAAGATAATGACGTTGAAAGAGTAGATTAATATTAGATTCTAGCCTAGAGAATGATTTACGCAGCCTCCATTGGAGTCCAGAGTGTGTCTATGTCGCTTTTCCATGTCCATGTGTGTGTAAGTGTACACATTTGCTCATGTGCATTTGGAGGCCAAAAGTATCTTTCTCACTCACCGCCCACTTATTGTTGAGACCTGTTTCCAAATAAATCCGGACTCAGTAACTCAACCAGACTAGCTGACCAGCAAGCCCCACCCAGGATCCTCCTGTTTCCCGTTCATCTGGTGCTTGGATCACAGAAGCACATTGCTATGCCTCACTTTTTGAATATGGGTGCACTGGATCTAAAGTCAGATCCTCATGTTGGCATAGCAAGCATTTTATAGACTGAACCATCTCATAGAACCAAGGATCTTGGAGCTTAAAAGTGAAGAAAATAAAAACGAACAAATGTGATCCAGTTTCTCACCTCTGCCCATTTCAATTCCAGAAGTATTTACAGGGTGCTCCTGCTTCTCTGCTCGCCCCCTGATCCTGGAATGAGTTAGGTATTTCAGGTACTAAGATCAGAGTACCAGCTCTTCACACTGAGAGGTGCGACCCTGTCCAACATTTGAAAACGGAATTTTACTCATATCCTTCCTTTGTTTCTAATTGCCCTTAAAGGGGTAGGAACAGCAGGAAGTTAAGGCCTTGATACTAATTTCTAAGATTAGAGTAAGAAAAATGCCACGGGCAGTCTGCATGTTTTCCTAGAACGGTGGTTCTCAACCTTCTTGATATTGAGAACTTTTAATACAGTTCTTTATGTTGTGATGACCTCCAGCTGTGAAAGTATCTCATTGCTATTTCATACCTGTAATTATGTTAGTGTTATGAATTATAATGTAGATCTCTGATATGTGATTCCCCAAGGGGGTCATGACCAACAGGTTGAGACTGCTGTCCTATGCTGAAGTCACTTTTAAACATAAAACATAGTGACTTGGGAATGTGTTTCTCACTAGGAAAGCAGGGTTTGGCTTTCAGTTCTATAAACTGAGGCAGTAGAGCAGCTGTCATAGACAATCAGTTGAGATACAACTGTCATGACTAACCGATTGCCACAAGATCAGGAAGGATGAGGACAGTGGCAAACATGGTACGTCAGCCGTCTCTGACAGCACAGACACAAAACACTTCTCAGGGTGTAAATTGTTTTAAAAGTATGATCATAGTCGCTAGACTCAGATATCACCTTCTTATCTTTTGATGAAGGGGAGCCCTCCGAAAGGACTTTGGGAACAGGCCTTACCTCCACATCAAGTCCCACAGTCTTATTAAGACAATTTCTAGACACAGTTCCTTCTGCCTCCTATTCCAATCAGGACTTAGTGGTCAGTTGGGACCCAATGTATGAGGACCCACCTGATATGGCTCAGTGAGTATAGGCACTTGCTGCCAAGCTTGGTGATTCCCCGGATCCCATATGGTAGAAAGAACTGACTTACAACTATAGAAAGCTATACTCTGCCCACCACACACCCACATGACATGCATGAACCTCCAAATACAAGCAACTAGAAGCAAAAACAAAAAGTGAGCATTTAGACCCATTTCAAGGTGATAGATGACAGCAGTTTACAGATGGTTTACTTTTAACCATTGAGTGGTTTGTTTCCATTTCTGTCCCTGGCAGGAAAACTACTGTGCATGACTTCTGGATAGTCTTTCTATGTTTTCTGCAGTCCCAAAATGAAAGAGGGACTAGCCCCTGTCAAATCAAACATGCACTGAGTCAGAATGCTAATCAGAGGCCAACTCTATAGTATAAATACACACTAATAAAATGAGAAGTACAGAATTTCAGTTAGAGTAAGATAACGTGGACAATGGTTACCTAAGTAAGGGATAAACCATACAAATTGTACTGTCTATGTCTAACAGGAAGAAAAAAAGGAGTTTTAAAACCCGACCACTTGAGGGAGGGAGGACCTGGGAAGCTGTTTGTTGCATGTGGAGTTGTTTAATGAGCACAGCATTTCTATTTTGCAACATAAAAGCATTCTAGAGATTGTACACTAATGTAGGTATAGTAGTACTGATCTGTATACTTCAAATGGGAGGGGAGGTTAATTTTATGTGTATTTTAACATATCTTACTTTTAAACATAGCAAAACAAAAAATGGTCAATGGGAATAATCTAGTAAAAATAAAGGAGATGATAAAACAATACCCAATTCTTGGCACAAGTATGCCAACCTGAGTTTGAGAGAGAGAGAGGGAGAGAGAGAGAGAGAACATGATACATATATTTAAAATATTTGTTTTACTACTGTCTCTAAGTGCATTGGTTTGGACACATGAATAATAAATTCAGAGTTAATAATAATGCTGGACTAGTGTCACATGGAGGAAAGAAATCAAAGCAATTCCCCTTGCTATTCTGAACCAAGACTGAGGCCAGATTGGACGGTTTGGTTGGGATGCTAAGCCTTTAGGCTCTGAACTATCACCCCAGCCCAATAAGCTCAGATTTGAATTCTCCACTGCACTCGCCCAATGTGTCCTGTCATGGTTTGTCTGTTGTGAGCCTGAATAGGAAGACAGTCTTACTAATCTGCCAGGGTGTCTGTGTCTGTCTCTAATAAAGAGCTTGACATTGTCTTTATCGAACCGCACAGAAAGCCTTCCATGGGGAGAAGGAATAGAGGACTTTAAGGAAATCTTTAGCAGAGTTTTACAAGGGATTAAGTCACTGACTCCAACTGACCCCAACAGAGTCAGATGACAAACTAGCAAACACTATCAAGCACTATCTGAATTCCTCTTTCAACATTTATGGGAGATATTTATAAGATTGCCTTTGAGCTCTATTTGCTGTTTTCAGCAAATGTGTGTCATAATACGTGTACAAACACACGTGCATTACTTTTGGGTCAGAGGCATAATTTAAGATTACAGCTATTCATTAGCTTAGGTTGTAAACATTGATTACAGAGAAAATCCAAGGCAAGTAAGGTTCTGACTTAGTAATCAGTACTAATTATCTCATAATCAAGTGGTCATTGCGTTTCTCTCCCCATTAGGTGTTCAAGTCCCTCAAAAGCAGGACCCACGTATTAAAGAAATATCTTTATATAAGTGGTGTACACATATATGTTCAGTGACCAATAAATAATTATTAAAAAGTATGATATAATAAAGGTGTAATTGTATGTTTTATAATTTTATTTTCCTTTAAAAACATTTTAGGCAACACTAAGTGGACCCAAGAGGTTCTTAAGAAAAGACAGAGCAGAGGAAGTTTAAAGAGAAAAGCTGTGGAAAGAAATAAGAGAGAAACTGGAGGAGAGGGAATGGCAGTGGATTTGATCAGAACACATTAGATACATGTATGAGATTCCTAGAGGCGGGGGAGGAGAAGGAAGAAAAGAAACAGGAAACATGTTGGGGTACAAACATGGTTGGATGAGCATAGTGTATGCCTTAAAAGCCTGAGGGCCTGAGAACCTCAGTTTGAATTCCTAGCACCCAGGTAAAAGACAGGTGTCGTGCGTGACACATGCCTTTAACTGTAGCACAAAGGGCCAGAAAGAGACAGGCAGATTCCTGGAGTTTACTGGCCAGCCACTGCAGCTGGAACGTCAAGTTTTATGTTCACCGAGAGACCTTCTTTCGAATGGTAAGGTGGAGAGCTATAGAAGACAGACAGACAGACAGACATAATTTCTTTAAATGAAGAATTTTAATCATGCTCACCAACCTAGGCTGACCTGGTAGTATATAAAATAGCTAAACATGTGAGTAATCCTGTACTAACAATATCTTTAATTCATTTTCCTTCTCAAATAATGAACAGTGACTTGGGTTTTGTTTTGTTTTTTCTGGAAGCAATCTGAAAGCAGCCCCAAAATAGATGTACTTTCTCCTCTGTTTACAGCTCACTCTCTACTCAGGAAGGTTTGAGGAGTTCCAGAGTACACTGACAAAAAGCAATGAAGTGTTTGCCACTTTCAAGCAGGAAATGGATAAGGTGAGTATTTCCTATCCATGAATACTGACCGTTTTTGTTTTGACAAGCAAGCCTTTGCATGCATTTTTCTCTGGCTAAGATACTCCAGTGCATTTCATAATGCAGGAATGAGACCTTCAGTGGAATTTTGTCTTTTTTTAAAAGTTTCCAGTAAATAGATCTGATCAATGGCCTCAAAATACTAGGATACATTTTCACTAAGACGAACAATATCTTTTTCTTGATAGCTAGCCTAATTTTTCTCTGGTTTAAAAAAAAACATTTAAACCAAAAAATATAACATTAGAGTTGATAGACTCCTTCTCATGCAATACAATTGATGGAGCCCTGCATACGAAGACAGAAGAGTAAGCTCAAATTCTGCGTTTGTAACTATCCACCAAGGACTCCTGGGTCATTTATGTACCTCTCTCAGGTTTTATTTTTCTTATCTATAAACTGATCATTTTCTCATAACTCACAAAACTCTGAAGTTCAAATAAATTAACGCATTAAAAGTTTTGCTGGTCTTTCATAAATAAAAGGTACAAATAATATCAACAGACATAACGTTAACATTTTATTCAGTCCAGTATCTTCCTAGTAGAAAATCAGCATCAACATTCTGCCTCTATGGCAGAGGGTAAGAGGACTTACCCCAGCGGCCCTGAGGACCTGAGCTGAGATCCCTGGAGCCCTGTGAAAGGCTGCATGAGGATGGGGCACATCTGTGCTCTTAGAACTCCTCTGGCGACATGGGAAGAAGTGGTAGAATAGTCTGGGAGCTCCTGGGCCAGTGGCCTAGCATAGGAAGCCCACTGATGGGCTGAAAGGGACCCTGCCTCAAAACAAGGTAGACAAAGACTCCTAAATGTTGTCTTCTGACTTCCATAAGTACAGCACAGCATAGACATGTCCACGTGCACATCTATGCACGTGCACGTGCGTGCACACGCGCACGCACACACACACACACACACACACATGCATATTGTGTTTCTGAACAGGCACTGGCATTAATTATAAGTGTAAGAAGCATCTTTCAAATTATATTTTAGTGAGACAATGTAACTTTTACACTAATATTTGTTAAGTTCGTTTTCTTGGTTCTGAATTGTTATTTTTTGAATTTTATCTCAAAATTGAGACTGGGATATTAAGTCAAGTGTTCTTCATCTGAAATTTGTTTACAGATGCTGGTGAGCCCAAGAATTCCATTGTTGATAAACAACAACAATAAACTGGGATGCATGTTTGTGTAATTCTGAATATAGTCCTATATCTTGTATAAAATTATTAACATTAACCTCTTAAACTTTACAAAGCTACATGTTATTTAAACAAACAAACAAACAAATCTATTCAAGGCCCCGCCCATCTAACTCCTTTTAGAGCAAGAAATGAAAGTCTGGGCTCAGCCTCTGGCCTTGGTGTGCACCTCAGAGAGCTTTGCTCAAGAAACAAGCACATAGGCAGACATGGAGGAGGCCCAGGCCTTTAATCCTGGCACTCAGGAAGCAGAGGCAAGCAGACCTCTGTGGGTTCCAGGACAGCCTGGTCCACATAGCAAGCTCCGGCTGGCCAGGGCTACAGAACGAAACTTTGCCTCAAAATACCTGAAATAAAAAATAAAAAAGAAGCAAGTACCTAGGTGTGGCTCATGAAAGGACATAATAGCTGACTAAGAGTCTTACCCTTCAATTTACACAATAAGAGAAGAGATTCTACAATAAATAATATCCATTAATCTTCTACTCAAAACAGAGTATGAATGTAACCCACATTCGTGCGAGGGCCTGGTGACTAAGAGGCACTATTTTGGTAGAAAATGAGATATCTCTAGCCTGACTCTTTGGTAAATCAACTTAGATATTAACACGTGTTCTTGACCCTCAGTTTTATGATTTATAAAATAGGGATGAAAACGGAGCTTTTCTCGCGGGGCTGTTTCAGAGATGACATGAATGTATAACCATCACCTTCCGTGAGCTCACCCTCACCCTACAAACATGAGCAAAGAAAAGGTGCCAAGCCGCTTTCGTGTGCACACAAATTATCTGCAGCTTAATTCCCAAAAGCAATGTCAGCTCTCTCACGATGATATCCTTCTATTTGATAAAGTAAATTACCTAAATTGCAAGCTTATTTACGAGTCTCAGTAAGGATTCGTTTTTATTATTTTAAATGAAAGAAAAGTCAAGAACAACACAATGTGCTCCTATGTAGCTCCTTCTCCCTGACTTGGCTCCGGTGCAAACAAGTTCGTTCGTCACCAATCCAGAGGACTCGGGAAGAAATCGTTCCTCTTCCTCAGTCTTCGTTGTTGACATTGAACATTTGTTTGCTTCAGCAGCTGGTAACAAGAGATTGCCCTTGGTGTCACGTGTGGAGCTAATTGCTTCCTTAGTGCCTCAGGATTATCACTAAAACACTCTAATTTCTGTAGACAACTAAGAAAATGAAGAAGCTGGAGAAGGACACCGCCACGTGGAAAGCCCGATTTGAGAATTGTAACAAAGCCCTGTTGGACATGATCGAAGAGGTGAGGACGCTCTTCCTTCCCCAACCCTGTCAAAAGTAATCATCAGAACCTAATAGTACAAGTGATTACGTTTGGAAAATAGGCTGAATTTCAAGGGAGACGTAACAGATTAAAATATAAGATCAGGAATAAGATCAAGAGTCACTGAGAAATCTAAGGAGGAGTCAGAGATCTTTGTAAACCTTAGTCACAGAATTGTTAGGTAGAAAACTGACCCCAGAATGGCACTATGCCTGCTGGCCTAGAAAGGTTTTGATGAAGGTCTTACTTGATCTTGAACTTCTACTGTTTGGCACCCAGCAAGTGCACTTAATGCATTGGTTTCACTGTGCTGATAGAAGATGCCAGCACATTTAGGGTATTTTACAGACAGATATGAAGAAATCTTTTTAAAACCTCCTCCAACAGGTATTTGGTAGCTGATGTTCTGCCAGGGCCTACAGGCTTTACAACTCTAAAGGCAAAGGTTTATGAGGTCCAATTTGAGTGGCAGGACCTACAAGTGAAGATCCCTTCATGGTAACAAGTAAAGAGGGTCTTACAGATCCAGGGTAGCCAGGGTGGGAATCAGTAGTGAGATGATTAGGAGCAGTTCTCTGCTCACTCTCACACCACTGTTACCAGAGAAAAGGAGAACTGAACGGTTTAAGCAGCCAACATCATGAACTGGTATGTGGTGCGTTTCTGTGGTTATAATTACCACTTTAGAGATTCATTCCAAGTTGCAACCAGTTCCCAAGATGTATGTATGACTCATCAACACTCATCAGATGGCTGCTGGAATTAGCATATAGCAGTTCTAGCAAGAAGACATATTTCCTAGAATACACAACACCCCGCTGAGAGTGAAGCCCAGGCCATCTTACTTATTTCACAGAAGATGTTGCCTATACCCTCCAGTTTTTAAGGAACAGAAGATTCGTGTAGGTTAAGGTGTTTATTGGAGTAGAAAGAAGTCTTAATAGGTTTATTTCCCAAAGAACAGGCAATAGTAATTAAAAGTCTTTTAGTCTAATAATCAAAACATCAGAAAAACAAAGAGATGTCCCGAAATGTTTGTTCAAACGTAGTAGGCAAATTCTAGTTTTGTTTCTGGACAGCATCGTGAGAAATTCACTGCTCATGTCGTGTGTGTGTGTGTGTGTGTGTGTGTGTGTGTGTGCATTTATGTCACAGAAAGCCCTGCGAGCTAAAGAATACGAGTGTTTCGTGATGAAAATCCAAAGGCTGGAGAACCTGTGTCGTGCTTTACAAGAGGAGAGAAAGGAACTCTACAAGAAAATCAGAGAAGCAAAAATGTCCGAAAAGGAAGACCAGGTTCAGCGCACCTCTGAGGAAGAGCCAGAGCCAAGCGTCTCTGAAAATGAAGAGGTGGACGCAGAGGAAGCCAACAGTTTTCAAAAAGCTGTGGAAAACCTGGCCACAGCTTTTACCATCCTTCATCATCCAGAGTTCACCCCAGACCAACCAACGGAAAGACAGCTGGCAGTGAATGGTCCTCAAAGTGGAAGTGATGTCACCCACCAGCACCCCGAAACAGCCCGTTTAAACCATCCCAGCCTTCCCGCTGATTCAGGGAGTCCTCGGCCCCCTGTAGGTGCTCAGGCTGTGGCGGAGGGCGTCTGTGAGGCCACACCTGCCCCTACAGCCTCCTGTACCCCTGCAGAGGCAGAGCTACAAAGTCAGGGTCTCCCTGCAGAAAATACCCCGGGTCCGAAGCCCCATAAACCAGAGGCAAACACTTCTGGTCAGGCCCCACTGTCCCCAGCCCAGGGCTCCCTATCTGTAGTAGAGGCAAAATATGATATTTCACCATCTCCAGAGAGTGAGGGAGATTCTGCTGTGGTGCCCGGCTGTGAGTCTAGGGAGCAGCCCCCACCAGAAGTCACAGACATCCCCGTAGGCCCTTCCACTGGACTCCCCAGAGAGCCCGATGCTTGTCTGAATGGAGTAGACTAAGCCTTGTTGATTCTTCTGGCTGCTCACCTGACTGCATCTTCCTCACAGAAGAAAGTCTGTGAAAGAAACTTCTAGGACTAGGAAGAGTTAGAGTCAAGACATTTTTAAAGTTGTACAGAACACTTCCAGTCTTTGCTGCTGTTTGCAATTTATAACTAATATGGAAATTCTCTGTGATTTGGCAGCCAAACACATCAATAGCAAATATACATTACTTTCCCATTACATTGGTGCCTTAATCCAGTTTGTTAGCAGTAAGATTTTGTATTTAAGGACTCCCACTATAACAAATAAATACACTGAAATATTACATTTATTTCCACAAATAACCCAATAAGATCTATAATGGATATCCAGGTTCCATTTAAATAGCATAATATACAGTGTACTTATGTGTATACACAATACACATAAATACATTTATGTATACACATACACATGTATTTTCATACGTGCATATAAAGTCATCACACAAGTATATTTTGCTCCTAACAGATTTTTCTCTATTGCAAGATATGCTTGTAAAAATTTTTCTATCTTACTTACACTCTGGACTACAGTAGATTAAAGCTCTATGGATCAGAAATAGCACATGTGCTACAATGCCTGGACACAAAGAGGACCACAAGAGGCTTTTAACAGAAAGGGGAAAAAACACAAACAGGTGCTTCTGATCTTCTCAGCCAACTTCCTCCCAACTTCCCAGCATCACCTCCTGGGTTGAGGCAGCCGCCTCCTGGCTACCTGTGAGAAGGTGGTTGGAAATAGAGAAAGCACCTAAGTAAGATTTGAGAGGTTGAGTATCCTCAGCTTAGAGGTCTCAGCCTCTTTGACTACTGATATCTCAAGAAAACACTTTTTGTTGTCTCTGACATTGTCTTTATCTCAAAGCATCTATTCCTTCCAAATTTCCTCCTTTGCGTCAATGTGTGTGCCTGGCCCACATCTCAATTAATGTTAAGTAAAATGTATTTTTCCAAAACGGAAATACATACGAGCTCTCAATAGGAGTAACAAGGCTTACAAAGCTAACACATTTTCTGCTCTAAGAATTTTTGAACAGGCAGAAGTACAAAATTTTTAAAAGGGGGGGGGGGCCTCCTACTCATAATTCAAAAATAACAGGCAAGGACTCCATAGATGTCAAAAGCAAGAAGCACTTGGGATTACCCAAACAAGTTTTATACTCTCATTGTTCGCAAAAACCTCTAATAACACTGGCAGCATAAAATGCTCTGCCTAGGCTCAAAGAAAACTGTACTAACAGAACAGGGAGAGGTGGGAAGGAGGGAGACAGAAGGTGCATAAAGAGAGGACGGTCTAATCTAACTCTATGTTAAGAAGTTGAACACAGGTAGAAATGTGGATAAAGGAGGATTCTTGAAAACTCATCCAGGAAATCACTCTTCAGTGGTGCACGTGGCTGCTTGCCAATGCACACGAGGAGCTGGGAGGCAGTAGCCATATGTTGAAGGAATTATAAAACTGTATAAAATTTATTTGAAGTAGACAGTAAGGGAAAGAACAAAAATACCATTTGGGGAAAAAATCAGGGGAAAAAGCATGCCATTATTTGAGAACCCATGTGTTTTCAGAGGCTTTGCATATTATAACCACACGGGTATCCAGCCAAGTTCAACACCACTGGAAATTAGACATTCAATTAACTCAAAGCCAAATATTCACTACACTAATCCCTTCTCTCTGTTTACAGGAGCTGAGCTTCAAAGAACAGAGTAGGATCATCACAGTTAGGTCTCAATCCAAGAGCTTAGGAAGACAAACAGGCAGGAGGCACTGACATCCAATAAATTAAGTGTTCTCATATCCAAAGTTTATTATTTTCATCCAAGAGGGTTTCACAGCAACATATCACTCACAACTGTGTGTACCTTTGGCACAGTTTCACAGACTACACCTTCCCTGAAATCTGTAAAGCTTTAATATAGACTTTGGGAGAATTATTTTAATAGTAAAAGAATGTTTTATTATAGTTCCTTGTGTTCAAACTTGGCTGTACTAATCATAACAACTCATAAGATCTGAAAGCAGAAAATATATCTCTTTTTATGAAGTTCATATAACTATTTTTAGAGATGCCAAGTCTTTCTAGAAACACTGGAATTATTGCTTTCTAAATGTAATAACATAATGTTTATACCAATTAAAAAGGCATTTCTTCCAAGTTTTCTAGTAGGTTTTTTAAATTATTTTTTATTGGATATTTTCTTTATTTACATTTCAAATGTTATCCCCTTTCCTGGTTTCCCTCTCTCCCAGAAACAATCTATCACATCCTCTCTCCCACTGCTTCTATGAGGGTGTTCCTCCATCCACCCACCCACTCCACCTCCCTGCTCTCATTTCCCCTATACTGGGGCATCTATTGAGCCTTCATAAGACCAAGGACCTCTCCTCCCATTGATTCATGACAAGGCCAACCTCTGCTACATATGCAGCTGGAACCATGTGGACTCCTTTGTTGATGGCTTAGTCCCTGGGAGATCTGGGGGGGGGGGGTCTGGTTGGTTGATATTGTTGTTCTTCCTATAGGGTTGCAAACCCCTTCAACTCCTTCAGTCCCTTCTCTAACTCCTCTATTAGGGACCCCATGCTCAGTCCAATGGTTGGCTGCTAACATCTGCCTCTGTATTTGTAAGGCTATGGCAGGGCCTCTCAGGAGACAGCCATATCAGGCTCCTTTCAGCATGCACTTCTTGGCATCCATAATAATGTCTGAGTTTGGTAACTGTATACAGGATAAATCCCCAGGTGGGACAGTCTCTGGGTGACCTTACCTTCAGTCTCTGCTCTACACATTATCTCCATATTTGTTCCTGTGAGTATTTTGTTCTCCTATATCTGATACAGGGCTAATATCCAATATATACAAAGAACTCAAGAAGTTAGACTTCAGAGAACCAAATAACTATTTTAACGATCAAAAACTCAAGTGACAGCAGATGCTGGTGAGGATATGGAGAAAGAGAAACACTCCTCCATTGTTGGTGGGATTGCAAGCTGGTACAACCACTCTGGAAATCAGTTTGGTGGTTCCTCAGAAAACTGGACATAGTATTACCTGGGGACCCAGCCATACCACTCCTGGGCATATACCCAGAAGATGCTCCAACATTCAATAAGAACACATTCTCCACTATGTTCATAGAAGCCTGTATAGTAACCAGAAGCTGGAAAGAACCCAGATGTCCCTCAAAAGAGGAATGTATAAAAAAAATATGGTACATTTACACAATTGAGTACTACTTAGCAATTAAAAACAATGAATTCATGAAATTTTTGACAAATGGATAGAACTAGAAAATATCATCCTGAGTGAGTTAACACAATTGCAAAAGAACACACATGGTATGCACTCACTGATAAGTGGATACTAGCCCAAAAGCTCCAAATAACCAGGATACAAATCACAGACCACTTGAAGCTCAGTAGGAAGGAAGACCAAAGTGTGGGATTTTTTAATTCCTTTTTTTTGGGGGGGGGCTATATTTTCCCATGATTTAAGAATACCTAATTAAAATATGGCATTATTCTATTTTTGGTTGAGTTTGGGCTTTCTAAATAAAATGTATATGTAATAAATCCTTTGAGGATATACATATACATGCTATGAAGGGGGAGGGGCTAAGGAGTAGAGGGAGGGGGAGAGATCATAGCAATAAGGCTGTAACAAAAACCACTGTGAAAGAAGAGGCCCAAACAGGATGCCCACATGCATAGCTTGACATCATTTCCTGCAAGCACAATTGCTAGAAGCTTAATCTCCAAAGTCACATGGGTTTGTAGGTAGGGCCTTTAGAAAGTAATTAAGATTAGAAGTTGTAGCAGGATGTGGTGGCCCATGCCTTTAATCCCAGAACTCAGGAGGCAGAGACAGGCAGATCCCTGTGAGATTGAGGTCAGCCTGGTCTACAGAGTTAGGTTGCAACAGCCTAGACTGTTAAACAGAGAAACCCTGTTTCGAAAAACAACAGGAGCAAAAACAAATATTAGAAGTTGTGACTAGGACATTCATCATGATGTTAGTGGCTTCTATAAGGGAAAAGAGACCTGAGCTAGCATCTTTTGGTAGGTTCAGTCATGCCACAATGCAGCAAATAATCCCTCTTCATTGCTGAGCAGATAAGCCCTGTTCTCTTCATTAAATTACATTTATTTATTTATGTGGGGGTCAGGTGCATGCCATGCCATGCCATTATCTTTTTTTTTTCTCTTTGGTTATGTACTAAGAATTATATGCTTTGAAGGGCTGGATTCGTGGAAAGATATGGTGTGAATTTGGTTTTATCATGGAATACTTTGGTTTCTCCATCTATGGTAATTGAGAGTTTTGCTGGGTATAGTAGCCTGGACTGACATTTGTGTTCTCTTAGGGTCTGCATAACATCTGTCCAGGATCTTCTGGCTTTCATAGTCTCTGGTGAGAGATCTGGTGTAATTCTAATAGATCTGCCTTTATATGTTACTTGACCTTTTTCCCTTACTGCTTTTAATATTCTATCTTTATTTAGTGCATTTGTTGTTCTGATTATTATGTGTCGGGAGGAATTTCTTTTCTGGTCCAGTCTATTTGGAGTTCTGTAGGCTTTTTGTATGTTCATGGGCATCTCTTTAGGTTTGGGAAGTTTTCTTCTATAATTTTGTTGAAAATATTTGCTGGCCCTTTAAGTTGAAAATCTTCATTCTCATCTACTCCTATTACCCGTAGGTTTGGTCTTCTCATTGTGTCCTGGATTTCCTGGATGTTTTGAGTTAGGATCTTTTTGCATTTTGCATTTCCTTTGATTGTTGTGCCAATGTTCTCTATGGAATCTTCTGCACCTTAGATTCTCTCTTCCGTCTCTTGTATTCTGTTGCTGATGCTCGCATCTATGGTTCCTGATTTCTTTCCTAGGGTTTCTATCTCTAGTGTTGTCTCATTTTGGGTTTTCTTTATTGTTTCTACTTCCCTTTTTAGGTCTTGGATGGTTTTGTTCAACTCCATCACCTGTTTGGTTGTGTTTTCCTGTATTTCTTTAAGGACTTCTCTTTAGCAGTGTTCTCCTGTATTTCTTTAAGTGAGTTATTAAACACAAGAAAATCAAGAAGAGGGAAGACCAATAGGTGGCTACTTCGTTCCTCCTTAGAATATGGAACAAAATACCCATGAAAGAAGTTACAGAGACAAGCTTTGGAGCTAAGACGAAAGGATGGTCTATCCAGAGACTACCACACCCAGGGATTCATCCAATAATCAGTCACCAAACCCAGACACTATTGCATATACCAGCAAGATTTTGATGAAGGGACCCTGTTATAGCTGCCTCGTATGAGGCTATGCCAGTGCCTGGCAAATACGGAAGTGGATGCTAACAGTCATCTCTAAGATGGAACACAGGACCCCCAATGGAGAAGCTAGAGAAAGCACCCAAGGAGCTAAAGGGGTCTGCAACCCTATAGGTGGAACAACAACATGAACTAACCAGTACCCCAAGAGCTCTTGTCTCTAGCTGCATATGTATCAGAAGATGGCTTAGTCAGCCATCACTGGGAAGAGAGGCCCCTTGGTATTGCAAATTTTATATGCCCTAGTACAGGGGAACGCCAGGTCCAAGAAGCGGGAGTGGGTAGGTAGGGGAGCAGGGCAGGGGGAGTTTATAGGGAACTTTTGGATAGCATTTGAAATTTGAAATGTATATAAAGAAAATATCTAATAAAAATATATTGAGAAAAAAATTATATGTTATATTTTTGATCTCTTTATTCATGGATTATTTCTTTCTTTTAATTTATTTATGTATTTACATCTCAAATGCTGTCCCTGTCCCCCCTCACAAAGTTCCTCCCCCCATAACCATTCCCCTTTGCCTCTAAGAGGGTGCCCCCCCCCCCACACACACACCCGTACTCTGGTGCACAAGTCTCTACAGGATTAGGCACATCTTCTCCCACTGAGGCCAGATAAGGCACTTCTCTGTTGCATATGTGTTGGGGGGTGCATAGGTAGGGGAGGGCTCAGACCAGCCTGTGTATGCTCTTTGGTGTAGCTTAGTCCCTGGGAACCCCCAAGGGTCCAGGTTAGTTGACACTGTTGGTCTTCCTATGGGGTTGCCATCACCTTCACAGCCTCTAATCCTTCCCCTAACTCTCTCATAGGGGTCCTCGACCTCTATCCAATACTTGGCTGTGGGTATCTGCATCTGTCTCAGTCAGCTGGTAGGTAGACCCTCTCAGAGGACAGCCATGCAATGCTCCTGTCTGCAAGCACAACAAAGCATTACTAATAGTGTCAGGGATTGGTGGCACTATCTTCTTAGGCCTTAAGAACTGTAAACCAAATAAACCTCCACTCTGTAAATTACCAAGTCTCAGCTGTTTTATTACAGCAACAGAAAATTGTCTTAAAACACCGTAGTCAATGAACAAAACAAACAATGACAAAATCAACAGACTCCACTGCCTGGCCACCCAGCTGCTGGTGGACAAATCTCATGAGGCTAAGCATGGTTTTCTTCAGACCTTATCTCCAAAAAAAAATCATGTTTCCAATTTCTCTGGCAAATGTTTTCTCAGAAATCCTCTGGGAGATTTTATTTGAGGGCAAATAAAAGATACCTGTTTTCCTATCTTTAGTCCTTGTGAGTGCTCGAAGCATTTTCTCTAAGAAGCCTTGAAAAGGCTGAGCTATTCTGCCTCTTGATTATTTTTTGCTCGCTCTGATTCAAAGGGGACTTTTCAAGCCCAGTGTTCCCTGGCGTAGTTTGAAAAGACTGATTATCAAGGGTTAGATTTATCCTTGTTGATCTTGTAGCTCTCTCTCTTTCTCTGTCACTGTGCCTGTCTGTTTTACTGGGTATTGGACCCAGGATCCTCACACATGTTAGGCAAATGCTCTATCATTGAGTTATATCCAGAGTCCCTAGTTTAAGATATCTTTTCACTATATTAACCTAACTGACCTGGAACTCGCAGAGATCCACATACCTGGGATTCCTGAGCACTGGAATCAAAGCATGAACTAGCATGCCCAGCTGACATTTTTAGGTCTCTCTCTCTCTCTCCCTCTCTCTCCCCCCCCTCTCTCTCTCTCTGAGATGACATAACTAGCATGTTCTAACTTCAAAACTGGGGTCAGCAAGAATAAGAAAAACAAGAAGAAAGAGCCCTTCTTACAAAAGGTCCTCAATCTATCCTTTTGTAATCGGTATTTTTATCTAATACTTAAGAAAATAAAATAATTTAAAATGTAAATAATTTGCTAAAAGATGATGTCTCTAGCTCCTAAAATCAGTTCCAAAAAATGAAATGAGAAGATGGCTTATGAGAGAAGTAGTGGATTCAAATTAAGTTTTCAAAAGGCCTCAGTTCCAGTTTTGTATATCTGAGTGCAAATAAGACTTATCAAACATTAGGATATTCCATTATAATACAAACAAATTTTTAAGACAGGGTTTCAGGCTTGACCTCGAACTCTGTATAGATCCTGCTGGCCTTGAACTCACAAAGATCCTCCTGCCTCTATCCCTCAAATCCTGGAATTTCTGTTTTGATTGTTAATTTTTGTTTGTTTGTTTGTTACTGTTGTGCTTGTATATGACATTTATGTGTGTGTGCCATAACATTCATGTGAAGGTCAGAAGACAACTTAATAAAGTTATTCTTCTACCTTTACATAGGTTCTAAGATCAAACTCAGGTATCAACTTACACAGCAAGTGTTTTTCCCATTGAACCATCTCACTGGCTCTTCACCTTATTTTCTAAAATCATGTCTCCCATTGAATGTTGAGTTTGCCATACATAGCAAGACTGCAAGAGCCTCTTGTCCCTGTCCCCCAGCCCTGGGGCTGCAGACACATTCCACTGTGCTCAGCTTTTATATGGGAACTGGGGATCCAATACTTGTATTATGTGCTGACTGGTTTTATGTCAACTTGACACAAAATATAGTCACCTGAGAGGAGGGAACCTCTGTTGAAAAAAAAATGCCTCCATAAGATCAGGCTGTGGGCCAGCTTGTAGAGCATTTTTTAAACTAGTAATTGATGGGGGAGGGCCTTGTTGGTGGAGCCATCCCTGGGCTGGTGATCCTGGGGTCTATAAGAAAGCAGTCTGATCAAGCCATGTGGAGCAAGCCAGTAGGTAGCACCCCTCCATGGCTTCTCCATCAGCTTCTGCATCGGCTTCTGCCTCCAGGCTTCTGCCCTGCTTTGAGTTCCTGTCCTGATTTCTCTCAATGACAGCTTGTGATGGGGAAGGTGTAAGCCAAAGAAACCCTTTCCTCCCTACGTTGCTTTAGTCATGATGTTTTATCACAGCAATCATAATACTAAGACACACAGCAAATACTTTCCCGTTTCCCACTGAGCCATCCATCCAGCCCAGGATGTTTTTATGTGATGGCAATGATGACTTCTGTCAACTACATTGTTCTATGGTTAACATCTGAAGTCATCTCCTTGGTGGCTCGTCTGATGCATGTTCTATGAATGTGAGGTGCTGTTGTTAGTCAAGCACACACACACAAATACAAGTGTGTAAAATTTGACTGAGGCTTACGTTTTCCCAGAAGATGAGGATTTCTAGCTGGTCTGCTTTGTTTCTAGTTTGCTGGGCTTCACTTTACTACTAAGCTCTGTCGCCAGCTCATACTGCTCTTATCAAAGGGCATTCGGAATGATCCTTCCTATCAAAGACAAACTAGAAAACATGATTACTTCCTGTATGAATAAAGGCATCTGAAACGTAGAAACTCTTTGATCCTGATGGCACAGTAAGTACTTCACTCTACCATGGATAACAAATAAATCATTTCAATCACACACTGAGGCTAAGCGAGATCCCAATCACATCATGTCTCCTGCTGAATTTTGTACTCTGAGATTTCTGTGAACATCAGTGACTTTCTCACTTTAACTTCAGTTTATTTAAATGTTTATTGTGGTGTGTAATTACAGCATACCACAGCTAAAATGTAACTACATGTAAATTCTCTTTTTTTTTTCAGAATACTTAAGTGATGATATACCATGAAAACACACATATGAGCAGCACCAGGGAGAAGGCTTTATATTAATAGGAAAGAAAATTAATGGTTGATATTCATCATATTAAGTACATCAACCTAGTAATTGTTTCATATAAAGAAAATGATAAAGATAAAACTTTGAGAATCCTAAAAGAAAACTACACATAAACTGGTAGAGCCTTTTATAAAAGCCAGCTGACTCACCAGGATAAGAGCAACCACAACACTCTGTCCTTCCTTCCACACTGTCTTAGTCAGGGTTTCTATTCCTGCACAAACAGCATGACCAAGAAACAAGTTGGGGAGGAAAGGGTTTATTTGGCTTACACTTCCATGCTGCTGTTCATCACCATAGGAAGTCAGGACTGGAACTCAAACAGGGCAGGGAGCAGGAGCTGATGCAGAGGCCATGGAGGGATGTTCTTTACTAGCCTGCCTCTCCTGGCTTGCTCAGCCTGCTCTCTTATAGAACCCAAGACTACCAGCCCAGAGATGGCACCACCCACAAGGGGCCTTTCCCCCTTGATCACTAATTGAGAAAATGCCTTACAGTTGGATCTCATGGAGGCATTTCCTCAACTGAAGCTCCTTTCTCTGTGATAACTCCAGCTGTGTCAAGTTGACACAAAACTAGCCAGTACAATTGACCCCTTGTCAACTTGACACACAAACACATCACTAGTAAGCCTCAACCCTTACATTCTTATTCATCCCCAAGATCTAAACAACTTTAAAAGTCCCACAGTCTTTACATATTCTTAAATTTTCAATCTCTTTAAAATATCCATCTCTTTTAAAATCCAAACTCTTTTTACAATTAAAAGTCTCTTAACTGTGGGCTCCACTAAAACAGTTTCTTCCTTCAAGAGGGAAAATATCAGGGCACAGTCACAATCAAAGCAAAAATCAATCTCCAACCATCCAATGTCTGGGATCCAACTCACGATCTTCTGGGCTCCTCCAAGGGCTTGGGTCACTTCTCCAGCCATGCCCTTTGTAGCACAGGCGTCATCCTCTAGGCTCCAGATGCCTGTACTCCACTGCTGCTGCTGCTCTTGGTGGTCATCTCATGGTACTGGCATCTCCAAAACACTGCATGGCCCCTTCAGTCCTGGGCCTTCAATTGCAACTGAGGCTGCACCGTCACCAATGGCCTTCCATGGCCTCTCACAGTGCCGAGCCTCAGCTGCTCTGCATGACCCCTTCATGCCTTCAAAACCAGTACCACCTGGGTGACCCTTACATATTACCAAGTCCTGCTGCAGCAGGAGTACAACCTTGGCTATCTCTGGAACACAGCCTCTTTGTGCTTTCAGAAAACACTTCCCAGAAGATGTCACCTCAATGATGCTGGTCTCTTCTTAATCACCGCTAATTTCTTAACTCCAGCTAACCAGCATCAATAGTCCCAGTAATGTAAAGTTTTTGCTTTAGTAGTTCTGGTATCTTGTTAATCACAGCTGATTCTTCAGCCCCAGCTAACCAGAACTACAGAATCTTCACAATCAAAACAGCAATGGCCCTGAAAAGAGTCTTTAATTTTCCCTCTGAAATTTCACAAGCCAAGCCTCCATCTTCTGTACTGTTATCAACATTATCTTCCAAGCTCCTATACAACATTTGACAGAGCACTTAACACCAATCTTCTAGCCCAAAGTTCCAAAGTCCTTCCACAGTCCTCCCCAAAACATGGTCAGGTTGTCACAGGAATACCCCACTCTGCTGGTACCAATTTGTCTTAGTCAGGGTTTCTATTCCTGCACAAACAGCATGACCAAGAAACAAGTTGGGGAGGAAAGGGTTTATTTGGCTTACACTTCCATGCTGCTGTTCATCACCATAGGAAGTCAGGACTGGAACTCAAACAGGGCAGGGAGCAGGAGCTGATGCAGAGGCCATGGAGGGATGTTCTTTACTAGCCTGCCTCTCCTGGCTTGCTCAGCCTGCTCTCTTATAGAACCCAAGACTACCAGCCCAGAGATGGCACCACCCACAAGGGGCCTTTCCCCCTTGATCACTAATTGAGAAAATGCCTTACAGTTGGATCTCATGGAGGCATTTCCTCAACTGAAGCTCCTTTCTCTGTGATAACTCCAGCTGTGTCAAGTTGACACAAAACTAGCCAGTACACACACTTTGTCTCCCAGGCTGGGGAGTTTCCCCACACATGTTTTCCCTGTCACTACCTTATAGTCCTCATTTTTGCTTCTGTCCCTTCATTTTTTTATTTTTTATTTTTTTAGTTCAGAAATGACAGTAACTCAGTCCCTGGGTGCAGCAACTACAATCTTCATCTTGTTGCCTTATTAAATCTGAATCCTCTGGTGGCGAATCCTGATGGATCTGCCATTGAAACCGGGAGACACTGGTAGCTACGTCTTGTCCTCACACTATCCCTGTCCAAAAGGACCTAACCCTCTTCTGCTTCCTCTCTTCCTCTGTCCAACCTGGAAGTCCCTCCTACTCTCCCAGTGATTGGCTCCTTTAGTTATTAGGGGACCGGTTCACAAGAAGTCACCTGAGAGTGTGACTCATGCCTTGTCTGCAAACCCTCCCAGGAGAGTGGAATTGGCATCAAAATACAAACAGCACCAGGCCCATCCACAACACTTCCCCTTTTCTGTTCTAATAAAAATCAAAACCTTTCTCTCAAATATAAATAGAACACAACTATTGCCATTTTGTAATTTATAAAATATAAGATAGACCTAACACCAGCCCATCAATTATGCCATTAAGATAGAACATTGTGAGACTATGCCGGGGCCTAGCAAACACAGAAGCTCACAGTCAGCTATTGGATGGATCACAGGGCCCCCAATGGAGGAGCTAGAGAAAGTATCCAAGGAGCTGAAGGGATCTGCAGTCCTATAGATGGAACAACAATATGAACTATCCAGTACTCCCCAGAGCTCGTGCCTCTAGCTGCATATGAATCAGAAGATGGCCTAGTAGGCCATCAGTGGAAAGAGAGGCCCATTGGTCGTGCAAACTTTATATGCCTCAGTACAGGGGAACGACAGGGCCAAGAAGTGGGAGTGGGTGGGTGGGGGAGTGGGTGGGGGAGCGTGTGGGGGACTTTTGGGATAGCATTGGAAATGTAAATGAAATAAATACCCAATAAAATAAAAAATGTAAAAAAAAAAAAAAAGATAGAACATTTTCATCTACCCTAAGTTAAAAAACTTAGGATTCTATTCTGACTGATGGCCTGGCTTTAGATTGAATGCCACCTGAAAACCATCCTCTCAAATCTGTTCTCTCAAAGTAAATAGCCTGGGTTGGCTATGAGACTATAAGTAGTTTTTCAACACTGTCAGAAACCCAAGAATGACCAACTTTAACTGAAAATATATAGGAAGCCTAATACGGCTTCCAAAACTGAGGCAAATTGTAGAGACAGCTGCCTACCTATGCAGCCCCAGTAAATCATGAAGATGGAGCATGTTTTCAGCCTTCTGGGCTAGGATCAAATGACAGAACTTAGAAATACAGGAATATTAAGGACTAGCCTATTCAGTCTTGGCATAACTAAGCTGTCCTAACCTGTAAATTGTGTCCTTTCAAGAACAGTACAGGTCTGCAGGAGAAATAGGCAATTTTCTGCCCAGTGGCGACCTAGCCACAAATGTACAGCCTCACCTGGAGGTAAAATGGTCAGTTACTTCTTTGAATCCATGAATGAGAAGCTGTTAGGAGCATATTTGTCTCAACAACAGGTGAATAAATAACTTTAAATGCCATATTCTGTGGATTTCTGATGTTTTTTGAAAACCAACTATCTATGTAAAGTAATCTGGATTGTTGTCTGCTAACTACCCCCAGCTATTTCTAATTAAAATATCTGAAAACACCCTAACAGTAAACTCAGAGCCATGAATTTGCTATATGGCCCTTAACTCATAGGCTTAAAGATCTCAGATCAGTTTATAATGGCATTTACAGAAGAATTGGGTCCAAGCTTTGTACTTCTAAAATTTGTGTATCAATATAAGAAATTTATACTAATGAAAACCTTGATTTTGCATCAAAACAAATTCTATACCAAAACAAAAAATTATGACTACAACTTAGTAGCAATTAAAAAGATTTCTTCCAAGTGAGATTATAGCTATACAGTCAATTCTAGCTATTTCTTCCCTGTTCCAATTATGACCATTTCTACATTCCCTAGAAGATAACCTATAATAACCCCCTCAAGCCCCAAAGCCCAAGAAACTGAGTTGGAGACTCTTAATAACTTCTTCAAGCAGAATATGGGCGTTAAGATATTTTGAATGGGGTGGGGGAAGGGTAGGGAAAACAGAATTGATTAGTCTCTGATGTCTGCGTCTTGACTGGATCTGGCTAAAAGTCCAGGATATCAGGAGTTCAAGCAAGTCAATTCAGCATATCTGATGAGGATATTCACCAAGGCTGTATATGCTGTAATATACAAATATCAAAACAAAATGTTAATATCATCAAGATATATTTTTTGTTTGATTCTCTGGAATGTAGTCCTCTGGGGGTCTCCCTCCGTCATATCTGATCCATATAACCCTGGAAGGTGTAAAGACTCTAATCACCTCTCCTAAACACGCAAAAATAAAACCTTGTCCCCAAAATAGCATATCCTTCAGTCGACAACCAGGAACGTTTGTATCCTGCCCTCTCTTCCAGAGGAATAATAAAACCACAAAACTCAAATCACATCCATTTTTAAAGTTAAAACGATCTAAAACAAATGAAGTAAACTAAAATACTGTATGTGCCTATTCTTAGGCCTTGTCTATTTTGCCAAACAGGATTAAAACAAAACAAAACAAAACAAAAAAAACCCCAAGATTCCTGTGGAGCCCACCTTAGACATAATTTGTGTATTCTGTGAGGGCATAAAGCAATCTTCATACCGTCTTACTGTTCGGCTCTCTGCCTAGAGCAGCCATCTTGTTACACCATTTATCTGTTCGGCTTGGTGCCTGGAGCCATAGACATATTTTATTAATATCTGTATAATATCTGTCTGTTGATCTCTCTATCTGGAGCCACAGACATTAATAATTAATACCTGATCAAAGCAGGCAATGATTATCACTGCACCCTCTACTCTGGAATCAGTGACTAACTTTCCCTATCCTAGTTCCAACCCACAGGTGAAATTCCCACGTGTTTCGAACAGAATCTGTATACAAATCTATCCTAAAAACAATCCCAATTTTAAATTCACAGTTCAATCCCTCTGCCCTAAAAAGTAGGCAACTTCATTCTCCTTGTGATTCTGAGCAGCCTGCAATTCCCCCCACAACAGGGGACCATAGGGTCTGCTTTGTTTCAAATTCCATGCTTGAGTCATGTGACTGGTATAGCACTACCTTCCTCTCACTTAGAAAATGAAACTTTAACTCTTAGGCTACTGATCTTAAATTTCTCGTGGATTCATGGCCAACACGTTGGTTTGCCACCTGTTGCGGGAAATATTTTTAAAAAATGAACTGGCATGTTCCTGCACTTGAGCCCGCAGCTCTCTGGCCCAGCAGCCTGGCCGGCCATGCACTGCTGGGCAATGACTGACCTATTTTTATCTTGTGGAGACTGACTCAGAACTCTACAATCTCTCCATCCAGCTTGCAAAGTTCCCACTGGCAGGTAGTTACCAACCCAGCCCCATGCTTCAAAGTTCCCACAGCCTTTGTGGTGCACATTAGGCAAACCCACATATTGCTGCTGTATCTTTCTCTCTCGAACCCATTCAAATCATTTCGAGAAGAAATACACCACACTCCTACCTGTTGTTAGATTATCTGCTATCCACAAGTGAAATTGCTCTTCATTTCATAGAAGTCATTCCTTTGTCAAATACTCTCCTTGTTCTTAATTTGTTTCATAATATTCATTACAAGGAAAATAAGTTAAAAAACACATTACATTACAAAAATCTGACATTCAATAGATCATAGTTTTCTAAAATATCATTATTCACTAATTAATAAAATCCTTAAGTGGCAAACTTGGAAGCCTCTTTGGTAATATTTTGACCTTAAACTTCTAGGAAGAACTATTTTGAAAGCTGTGTAAACACTTGTAATGTAAATACAAGATTTCTTAAATAGATGTCCATAAATTTTAGAAGTATTTGAAAATAATTCAAGAATACAAGGGGAAGAGTTGGATATATGTTTTAAAGCAATCAATAAATTAAGAAATAATGTCTGTCACTGTTTGAATATTAGGAAAGGTTAGATAATTTTTACAATTATTTTGATATTAAAGTACAAAATCAAAATGAACACACTAAAATTTTTATAAATATTTAAAAGAACATTAAAACAAAGATGGAAATGAAAAAAAAAAAAGAAATACACCACACAAACTTAGCTCAGAAACAATAGTTACTCAATTGGTTTATTTATCCAAAAAATGAGAACCTTGGTGTTAAGGTTTGAAGAAATACCTTTATATCAAGCTTCCTTTGTAAAGCGGAGGGTTTGTGATGGCTAATCTTGCCTGTCATCTTGACTAAGTGGAGACACATCGAGTGGGTAAGTGAAGCACGCCTGGCTGAGACTGGGGCAGCCTTTTCAGGGAGAATTAACTAAAGCAGGAAGAAGCCCTAAACACCTGTGGCACTATTTTAGAGGTCAGAGGCCTGGAAGAAATAAGAAGTGAAAAGACAGAAGGCAAGGCAGCGAAGGCATTGTCTTTCTGCCTGATTCCTGGTCACCATGATATGAGTCCTTCTATCATCCTACCTGGCTGTGATGGACTGACACCTCTGAAACTATGGCTAAGCAAGTCTCCCTTCCTTTAACATCTCAGGTGTCTGTACACAGCAACCGTTGACTAATGTGTTTGCACTGGTGATCTTTGAGGAACTGGGTATTTCTGATAAAATCTTCAAGAACATGGAAATGGGTCAAGTTTCCTAGTCTCTTGAAGAGTGTTTCCCTCTAAGAGATAGAGGCAGGGCTTTGGCACATCTATCATAGGCCAGACAAGGAAAAGGAGACAAGAAATCCCAAACCTTTTAATTTTAAGACCCAGACAAGAGAAAAATGTAAGAATTTTCCAACATAGATCAAGGTTCTCCTACACATGAGGTTCTGTGCCAGCACTGTGGTGAGAGCAGAAACAAGACTAAAGGAAATATTTCAGGCCTTGCAAGGCCACTTGCCTTGCAAGCTTAGTACAAAAGGAAGGACTTGAAGACTAGCCAATCTTTAGAGTGTTCAGCAATGAAGCAACACAAAGATAAACTTTTTTTTTTTTGTATTTAACATAGAATTTTCTTTTTTTTTCCTTTTTTTTTCTTTTCCATTTTTTTATTAGGTATTTAGCTCATTTACATTTCCAATGCTATACCAAAAGTCCCCCATAGCCACCCACCCCCACTCCCCTACCCACCCTCTCCAACCTTTTTGGCCCTGGCAAGATTTTATCGAAAGGACCCAGATGTAGCTGTCTCTTGTGAGACTATGCCGGGGCCTAGCAAACACAGAAGTGGATGCTCACAGTCAGCTAATGGATGGATCACAGGGCTCCCAATGGAGGAGCTAGAGAAAGTACCCAAGGAGCTAAAGGGATCTGCAACCCTATAGGTGGAACAACATTATGAACTAACCAGTACCCCAGAGCTCTTGACTCTAGCTGCATATGTATCAAAAGACGGCCTAGTCGGCCATCACTGGAAAGAGAGGCCCATTGGACACGCAAACTTTATATGCCCCAGTACAGGAAAGATAAACTTTTAAAACACTTTTGTTACAAATGGAATCCCCAAATCTCCAAGTAGAGAGCACTCTCCTGAAAATGAATGCTCTCTAAGAGTACGTGACTATTTTTTGTGTGTGTATAAGTCTATGCATGAGTGTGTATCATATGTGCTGCTGCATATGTGTAGTTCTGTGCAAGTATGCATGTAGTTGTTCATGAATGTTTGTGGCCAGATGTGGCCCTATATATGCATAAAAATTAACATTTATATAAGTATGTATAGCTATACTTTTGTATACAGTGTGTCTGTGAGTGTGTGTGTGTGTGTGTGTGTGTGTGTGTGTGTGTGTGTGTCAGAGTATATGTGTGAGTGTGTATGTGTGTGTGTGGACATGAATATGTGTTGGGGAGGGGGACTGAAAGCTCACCTTTGAAGGTGTGATTTGGATCCTGTGGTTAATGGGTTGTTTTCAGAGGATCACATCTTGCTGCCCTTTGATTTGCTCAATAAATCCTCCTTGGCTTACAGCTTCACAAAGCTTACTGGGTTTGTTTGGTTTGGTTGCTTTTCTTTCTTGTGTTGTTGGCTATCTACCTTCTGAACAAACAGGCAGATGGGTGAGGCCACAAGTACGGTGGAGCTGTTTGTTACATCATTGCACATGCCACAAGCCCACAGTGACAACTACCACAGATGCACAGCTCTCGTCCCCAGGAAGGCACAGAGTATGTCTTGAGAAATTCTCTATGCCATTCCTCACAGAGACCTACAGCTGGAGCAAGGAGCAGGGGGCTTCTGGCAAGCAAGCTATCTTCATGTCTGTCTTCCTTGGGGAGAGAGAAGCTCAGCCTTGGTTACAGTCTCTTACCCTAGTGACAGTGTTAAAGTCCAAATTACAGTCTCTTCAATCTCTCTGCCTCACTACCCTGCAGTTATAACCAAACCCCTGAATAGTAACACTGAATAGTAACAATGTTTCCCTAAACTAAAAGCCAAAGAGAAATGGTTTTAATCCATTTATGCTTTAATCAGTGAGTCAGAAAGTGGCAAGCCAGAGTTTATTGCAAATCGTACCAGCAATCTGTCATCTTCGTGACTCATTCTTTCTGTGGGGAGATTTTTTGCTGTGATACAATTCATCTCCTAAAAATATCTAGTATTGACTGGCTGTACTTTCACAGCTGGATCTGGCTGCTTCTCTGACATTATTAAGGGACGGATATAAGAATCTTCTAACTCAATCAGGGAGTAATTTAAAGCAATGTCTCTAGCCCGCCATTCAAGGAATTGATTATCTTCTAGAGATATGGGGAGAAAATCTAAATAAACAATAAACAAAATGAAAATACAATAACAAAGATTGAGAAAACATCAGTGTCCAGAATGCACATAGAAATATTACCGAGTGTTAAACAAAGCAAACCAGTCAGAGGAAAGCGTGCAGACAGTGGATCCACGCACAGGAGATGTGTTGTCTGTAGACAGTGAAAGCGTTAGTAAAACAGACTACCAGGCTGACTGCTTATTTTTCTTTACTTCAATCCTAAATAACGCCAGTGGTAAAGCTGCCTTCTTAACAGAGACCATCATGTTTGCAGGTGCCCTCAATACCATTTGTAAGATCTCTGCCACATAGGACAAAGTGTAGAAGAAATATAAATGAGTAAAAGGCGCCAGATACTATCACTTTTGTTCATTAGGCTAAAGAAATTTCAAATGTTGATAACATCTAATATCATCGAGGATGATGGCAAATATTGGTAATGACATAGAGTGTTGGTGAGAGTTAGGTTTTCTCTCTATTGCTTGTCCAGTTGTAGTTTATTCAAGAAGTGGACAATTTGACCAAGTCTCTGGTATGCAAAATTGAAAATTACTTAGCACACAGTACACATATGGTATCTGCATCCCATCCTCAAAGGAAGTTTTTTGCCCAGGTTCCCTTCAGTGTGAATGGGACTGTCAATCATAGAGCCCCTCTGCTACTCTCAGTTCTGTCTCAGGGCTAAAATACTACAGCAGAACACCTGATAAGGTATTTCACTCAGAGACAGTGGCAGCTGCAGAATTCCCACAGAAGATGTTCTTAAAAACTCAACTCAAAAGGGTGGAGAGATGGTTCAGTGGTTAAGAGCACTTGCTGATCTTGCAGAGGATAAGGATGTGGGGGGATTGTAGTGGGGGGATGATAGTGGGAGCAGTAAAAGATCCACCTAGCATCTCAGGTTTCTCTTCCTCTTCTCCAGAGGAACTCTCCTTCATGAATGCTTTCTTTGCCTATATATGCATGTGTGTGGTAGTAGGTGTGTTTTATGTTTTGTAAAAGCATTTTGTGTCTGACCTCTTTTGCTAACACACACACACACACACACACACACACACACACACATATATATGTATGTATATATATATATATATATATATATATATATATATATATATATATATATAAAATAGTCACCTATATTTTGTCTTACAGGAGTAGTTTGTTCATTTTCATTGTCACATACAAATCTATGCCACAATTTATCCATTATTTATCCATTATTGATGTTTAAATTCATTACAACAACTATTTAAGCTGTTTCCAAAGAAAGGGAGTCAATGGGCTACAGAAGGTCTCTCTGCAACTACAATAGATGATAGCAGTTTCCCAAGGAAATTATGTCAATCTGTCCAGATATTAGTGTGCAAGAATGCCAGTTGCTTCCTGTCTTCCCCAGCATTTGATGCCATCTTTTGCATTTATCTTAGACTTTGGACAGATGGAATAATGCTCACTGCAGTTTCAATTTGCCTTTCCCTCGACTAGTGAGGTTGGTTTTATGTCTGGCCATATAGAGATCCTGTCACTGGCATGCACTTCAAGGTCTGTCCCTTCATCACCTGCAGGGCAGTGTGCTTCTTTTTAACTTGAAGGAACATTTTCTATTTCTGGAAAATATACTTTATTTTTGATACAGTTGTTGTGGGGAGCCACCCTCACATTCGCCATTACAAGATGGCGCTGACATCCTGTGTTCTAAGTAGTAAACAAATAATCTGCGCATGTGCCAGAGTAGTTCTCCACAACATGTGCTCTGCCTTCCCCATGACGACAACTCGGCCAATGGGCTGCAGCCAATCAGGGAGCGACCCGTCCTAGGAGGAGGATAATTCTCCTTAAAAGGGATGGGGTTTTGCCATTTCTCTCTTGCTCCTGAAGAAGTAAGCAATAAAGCTTTTGCCGCAGAAGATTCCAGTTGTCCTGAGCGTGTTCTTGCCGGCGGGGACAAAAACTCGGATAAGTTGTCAATAAATTCTGTGGTTTACTCTTTTTAGCTTCCCAATGACAATTTGATAAACAGAACTTTTCGATTTTAATACTATCCAGTCTGCTAACCTTTTGACATGTACTTCTCTAGCCCTTTTATGGCCTAGTTGGCCATCACTGGAAAGAGAGGCCCATTGGACTTGCAAACTTTATATGCCCCAGTACAGGGGAACGCCAGGGCCAAAAAGTGGGAGTGGGTGGGAAGGGGAGTGGGGGGGAGGGTATGGGGGACTTTTGGGATAGCATTGAAAATGTAAATGAGGAAAATACCTAATAAAAAATATATATTTAAAAAAAAGAAATCTTTGAACCCTTCAAAATTGTGAAGATCTCATCTTTGTTATTTTCTGGAAGCCCTATCATTTTCTTTTACATTTAGATCTCTGATCTCCGTGGAGGTGACTTGGGGGTTAATGTGACACAGGACTGATCATCAAATTAATTTCTTATATGATGAGGCAACTGATCAAGTACCATCTGTTTAGACAAAATGTTTTCCTCTGTTACTTTTTAGTAGAATCTCATGACTTGTCCGTCGTATGTGGGCAGGTCTTTGTCCAGGCTCCACTATGTTTGGCTGGTTTGTTTGTTCTTATATAGTTATTGCTACTTTATAAAATCTATAGCTGATATTATATGTCTTCTTATTGTAACATGGTATTTCATTTTAAATTCTGCTTTTCGCTATAAAGTATTAACTATCTTCAATATCTTTAAGGTAGTACTACTATGCTTAATTTCTTTATTTCCAAGTGTTACTTAGAATCAACTGCCAGTTTACATATGCATACAATGGGGCTTTCATGAAAAATGGACTTAACCTACAAACCAATTTGAGAAGAGTTCATATTTTGCAACAATGAGTTTTTCAATCATACATTTGATAATATATCAATTTATTTCATTGTACTGTTTCAGAAGCCTTTTGGTTAGGTTTCACTAAAATTGTTTGCTATTTTGTGATGTCATTAAAATGATGTAACTAAGTTTCACTTTCAAATTGTTGCTAAAATATAGACATGGAGTTGAATATTTTATAGCTAGAAATCTTGTCAAATTCACTAACAAATTCTAATGGCTACCCGTAGGTGTTTTGAGATTTGCTAGACAACCATGTTATCAACAAACAATAACGCTATTTCTTGTATTTAAAGGCAATTCTTCTCTAATACAATACATCTCAACTGCAATTTCCTCTCCCAACATGCCCCCCTTCTCCCCAAACCCACTCCTCCTCCATTTCCTTTCAGAATAGAGCAGGTCCCCAGGCATATCAACTGAACACAGCATAAAAAATTACAATAAGACTAAGCACGTGGCTCATATCAAGGCTGGAAGAAGAAGGTCCCAAGAACAGGCAAAAGAGTCAGAGACACATCCACTCCCACTGTTAGGATGCACATCCACTCCCACAAGAACATATACCTATGCAACTGTAATATACATGCAGAGGACCTAGCTCAGACCTGTGCAGGTTCCATAATTGCCTCTTCAGTCTCTGTAAGTCCATATGAGCCCCGCTTAGTTGGTTCTGTGGGTCATGTTCTCTTGATGTCCTCAACTACTCTGACTCCACCTCTCCTTATCTTTTAAAGCCTGTCCTGCATAAGATAAGAATCTTTGATGAAAATCTGATAACATAGGTGATGGTCTCTCCTTCTTGTTAATTTCAAGTAAAATTTTGTATTTTACTATTAGTTGGAATGTTAGAATGTTTGCTATACAATTTCTATAAATATTTTCTATCAGATTAAGGATATAACTTCCTGTTCCCAGTATTTTCATGACTTAATATGATTTTTTAAATAAATACTTCTGTTTCTCTTCAGTCATGTTTTCTTTTCTATTTTTCTTCTGTGATATATCGCAGTTATTGATATTCAATCACTATTCATCTAATTTTACATCTTTGGACTACAGTCAACTTGGTCGTAAAGTAGTGCCCCTTTTATACAGCTAGTATATATAATTTTGCTTAGCAACCTTGTGTCTATATTCACAGGAGCTTACCTATAATTTTCTTTTCTTAGAATGCTTTTGTTATTGCAAGTTAGAAAGCATATCTTGTTTTTGTATTTTAGAGGGGAGGTTTGTTTATGCAAGAGTTCCTTTCCCCCTAAATACTTGGAAGAATTCTTTAGTTATGCTATCTGGGCCTGGAGTACTGTAGAAAGGATTTAAATTAGGGGTTTAAGTTTCTAAAGTAAGCTTTCCAGGTTTTGTGTATGGCCCTTGTTGTTTGTTATATTTCTACGGAAATTAATCCATTGCGTTTCAACTTTTATGTTTATTTGCATCAATGGCTTATGCTATGCTCTTATTTTTTTTTTTAAATTCAATGTATCTATATTTGCTCCCATTTCATGCAGCAATGTTTGCCACTTCCTGGCCTCTTTTCATTATCAAGGATCACCAGGCCCTGTACATTGCTCCATAAACCAAGTACTAACCGTTAGTTTTCTGTTTTCCATTTCATCTGTTGTACATTTGTTTTCTATCTCATCAATTTGTGTTCATATACTGATGTGGAACTTTGGTTTTTGGTTGTTTTGCAGTGCTATGGACAGAACCCAAGGTTTTCTTCAAGATAGATGCAGGCAAGGCGATAAGATACTATGACCAAAACAACTTATAGAAGGAAGGAGTTTATTGGGAATTTACAGTTTCAGAGGGTAAATCCATGACCATCAAGGCAGGGATCATGAAAGGAGGCAGCCAGGCATGAAGCTGTGGCAGTAGCCATGAGCTGACATCTTGAGCCACAAGCACTAGGCAGAGAAAGTCACACTGGGAATGATATAAGATTTTTGAAACTTCAAAGGCCACCCCTAGAGACACACATCCTCCAACAAGGCCACACCTCCTAATCCTTCCCAAACAGTTCTAACAACTAGGGACTAAGCATTCAAATCTACAGGGCTATGGAGGCCATGCGCATTCAATGTACCACACTAGTCTTCTCTCACAGCACTAAATCCTCATTTCTGGTTTTTCAACTTCATTGATTGTCCCCCTCTCTTTTTTTTTTCCTAGCTCAGGCATTTAAGACTCTTAAAGAATGGTTTTAAGTATAACCCAGAACTTTTAATCAAAATGTTATCATATAACTTCAAATTATTTTCATGTATCTTTTAACATTTTAAGAACTAATACATAAGTATCTACAATGTTCATATATTAGCTTTTAACTAATAGATTAATGCTGCTACACTTATCAACGATACAACATATGCATCTAAATCATGTGGAATATGTTGGAGTTTCATAGTCCAGCTCATGGTCAGTTTTGGCAACTGTGCCATGTACAGTGTTGTATGCACAGGCATCTCTTAGTCAGTGGTTCTCAGCCTTTCTAATGCTGTGATCCTTTAATACACTTCCTCATGGTGTGGGACCCTTCAACCATAAAATTATTTTTATTGCTACCTCATAACTTCAATTTGCTACTGTTATAAATCATAATGTAAATATCTGATATGCAGTATATCTGATATACAAGCCCTGGGAATGGGTCCTTCAACCCCCTTAGGGTTAAGAACCCACAAGTTGAGAACCATTGGTCTAAACTATGCTATTCAAATCTTCAGGCTTATTAATCTATTTGGCCACTTGTGCTGTGAGTCAAAATTTCTACTATTATTTCAGGTTTTCTAATTATCCATTTTGTTCTATTAAATATTGTCTTACATATTACCAGGGGTATATGAATTTATGTTTGTGGTAACTTTGGTTTGAAATGATCATTTTATTATAAAATATACTTTCATAAAACTAGTAACTTGTTGCCTGAATGTCTACTTCATCTGATAAAATGCAAATGTGAGTTTCTCATGGTTAATATTTGCATGCTTTAATATTGTCCACTCTACTGCTTTCAATTTTTCTGAATTATTTTACTTTACAACACAGACTTCTATACCACATAGAGTTGAGATTTGTCCCTTTTTTAGATATAATTAATATGTATAATTAAACATTAACTTATTTATTTTATGGCTGTCCCATCTATTTTGTGTTTCAACTTTCTTTATGTTCTTTTAAGCCACTAACATATTATTTTTATTATCTCATTTCTTTTCCGTTAACTACTTTTAGTCATAGTATTTCATTACATATTTTTTGTGGTTACCATAGGGATTTCAACATTCATCTTTGACTTAATAATGTCTAATGAACTGCATTGTCTTTTCAACTTCCTGCTCCAATAAGCCTACTGGGCATTACAACTGCATTTCATACATTTCTACTATCTTCTGATTCATCATCCTATTAATTTAGGGCCCCTCAGTCTTTATTATCTAAACTATTGTTATATAATCCATTGAGCTCTTAATTCCATTTACCAGAGTTTCTACTTGTAGATATTCCACTTGACTTATGGTCTCATTTTCTTGTTTAAATTTCTAATTGAGTGTTCTAGGCACAATTATTTTAAAGCCATGCCTAATTATTGCAACATCTGATTGCTTGAGAAATTTTATATTAATTTCAATAGTTTTGCCTATAAGTATACCAGAAGAAAGCACATTTGATTTCTGGGCATTTTTAATTAAAAACATAATAAAACTTGTGGAATGTGAACCAACAGTCAGGTAAGGTGAGAAACTTAACCTGCCTAGTCATAAATTGAATGGTCTGAAGCTGGGCTCCAGCCTTTTCAGAGCTATCTATCTCCTGTGGTGAAGTGATTTTGGAGTCCAAACTAAGAGCCAGGAATGTTGCAGTCCGGATCCTAAACCACTGGCTGTCTCTAAACTCCAACTTTTGCTCTTGACGCTGCATGAAACTAGAAAGCTTTGACGAGTTTCCCAGCCTCTCAGTCCAGTGCCTTGAAGAAGAAAACTAGTCCAAAAGTCACTTTCTCTTCTTTCATTAACCAGTTCCAGCCACGTAGTCACTATAGAAGAAACTGCAGAATTCCTCTCCTCTCCTCTCCTCTCCTCTCCTCTCCTCTCCTCTCCTCTCCTCTCCTCTCCTCTCCTCTCCTCTCCTCTCCTCTCCTCTCCTCTCCTCTTGGCTCCTTTCATTGCCTCTCCCCACCCCCTTTCCCTCATTTTATTGCTCTTTGTTTTCATTCTTTCTCTTCTTCTTTCTTTTTCATTTTTTCTTTGTGTATAGTATAAGCTGTTTGGGACCTTGCTATTATGGAGACCAGGCTGCCCTCAAATTTATAGTTAGCCTCTCAGTTTTGTCCTCCCAAGTGCTAAGATTACATGTGAGCATTGGCAAGCTTGCTGTTTGAATATCAATCTCTTCATCCTAAAATTCTGATAATTGATCACATTTCCCTTGAGCTCAAGTTAAATGGTTCCCCACTAAATTGGCCTGAGTTCTTATTTCTCTAAGAATCAATTGTGGAATATTATTTGGTTAATTTTGCTAAGATTTTTGTCATGACCTAGTACAGTGGAAATAATGTCATTTGTGAGACCAGACAATGACTCTGAGACCACAGGTGGTTTAGGTGAAAAATGTACCAAGTTAATAGTGCCTATTCTAGCAAGAGACATGATGACAGCATACATGACAAGCATTTGTTAAGCTCAGCCACAATGATTGACAAGTAGAGCATCCCAGCAGTTGCTTTGTGCTCTCTTACATTTAAAGGAGCATACTTGTTAATAAGGCAGATAATTCTTCCATTAACTAAATTATTAGCAAAACATGCATCCCATTGACTCAAACTTTTCTATTACTTTGCATATGAGTTTGATAGAAGTTTGAGTCAGGTAGAAAAAAGAAAGCATGCTGTCGATTGTCTTTGTCCTTTGGGGCTACTGTGACAAAGATACCAGTGATTGTGTGGGTGATAAACAAACAGAAGATATTACTTCTAATTCTGGAGTCCAGGAAGTCCACTAGTCATGTTCTGAAAGATTTCCTGTCTGTAGAGGGCTCATGTCCTCACCCGCAGCCATCTTCATATTGTAGCAACACAGAGAAAGAAACTAGGGAGCTCACAGAGGTCTCCTTCAATGAGGATCTTAACTCCCTTTGTGAGGCCGATGTCTTCATGATCTCATTCCTTCCCAAACGCCACACCCTTCTGCATCATCATGTTGGAGGTAAGAATTTCCATATAGAAACTTAGCAGGGCATCAAGCATTCAGTGCGTAACATCAGTTGAGATGTGGCTGTCGGGAAATAAAGGGTTTAAGTGACTACATGTCGAACAGAGATACTGCATAGAAGGCCTAATGCTCTTCTATCAGCAAGAAAATAAAACACTACGGATCAAAGTGACCAACAAGGTAAAAATCTGAACCAATTCAAGACAGTCTGAAAGATGAGACGTTAAATAAACTGGCATTTTTCCCCCCAAGGGAGGGGCCTATGTGCTTGCTCAGCTTCCCAGCTTCTCCTCCTCCTGTGCCCGCAGGGAACAGACATCTGATTTGTAGCCTGCTTATGTTAGTCCCCTCAGGTCCCTTCGTGTTTTGACATCTCCAACCTCACTGTCAGATTCTAAGGCCCATCCCCCCAAACTGCAAGCAGGGGCAGATGACAGTGGCTTTTCCCTCACATTCATAGTGGGTTTGTGCTGCCACTTGCCTAAAAACACTCCTCTGAGTTGCTGGCTTGCCTTCCTGCCTGCCCAGACACAGCCTCTGCAAGGCAGCCACCTTTAGCACACAGAGAGCAGCAGTGCCACCTACTGAACCACTAGAGGCAGAACTGTCTTTGCAGCCAGTCCCAGACAGATTGTCACTTAATCTGGCAGGACTGCTGTACATGGCAACAGAACTGAAAACCACCTTTGTACAGCAACTAAGTAGGTCTTCTCTTCTGCCAGAGTTAGTAATTGTTTGCTGCTGCCACACTGAAGAGGGTCGCAGGAAGTGTATTCTGTTCTGCAAATGAAAACCGGTTGTAGTTAGGACCTAAGCTGTATCCCAGGTCAATTCAGCAAATGCAGCATCCAACAGTGAATGGACTCCTAAGTTCTTACCCTGTGCTAGGCACTGTGCGAGGCACAAAAGTACAAGTGTAAATGCCTACAGCAGAAAGGCTAAGGAAAGTTGGAAGGCAGACATCTGTTCCCTAGACAACAGACTGCACTCACAGAGCTCAGCTGCATGCAGACATGTCCTGATTTTTGACATTGTAATATGACCATGTCATATAGAGTTAATGATGGAGAACTGCACAATAGAGGAGAGAGAGAGAGAGAGAGAGAGAGAGAGAGAGAGAGAGAGAGAGAGAGAACAGCACAATGTTTTAAGTAAGTTTGCAGCTATCCTAGGTCCAAACATATGACTCAAAGGATGGATGGGGAAAGTCTGGACTTTCTACATTTTCTTGGATTGTATTGTTCCTGATACCAAGTTTAGATTAAAAAGCTGTAATGAGTTCCTCAACATTTTGCTATATTTTGTCTTTTTTATAATTAATTAGAGTTCTATATCATTAAATTCTCAATTCACCAGATGCCCACACAATAATTTCAGAGCCAATTGATGATACAAGCTGCCCACCTAGATTAGACAGGTTATTCCAATTATTCTGTCCTTTTATGATATTCATAGCTACCTGTGGCTATTTAAAGTCACTCAGAATCTGGATCATCTTCCTCTTCCTTCCTCTTCCTTCCTCTTCCTTCCTTTTCTCTCTCTCTCTCTTCCTATCCCTGTCTCTGTCTCTGAAAATCTTAGCTCTGCCTCCCTTTTCCCTGTCCAATCACAGGCTTCTTATTGTATTAACATTTAAATTAATTGGGGGAAAATTCTGCTACATTTTACCCTTTCTGTCCAAATAAGCAAACCTTTTCTTTCAAATATAAATTGTGCACAACTATTACCACTTTGTAATTTATAAAATACAAGATAGACCTAACACCCAGTCCATAATTAATAGAACACTCTGTTATCTAACTTTTAAAAAGGTTTATAAATCCATATGTTATTCCTGGTTAGCTTGTATATTATCTGAAAACTATCTCTCAAATATATTCACTCAATGCTAAATAGTCTGCAATGACCATGAGACTATAACTAGTCTTTCAACCCCATCAGAAATCCGAAAATGACCAACATTATCTGAAAATATAGGAAACCTAACACAGCTTTCAGAACTGAGACAAATTGTAGAGGCAGCTGCCTACCTATACAGCCCCAGAAAGTCAGGAAGTTGGAACATCAGGCTTCAGCCTTCTGGCCCAGGATCAGCTGACAGATCTTGAAAAACAGGAATTATTAAGGACTACCTTATTCTGTCCAAGCAGAACTAAGCTGTCCTAACCTATACCTTTCATCCTCTCAAGGACAGTACAGGTCTGCAGGACAGGTAGGCAATTTCTGCCCAGTGGCCACCTAGCCACAATGTATCACCTCACCGGGAGGTATAAATGCTTAGCTGCTTCTTTGAATCTATGAATGGGAAGCTTTTAGGAGCAGATTTGTCTCAACAAATGAATAAATAACATTAAATGTCACATTCTGTGGATTTCTAATGTTTTTGAAAACCAACTATCTATGTAAAATAATCTGGACTATTGTCTGTTAACTACCCTCATCTATTTCTAATTAAAATATCTGAGAACACCCTAATAATACACTTAGAGCCATGCATTTGCTATTTGGCCCTTAACTCACAGGCTTAAACATCTCAGATCAGTCTATAATAACAGTAACAGAAGGATTGGGTCCAAGCTTTGTACTTCTAAAATTTGTGTATCAATATAAGAAATTTATACTAATGAAAACCTTGATTTTGCATCAAAATAAATTCTATACAAAAACAAAAAATTATGACTTCAACTTAGTAACAATTATAAAGATTTCTACCAAATGAGATTATGGCTATATAATCAATTCTGGCTGTTTCTTCCCTGTTCCAATTATGACCATTTCTAAATTCCTTAGAAAGACAACCTTAGAATAACCACCTCCAGCCCCAAAGCTCAGGGAACTGGGACGACGACTCTTTTCAAGTGGAATATGGGCATTGAGATATTTTTGAAGGGGTGGAGGAAAGGGTAGGGAAAATGGGGGGGTTGGTTGGCTTTAAGAAGGCCACACCAAGGATTGAATTAGTCTCTGATGTCTGTGTCCTGACTTGATCAAGTTGAAAGTCCAAGACATCAGGAGTTCAAGTAACTCAGTTCAGCATGTCTGACTATGAGACTCACCAAGGCCGTCTATTCAAAACAAAACTTTAATATCATCAAGATAACTTTTTTTGGTTTGATTCTCTGGAGTCTAGTTCTTCAGGAGGTCTCCCTTCATCCTATTTGACCTTTTTACTCTGGAAGGTGTATAGACACTAATCACCTTTTCTAAATATGCAAAGACAAAACCTTTCTCCCAAATCTGCATATCCTTGAGCCAGTAACCAAAAAACAAAACAAAACAACAACAACAAAAAAAACCCCTTTATTTTGACCTCTCTCAAAGATGAGTATTGTAACCACAAAACTCAACATCACACCCATTTTGAAAATTAAAACAATTCAAAACAAATGAAGTAAATTAAAATATTGTATGTGCCTATTCTTAAGCCTTTTCTATTTTGCCATGCAGGATAATAGCCCAAAATTTCCATGGAGCCCACATTAGAGAATATGAGTTAGTTATCCTGCAGACCTTATTACACCATCTTTAAAACAATTGATTCATACTTCTATCTATACCTGCTTATAAGCAGGCAGGTAGTCAAACCAGGATTTAAACCCAAAATTTCTGTGGAGCCCACACTAGACAGAATTTGAGTATCCTGTAAGACTTATTAGAGCAATATATCTTTATACCATCTTTAAAGCAATTAATTCAAACTTTCACTAATATCTGCCTATAGGAAGCAGGTAGTTTTTACTTGTTAAGCTCTCTGCCTAGAGCAGCCATCCTGTTACGCCATCTATCTATTGAGCTCTCTACCTGGAGCCACAGACATTACTACTACCTGTGCATAGCAGATAATTATCACTGCCCTCTCTACTTGGAGTCAGTGACTAATTTTCTCTATCCTAGTTCCAAACTGCAGGCGAAATTCCCCATGTGATTTGGACAAAATCTGTATATAAATCTATCCTAAAAGCAAATAATCCCAATTTTATAAATTTACAGTTAAATCAATATCTGCCCCAAGATGTAGGCAGCTTCCATTCTCTAGCTCTCTGACAAGGGCAGCCATCTTGTCTCTTTCTATAGCAGGGCACCTCAGAGCCCTCTTTCTTTGTTTTGAAGTTCCCATGCTTGAGTCCATGTGACTAGTCCCAGCACCACCTTTCTCTCACTTAGAAAATAAAACTCTACTTCTCAGGCTAATAATCTTACATTTCTCGTGGATTCTTGCCCAACTCATTGGTTTGCCACCTGTTGCAGGAAATTTTTTTTTTTTTTTAAATCCATGCTATTGCAGGCAAGCCACAGGCAATGGCTGACCTGTTCTCATCTCATGGAGACTCTCTGACTCAGAACTCTGAAATCTCTCCAACTTGCTCACTAAGTGCCCATTGGCAGGTCGCTACCACACCAGCCCCATACTTCAAAACTCCCAAGTCCTTTTGGGGTACACATCAGGCAAACCCACACTTTGCCACCATACCTTTCTCTCTGGAGCCCAGCCAAGCCGCTAAGTGAAGGAAAACACCACACAAACTTAGTTCAGAAACAATTATAACTCAATCGCTGGGGACATCTAGAATCTTAATCTTGTAAGCCATGTTAAATCCAGTGGGAGGCACTGTTTGAGGAGGGCTAGGAGGTGCGGTTTTGCAGGACAAACTATGTTACTGAGGATAGACTTAAAGAGTTCATAACTATTTCCCTTTTCTAGTTTGCTCTCTTGACTTCCTGTTTGTGACCTGCTGCCTGCTGCCATGCTTACTCACCATGCTGGTCTCTTGACCCTCTATAATCACATAAAGTCCCTTTCTTCTTTGAGTTGTCTTGGTCGTGGTGTTTTATCACAGCGTACAAATATGGGCTAGGTAGTCAAGAATTTCAGAGTTGTGTATTAACTATTTTTTGGGAGCTCTCATTTCTGCCTGTGAGCCTTCATGTTTCCTACTCATTCACGCTCCACTCTTCTTGCAAGCTTCTGTGTAAAGTTATTTTGACAATGTTCATATCTTATCTTTCAGCTGCTGACTTGATAGCTTTTCGGACATGCATTATCCATTCTCGTGATTCAGTTAAAGAAGGGGGAATTTAGAACACAAAATATTTTAAGCATTAGCTGTGCACCTGGGAAAGAAATACACACACACACACACACACCCCTAGGTGTCTCTCCAAACCCCAAATCAGAAAAGTATGAAGCTGCTATAGCCTTTACTCAGAACATCTTCTGTTCTCTCACAGCCTACTTTGGTCTCTTTTGGGGGCAGTGCTCAAAGCTGAAGAGGACCTAATAAGAATTGAGCTGAAACTCATCTTTCATCTATCTATCTTCTTCCCTCCACTTTTGTCCCTTCTGTCTCTTTTCTCAAAAAAAAAATGGTTTGGTTGGCAACCAAAATGTGGAAGACTTGAGGTCGGTCTTTGTAAAAAATCAACATGAAACTAAATAAAAACAGCCATCGATTCTAGTAGGAAAAGCATCCTTCACAACTCTGACTCCACCTCTTACTCTGTACCTTGGTGACTCCTCTCTGGAGATGATGGAACCTACTAACTCCAAAGCAGCCCACTCAGGGTTCAGACCATCTAGTTTTTTCTCATTCTCTTCCTCCCCCACCACACAAAACTGCACTAAATTTTCTTCTTCTTCCACATCTGTCGTTAATTTTTCCTTGTGTTCATGCCAATACTTTTTGCCAAATTTCTTGTTGAAAGAAATAAATCTCTATTAACCTTACACCAAACCACCTATTGAAAAACCAGGAAGCCAGGTATGGTGACACACACCTTTAGTCCCAGCCCTCAGAAGTTGAGGTAGGAAGATTTGAAGTTTGAAATCTTTGAGTTTGAAGCCAGGCAGATCTACGTAGAGACCCTGCTTTGAACTAAAATATGAAAAAAAAGTGTAGTGCTTGAGTGCATATCCAGCATGTATGAGTCCCTAGGTTCAATTCCCAAGACCAACAATAAATAAATAAACATATAAATAATAAGATAAATGTAATGACAGGCTGGAGAGAGTGTATTCTGCTCTTGCAGAGGACTCTCATACCCATGCCCACACACAGACACAAACAAACTTATTCATAATTTTAAAAAATCAAATTTTAAATAAATAGAATGAGATCAATTTTTCATTATTCTCTCTTGAATTCTTCATGACTATTGGAATTATCAAATATTCAGACTCTTTTTAGTAGCTCACTCAGGCAAGGATACTTTTCTATGCTCATCCAGAATGTAAAAGCTGACACATTAACGAAAACTCTGCTTCACACAGGGAACGAGAAGCATCCGAGCAAAGAATGGTCTTTAATAAAAAGAAAGCAAGACTTGGAGTAAGAGTATTTTATAAAAGATTCATTTGTATAACAGGATAACAAATGAGAATTTTATTTTGTACTGCCCCAATTCCAATATAGTCTCAAAGCTGAGTTCCACATGTATTGAGCCCACATTTTAAAGAGCAGAGTTACAACATCTTCACAGGCCTTTTTGAGTGTCCTCAGTTGACTATTAGAAGTCTGTTAACCACCTTTAGCCTGCATGTGATGAAAAGAGAATTATGAAGAGAGTAACCTTGATGGTGCGAATATCTTGGACTGAATTAAAACAGGAAAGTGGGAACGTCAGCTGAGTGCCTACATTTTCCTTGTCATGCATCATTATCTACCCAGATTGAAACACGCAGCCTCTCACTCCTGCACATAAACCCCTGTACCTGCCATGCTGGACCATGACATCAAATCGTGAACCAAAATAGAACCCTCTCCATTAAGTTGCTTCTGGTCAGGTATTAGGTCTTAGGGATGAGAAAGGCAACTGATACAGTATACCAGGAGCCACTTCTGACTAACCTTAGCTTTGTAGCCTATGGGGTAAGCAGGCTCGCAGTCATTCCAGAGACTCTCCAGAATCTACAATGTGGCATGGCTGAAGTCAAAGACAAGGGTTCTCTCTTCAACAGTGTGGGGTGTGGGAAAGAGCACTGAGATTTTTTATTGGAGGATCTGTCTCAATGCTTTCTGATCCTTTTCCCATAGGAGAAAGGTTGCTGCGGGGATTATATAATAAATCCACACTTTAAAGTTTTCAGTGCTGTTAGTAGAAACCAGGTGGCTTACTGAGGAGTTTCAAGCCATGTCTTAGTGACTTTTCTATTGCTGTAATAAAATGCCACAGCTAAGGCAACTTATAAAAGAACGTTTCAGAAGGTCAGAGTCTGTGCTGGCAGAGCAAATGAATGGCAGCTGAGAGCTCAAATGGTAATCAGCATGAAGGAGGTCAAGAGAGCATACTGGGAATGGCAGGAGTGTTTTGAAACCTCAAAGCTCTCTGCAGACTGGAGAAATGGCTCAGCAGTTAAGAGTATTGACTGCTCTTCCAGAGGTCCTGAGTTCAATTCCCAGCAACCACATGGTGGCTCACAACCATCTGTAATGGGATCCTATGTCTACTTGTGGTGTGTCGGAAGAGAGAGCAACAGTGTACTCACACACATAAAATAAAATGAATAATCTGACAGAGAGAGAGAGAGAGAGATATCTCCTCTAACAAACTGTTCCACCAATTGGAAACTGAGCATTTAAACAAACACACACTATGGGATATTATTCAAACCACTTAACTTACTAACCTCTAGCCCACAGCTATCCATTGCCAAAGCAATTGTTCTTCCCTGCTTTCTAAGTATTGGCATCCAGCCCTCCCTCCAAGTGGTAAATGCACCATGAAGTCACCTCCCAACCAGGGGTTGTGTCAATTCATCTCAGACTTAATGATTGTTCCTTGCCATCAGGCCCCCAGATTAGCAGTCTTAAACAACAGGCTCCCTCCCAAATGGGCTGAGCCATGCATGGTAAGTTCCAGAATAAACCTCCTGCCCTGGCTGTCCATCTTTGGAGGACTCGTTGTCTAACCAGAATTCCCAACAGGATTCAAACCTTACAAGAACGGTGAGCTTACCCCATGGATAGGCTCACCATTCCCTTTTCACTGGGCCCCGTGGCTTACCTTTTACAGGAAACTTTGTCATACTCTCCCAGCACAAGGAAGTAGAGGCTGGGGCTAGGTGCTGCTGCTGGGTTTCTCACGATTGCCTGTCTGTCCAATGACTCTTCTTGTGATTTAAATATTCTTTGAATCTTTCACTCTTTGGAAGAGTTTGCTCTTTGTTATCCTCACTTTTATTCACCACTCCACTCCACAAATAGCTTGTAATCTGCAGTTTGACCCAGGAACTTGACCTTGTCCAAGTTTTATACTATAAAACTAGCTACAATTGTGAAATTTTCAAAGAGAAATTTTATGTTCTATGATGTCATTTTCATAACCAAAAATGAAACAAATAAAGCATGGCCCTGTAGAAATATATAAAACAGTGGCTATGATGTGGGCGCTAATTGACAAACATGGTTTGCTTTAATAGTCTCAGGTCAAAGGTCAGGCTGACAGTTCTTTTTAATATGCTTTTCCTGCAATAATCCCAATGTGTTCAAGCCAGCCAGTGTAAGTAGGGAGTTGTAGGGCTGTGGGGCCCGGCATCCCCTCCTCCACAGGGCAAGGCCCTTGGGGAGGCAGACGTGAGGAGTTGACCTAGCTTGCCCCACACTGCTGTCACCGTTGGGCCCTAGGGAAGCCCCAGGACACTAATCCAGGAGTGAGGCACAGATGGTTTGGAGGTCCCCGGGCCAGAGATGAGGCTGGGGCCGTCTGGTTCTCAGGGTCTCAGACATCCAGGCGCTGCTGGAAGCTGTGGAAAAGCTGGGGGGTGGGGGTCAGGGGCAGGAACTAGCCCGGGGCTGGGGGCCCAAAGAGGGAGCTCCAGCTGGGGAGAGTCTTTGGCTTGCTGGCAGCAGCAGGCCTAAGTTTGTGGAGTCGATGGCTGGGAGTGCAGAAAGGCCTTCTACAAGGCTCCCCACAGAGGATCCTGATGAAAAGAGGCAGTCCATCATGTTAAGGCATTTATTGTCATAGGGGAAAGTGTATGAGTAAAACCATATCCCACTTTTCAGGGTGGGCCTGAGATTAAATACCAGAGGAGTGTCTGGGAAGGAGAGCTTACTGGCTAAGCCCTCCAGGCCTGTAGGTACCTCATTACAATGGAGATCTGCCTTGAGCCTAGGTGACTACAGGTCACATCCTCTACATGTGGAGGGACTTAGGGCATTGGCCATGTGTGACTGATGGCCACAAATCCATGGGGGGCTGTGTCTAGTTACAGGGGCCTGGGACCTGGGGACTGGTGACCCTCCTATCTTCCCTTCAGGGTCTCTGGGGTTTCAAGCCTTAGCTCAACCAGAAACCAAGCTACCTTTTACAGTCCCACAGGAAGTCAAACTTGGACTTTTATTTCTTCTCTTGCACACTAGATAACTAGTTAATTAGTAGGTAAAGAAGCAAATAAGTAAGCAAAAAAACAAATAAACAAAACAAAAAAAACAAAAAGCAAGCTCTATGGAGCCAGTAGGGGGAACTATGGAACAATCTAGACAAAAAGAACCTGACACAGCAGAAGGACACAACATTTTAACAAACTTAGTTAAATGAAGCAATTTGCTTTGATATTACAACATATGAGTCAGGCAGTATCTCATCTAAAACTAGAGAGGTGCTAGGGAAGACAGAGCGGTAGCCTTTATAAAGCTCGAATGTGATCAAGAAAACAGAGCGCTAGAAACATCCCTCTGAGGTACCACAGGTCCAGACAACTGCAGGAAGGTGAAGCGTGGGATGAAGTGAGTCACGTGGATTTCTTGGTTTCCCAATAGATACAATAGTTAAATTTACTCTGTGCTGTAACCTAGTAAAGGTGCAATAACTTTGTACATTAAAAGTGGATGTGCCTTAATTAAAAAAACACTGGATGTGATAGAGAAAGATATAAAGTTAACATACACTGTTGGAAAAATGAAGCCAGTAGATGTGAGTTACCCTTCAATTTCAAAGAAAGAAAACTCTGTGGTACTTGCAAAATAACTAGAGCAAAGTACAATCAAGTATGCACAAAACAAAGTACAATCAAGTGTGCATGCACAAAAGCCAGACTGGCTGACGGCAGGTTTCTGTCCATGTCTGGGTAACAGCACAGAAGACATCACTTCCCGCTCGATAAAGCTGGTCTACTTGGACACTTGGCTCTTAGCTTCCTTTGATTTCTTAGCAGCCAGACTAACAGTTTCCATGTGGTCACTTGGAGTTTAAGGATGAGGCCTTTGAACTGGCAGCTTATGCTTAAAGTGAACAGTCAAATCAAAATTAAAATCAAAGACAAAGCAGGCTGTGAAGAAGGAGGTAAGAAAACTGATTGAAAGAGCATGGAAAGAGGAAAATGTGGTACATTTATATACAAAGGAATTCTGTTCAGTTATAAATAAAGTTGAGATCATGGCGTGCAAGAAAATAGATCCAACTGGAGATGTTTCTGCTGCAGCCTCTAGTCATGACTAAGGAGGCTCTAAGACAGTGGGCTGGGGATAGAGTATTGGCACTTGTGTTATAAAGAATATTTCTGAAAATAGCAATTAAAGAACCAAGACCATGTGGTCTATATGAGGCTAAGGTAGAAGTCACTCAATACATCCCGTTGAACAGGAAATTAAAGAATATATGAAACTAGAAACTCAATAGAAACCCCAATAACCTGTTTCCTGAGCCTTCAGTGACGCACATCTGAAGTGTCTCTTCATTATACTCTACCTTTATGTCTCTGTCTGCTCATCAGCATACCTTACCTTCTAACACATCTTCCCACATCCTTCATCTTTTCTTTAACATCTAAACCTCTGCTGCTTGTGCCTGCTGTAAATCTTTCCGTGCTGTGTCAGGATATTAGCTGAGCACAGAAATCCTTCAAATATGCTTTATAGTGCATGCTTCTTATTTCTCGTACTCTTTAGGACCACTTATCTAATGTGCTCCAGTTAAAATGTCTCTCTTAAAATGTATTAGCCAGATCCTAGACACCAAAACACGGTTAAATATTCAAAGACACTGCTAGAAAAATCTCAGATCAGAGGGAGGGAGGGAGGGAGGGAGGGAGGGAGGGAGGGAGGGGGAAGGAGAAGAAGAGAGAGAGAGAAGGAGTCAGAGCATAGGAAAGTTGTCAGCCAATGGCATAAGTCTGATTCTAAGTGAAGGAGAGAGGGAAGGTGTTGGGGAAACGGTGCTATTAAGGTTGTAGTCTCCCATGACCTGATGGCTTTCTGACCTTGGCACAAGATGGGGGCTCCCTTTCTCTGTCTCTGCCTGTCATCTGGAAAGTGTCCCTGGACACAGGTGGCTGGCCTTGTCTGAAAAGGGACCTTGTACAGAGCTCTCTGCAAGGCTGCCTTACTGAACACACACATCCTGCTCTGGCTTCCTGCCCCCATGGTAATTAGATGTTGTATTTTAACCAATCAGCACATCCTGCTTACATACATGATGCATGACCAATTAGCCCTTTCCACCCATAATTCCCTATCCCTAAAACAGTAAAATAGATTGTCTCGCTGCAGCAGTCTCTGGAGGTCATTCTGCCATGCTCATGGCTACAAGGACCCTGACTTTTGCCTCTGCTCCCTTCCTCCTCTCAGGCTGGTGGCCAACAGCCTTGGGGGGGGGGGGGGGGGCGGGGGCCACAGGAAGGAAGGTGAATAAAAATCTCCTGAGATTCACAAGATCAAAGGAAAAGGAGATGAGGCTACAAGGAGACCCTTGAAATAAAAATTACCTTCCAATGAGTTCTTTGTCTTGTTTCCCAGAGTTAGGTCTCTTTGATAAATGTCACTAGCTGCAGCTTCTATGCAAGCCTTGATGACTAATGTCATTCCTTATCACCAGCAGAATGATACAGTCCTATGGTTATCACACATCAGTTCTCAAAACCCTTTGGCTACAGTCTCAAATCCTTTAAAAAGTCTTAACAACCTTATTTATTTGGCATCCACTAAACAACTCCAGCCTTATTGTAGCCATTTTTTTTCTGTTCCAAAAGTATCAGAGCTCTTTTAACACTAAAACATATCATGTTCAGTTTCTCCGCCCAAGGCTCTTCATGTTGCATCCCCTGCCAGGAAACCTCACCCAGACCCCATTTCATCTTAGCCTGTTTCTTAACTCAGCCTTTAACTCATGTTTTTGTTCGATGCTTCTCCCAATTCTCCTGTGTATATTCTTCACCTTGGACTATAGCCCCCATTATGCTCAGTTCTTCATTCAGAACTGGTCACACGAGTAGAAGCCTGCCTGATGGATGACTTTCCTATCAAATGATTTAGTGCCCTAACAGCAGAACCTGTTCTTCTCTGCACTCTGGGGCCTAAGACGGGGTGATGAGAGTAACAGAAGGGATACATTTTTACCAAATTCTATCAGATGCATGTATAGAAACATCGGAATTAAACTCATTATGCCTTACTCTGTACTGCTAATATGCACCATTATGAGTGTTTTTAATGCCCTCACTAAAAGCTCAATAGCCCATTTTGATTAAGAAGTAAAAAAATATCAGATAGAAGGGGATTTCTGGCAAAAAAAAAAGTTATTAAATTAAGACTAGAAATTAAGAAAGGAAACCCTGAGAAACACCTAGATATGAGAATTGGGCCTTTAAAAAAACTCTACTGATTTAGTTTGCAGAGAAAAAATTAAGGCAAAGGTGATGCTCACAAAGTGATCATTCTGTGAACTATGTGTAAATCTAAAGTCTAAATATAGTTATTTTTCAAACTTGGCTCCCGAAGGCTGTCACCGTTAAGATTAAATTTAGCACATAGAACAGAGAGCCTAACTACAAAGCTCTATTGGTAGGGGATCCCAGCATGAAACACATGACGCATTCAAAGGGGTCAAAAGGAACAAATATGAAGGAGCCACTATTAATAGATGTAGACGATGCTAAAGACAGCAGCGAGGTGAGGCTCCCTGGAGTTGACTAGCGGGAAGCCATTGCCTCCCATACCCAGGCTGAAGGAAGTAAGGGTAATTTTACTGGAACCCATCATGACCTGAAGACTTGGAGGAGGGGCCTCTGGGCAAGCGTTATGGCCACCAGAGGAACAGGACTTCTGACAGGCCAGAAACAATGCACTCAGAGGAAGTAGAGAAATGAATCATGTTCCCTTCCCACACCAATCCCTGTCAAGTGCCTCATTTGACCAAACCCAACTGAATTCCAGACAGCAAGGTAACAGCCTCAGAGACAGGTAATAATAAAAGAGGTAATAGAATTTAACAGTCAAACCATGGTTGGAGAGGTCTTGCTTATACTCTAAAGAAAGTTAAGAATGTATATTGAGTGGGCCTTCCTGAAACAAATGCTGAATGAACTATGACAAGAGATGGTTTCAATGAAAGATGCCATCCATTTTTCTCGGGAAATTTTTTCTCTCACACACTGACTGCTATAATTTGAATGCCTATCTCCTTAAAAGCTGATGCTGAGTGTCAGTAAGATGGTTCAGAGTTAAACATCTTAGAAGATGTCTACCTTCACCAGAGACCAAACAGGCAGGTAACTTCCTGGCCCACAACTCTCAGCTAATTTCTGTTGTTACAAGTTACTTAGTCTCAAGTACTCTAACATAACACCACAGATGGACCAAGACATTGCTATTCCAACCTAGTGTCTATCTACACTGCCCAGGCTCCTGGGGTGCCTTTGTATAACCTTCTAACCCTACAACAGCCTTTCTGTCTCGTGGTAGATCTTCTTAGATACATACTTCTCAAGGAAGAACTACCAATCAAGATTAACTCCTTCCCTTAGTTGATGACAGTGCATCTTATCTTCAACTAATGAAAGATGATTAATATTTCTCACAAATACATCCTGAGCATCTCTTTTGTGGCAAATCTTGTTCTAGAATCAGGTCATACAGCAATGACCTTTTTAAAGACAGAAATTGCTATTTTTCAATGCTCTAATTTTAGTAGAGAAAACAGACAATAACACAACATATAAACACAATATATTGTATGGTAGTTGGTCCCATGTACCTTAAAAAGAATGGGGTTCTGGAGATGTAATTCAGTTGGTAGCATAATTACCTAGCACACATGAAATCCTAGGTTTGATCCCTCGCATGACATTAATTGGGTGCGGTAAAGTATAGCTGTAATCCTGGAAGGCTGGAGAATCAAGAATTTGAGGTCATCCTCAACCACACTGCTAACCTGAGGTCACCTTGGAATTATGAAGTCCTTTCTCTCTCTCTCTCTCTCTCCCTCTCTCTCTCTCTCTCTTCTTTTTGGTTTTTCGAGACAGGGTTTCTCTGTATAGCCCTGGCTGTCCTGGAACTCACTTTGTAGACCAGGCTGGCCTCGAACTCAGAAATCCGCCTGCCTCTGCCTCCCAAGTGCTGGGATTAAAGGCGTGCACCACCATGCCCGGCTCGAAGTCCTTTCTCAAAGAAAGAAAGGAAAAATGGAGAGTTGGTAAGGAGGATAGGTAGTCATTGTGATTGTTCAATAGTCATTAGACATTTCGGTTTATGCCTTCAAGAGGGCATAATGTTGTATAGAGATCAGTGAGGCAGGGTGGTCCTGGCAGAAAGCTAGGGTAAGTATTCTGAGGCAGCATAATAGACAGAATATCCCCCTCACACACACACACACACACACACACACACACACACACACAGGAAGAACCTGTGTCTTCAACCCCAGCACATGTGAGACCTACTGGCATGCACACACTCTCGAGCGCATGCGTGCCCCCCCCCCCCCCAGAGAACCACTCAACAAGGAAAAACAGCCTTGATTAAGTTCAATAGGTACAAGAGGACAACTTTAAAAATCCAATTATATTATATTATCGAAAGCTGGATTGATGGTATGCTCAAATCTTTGTAGAAAAAGGGCAGGCTAAACACTTATGTTTAACATGCTATAGTTATAGCATGAGAGAATTTCTTTTGATTGAAATACATCTGAAATTAACTTGGCATACACAAGGACCAAGTTAAGCCATTTCCCATTATATATGAAATTTAGTATTATGACTGCTCACTGGACATTATTAAAATCTGAAACAACTGGACACCTTCATAAGTTTTCTAGAACAACCACAATCTGTGTTTTTTTTCCTTTCTATATATTATAGTAAGAGGATTGAGAAAGAAATCTTTCTATCTGACATTCAATAGTTTTTTAATCTTAACTAAGAAAACCCCATACATGATTTAAATGTTTGTGTGCTCCTCGGATTCATATGCTGGAACACAACCTCAATGATGCTGCATTAAAGGAAGACACCTTTAGGACAGGATTAGAAAATAGAGGCAGAACCTTCCTGAGTGGACTTAGGGCCTTTATAATGAGGTCCAGAGGAACTTGTGTACCCCTCCTGCCATCTGTGAAGAACTGGTCCCTATCAGACATCACATTTGACGGCAGCTCACGTTAGGTTTCCCAAGCTCTAGAATGTAAACGATGTCTTTTGTTTATAAATCACAAAGTGTAGGTATAAAGAAATGGGTCAGCGGTTAAAAGCACTTGCTCTTCCTCCAGACAAGCACATTCAGCTCCCAGCCTCCACACTGCAGCTCACAACTGTCTGTAACTCTGGTTCCAAGGATTCTGACACCTTCTTCTGGACCTCATGAACATCAGGCATGTGCACAGTGCACATGTGTGCATACAGGCTAGAACTCTTAGACGTAAATTAAAGCAAAATACCAAGTATCCTGGTTAATACATTGTCTAATGCCAAGATAATCATGCATTTGAACTGGGTAAGAGATAAAAGGCTCCTTACCGACCTCCAAGAATAGGTTAGGTCTTATGAGCCACGTATTTACTTTCCTCTTAGTTGCCATTTTGGCAGTGAATTTTCTAAAAGAAATCCCCAAAGGAGATTCTAAAGGGACTGATTGCCACAGCTGTGGGAAATAGGACAGTGGGAAAGAGCTGCCGTCAGAGGAGCTCTGATCCCCTCCAGAAAGAGGAGAGCTGATTTAAGAAAGGATTCCCCATCTCCTGGGGGTAGGTCTTGAGCTCTAGCGGGGGCTATGCTTGAGGACTGGAGCTGCTGAAGGGTTTTAGTGAATCCCCACCAGGCAACTGCAGATAACCATCCAGGCCTCAGGTAGCCCTGGATGTGGCAGGCCTATGGAAGCCAGACTGAAAGATTGGAATGGAATAGTGGAACAACTTCTCTGTACACTACATTTAAGTGGCTTCAGCCCCCACTGGAAAGACAGCACAGTTAGCCACACATTCTATACCCATGGATTCAACCAACCATATTTTGAAAATATTCAGTGGGGGGGGGGGAGTGTGTCTGTACTGAACTTGTACAATTTTTTTCCACTTAATATTTACTATTATCTCAGTACTAAAGAATGACTTCTATTTTCATAGCACATGCCTTGGGCATGGTAAGTAACCAAGAAATGATCTCAATTGTACAGAAAGAACCTGGTGTCATTGTTCCTGCAGAGGACTAGAATTAGTTTCCAGACCACACACCAGATAGCTCACAGCCACTTGTAACTCCAGCTCCATGGGATCTGACCCTTTTCTGGCCTTAGTGGGTAACCAAAGCTCTGAGAAAATGTGTACTATTGACAAGGACCCCAATGCCTCATACCCATGGGTACAGCAACGCCTCCCCTGGGTCAGGTTCAAGAATTAACAAAGCCTTCTCTAGTCGGTTTGTATATATTGACAGTGTATCCAAAAGCTAGCAACTACAGATTCTTCTTCCAGAATGACTGCAACCTGAGACTGCCCCTCCTCAGAGATGCCCTACCAAGTCTAGCTAAGTCCTTCTCATGTAGTACATACTAAACATGCTGAGATTCTGGTTCACACGCTGGTGTCTACACAAGAACATGCACAGCCCACCCAATCCCAGCTTTTCTGCAGATATCTGTATGTCTAGCTTTTATTTCTTCATCATCCCAGTCTGTTTCCAGGACCAAACCATGCTGAATATGTTACATACTCGTACACACATGCACATAATTTAATTAATAAAATAAATATGTAAAGCATGCAGAAGGAGCAAGTGGAGCACAGGCACATACTAACTGGTTTTATAAGGACTTGAGTGTTTGTGGGTTTGAGCATCCACATGGAGGTATAGAAGCAACCCTCTATAATACAGAGGTGTAATTGCATTGTCTCTGAAGAGGTGAAATATTACATCTTTGAGCCAAACAGAAATTTGACCCAAAAGTCTGTATTTTCAAGAGTCAAATCTCTACAAGCTGAGAATTCCACTTATTTAAAGACTTCTGATTTCTTTTCTTTGATGCTTAATAGTAAGTCCTGAAATCTTCAGATTTATTTTTGTTAATTAAAAAATTGTATGTAACCCAAAACTTAGTGCTAAAGTACTTGCTCCAACTTCAAAATTGAGGCAATGCAAAAAAAAAAAAGTCAATTTGAGTATTTTAAACATTATTCTTTTTAAATAAAAAGATTCACTTTTTAATTTGAATGCTAAGCAATTTTGAATGAGCTTTCTTGTACAGCTCAGGATGACTTGCTAATGATATTTACTTAAAATTTTTAACCAATTTCCATCTATTTGCCTGTGAATTTCATGAAGTTGTTGTTTTTAATAGCTGAGTAGTATTCCATTGTGTAAATATACCACATTTTCTGTATCCATTCCTCTGTTGAGGGACATCTGGGTTGTTTCCAGCTTCTGGCTATTATTATTATGGGCTGCTATGAACATAGTGGAGCATGTGTCCTTATTACATGTTGGAGCATCTTCTGGGTATATGCCCAGGAGTGGTATAGCTGGGTCCAATTTTCTGATGAATCACAAGCCAGATTTCCAGAGTGGTTGTACAAGCTTGCAATCCCACCAATAATGGAGGAGTTTTCCTCTTTCTCCACATCCTTGCCAGCATCTGCTGTCACTTGAGTTTTTGATCTTAGCCATTCTTCCTGGTGTGAGGTGGAATCTCAGGGCTGTTTTGATTTGCATTTCCCTGATGACTAAGGATGTTGTACATTTCTTTACGTGCTTTTCAGCCATTTGAGTTTCCTCAGTTGAGAATTCTGGAAATTCCACATGATAATCTCATTAGATACTGAAAAAATCTTGACAAAATCCAACATCCCTTTATGATAAAAGTCTTGGAGAGATCATCGATACAAGGTGCATATCTCAATGTACATAATAAAAGCAATTTATAGCAAGCCAAGTCAACAGCAAATTAAATGGAAAAAAACCTCAAAGTAATTCCACTAAAATCAGGAACAAGCAAGGCTGTCCACTCTCTTCATAACTACTCAAATATAGTATTTGAAGTTCTAGCTATAACAACTAAAGGAGATAATGGGGATACAAACTGGAAAAGAAGAGGTCAAAGTCTTGCTATTCCCAGATAATATGATAGTACAGGTACGTGACCACAAAAATTCTAGCAAGGAACTTTTTTTATTATTAGATATTTTCTTTATTTACATTTCAAATGCTATTCCCTTTCCTAGTTTCCCCTCGGGAAATCCCCTATCCTCTCCCCCTTTGCCCTGGTTTCCAACTCACTCACTCCTGTCTCTTGGCCCAGACATTCCTTTATACTGGGGCATAGAACCTTCACAGGACCAAGGGCCTCTCCTCCCACTGATGACCGACTAGGCCATCCTCTGGCCTAGTCATATGCAGCTAGAGACACGAGTCCCTCCATGTGATTTCTTTGATTGGTGGTTTAGTCCCAGGGATCTCTGGGGTTACTGGTTAGTTCATATTGTTGTTCCTCCTAGGGGGCTGCAAACCCCTTCAGCTCCTTGGGTCCTTTCTCTAGCTCCTTCATTGGGAACCCTGTGCTCCATCTAATGGATGACTGTGAGCATCCACTTCTGTATTAGTCAGGCACTTGGCAGAGCCTCTCAGGAGACAGCTATATCATGGTTCTATCAGCAAGCTCTTGTTGGCATCTGCAAAGTTTCTGGGTTTGGTAGTTGTTTATGGGATGGTCTCCAGGTGGGGCAGTTTCTGGATGGTCATTCCTTCAGTCTCTGCTCTACACTTTGTCTCTGTAACTCCTTCCATGGGTATTTTGTTCCCCCTTCTAGAAGGATTGAAGTATCCACACTTTGGTCTTCCTTCTTGAGTTTCATGTGTTTTAGCACCGGACTTTTACAACTGATAAACACCTTCAGTAAAGTGGCTGGATACAAGATTAACTCAAAAACACCTGTATTCCTCCTATATTCAAACTATAAACAGGCTAAGAAATAAATTAAGGAAACAACACACTTCACAAGAGCCACAAATAATATAAAATATCTTGGTGCAACTCCAAACAAGTGAAAGATCTGTATGACAAGAACTTCAAGTCTTTGAAGAAAGAAACGGAAGGAGATATCAGAAGATGGAAAGATCTCCCACACTCATGGATCTGTATAATTAGCATAGTAAAAAAACAGCCACCTTAACATTTGAAATGTAATAACCTAATAAAAAGTACATCCAAAAATAGCCATCTTACCAACAGCAATGTACAGATTCAATGCAATTACCATCAAGATTCCAACATAATTCAACAAAATTTCAAAATAATCTTGAAAGAACAATACTGAACTTCCTATGAACAAAAACTCTCAGGATAACTAAAACTATCCTGTACAATGAATGAATTTGCAGAGAAATCACCATCCCTGATGTCAACATAAAAACAGATACACTAAATCTGATAGAAGATAAATTGGGGAGTAGCCTTGAATGTACTGGCACAGGAGACAACTTCCTGAATAGAACACCAATAGCACAGGCATTAAGACTGACATTTTAAAAAATGGTACCTCATGAAACTGAAAATCTTCTGTATAGCAAAGGACACCATAAATAGGACAAAACAGCAGCCTATAGAATGGGAAAAAATCTTCACCAAGCCCACATCTGATAGAAGGCTGATATCCAAAATATGTAAAGAACTCAAGACACTAAACATCAAAAAACCAAATAATATAATTTAAAAATGGGGTACATGTTTAAACAGCAAGATAATCTAAGGAAGAAACTTCTTAAGATATTTACAGGGAGGTAAACAACAATGTTCTACAGGGAGGTGAAAAGTTCCACCCTATAGGGAAGCTCCTTAGGATCAAACATTACAAAGCTCAAAAGCTTCAGGAAGTTCCTGAAACTGACCAGATTCATTGGACCCTTCTCTTTCCTAATCCAATATAAGTAAGGACAGCTGGGAGATATTCTCAGACAAAGCAAGCTGCCTAGAAAAGACCAGCTGAGCTGTTTGAAAGGGCCCAAAACTCAATGAAATGCTTGGAATGGACACCCTACAACCCTGAAGGTTGTGCCATGTACTCCAGATTTCTAACTTTTGTGAATTGCTACTTGTGCTTGGGTGGGATTTTGGTAATAAAGGTGTCTTTGTATGATTTCTGCTCCTGTAAGTAACCCAAATAACTCATTTGTTCACTAAGTTGGTTTTTTGATGGGATCTGTACTTTGGTCTGTCATTGGTTCCCTACCTGGAGTGAAGTTATTTATCTATACCTCTCTAGAAACAGTGTGGCATAACTATTTATCTGGAAGATTTTATTGTATCCTGATGATTTGGAAACCTGATGCAACAGGAAATAAAGGAGAACTGACAGGTGACAGAACAATGGTAAAAAGGACTAGAAAAAGTGGGTGACCTTTTAATGCCATTTGCCAACTCTGCCTTCAACCAAAACTGTCCTTTCACTAAAACTATCACTTTCATATTTTAAAAGGAGACATCTACAAAATTACCAGTAGTTATAAATAGCTTATATTCTTATTTATTATCCATGAAAACACATACTACTGCCAGTGTTTCTGCACAATCTATAACACCCATAATTTCTATAATCCTTGCACAAAGTTAAATGACCTTTATGACATTCTGTGCAGCTTGGGGTAACCTTATGATGTCTACTAAGTTCTCTAAAATAATCAGTCATCTCAAGGACTCCTTCCTAAGTTATTCTTTTTGGAACTATGGTGTTCTGAGCCATCTTAGAAACACTTAGTCTATGGCCTTCCTCTGTCCTTATTTTCCTAATCAACCTGCTTTAACATAAAACGTTCAGGACAACTGGACTAGTTAATGTGATGAACAAGATGTACAATATTTATCATCACCCCATGATTTTGCAGTTACTAATTACTCTGTAGCGGTTTTAGTGAGAAATGCCCAGCATAGCACATGTATTTGAACAATTGGTTCCCAAACAGTGGCACTATTTGGTTATGAAACCTTTAGGGGATGTACCTATAGTGCGAAGTACATTACTGCAGGAAGTACAGACTTTGAGGGTCTAACCCCCATCCTACCTTCCAACCACTCTTTGCTTCCTGTCTGTGTACCAAAATGCTCCTATCAGCACCTTTTCCACCATTATAGATGTTAGGTCTCCAGAGCTATAAGCAAGAAATAAACTTTCTTCCTTAAGTTCTTTCAGTCATGATGTTTTAATAACAGCAACAGGAAAGGACAACTGATACAGGCCCCAAAGCATGAGAAATATTGGTTAGAGATGTGTAATCAGTTCATTTTTTTATAAGGCTGTAAGAAACTCATATACAGTGATCAGATACAGTGACCACTAAACTGAAATACCAACATCTCCATCCAACAAGATCAAGAGAAACTGAAAATGGAACATAAGATATAAAAACTGTTTTAAAAGTTAATTAAAAGCAAAATCCTGCCCAGATTGGATATCAATTGCCCAATGGTATCAAACCTGAAAGCTTGACATATACAAATTCAAAAATGATTCAAAGATCCCAAAGAGAATAAAGTGTGAGTTTTTAAGAGTAGATTGTTAAAATGTCATCTTTTGCTCCATTTCCTCAAGCAGTAACCTATTTTGACAAATAGGAAGAAATGTCAACAAATTAATAGTTGAAAAAAATAGGTAAAAGACACAATTATTTTATATATATATATATATATATATATATATATATATATATATATATATTTATTGGATATTATATTTATTTACATTTCAAATGTTATCCCCATTCCAAGTTTCCCCATGTCCCAGAAACCCTCTATCCCATCTCCCTTCCCTCTTCTTCTATGAGGGTGTTCCCCTTTTTAAGAAAAACTAAAGCACCCACACTTTGGTCTTCCTTCTTGAGCTTCATGTAGTCTGTGAATTGTATCTTGGGCATTCAGAGTTTCTGGGATAATATCCACTTATCAGTGAATGCATACCCTGTGTGTTCTTTTGTGATTGGGTAACCTCACTCAGGATGATATTTTCTAGTTCCATCCATTTGCCTAAGAATTTCATGAATTCATCGTTCTTAATAGCTGAGAAGCACTCTATTGTGTAAATGTACCAAAATTTCTGTATCCATTCCTCTGTTGAAGGACATCTGGGTTCTTTCCAGCTTCTGGCTATTATTATTATAGGGCTGCTATGAACATAGTGGAGCATGTGTCCTTGTTATATCTTTTGCATATATGCCCAGAAGTGGTATAGCTGGGTCCTCAGGTAGTACTATGTCCAATTTTCTGATGAATCACCAGACAGATTTCCAGAGTGGTTGTACCAGCTTGCAATCCCACCAATAATGGAGGAGTGTTCCTCTTGCTTCACATCCTCGCCAGCCTCTGCTGTCACCTGAGTTTTTTTTTTATCTTAGCCGTTCTGCCTAGTGTGAGGTGGAATCTCAGGGTTGTTTGAATTTGCATTTCCTTGCTGACTAAGAATACTGTACTGGCTTGTTTTCTGTGTCAACTTGACATAGGCTGGAGTTATCACAGAGAAAGGAGCTTCAGTTGGGGAAGTGCCTCCATCTGTAAGGTATTTTCTCAATTAGTGATCAAGGGGGAGGGCCCCTTGTGTGTAGTACCATGTCTGGGCTGGTAGTCTTGCATTCTATAAGAAAGCAAGCTGAGCAAGCCAGTAAGAAACACCTCTCCATGGTCTCTGCATCAGCTCCTGCTTACTGACCTGTTTGAGTTCCAGTCCTGACTTCCTTTGGTGATGAACAGCAATGTGGAAGAGTAAGCTGAATAAACCCTTTCCTCCCAAACTTGCTTCTTGGTCATGATGTTTATGCAGGAATAGAAACCCTGACTAAGACAGATGTTGAACATTTCTTTAGGTGTTTCTCAGCCATTTGATACTCCTCAGTTGAAAATTATTTGTTTAGCTCTGTACTCTATTTTTTAATAGGGTTATTGGATTCCATGGAGTCTAACATCTTTAGTGGTAGTAGTAGTAGTAGTAGTAGTAGTAGTAGTAGTAGTAGTAGTAGTGGTTTTTCAAGACAAGGTTTCTCTGTGTAGCTCTGGCTGTCCTGGAACTCACTCTGTAGACTAGGCTGGCCCCAACTCAGAAATCTGCCTACCTCTTCCCCCCCCCCACCCCCACAAGTGTGAGGATTAAAGAAAGGCTTGAGCCACCACTGCCCAGCAGAGTCTAACACCTTGCGTTCTTTGTATGTTTTGGATATTAGCCCTCTATCAGCTGTAGGATTGGTAACAATCTTTTCCCAATCTGTTGGTTGCCATTTTGTCCTACTGACACTGTCTTTTACCTTACAGAAGCCTTGCAATTTAATGAAGTCCCATTTGTCAATTCTTGATCTTAGGGCACAAGCTATTAGTGTTCTGTTCAGAAATGTTTCCCCTATGCCCATGTGCTCCAGTCTCTTCTCCACTTTCTCCTCTATAAGTCTCAGTATCTAGTTTTATGTGGAGGTCCTTGATCCACTTGGACTTGAATTTTGTACAAGGAGATAAGAATGGGTCGATTTGCATTTTTCTACATACTGATCTCCAGTTGAACCAGCACCATTTGTTGAAAATGCTGTCTTCTTTCCACTGAATGGTTTTAGCTCCTTTGTCAAATATCGAGTGACCATAGGTGTGTGGGTTCATTTCTGGGTCTTCAATTCTATACCTCTGATCTGCCTGCCTGACTATGTACCAATATTATATAGTTTTTATCACTGTTGCTCTGTAATACACCTTGTTTGTCAGGGATGATGACTCCTCCAGAAGTTCTTTCATTGTTGAGAATAGTTTTTGCTATTCTGAGTTTTTTGTTATTCCAAGTGAATTTACAAATTGCTCTTTCTGACTCTATGAAGAATTGAGTTAGAATTTTGATGGGGATTGCATTGAATCTGTAGATTGCTTCAGCAAGATGGCCATTTTTACTATAATAATCCTGCCAATCCATGAGCATGGGAGATCTTTCCATCTTCTGAGATCTTTGATTTATTTCTTCAGAGACTTGAAGTTCTTCTCATACAGATCTTTCACTCGCTTGGTTAGAGTCATACCAAGGTATGTAATACTATTTATAACTATTGTGAAGGGTGTCATTTCCCTAATTTCTTCCTCAGCCTGTTTAGCCTTTGAGTAGAGAAAAGCTACTGATTTGAGTTAATTTTATATCCAGCCACTTTGCTGAAGTTGCTTATCAGCTATAGGAGATCTCTGGTGGAATTTTTGGGGTCACTTAAGTATACTATCATATCATTTGCAAATAGTGATATTTTTACTTCTTCCTTTCCAATTTGTATCCCTTGACCTCCGTTTGTTGTCTAATTGCTCTAGCTAGAACTTAGAGTACTATATTGAATAGATGGGTAGAGAGTGGGCAGCCTTATTTAGTCCCTGATTCTAGTGAGATTGCTTCAGGTTTCTCTCCATTTAGTTTGATGTTGACTATTGGTTTGCTGTATATTGCTTTTACTATGTTTAGGTATGGGCCTTGAATTCTTGATCTTTCCAAGCCTTTTAACATAAAGGGATGTTGAATTTTTTCAAATGCTTTCTCAGTATCTAATGAAATGATCATGTGGGTTTTTTGAGTTTGTTTCTTTAGTGGACTATGTTGATGAATTTCAGTATATTGAGCCATCCCTGCATCCCTGGGATGAAGCCTAATTGATTGTGATAAATGATCCTTTCAATTTGTTCTTAGATTCAGTTGGCAAGAATTTTTGTATTTTTGCATCTATGTTCATAAGGGAAATTGGTCTAAAGTTCTGTTTCTTTGTTGGGTCTTTGTGTGGTTTAGGTATAAACATAATTATGGCCTCATAGAACCAATTGGGTAGTGATCCTTCTATTTCTATTTTGTGGAATAGTTTGAAGAGTATTTGTATTAGGTCTTCTTTGAAGGTCTATAGAATTCTCCACTAAACCCGTCTGAACCTGGGCTTTTTTTTTTTTTTTTTTTTTTTTTTTTTCCGGTTGGGAGACCAAAAATGTCTGCTTCTATTTCTTTAGGAATTATGTGTTTAGATGGTTTATCTGATCCTGTTTTAACTTTGGCACCTGTTATCTGTCTAAAAAATTGTCCATTTCATCCAGATTTTCCAATTTTGTTGAATATAAGCTTGTGTACTAGGATCTGATGATTTTTTGAATTTCCACGGTTTCCATTATCATCTCTCCCTTTTCATTTCTGATTTTATTAATTTGGATACTGTCTCTCTACCCTCTGGTTTGTCTGGCTAAGAGTTTTCTTGTTGATTTTCTCAAAGTACCAGCTCCTGGTTTTGTTGGTTCTTTGTACAGTTCTTTTTGTTTCTATTTGGTTCATTTTAGCCCTGAGTTTGATTATTTCCTGGCATCTACTCCTCTTGGCTACCTTTGCTTCTTTCTATAACTTTCAAGTGTGCTGTCAAGCTGCTAGTTTATCCTCTCTCCAGTTTCTTTTTGGAGGCACTTAAGAGGTATTCCTCTTATTACAGCTTTCATTGTGTCCCATAAGCTTGGGTATGTTGTGCCTACATTTTCATTAAATTCTAAAGTCTTTAATTTCTTTATTTCTTCCTTGACCAAATTATCATGTACATGCATACTTTCTGTTGTTTTTGTTGGTGTTGAAGACCAGCCTTAGACCGTAGAGATCTGATAGGGTGCATGAGATTCCTTCAATCTTGTTGTATCTGTTGAGGCCTGTTTTGTGATCGATTATATGGTCAGTTTTGGAGAAGGTACCATGAGGTGCTGAGAAGGCAGCATATTCTTTTGATTTAGGATGAAATGTTCTATAAATATGTTAGATCCATTTGGTCATAACTTCTCTTACTTTCACTGTGTCTCTGCTTAGTTTCTGTTGACATGATCTGTCCATTGCTGAGAGTGGAGTGTTGAAGTCTCCCGCTATTATTTTGTGGGATACAATGTGTGCTTTGAGCTTTAGTAAAGTTTATGAGTGTGGGTGCCGTTGCATTTGGAGCCTAGATGTTCAGAATTGAGAGTTCATCTTGGTACATTTTTCCTTTGACCAGTATGAAGTGTCCTTCCTTATCCTTTTTGATAAGTTTTGGTTGAAAGTCGATTTTATTCGATATTAGAATGGCTACTCCAGCTTTTTTCTTGGGACCATTTGCTTGGAAAATTGTTTTCCAACCTTTTACTCTAAAGTAGTGCCTGTCTTTGACACTGAGGTGGGTTTCCTGTATGCAGCAAAATGCTGGCTCCTGTTTATGTATCCAGTCTGTTAATTTATGTCTTTTTATTGGGCAGTTGCATCCATTGATGTTAGGAGATATTAAGGAAAAGTGATTGTTGATCTCTGTTATATTTGATGTTATTTTTATGTTTGTGTGGCTATCTCCTTTTGGGTTTGTTGAAAGAAGATTACTTTCTTGCTTTTTCTAGTATGTAGTTTCCCTCCTTGTGTTGGTGTTTTCCATCTATTATCCTTTGTCGGGTTGGATTTATGGAAAGATATTGTGTAAATTTGGTTTTGTCATGGAAAATCTTGTTTTCTCCATCTATGGTAATTGAGTTTTGCTGGGTATAGCAGCCTGGGCTGGCATTTGTGTTCTCTTAGGGTCTGTATGACATCTGCCCAGGATCTTTTAGCTTTCATAGTCTCTGGTGAGAAGTCTGGTGTAATTCTGATAGGTCTGCCTTTATATGTTACTTGACCTTTTTCCCGTACTGCTCTTAATTGGTGCTTGATTCCTATGTGATGGGAGGAATTTCTTTTCTGGTCCAATCAATTTGGAGTTCTTTAGGCTTCTTGTACGTTTATGGGCATCTCTTTCTTTAGGTTAGGGAAGTTTTCTTCTATAACTTTGTTGAAGATATTTACTGGCTCTTAAAGTTGGGAATCTTCTCTCTCTTCTATACCTATTATCCTTAGGTTTGGTCTTCTCATTGTGTCCTGGATTTCATGGATGTTTTGGGTTGGGGTTTTTTTTACTTTTTGCATTTTCTTTGACTGTTGTGTCAATGTTTTCTATGGTATCTTCTGCACCTGAGATTCTCTCTTCCATCTCTTGTATTCTGTTGGTGATGCTTGTGTCTATGAATACTGATCTCTTTCCTAGGTTTTCTAACTCCAGGGTTGTCTCCCTTTGTGATTTTTTTTTTTATTGTTTCTATTCCCATTTTTAGATCCTGGATGGTTTTGATCAATCCCTTCACCTGTTTGTTGTGTTTTCCTGTAATTCTTTAAGGGATTTTTTGTTTGCTCTTCAAGGGCTTCTAGCTGTTTGCCTGTGTTCTCCTGTATTTCTTTAAGGGAGTTATTTAAGTCCTTCTTAAAGTCTTCTATCATCATCATGAGATGTGATTTTAAATCAGTCTTGCTTTTCTGGTGTGTTGGGAGTATCCAGAGCTTGCTGTCATGGGAGAACTGGGTTCTGATGATTCCAAGTAGCCTTGTTTTCTTTTATGTTCTTAAGCTTGCCTCCTGCCATCTGGTTATCTCTAGTGCTACCTGCCCTCCATATATGTTTGGAGCCTGTCCTTCCTGTGATCTTGGTTGTGTCAGAGCTCCTCAGAGTACACCTGTCTTTGTAATCCTGTGATTCTTGGATCCTGATTTCCTGGGTGTATCAGAGTTCCTGGGAATCAAACTCCCTCTGGGCCCCTGAGATCCTGGTGTGGCCAAGTTCCTGGGATTCTGTGATCCTGGTCGTGTTAGAGTGCCTGGGAGTGGAGCTTTCTCTGGATGTTTTGGGACTGGCTGCAGAGTTTTTACCCAACGTCTGTTCTGGGCACGAGCCCAGACCAGAAGGGTCCCTTGCCACTGGTTGGGTAAGGTTCCTGTGTCCCTTGATCTCGCTGGTCTCAGTTATTTCCGGTGGTGTTGGCACAGATGTCGTGTCCTCCTCACCTCTGATGCTATGATCCTGGGTGTGTTAAGCGTGTCTTAGAGTAGAGCTTCCTCTGGATGTTGTGGGACTGGCTGTCACAATTATTTCAAGTATTTTTTTTCCTTTCCTCCCCACTAAAAACTACTCTTAGATGTTTTCAAATATGATTGCTCTGTGTGAATCCATCACTCCAAATCAATGTATTAAGACACTGAAAGGTGGGACTTACCAAGAGGTGGTCTTTAGGCCACCTCACATATGTAGTAGATGTACAGTTTGATCTTCATGCAAGTTTCCCAACAACTGGAGTGGGGAGTGTCCCTCACTCTGTTGCCTGTGTGTAGATCCTGTTTCCCTAACTGGACTGCCTTATCTGGCTTCAGTGGAAGAGGATGTGCCTAGTCCTGCAGTAACAGGAGGTGTCAGGGTTGGTTGATACCCAGATGAGAGGTGACCACCCCCTTCTCAAAGGTGAAAGGAAGGGTGACTGGGGGAGGGAGGGGCTTTAAAGAGGGAATGTGGGGGGGGGGGCTGCGGTTAGGATGCAAAGTAAATAAATTGAGAAAAAAATAGTCTCCTAAGCTCAGATAATTGAATGTTTAGTCACCAGAGAATGGAACTGTTTGAAAACATTAGGATTGGGTGAGGCCTTGTTGGAGAAAGTATATCACTGGGGGTGAGCTTTGAGGTTTTGAAAGCCCGTGCAAGGCCCTGTATATCTCTCTGCCTGCAAATCGGGATGCAAAACTGCTCCAGTGCCTGCTTGCATTGCAACCATGCTCCCCAGCAGGCTTAAGCCTCTGAAACTATTTTCAAGTCCCTAATTAAATACTTTCCTGTATAAGTGTTGCCTTGGTCATGGTGTCTCTTCACAGCAATACAAAAGTAACTAAGGCAATGTCTAGTGGGGGCTTGGGTGTTTCAAAATCACACTTTTTACATTTTTCTTTAACACTTTCTATACCATAGAATTATGTATAACCAGAACAATAATTTTATAATATACATACAAAACAAGGGGAAGGCTGATTTGCTATTATTTTGCTGCAAAAGAAGCTTACATGTGATACATGTGTGTAAGCAGTGAAGAATTTCTAATTGTGGGTCCTGTCCCTGTTTTTTCTTTTTTTTATATTTATCTATCATGCATGTGCATGCACCAGAGCATACATGTTCTGTCAGAGGATGGCTTTCTCGAGCTGCTTCTCTCCTTCCACCATGTAAGGTCTGGGGATCAAACTCAACAAGTACCTTTATTTACTGAGCCATCTTGCTACTCTGGAATTTTCACTTTGGATTAGTTGCAGTAGTACTTTTGGAATGGCTTTCTGGGATTTTTTTAAACTCTGAGAATATCCCTACTTCTCTACTATCTTTTCTTACCAAACATCCCCGTTTCTCAAAAACTTCCAACAAAATCTAAAATGCAAAGTTTAATATTTGTTTCTAAAATTTTATTATTCTTAATACACACCTTTCACATACAGAAACCCTCTAACATCACACATGATTCCATAACCCAAATGCTTCAATTTTTATCAACATTCTTTAAGTATTTACACTGGCTTCCCTCAACAAAAGTGCAATCCAAGACATCTTGACAAGAAATCTTTGTAGACAACAACATATTTTTGAGCTGGTTTTCATGGTGTCCATTCATTATATTCTCTTTCAATTATCTGAAAAAATAATAAAGTCAACAAGGTATGAAGATGAACTAGGTTAGGCAGCATCCTGTCATGGGAACCACACCCTAAAGAAAAGTGCTTTTTCCTCACCTCTTCCCCAATCTCCCAACTAAAATTATTCAACAACTGCTTCAAGGACTTGAACAAAAAAATCAACAAGGTTAGAAAACAGGCACAAAGCAGACTGCACAGAAAAAGCACTGGTATTGTAGGACGACACGAGGAACTCAGAAAGGTAGTCTTGGTAGTCTAGCATGTTATGACTCAATCTGTTAAGTTTTATCATTTAAACATATAAAACTCTTTCTTCATGAGCTAATTTTTCCCAAAAAGGTATGAAAATTTCTTTTACTTAGAAAAATGAATCCCTTTTTCAAAAACTGGAAATTAAAGGATGTTGGAGAAGCCCCTCTGTAAGGGCTTCCCATGTGATCAGGTAATCAGAAACAGCAGAGAGCTGAGATGGCCTGAAGAAAATACGATCAGAAATTAGCTTGTCTCAAAACTGAAGCAATTTTACTTGCTCAAAGTATGGAACACTTTAAAAATAAATGACTAAAGATATTAAAGTAGATAAAAATCACTTTAAATTATTAGTCAATCTATGAGTTACTGAATCTATGAGTTACTCATCAGAAACAGAAGTTAGATCTCCTAGGTGACTGATACCCTTTACTGTCCCAACTACAATAGAAATGATAATCCTTCTTGACATAGACCAATTCTAATCAACGTGTTCAGGCAAAGACTGGTGAAAACATTAAGGTCAGAAGATTTCCAAAGTAAAATTTACCTTTATAGCAAGTATTGTATGCTTAGTTGTATTTTTTTTTTTCTCCAACCAGCCAAATTTTCCCTTCCAGACAAAAGTGAAATTAATGCACTAAAAGGCAAAAGGTAAGTATTGGAATGCAGGGCTCATGCTTCTTTTGTAAGACCATATACATAGTCCTCACTTTATCATCAACATAGCATCAAATGCAAATGTTATCCAACTGAAATAAGACCTCTTCCTTTTAGGGGCAGAAATCAATCTAAGGAACAAGAACGGAATGTGGCTTACAGCTCCACAGTGTCTTTTAACCTAAAGAACTCACGTGGTACAGTGAATAGATTGACTTCGGAACAATAACACAGTGAAATTTTACTAGAAAACGTCACCAGGTTAAAGAACTGCATTACAAGTATTTTATTTATTTTAAAAGAATCAGAAACACGAAGACAAATATGAATTTGAATAGAAACTTACCAAAATTTTAAACTTGAGTGTACAACAGACTCATAGGGAAACAGCTAATTCCTAATTACAGCTTTGTGCTTCGGAGACAAATTTGTAAGTATTATGTTATGTAGACCTCATGTAATTGCATTAAACACCACCTGACCAATAATGATTTCTGCTTGTCCTAGGCAAGTTTTTACAGATGTGAAACTTCAGATCATCAAACTATGAGTAACAAACCAACTGATGAAGAATATTCATCCAAAGATGAAGAGTTTTAGTTGGGTTCCTTAATGCTGATTCCATCAAATCACCAAGCAGTAGAATTTAAAACTCACTGGCAATAATGCTTAGACAATTTTGAAGAGAAACACCCACTGTATGTGTAGGGGGCATAAACCAAAAAAATGATATAAATATTTACATAAACTTCAAATTTGCCTAGTCATAAATGGGTAAGATTTAGTATTCTTTTAATATGTACTTCTATATCATACTTGAAAATACCAAATTGCTTCATAAGAAGTAAGTCTCTAATTCTAACTGTACAGGCCATGTCTTCAGCATATTGAAGTTTCCACATTCTCCTGCACAGAGGTTGGTTTGGAATACTTGGTCTGTATGCTACTTTTGCTTTAACCAACAGTGAGGGATCATGGGAATCTTTAGGATGATCTATTTTCAGATATGCTCTTTTGCATTACTGCTCCCAAAACTGAACTTACTTTTAAAAGAATAAAAACTATTCATCATTCTAACTGTCGCCTTCCTTCTTCAGATTGGCTCTGACTATGTGGCACTAGATATACTGAAAAGGAAGTGTGGCACAGGTGGTTCTGCAGCACAGCAGGCAGGCCAGAGGTTTACCTGCAAGGAGCTCTGGATACCAGGCAGCACTTCAGCAATGCAACCTGTAAATGCTGCCCATCAAAACCACCGAGTATACAGATTTTCTGTAGACTCTCTGACCACCTCTAGAGATACAGTTCAAATAACCAAAGTGTGTCTTTCTGCCTGCCTGATTCAGTGTGCATCATTTCCAAATTTGCTTCACAAGACCTGCTAGATTCAGCTCACCTACACAGCAACAGCTTTCACGTGTCATATAATTTGGATATTATTTCCAGTATGAAAACTGTTAAATTAGACAAATAGTCAAAGAAAGAGCACTCAGTTCTACTCTCAAATCATCTATCAGTGGGAGAAAATTGCACCTCAACCTGTGCTGAAAAACAGAGTCCAGACAGCCTAATACAGTACTGGCTGTCCAGGCTCAGGTGTACATTCACTTGTCATTTATTTCCCCAAGGCCCAGAGAACTAACAGTGAGTCTCAAGAAAGCTAACATTTAGTAAAAGCTCCCTCCCAACTCCTACCACACCTCTAGTTTAGCCAGATTCCCACCCCTAAATGGCACCCATTCTTCCTACTACCTTAGAACTCCATCAGACACTCTGCATGAGACTAAAACCCTACCAAACCTGCACAATTCCCCATCTGGCCTCCAGTCTTACCCACACATTGACATTTGGGAATCAGGAAAGGGCAAGAGGAAGTCCCCATTTTAGTGGCACAAATATACAAAGTAAACTCTGCTTCAAATTAGAAAAGAAATTAATGTCACAGAATGTTCCCCTATAAAAGATATGTAGTAAAGTAATAATATCAATAAAATAGCTATTACTAAAGCAAAGCTTTCATCAATAAGCTTCGAGAACTTTGAAGGAAGAGAATGGCTTCACGAAATGGTAGTCCAGGTTCCCACAGTGTGGACACTGCTGGACATTGCTGTACTCAGAGAAGTACTGCATCCCGATCCGTACGTCGATCACAGGCTTGCCACAATGCTTGCAATTCAGACGGGCCTGGGGAAACAGACATCATAAGCCACAATACCACTAGCTACCCAATATAGTCAAAAGCCACCTAATCAAAATGCTGGGAACTGACTGAGATTCAGCGAAACATCTCCATTATTAGCAGAATCAAGGCATGTACATCTAAGATGCATATTCTGACATTCGTCATCATCCTTCTAAAGACTACAGTCTCCCAGTTTCTCTCTTAATATGAGGTGCCTACCAATGAGAAAATTCTAAACAGTACTACCAACAGAGTTACCTAACAGCAATCAACATCTCCCTGGCTGATATGGCTATTTGCACCTGAATCTACATTAAAAAAAAAAAAAACTTTCCTGAAGAGTCCAGGTTTATTTCAAAAGCTCTTATACACTGTCATTTGTCTCTATATGACAGTTTTCTTTGATATAAAAGTAAAATCTCCCTAAAATATCCAAGCAAAATGGGCAATGCAGGCAAGAGTGTTGTGTATGTTGAGAGTCTGGAATTCACTATCACATGCCATCTTCACCTGCGCCTGTGCCTCTAACAGCACCATCCTGCAGCACTTCAGCAATAGATCTGGGAGCACAGTGGATAGGCAGAAATTACAGACCAAACAGTCTTGATTTAGAGCCTTCCTAAAAATCTGCTAACAAATCTGTCCTCAAGGCTTTCTTGTGAAGGAGCATGATGTGCATTTCAGATGATGAAAGGGGCACACACTGATAAATACCAAGCCCAAGAAAACAGAAAGCTGAACAGCTGGGATTTAAACTAAATGTGCTCCAAAGTGCACACTTCACCTACACACGCTATCTTTCCAAAGCCTAAAATGAACTCTCTTTTAACTACTTCATCCCTCTGAGTCTTCAGGAAAGTTCTCTCTAACCTCTTATTCTTTTCAGATAACCAAATACTACTTATTGTTGGCTCAGACTTATTTGAAGACTTTCCTGAATACTTGAGAACTGTCTACAAGGTGTATCTTCACGGTGAATATTTTCAATTGTTTAATAATAATAATAATAATAATAATAATAATAATAATAACAACAACAACAACAACAGTAATCAAACAGGTTTTCTGTTTCAGTTGAGGGACAGAAAATATAATCTTGGCATATATCAGTTTCAAGAATGAACATACAGTGCAGACAAAAGGATTGGTGGGCAAGATGCCAGTCTGTATTTCTAACTGAATACATGGAAATGCCACACCCGTTCAACAACAAGTAGAAAGAACACCAGAATAGGAATCACATGTTTTAGTCACAGCTGTGACACGATTTATGTAGATCTGGAGAAAACTTTCAAAACCTTGAGTCATCCATTATAAGCATCCATTCAGAAAGCTGAATGAGCTCTGGCAAGGTCCCATGCAATGCTAAAATGCCATGAGCTTTATTTAATATAGCCCAAATCTTTGTTCATGTCCTCACTTCCTTAAGAGGCTAACCCTCCTGCTACATCATCTATGTACACAGAAAAGGCACCACACTCCCTTTGGTTTCTATCATCTTACGAATGGACACTAAAGCATGACAGTGAGTAACTGGAAGATCACAGTAACTCAATCAAAGCTAACCTGGAATCTGGAAATGTGGTCAGAACACCACCAGAACAGGAGACTAAGGTCTTCCGGTTTGTGCCTTAGCTCTTCATACCCAAATCCCACCTGGAAAAAGCTGGTCTTCCAGGAGTGCAGACACACCTGAGAGCACAGGTGAGAACACCACTTTTGCTCAAATACCTGGCCCAAGAGGGACCCGCCTGGAGCCCTAATGAGGACACAGGAACTGAGAAGCAGCTGAGGATAGAATCTTTCTGGATTCCATCTGCACCCAGAGCTGACCCTGTGCCACAGTTCTCCATATACAAATTCCACCTGGAAAGAGCTAGTCTCACAGGAATGCTGACACACAGGCTTAGGGACAAGCCACAGTAAGAGATAGCAAGACCAGCTAACACCACAGATAACCAGATGGTAAGAAGCAAGCATAAGAACATAAGCAAAAGAAAATAAGGCCACTTAAAATCATCAGAACCTACCCACCACAAAGCCCTGGATACTCCAACACATCAGAAAAGCAAGACTCTGATTTTAAAAATCACATCTCTTTAAGAAGGACTTAAATAACTCCCTTAAAGAAATACAGGAGTACACAGGCAAACAGCTAGAAGCCCTTAAAGAGCAAACACAAAAATCCCTTAAAGAATTATAGGAAAACACAACCAAACAGGTGAAGGGATTGAACAAAACCATCCAGGATCTAAAAATGGAAATAGAAACAATAAAAAAAATCACAAAGGGAGACAACCCTGGAGTTAGAAAACCTAGGAAAGAGATGAAGAGTCATAGATGCAAGCATCACCAACAGAATACAAGAGATAGAAAAGAGAATCTCAGGTGCAGAAGATACCATAGAAAACATTGACACAACAGTCAAAGAAAATGCAAAAAGTAAAAAAACCCCAACCCAAAACATCCATGAAATCCAGGACACAATGAGAAGACCAAATCTAAGGATAATAGGTATAGAAGAGAGAGAAGATTCCCAACTTAAAGGGCCAGTAAATATCTTCAACAATGTTATAGAAGAAATCATCCCTAACCTACAGAAAGAGATGTCCATAAACATACAAGAAGCCTAAAGAACTCCAAATTGATTGAACCAGAAAAGAAATTCCTCCAGTCACAAAATAATCAAAACACCAAATGCACTAAATAAAGAAAGAATATTAAAAGCAGTAGGGGAAAAAGGTCAAGTAACATATAAAGGCAGACCTATAAGAATTACACCAGACTTTTCACCAGAGACTATGAAAGCTAGAAGATTCTGGGCAAATGTTATACAGTCCTTAAGAGAACACAAATGCCAGCCAAGGCTACTATACCCAGCAAAACTCTCAATTACCATAGATGGAGAAACCAGGATATTCCATGACAAAACCAAATTTACACAGTATCTCTCCACAAATCCAACTCTAGAAAGGATAACAGATGGAAAACACAAGAAGGGAAACTACACCCCAGAAAAAGCAAGAAAGTAATCTTCCTTCAACAAACCCAAAAGAAGATAGCCACACAAACATAATTCCACCTCTAAGAACAAAAATAATAGGAAGCAACAATCTCTACTCCTTAATAGAAATACCTAAAGAAATGTTCAACATCCTTAGTCATCAGGGAAATGCAAATCAAAACAAGATATTCCACTTCACACCAGTCAGAATGGCTAAGATCAAAAACTCAGGTGACAGCAGACACTGGCAAGGATGTGGAGAAAGAGGAACACTCCTCTATTGCTAGTGGGATTGCAAGCTGGTTGAACCACTCTGGAAATCAGTCTGATGGTTCCTCAGAAATTTGAAATCAGTTATACCACTCCTGGGTATATACCCAGAAGATGCTCCAACATGTAATAAGGACACATACTCCACTATGTTCATTGCAGCCATATTTATAATAGCTAGAAACAACCCATATGTTCCTCAACAGAGGGATGGATATAAAAAATGTGGTACATTTACATAATGGAATACTACTCACCTATTAAAAACAATGACTTCAAGAAATTTGCAGGCAAATGCATGGATCTAGAAAATATCCTGAGAGAGGTAACTCAGTCACAAAAGAACACACATGGTATGTACTCACTGATAAGTGGATATTAGGCAAGGATTGTGGAATACCTATGATAGAACTCATGGGCCACATGAAGCTCAAGAGGAAGGAAGACCAAAGAGTGGATGCTTCAGTACTATTTAGAAGGGGGAGCAATATAATCAAAGGAAATAGAGGGTGGAAAAGAATTGGAGGAAGAGAGGAATGGGAGAGGAAAAAGAGGGGCAGAATCAGGTATGGGAGGAGATGGAGGAGATGTACAGAGGGTCAGGAAATCAACAGAGATGTGTAGCAATGGGGGATGGGCAACTGGGGGTAGCAACCAGAAAGTCCCAGATGCCAGGAAACAAAGAGCCTATCAGGATCCCATGGAGATGCTTAGCATACCTGTTGTGACCATATCCAGAGGTTAGGCACTCCACCCCCCAAACCCAGGTTGAGGGATGGGGCCACCCAACCAGCTCCAAAATTTTAACCCTGAAATAAAGGAAATACTGAGACAAATAGTGAAACAGAGACCGAAGATCCTTCCCACATGCAGACACCAAACCCAGACACTATTACTGATGCCAAGAAGTGTTTGCTGACAGAAGCCTGATACAGCTGTCTCCCGAGAGGCTCTGCCAGATTCTGACCAATACAAATACAGATGCAGATGCTCAAAGCCAACCATCGGACTGAGCACAGGGATCCCAATGGAGGAGTTAGGGGAAGGACTGAAGGAGCTGAAGGGGCCTTATCTGACATCAATGGGAGGGGAGGCCCTTGGTCCTGTGAAGGCTCAATGCCCCAGTGCAGAGGAATGCTAGGGCAGTGAAACAGGAGTGGGTGGGTGGGGAAGCATCCTCATAGAAGCAGGGTAAAGGGGGACGGGACAGGGGGTTTGCAGAGGGGAAACCGGAAAAGGGGATAACATTTGAAATGTAAACAAATAAAATGTCCAATTAAAAAAAAAAAAGAAAGAAAGAAAAGAGAACTAGTCAACCTTATCCAAAACCAAAAGACATAGGAAGAAGGCTATCCACCTCGCTCACAAGCACATTTCTCTTCTGTAAAACACTAATGAGCAAAAAAGAGGGGAACTACTGTCTGTGGCTTTGAACTCAACACAAACAGGTCACCTACTAATCAAACTGATACTAGAAGAATATTTTTTAAAAATGAAGTTACAATGGTAATGATACAAACTCCTATTGTAGCCACAGTGTAATACTCACTATCTGTAAAGGATATGGGTTAACACAATGCCAGCAGAGAACATCTGCTACCCAGAGTCACCCACCAGGGAAGGATGTAATACGCCTTCCTCAAGTATGTTGAATAATAATAATTCCGGTATTCCTTGGGATTTTATCCCTTTGGTTTCTATTTCTTATTTAATGGGGTTTTGTGTCAGCACCTCCTCCTTTCCTTTCCTACAAGTCAGGAAAGAATAGTGCTGCTTCTAGCACTTGAGGAATTATAAAGCTTTCTGGTCAATGTCATATAACTTAAGTGGGAGATACTGGGTTTTGCAAACATCTCACAGAAAGTACGCAATTGGTGAATTTTTTTCTGTTCTAGGAAAAAAATTTCCTTTTCAGTTTAAATTAAAACCCTTTGTTACAGATTTGTAGTATAAATTAATCTCACAAAATGAGAAAGTTATAAGCAAAATGAAAACTAAAGAAACCATACACAGATACCTAACCCCCTGGGCCACCTACCCAACTGCTGATAATCAGAGAGCACTTTCATGCTGTCTCAAAGGAAGCAAGGTGCTTTGCAGTTTTATTTTAGTTTTGATTTAACAGATAAAAAGTATTCCAAATCTACTTCTCTCTATGCCCCCTCTCTTTGTGAGTGTGTGTGTATGTGTATATATGTGTGTGTTTCCCTTTGACTAAACAGTATTTTACCTTACCTGAATTTTTATTCCTTAGACGGACACCATGACCAAACCCTCATACCTCACACGCCAAGTACCCACAAAGCAGCCTTTAATTCTCTAAGTTAACTTGGTGACAAAAGCCCATAGGTATCTACTGCACCTTCAGTTCAGCTGATACCAACCTGACAGCAGGGAGAGGCAGCCAGGATGTCGTAGGTATACATGGTGCCCAGCTGGTGCCAGCTGCCGTCCCATCGTGACTTGCATTTGATGCAGATAATCTTGTGAACCCCTTCCAGGCAGTCCACACACACTGCATACAGATGCATGAGTCTCCCTGCACAAAGAAAACACAAGAGTGAAGGTGCAAAACAACTTTATCCCCAGTGCTGATAAAAAGCCCCCATCATCAACAAAAAGCAAATGTTTTATTTGAGTAAATAATTTAGTCTTGGTATCGACAGCCCAGAACTTTTACAAAAGTCACAATTACTATGTTAACATTCCTCAATCCCAAAACTGCTATCACCACAGCTAACTTAGAAACTAGAATTATATAGTACTTGTGATACATTAGAAATTCAATATAATATTTACTGAGCTTTTAAAAGTCACAACCTCAATTTCTTCACTGTTTATCCAGGACTTAATGTCTATATAAGAAAAGGTCGTCCAAATATATGGAAGGGTAAGCATTCAAATTAGTAAGCATGTCTAGGATGCTCCTGGGCCATGTGTAACAGCAACACTGCTGAGAGCAGGGAGCGCTAGAACACAGCACAGTGGCTTCTTAATCAGAGTGCGCTGCTATCTAACGCAGACTGAGGGTTTTTACCATTACCTTGCCAGGACCAGCAGCTCTCTCTCCCTTCTCTACTGCAAAGACTTCTAGTTGTCTTTGGAGAGAACATTTTCATTGCATTTGTTTACATGGCCCGATTCCTCCTCGAGAGCAGGAGCCACACCTCATTCTTCCTTGTCAATTTGGTATCCAGCACAATGTCCACAGTGTGAAAAGCTCTGAGTGCTGAATGAGTGGATGGAGCATGGTAACAGCCAAGAACACTATAAACTGGGAGGTGGGGTCTCTGCCAAAACCGGGGCGACTGCAAGAGCTCCTTGCAGTACCACCCACCTATGTTCTAAAACACTGAAAACAAGGTCTCATATGCCATACAACTGAGTTCCTGGGACCATATCCAAGTCAATTTAATTATCTATGAACCACTAGAACACTTCCTTTCCAGTCTCTTCCTACAGTGCTCAATGATACATCAGGACTGCTAGTGGAAGTTAACACAGACACAGAAGGTGCTGGTAACAATGGCTGTGATGGTGAAGACAGGAATGTTCACTGTGCACTTACCCTGTGCCATGAGCGTTCCATACATCCTTTCATTTAACTTTCACTGCAACACTACAAAGGGCTCATGACTTTTATTCCCATTTCAAACAGGAGAGGCAGATGCTTAAAGAGTCTAGGCAGCTTGGGAATGCTTACAAAGAAAATAAGGAGCCAAAACGAGATTCAATTCATGTCTCACTTGACTCTAAACTTACAGGCAAACAAACTCTTGGGAAGCCCAAGTCGAAACTTAGTTTCAGGAATTGTTTTCTATTACTATTCCATGATGTCCTATAAAGAGAATTTCTGAGCCATAGAAAAGATTCTGTAAGCAGTGTCCTAATAGCACAATCACATACGATGCACAGTAGCAAAGAAGGCCATCGAATCGCTCTTAAATAGACCAGTGTTACTTAGAAAGACCAAATAAAACCATTTTCTCAACCTGAGAGCAGGGTCTGGAGACAAAGCTGGGGAAGGCCCAAAGGATTAAGGGGCAGAGCAAGGGAATAACAACCCAATGAGCACAGTAAACATCTCACCAACATAAAATCAACTGTGAACTGTGGAATCCTGTGCCCTAGAATGTGGCCATCCTGTTGGGAGCTGGAAATGCTTTATAAATGTGGCTGGCCTAAGAGCTCACTATAAATAAGATCACCCAGAGTTCCGAGGTACAGCAATAGAAACACTGACCCATGACTAATGCCTTAGTTGTGGTACTGGTGACTTCTCTAGCATTTATTAAACCTCTTGACCAGATTCTAAAATCAGCAGTTAGTTCTTGGTACCTCTGTAGAGTGTACCAAGCACAGCCATTATCTCTGTATACTTGCCTCTTTCTCCATCCTCTCTCTGATCAACACCTTAAGGATTTAGCCTTGAGTGCTATCACACTGCTTCTTTTCATTTCCAAGATTTCGCCACCAATGTTAAAAATAATATCCCACATGTTCACCAGAAATGCTTCTTTCTAACAGTGCTTGCTAGGTTTCTTCACAGAAAGTTAACTAAATATATACAAATAACCTCATCTTCTTTCCCATAAAATCAGTATTTTTCCAACCTTGTCTACTCTAGCCTGTAAAAATGTCTTTTATATGGTTTGGAATCAAAGTGAACTAAAGAAGACCCTTCATTTTCACAGCCAAAGACTCTCCAAATCTGTAATTTTCCTTAAGTCTCCTGCAGATATTCCTTCCTTTTAGTTCCCACCATCTACAAACAGTAGTTTCTTTATCTTCATGCATACAGATGTGACAAAATTTCAACTCTGTCTCCAGGTTACAAACTTTTCAAGCAGCTTTTTTTTAGTATATTAGGGTTTTTTTTTTAATGCTGAAAACTTTTAAATTCAAATTCATAATAACACGGCAAAGGGCTTCTTTGGCTTGAAAGAAATACCCCACCTGCTCCCACATCTCCTATTCCATACTGCCTCCTCAAGAACCAAACCCAAGAACTGGCCCTTTCTTCCTTGGAAATCTCAGAGCGCTCAGAGTACAGGATGTACATACTAGGCATGTGCTACTTACTAATTCCATGTATGATGCTACTATTCACAGGCTCGGGCTCAGTACAGTTAAGTTATATAAGTTAGCACATAAAAAGCATTTTATATACTAAGACATATACTAATGATCCCACGCAGCACATGTGCAAAGTTTGACTGATGATAGATGTAGCACCCTAATTCGTTTCCATAAAGTGTGGTACAAGTTTTAAGGTGTAGAAATAAAGGTATTTCCATCCATTTTCCTCTAAAATTACTAGGAGTTATGCTAAATAAGAAACAAAAACCCTACCTCTAAAACACAGGAAGAAACCTAAGTGCCATCTAATGGTATTTCTGCCTTTAGCTGTTCCCTTTCCTACCCTGGCAAGGGTGCCCTGCGTTAGTTGAGCACACTATTCAATACATTCTACTGAGAGCAGTTGTTTTGACTCTATAGCTGAATAAAATCATACGGCAGCATTTGTCTTTCAGTACCTGACCTATTTCATTTAATTATGCCCTCTAGCTTCATGCATTTGAATAAGTAGAAGGTGAATCCTCACCCCCTTCTACTTCTAGTGGGGTATAGCAAAGCCACCAGAGAAAACTGCACACAGTTCCCTCAAAAAAAAAAAAAAAAAAGAAAGAAAAAAAAGAAAAAGAAAGAAAAGAAAAAGAAAAAGAAAAAAAAACTAAAAAATAGGGGCTGGACAGATGGCTCAGCGGCTAATAGCACTGACTGCTTGTCCAGAGGTCCTGAGTTCAATTCCTAGCAACCACATGGTGACTCACAACCATGTATAATGGGATCGAATGCCCTCTTCTGGTGTGTCTGAAGACAGAGACAGCATACTCATATATATTCAATAAATAAATCTTTAAAAAAGAAAAAAGAAGAATATTTTTAAAAAAAAACTAAAAAAATAGGCCAGGGATAGTGGCCCACACCTTTAATCCCAGCACTCTGGAGGAAGAGCCATACTGATCTCTGAGGTTGAGGCCACCCGATCTATAGGAAGTTCCAGGCCAGCCAAGGCTACACTCTAAGATTCTGTTTCAAAAATAAACACATAAATAAAAATTATGAATTACCTAATAATAGAATGGTTTGACTTGTGTAACTAGAATTATATAATTCTTGACTTGTGTAATTATTAGAATTAATTAGAATTACCACATGATCCAGAGGTCAAATCAGTATGTCAGAAGTACAGGTATTCCCATATTCACTGCAGTATTCCTCACAAAAGCTACAGAATCAAACTAAGTGTCCATTACAAGATTAAATGACAAAGAAAATATTTTGTTTACATACATATACACACATATTTAGCAACCAAAGAAATTTAATCATACTTCCATTAAATGGATATACCTGAAGGACATTTTATTAAGTAATAAATAAACCAGGCACAAAAAGACTGATACCATGTGATCCACATAGCTGTGTGATGTACAAGGATGAAGTACAGTGGTTACCTCTCCTAGGGAAGAGAGAGACACTGGGGTGGGAGGAAGAGGCTAGTTAATGGGCAAACAACTATATTGTTAGGAGGAGTAAAAGTGCTAATGTTTCACTGTATTGTAGTGACTACAGTTCATTATATATTTTTCAAAATTAGTAGGATTTGGAACATTCTTATCACATAGATTATAAATATGAAGTGAATGGAATCTTCAGTACCCTAATCTTATTACATAATATAAACAGGCACAAAAACATTACACTACAATCCGTTCAATTAGAAGCACAACTTAAAAAAAAAAACCTCAAATTAACCTAATGGAGGATAAAGGTGGGCATGGCTAACAGAGAACCCATTCCATGGGAGTTCCAGAAGCCAACCTGTCTATCACCGGTTGGATGAGAAACCGTCCTAACCAACCCAGCCATGAAACCATGAGAGGGCTTAAGTCCCTTGAGGCCACTGGGCTTTGGGGAGTTTCACTTTACAACAAAAACTAAAGAATTCCTGAGAACCACACAGAACATCCACAGAAGACTACCCTGTAACTGCAACCTTTCTCTTACTCTGAAAGATAAGAAAAGAAATTGCATCTGAGAAACAAGAATGTTTCTTGGTTTTTTGGCGGCACATGCTTTTAACCCCAGCATTTGGGGGGCAGAGCCAGGAATATCTCTTCTAGGCCAGCCTGATCTACATAGTGAGTGTCTCAAAAAAGCAAGCACACAAAAGATCCTAGAAATTCAAAATACTAGAAGAGAAATCTAAAGAAACATTCCATTTCCAGAAGGTTTAACAGAGTAACACATAACAGAAAAACACAGGATTTTCTTTCCCGTCAAAAGAAAGTCAGAAATGTCAAGCTAAGAGGTACAATATCACACATTAAGTGGAAAGAGAGAAATTTATCAAAGTTTTGTATTTATAATACAAAAGCAAAGTTTCTCCAAAGTGAGGATCTAAGTTTCTGTACTCAATCAATAATCCAAGACAGCCCACAGTCTGTGAAGGCAGAGGAGCTGAGAAACCACAATATATAGTAGGATTTCCTAACAGGAGAGAGAGTAAGGGAGAAGTCAACTTCTTTAAAGAGGACAGAGATTGGGGGTTGGGGGTTCAGACTTCAAGACAGTAACGAGGTAAGACAGGAGATAGTAAAGAAACACTTTCTAAGTTTCCAAAAATAAATGTTTGTAATTTAAAGGACTGCATGACCCGGCTAGGTAACAACCAAGTGTTTAGGAATGAATGAAGGCATTCTCAAACTTCCAATGTCGCAGCTTCTGAGGGTGTCTGAGGGAAAAAGTAAAGAAAAGAAAATATGGGTTAGAAGGCAAGACATAAAGCATGAGAAATAAGAAAGGCTTTCCTTCAAGTCCAGCAGGTCCTGAGTTCTTCAGGACAGAATAGAGAGAGCATAGAAATGAAAGCCTTCAGAAGAGATGTTTACAGAAGAAAAGAAACTTCAAAAAATGTTAAGTGTGTAGAAATGCTTTAGAAAAGTGGTTTACAAAGCTGCTAGATGAGAGCAACTGCCCAAAGTTAAAACAAAAAATAAATACACCACTCTCAGGCACTTGAACCTTAAGACGCTAAACCAACGGTTAGTTCTCAATAATAAGTCTTCCCAGGTCTGTGACTGCACCAAGCCTGGGTTACAGAGTGAGACCTTTGCCTCCAAAAACCAAAACAACAAACACATGGTAATGGAAGAAATGAACTCTAATTTTTAAAAGTATCCCTTTCAAGGGATATAATGAAGAAAAATATATGTGTGTGTGTGCACGTGTATACACGTATACACACGTGTATACATACATATATATATATGTATATATATGTATGTATATATATATACATACATACACGCGCACGCACACACACACACACACACACACACACACACACACATATATATATATATATATAATGTTCAACACCATTAACATAGAGTAGAAACACTAGGGATTTATCTCCAAAGGAAAGAGATCCGTAGTCATCCATCTTATGTGCCAGTCTTATCAAAAGATATAGTACTTAAAACCAGAGACTTAAGAGAACTGTATTCAAAATCCTGATGTCAAAAACCTTGAAGAATCACTTAGCATTTCAATGTGTTTGGCTCTGGGGGTGGAAACCGCAGGGTTTAGTGGGAAGAAGACAGGAATCATTTTTATCTGACACTGTAGCATATTGTTAAAGTTATGAACTATTATATACATGTATCTCTTCTTTGGAAGTTCAACAGTTTTAATTTCACACCTCTACTGCCCAACTACTTGCTATTTAAGTTATGGCTAAAAAGTACCCAAGTCTTTGTCATACATATAAGCTGACCACTACAGTTCCCCAACTAATGGCATGCCTGGGCTTCAATCATCCCCCATTTTCCTTTTGATACTATCAATGTTCTCATCTTTCACAATTTTAAAATTAATTCGACTAACACTGGCCCTTCTTGTTTCCTCCTTTCCCTGTTTACAAGGATAACAGCCTGCTGGGCACATTAAAGGTTTCAAACTACTTCACAGCAAAGAGAAAAATGTAATTTCTTCTATAAATTTTTACCCAGTTATAAAAAGCTAAACATTAGCTATCCTTTCATCAAAGTAGCACAAAACAAAGACATAAAATTGTACCCAGTACAGTGAGATCCAAGTACAAAAACCACCAGCCACTGGGAGAAGCTGGAATACTCATGTTACCTATTTAGTCCCTGGCTAGAATAAAAACATGTCAGTTACAATTAAATAAAGTAAAAATGTAGTTCCATCTTGTTTGCTTTTTTGGGTTTTAACAAATAGAAACCAGGCAAGGTGAATTAACACCTATACCTTGAAGGTGACAAGGAACATCATATTCAATCTCATCGTGTCTTGAGGGGCTTAAGAACAGAGTTCCATCCACCAGAGGGAACTGTTCAAACACGGGGAGCGCCCGGTGGCACAAAGCACAGTTTACGACGTTTCTGTGGCTGGCACTGAGGGCTGCAAGAATGAACTTCCGCAGATCTTCGCCTTGGCCTACTTGGGCATCGTCTTCCATCCGAACATGGAAAGTGTTTAGCTTATGCCTGGGGATGTGAGTGAGAAGTTCAGAGAGGTCCAGCCGCCGCAGGAACTGGACAGGGGTGTCAAAGTGTCCTGCCCTGTGTACAGACAGACCAGCCGAACTGTAATCAAAGTGGGCATTTCTGAACACGTGGCCTCCTGGCACGGCCTTTTTGTGAGGCTCAAGATGAATGGCATTCTTTAAGAATTCCCCAAGGTATCTGGAGGATCGGGGACCACTAAAGTGGGCTGGGGAGAGGATAGAGTAGCCTGTGGGTGGGGACTGGCCAGGGGAGCCACAAGGGGAGCGGGCGCCATAGGCTGCAGAACCGACTGTCTTTTCCTGGGAGTTCTGCCTGTCCATGGAGTGCCGCCGAGGAAGGTCATGGTTCAGGCCCTTCTGGGGCTTGTTCAGGGCCCTGCCTTTTTTTGCCTCCTCCCCAGCCTCCCCTGGAGGCCTTGCTGTGTTCTTCTCTGACCCAGACTTCTTCTTCTTTTCATCTTGCATTCGCTTTACCTGGTACCAGTCTGTGTCCTTTTTTAAGTGGCCCTGCCCACAGCGGCAGGAACAGAAGCGGAAAGCCAGGTCATAGCCCTTCTTGGTCCACATGTTTTGGCGGCACTGCTTCTCATTCCAGCTGCGGGCCCTGCCGATGCAGTTGAACTGTACCAAGATGCTGCTCTCCCACTCGTAGAAGCACTGAAGATGCATCCAGGTGCTGCAGGGACAGTGCTCATTGTTGCACACCACCTTCTGATAGTCATCCTTCTCCAGGTCCACTGGTCTCCCAAAGCTGCAGATCAGAGGCGTGGCACAAGGAGCTCCTGAAAGAGGAAGAAAACGAGATTCAGCACAAGGACACAAGGACTCCAGAGGGCGTCCATCTGTCCGCCTGGCCCATTCGTGCGAGTTACACCTCCCCTAGAACAAACACCAGGCAGATTTAGAAACACCCATTATTTTCTTCTGATACGATGCTGTCCCAAAGAAATTTATATTCTATTATTATTTGCTAAAAAAAAAAAAAAAAACAAAAAACCATACTGGTACGTTTCAAGAAGTCCAAATCCTTCCTAGTTCAATTGTGTGTCTGGCCTTCTAACAGTGTGGTATAAAGTTTTCTCAAGATGTGGGTATAACAACAGACAGTATCAGAGTTCCTTTAAAACTGCAAGGCAACTAGGAATATGAAGCGTCTACCCCAACCAGTTCTGGTGGCATCTTCAAAAGGGCCCTCAAAGTGCTTTATCACCAGGGGTTTTAGATAGCATCTGTCCCGAATAGTGGATAGCACTGAGAAAATAGACCAGCCTCATCTCAACTCTTCTTCTAGAGTCACCAGATACTAAATGCAGGATGTCTGGTTAGACTGTTAGCCTACACAGAACTCCAGTTAAGTCCTCAGGCAGGAGCGATCCTGTGCTTTACAAAATATTTAGCTACATTTTTGCCCTCCACCCAATGGTTACCAATAGTATCCTTTCTCTCAAATTTAATGCCCGGAATGTCTGCAGACATTTTCAGATACTCCTTGTAGGGCAAAATGACTGAAAACTACTAGTAAGGTAAGGGTCAAAAGCTCACAGAATGAGCAGGGAGTCAAGCACTGCCATCTCTGTGAGGGTTGTTCTTCTGGTGAGGGAGGGAGGCACCAAAGGCAATAGTGAGCAAAGGGTGTGCAAGATGAAAAGGTGGCAACTATGTGTCTGTAACTCCCTGAGAGACTTGGAGTGTAGCCACAAAGGGAAGAAAGGAGAATGTGAATGGAACAGGGGACAGCCAATGCTGAGATCAGAGCATGTTTTAGAAGCTTAGGACAACTCAGCAGCTTGAAAACATAACACAGGGAACAAATCCCCAACTTCCTTAGAAACACAACCTGACCACTGCCCAATGAATAACTAACACAACTTCCCACCACTTCCAACAGCATGGGTGGGCATACCTTTAAGCCTGTGCAAATCCTAGCTGTGCCTCCTGAACTCCAGTTGTCTCCTTCAGAGCAGGGTGCCAGGGTCTCAGCAGAGCAGCCCTAGATGACTGCTGTGGGCCTCCATCTGCCTCCAAGGAGTCTAAGCCCTTAATCCTCATTTGTACAAATCCCATTTTGTATAGGCGAGTAATCGAGAGCATTGATTCTGCCATCAGGATGCCTGTATACCAGTACCATTTACAGTGTTCAATCTTCCTAATGCTGCAACCCTTTAATTCAGTACTTCATGAAGTGGGGACCCCAACCATAAAATTAGTTTCATAGCTACTTCATAATTGTAGTTTTGCTACTGTTATGAATTGTAATTTAAATATGTATTTCCTGATGGTCTTAAGTGAAAGGGTTGTTCAAGGGTGTTGTGACCCATAGATTTACAAACAAGCTAGTACCCTTGGACAAGTTACTTCTTATCAGTTTCTTCTGTGGAAAATGCAGATAAAAATACTTTAGTTGTTAATGATAAAAAATTCATACATACACACACAGTGCTTAGAACAGAAAGGATATGACATCTATTAAACATTAGGTCTTCCTGCCTACTGCTTCAAATACTACCTTTACACACCTACTATACCACCTGACCCAGGCCTCTTACAATCAGGAGCAAAATAAAGTTTCATTAAGACACTGCCATGTAAAACTCATACCTGACAAAAGCAGAAGGAAGAACGAGCTGTAATACTAGAGGAACAAAAATCCAATTATACCAAAGCACACTGAAAAAAACTGTACAAGTGATTCATACTGAGTAACTACAACCACTTGGACTATGTCCTTGAAAATGTTGTCAAATAAAGTTCAGTTGCTTTAACCTTCAATTCTTCAGAGGGACAGCCTTAAATAGCATATCTTGGAAATGTAGTAATAATAATAACTAAGATATATGAACCCAGGATTAACAGGGTGGCTACTGATCTCTTCACTCACAATTATTCATAATGTAAATCCTGAAGTCCATTTGCCTTAAAAAAAAAAAAAAAAGACTAAGGTAAACTAATAAGGAAAAATTCTATTTAGATTCTTTCCAAAGAGCAGCAGATACACTTAAATCTGAACATTAAGCAACTCCTATCTAACAGACCCTGGAAGCTGGACCCTTAAGCAGCAAACTGAATTAAGAGCTTTAGGGCTGGAGAGATGGCTCAGTGGTTAAGACAACTGGCTGCTCTTCCAAAGGTCCTGAGTTCAATTCCCAGCAACCACATGGTGACTCACAGTCATCTGTAATGAGATTTGATGCTCTCTTCTGGTGTGTCTGAAGACAGCGACAGTATACTCATACACATTAAATAAATAAATCTTTTTTAAGAGCTCTAATACAGATACATGGAAGAAAGACATAACTTCATAACTCTACCCACACCTCCCTGTGGCTTTAAACACCCACCATCACTCATCATAGCAAGTCTCACCTGCTTTCTGCATCCACATTTCTATGTGGAAAGGCCCTGCTACAATGTGGACATAGTTGAGTATTCCCATATATGCATGTGTTGATCCCCACTGTAGCAATATGAGAGGATATGGACCTTTACGGGGTGCAGCCTAACAAGAACTGTGCCCTTGGAAGGACACTCAGTCTCTTGGAGCAAGAGGATGATCACTGAGTTGCTCTATTTCTTGATTTTTGTCTGCAGTTAGTTAGGAATACTTCTGAAATGCAGTCCTAGTAACCTGGCTGACTGGGCACCTGTTCCCTTACTAGAGCCATACAGAGCCCACACAGAACTGGACCAATGCACACACCACGCCCTGGAACCTCCAAACCTATGAGTTAAATAACCTCTTCATAAATACCCTGCCTCAGGTATTTCATTATAGCAATGAAAGGCTGACAAATATCGGCCAGCACTCCACCTTGCCAGCTCTGTATGTTTACACATCAGCCTCTGTAATGTGGCTTTGTAGCTAGGATACAAAAACAATACAAAGTCAAGAGCCTGCTTAACATTGAGTAATACACGCAACAGACATCACACTCTGACACACCTCCAACCCCAGAGTGAGGATGGGAGGAAGGCAGGAGATTAAGCAATAGGATGATTAGAAATAATAACAGGAAGAGCACAGTGGGGACAGCACAGGGACTTGTGTTTCTGCCCTATCCTCTCATGCACTCTCTCCTTCCCCTGACCACACAGGACAGGCAGCAGAGATGAGTAAGAAAGATGGAGTGCATGTGCTAATTCTGCTGCTGACCCACACTGAGCCACTCATCACCCATCAAGACAAAAGCACCTACCTGCTACTCATCTCAGATGGATGTAGCCTTTATAAACTGCAAAGTTCCATTATATTGTGTATTGCTTTCAACTACTCCCACCATAACATCCTACCTTGTGGCTAGCTCCCCAACTAAATGCAAACTGCCCCATTCTGTTTCCCACTTTTCTGTTTTGGATATACTATACAAGTGCTTAGAAATTAAGTGAGTGATGCTTCACTCTTCATTTCCTAACCAAAACTTCTAGAATCAGATTTTGTGACTCTAAGAAAACAGCACCAACAGATTCCAAATCATATCTACGATAAATTAGTTATATTATAAAATCCCTAACTCTTTTGTTGTGTTGCTATCTCACTATGTAGCCTAAGCTGTCTTGAATTTGCTACACAGACCAAAGCAGGCCTCAAATTCAAGAGATCAGCCTGCCTTTGCAGATGCTGAGATTAAAAGCACCACCTAAAATCCCTAATCCTTAAGAGAACAGCAGTCCCAGAGAGATAGAAATAAGATGAACTAACCAGACACATCTAAAACCCTTTAGTAAGAGAAACTCTCCGTTCAGTAAAAGCATGCATCACAACCGTCTCCTGAGACATTAAATCATGATAATCTCACAAGCGACACTGCAAACGGCCTGTACACAGTCAGCAATGTTTAAAAAAATGTCTAGAGAGCTGAGGAAACAGCTCAGCTGGTAAGGTGCTTCCTGTCACCCACACATGCATGACTTTCATAAAAGCCAGGTGTGGTGTCCTCATCTCATCTGTAAGCCCAGTACTGGAGCAGGCAGGGAGATATGCAGTTTGCTAGAGCTTGCCGGCTGGCCAATCAATCAGCCCCACCTTTAGTGGAACACTTTTTGGTTTGTTTTGGTTTTGTTGTTTTATTTTTTTAAGATAAAGTGGAGACTGGTAGAGGCTATCAAGGTCAACTTCTGGCTCTCACATGAACCCTGGGACATACATACAAGCATGTTCATAAATGTACCACACAAATACTCCACATACCACTCATATCCTGCCCTCCAGATATATATATATACCAAAATCGTGTATATAAACCTTCCAGGACCAGTTTTCACAGGTTTATCCTCAAGTATTTAGGACCCAACTTCTATTTCCCCGTACTCAAGGAAAAAATATACACTTTTTTTTCTTATGCAATCTTGCTCATTCTGGATAAAACTCAGAAGTTTCAAGTCTCTACAACACAGTAACAGAGCTAAGGTTACTTGGCAATTTGTCATCTCTCTCCATACTATATACTGGGTTCCACTTCAGGCCTAACAACTTTTTAAAGGGTCTGGTAACCTGACATTGCAGAGAAGAACTGGCTGTTCATCCCAAATTAATACATCTACAATACCATGGAGCACCATGAAGAATAGGGCAGAAGACCCAACGGACCAGGATATGTGCTTCAAGATAGTGTCTTCTATTCTTGAAAGGGAGGCTGTACCCATGAAATCTCAACAATATGGCCATTAAAACAAAACCTATCTAAAGAAAATACTAGCTAACATGCCAATATTGGCTAAGAAAATCTCACACGGCCCCACCTTTGAATGAAGGACTATAGGCAATCAATGGCTGCTAGGAGAGTTTTAGTCTTCTTTAGGCATAAGCCTGATAGATTTAAACTAAGCCGTAAATACATATACACAAGAGAAACTCTAATGGACTCAGCAGTTGTGTATATATGTATATATACATAAACATATATGTAACAATAATTAAAGAGGTAGTCATGAACTTGAGAGGGAGTAGGGGCCACATAGAAGGAGTTGGAGGGAGGGAGGAGGCACGGGTAGAAGTGATACAGTATTCATGTATGAATTCTCAAAAACTAAAACTTTAAATTTAAAACAATAAAGACTAGTCATCACTGTTCACCTATGAGGTACTCTGTTTTCAGAAATTTAACTGTAAAACTGAGTTATCTCCACCCCCTTTAAAACAATTTCAAGTATCCTACGCATGATGAGAGTTAGGGGGGGGCTGGGTCAGGAAGATAGATCATCTGACTTTATAAAGACTTTCTAAACTCTGAAGCCTGTAGCAGAGTTACCTAACCTTGTAAGTCTGTGACTAGGAAATGCAGTAGGTATGGAAGGAATGGACCAAGCTACTCTGGAGTAGCTGAAGTGCTGGTGAACAGAGATAGGAAGGAGGGACAGATATACCCAGCCTTTTATTGTTACCTCACTTTCTCAAACAACTACACGCCCAAGCTTCTTTCCTCAGAATACCAAGATGAATTTCAGCATTTCTGAGCAACCCACGTCTAAGTAGTCTCTTTCACAGCATGTACTCCTGCTGAGCGTCTTCACTTCTAGCTTCAGACATGGAAGTCAGCCTGTGTAGCACTCAATTCCTTCGCTTTCAGGCCTTGGCCAGGACATTTAACTGCCCCCCCCTCCCGTGCCACTGTTTTTTTTTCTTTACCCATAAAATGGTAGAAATAACAGTGCCTACATCAAAGGGTCACTATGAGTAATAAAAATTACTGAAGTAGTTCAAATAGAGCTTAACACCTATTCATTTAACTTTAAGCAATTATTGCTAAAAACTCCTGTCAGTCTGCAACAACACAATGCTAAAAACATTAAAAAATAAAAATATCAAGAAATTTGAGTTTATAGCACAGCTCCAGGGAGGTAACCAATCTTCTGTCACATACGCAGACTGCTGAGACACACGGGGAGGATGGCACAGTGTCCATTAACCCTTTTTTACTTCTCCCCTTCCACTGCACACAAGCACACCCCCTCCTCTTTCCCACCTGGTTCCTCTCAGCTTCCTCTCAGCCTCACATCCCTATCACAGACTCCTAGGCCATAGACTCCTGACTCCAACTCACACATCTCTCTACAGTGACCCTCCAAGTACCACGCTAAATAAATGCTCTCATGCAAAACGCCACCACTATCTTGCCTGTACTACTCTCGACCTCACTTCTTGTTGACCATGACTTCTCATGTGTGTTTTAAGCTACAAAGAGGTAGAGGTGTATTTTCCCCTATAATAAACAAAGCAGGCTAGCATACTCCAAACACTTCACTAACTGACTTGTTTTAACATCTTAAAGATGTCCTCAATATCAAAAAATAAGTACTTTATATCTTCTCCAACCTAAGCCCTTTATCCCGAGCTTGGGTGACAGGGATTCATAAAGCACAAAATATAATTTTATTTATGAAACTGGTCCTAAAGACCTGCCCCAACCAAAAAACAAAACAAAACAAACAAAAAAACCCAAACAAAACAAACAAATCAATCATCTTGAGTCTGTGATTTATGTATAAGAAAAACATGTTCAAAATGCCTAAATAAGCAATCATTGTGTGTTGTGTTTTAATTTAATGGGTGTCTTTTAACTTGTATTAGCTTTATTTCTACATCTAGTTTATCTCATAAATTAACAATGGGATGTGTCAGTATCTTTCACCCCATCTCATTTCTCCTCCAAAGTTGCTGATTTTTCACAATGTTTTTAAACACTAACATCAATTCACCCAAATACTTTGAAGGGTATAAATTATAACAGACAACATCAAAATATCACCAAATCACCCAGATCCTTGAAGATGTTCTATTAAGGTTAAGGATTCATGGAAATATACTGCCTAAGGTTAGTAGCTCTAAATAGGACCACTGAGTAACAAAGCATTTTTATAATTTAATCATCTGCTAGTTTAGAAATAAAAAGTGGTTTAATGCATAATTTGGAGAACTATATCTGCTAAAGTTATGCATATAATGTAAGTCTTTTGTTAATATTATTCTATCTGAAGTTTGTACAATTAGATTTATATAGTAGGATCATACTGTCCTAGACAATAAATTTGTAGGCTTTTCTCTTGCTCAGCTTTACAGCTTAAGAATATTAGAAAACTATGTGGTACTATAGCACCCAGATGCAGTACTAGCATCTTTCTGAAGGAAAAGCAGGGCCAGTTTTCTAAGTTGCATCACATCATAAAAAGTTATATGTGCAAGTGCATGCATGTAGACGTGGATATCTGCAGGGAGCTTTTTGGACAGCTTTTAAAGTCTTTACATCATTTTATAGCACTGTACTCAGATTTTAAAGCCTGTTTGTTCATGAGAAAACAGGCTGGGTTTTCATAATCTTTGCCAATATCCTTTGTATTCAGTAACAAGTAGTCAAGATTTGGCCAAAATTAAATGTCTTTATTTTCTTATATAGATTCCCACTTGCCATGAAAGTTATAGTTCAGGACCTCAAAATGTACTACTTCTCTCCTCTGAGTTGCCAAGTGGTGTCTAAGGAGAAAGAGCACAGGAGAGTCCCTGTCCTCCCCACCTTTGGAATCCCAATGGCTGAAGATGCAAAGGTTTTACCTCTCCCTGGCTGTCCAATAGATAAAATACTGACTTATCTGGCAGTGTGAGCAGTACATGCCAGCTTCCTGTCAGAAAATATAACCAATATTTGCTACTATTCAGTATCTTCTAAAAGCTCAACTAAGAAGCAATTTTAAGTCATAATCCATAGGTAAGCATAGAAGCTAAAATAAGGACATATGAGGACAAAGCATAATATATTCCCCAAATGCTTGTCTTAGTTAGGGTTTCTATTGCTGTAATTAAAAACCACCAAAACCAAAAGGAATTTGGGAAGGAAAAGGTTTTTTCAGCTTACAATTTACAGTTTATACTTCACCCGTGAGGAAGTCAGGAAAAGAGCTTAATGCAGGAACCTGTAGGCAACAACTGCAGCAGAGGTCATAGATGAATACTGCTTACAGGCTTGCTCACTCAATGCTCGTGCAGCTTGCTTTCTTGTACAACCTAGGACCACCTGCCCAGAGAGAGCACCATCTACAATGATCCAGACCTTCCTACATCATCACTAACCAAAAAAAAAAAAAAAAAGTCCCACAGGCTTGCCTACAAGCCAATCTGTTGAAGTCATTTTCTCAATTGCGGTTCCCTCTTCTCAAATGACTCGTACTTTGTGCAAAGTTGAAAAAAAAAAAAAAAAAAAAAAACCCTAGCCAGCACAGTACTTTAAAATTCAAACTGTAAACTTCACATAGGAAATACTTCAGAGTGATTTAAGTAAGTTTTCTTCAGTAAGTTATCATAGATATATGTATAATGAGCCCTCAAACTTCCCCAACAGGCAATCCGCCCTATAGTATGACATCTTAAATCAGTCCTGGGTTTTGTTATCAGATGTGGACACTGGGGACAATAAGGTGGAGGACTCCTATGCAAAATAAAATAGACTTCTCAAGTCAAATGGCTAAGAGATGGTTACTGAGCCACACTGTTTCATCCCTTGGACAAATTGCCTTTCATAATAACAGCAGGCAAAATAAATATTGCTTATTTATTAAAAAATATTGTCCTTAACATTTTTTTGTTGTTTACATCCCTGACAGTTAAGTGGCTGGCTTTAGTTATTTAACCTAATAAAGACTAGAGCACATCACTACTGTTTGCCTCCTGACCTTGTGCTAGAACTAAAGCTAAACTTGTGACCTACTTCTTCTAATGGCTTGGGGTAAACACTATTGCACCTATTAAGTCCCTATTTTTAATATTCTCTGTGATTATTTACATTATACTATGTATATTCTTTTGAAAGACAGCTTAATTGTGTAAAGGAAGTTCATAACTAAAGCAAAAGTCTCTTCACATGCTTCCTTAACTTACAATTCAGTTTTATCAAATATGAATTAAAGTCTGTACTTGATAGGTGCCAAAGTTCCAGCCCTCATTTTGCAAAGCCAGCCAGAGAAGGGTGTAGCTTGGTTGGCCTCAATGCAAATTCAGTGAGCAGAAATCCTTCCTTTGCAGTAACACATGACTAGACCGCCAGTCTAGTAGATTTTTCTTTTTTGTATTAAAACAAAAGAGTAATATGGAAGACAAAAAAATAAAAGCAAATGACTATTGGAAATACTGATAAGTTTGTGTGCTAATATGCTATTATCCACACTTTCCACTTCCTCTTTTCTACTTCTACAGTGAATGGAACACCATTAAATGACAACCTGAATCTTGCCCATCGTAACTAATCACAGCTATATTTAATTACTTACAAATATTACGGATGAGGTCAGATTTCTTTTTAATTAGTATATGCTAGTAAGTATAGTCAACATCAACTTACTGTATCAGACTAAAAACAAGCAAAACAAACCAACAAAAAAAAGCCTAACTACAATAAAGAGGGAACCAAGCCTAGCGGCACACAGTAATAATCCCAGCACTTAGGAAGCTATGGCAGGAGGATCAAGGATTGTTGAGTTCAAAGCCACCCAGTGCTACACACTGAGATACTATCCCTCTCCCCACAAAGCAGGCAGAAGTAGAGTTCAGTGGTAGAGAGAACCCTGGTGTGCCATGCCCTGGGTTCCTACAAAATAATAAATAAAAAGATAGGGAAAGGAAAGGGGAGAGGGGAGAGGAAAAAACAAGAAAAGGAAAATGAAAAAAGAAAAGTAAAATATAGAATAACTTGAGTACCTGGCAGTAGAAGTCACTACAGATAAGAACTGTGAGAACAACTTGATTGGATTAATGAATACCCCTGGCACTAAAGCAGGCCTTCAGGCAGGTCTTTGACAGTGTTTACATAGAGGCTTATTAGAGAAAGACAATCCACTCTAAATGTAAGGGACACCATTCTCATGGTCTTGGTCCAGCCAGATAAACAATGATATTCCCCTTTCTCTGCTTTTGGTCAGCACTATAAATCAAGCCACATTCACTGCCATGACTTCCCCACCATGAGAATTAAAACCCTCTGCCCTGGGAACCGAATTAAAAAGGTAAGCTGTATGTTGTCAAGTATTTGGCCAAAGTATCCAGAAACTTAACTAATACAAGGACATGTGCATAGTACACTCCCAAAGTGCCTTCATACTCAAACTATAAACTTTAATCACTTCATAAAACTATGACTCAGTTTTCTGGGCAAGTTTATCACATATAATTGTGTACAGAAAGAGTCTCTCTATTTTACAGGATACTGACTGCCTTAGTTTTGTTTTGTGTCTCTCAAAAAAAGCAAGTCTTCCTATGAATCAAGACATGGCCACAAGCTAAACTAATTCCAATGAGATACCTTTCCCAGGTGATTGTAGATTGTCAAAATGACAATTAAAACTGACTGCCACGTAACATGGATACTAATGAAGATAGGTATGGGATTTGTTTTGGATAAGCAACACTTAAAAAGGACTCTTCTAAAAGATAAAATAAAATCACCAGGTTCATTTTAGGGTCAAAGACTGCAGTGTGTGCTGTATTGATCTGGAATCCAGGGGGCTCTCTTTGTTAAGGGTCTGATCCTCAGCTTGGTTCACAGAATGTGGTGAACTTTGAGAAGTGGGGGCCTACTGGAAGGCTTTCAAGTCACAGGGACCGTGGGATACCAACCGTTTCCTCTCTTTATTACTTCCCAGCCATGTGAGTGGAGTTGGTCTACCATGTGCTGACGATGTACCTCCACAGTCAAAAAGCAATAGGGCCAATTAACTGAAACGTCGAAAATCATCTACCCAAACAAACTTTCCTTCTTTGTTTGAGCTAGGTCTCTCTCTGAAGCCTGGACCTGCAACTCACTATACAGACCATACCAACCTTGCTTTCAAAGGCCTAGCTGTCTCAGTCTTCCGAGTGCTAAGATTAAAACCATGCACTACCACACCCAGCAGCCTTTTCTTTTTATAAACAGAGCCGTTTAAATACTTGTTACAGGGGGAAAAACCTGACTATCAAACTATAGAAGAAAAAAAAAATACATGAAGTCTCTGAAAATGCTCTAATTCCTATCAACTGCTGAAGATGTAGGCCAATTCAAAAAGCATCTTAAATAACTGTTATATGCCCAATGTGGAGTTTGTTATGTGGGTTAAACATGAGGGAAATAAAAGTAAGTCATAGCCCCCCTTTTTTTGCTCACCTTGTATTTTTGTTTTATTAAAACCTGGATGCCTAATATTAGGTTAAAAACTAACATGTTGGTTTCCTTGTCTTCCAAGACTTGTCACTGTTACTTATTGCTATACAGATAAGCTAATATTCTTGAAGTAATTTTGGTAAGGGTTTGTTTGGGTTTTTTTTTGGGGGGGGGACTGGGTTTTTTGGTTTTGTTTTGTTTTTGTTTTGTCCTGTGCAGTTACTAAGTAAGGTTCATCTAACTTAGTGGTTAGTATCTGCACGGACTTTCTTAAGTAACCTGAATAAGCCTAATAGCCTTTGCAGAAAGGCTGTATGTACATACATACATTGGGGCGTGCCTTCAAATGGTGATGTAACAGTTTTAAACTCTCTTTTAGCCATTAATTTCTGGTCCTGTGGAATCTGGAGGTTAGCCACAGGTAGAATTGGAGCCTTATTTCCAGGGTTTTCAAAGAATGCATATTACCCTGCACAAAGACATGGTTTTCAAGAGTTACAGGATTATATCTGTGATTTTAAGACCCATAAGGACACTTCATTCCCCAGATTTTTTATTTTACGTTTCATGAACCAATTTTTGTTGGCCCCAACTATTATAATTACTATTGGCACTTCTGCAGCTTCAGTAAGTAACTGCAGGCAACTGTTTTCAACAGACATCTCAGGACTTTGCACCAATGGCAGGTCAAGGGGACATGCCCTTCCAGAGAGCTTCTAGACAGATTAAATAGTGACAATTCAGCAGGGCTAGGATTGTTAGGGGAACTTCAGACCTATCCCACCTTCCATGATTACCAAGCAACTATAGTTTTGAAAGCTACTTTGACATGGACGTAAAGAAGAAGGGTAGAAACAAGACAAGCTAAATCACCACAAACCCCATTATTCTGATCCAACTACTTCTGTTGAAAAGGCATTCTTAGAATTAAATAAACTACCAGAGTTTGAAAACTTGATTTTGACAATTTTGCTATTATTCTCATTGCAAACTAACCCCAATTAAAAGGAAGGCCTCATGAAAGGACTCCACTCCATGTTAGAATGTTGTCTGACTTGACCTTGTGCAAGCAACCACAGCTGCCCTAAGTTCATAAGCACAGGAATGCTGTCATTCCAAGCAGGTCTTCACTTGTATTTAACATCATACACTTTTATGTTATCTCAGTCTACCCAGTCTATTCTCCTAGATCTATTCTTTCCTTAAATTCAATTAGAACCTAAAAGTTAACCTAGCTTCAAATTCAAACTAAATACAGATATTTACCCATTTTAAATTCTTATTCTGGCTTGGCATGCTAACATCAGTAAAAAAGACACATCAATAATCTCCTGAAGGTAGAAAAGCCCCATTTTCATTTTCTAACATAAGCTATATTATGACTCATGTCAAAACCCAAATGGACATAGACCCAAAATATGGCTACTTTAGTCTGACTATCAGAGTAGAGAAAATGATCTATGATTCTTTCTGATAAAAATATCACAGTTCCACATAATAGAAATAAGAAGAACCCTTCATGCAGAGTCTACAGACACTTCCCAGACACACAGAGGATCCTTTAGTCATATACTCCAGGGCATTTAGCTTTTTCGTGGCCTTCCTTCCTCCATCCCCAGGCATCAGCACACACAGAGTAAAGAGCTGGGCTAGAGATGTGGGTTAATGGTGAAACATCCGTCCATCACGCTCATGGTCCTGGGGTGAATCCCCTGCAGCACTTTTAAAAGAGCAAAGAAAAGCCAGGCAGCGCCATGGCCCTACACACCTTTAAGCCCATACTCAAGGCAGAGGCAAGCAGATCTCAGTGAGTTCGAGGTTAGCCTGGTCTTCTAAGAGAGTCCAGAGCAGCCAGGGTTCTGTTACACAGAGAAACCTTGCCTCTAAAAACCAAAAAAGAAAAAAGGAAAAGAAAAAAAAAAAAGAGCACAGAGATAGTCACCAATAATTTTGAATAACCAGATAGAGTAAGACACATAAAGTTCTATAAGTAAGAACAGTCTATTCAAAACATTCAGCACTCACTCATAATTAGCACTCAAACTTACTAAACTTCTAAGCTAAGCCACGTTGAAGAAATATTTAAACCCAACTACATCACAAAAGCTTCCTGACCCTTATCTTTCATAAAAGACAAGGAGACAAATCTACTGGAGCTGAGACAGCTGCTGAGATCAAAAGGAAAGGGAGAAAGTTACAAACAAAAAAGCAGTTTTCCTTGAAAAGAAAGTCAAGAAACGCAATATGGTATGGAGAATATTAAATCAGACAGCAGAAAAAACACTGGGCACTAAGACTAAGTTTAGCCTCTTTCAGGTGTATCCTGGTGGAATAACACACTAACATGTGTGATTTGAGTTTAAACCAATAATATCTTATCACAATACAGCTAATGTCCTCCCTCTATCTATATCCTTAAATAAACAATTACATTTACTTATTTAATTTGCTGAGCTGAAATCTCCAAAATAAAAGATACTCTCTAATCACATGTTTCCTTCAAAATAACCTGGTAAGAAAGCTTCCTAGTTATCACCCACGCAGTCATTCTATCGGGACTTAGGAAGACAAGCCTTTGCCTACAGTCAAACTGAACAGCATCTCTCAAACTATCTCGTAGCAACCAGCAAGCAACAAAGAATCCGTTACAACAAGGCAAGGCTTCTAGACTGAGAGGGCATGCTTAAGTCCTATATATACTTTAGTGCAAATGAAAACAACCTCAAATCAGTCCTGACTATATCCTCTTGGCCTAAAAAGGATACCTTACCTCATACATAGACACTTAACGTAGCCTGCTATGATATAACCCTTGAAAAGCAGTTCATAAAATGTTCTAAGGGAAACTAGTAAGTGCCAACTTACAGACTCCCAATGACTGTTTAAGCTAGGGATGCCACAATAACTAAACCTTCATTTTTTACCTTTTGGAAACACAGATAAGTTTTGTACTATGGACATTCTCCAAGATTCAAAATTATTCATTTCAAAACTGAAAGGGAAAAAGTGAAGTATCACTTATAAACTAATGGAAAAAAAAACCCTGGAAATTAAATTGTATCATAAAGCCTTTTGCAGCAATTCTAGAAAGACTAACTCAGATAACTCATCTTCCCTGAGGCCAGCAGGAAGGTTCTCTAGGGCAATCTGCACAGTAAGAGCTCTCATATCCAAATCTGTAGAGACACAAAAGCCCCCCCCCCCTACAAAAGCACCACATGAATTTTGGAAGATTAGCATTCACTGTGAACTCCTTGGAGAAAGGCCAAGGTCTGTCCTGGATTGCTGGTTGCAACAGATCAGATGCATTCATCACTAGTTGGAATGCAGCCATTCTCCTTCACAAACCGAGAAGCAGAAATTCATCTAGAAAGCACTAAAACTCCTAGATCATGGCACAACTAATTGCTTTTTCAAACAGCTTTATGGTTTACAGAGGGCTCGTCACGAGCAATATCATGTTACCCTCACGTTCTCTAGATAAGACTGGGCTTAGGGCGAAGCCTGACAACCTGAGTCTGATCCCAGGAACTCTCACAGAGGTGGAAGAACAGAACGCCCTTCAGAGTTGCTCTCTGACCTCCACATGTGTACTATGGCACAATGGACCACATTACAGCAACCACACCAGAAAACCCACACACAGAGGCATGCATAGAAGCATGTACATGCACATAGCTTTTAATGATAAATTAGGCTTGGAAAGAGTCAGGAATCTTGCAAAATGGCAACACAAATGTACAACTCTCACCTGCCCCTCTCAATCTCACTCACTAGCATAATCAGTGAGTTTGAGAGCCTTTTCCAAATCACTGATATCTAAGGTGTGGGCCTGCCTGGATTAGCAGCATGAACAGTGCATGAATAAACTGTGATTAAATGAGCACAGGTCTAATTTTACTAACATACACATGCCACTTCAGTTTAAGTGCCTGAATGAGGAAAATGAAACCTTTCTTCTGACTCTGAACTTAAGTTGGTTATCATAACCAAACATAGGCCATTTGGATTTTAAGAGGTCTCATTTTGCAACCTGGTTCATGAGAAGAGGAAACAGGAGCCTTTATCAACCAGCTGCAACATGCCACTTGGATGGCATAAAAACTGCAAAGAATCTGAGTCAGGTGTTGAGCACTGAGCTCAGCTGTCTGCTAGACTGTAGTGGCCAGGGATAAAGAGAATCACCGAGGAGGGCAGCAGAAACTGCAGTCAAATCAGTAGATTCCATAAACTTAACAGCATTACTGTGCAACTGTATTCAAAGGACTTAAGTGTCAATAACGATGCTATGCACAAACTTCCAAACCTTCAGCTTTTCCAGAGACTCTGTATCTATGTAGATAGTATATAATCATACAAGACATTTCCAGGTAGTATAGACTGACCTAAAAAAGCTGAAAGACTAATAAATAGTAAAATGTAATACACAGATGCAAAAAACCCTGAATATACAAAGACTGTGTAAATCAATAAAACACAAAAACTTGTAAATAAAAGATTAAAAATTTAACAGGAAAAAAAAATAAAAATGACCAAGATACAGATAATGTTTACTCACTGACAATCTTTCAAATGCAAATGATTTGTGTATTTTTCATTTATGTGGCTGCAAAGATAGAAATGATGTTAAAAATTTACATTAGACAATATGATGAAATAACTATTCCACAGGATAGTGTATAGCTTAGTAATAGTATGTTTTTCTTGCAAGTAATGAGAAGGTATTAGGTTCAATCCCCAAGAAGGGGGGAGAGAAAAGAGAGGAGGAAGGGGAGAAAAGGAAAGGCACTCCTGACCAGCAGCTCCCCTTACTGCGCCCTTACTGCTACCTGAGCATAAGCATCAGAGAGGAAGAAGACACACGGAGCTAAAAACCCTTTGGAAGAAGTCTTTGAGCTGCCCCACGTGCTAGATATGCACATTTCTTCTTCAACCACTGAAGGGCACTTTGAGTTCTCAATGCCAAGCTCTCTCTGTGACTTCTGGAATCTATCACTGCTCTAGACACACCATATTTGTTCATTAACAACTGCTGCCAACTATCCCAGGCTCAGTCTCTCAGATTACAGGCTTCATCTGCTGCCAATAAAAAACAGCTAGAACTTAATTCTGTATATTGCCCAGTTTCCACTTCTGACCAGACACTCTGCTAGTCATAACAAGTAGTAGTAAGTTTTTTAATAGAATTCTATGAAATATCATGTTGGAATCATCTTCACGCTCACAAAGTAATGTCAAGCAGAGCTTGTGATTTCACCCAACACCAGAAAGACTCTCCTGACATATTTTTATAGCTTGAAAGGAGATGATCTAAAATATAACCAAACCTATGTTTACCCATAGGGGAAAATATACATTAAAGTGTGATCTTCCTAACTTACAATAGTAATCGAAACTTTTGCTACAATGTATCCTCTTGATTAGTTTTATACAGGCTTATACCTTAAAGCATTCTATACCAAGTGAATTGTCAATGAAATGAAATAAGCAGAAATTCTGAATTATGGCATGTGGGTTATCTTTTACTATCTTAAGTTGCTCTTGGAGGGTGATACAATTTGAGCACCAAAATACTTTAAGAGTCCAGAATATGTCATTATGGTTAAAAAAATTCTTTACAAAAGTATTTGTTAACAGCTTTCGCTTTTTGAAATCTCTTATCTGCCTAAAAGTAGAACAGCCTCCCTCTTCCCACCAAAAGAACTCAGTTTCCAAAACTCACCTGACTGAGACTGCTCCTTACTACCAGAATTGAGAAGTCTCTCCACCACACAAAGGAGACACCATCACAAATCTTTGGACTCTTCCATTTATCCTAAGAGTCCATTTGTCATTCCACAAAGTTGACTTTCTCCAGAAGTGTCCTTTCCCCACTTATTCCTTACCATTAAATTGAAGAAAGCTTCAAATTCTATCCATGACTTTGTTGCACATATTTCTGTTACAATCTAACCTGCAGCTCCTCGAGGCCTGACTCTATGAAGGAAGAGGGAATGCTTTGCCTTCCTAACACCTTTCACCATGACCTGCACTGTACTGAGTGCATCTGAGAGCCATTGTAACTTAGCAAATGCAGTCTAAGCTAACTGTTTAGATAACTAACATTTCAGTTTCTCATTAAGTCATCTTTCTTAAAGCTCCCTCTTAATATATTTTTCTCAGATTGTTCAAGTATTTTATAGTCCTAAGTATAACAGTATAAGTTATTTGCTTCCCCTTTCCACATCTGATAAATTACAACATAATTTACAAATATTATTAAAACCACTTACTTTTTACCAGTTTTTAAAAGCTCTAGAATAATCATAATCTTGTTAAAATATACAATTACTTGGCAAGCGTTTCAATAACCCATGGCTCCTGCAGCTGTCCTGGTTACAATCTTTGCTAGATGATTGGTAGTTCACTGGCTACCACACAACCAAACTGACTACTCAGCCCCATCAGTCACATCACGTTGACAGCAACCAAAACTCAGGGCCTTTCTTACTTCCTCCTACTTGGAACATCTTTAAAAGTGTAGATTCTGGTGCTCCTGTGTATAATGTAAGATTATACTTCCTGCCTTAGAAGACAATAAGCACATAATAAATGTCTAGTAAATAGATATGTGCACAAAACAAAACAATGAACACACTAATGGAATGAACTCTTGCTGTTGATCAATCTTCAACTCACATGATCCTTTCACCTCTCAGTCTTTACCTCCAGCCCCTACAGTTAAAGCAATTCTTTACTACACACGGCCCAGCTCTTATTTCACCGCTGCTGCTGTAGTACATGCAATAAAATCCTTGTGTTTAGTTCTTTATAAGGAAGGCATAACTGTTTCATACTTTGTTGTATTTATTTTTTTTCTAAATCATCCCATTTGTTTCCAGTTAAACTGGAGAGAAATGATGGTAGAAGAAAAGATTATAGTTAAAGCATTGCTTAAATAAAAACCCATATAATACCAGTCATCTTCAACACTAACATTAGAATAGTGCACACAGAATGTCAACAGCTATGCTTGCACCTTCATTATCACCAGCCACTAATCTGTCATCTGCCCTTAGTACATAATTTCTTGAATCTCTGTGAGCTACCAAATCACTAACCTCCCTAAGCATAATAGCATCTGCTCTAAGCACCGAGTCAAAACAGCACTCGCCCATTGCTGAGACCTTTATGGGTCCCACAAACTCTCTAGCATGCTTGTAAAACTAAGAACTAGAGACTAGAAAGGTCATGGAAAAACGACACAACTTTTTGATGGCACAAAAATATAACTTATTGAAAATATAGACTTACCTTTTAAAAAAAAAATAGGCTCTCACTATATAGCCCTGGCCTTAAACACAGAGATCTGCCTGCCTCTGCTTTCTGAGTGCTGGAATTAAAGGTGAGCACCACACTAGGTGGAATGATTGATTATCTTTACATACCAAGTCCATACGTAACATACACTCTAAAAACCGAGGTCTCGCCTAAAACTTTTGTTGAAATTTGATTCCCAATGCACAAGCATTAAGAAGGCAGCTAGTGCTCAGAAGGTGGCCATAGAGATGGGATTACTATCCTTAGAAAAGTGACTTCGACTAGGTGCATCCTTTCTATCTGCTCTGCTCTTTAAGGATGCTGTGATAAAATAACATAATCCATAGAGCAGACCCTGCCCAGATACTAAGTCTATTACCTGATCTTTTACTTCCCAACTTTCAGAACTGTAAAATTTTATTTCTAGGATTTAAAAATGTCAAAGCCTGCGTTACTTTGACTGTTAGGTCCAAAGCCTGCCTACTCCCATGGAAGTCTGATGTTGATGACAATGTCTTAATGAAAAGAACCTTGGCAGGCAACAGAAGCCTATAGGTGGGTTTCTGTTTTCCAAGAACCTCCCTTAATCTGCCCCTCGACACCCCTCAGGTGAACCTTGAGCAAGAGCATTAGTCTTGTCAAGTGCAACAGTTTTATCAGCTCAAAGACTCATCCTCTTAACTGTCATATAAAATCTACTTGCTGTTGTGCCATTTTTCCCCCAACCCATGTCCTGAGATAGCCCAATAAACCTTTTTTTCCCCTACCCACAAATGGTCTAGTTCAGTGGTTTCAATATAACCTCATTTACAGATATATAGCAACAGGAATTGACTTAGGTAGAAGTAACTAGATAAATTATGTATGTGTGGATACGAGTCACATAGAAGAAGTATACTCTCTAAGGCACAGAAAGATAATGGTACACTACATATTCTTTAAAAATGATAATACCTATACACTTAGTTAGCTATTAAAAATGTCCATAAAATACTAAGTATAAACGCAGGTTATAAAATGTGACTATGTGGTATTTACTTCTTATGTGTATGTACTTTTGTCTACATCAGATACTTTTTTTTTTTTTTTTTGGCTTTTCGAGGCAGGTTTCTCTGTGTAGCCCTGGCTGTTCTGGAACTCACTCTGTAGACCAGGCTGGCCTCGAACTCAGAAATCTGCCTGCCTCTGCCTCCCAAGTGCTGGGATTAAAGGCGTGCGCCACCACTAAACTTCCTTGTTACTTTTCTTAGGAGGACCCCTTCTTCCTTTCAAGGCCCAGCTTTCCTGCTGAATGCTTGTGTTTCCTGCCTTTGTGAGTGTGCAGCTTTGTTATAAGTATTGCATATACCCTCCTTTGAATCCATCTTTCATCTTTCCCCTTCCATTGGTTCCTTTCCCTCTATCAGCAAACATGGTCAGATCTTCCCATCATCCTCCACGATAAACCTTTTATACTGAGCAATAGAGTCCAAAATCACCTAAGACACAAAACTCTGTAAATTTCCAGACTGAGTTAATCGAAGTAGTAAGACCACTCTAGATATGAATTCACTGTCCTTCAATCAATGAATCAATAATGAAAATGTGGTGTATATATAAACTATGGAATATTATTCAGCTGTAAAGAAAAACCAAATCACGAACTCTCTAGGTAAACAAATGGAACTAGTAAAGATTATATTGAATGAGGTAACCCAGACCGAAGAAAACAAACATCACATGTTTTGTTTCATCAGAGGCTCCTAACTCCAAATCTTCAGGTTGAATATATATTCTGGTGTAAGTACAGAATTCAGAGAAGTAAAAAGGGACCATTGGGTAGGGTAGTGGGAGAACAATAGAGAGGAGAATAGCAGGGTACAGTGATCTGATAGGGTAAGGGATAGGAAAGAGAAAGAGGGACTCTAGGAACAGAGGAAGGAGATAAATATAGAAGGAAGATGGTAAAATACCATTAAGAATGTCTGAAAAACTCTTAAGGAATCATATTATTAACTACCTACCAAAAGAAACTATAATGCAGGATAAATTTTGGGTTGAACATTTTTTTATCCTGTCTACAAGTAATGCAGGCACAGAGGAGGGAGACTGAGGGAAAGGCCAACCATAACCAGCCCAACTTGAGACCCATCCCATGGGCGAGCACCAGTCCCTAACACTATTTTTTTTTTAATTTAATTTTATTTTTATTAGGTATTTTCCTTGTTTACATTTTCAATGCTATCCCAAAAGTCCGCCATACCCACCCACCCAATCCACTACCCACCCACTCCCCCGTTTTGGCCCTGGGGTTCCCCTGTACTGGGGCATATACAGTTTGCAAGTCCAATGGGCCTCTCTTTGCAGTGATGGCCGACTAGGCCATCGTTTGATACATATGCAGCTAGAGTCAAGAGCTCCGGGGTATTGGTTAGTTCATAATGTTGTTCCACCTATAGGGTTGCAGTTCCCTTTAGCTCCTTGAGTAATTTCTATAGCCCCTACATTGGGGGCCGTGTGACCCATCCAATAGCTGACTTCTGTGTTTGCTAGGCCCCGGCATAGTCTCACAAGAGACAGCTATATCTGGGTCCTTTCAGCAAAATCTTGCTAGTGTATGCAATGGTGTCAGCGTTTGGGAGCTGATTATGGGATGGATCCCTGCATATGGCAATCACTAGATGGTCCATCCTTTTGTCACAGCTCCAAATTTTGTCTCTGTAACTCCTTCAATGGGTGTTTTGTTCCCATTTCTAAGAATGGGCAAAGTGTCCACACTTTGGTCTTCGTTCTTGAATTTCATGTGTTTAGCAAATTGTATCTTATATCTTGGGTATCCTAAGTTTCTGGGCTAATATCCACTTATCAATGAGTACATATTGTGCGAGTTCCTTTGTGTTTGGGTTACCTCACTCAGGATGATGCCCTCCAGGTCCATCCATTTGCCTAGGAATTTCATAAATTCATTTTTTTAATAGCTGAGTAGTATTCCATTGTGTAAATGTACCACATTTTCTGTATCCATTCCTCTGTTGAGGGGCATCTGGGTTCTTTCCAGCATCTGGCTATTATAAATAAGGCTGCTATGAACATACTGGAGCATGTGTCCTTCTTACCGGTTGGGACATCTTCTGGATATATGCCCAGGAGAGGTATTGCGGGATCCTCCGGTAGTACTATGTCCAATTTTCTGAGGAACCGCCAAACTGATTTCCAGAGTGGTTGTACAAGCTTGCAATCCCACCAACAATGGAGGAGTGTTCCTCTTTCTCCACATCCTCGCCAGCATCTGCTGTCACCTGAATTTTTCATCTTAGCCATTCTGACTGGAGTGAAGTGGAATCTCAGGGTTGTTTTGATTTGCATTTCCCTGATGATTAAGGATGTTGAACATTTTTTCAGGTGCTTTTCAGCCATTTGGTATTCCTCAGGTGAGAATTCTTTGTTCAGCTCTGAGCCCCATTTTTTAATGGGGTTATTTGATTTTCTGAAGTCCACCTTCTTGAGTTCTTTATATATATTGGATATTAGTCCCCTATCCGATTTGGGATAGGTAATCCTTTCCCAATCTGTTGGTGGCCTTTTTGTCTTATTGACAGTGTCTTTTGCCTTGCAGAAGCTTTGCAATTTTATGAGGTTCCATTTATCGATTCTCGATCTTACAGCACAAGCCATTGCTGTTCTATTCAGGAATTTTTCCCCTGTACCCATATCTTCAAGGCTTTTCCCCTACTTTCTCCTCTATAAGTTTCAGTGTCTCTGGTTTTATGTGGAGTTCCTTAATCCACTTAGATTTGACCTTAGTACAAGGAGATAGGAATGGATCAATTCGCATTTTTCTACATGATAACCACCAGTTGTGCCAGCACCATTTGTTGAAAATGCTGTCTTTTTTCCACTGGATGGTTTTAGCTCCCTTGTCAAAGATCAAGTGACCATAGGTGTGTGGGTTCATCTCTGGGTCTTCAATTCTGTTCCATTGGTCTACTTGTCTGTCTCTATACCAGTACCATGCAGTTTTTATCACAATTGCTCTGTAGTACAGCTTTAGGTCCGGCATGGTGATTCCACCAGAGTTTCTTTTATCCTTGAGAAGAGTTTTTGCTATCCTAGGTTTTTTGTTATTCCAGATGAATCTGCCGATTGCCCTTTCTAATTCGTTGAAGAATTGAGTTGGAATTTTGATGGGGATTGCATTGAATCTGTAGATTGCTTTTGGCAAGATAGCCATTTTTACAATGTTGATCCTGCCAATCCATGAGCATGGGAGATCTTTCCATCTTCTGAGATCAATGATACTCTGTTATGCTTGCAGTCCTCTAAGAGGCTCCACACAGCAGCAGACTCAGAGAGATACAGACACCCACAGCCAAACAGAAGATAGAGCTTGGGGACTTTTAAGGAAGAACAGGAGGAAGGATTATGGGTCCAAAGGGGATAGAAACTCCACAAGAAGACCAACAGATTCAACTAACCTGGACTCTTGGGGCTTGCAGAATGAACCACCAACCAGAGACCCATTCATATGTAGCAGAAGTGAAGCTTGACCTTCATGTGGGTCCTGAACAACTGGAACAAGGGCTATCCCAAAAGCTGTTCCCTTGTATGCAGGCTATGTTCTACTAGTCGGGCTGCCTTGTCTGGCCTCAGTGGGAGAGGAAGCGCCTAGCTTCACAGAGACTTGAAATGCTAGGGTCAGAGGATATCCAGGGGGGCCCCACCCACTTAGAGGAACCGGGAAGGGAAGATGGGGGAAGGATTGTGAGAAGGGGTGATTGGGAGGGGGCAGTGAACGAGATGTAAAGTGAATAAGTAAAATAATAATAATAAGACTAAATAAAAAAAGAAATAATACACATAAGCCCTTTGAGCAGACAATACTCCCTTCAAGATCCAGACATTACCTAACAAACCCCCAACACCTTCTTCTTTTGACTAGCTGGTCAGGAAGTATCCAAGAGACCCCCCAAACATGACAAACTCTTGCTGCCGGCATTGGCCACTCCTAGAAGCAGACGGTAAGTTCCTCATGCTCAGGACTCCATGCACGTCAGACACAGGCCCAGGGCTCCTGAGCTGGAACTGACCTGACTGCCTCCTCCCCTGAGGACAGCTTCCATAGGACCAGGAGTCACCATGTAAGCTTCCAAAGGAATGAAGCAACCAACAGCCCTACCCAGGTATAACACCTCTGAACCACCTCAACAACCATTGCAGCACGATAACCTAAGAGTGCAGTAGTGGCACTCCTCCCTTGGTAGTAACCAACAGCTCTCTAACTGGACTTAAGACTTGTTCAACAAGAGTGAGACCATGGTTGGTACTAGGAACCTAGCCAGCTACTCAGGACTAGTGAGTTAATCAATCTTGGATAAAGCCAACAACCATCACTTTATTTAAACAGCATGATCTCTAATCACATTCTAAGTATTTGTCCTTATAACCACAGGTAAAGTGTAGTGTTAACTCTTCATCAGGGAAATTTCTCTTTACAATAGATGGAAACCATTACAGAAGACCATAACCAATCAAATTCTGGTTGTGGAGTCCAGTCACAATGGATAGGTCAAGAAAACAAATCCCATTCCTAAGGCTGAGGGATCCTTGCAGAAGAGGGAGTATTAAGACTTTAAGAGCCAGAGGATCAGAAAGTAAGATTGTAAATCCTAGTAATGTCAGAAACTACATCCATACAGTCTCATCAACATGAGCAGAACAAGGACAAGAGATATGCCAACGTGTGTGGGGAAGAGGGTCAGGAGGACAAGGCCTCAACCCGACATGAAGAACTAAGGAATGCTAAAATTGGGAAAAATAATCTTTCGTAGGGAAGAGCATACCAACTAGTTATTCAATTCCAACAGTGAGTCCTAAAAACATACAGTGACATTATATTGACTGAACAAGTTACATTTAGGAACATGTATGTATGCCTGTACATGTATACCTGCAACAATTAAAGAGGCCATGAAATTGAAAGAGAGCACAGAAGGGTGTACAGGAAGATTGGAGCAAGGAAAGGAAATGATGGAATTACAGTATAATCTCAATACAATAAATGGTAAGACAAAGGACCAGTGCTTCCTCACTCAAGGCCAACTATACAACTTCTACCACTGACTTCTACTTGACTACTCTGCTAAAGGTATGATTTAATATTTCCCTTGGGAAAACTAAAGAAGGAAACAGAATAAGACTAGCTGACCAATAGTGTTGTATATATAGTTAATGACCTTTATCAATTATCCGTTAATAGTTCTTAATTCTGTAATAGATTTTTTTTATGAATAAACATTTCATCTAATCACAAACATATTTTTCTTCACAAATAAATTAAAAGAAAAAGAATTGTGGTGCTGGCAACATGGGTCAGCAGTTAACATCAGCTGCTCTTTCACAGGACCAGTATTTGATTCCCAGCACCCACGTGGCAGCTCACAACTATCCATAATTCCAGTTTCTGGGGAGCCAATGACTTCTTTTGACTTCTGCAGACACCAGGCATGTAAGTGGTACACAGCATACATGGAAACAAAACATATCATAAAATAAAATGTAAATTTAAAAAGTCTCAAACTATGATCAAATCTTGCGGTGAGGATTACCACTGAACACAGGCTACTTTTAAGATGAATTTATAAACCTGAGTCTTTTGTTTTTGTATTTTTCATGTACTTAATTTCTATATTAAATCTTCTTAATTCTTCTAATTACAATGCTTTTTTTTATATCTCAAGTACTTTCTGGTTGGAAAAAAAAGAAATTTAAGGCTGAAAGAAGGTATGTCAAAATATTTTGGTTGTGAGCCTAGCCTTTAAAGGCTGAGCCATCTCTCCAGCCCTTAAAATATTAAAATATTAATTACTTGTTATCTCTCAGTGGTTGGATTATATATTTTTGACTAGAAATGTGAAAAGAATTTGGCATATCTTAACTTTTTTCTTTCTTAAAATTTTCTTTAGATTTATGTATTTTTAGTTTCTGTGTATGAGTGTCTTGCTCACTTCTATGTCTACAAGTGTCCACAGAGACCACAGGAGGGTGTCAGATCCTCTGGAGCTGGACTTACAGACTGCTATAAATCACCATGTGTGTACGAGAACCAAATCCAGAGGGCTGTGAGCCACCATGTGAGTGCTGAGAGCCAAACCCCGGTCCTTTGCAAGAGCAACAAACGCTCTGAGCCACTGAGCCATCTCTCCAGCCACTCTTCACTTTCTTTCTCTCCTCCTCCTCCTCTAGCCCAGTACTGAGAAATGAAGCCAGAGCTTCCCATACACAGGGCACGCAAGGGCTTTACCACTGAGCTACATCTGCAAGCCAATGTAACATTCCCATTCAGTGGTTTTCAGCGTGTGGTTCGGGACCCTCCTGGGGTTGAATGGCCCTTTCACAGAGGTTGAATATCAGACAGCCTTCGTATCAGATATTTACAATTCCTTTTTTTTTTCCATTTTTATTAGGTATTTAGCTCATTTACATTTCCAATGCTATACCAAAAGTCCCCCATACCCACCCACTCCCCCTTTTTGGCCCTGGCGTTCCCCTGTTCTGGGGCATATAAAGTTTGCAAGTCCAATGGGCCTCTCTTTGCAGTGATGGCCGACTAGGCCATCTTTTGATACATATGCAGCTAGAGTCAAGAGCTCCGGGGTACTGGTTAGTTCATATTGTTGTTCCACCTATAGGGTTGCAGTTCCCTTTAGTTCCTTGGGTGCTTTCTCTAGTTCCTCCATTGGGGGCCGTGTGACCCATCCAATAGCTGACTGTGAGCATCCACTTCTGTGTTTGCTAGGCCCCGGCATAGTCTCACAAGAGACAGCTATATCTGGGTCCTTTCAGCAAAATCTTGCTAGTGTATGCAATGGTGTCAGCGTTTGGAAGCTGATCATGGGATGGATCTCTGGATATGGCAATCACTAGATGGTCCATCCTTTCGTCACACTTCCAAATTTTGTCTCTGTAACTCCTTCCATGGGTGTTTTGTTTCCTATTCTAAGAAGGGGCAAAGTGTCCACACTTTGGTCTTCGTTCTCTTGAGTTTAATGTGTTTAGCAAATTGTATCTTATATCTTGGGTATTTACAATTCCTAACAGGAGCAAAATTACAGTTATGAAGTAGCAATGCAAATAACTACATTTGGGGGTCATCACAACATGAAGTACTATATGAAAAAGTCACAGTGTTAAGAAGGGTGGGAACCACTGTTTTAAATAAATCTCCTCAGACTGTATGAGAAGTGATCACCAATATCCTCAGGACATATTTCCCCCCTCTTAACACGTTCCTTCAGTTACCTTCAAGTTCGTTAACCAAATTAAAATTTAGCACAACTAAACACTTGAAGTAAACTCATAAGACTAAGCTACAAGATTAACTGCCAGATTTATCTCCTGGTTTTTGCTTTGGTCATGTCCTCCATCTTTAATCCCACTATTCCTGGAGGCAGGGGCAGGGAGACCTTTGTGAATTAAAGGCCAGCCTGATCTACAGAGCTAGTTCCAGGATAACCATGACTATACAAAGATACACTGACAAAGGAAAAAAAACCACCAATGTCCAGCCCAGCGCTGTGCTACAGAAACCAATGTCCAGCCCAGTGCTGTGCTACATGCCTGTTACCCAAGCACTCGGGAGGCAGAAGCAAGGAAATAACAACTGAAGAAAGCCTGGGCAAAAAGAAAGAAAAAAAGGGAGGAAAATCAGGCAAGCACTGTTTTACTTCTGATTCCTGTAGGTAACTTATAAATGTATGAATAAAATAAACACCTGAAAGGGACAATCCATTTAAGGTATACTACAAACCTGGTTATAAAGTGTTTACTTACTGGTCAAAAATAAAGCAAAATATAAATCCTGTTCATAGATAGTACTCAGGTGGTACTCAAAAAATTATAAACTGACATGATTCTGAACAGTTATACAGTGGTTATCTCTCAGTCTGTCTCACAAAACCTATATAGCAGCTAATAAGATAAACTTATTCATCCCACACTGGCTTCTGTGGTGCCACTGATATGGCTAAAGAAGACCCCAGTAAAGGTCAGCAAAACAAGAGTCCTCCCCACGTAAGTTCTCCAGCAGAAAGTCCTAAGGACTACTATTTTCTAGGGGAGACATTTCAAGGTTTTATGTTCTTAGACTTATAGGTTTAAATACCTATCTCAAGGTTTAAAAGCACCAAGAAGCATCCTACCTCTGGTGTGCCTACAAGTCTCCCCTCTGCCCAGTCCTGCCTCCTCTCGCCCACTAGTGAAGAGAACATCACAATAAGCCTCCTGCCCATAAATCTCTTTCCTCTTTCAAGAGATTATTTCCCAGGACCAAGCACAAATGACTTACACTATAAACTCCTTTGGAACTGTTCTAGCATACTCTCTTTAACATATAATAGCTATCTTGCTTCATATTTACCGAGGTTCTATGATCTCGTTTTATATATGCAGAAACTAGGCTCAGAACCTAAGTAACTTACCCAAGAAAATCAGAGGGACTAATTTAAAGTAGGCCCTAGAATGCAAGGCAAACACTAACACTCGGAGCTGTTGAATGACTTAAGGCAGAATTAGTTCAAAGGCTGTGCTAGGAATGAATGTGTGGTGAACCTTGCTCAGCCACAAAACAGAGATTTATAAAAGTATGAACAAATCAGGTCTACTGGAAAGTAGATATACCACAATCAAGATTTCAAGTAGTTTTCGAGCTGAAGAAAAAAAAAAAAAAAAAGGCAGAGGCCTAATGGAGCCAGCCTTTTAGAATGAACCCAGTTGTAATCCGCTGCCTGATTACTAGAGTCTAGAAAGAATGAGTGACAAATCCTGTCCACCTGCAATCACAATGCTGCAGTAGTGCACAGATGTTTACTATGTAGGACACGATGGTACTTCCTCAGGCTTGCTTCCTCCATTCCTTGCAGAAGGCTTCATAAATTAGTATCTAAAAAATACGAGTACAACATCCTTTGAATTCCTATTCAACTGCATAACAGCAACCAGTTCAACTACCTCAACTCCAACCATACCAGTTTCCTCAGGCTTCCCCTGGCTAACAACTTTATAGAGCGAGGAGTTATTTACACTAACAATGAACAACTAAGGGCTAATACGACCTTGCTTTGGTAACTACAATGCCCCATACTTACAGGACATAAAACCACTCTATAAACCTGAAACACCTACTAGTCATTAAGTTTACATGTAAGTGTACATTCAAAACCTACTTGATCAAAACAAACCATGTAAAATTGTAATAGATAGGAAACATTTCAAGGCCAGCCTGAGAGCTATACAGCTAAGGCACTGTCTCACCACCAACAAAAGACTGTAAATATTTAGGAATTTTGAAAATTATATAATAATAAAATCTACAATATACTTAGGAATCATAAAGCAGTCCAACTAATATAATTTTAAAATTAAAAAATAATTTAGTCTTGAGCCAACAAGATGGCTCAGTGGGAAAAGCGCTTACCACGAAGCCTGACAACTGGACTTCAATCCCCGAAATCTACCTGGGGAAGGAGAGAACTCCTGACCCCAAAAAGTATGCTATTTGTACACGCACACAGCTAAAAAACAAAATGAACCTTTGTTATCATGTCCATTGCCCCTTCCTATAAAAATTCACCAGTATCACCTCTCCCTACATCTATACTACACACACACACACACACACACACACATAATTTACAATCTCCTTATTCATTTTGTGTAGGCCTAAGAACCTATGTTAAAATTGTCTTCAGAAACACAGAGATGATTCTTCAGTTAAATCAAACTATTTCACCAAGGTGACACCAAAGATAGGCGCCACAACCCTCAGCTCGCTGCTCCTGAATATGCAGCTTCTGAGATTGTGGCTATGGCAATATGGGGGCCCACTGCTTCTTTTCCCACATCTAATAGAATAAAGACCTACTAAGAAAGCCATAGCTTTACCCAGATATACACAGTACTGCTAAATCTACCAGTTTACTACTTCAAATGAACAATGTAAGTGGCTTAATGTTTTCAGTCTAGCAGGTACCATCTGCCAAAGAAAAACTTCCTCAACTACTTTAAGATACTCAAATCTTTCAGAGTGTGGTAAAGACACAGGTCTTTGTGAGAACCGAGGATGTACTAAAGTATAACCATTAGCCTAGTCCCTATCTAATACACAGTACTATTAACATTACAAATTAAAAAGTTGTCCATTTAAAATATTTATTTTAATATTTAATAACAATAATCTAATAACTAAAATAATCTTTTGAATGAATAACTAGTAGCTGTTACTCACCAGCCATCTATTATTTGCAATGAGCTTTTATCGACCTTTACATAATAAGCCTTTAAATAACACGAAATGGGAACTTAAAAGTAAAGGGTCACTCTAAGCCTCCCTCAGGAAAATCCTCTAAAGGCCCAGTGTAACCCTCACTGCCCCCCCTCACTCCCTCAAGTGTGTCTATGAGGAAACTGAGGTTCAGAAAAACTGGCCTTTCTCCAGATATCAAAGCTCTAAATGGCTGAGGAAGAGCTGGTATTATGCAGTCTAAGTATCATCTTCTCTGTCACATCAATATCAAAAGGACGGTTAGAGATAAGAAAGCAAGAGCCGGCACAGGCTAGCCAAATAGGCTAGCCAAGTTTTGATAGTACACTATCAAACACTCACAAACGTGTAAGTTTGCTCCTCCTAATAAACAAATCTTCCTATTTCAAAACTGCAGGGGCTCAGCCAGGGGGGGGCCCTTTCCAACAGCCTGTAGTCTATCTCCTATGGGAATCACTGTGGCATTCTTGTAAGTACTGTAGCCCTTTTTATGGGAGACCATCTACATAGAGGATGGCTTTGAAAACTGTTAAGAAGCAAATATAACGATTCTAACGATTCTCATCTACTTACATTAAAATGTACATTTTTTTCCCCTGAAAAACTACCTGAGAAGAAAAAAGTTTAAAAGCTGCCCAAATAAATGTCAGGCATCCTGTGGTAAGAAGGGAAAATCCTGTCACACCTTAGCTATTACCTGCATTCCTCCCTTCTAAAGGATCATTCAAGCGCTCATGAAATTATCAGGGCTTCTTCAGAAAAACAAATGTGAAACAATTATACAAGGGACAGGAAAAGAAAGAAAGAAAGAAAGAAAGAAAGAAAGAAAGAAAGAAAGAAAGAAAGAAAGAAAGAAAGAAAGAGAAAAGAAGGAAAGGAAGAAAAGGAAGAAAAGAGAGAAAGAAAGAGAGAGAAAAAAAAGAAAAAGACACCCAAACACTTCAGGTTGGGAACGGAAGTCAAGTTCAGATTCTCTTCCTTCCTCGAGCAAGACAAGAGAATTAAATGAACACCACACACACACACACACACACACACACACACACACACACACACTCTCTCTCTCTCTCTCTCTCTCTCTCTCTCTCTCTCTCTCTCTCTCTCTCTCTCTCTCTCTCTCCACCTGTGGCAATCAGGCAACAGGCCTACATCTGCTGGGAATTGCAGCTTTTCTTCTTTGGGGGCAATGGTGGGTGGGTGGGTCGCGGTGAGCAGGGAAGTTTCCAATCGGATCATTCTAACTTGGGCTCCTTTTCCTGCTTGCCCGCTGCCTCGCTCCCACCAACCCGGGACATTTCAGACTCAGCCCGCGCGGGCACCACGGGGAGCAGGCACCAACCGGAGCGCCGCCGCGGGGCCCGCAGCCCCGGTCCACGCCGCTCCGCGTGGGGACCACGAAAGGAAAGGCAGCGCGGGGCGGTGGGGCGGGGCGAGCACTTCCTGACTCGCATTGTCCACGCGCCGCCCGCGCCACCCAGGGCCCCGCCACCGCGCCCGCCCGCCCGTCGGTGAGGAAGTTGGCGCTCGCCCCGCCGCTGTCGTCTTACCATTCTTAGCGTCTCCCGCGGCTGCAGCCCCCGCAGCGACGGTGGCGTTGGCGGCGCCCGTGCCCGCACCTCCCGGGCCCGCCGCGCCGCCGGTGCCCACCGCGCCGGGCGACGCCGCCCCGCAGCCCGCCGCCGCCGCCGCCAGGGCCCCTCCGGCCGCCGCGCCTGTCGCACCCGCCGCCGCCAAGGCCCCGGCTCCATTTTCCTGCTCGTCCCCGCTGCTGTTGGCGCGCTTGTTTTTGCGGCCGCCTTTGCTGTTCTTGGGGTTGGGCATCTCCCCGGCCCGCTCGCGGGTGTCCCGGTCCCCGGCGCCCACGAAGGCGGCTCCCCCGCCGCACCGGGGCGGCCACGGAGAGCGCGGGCCGGCCGCTCTTCCTCAGGCGCCCGCCCCGCCGCGCGGCCCTCGCCGCGACATTCCGGCCGCCGCGCCCTCCGCGGCAGAAGCCGGCGCGGCCACGCGCGGCCACCCGAGGCTCGCAGCCGCGCGGGCGCAACGGGCCCCCGAGCAGAGCGAGACGCGGAGGAGCCCGAGGGAAAAGGCGGGTCTCGGGCTTGTTTTGATTCGGCTGCGCTGACACGCTCCAGGCCCGCCCCCGCCCGTGACGACACTGGGGCTTGAGCCCGGCCCCGCCCACCCAGTGACCTCACGGCAACTCGCTCCGCCCCCGTGACGTCACGCTCGGCGCTCAGCCCTCGGCTCTGGGTGACGTCATCCAGGCGCCTTCTTGGGAGAGGGAGGCTGGCGGGCTTCCCGCGTGTGCTGACAGCCACGACTGGGAGCCAGGCAGTGTTCGTGAAGTTGTTAACTGGCCTTCTGACCTTACTGGAGCTAAACCTGACAACGTGGTCTGGAAAAACAAACAGGTGACTAGAACAGGAGAGCAAAACAAAGGGTTTCGGATTAATAATTCGCTCAATGGCTCTGCGGCTCAACAATGGTAAGATAGGAGTTTCTGGAGAGTGCAGTTGAGCTCCTGTATGGGAATTCTTCAGTCTCGTGGTGGAAAGCTTATTTAGCCCAGACCTACCAACCAGAGACCCAAGGGTTCTGTCGGTTCTGTCAGAAGCAGAGCCAGCCAGGAGGAGCCAGGCTGCACAAAGAAGACTGAGTTGTCTGGAGAGAACGGCCGGGTTGTGAGGAGGACATCAGAGGTGAAGAAGTGAGGGCACAGCCATGCTCAGCAGTAGATGGCCAACACAAAAGAGACTCAGTTGAATCTTAAGAGGTTCTTTGTCTCAGAATGTTTTGTCAGGGATATATATATATATATGTGTAATCTTTTTAGGTCTTTTGTATAGACATATGGCTTCCAGTTTTCTGTTTTTTGTGGAATTCCTCACTGAACGAATACATCTATATGACTTTCTCATGCTTTTTCATTTGTTTGTTTTGTCCTATATTGTGTGTTTGTTTTCATCTTATCTATTTTATTATTATTTAGATGCATATTTGTTTTCTAAGAAGAGGCAGGAAAGCTGTGGATTCGGCTGGGAAGGGAGGTGGAGAGGATCTTGGCAGAGCTGGAGAAGGGGAAAGAAGAGCAGAATATAGTGTATTAAAAATCTATTATTAAAGAAGAAAAACGGAAAGAAAGAAAAAGAGATGAGAGCACAGGGTTCCTGGGAAGAGTTTGATGTAATCTCCTTTTCTGCACTCTCTTCTGCCCCTTTCAAAGACCCGCTCCTTTCCACCCTTCTGATCTCAGCTCATTTCTTCAGAATGATCCCATACCTTACCAGAAGAGCTGTCCCGAGTATCACAGTTTATTTCTCCTGTCTACCTCTGATTACGTTGGCAATGTATATGCTTAAATAATTTTCCTCTGTTCCCTCGCATGAAACAGCCATATTTTTATCTTGGGTGCCGTAAGAAACAACTGAACTGATCTTGGTGAATGTATAAATGACATTCTTGATCCATGACTACAGAAAAACACTGAACTCGTTTACAGTGTCTTCTTCCTATGGCGTGATCTTTAATCGACTGGACTGTTGAGGCAAGGCACTGTGGCTAGGTTGAAGGGTCTAGAAAGATGGCCAAGGAATTGCTCAGAGAAGAGCCATCCACATGACTTCCTAGCCAGGATTCTGATGGGCAGAGCCTGGAGCAACACTGTATTCTTGAGAGCAATTGCTAGTTGGACGCAGTACACTATATGTTAAAGGAAAGTAATTCTTTAGAAGGCCCAAATGATAGCTAAGATAGATAGGGAAGGAAGGAGGGAGAGGTGGAAGAGAGATGTGTGTGCTGGAGATTAGTATCAGGTGTCTTCCTTTATTCCTCTCCACCTTATTTTTTGGAGGCAGGGTCTCTTATGGACCTGGAGCTCACGGACATATTAGATGACCAGCTGGTGAGTTCCAGGGATCCACTTTTCTCTGCCTCCCAGCTCTGGGACTATAGATATGTGTGTCTGTGCACAGTTTTTACATGGGTCACATAAAGTTCTTAAGTTGGTACAAAGAGCACTTTACCAATTTAAGTATCTCCCCAGCTAGAGAATAGCTATTTTGTGCTTATGATGTGTTTATGTCTTATATTCACACATTGTGCGCACATACACACACCCTGTATCAGTAGAACAGGGCAGGTTGTGTTTCTAACTCTGCAGTCTAATATAAAGCCTTCTCCACTATCATGTTTAGTACAAATTTTTCAAATGTGTGAAATATACCTAAAGGATTCTTCTGCCTGTATTTCTTCTGAACCTTAATATCTCCACTAAGCCATTAATAACTTACCAAGTCTTCTCTGGTAACCCAAAGTTAGGCTTGCCTCCATGGACCCTCATACCTTTTCACCAAAAAGGCTTACATTACACACTTAGGATGAAGTTATTCACTCACTTGTCTCTTGTTTGGAGCTTGCTGTGATGGCAGTATTGTGTCTGTCTTATCATACACACAGTGTATTGTACATGGTAGGACATTAAGTCCATTACAAGAAAAATGAATAAATGAAGACAGGTGAATTGGAGGTAGATGCAGGAAGAGTCAGTGGCCACTTAAAATTGGGGAATTAAGGAGTACAGTCAAGATGGTCTGAAAACTGAAAGAACTTATGACATTAATGGAGGCATCAGCAGGACAGTGGATGGAGATACCAGGTAAATATGGCACTTAAATTTCATTAACTTCATTACTGTTACATCTCATGAGAGGTAGTGAGAAGAGTTCAAAATATATTTTTACATTACCTCTAGACTTGGTTTTGTTTTTTAAATTGGTGGTGATGAATTACAAGAAAATTGAGAATTTTTTTTGAATAAGCCCTCTGCTGTCATGCAACGTTGATCAGAGTTAGCACGCACCCACCCTGCAGACAGGCATCTACACCAGCTGCCTACCACCTCTCCATAACTGAGATTTAAGAATTGGAAACCTTCCCACAGAAATATAGTTGGCTGAAAGTACACAGGCACCCAGCCAGTTGCAGTTCTAGTTAATTGTGCGAGTCACCTTCTCATTCAAACTACAGCAGAATGAAAGGGGAGAAAGGAGAAGCTGGGCCATTTCCATGTTCAGCCTTCGTATCTAATTTTAGACCTAGTCAAATTTGACACAGAGGCTATTGTTCCGGTTTTATTGGTACAAAGGCAAGGTACAAAAATGAAGATGTTAGAAACAAAACTCAAGTGATACTAAAGCACCCTCTTTCCCACATTCTATACTCTGAAATTTCACTACAATCCTGACATCCCAACTTTTTCCATTTTTCCCACCAAGCCTAGGAATGGGGGTTGCATACAGAGGGAGAAAGAATGAGGTAGATCCCCTCACCTTAGATACGTCTAGAAAAAGAACTAAGACTGAAAGCTATGCTGTGCTGTATACCTCTCTCACATGCCTTCTCGGTCTTTAACTTATCAAATCATGTGCTCTGAAATTCACTTCACAAAGGTACCATTCTATTCCACTCGGCTTTCTTTCCCCTTGAATATCATGGGCTCTATTAGACAATTCTCTACAAGTTTTTTTTTTTTTTAAACAGTAATAAGCCTTTGAAGATAAGCAATTTATACCTTTGAGAAAAAGAATGAACAAATATTCAGGACTAGGCTGGAGAGATAAGGATATTGTTTCCCTGTTGTAATTTTTGTTGGTTTGACCTTTTGAGCTGTCTTTGTTCTCAGCTTGGCTTCAGCATTGTCTTAGACCTCAGTCATCACTAGATGAAAACAATACTCATTCTCAAAACTGTGCATTTAACCTGTTGCATGTGATTTAAATGCACGCTTGCTCCTTGCTCGGTGCCGCAGCACACATTTTGCTTTGAGATCAACTGCTGCCCATGGTCATCTCATCCACCTTCCACAGCTAGCTTCACCAATCTACTCAGGTCTCACTCAACTCTGCCAAACCACCAGTCCAACCTCGTGGCAGCGCTAGCTCCGCCAATGTTCTAACAACCTCCCAGGCTATGCCCTTTCTCTTGCCCACCTGAGTCGCCACGGATAGAAACACCAGACAGCCTTAATATTTTTAAACTAGCCAGATATTACAACTGCTGGGTGCAGAATCTATGGCCTTAAACTCTCAGCTATCCTGTATTAGAATTCCACTGGTGGCAGAGGGTGCCACCATTCAGTCACCCCCAGGCCTTACATGGTTCATGCTCCTCCCGCCAAAGCCTGGCAGAAAAGCCTCTCTCTATCTCTTTCCCTCCTCTTCCCCCTGAGACCTGGAAATCCCACCTCTTTTCCTTTCCCCGAAGATTAGCTTCTGACATCTTTATTGACATAATCAAAAAACAATTTGCCCCAACACACTCTCTCTACCATGACGAGCTACCTAACCACAGACCCAAAATTGACAAAGCAATGTGATACTATAGATGGCTGCCTTTGCATCTGTAGAGCAAAATAAATGTTCCCTCCTTTTAAGTTGACTTTTCCTGGTGTTCCATCATGAAAATGGAAGGCTGAATGAATAATACACTAATTCCCAAAGATTTAAGTTTAGTTTGAAGAGGACAATGGCAAGGAATTATTCTGGCTCTTTTAAAATTGTTGCTTCAGGTAATCAATCACTGATGATTTCGGATAATTAAATCTCAATAATTTTTAACTTTTTTTTTAAAAACTGCCTGAGGTGTTTTAAACCTGTGTATTCAAAGCACTACTGGCTTAGAATAATTACAGTCAGTTCTGAAGTGCTGGGTCTCAAGGTCCGCTCCAAGGATGCCCATTATTTCAATGCTAAGGATGGTGCAGTGCTTGATTCTGGAATACTTTTGATTGACATAACTAGAATTAGTTGTCAAGGGCACTTTTCCTTCTTTGTTTCCATTTGGAGCAATTTTTATGAATAGTTTAGGGATGCAATTAAAGAGGAGATGCCTCTCTTAATGTGCCTAACTATGTCTAAAAACACTGTAATATTTTAAGAATCACAGCATGTACTAGTATAGTAATTAGGGCCCCTTGGCCATGGTATGGATTCTTATTGTGGCTAATGCAAGCTTAGCAGTAGAAGGAGAGTTGAATCCAGGTAGCTCACAGGTTTTACTGTTGGCTCTCATGAGCACGTGGGAGGAGATTTTACTGTACTAGATAATATATGGAACAATCCACGTATATTGTTACTTTACATTTGAAACACTAGACGTGGTTATTTTCTGTGGTTTGTTGAGCTTCTGGTCAGTTCTTTGTGAAGTGGAAACTTCTATATTTTTTGTTTGTTTGTTTCTTGCTTTTTTATGAAATCAGTAATGTCAAGTGATGTTTTGATGGAGAACACAGGTGAAAAGATGCTTTGGTATAGCAAACACATAAAAGGGTGCATGATGTTCAAGAGGACTATAAGTATGACCACACAGACACTGGGAATTCAAGCATTGGTTTGCTTTGTTCTGCCTTGCTATCATTCACCAACAACACACATGTACTGGTTCACCTTACATTGCGTTTCTGAGTTCTGCTTGTGAGGGTACCGTAGAGAAAAACTCACCAAAGAACTGCTCTTGAGGTTCCTGCCTCTTCTTGTCGCTTCCACAGCTTCAGCCACTTGGCAAGCCTTGCAGTTACTTCTGAACTGAACTGCCCTTGCTGGTTCATGTGTGGTGACTGCAGCGTGGACTAGAATGTAGCTGCTGGTTCATATTTGGTGTTTGCTACTGTACTGAACTGTTGATATCCTGACAACGAAGACTGGACTTGCCCCAAAAAACTATTTCTGAACATGTCTATTTCACCTATGTCCTAATAACTTTTCTTTTCCACCACCTCTAGTGGATGGTGGGCGTGACTACATCCCAACTTACATATTGTGCTACTTACATAGCATTTCTATTTGAAGCTTCACTTTTAAATGCTGAGACATTGATTGTTTTTATGGTCTTTCTGGCTTGGGCCATTATTTTTTTACCATTAAAATCTTCAAGTTTGGTTTATTTAAGACATTCCAAAGAGGATCGTAGCAGGAACTCCACTCTGCACTAATTCTACAACACTTTGAAATGTATATTGATGAAAAGAATAATCTTCCTTAAAATAAAGTGCTGCCTCGGCCATCTTCCTTCTGAGCCCAGCAGAGGCCACTAAGGGCTCCAGAGTACTCTCCACACCGCAGCAGCTCAAGATCACAGGTGAGTGGAATGCAACATCAGCTCCAAAGAATCTCAGAGGGTCTTATGCCAGCAGAAACAGGGACAAAGGAACCCTGCCCAACCAGAGGCTGGGATGCATTCAGGTCTGGGCCAGCCCCACCATCTTCTGCTTGAACCAGGACGAGACTGTCTAAGGCACGAGAGAACTCTCCACACTGCAGGACCCTTAGCACACCCAGAACCTCCTGATCACCTGAGAGCACGTGGGCATTAGAAGCAAAAGAGCCTCTTGGTCAGGGTCCTGTCGGGTCTTCATCCTCAGCCAGGAGGCAGAGCTGAGACCCAGACCCCTGGGCACATTCCTTGCCAGAGGTAAGTTGGCCCACAGGGAGAGTTCTGACCCCAGAACTCAGGAGATTGATCAGAGCTCCAGACTGCTGAACACCTGCCATGAAAGAGGAGAGTTTGCCTGAAAAGAGTGCTCTGACCACTGGAACTCAGGAGAGAGTTGAACTCCCAAGAGTGCTGACAGAGGCTAAAAGAATCACAAGAGGATCAAGCTCCAACCAGAGACAGCTTGAACATTAAGACCAGAGATTTGCAGATGGTGAAAGCAAACATAAGAATCTTACTAACAGAAACAAAGAACACTGGGCATCATCAGGACCCAGTACGCCTACCACAACGAGTCCTGGATACCCCAACACACCCGAAAAGCAAGATGCGGATTTAAAATCATATCTCATAATGGTGGTAGAAGATTTTAAGAAGGGCATTAATAGCTCACTTAAAGAAATACAGGAGAACACTGCTAAACAGGTAGAAGTCCGTAAAGAGGAAACACAAAAATCCCTCAAGGAATTACAGGAGAACACTGCTAAACATGTAGAAGTCCTTAAAGAACTACAGGCAAACACTGCTAAACAGGTAGAAGAAAAACAAAAATCCCTTAAAGAATTACAGGAAAGCACAACCAAACAGGCAATGGAATTGAACAAAACCATGCTAGACCTAAAAATGGAAGTAGAAACAATGAAGAAAACCTAAAGGGAGACAACTCTGGAGATAGAAACCCTAGGAAAGAAGTCAGGAACCATAGATGTGAGCATCAGTAAGAGTATACAAGAGATGGAAGAGAGAATCTCAGGTGCAGAAGATTCGATAGGGAGCATGGACACAACAATCAAAGAAAATGCAAAATGCAAAAAGATCCTAACTCAAAACATCCAAGAAATCCAGGACACAATGAGAAGACGAAACCTACGGATAATAGGAGTAGATGAGAATGAAGATTTTTAACTTAAAGGGCCAGCAAATATCTTCAATAAAATTATAGAAGAAAACTTCCCAAACCTAAAGAAAGAGATGCCCATGAACATACAAGAAACCTACAGAACTCCAAATAGACTGGACCAGAAAGAAATTCCTCCCAACACATAATAATCAGAACAACAAATGCACTAAATAAAGACAAAATATTAAAAGCACTAAGGGGAAAAGGTCAAGTAACATATAAAGGCAAGCCTATTAGAATTACTCCAAACTTCTCACCAGAGAATATGAAAGCCAGAAGATCCTGGACAGATGTTATACAGACACAAAGAGAACAAGAATGCCAGCCCAGGCTACTATACCCAGCCAAACTTTCAATTACCATAGATGGAGAAACCAAAGTGTTCCATGACAAAACCAAATTCACACAATATCTTTCCATGAACCCAGCCCTTCAAAGGATAATAAAGAGAAAACACCAACACAAAGATGGAAGTTACACCCTACAAAAAGCAAGAAAGTAATCCTTTAACAAAACTAAAAGAAGACAGTCACAAGAACAGATTCCCAACTTTAACAACAAAAATGACAGGAAACACCAATTACTTTTCCTTGATTTCTCTTAACATCAATGGGCTCAATTCCCCCAATAAAAAGACATAGACTAATAAACTGGCTACACAAACAGGACCCAACATTTTGCTGCTTACAGGAAACCCACCTCAGGGATAAAAACAGACACTACCTCAGAGTAAAGGGGTGGAAAACAATTTTCCAAGCAAATGGTCTGAAGAAACAAGCTGGAGTAGCCATTCTATATCGAATAAAATTGACTTCCAACCCAAAGTTATCAAGAAAGACAAGGAGGGGTACTTCATATTCATCAAAGGTAAAATCTACCAAGATGAACTCTCAGTTCTAAGTATCTATGCTCCAAATGCAAGGGCAGCCACATTCATTAAAGAAACTTCAGTAAAGCTCAAAGCACACGTTGCACCTCACACAATAATAGTGGGAGACTTCAACACCCCACTCTCACCAATGGACAGATCCTGGAAACAGAATCTAAACAGAGACACATGAACACTAACAGAAGTTATGAAACAAATGGACTTAACAGATATCTACAGAACATTTTTATCCTAAAACAAAAGGATATACCTTCTCAGCACCTCATGGTACCTCCTCCAAAGTTGACCATATAATTGGTCACAAAATAGGCCTCAACAGATACAAAAATATTGAAATTATCCCATGCATCCTATCAGATCACCACAGACTAAGGCTGATCTTCAATAACAGCATAAATAATAGAAAGCCAGCATTCACGTGGAAACTGAACAACACTCTACTCAATGATACCTTGGTCAAGGAAGAAAGAAAGAAAGCAATTAAAAACTTTTAAGAGTTTAATGAAAATGAAGCCACAACATACCCAAACTTATGGGACACAATGAAAGCAGTCCTAAGAGGAAAACTCGTAGCCCTGAGTGCCTCCAAAAAGAAACTAAGGAGAGCATACACTAGCAGTCTGACAACTCACCTAGAAGCTCTAGAATGAAAGGAAGCAAATTCACCCAAGAGGAGTAGACGTCAGAAAATAATCAAACTTAGGACTGAAATCAACCAATTGGAAAGAAAAAGAACTATTCGAAGAATCAACCAAACCAGGAGCTGATTCTTTGAGAAAATCAACAAGATAGATAAACCTTTATCCAGACTAACTAGAGGGTACAGGGACAGTACCCTAATTAACAAAATCAGAAATGAAAAAGGAGACATAACAACAGATCCTGAGGAAATCCAAAACATCATCAGATCCTACTACAAAAGGCTATACTCAACAAAACTGGAAAACCTGGATGAAATGGACAACTTCCTACACAGATACCAGGTACAAAAGTTAAATCAGGATCAGATTAACGATCTTAACGGTCCCATTTCTCTTAAAGAAATAGAAGCAGGCATTAATAGTCTCCCAACCAAAAAAAGCCCAGGACCACATGGGTTTAGTGCAGAGTTCTATCAGACCTTCAAAGAAGACCTAATTCCAACTATACTCAAACTATTACACAAAATAGAAACAGAAGGTACTCTACCCAATTCATTCTATGAAGCCACAATTACTCTGATATCTAAACCACACAAAGATCCAACAAGGAAAGTGAACTTCAGGCCAATTTCCCTTATGAATAGCGATGCAAAAATACTCAATAAAACCCTTGCAAACCGAATACAAGAACACATCAAAACAATCATCCATCATGACCAAGTAGGCTTCATCCCAGGGATTCAGGGATGGTTTAATATATGGAAATCCATCAACATAATCCACTATATAAACAAACTCAAAGACAAAAGTCACATGATCATCTCATTAGATGCTGAGAAATCGTTTGGCAAAATCCAACACCCATTCATGATAAAAGTCTTGGAAAGATCAGGAATTCAAGGCCCATACCTAAACATGATAAAAGCAATATACAGCAAACCAGTAGCCAACATCAAACTAAATGGATAGAAGCTGGAGCAATCCCAGTAAAATCAGGGAATAGACAAGGCTGCCCACTTTCTCCCTACTTATTCAATATAGTTCTTGAAGTCCTAGCCAGAGCAATTCGACAACAAAAAGAGATCAAGGGGATACAAATTGGAAAGGAAGAAGTCAAAATACCACTGTTTGCCGAAGAGATGATAGTGTATATATAAGTGACCCTAAAAATTCCTCCAGAGAACTCCTAAACCTGTTAACAGCTTCAGTGCACTAGCTGGATATAAAATTAACTCAAACAAATCAGTGGCCTTTCTCTACACAAAGGATAAACAGGATAAGAAATTAGGGAAACAATACCCTTCACAATAGTCACAAATAATATAAGATACCTTGGTGTGACTCTAACTAAGAAAGTGAAAGATGTGTATGACAAGAACTTCAAGTCTCTGAAGAAAGAAATTGAAGATCTCAGAAGATGGAAAGATCTCCCATGCTCATGGATTGGCAGGATTAAAATAGTAAAAATGGCTATCCTGCCGAAAGCAATCTACAGATTCAATGCAATCCCCATCAAAATTCCAACTCAATTCTTCACTGAGTTAGAAAGGGCAGTTGGCAAATTCATCTGGACTAACAAAAAACCTAGGATACAAAAACTATTCTCAACAATAAAAGAACCTCTGGTGGAATCACCATGCCTGACCTCAAGCTGTACTACTGAGCAATTGTGATTAAAAACTGCATGGTACTGGTACAGCGACAGACAGGTAGATCAGTGGAATAAAATTGAAGACCCAGAAATGAACCCACACACCAATGGTCACTTGATCTTTGACAAGGGCGCTAAAAACATCCAGTGGTAAAAAGACAGCATTTTCAACAAATGGTGCTGGCTCAAGTGGTGGTTAGCATGTAGAAGAGTGAGAATTGATCCATTCTTATCTCCTTGTACAAAGCTCAAGTCTAAGTGGGTCAAAGAACTCCACATAAAACCAGAGACACTGAAATTGATAGAGGAGAAAGTGGGGAAAAGCCTCGAAGATATGGGCACAGGGGAAAAATTCCTAAACAGAACAGCAATGTCTTGTGCTGTAAGATCAAGAATCAACAAATGGGACCTCATAAAATTGCAAAGCTTCTGTAGGGCAAAAGATACTGTCAATAAGACAAAAAGGCCACCAACAGATTGGGAAAGAATTTTTACCAATCCTATATCTGATAGGGGACTAATATCCACTATATACAAAGAGCTCAAGAAGCTGAACTCCAGAAATTCAAATAACTCCATTAAAAAATAGAGTACAGAGCTAAACAAAGAATTCTCAACTGAAGAATACCAAAGGGCTGAAAAGCACTTGAAAACATGTACAACATCCTTAATCATCAGGGAAATGCATATCAAAACAACCCTGAGATTCCACCTCACACCAGTCAGAATAGCTAGGCTCAAAAATTCAGGTGAAAGCAGATGCTGGCAAGGATGTGGACAAAGAGGAACACTCCTCCATTGCTGGTGGGATTACAAGCTGGTACAACCACTCTGGAAATCAGTCTGGCGGTTCCTCAGAAAACTGGACATAGTACTACCGCTAGATCCAGCAATACCTCTCCTGGGCATATACCCAGAAGATGTTCCAACTGGTAAGAAGGACAAATGCTCCACTATGTTCATAGCAGCCTTATTTATAATAGCCAGAACCTGGAAAGAACCCAGATGTCCCTCAACAGAGGAATGGATACAGAAAATGTAGTACATTTACACAATTCAGTACTACTCAGCTATCAGAAAGAATGAATTTATGAAATTTTTGGGCAAATGGATGTATCTGAAGGATATCATCCTGAGTGAGGTCACCCAGTCACAAAAGAAGTCACTTGATATGCACTCACTGATAAGTGGATATTAGCCCAGAAACTTAGAATACCAAAGATACAACTTCCAAAACACAAGAAAATCAAGAAGAAAGACCAATGTGTGGCTACTTCATTTCTCCCTAGAATATGGAATAAAATATCTATGGAAGGAGTTGCAGAGACAAAGTTTGGAGCTAAGATGAAAGGATGGACCCTCCAGAGACTGCCCCACCCAGGGGTCCATCCCATAATCAGCCACTCATTTATCATTCATATAAAGAAGGGCTACTGATTTTTTTTTTTTTAGTTAATTTTGTATCCAGCCACTTTTTTGAAGGTGTTTATTGACTGTAGGAATACTCTGGCAGAATTTTGGGGTTCACTTATCACATGTATCATCTGAAAACAGCAATACTTTGACTTCTTCCTTTCCAACTTGTATCCCTTTGATCTCCTTTAGTTGTCTTATTGCTCTAGCTAGAATTTCAAGTACCATAGTGAATAAATATGGAGAGAGTGAACAGCCTTGTCTTGTCATTGATCTTAGTGGAATTTCTTTAAATTTCTCTCCATTTAATTTGATGTTGGCTATCATCTTGTTGTATATTACCTTTGTTGTGTTTAGAGCCTTGTATCCCTGATCTCTCTAGGACTTTTATCAGGAAGAGGTGTTGGCTTTTGTCAAAGGTTTTTTCAGCATCTAATGAGATGATTGTGTGGTGTTTTTTCTTTCTGTTTTTTTATATGATGGATTATAATGACAGATTTTTGCATGTTGAAAATAATCTCTGTGATGAAGCCAACTTAATCATAATGAATGATCTTTTTCATGTGTTCTTGGGTTCAGTTTGTGAGAATTTTATTGAGTATTATTGCATAAATGTTCATAAGGAGAATTAGTCTAAAATTATCTTTGTTGAGTCTTCACGTAGTTTAGGCATCAGGATGACTCTGGCTTCATATAATGAGTTTGGTAATGTTCCTTCTGTTTTTATTTTGTGGAATAGTTTGAAGAGTATTGGTGTTAGCTATTCTTTGAAAGTTTGGTAGTATTCTGTGCTAAAAACATCTGTCCCTGGGCTTTTTTTTTTTCCCCAGTTGGGAGACTTTTGATGACTGCTTCTATTTTCTTACAGGTTATAGGACTGTTTAAATTGTTTACCTAATCTTGATTTAACTTTGGTAAGTGGGATCTATTAAGAACATTGTCCATTTCATTTAGATTTTTTCAAATTTGCCAATTGAAATATAGGCTTTTGAAGTAAGGCCTAATGATTCTTTGGATTTCCTCAGTGTCTATTATGCCCCCTTTTCATTTATGATTTTGTTAATTTGAGTACTGTTTCTCTGCTTTTCAGTTAGATTGACTAAGGGTTTGTCTTTCTCATTGATTTTCACCAAGAACCAGCTCTTGGTATTGTCAATTCTTTGTATTATTCTCTTAGTTTCTAATTTATTATTATTTCAGCCTCAGATTTGATTATTTCCTGCTCTCTACTCCTCATGGGTATGTTTGCTTCTTTTTGTCATAGAGCTTTTAGGTGTGCTTTTAAATTGCTGGTATGAGAACTCTCTAATTGCTTTATGAAGGCATCTAGTGCTATGAACTTTTTTCTTAGCACTGCTTTCATTGTGTCCCATAAGTTTGGGTATGTTGTGGCTTCATTCTCATTGAATTCCAGAAAGTCTTTAATTTGTTAATTTCTTTCCTGACCCAGTGGTCACTAAGTAGAGAGTTGGTCAGTTTCCATGAGTTTGTAGGCTTTCTGTTGTTTCTGTTGCTGTTGAAGTCCAGATTTCATCCATGGTGGTCTGATAAGATACTGGAGATTATTTCAAGTTTCTTGTATCTGTTGAGGCTTGCTTTGTATATGGTCGATTTTGGAGAAGATTCTGTGAGGTGCTGAGAAGATATATTCTTTTGTGTTTGGGTGAAATGTTCTGAAGATATCGGTTAGGTCTATTTGATTCACCACATCTGCTAATTTCATTATTTCTCTGTTTAGTTTCCATCTTGATGATCTGTCCATTGGTAAGAGATGGGTGTTGACATTTCCCGCTATTAATGTGTGAAATTCAATGTGTAATTTAAGCTTTAGTAATGTTTCTCTTACAAATGTGTGTTCCCTTGCATTTGAGGCATAGATGTTCAGAACTGAGATGTCATTTTGGTGGATTTTTTTTCTTTGATGAGTATGAACTGTCCTTCCCCATCTCTTTTGATTACTTTTGGTTGAAAGTCTATTATTTTAACTATTAGAATAGCTACTCCAGCTTGCTTCTTGGGTCTGTTTGCTTGGAAAACCTTTTGCCAGCCCTTTACTCTGAGGTAGTTTCTATCTTTGTTGCTGAGGTGCATTTCTTGTATGCAGAAGAATGGTGGATCTTAATTATGTATTCAGTCTGTTATCCTGTGTCTTTTTATTGGGGAATTGAGTTCATTGATATTGAGAGATATTAATGACCAATGATTGTTAATTCCTTATTTCCCCATTAAAGGCCTATATCTTTATGAGATTGTATTAAGGTCATCTTCTTTTACTGTGGCTGTGTTAGGATATCCAGGGCTTGCTCTGATAGGATAGCTGGGCTCTGGTGTTGCCATATTGCCCTGGTTCTTGTTGGTCATGTTCTTGCATTGGCCTTTAGCTATCTGATAGTGCCTGGTATTAGATGAATATTCCTGATGCTGACAAGACTCCTCAGGGAGTCAGGCAGAGCCTTGGGCCTGACAGTGGAGTTCAGGGAATAGCAAGCTGCTCACCTCTGATGGCTGTGCCCCAGGTGGACCAGGTAAACAGGGGATTGGTGGGGAGGGGTCTAATCTGGATGTTCCTGGTGGGGTCAGGGGAGGGGTATAGGCAGCCCATCTCTGCTGGCTGTGCCCTAGGTGGATCAGACAGGCAGGAGACAGGTAGGGCAGGGTCTAACCTAGATTTTCCTGGGGCCAGGAAGGCCTCCTAGGAAGGGAAGGCAATGGAGCTGGGGGAGGGAGAGAACAGACCACAGCAACTCTTATAAAGGAAAACATTTCCTTAGGGCTGGCTTATGGTTTCAGAATTGTAGTCCATTATCATCATGGCAGGAAACATAGTGGCATGCAGGCAGATATGGTGCTGGAGAAGGAACTGAGAGCGCTACATCTTGGTGTGGAGAGAGCAGAAAGAGACTATGTTATACTGTGCATAGCTTAGGCTTATGAGACCACAAAGCCTGCCCCCACAGTGACATACTTCCTCCAGCAAGGCCATACCTACCCCAACAAGGCTACCCCTCCTAATAGTGCCGTTCCCTATGCACCAAGCATTCAAACAAAATGGTCTGTGATGGCCATTCCCATTCAAATCACCACACAAGGAATAGCTGTCCAAAGAATAAATGCATGTTTAGAGTTTCAAGTAAATCTCCCCAGAAGTCCAAGAGCACAAAACAGAAGTTATTCTTTGAATATAAATTCTGATTCCATATTGATTTTTATTTTTAAAAGAAAATACATATTAAAGAATATTATTTTAAACCTAGTAATAGAAAAACAGTGACCAAAACATAAAAGAATATTCTGATTATAAAATCCACACCCCTAATGTCTAATAAAAGGTCATAGATTTCTAATTATTCAATAAATGGGACAGGTAACAAAGTTTGATTTAAAGGGAAGTAGAATATAGCATATTTCTTATGCTGAATTTATGAAGCTAGTATTTTTATCAGGCTAGTATTTTATCAGTATTTTTATTTCTCAGTCAGGCAGCCAAAGTGGGGGTTGGGGGGGATCCTTTTCAGCTTCTTCAGACCATTACTAACTTTCTTATCACGAGTAATAATCTAGCCTTTGAGTCCTGGATAGGTTCCTGACAGAAGGAATCCCAGAAGTGCTGTAATTGAGCCTGACACTTGACAGCCAAGAATAATGTCAGGTTTCCACAGATGCAATGCAGAGCATGGGATGATAGGCAAGGAGGGAGGGAGGAGCCATCTCAGATCTTACCTGTATGCTCATGCAGTCTTCAGAAACAGTGACATCCACATTTCTTCGGGTGTGATAAGGAATTATTTGCTTAGATTATAGAACCATATTTAAAATTTCTAGGCAACAGAGCATTAGATATAAGGCCAACATGTGGCATTTCCCAGTAACAAAAATCAAATAGTTAAAATCTATCTAGAAAGAGTGGATCTTTTCATAAAAGATTTTTTTCTTTGCTAAAAGCAGATGTCAACTTCGGTTCTATAGCCACTTGAAGACAGTATCATGTGACAAGTGAGAAGGAGACAGGGGAGAGGTATTCCAGTGCAGGGGTATGATGTCTGAGGAAGCCAGGAAGGGAAGGAAACTGGACTTTCATGTGGGCAGAGTGGACTAGGGAGAAGGAAAGAGCTTTGGATGAAGAGACATGTCTCACACAGTAAAACTCTGTACCACCTCCCACCCACCAGGCTCCTACACACAGAGAATCACAGAAAAAAAAAAAAAAAGACAGCTTTTAAACATTGGCATGGGGCACATGCTATTACAGGATCAACAGTAGCATTTAATTCTGTGTGCTGCTCATTGCTTTTACATCTTTACAAATAATTACAAGATAAATCTGGATAAGGCCAAATGGATAAGAGAAACACAGAAAGGTATGAGAACATTGAGGGGAAGGAGGGTGTTAGCTAACAAACTAATAAAGATGATTGAAAGGCTATAGGCTTCTTTGCTTTCACCTCATTCTTGACCCACTTGTCTGTTGCAGTTCCAGATCTTGTGATTGTACCTCCACAGGCATTCTATACATACACAGAGAGACAGAGACAGCAACACAGAGACAGAGAGAGGGAGAGGGGAGGGGGAGATCTACTTCTTCTGCTATCCTTTAATCATTTGTAAAAATGTATTTCTGAGCTATACTTCTTTCTTCTCAACTTGTAGATTTGTCCAGGACTTGGACATCTTTGTATGTTTATATGAAAGCAACTGAAAGAAAGAGAAAACAGGATCTAGACAGGCACATAGAGGAATAGAATAAAAGGGAGGAAAAAGAGGAGGGACTAAAAGAAATTCTGGAGCCTCATTAAATGCAGATAAATCAATAGACTTAAAAGACAACTTTATTTCCTTTCAAAGTAAGTTTTCTATACCCTTTTTATAACGAGGCCCTTATGTCATTTGAAATTAGTATCTGCCATGCACCTTAAGAACTTAAGTCACACAGAATGTATACATATTCAAATATCAATGTTTTGGGTGCGTGTGTGTGGAGGGTTGGTTTATATAAGAGTTTACATAGATGTGTGTAGACATGCACCAGTGGATGCCAGGCGTGTCAGCATTGATGTCTTTCTAAGTCATTTTCCACGTTATAGTTCTGAAACTGGATCTCATACCGAAGCTGGAACTCACTGATTGACTGGATTGCCTGAGAATTCTTTGTCTCTGCCTCCCAGCCCTAGGCTTATAGACGCTGCACCACCAACTTTTACAAGGTTGCTAAGATCCAAACATGAACTTTACCAACCAAACTCCAATGTTTCAATCCATGGTTTGCCTGTTTGTATGTATGTATGTATGTATGTATGTATGTATGTATATGTACTACATGCATATCTGATTTCCTCAGGGGTCAGAAGAGAACTTTGGATCTCCTGAACTGGAAGCGCAAATGGTTGAGAAATCTGGGTCCTCTGAAAGAGAAGCAAGTGCTCTAACTACCAGGCTATCTCTTCAGACACAACAAAGTTTCTCTTTGTGGCAAAAGTAATTGTACATCCTTATAGTTTGTACCTGTTGATCCTAGCTTTGCTTTCTGGAAGATGCTATAGTTAGCAGAGAAAGTTTTAGATATATAATGATGATTTATATATCCTAGATCCCAGAAGTAGGAAATTGAGAGAACTTTAATATGAGAATGCTATTGTTTAGATCTAAATGTTTCCCAGAGGCCCTTATGTTAAAAGCCAGTTCCAACTTTCAGGCTATTGGAAGGTGGTAGAACTTTTGGAGGTGGAGTCTAGTAGGTCTCCAGGCCTTTGGGGAGTGCTTCAAGGCAGGTAATAGGAACCCAGCCTCCTTTTCTTAATCTGCTTTACTTCCTGGCCCTGAAGCAAAAGGTTTTTGTTCTGACATACATGACCACCATGACATGAAGCAATCATGGACTGAAGCCTCCAGAATTGGAAGCAAATCATTTTTTCTTTCCTTACAAGGTGTTATAGTGGTGAAAAGTTGACACAAATGCACTTTTCCATTCCAGCATTTGTGAGATTTGTGTACTGCATCAGTATATGCAGAAGGTATGAAACTGTGGTATTTTTTTCAAACCACGTATACCTATTACCATTTGCTTTCCTATGTTGACTTCATCCCTAGAGACTCCCTAGGCAGACTTGAAATAGAGAGCTTCAAAGTTAAAGACTTAGGGAAATTTTCTTCTCAACAGGTTTTGAAAGTATTAGAGGACAGGACTTACTTTTAGTCAAATACACTTTTGGTCAAAATTCTTGCTTATAATCAAAGGTCTCAGGAGATGTGTACATTGTTCCAGCCTTGGGTAGAACTTCAACTTTTAAAAGCAACACTCTGAAACGATACCACTTCTCCTGCTTTTGACGTTAGAAGCAAACATCTGCTCTTGTGACCTTAGTTAAGATCTTATCTTCTCTTGTTTTTCTCCTGCCTATAGGCAGTCCCAGAACTTCTCCTTAGAGAATAGAAAAATGGTTGATGAATGCTTTTTTCTGGCTCCAATGGAAAAAGTAGCAGGAACACACACACATACACACACACACACACACACACACACACACACACACACACACACCACGCACGCACATACCAGTCTTTCTGATACCTTTGAAGCTTTTGCAGCTATTGCATTTCTAACTCTCCTCTCCCTTTGTGTTCAGAAAACTACCAGATTCTCTACTTGCTTTGGGTTTTTCTAAACATAAATTCATGAGATAGATTGTTCACTTTGGGAAGCTAATTCATAATTTACTAACATAATGACTTCTTTTGGGATAACAGTTGAGCTGTGTTTCTTTCCATTGCTCAAAAGCTGTAATAGAGTGATCCAGACTACTATGAAGGACTTGAGAACTGTTTATTACTCTAAATAGCCAGGTTTATCTCCCCCCGCCCCCTTACACTGGGAAATGATAACTAAATGTAATTAACAAGATAGTTCAGTGATAAAATGCTTGCTGTGCAAACCTGGCCATCTGAGCGTGAGCCTATAGGAGAGAAGCAGCTCGCAACAGTTGTTTTCTGATGTCCACAAGCAGGCTGTGGCTCTCATACTCACACACTCATCATACAGCGAAATACAGAGGAAAAATAATTAACAAAAATCGTTAGAACTGAAAGAGAAAGAATATACTTAAGTGTAAAGTAGTGCTTTTCTCTTTACTCCAGAGAACAACGGTTCTCACAATTTGACTTTTGTGATAATTAAACTAATTATGTCTTGCTTGCTTGCATAAATATTTACCCAATCTAAGAAGCATTGTAGGAGCTAACCTTGACTTCATGACTTCAGAACAGAAGCACACCCACTAGATTGTGGCTGTTTTAATGATCTGTAGGCTTGTTCTGCTGTGCTATTCAAAATAAAAGAAGAGGACCTTTCATTTATTTTCTAGGATATTCCAAACATCTTGAGGTTAGTAAGTAGACATTTTTTTAATGGTTCTCAGTCCTATGATCTGGGTGAGTCAAATTCTTTGCAGCCAATTTACACAAACAAGTGAGATGAAATGGTCTTTCTGTTTCAGCTCTTGTGATGGTAAATGTTGTAATATCATCTTGATTGGGTTCAGAACTGCTCAGATAGATGATAAAACGTTGTTTCTACTCTAACAGAGTGTCCCTAGCAGGATTAGCATCTAAACCTGCCAACTGGGTAAAACAGATCAGCCTTACTAATGTAGCTGGCCTCACCAATTTGGAGGACCTAAACTAGGTTTAAAAGGCGAGGAAGGTTAGATTCGCTCTGTGCTTGGTTGGGAACATGTATCTTCTACTGATGAAAATTAGTACGTCTAGATTTGGGTGTTGGGGACTCAGATTCATATCACCAATATATCCTTTTCTGGCCATCAGAAAATGGGATGATACCACCAACTTTCCTTCGGGTTATGAGTTATGAGATTTCTCCTCTCTGGGACTGCATGAGGTCTTTATAGATACATAGGACACATGTGTCCTATTGCCTCTGTTTCTCTGGAGAATCTTGACTAATACAGCTGTGGTTCTGTGAGCTCCCACATATCAAAAAAAAAAGAGCAGAAAGAGAAAAATGCATTCATTTCAAGCCCCAGTTACTGCTTAAAACCGTGTATAGTATTCATACGTACATAGACTGGCCTTTAGTTTAATTTATAAAGTAGGCATAGTAAAATTAACTAAGAATAAAACAGAACATTATAACACTGTATTTTAATTAAACTTATGTGGCCCTCTCTGTTTGCCCCTCTCTCTTTCCCCTCCCTCCTTACTCCCTCCTTACTGTATTGTATTGTATTGTATTGTACTATATTTTCAGACCAAGACTGACTACTGATAACTGAAAGTGTGAAGAGTAAAATCACAACTGGGAGAGAGAGAAACAATGTACTTAAATACTCATGTAGTAAAAATGTAAGAATCTTGTAAAAGAACAAAATGGTAGAACCCTTCAGAGGTTGTCATTTAGTTAACCTTGAAAATAGCTTGACCTTCAGCTTTTCCAAAATAACTTCTTAGAACTAGAATTATAGCTTAGTAATATTATATATTTGAATTTCTGAGAAAGACAGAGAGGGAAAGGAGAGAGGGGAAAAAGGAGGAATGAGAGAGAGAGAGAGAGAGAGAGAGAGCGAGCATGCACATGCTTACCTCCCCAGGGAATTCTTTCCTGTGACAAAGTGAAAAGCTACTGACTTGCATCAGTTAGAGAAGACTAGGGCAGTTTTGTGAAGGTTTTGTAAAACAGTAAAGTATAGTTTTATTGTGTAAGTAAAAGAGACAAGATTAGGTCAAGAAGTGGAAAGGGGGAGAATGGATTATGTTCAGAGCTGAAACAGAGCAAGAGTAATTTAAAATTGAAAGAAACCCCTGATCCATCCTTTGTCTCCTTTAGACACGTGATAAGCAATAATTAAATTGCATTGTAATTGAAGTGGAACAATCATAGTAAAAAAATGCTAAGTGGCTCAGATTGTTGTACTTATCAGTGTGTCTGTTTAATTAATCCTGCTCTTCTCCCCACACTGAGAAACAGTGAGCTGCAGAAAGCATTCTGTCTACTCTTCCTTTCCCTACAACCATCTTTCCAGGAGCATGAGAGTAGAATTAGCAACATGTGCTTCTTATTCTAAGTAGACAGAACGTTACTCTAACCCCATGCATTAAAAGATAACTTTGAAAGGGCTGGTAAAATGGCTCAGTGGATAAAATTGCCTGCCATTAATCTCGATGACCTGGATTTGATCTCCTGGAACCCCACATGGTAGAAGGAGAGAACTGGCTCCCACAAGTTGTCCTCTGGCCTCCACTCAAGTGCATGCACACCAAACACATAAGTGAAAAATATCATTTAAAAACTAACAGATTTTATAAAGCTACTGTTGTGGATGGGTCTGGTGCTGTTTGCATTTTGATGTTAATCTGCTCTCCTGGGAGGGGTTGTGGACAAGGAGTGAGTACTCAGGTGACTTCTTGTGAATAAAGGAGCCAATCACTGGTCAAGTAGGAGGGACTTCCAGGTTAGATAGGGGAAGAGAGGAAGAGGAAAGAGAGAGGGTCTTTTGGACAGAGAGAGCGGGAGGACAAGATGTAGCTACTAATGTCTCCCAGTGTCAATGGCAGATCCGTAACTAGTAGATTTAGATTTAATAAGGCTTACAAAATTAGCATTATAGTTGTTGCGCCCAGCAATTGACTTACCTTTGTTTCTGAACTACGCTTGTGTTGTGTTTCCCTTCACGTGGTGGCTCCTCTGGGTTCAAGAGAGAAAGGTATAGCAGCAAAGCATGGGTTTGCCTGATGTGCACCACAAAGGCCATGGGGGATTTTGAAGCATGGGGCTGGCATGGTAGAGACCCGCAGTGGGAACTTAGGGAGCTAGGTGGAGAGATTTTGGAGTTCTGAGTCAGAGTCTCCATGAGATAAGAACTGGAGTGGGAACTTGCCGTTCTTTTTTATTATTTTCCACGACAAGTTACCCCAGCATAGAGGTCTCAAGAGTTCCATGAAGGGGCTAGGGAGATAATTAGCTGTAAGAGTAAGAGCACTCAACAAACCTGATGAACTGAGTTTGACTCCTCAGTGTCTACATAAAAACTCAGCCATAGCTGTACATTTCCTTTAACCCTAGCATTGCTGGGTGGAGACAGGCAAATCCTAAGAACTGATTGTACTATATGCAGAAAGTTCAAAAGCAGGCTAAGGATGTGGGAGGTCACAACAAGGTTGTACAGGACCTCTTTTCTATTCAGCCTTATCTTCAGCTTTCAAGTGCCAGAAGATGGGGACCAAGAACACCTTTTCCATAGCTCTTGAGCCTATGCTCCTCAGCCGACTGAGCCCTGCCTTGTATAAAAGACATGTATGTAGGTCTAGGCGAGTGCATTTCTGTGTTTTGAGGGAAGGGAATATCTAGCATAATTTACATCTTTCAATATAGCCTATTACTTTTTCTCCTTCATCTGTGAACTTAATTTTTAAATAAAAGCAATATAGATTATTTTAGAAGATTGTGTCCCAAGAGCCTAAACCTCCCTCCAGTAAGAAATGGTCAAAACTAGCAAACTACAAGAACCCAGACAACAAATTCTTCCTCCACAGGAATGAAACTGGCTCCTCTTAGTCTTGGACTTCTAGCCTGCATACTGTAAGACAACACATTTCTGTTGTTTTAGCTGCAGTTTGTGCTACTCTGTTATGAGAGCCTAAGCGAACTAACACAAACCCAAACTACTTTCTTTGAGATTTCAGAACAAATGGAAAAGCAGTTTCCTATGCATCAATAATTATTTTAAAATAAAAAGTTACCAGGACTGGAGAGGTGACTCAGTGGTTAAGGGCACTGGCTACTCTTCCAGAGACCTGTATTTCTAAACCACATAGTAGCTAACAACAATCTATAACTCCACTTCCAGGATATTGGAGGCTCTGGTCTGGTCTCCAAGGGAACTGCACACATGGGTGCACAGACATATATGCAGGTAAGACACCCATACATGTAAAATAAAAATAAACTACTTTTAAAAGTTTAGAGTGTAGAGTACCTTCTTATTGCTCCTCAAACCTTTGGCTAATATCAAGTAGGAAAGTGAAGATTTGGAGAGTGCATTGGTAATGTACTTTCCCATCATGCATGAACCTGTGGGTTCACAGAAAGCCAGGCACAGTGGTATATGACTGTCTTCTCAGCACTCAGGATTTGAAGGTTGGAAATTAGCAGTCCTGGTTCATCCTCAGCTACATAACCAGTTTGAGGACAGCGTGGAATATAAGAGACTATGACTAAATCAATTAAAGTACTGAATATAATTTGAAAAAACTATACTGAAGTCCATCCTGGAATTTCTGCAGATTTGGTGTTTGTGATATGTGGATATTCCTCTTTCACATATTACAGCTGAGAGTCGCTATTTTAGCTTCACAGATTTATATAGGAGGGGGAAAGATAAGTTTAGGCACACGCCAAACCTATTAGCCCAAGGTGAGAGATCTCCATTCACTAAGCTCTGAGACTGGGTCGAGACATTCAATGACTTCACTGTGGTCTCTATCCAATGAAGCCCACACAATAGAGTAACAATAGTCTGGGCAGTTCTGTTCCCCTAGGCCTAGAGCCCTAGGATACTGTTCAGTTTAGCAGAGAACAAAATCCACAAGAGCTCACCTTCAACCAGTTTGACCTTAGTCCTCGTATGGAATACCATAAGGGGATTTCATCTCTCCTCAGAACAAAGATCAAGAATACACTATTGTTTTTCTAAACACATAGGAAGAATAACAGGAACATAGGTGTCACATCATAATTCTGGAAAGAGTTGCTTCTTCAGGCTGTGAAGGAGAATCTATTCCCTGCTCCTTACCCAGTTGCATAACAGTCAGGAGCATGGCAGCTACCTCTCAGTTCAATCCTACGTCTTCACAGGGCATCTTCCCTACATGACTGACTGTGCCCACATAGTCCTTTATAACGAGAACGTGAGTCATACTGATTCAACGACAACGCTAATGACCTCACTCTAAGTTGGTCATCTATTCCCAGACAAGGCTTCATTCAGATATAGAAGTTAGGGTTTCAACATATTTGGGAAAGTATAGGGATGACTGAGCCCAGAACAGATGCCAACTTTGCCATCCATACTCTGAGAGACTCAGTGGAGCTGGGCCAGAACTTAATCTAGCAGGCACAATATGCATCTACTCTAAAAACTACCAGGCAGATATTCTCCTGTGTGCTCTCTGCTAAAAATGTTATGTCTAAATCGTATCTCCAATTGCACTTGTGCCTATCTCCCCAGGTGAAATTACCCACTAATTTTCTGGTTTTGGTCACTGCTTAGAACCAAAATTCCAAAGTTCTCATACCATGAATGGGTAGACTCTTCCTTTTAATGTTCTAGGTATTCTATTTCTTTTTAAAACTACTTTTGGTACATTATGTTTCTTTTCCAGAAAATTGACATTTAATCTGTTTTCATAATTACAGCATATTCTTCCTCTCATGGTGTTCTGTTAGGAATTTTTAAATTTCTAACATATGTGGGTTATGCTAGTTTTATTTAATTTGGGGAATGTCAGTCCTCCTCACCAACAGTTCATTTTGTTAACTGTTTTAAATAACTAGGTTATAATCTGTTTTTTCTCTCTGCTACATAGTTTTTACTTTTACTTTTCATATTCTGTTGTAGTGTATATTATTAGCTTCTTTCTAGTTTGTTTGGTTTGCTATGTTGTTCCTAACTTTTGGAGATTAATACTTCAAACATTTTAAAATTTTTGTCTTTTAAAAATGTGTTTGAAAATATTTTATTTCCTAGTAATGAACACACTCCAGTTTAAGAAGTAATATTTTACTTTACAAATGGAAATATATTCTAGCCTGTATTTCAAGCACTTGGGAGACTGAGATAGGAGGATTATGAGTTTGAGGCCAGACTAAGTTATACATCAAGATGCTATTTTAATGTGGTCTTTTATACACTCCCAACTAAACATCACAGGTATTGCCAAGGTCACCTTAACCTGATGATAAGACCCTCTCAGGAAGACAGAAGTTCTTTAAGTGTGCAATAAAAAGCTTTACACCTACTGTCTAGCATTCTTAGTGCTGTAAGGTACTTTGCATGCTACCAGAGAAGAAAACTAATTTCACTCAGCTACAAATCCTGAGACCTGCAACAGATATAAGACATACTACAATAACGGTACACATATATTTGTTTTTTTGAGAGTAACCAAACATTTTTAATGGGATTTCAAGCTCACTCTATGATATGAAACCCATACCTGACACTGCTGAGGAGGCCAAGAGCACTACAGAGGGGAAAGTCTCCAAATATTCTGCTAAAGGGACATAAGCAACAAAATGATTCCTAATGATATCCATCTATCAGAGCATTGGTCAACCCTCCTCAGAGAAGCTCCTTCTTGAAGTAGACAGTAATTAAGAAAAAGATCTACAACTGAACAATGATCAGAGAGTGAAAGACTTTGGAGTGCTCAGTCCTAAATGAGGTACTTTATCAAACCCCTCCCCTCAAGGTTCAGAGATCTGTGTAGAAGAGGCTGAAAAATTGTAAGAGCCAGAGTTGGTACATGATTCCAAGGAAGCAATGTCTTCCAGATTCAACAGGAGCTTACAGAGTCCATGGTAACATATACAAGATTTATAGAAGTGGGAATCAGATGAAACCTCAGCATTGAGAAGGGGGAGTGAACACAGATTCCCACCCCTAAGCAAGAAGCTATTTGCAGAAATACCTGCTGAGGAGAGAAATTCAGGTGTTTTACAATGGAGTGTCATTAAATGTAACAACCACACTTCAGGATCGGCCCCATGCCCGAGAATAGTTGGCCAACACAAAATGTACTTCATGCTTTCTCAAGTACTTTTTGGTTTGGGTACTTGTTTTCATTTTAGTTTGTTTTGATTTTTTTATTTTGTTTTATTATTTTAAGAAAGAGAAAATGAATGCATGATGAATGCATAGGTATGAAGCTTGAAGGATCTGGGAAGAGTTGGGGGAGGGAAAATAATATAATCAAAATATATTAAGATAAAATTAAATAAAATTTAAATTCAGTAAACAAAGAAATGAATAAAGTAATGTTTAAAGATTTTGTTTCAGAAAGAAAGAAAAAGGACATTTTTAATTGTATCATACAGATTTTAACAATCAGGAAGAAAGAAAGAAAGAGAGAGAGAGAGAAAGAAAGAAAGAAAGAAAGAAAGAAAGAAAGAAAGAAAGAAAGAAAGAAAGAAAGAAAGAAAGAAAGAGGGAAGGAAGGAAGGAAGGATCTTATTATTCATCTGCATAGAACACAGCTGCTGATACCTTCGGGCTCTGCCTCATCTGTTGATCAGAGCCCTTGCCAAGGACTAAGTACACCACAGGCTGTTCATTTCTGCCCAACATGAGACTTCTCTAACAGGCAACTTGTTTCAGGGCACTCTATTAGGTTGGACAAGACAACACAATATGGAGCACCCCCCATCTAATTTGTTTCCTTTCTCTGCAGTTTTATGAGCATCAGATCTGCCTCGTCATCTGAATGCTTTGCCTTACCAATTCGTTTACTGCTCATTTTATTTTTCCCAAGCATTACCCTCACATAAATCTTTTATGCCCATATTAATTGATTTGGTATCATTATAACAAAATACCTAAGATAGCAAATTTATAGAGAAGTTTTATTTTGGCTCACAGTGTGTAGAATGTCCTCCAGTCCATGGACAGCCTTGTTGGTTGGGGGCTGTAGTGAGGTAGTACAACATGAAGGAGCACAAAGAGTAAACCTGCTTATATGAAAAGCCAGTACCACAATCTGTTGCATGTAGTCTTAAGCTCTTCCTGCCTTTACTCCAGGAGGTGACTGCACTATTAGCCCCCACCTGGCTTCCCTTGAGTCCTTGGACAAAAGACATAGACACATAGTTGCTCAATTACAACTTGCTGCTGGCACAATTGTTGGGTACTACTATCTCCCACCTGGAAAAGCATGCCCTTATCAATATCTAATCGCCATCTCTCCCACCTGCCCTAAACTTCAGTTGCTAAACTCCCTTGACCACCCGCCTGTAGGAGCAGCCTGTGCGGCCACTCTGTTTTTCAATATCACATGGTTGCCACATTTGCCTCTCTCCAAAGCATGGCTAATTCCATTCTCCTTCCTTGTGTTCCCCCTCCTTCTCCAGGGACCCAGGAGTCACACTTGTACCTTTCCCCAGCAATTGGTCCATGGCTTTCTTTATTGACAGATCAAGAACCAATTGGGGAACAGGACCTCAGTAGCAGAACCATCCCCTTGTAGGCATGCTCCCAAGGACATAAGAGCTTCCTAGAAGGGTTCCCTGTCGAATGTCCTATCACTCACAATAGCACTACTCTGGGGCCCAAGCTTTAAACACATGGACTTTGTTGGACATTCAAGATACAAACAAAGTGAAGCAATATTCAAAATACCTTTTTAATTTTAGCTTCCCAGGGTACACCCCTGGCACACCTGTACATGTGAGCATGAAATTTGTGACCTCAAGTTAGTATGTTAACATTTTAAACAGATTTAAAAACAGGAGAATGAAAATCATATTGGCATCAGGATTTTTTTTAAGTATTATAGTTCTGCCTTTATATGAACCAAAGGAGGAAAATCATTATACATAAAATAAAAAACTTAGTAGACAAAAATTTTAGAAAAATCTTTATAAATTTTATTTTATATTTCAATATGTATATGTATGTGCATCTGTGTATGGGTATCTACCTGCAGAGGCCAGAAGAGAGCATTGGATTCCCTGGAATTGAAGTTATAGGCAGTTGTTAGCCACCAACATAGGTGCTGGGAACTGAACTCAGGTCCTTGGAAAAAATAGTGTGTGCTCTTAACCACTGAGCCATCTTTCTAATTCCAGAAAGAAAGTAAAAAAACAGAAACAATCAGAAAATGAAAATATAAAATAGAGAAGGGGCCCAACTATTACAAAGATGGCAATATTTGATATTAACTTAATAGATTTGTTATAATCCTCATCACCACTGTAAAGTTGATGAAAGATCTTCAAATGATTCCAAATTTTAGCTGAAGAAAGAAATGAGTGAGAATAAGGCTTTTAAAAATGAAAATAAAGTCATATGAAGAAACTAGACTTGTCAACTCTTGAAAATATATTCACTTATATTTACGTTTGCATGTACACACACACAAAACCACATCATGAAAAAACATCAATATACAAAACAGCCAAGAATAATGAAAATAATTTCCTTTGGTCTTTTTAAAGAATGTCTTTGGTCTTTATAAAATTAAAATCAAGCTTGTTCCTCCTGAGGGCTATGAAGGGAAGAGCTATTCTAGACCCTTCTCTCTGATTTATAGATGGCCATTTTTATGTTTACTTGGCATTTTCTGTGGGTGGCAGTTGTGCCCAAATTGTACCCTAAAAATATTTACGTGAGGGGAGGAGGGATTGAATCCCTCTGTGCCATGGTCACAGGAGTTTTCAGGGCACTTACCCAGCTTGTCACATGGATTTGTGGAACCAAACTTTATTACTCTATTGCCCCCAAATTTCACCTTTGAATAAAGTTATCAGTCAAGTTGGACTATGGCCCAATCCAATGATTTTATGTTAACCCCATAATCTCTGTAAAAAAAAAAAAAAAAAAAAACCTCATTCTCCAAATGTGATCACGGTCTAGGAGTGCATAGGGAGGGAATTTAAGAGATGTGGATGCTGGTCTGCCTATACTAGACAGATTTACTGGTTTTGCCTTGTCAGCCTCAGTGCACTTTTTTCTTCAACCAAAACCCTCTTTTGCACAGTATTTCCCAGAAGTCACCACTACATCCACAACTTCTTCTACTGGTTTTGGAGTTTCATTCTTATGGAGTTTTAGAAAATGTAAAGTTCTTTATTAAAAACAAAACCGAACCATGTGTATTGCAGGCACTATAGGATTAGCATTTATTCCATGTAAAATATTTATTAGTATTCTGTATGTATTAATGCTGAAAATTAATACAGTGGTAGTTATTCCTTAACCAGCTAGTTCCCCCAAATAACCACACAGAAACCTTTTAATATTTCAGAGCTTAGGCCTTAGCTGGGCAGACTCTGAACTAGCTCATCTAAGATAACCTGACCACATAGCCCCATCCAGCCATGTGGCTAGTTATGCTTTCCAGGCCCATAGTCACAACCATTTTCTCTCATGTCTCCTGGCCAGAAAAAAAAAAAAAAAAAAAAAAAAAAACAAAAAAAAAAAACAAAAAACAAAAAACAAAAACAAAAATAAAACAAAACAAAAACACACACACACAAAAACTTTTCTCTTCTTCCCAGAGTTCCTTTCTCCCTGCCAGGAAGTCCTGCCTTCCACTTGCTGCCCAGATAATTGTCCATCAGATTTTTATTAAAGTCAATCAGAGAATGCCTTATGTAAGTGAAAAAGGACAGAGACACAATACCTTCACACAGTGTACTCCAACAACTCTAAATATTCTCAAACAAATAAGTGAATTTACCCTAAGAAAAACCTTTTCCATCATCCATGTAAGTTTTTGTAAGGATGATCAAGTCCCTTGGGAGTGGGTATTTCCCTCTCTGTAGTTGCTCCCTTGGTCCTCTTTGAAAAGGTCTCCTTTGCTTTTTTTTTGCTTCATGAAACGTAACAAAAAGATCTGTATAGGCTTCTAACTACTTTTCCGGAAAGGGGGGGGGGGAACTTTCCATTCCTAAAACCCTTTTATTTTGTCATGTTTTGTCCCCTTGCATGTAGGCTGGGCATTTTTATCCCCATAGTGTCATCGACTATTCCATATAAACTTTAATAAATTTAATGCATTTACAGTGTACCAAAAGAGCTCCTTCTGCCCTTTAAGCATCTAAGCTAAATTATAAAATGTAGACTTGAACTTTGTGGCTAATAGTAAACACTATTTCCCCATTATTTCATCATGAGATATTTATAAGTGATCTGATAATAATATACTGGCATGTGCCTATGGAAATGTCCCTTTTTCCCCAAAATAAACTCTTTAAAAATTTAAACACAAGTTGGGTTCATTAAAATTGCATGATGTGGCCAAGAATAAAAGGAATTTAATGAACAGTTGCTATGTGCCATGATCTATGGTAAGCACTTTGAGGACATTATCTCACATAATCCCTTAATGACCTAAGAGGCTAATATATAATGGTAATTGCCGATGAGCTAGCTGAAGTTCAGGGAAGCCAAATAATTTTAGACAGCCACAGCTATGTCACTGTGGTGTTTGGTTCAAACTCCAAACACAAGCCATGAAGTCATATTGCCTCTCAAAACTAAAAAAGGATTAAAACATGTGTATATGTGTGCAGGGTGGTGGGTAAGTCAGACACTCATAACAAGCTGCAAATTTTCACCAGAGTAGTTTGTAGGGAAGAAACACTCATTCTAAGTTCAAAACACATATAGTAATCTTGAAAATATGCTGGTGCTTTTGTTATGCATAACCTATCATTTATATAGTTTCACATGATTACTAGAAAAGTTCTCGAGACATAGCACCAACCATCAACTAGGTTTTAGCTATATAAATGTTTGCCCATGAAAAGCCAAGAACAAATGATACTTAAGACTAAATGTGTGTTAACAGTGAAGTATCCAGGAAGTCAAATTAAGGTTTCCCATCTTTCAAAGTTGCCCTTTAGTGTATTGCAACTTTAGAGTAACACATAGGCACTACTGTTGCATGGATCTCATTTTTAAAGTGGAGTAGGATGTTAGTGGCAGCCTCAGTAGTGAGTCATTCCTGCAGAAGCAGCAATGATGACAACGATGGTTAGGATATAGAGAGAACATTAGGGGGACAAAGCTAGATCACAACATACTCATCTCATAGTCTATGGCTTGTTTGAAATGAGGCAAACAACTGCTGCTCAGACTGAGTAGGGAGATTCAAGAAGCCTTCATTTTCCTTCAATCTGATGGTAAGGATAGAGTTTCATTAATCCCCTTCACATTTGTGACTTTGGTCCATACTGGCCCTTTAGGATTGTACCCACCACCTTGCTGAAGGTTTTAAAGAAATCTACTGCTATAAACTGACAATTCACAAAAGTTCCCTTTGAGAATGCAAAGGGGATCTGGCTTGCTCTCTCTCTCTCTCTCTCTCTCTCTCTCTCACACACACACACACACACACACACACACTCATTGCTATGTAAGACTTACATAGCACATCAAGATCTGCTAAACCAGTATTACTAGAATAGCAAAATTTTCTTTTTGTGGTGTGTGTGTGCATGTGTGCTAATATTTGTATGCATGCAAGTGTGTGTGGTGCATGAATGTGGGTATCACAAGACAACCTTATGTCATTCCTCATGAGACAGCCACCTTGCATTTTGTTTTGTTTTGTTTTGTTTTGTTTTGTTTTGTTTTGTTTTGTTTTGACAGTGCTGGGAATTGAACCTAGAGTCATGTAGGCAAACAAGAACTCTACTATAGCAAGAGTCTTAGCCCTCACTTTGTTTTTTAAAATGCAGTCTCTCTTCAGCCTGGAGCTTTCCAAATAGACTAGCCTGGTCAGTCAACAAGCCCCAGGGATCTGCCTGTCTCTGTCTGCTTAGTGCTGAGATTACAAAAACCATCACATCCAGTTGTTTGGTTTTGTTCTTATATGGGTTCTGAGGAATGAACTCAAGTCCTCATGCTTGTGATACAAAGGTGTTATAGAGTCATTCCCCAGTGTTAACATGGTTCGATTTTGCTGTTTATTGTAGTGCTAAGTGTGGAGCCCCAAGACTTAGAGTATGACTGTAGACATGTAACCCCATCCCCAAGTTATTTCTGATGGGTAAAGATGCTAACAGCCAATAGCTGGACAGAAGAGACATGGGTGAGGTTTAGGTTTCCTTGGGCTTGGGGTTTAAAGAGAACCACAAAGGGAAAAGAAGGTGGAGGAGGAAAGCAAACTGCCATGGAATCGGTGAGCCATAAAAAATCATGGCCCTGAGGGCTGGTGTGATGGTTTGTAAATGTTTGGCCCAGGGAATGGCATGATTAGGTGTGGCCCTGTTGGAGTAGGTGTGACACTGTGAGTGTGGGTTATAAAACCTTCATCCTCGCTACCTGGAAGCCAGTATTCTGTTTGTAGCCTTCAGATGAAGATGTAGAACTCTCAGCTCCTCCTGTACCATGCATGCTTAGATGCTGCCCTGCTCCCACCTTGATGATGACAGAGTGAACCTTGGAACCTTTAAGCCAGCCCAATTAAATATTGTCCTTTATAAGACTTGCCTTGGTCATGGTGTCTGTTTAAAGCAGTAAAACCCTAACTAAGACAGCTGGCCAATTGGAATTAAGAGCAGTCCAGATGAAACATAGTAAGTACTAAGTAATAATTGGGGGTTATCTATAGGGAAGGAGATCATAATATAGACAAAAGGTATCTGCCCAGCTCTAGTGCTGTTTAAGGCCTACTGTAAATATAAAAGTTATGTGTGTCTTTTGTCCAGGAACTAAATGGTCAAAAGCTGGGTAGAAATCCCAGGTTGGGATTAAAATTTTTTTACAACACCCCAGCACTCAAGAAAGTGAACTTTATAATCTAAGTGATGTACTCTGCTATACACCCTATGATGAATATTCTGGGCTGGCAGACTCAACACACAACCTATCCCCCTTCTGCTTGGAAGGATAGGAATTCTAACAGTGACTTTTCCAAGGCTCCTTTATAGCTAGGATTCTCACTATGGTCTCTTCTGCCATACCTACACAATGTCATGTGAAATAACAAAGAATAAAGAAAGCAGAAATAAGCTACAGGCCATGCTTCTGCCAATATTTTGATGATTTTTTTTCCTGCCACAGTGTCCTAGAGTCTGTTCAGAACTTCCTAGAAGTTGAGGGAAACTGAAAGAACTAAAGTCATGCTTGAGTTCATCCTCCAGATGACTCTAATACGTTTCTAGAAGTAAGCATTTCAGGGAGAGACCTGGTCAGAGTGTGAGACTCATTCTGTTCTTAGACTCCTGAAGGAACTTGGCTTTTCAAACCTGTACCACCACCTTTATAAGATGTCTGCCCCAGGCAGGACGCTGGCCAAAGAGAGGGGCAAACAGCAAGGTTCCTTCCAGAGAGCAGATACGGACCTAACTGTGGACCTAACTGTGGCCTCGGCTTCATCCTCAGAACCTAGAATTTCATTGTTCCTGCCTGGAAGAAATTAATTCACATTAGCTTATGGCTACCACATATTTCAGTCCTCTTAGTAACAAAACAGGGCATTGAGGTGACCCTATTTTTGCTGCAATTATTTTGAGCACGAGATACAGGCCGTAATACTTTTCATTTATGGCCCAGCAATGCAAATGATTCACAGTCCTGCTGGTGAGGAGCACTGCGCATCACACAGAGGTGTTAGACTTTGAAGTGACTATAGTAACAGGTAATGTGATTGAACTGTATCCGTTAGGGAAGAAGTGAATGAGATGGATTTGTAGGAAGAGAGATGTCTATATTCAGAAACCCAGAGAAGAGGATTGTAACAGAGTCTAACTTTAGTCCACTAAAATCCATTATTCTCTTTAATGACAGAATTCGAGCTCCCACGCTATGTGGAGCATATGGCTGCCAAAATATCAGATGTATGTCTTAACACTCTTGTAATTAATGCTACATTACTAGCTTTAGCCCACGGGCTTCATGGGACTGGAAGTGATTCTGTCTTTCCAGAGTGGTAACCTCCACAATGAATGCAAGTCTGCTGTTTCCATTTTTGCAGTGTGTGGGGCAGGAGCTCTGGGAAAGAGATGGCAGTCACTGACAGAGCTTCATCCTGGCTTTGATTGATTCTGGACAGATCTATACTGCTACCTTACTTGAGTTATTGTATACATTGGTAGTTTTGCTACAAAAAGCTTTCTTGGAACTCTAATACTTGTGTTTTGCTAAGATAATATATAAATAAGTTAAAAACTCATGACCAGGGAACTGAAGGCAAAAACTGACTCCAATAAAAGTAGAAACATAATTCCTAGTTGTAACCATTACAATCCCTGGAACCTTGTATTTCTTTTCTATTTTAATGTATATTTTTATGGGATGTGTGTGTGTGCTCCTGCATGTGCACAGAAACCAAACAGTAACCTTAGGTGTCATACACAGGAAAGCCATCCATTCCTTTGAGACAGGATCGCTCATTGACCTGGAGATTAGCAACAAAGCTAGATTGCCTGGCTAATGGACTCCATGCATCTTTGTGTCTCACTACTCTCTAGCATATGCTACCATACATGGTGGAGAGATTTTTGGGGCCACTTCTAGGAATTTGACAAAAATTTGACATTAGGCTGGGACAATGAAGTAGGCCCAAGGTAAATACAGCCAAGGAATGTATTGTATTCCTTGTATCTTGGTCACCCTAATAAACCTCTAGACACAGTTACCACGAGACTTTGTTTATTGCCTTGTTTGATAACCTTGATTATTATCTTGTTTGTTCCTTGACTACTTTGTTTATGCCTTAGGACTGACCATATTCTTTGTATATACCTAGAATGATATAAAAGCAGACTGGAAAAAAATAAACCCACCTTTAGCTTCAGAACAGGATGCGATGATGGTATACTGTTGTCTAATTGTCTTTTTCTTTTCAATTCTTGCTCCCTCCCTGGAGAACCCGTTAACTGACTGAGCTGGCTGGTCACACCTGGCATTTTTACATGGGTTTGAACTCAAGCCCTCACGTTTTTGAGGCAAGAACATTTTGCCAGATATCTTCCCTAGCCTGGACCCTTGCATTGCTGTGGTATTTTTTTTCTTGCATCTGTCTCCTCTCAGTTTGTAGTTATTTGTGATCTTTCTATCGTTCCCTTTTCTGAAGCCTCCCGAATAAATGGAGAATTAACTTGTGTTTAACACTTTCCTCATGCCCAAGATTGTTGTGGGCATTTTATTTGATGTGAGGTATTGTGACTGTTTGTATATACTTGGTCCAGAGAGTGGTACTATTAGGAGGTGTGGCCTTGTTGGAGTAGGGGTGTCACTATGAGTATAGGCTTAACCTTCTCCTAGCTGCCTGGAAGTCAGCCTTCCACTAGCAGCCTTCAGATGAAGGTGCAGAACTCTCAGCTCTGCCTGCAGCATGCCTGCCTGGATGCTGCCATGTTCCTTCTTGGTGATAATGGACTGAACCTCTGAACCTGTAAGCCAGCTCCAATTAAATGTTGTCCTTATAAGAGTTGCCTTGGTCATGGTGTCTGTTTACCGCATAAAAGCCTATCTAAGACAGGTATGCACTAGTATTACTGCTAATGTCCATATGAGAGATGTTCTATCCAGATAGATTTACTAACTTTTGAAAAGCCATCTGTCTGATATCTGACGGGATCTAGCTAACAATCAGTTCCTCTGAGTTCAGTCTTAGAGCTATACAACTATGACAGCCCATTGATCTCCTCTCAGGTGCTCCTTAATTGGATTTTTAAAAAGTGGTTCTCCTGTTTATGTTCTGTGTGGAGCCATATAAATATTCACATACCCCAGGAAGCATATTGACAATTCCACTCCCCTCCTAAGAAAGTGTGGAGCCTGGCACTGACCCCAGCTCTGCATGAGCTGGGCACAGAAACACCATGTGTGTGGACTGTGCCCAACTGACTCTGGGCTTGGTGCCCAGGATGATTGAAAGCGCCAGCTTCCGTGAGTGACAGTGAGATATGGTAGCAATCTTCAAACTACATTCTACTCCACAACTTTATGAGACTTCATAAAACTGTACTTATTGTAAGTTTAAATACTTGTATTGGGCATAAATTTCCCATATGTATTAAATGCTGATCCATCCATTAAGACTTACATTGTTTGTTTGTTTAACTAACTTGTGGTACCCAAATATCTTAGCAGTTTGGTAACTGTACATGATTGTGTTTTAAAGACCTGACCAAAAATTATTTTTGTAAGTCAGAAATTTTACTCTCTCCCTTGTTAATTCAATGTGAATGTCTTGCTGCAAGTATGGTCAAGTTTAACTTTCTATGTTTGAATGGTTATGAAATCTATGTAATATCTGAGCATTCATTTAAATGTGCCATGCATACAATTATGTATTTCTAATGAACTTTTAAATGCCCTAATTGCTAGTGTTTTCTATCATTACAAGTACATTGTTGGTCTAAAAATCAATATTACTAACACTTTTTAAGTTTTTATAATATTATATAGTTTTATATATATATATATATATATATATATATATATATATATATATATATATATATATGGACCATGATATATTCATCCCCCAGTACTCTCTACTATTCTTCTGCAAACGCTTTTGAACATTATTAAATACAAATAAAATTTTCATTGTGGTACAGTTATTAATGAGAGGAATAATAATTCATTCTCCAAATTATTTCAAACAAAACCCATGAATACCACTTATCAGAGAAAAGTTTGACTTAATTTCCCCCTATTTTTAAATTTTAAAATATACAAACTAAGAAATATTTTATGTAATAAGTATAAGGGTATAGAAAAAGTTTTGCTAAAAGAAAGTCACAGAATTCCTTGAGCTCCTTCTAAATTTTGAATCATAAATCACCTAATGGTTTGTCATAACATTATTTTCATATTGTACCAAGTGACAATTTGATTAGGCTTGTTTTCAACTTTGTTGAAAGAAAAGAATTGGCAGCTATCTGACTTACAATCTACCCAGCTTAAAAACTCCTATACAATGACAAAAACCAAATAATAATCTCATTAGATGCCTAAAAAGCTGTTGACAAAACTCAATACCCCTTCCTGATAAAAGTCCTGGAGACACTAAGGATACAAGGGACAATCATCAACATATAAAGGCAATTCAAAGCAAGCCCACAGCCAACATCAAATTAAATGGAAAGAAACTCAAGGCAATTCCACTAAAGTCAGAAACAAGACAAGGTTATCCACCCTTTTCATACCTATTCAATATACTACTTGAAGTCTTAACTAGAGCAGTAAGACAACTGAATTGAGTAGGAAGAAATCAAAGTATCCTTATTTTATGTAATATGATTTTATATGTAAATGTCCCTAAAAACCCTACCAGGAAATTTCTATATCTAATAAATACTTTCAGCAAAGTGGTTGGATACAAAATTAACTCACAAAATTCAGTAGCCTCCTTATATGTGAATAACAGATGGTCCCAGAAAGAAATCAGGGAAACAGTAACTTTCACAATAGCCTCAAAATCAATCAATCAATAGATAAATAAATAAATAAATAAATAAATATCTTTGGGGTAACTCTAACCAAGCAAGTAAAAGACTTGTGTAATAATAAAAACATTAAAACATTAAAGAAAAAAATGAAGCTGAGTGTGGCCTTTAATTCCGTCTTTTGGAAGGCAGAAGCAGCTGGATCTCTGTGAATTCGAGACCAGTTTGGTTCCAGGACAGCCAGTGATACATAGATAAAACCATGTCTTGAAAAACAAAACAACAACAACAACAAAGTTGAAGAAGCAGAAGAAGGAAAGATCCCTCATGCTCATGGATTGGTAGGATTAATAAAGTGAAACTGGCCATCCTACCAAAAGCAATCTACAGATCCAATACAATTCCCATCAAAGTTCCAGCACACTTCTTTACAGGTCTTGAAAGGACAATTTTCTGCTTCATATGGAAACACAACATCCCAGGATGGGTAAAACAATCCTGAATAATAAAAGAACTGCTGGAGCTATCACCATACCTGATCTCGAATTGTCCTAGACAGCTACAGTAACAAAATAGAAACTGTATTGGCACAAAACAGACATGGTTTAGGGAATCAAACATATCAATGGACACATCAGTGAAATCAAATTGAAGGCCAAGACATGAGTTCACACACCACACCTATGGACACTCTTTTCACAAAGAAGTTAAAAATACACAGTGGGAAAAGTACAGCATCTTCAAAAAATGATGCTGATCAAACAGATGGCTGCATGTATATGCATCCGAATATACTCATACATATCACCCTGCGCAAACCCAGCTCCAAATGGATTGAGTGAATCAACACAAAACCAGACATACTAAGCCTGATAGGAGAGAAAGTAAGAAATAACCTTGAATTCCTTGGAACAGGAAAAGACTTACTAAAGAGAACAGTAATTGCACAGGCACTAACATCAATATGAAATGAATGGAACCTCATAAAACTGAAAAGCTTTATATGACAAGGGATTTCTTCATTTGGATAAAGTGGCAGACTACAGAAAGGGAACCAACTCCACATCTGGCTTGCTTGCTTTTGTTTTATCTTAATTTATTTTACTGTTCCTCAGATGCCTGCTTGTTTTTTTAAATGAGAAACAAAAAGGTGTAGAGTCAGAATCTATTTTATGAAAAAATAAACCTCTGTCCCCAATTGAAAAAAATAAAAGAGTTCTCAAAAAGATAAAACACAGATGGCTGAGAAACTCTTAAAGAAATGTTCAACAACTTTAGTCATCAGGGAAATGCAAATCAAAACTACTTGGAGATTTCATCTCACACCAGTCAGAATGGACAAGATCAATAAAACAGAATGACAGCTCATGCCAGCAAATATGTGGAGTGCTGATGGGAGTGCAAACTTGTCCAGCCATTATGAAAATCCGTGTGACAGTTCCTCAGGATTCTGAGACGAGACTTACCTGAAGATCCAGCTATACTAAGGCTTAGGCATACACCCAAAGGGCTCTCCATCCTACTGCCGAGATGCTTGCTGACTCATGTTAGTGCTGCTCTGTTCATAATAGTCAGAAATTCAAAGCAGCCTAGATCCTCATCAGGGGATGAATAGACATGCCACATTTACACGATGGAATATTGCTCACGGTTAATAAAACGTAGACATAGATTTACATGTCAATAGAAGTAGAAAGAAAATCACCCCAAGAGAGGTAACCTAGACCCAAAAAAGATGAGTATGGTATATATTAGCTTATATATGGAAGTTAGCAGTTAAGTATTCGATAAGCAGGCTGCAATCCATATAACCATAGAGGTTAGGTATACAATAAGGGATTGGGGAGGGATCTCCTGAGGAAGGGGAAATATAATATATAGTTGTGGGTGAATGAGGTGCAGAGTACTGTTACAGGAGGATTAAACCAGAGAAGGAGGGAAGGGGTTAAAGGAGGGGGTACAGGAAAGGACAGCTAACACTAAGAGCCACTTGAGGGGTCACATGTAAACCTACTACAGTAGAAGCTGAAAATATACACATATATTTAAGAAGTCTGAATAAAATCACCGAATAATTTATGTACTCTGGGTTTGTTGTTGTTGTTGTTGTTGGGGTTTTTTTTGTTGTTGTTTGTTTTTTTTCAAGACAGGGTTTCTCTGTAGTCTTGGTTGTCCTGGAACTCACTCTGTAGAGTTCTGGGATTAAAGTGCTGGGATTAAAGGCATGAGCCACCATGCCAGGCAAGATTTATTTATTTATTTATTTATTTATTTATTTATTTATTTATTTATTATATGTAAGTATACTGTAGCTGTCCTCAGATACTCCAGAAGAGGGCATCAGATTTCGTTACAGATGGTTTGTGAGCCAACATGGTTGCTGGGATTTGAACTCGGGACCTTCGGGAGAGCAGTCGGCGCTCTTAACCACTGAGCCATCTCTAGTCTCTCAGTTCCCAAATCCCATACACACTGGTAGCCAGCATCTTTACAGAATATCCACATCTGACATCCACTTTCACCTTATAGTAAAAGGCAAACCTTTACCTACCCGAATTTCACATTACATTTTATTCTTGATATAAATCATGTAACACATGAACTTTGTGAGTGAATTAATTAACTTTATCAGTTTATATCACACCATGTATATTAATTATAACCCAAACTGTAATTTCATAGCTGGTATAATTATGAGTGGATCCTGTAGCTTTGTTGATCCCAAAATAAAACTGCATCACAATTTAAAATCGTACAAATTTAATCTTCACACAAACACACACACATGCAAATTAGTCTGCAAAATAGGAGAGCACAAACCAAAATGTTAGGAACCTGGTTCACAACGTTACCACACTGTTTATAAACCAAGGAAATGGTTTGACCTTTTTCATGATTGGTTCTCGCACATTAGAACTCTTTGAGACCAACTGACTTGTTAAAGCTGATTTGTCTTCGACCCTTTTGGTTTAATCTCATAAAATCGCTCTGACAAGGACACAGAATGTCTGCTTTGTGTTTTGCTCATGGGTAGAGATTATATTGGGGGGAAAGCAGGATGACTTGAGTTTTGGGGTATGTGGCTATGGGCTGTATAAGTGAACAGCCTTGGGATATATCACAGATGTGGCTTCCTCTGTATTTAGCTCCTCCCTCGCCTCAGTGCTAGAGAGACCCAGTGTTTTGGGTGTGTTACATAAGTGTTCTACCACAGAACTGTGTCCTCTCACAATTTTTGCTTTTTACATTCATGTGTGCATATATGTGCACATCCTGCAGCTCGCACATGAAGGTCAGATGACAACCTTCAGGAGTCAGTTCTCTCCATCCACCCTGTGGGTCCCGGGATCGAACTCTGGTTGCCCTTCCTCTGGGCAAGCACCTTTGCCTGCTGAGCTATTTTGCCAGCCTTAGTGTGGTATGCATGTTGGGGTCCAGCTGTGGTTCCTCCATTTCCTCGCTCTCAGCGTGTCCAGACACGGCTTCACACCAGGCTGGAAGGATTAAATGGAGTTCAGAATGGGCTCTGCAGGTCCACTGAGAGTGAGTACAGGGAGCTGGGCTTCTCCAAGGATCTCAGTGTTACAGCTAGCTCGTTTAGACAAAGGCCTTCTCCACCCATCTAAGAAGAAACAGCTAAGATGATCTCAGCTCATGCATATACCTTTATTCAAGGTGAGCTTGTACACGTACAGTTATTTGGGGTAAGCCAGGGCTATATTTATGAACCTCAGAGAGTGAGAAAGGTTCTTCTTAGGGTGAAGTTTCATCGGCTGAGGCTGGGGAATACCTTTACATGGAGAGGCATTCCAAGAAGTTGAACCTGTAATTTCACCAAGGATGATGTGACATTCCTCAGGTTAAGTGTGGGTTGGGCTCCCCAGATCAGATGGAGAAGAAGAAGTCCCACTAAGAAAAGGGAGTGTTCTGTCTTGCATTGACTCAGGAAACCTGTCTGGACATGGTAGGACACAACCTTATTAGCAAGGTGCAACAACCTAGTATCTATTTTAAGATTCTTTCTTTAATTTCTAAAAACCCTGGCATGTATACTAATTTAAAGAAGACTAATCTTGAGAACTCCCTTCCTTAACTTGGTTGGGCACTTCCTTTTAACTAGCATATAAGTTACTCAATTAAGATGTACCCGCAAAAACGTACACTGTGCCAAGAAAGGGGCAGAAAATACATAAAGAAACTGAAAGCATTTGCCTTGACACAAATAACACGAACCTGCCACTGGTCAGGTTGGGTCAGAAAGGACTTCCCCTTCAGTGCCTGGTGGGACTTGGTTACCCTCCTGCCTTCCAGAGCCATCAACAGCACACCCTCCCCGCTAGCACAGTCCCTGAGGTCAGTCCCTGCATGGTCCTCTCTGGGAACAAGAACCTCGGAAGATTACGGGAAATACATGCAAACAGTGAGAGGAAGAAGTTCAGTGAAGTGCTCAGAAAGCTGAAAGGAGCAAGAAGGAGAAAGGAGAGAATTAACCTCATGCCAAATATTCCTCCCAATTTACCTTCTTTGTGAAGAGAAGAGATCGGCAAGGGGGGGGGGGGGTTAGAAAAGGAGGGGGAGTGGCTCCCCCCCCCTGCCTCCCATGCCCTCTTCCAGCCAGCACCTCACTGGCCCTGCCCAGCTTCTCAGCCTAGGAGTAGGGAGGCTGAGAAGACCTGCTCTCTCTGTCTTGCTGGTGACACAGTCCTGAAGCCAGGATGACAGGAAGACGGGGTAAATGGAGAAAATGAGAAAGAGAGAGAGGAGAGAGGGGCGGGGGCAGGACGAGGTAAGGCAAGGAATAGGAAGGGAAAGCAAAGGAAAAGAAGGAAGAAGGAAATGAAAGGTGGAAACAGGAGAAAGGAAGGAAGGAAGGAAGGAAGGAAGGAAGGAAGGAAGGAAGGAAGGAAGGAAGGAAGGAAGGAAGGAGTAGCAAACTGGTAGCGAAGAGAGGGAAATATGACTGCGAATCGCTGGGAAATGGCACCTTTCTCCTCCAAACCCTGTGGAAACCACTAGGTAACTCCACTCACGTACCTGGCAGCCTGCATCATCCTGGCTATGAGGATGACAGAAAGAAAGCCCTTAAGGCCCAAGCGGCAGACACTGGGTCATAGCCCTGGCCAGATGACAGTTACGAGCTATGTCAGAATATACAATTAGCTCAGAGGACAGTGCTCATGGCATAGAAGGGAAGCCACCAGAGGTGTGGCTCCTGTGAATTGGGAAACAATACCAAAACTACCATTACTTTCCTCCTGTCGGGGGTTTGTCCTGAATAACCCTGCCCCAACACTACCAGATCTCTGGTCAGTTTTTATTTTAAGAAAATCGAGACATCTTTTGTTTGTTTGGTTGGCTGGCTGGCTGGTTGGTTGGTTTTTGGTTTTCAAGACGGGGTTTCTCTCAGCCCTGGCTGTCCTAGAACGTGCTCCGCAGATCAGGCGGGCCCCAAATTTCCAGAGATCCACCTGCCTCTGCCTCTGCCTCCCTAGTGCTGGGACTAAAGGTAATCATCACCACTGTCTACCCAGAAATCTTTTTTTTTTAAGTATTGCAACTTCGATTTCTATTTTCGTTTTAAGAAGTAAACCAAGAATTCGAATTGCTTCAGACAAAATGAAGTGCACACAGAGGAAGCATGTGAAGTCGTGAGAGGTGCAGCAGAGGTCCTAGAACTCTGGCAGATTGTGCAAGCATAGACTCTGATGATGCAAAGGGGACCCTGTGGATTGGGTCTTGCCTGCCACTCTGAGGCTGCAAGGGGACAAAAATGAAAAAAGAACTCAGACTTTTACTGAGGAAGTGACAAGCAATTTGGGTGTCTTTAAATACAGGTGTTAGAGGGACTCTTTCAGGGGACCTTTCTTCCCACAGCAAGGTGAAGGCTGGCAGGTTGGGGCCCACGAAGGGAGAAAGGGATGCCAGTAGTAATAGATGAAGCCAAGATATCATTGAACATGGCTATGGCCTTATTCTGAACAGAGGACAATGGGCAAGAACTCAAGGTGTGGACATACGACACAAACCTGGACTGGGGAAACAGTAATGGAGCCCAAGGAAGGTACTGGGGTAGAACTCCAGGTCAGGCAACTCTGAAGAGGGAGCAAAACTGGGGGCAGATTGAGCATGATAAAAGACAAAGACAGAAAGTCAGAGAGAGTCCTGTCCAGGGACACCCACAATACACAAAGGAGTAACATACTCCTGTATTTTGTAGGAAATATATCAACATTAACACTGTTTTTAAACACTGTTTTAAAATATTGTAGTTTAAACATAGATCAAAATTAAATAATTCAGTAAGTCAGATGTAATCCAAGGGTCCATTGTCCAGTTAATTTTTTTTATCCATTGTTGCTTAACTGTAACAAAAAAAGACTCGCTCACTCAGATCTAGTATTCGGGGAGATGTAGAAAAGTAGGAGAGGCAATCAAGAGGTTATTTATGAAACCATCTAATGAAATGGTTAAACATGGTACAAATGGTTAAATCGTTAAGAGGTACAAACACAGATAATATCGACGAGGGTTTCCGGATACCCACCATTTACGACATTATTTGGAGAAACACATCACAAACTTCAATAACAGCAAAATTTGTATCCTTACTGATTGAAGCAAACCACCTCATCTGGTATTTTCATAAGAGAGATTTTTCTTGCCGGTGTGATTTAATGAGATTTTGGAGCTTATCGAGCTGACTGTCCTGATACAACATAGATATCTAATCTCCTTTTATAACTAAGAATCTTCAGCCAAGATTAGTAGCACTGTCTGTGCCCCATGTGACACTAAGTCCCAAGATCATACATCACTTGAAACAGAAATAAAAACACCTTTCAAAGATTAATGGGCTCTCAGTGAATATGTAATCAGGGCCCTTTTAGCCAAGCATAAATCTAGCTTTAAATGGATATGATGTCTAATTTATGCATCAACTTGATTATGCTATAGGATAAACATTAGTTTAGAGGCAGCTATGAAGGTGTTTTGGTGTGACTAACACTCATTCAGCTTTAAATAAAGAAAATTACCTTTCATAATGTGTGTGGGTCTCATTCAATCACTGCAGGTCTTAAGATCAGTGGGAAAGACCCTTGCTTTACAAGCATGCAGGCTTGAATTCAAATTCTGTGTGCATTTATAGTCTTGGTACCATGGACAGGTGTAGACAGAAGATTGCTGGGGCTTGCTGGCCACCAGCCTATCCAGGTTCAGTAAGAGACTGTCTCAAGGGAAACAAGAGAGAGAATGACAAAGCAGGATATCAATGCCCTCTGGGCTTGTGTACACTGCACACATTTGTGCAAACCACATACTCATGAAACACAATCATAAGCAGGGTAGATACAAGTCTGGAAAGCACCCTTCTTCCAGTCAGCAGTCACTCCCACCTACTCGTCAGTTCTGCTCTGAAGCATTGTGTCTGGACTGTAAGGCTCTTCTGTGATAAAATGCGAACACGATGGGGCCAAGACTCCACAAAGTAACTAAATTTCATATTGCAACTTCTAAATCTGCCATGGATTGTATCTCAGAGAAATAGGATGCATTGGAATAAGTGTATGGGGAAGATACAAAGGAATCTGTGATGTAAAGTTCCACTTTTAGAAATTTTAAGAGGAGGCAAAACTAAAATGTAGGTGATAGGTATCAGCATGGTGGTGACTTAGAGGGGTGACATTCACATGTAAGGGCTGTGAGAAAACATTCTGCAGCCAGAGAAAAGAAAATTCTCCAGATGAGGTATTGCAATGTTGCCCAGGCTGTCCTCAGACTCCTGGCTCCACCTCCTGAGATCTGGAATCACAAGTATGTTCTAGTACACCTGGCTCAGCAAAAACGTTTCATGTCTTGCTATGAAGAGTAGATATATGTGTGTGCATGGCTGTCTGCAAATGTATACTTCCACATACTTACACTGATGGGAGAATCTATGGAATTTGAAACGTACATTCTAGTCAAATCAACATTTAAAATAAATGTATTTCCATGCTCTTAAAGTGAACCTCTCTAGTAAAAATCCTAAATTAAGAGTAAGTCTTACTGGGGCTTGAGGTATACCTCAGACGCAGAACACCTACAAAACATATGTAAGGCTCTAGCTTCAATCCTTAGCATCCTCCAAAAAGTATTGCATTCTAGACTCCATGGATATTGTAATGGCCAGAAAAGTGATAGTTACCTCACAAGAGGTAGAGAACTGTGGTGAGCATAACAAAAAAAAAAAATGCCTTTTAGTCAAGTAAAAATGACTTAGTCCAGAACCCTATTGTACCCAAGGTTGTACCTGATAGCCAGAACCTAGTGATATCACCCACTCAAGATAACCACACATGACTAGAACTCCACAATACCTACTGAACCATATATAATCAGAGACCAAGAGAAATATTGTGCTCTGTACTTCTAGAGAGACAACACCTTGATCTGCCCTGTGACTAGAGTCTCCACAGAGGATCCTGTCCCTTGAACAGGAAACCCGACCTTCAGCTTAGATATTTCACACATGGGAGCAGTCTCAGGGAGATGAGCTTAGAACCATAGTTAGGAACGTAGAGTATGAATTTTGTGTGATTAATCTCAGTATAATAATATATAACTTTTTAAATACCAAATACTTGTATTTACTTTCTTGCTCATGACAAAGACACAACTGTGCTTGAGATGAGGTGAGGGGAAGAGAAGACAGGCCATTCTTTCTCTAGGCATGGCCTAGGGCCAAGGGAAAGCAAAGATAGATTAGTCTATGTGTAGGGATGGTCTGAGGGCCAACCATAATGACATCACTCATAAGTTTATTACACCTACCATGTCTTGCAGCTCACTCCAGAATCTGCATTTTAGCAAGACTCTCAGGTGGTTCCTGAATGGAAACAAAGCTCTGATACAGACAGCAGTTGAGACTGACTGCTTCATATCCACCTGCTTTATCTTCCTAAAGCAGATTGACCCTTCCTGGGATCATGTGGGACAGGAAGAGAGGAGGGAGCTCAGACCCTTCAGGAAAGAACAAGGGAGTCCTGGGAGAACCTGACTGACTCCAGAGGTATCTGCGTGTTACCTGAGGTAAAAGTGTGGCTCACTGGGATTTTCCTCCCAGATTGGCTGTGACCATGCTAGTGAAAGAAGTGTGCCAGGAGCCTTTCACACACTCTCTGGAACAAAGTTGCACCAATGAAAGAAAACAAAATGCAGCGCATATATTTCAGTCTTAAAAATTCTTTAAAGAAATCCTTGTTCTTTTGGTATGTGTGACTCTATAAATAATAGGGAAGAAATATCTCCATTTGTTGTTTTTCTTGACTTCAGAGTTTTAAAAATACAGATGCAATGTAATGTGGGACACTGATCTCTGCTCCAGGGAAGATAAAGCAGGTGTGTATGAAAGTCTGCAATAACAGAGATCAGAATCCTCCTGTCTCAGCTGAAGGTGGAAAAACTACTATGTTCATCCTTTCTAATGAGCTGCATCTCCCCTGGGCACAAACTTGGTAATGTCGTCCACTTTAGGTACAAGGTAGAAATCCATGTGGCCAATGAATGCTTAGATATTTGGTATTTAACTTATAAGAGAGAGAGAGAGAGAGAGAGAGAGAGAGAGAGAGAGAGAGAGAGAGAGAGAGAGAGACCCACTAACAGCTCTTCTCCATCCCTTTCAGAATCTGTCTTATTATACTGGAAATCAACCTAGAGTCTAGCCCAAAATTTACAATTTGAATCATATTGTATTTCAGCCAAACCTAAAAATCCAAGGTAGGAGGTTGTCCAGGTGGGGTGGGGTCTCTTTTTAGTATCTCCTTTACTCCGCCACAAATCTTCATTAAAAACAAAACAAAACAAACAAACAAACAAAAAAAGCACATACAAAGCACCCAGTCACGCTCAAAAATAGCTCCCAGCCTTAGACTGTCATGCCCAGACCACTTGTCTGCCTCTTCTAATAATGTCCCTTTAGATTTGGGATGGGGGAGCCCTAAAGACTTCGAACCCAATGGGGAACAGTCACACCAGGAATAGAGATGATTTGGGGGCTATGTATGCTTTTGCCTCATTCAAGGTCTAGGAATTTGGATTAACATTCCTTCAGTGTCAACCTCTCTGAATTGTATGGATTAAGTCGGCTTGGATTTTCCATCCAGGTAGATACCCTGACAACCTCTGAGAAAACTGGAGTGGCAGAAATGTGTATTTCCCAAGCCACCTCATTGTTTGTGTCCTAGCCCTCTCACACCCCACCCCTGCCACTGCTGCCACCACCATCACCGTCACCACCACCCTGGCTGGGTCTGTCAACAGGTGTATCCAGCTCTTCCCACTTCACAATACCTCTCTCCATTTTGAAGTATTTGATTCTAGAACAGAAGTTAATATTCTTGCCATAACATGACAATTCAAGTAAATGTTGGCTCTCTAGGACATTTTCCCTAATGTTATGAAAATGTAAGAAGTGGTTGCCCTTTGTTTTTAACAAGTTATTGCTAGAATATTATAACTCAAACTTTTTGGATCATTTCCTGTTTAAACATAAAAAATGCCTGCCCTACACACACACACACACACACATACATACATACATACATACCACATACCTAGTATTACCAGATTTTATTTTCCAGTAGAAAAAAGAATTAAGTGATAAACTGTAGTTGGATGGTTGCTTGGCTGGTTAGTAGTTGGTTGGGTTTTTTTGAGACTGTTTTGCCCTGTAGTTTAGGCTGACCTAGAATTTAGTATCTAGCCTAAGCTTACCTAGAACTGGCAATTCTCTTTTTGCAACCTTCAGAGCGCTGTGATTAATAGATGTATACCATTTTGCCTGGCTAAATACTATACATTTTATGCCAGATTCTATAGTGACAGATCGAGTTATAGTAAAAGTTTAATTTTATCAAACTACAGATCATAAATGCCATTGCTGCAAATGTGTACCAGGCTGGCCTCGAACTCAGAAATCCACCTGCCTCTGCCTCCCAAGTGCTGGGATTAAAGGCATGTGCCACCACTGCCTGGCTAAATGTACAATTATTACATAACTAGATTCACAGCAACTGAAATCGTAGACTATTCATAAAGACACTGATTCTGTTGACAGAATTCCTTAAAAATACATGCGGGAATTCAACAATCAGCATGTGCTACATAGCCAGTTCTACAACATACAAACATTACATTTAAGAATCAGTCTCATCAAATCAATCCATTCTTATCTCCTTGTACAAAGCTCAAGTCCAAGTTGATCAAGGACCTCCACATAAAACCAGATACACTGAGACTTATAGAGGAGAAAGTGGGGAAGAGCCTTGAACACATGGGCACAGGGGGAAAATTCCTGAACAGATCACCAATGGCTTGTACCCTAAGATCAAGAATTGACAAATGGGATCTCATAAAATTGCAAGTTTTCTGTAAGGCAAAGGACACTGACAATAGGACAAAACAGCAACCAAGAGATTGGGGAAAGATCTTTACCCAATCTCTTGAATAGAGATTGGATAGAGGGCTAATATCCAATATATACAAAGAACTCAACAAGTTAGACTCCAGAGAATCAAATAAACCTATAAAAATGGGGTACACTCATTTATGACATGGAAACAAAGACTCAGAGCCTTCCTAGGGCTTCCTTCTCCCCAGGCCTTGTGCTTCCCCACTGTGCTCACTCTCTCTGGAATACCACCCTACCTCCAAAGGCTCACCCCTCTCCCATTTCTTGGCTCTCTCTTCCCCTTCTAGTCCCACCATGCAGAATGCTCAGGGTTTCTACTCCAGAGAATGGGGTGACAGCTCCAGTCTGCTATTAAATGGACTTGAATTTTTCAAATACTTTGTTTTCCCTATGTCTCACTCCCCTCTCGTGGCTGGGAGAGGTGGAGGTGTTTTACCTTCAAAAAGCATATCAGGAAAGTGACAATCCACAACCTCTACCCACCAGCCTGCAGCCCTCTGCCTCCACCTTTCTCCCTTCCTATTCTCAGCAGGGCAGCCTTCCTCAAACATCTGCCACCACCATGCCCAGCCCACAACCTGTGACTTCCAATTCCAGGGGCAGCCCCACACCTATCTTTGGTCTCCCTTCCTACTCCAGAGCCCAAGGTTCCATCCCACTTCTGCCAGAAGTCCTAGAGTATAAGGAGGCCCTGAGATACTGTACACTCTTCCCCTCTTTCTATGGATGCTGCATAGATGCCCCTGTTCTATGGACTTCTGCACTCTGAGCTTTAGCTGGAGATGCTCTAGGGCAGGTCTTCTCACATACTTTCTTTACTATGTCATCATCCAGCACTCTCTTCTGGTCTGTCCCCACTTCCTGGTAGAAAACTGATGGAAGGGACACTCCATCTAGTCCTGACAGCCACCTGCATTACTCCACTTGTCCTCTGACTAAGGAAAAGGAGACATTCCATAAACCAATGTTAAGTAGGAAACAACTACATCAAAACAGTTTGGTCTCCATCTGGTATACTTACCACCCTAGCTTAGCAATGCAGCTCACTGCAAGTCCTTAGCACAGTAGTCCACTCTGTATTTCTTGGTTCTTCAGGATGGAGGGTGGGGTTAGAGAAGGGTTTCACTATGTAGCTCTGGCTGTCTCGATCTCTCTGTGTCTATCAGGTTGTCTTTGAACTCACACAGACTCTCCTCTCTCTGCCTCTCAAGTCCAGGGATTAAACAGACAGATCTCTGAATCTGAGGCCAATCTGGTCCACTGAGCCAGTGTCAGAATGGTCAGAACTATACAGAGAAACCCTGTCTCAAAAACAAAAACGGTGGAAAAGGGGGTGTGTATGACACTACACACTGCTTGTAATTCATGATTCATAACATAAAATTCATGGATGTAAAAAAAATGGGGTACAGAGCTAAACAAAGAATTCTCAACTGAGGAATACCGAATGGCTGAAAAGCACCTAAAGAAATGTTCAACATCCTTAGTCATCAGGGAAATGCAAATCAAAAAAACCCTAAGATTCCACCTCACACCAGTCAGAATGGCTAAGATCAGAAACTCAGGTGACAGCAGATGCTGGTGAGGATGTGGAGAAAGAGGAACACTCCTCCATTGTTGGTGGGATTGCAAGCTGGTACAGCCACTCTGGAAATCAGTCTGGCGGTTCCTCAGAAAATTGGACATAGTATTATCTGAGTGCCCAGCTGAACCACTCCTGAGCATATACCCAAAAGATGTTCCAACATATAACAAGGATACATGTTCCACTATGTTCATAGCAGCCTTATTTACAATAGCCAGAAGCTGGAAAGAACCCAGATGTCCCCCAACAGAGGAATGGATATTAAAAAATGTGGTACATTTACACAATGAAGTACACCTCAGCTATTAAAAAAATGACTTCCTGAAATTCTTAGGCAAATTTATGGAAAGAATAGAATAGACTAGACTAGAATAGAATAGATTAAAGTGAGGTAACCCAATCACAAAAGAACACACATGGTATGCACTCACTGATAAGTGGATATTAGCCCAGAAGTTTGGAATACCAGAGATACAAGTCACAAACCAAATGAAGCTCATGAAGAAGGAAGACCAAAGTGTGGATACTTCCGTCCTTCTTAGAAGGGGGAACAAAATACCCTTGGGAGGACATACAGAGACAAAGTGTGGAGCAGAATCTGAAGGAAAGGCCATCCAGAGACTTCCCCACCTGGGGATCCATCTCATATACAGTCACTAAACCCGGACACTATTGAGGATGCCAAAAAGTGCTAGCTGACAGGAGTCTGACAAATACAGAGGTGGATGCTCACAGCCAACCATTGGTCTGAGCACAGGGTTCCCAATGGAGGAGTTAGAGAAAGGACTGAAGAAGCTGAAGGGGTCTGTAGCCCCATAGGAGGAACAACAATATGAACTAACCAGGCCCGCCCCCCCCCCCAGAGCTCCTAGGTACTAAACCACCAACCAAAGAGTACACATGGAGCTACCGATGGTTCTAGCCATATATGTAGCAGAGGATGACCTTGTGGGACATCAATGTGAAGGCTTGATGCCTCAGTGTAGGGGAATGCTAGGACAGGGTAGTGGGAGTGGGTGGGTGGGTGGGTGGAGAGAACACACTCATAGAAGCAGGGGGAGAGGGATAGGATAGGGAGTTTTCAGTGGGGAAACCAGAAAAGGGGATAACATTTGAAATGTAAATAAAGAAAATATCTAATAAAAATTTCAAAAAAAGAATCAACCTCGCTTGTCAGATGAACTAAGCTTTTCATCAACTGTAATTGTTGAATTTAATTTATAAGTTAATTGGCAACATTCAGTTTTCTGAGTAGGTCACTAGTAAAGCACCTCTTAGCCCTGTGTAAATGGAAATCATTAAGAAATATCTGACTTGTTTGAGTAAGAGTGTTTGCAGTGCAGGGGTGAAGAATTGTATTCAAGTATCTAGCACCAAAAGTTTGGGGGCAGAGACAGGTGGATCTCTGAGAATTGCTGGCTGCCAGTCTAGCAAAAGAAAGGAAGAAAAAAAAAGAAAGGAAGGAAGGACGGGACAGATGGACGGACAGAGGGATGGAGAGAGAGAGAAAGAAGGAAGGAAGGGAGGGAGGGAGGGAAGGAAGGGAGGGAGGGAGGGAGGGAGGGGAGGGAGGGAGGGAGGGAGGGAGGAAGGAAGGAAGGAAGGAAGGAAGGAAGGAAGGAAGGAAGGAAGGAAGGAAGGAAAAAGTTAGTTTCAGGCTCAGTAAGACACCCTGTGCCAAGGAATGGAATGCACACCCAATATCCTTCTCTAGTGTTTACAAACATATGTAATGGAGTGTGCACCATGCATATGTATATGCATAATATAAATTATACACACATACACCCTACCAAGCACATGCACACTCAAAAATAATAAACACTGTGAAGGCTAAAGTTACATTTTAAGTTTTAATCACTGTACCTAAGAAATCTATAAAACAAAAAATGCCTCTAACCTATAAGCCCCACTTGCTTAAGGACAGATAACTTCCTGGAATTCTGGGGGCTGCTGTTCATATAAGATAGCAAGCCACATGTTTTCACTTTTGGAAACAAGGTTGGTTGCCCCAGCTGCACCAGATGTGCTTGATCATATGTAGGTGGTAGGCACTGAGGTTGGAAGTGCTTCACGATGTGTGCTTGCCCCAGTTGGAGGCAGGCAGAGGTACGTAGCCTTCTGGGTTTGCCTTTATAAGCATCGGTCTAATGTGATTCACAGCCATTCTCCGAGAATCCCGGGATGGAGCTGGTTAGTGTCCATCATCCTGGCAGGTACTTAATAAAGCTTGCTTCAAATGTGCCTCAAAAATTAGAGACGTGGTCTCACACTCACCCAGTGGGGCGGACACCTTGCTTCTTACAACAGTATTGGAATCTCAAGGAGAAAATATCATGGATTCCATTTTGAAAACCATTATATAGGTCTAGAACAGTCAGACAAATTGCTATGTAGGGCCATCTGCTGCCTTCTTCCCACTTGATCGCTCTCTCTCTGCCTCCACCCTACCCAACTCCCATTCTGTATTCTCTTTTCTAGTTCTTTGTCATTACCTGACTCTCAATGCCCTCTCCAAACGTTATCTCCATCCAAATCTGCCTTTATTGCTCTTATTCTCTAAGTACCTGGGAACATTCTACTCAATAGCAAACCTCAGACAGGCCTGGGCCACGGTAGAACTCTCTGAAAATACCTACTGTCCTCTCTCCTATAACACACTTCCTGTAGTGTGGAGGAAAGAGGAGGCTCTGACTATATACCACCTGGGACTAGACGACATTAGCTTCATTCATAATTTTTCACTTTCAGAACAACATTGTCAAGGCTTGTTTTGTTTTCTAAATATGTAATATAATCTAAAAGTCCAGACATGATACTATCTTTTGTTTCTTAAAATACAGGAATTGTATGTTGTTTCTCAATAAGGAAGTAATCATTTGTCATCCAAATACTGTATAATAAAAGCTGCCAAAGTATTGATTTTCTTAAAAATCCTATAAATCATTCCCCAGTCAAATAAATACAATTACTAACTCATATGCTTGTTTTATTAGTTTAAGTTGTAAGCAATCAAGATACATGAAATTTTAGTGTTAATAGCAGCACCAACGCTTTATTAAACTCATACCTATCCATCTATCCACCCCACCCATTTACCCATGCATGCATCCACCCATCCATCCATCCATCCATCCATCCATCAACCCATTCATCTACCCATCCATCCATTCCCTATCCGTCCATCATTCTATCTATTTCCCAGCCTTCCATCATCCATCCATCTACCCATCCATCCATTCCCTATCCATCCATCCATTTATCTCCCATCCTTCCATCATCCATCTATCTACCCATCCAACAGAGAGTTATTAAGCACCCATTACTATGCTGGTGCAATTATAGTCACTGTAGATTTGTGGTTGAGCCCATATCCAAAGCACCTTTCCTTTACCATGAATGCTTTAGAGAATGCCCTTTTCTCCTCTTGTAGAAAGCTATTAGTAAGCCGCTTTCCTCTGATTAGAATATCAACAAACAAATATTGAATACATGTACAAACTGTTTACTATTCTAATCAAATAGTGCATTTACAAAGTTAATTTGGTACCTATTTAAGATGGCACATAATTGTCACTAAATTGCTTAGCAATTAGATGAAGTTGTACCAATAAATCTGTCATCAGCCCCCACATTGTTTCCTGGGTTGTTGTGTTATTTTTATTTTGCAAGATCTATCATTTCCTGCTGGTATGCTGTTCTTTCTCTTTTTGCTTCTTACACTTCATTTTCTTCAGAACCCAAGGGAAATAAATTGTGACTCTAGATTGTGTTTTCCATGGGCCAGAGTTCCAGATTCCTCAGGGCCCAGACCTTTCTGGGCTTTTCCTGGTGTTCTTCCACCCTAGTCCTCATCTCTGCCTAGAGGCTGTTCAGAGATAATACAAGCCAAGCAAACCTGGCTTTGAAAAGATCACAGGTTTCAAATATGCTGGGGAGTCAGTTAACAGGTCTCTCCACCATTGATGATTGCACAGTGGAGATAAACATGAGCTCTGGATTTCCTGCATTTGCAATTTCAGAGTCTTAGAAGAAAAAAACAAATAGAGCAATATATAAACACACACATACACATGTATGTTTATACATAATATATACACATATATGTATATATACAAATATGCACATATATGTCTATATGTACAAATATGCACATACACACGTATATGTATGTATTTGCATATGTATGTACGTATATGTGTGTATATGTGTATGTATGTATGTATGTATGTATGTATGTATGTATGTATATGTATGACAGCTGAGAACACTTGCCCCTGCAGACCTGTACATAAGAACACTAGCAGGAGTTCACCAACCTCTAATTATAGGGTCTGGGAGAGGCTCAGCCAGACATGGCCATTTCTTTAAGAAAGCAAAAGGGTATTCGATGGAAATAAGAGGAGTTGGTTAGTCATCTGTCCACAGAGCTAAGGTGAGTCTAGGTACGGACTCCTCCTTTGCACTGTACACAGATTACCAAGGTCTCGGAAAACCTGGAGAGGAAGTAGTTCCTTACTGGAGAACCCAAAGCATACCAGACAATGTGATGAGCAGAGCCAAACACAAAAGAGGAAAGTACCTGCTCCAGTCATTTCAGTAATTGCCCCCAGAATCTCAGCGCCCATGAGATAAAGTCAACAATGGCTGAATTCTTCCCTGGAGAAATTGAATGGCTTCAGAGAAGCATGGGGGACAGGAGGGACAGAACTACAATTTTGATATTTGAAATTCTCACAATGAAAATGTATGTGCTATCTGATTACCTTATATTAAAACTCAAAGGTTTGGAGAAGTATCTGAGTTGGTAAAGTGCTTTCCACAAAAACACAAGGACCTGGGTTCATATCCTCAGCGCCACACAAAACAAGATGGCTGCTGGGGACGTAAGGCTTGTTTGTGTAATGGTAGACATATTTCCTGGAACCAGTACTAGCAGTGGAGGACTCTTTTCTTCCGAGGAATGTCCTCCCTGTTAACGTTAGTGACTCCATGATAATGAGAAACAGCACAAGTCCAGGAGTCAAGGGCGTGGGTATGTCTCAGCAAAAACGGTAAGGCTGGGGCCCTCAGGACAGCCCTTAAGGCTATGGGAAAGAGCTCTAAACACATGAGTTTGAAAATACATACTCTCTCAACTATGCAAAATAAAAATGGCTCAATGTGAATTACACAAGGGGCTTCACAAATCTAAAGGAACTGAAGCAGCTGCACTGTGAGAGACAACTTGTTTTAAAAAACCACTAAGGAAGGAGATAGAGATTTTGGGCACTGTAATCTCAAGAGATCCCACCCACCTAAGTTTTTTTGCTTATGGTTGCAAAGGCAGATAGATTCCTAGGTTCAGGATCAGACTAGGATAGAGCAAGGTTAGGCTCAGGCATGGTGGAAATGGATATTTCAGGGCAGGGTCACACCCAACTAGTTTATCATCTGTGCTTAACAAAGGCAGATAGATCTCTGGATTCTTTTGCAATGTTAAGGAAAAAATGTATGCTTGTTGTCTCTTTTTATTATTATTATTATTTTATTAGGTATTTTCTTCATTTACATTTCCAATGCTATCCCAAAAGTCCCCCCATACCCAACCCCCTTCCCTACCCACCCTCCCCCACTTCTCATTGTCTCTTAAGAATCGAAGGGCTTAGGGTCTGGGGTGCTGATTCATAGGACAATCAAAAGGAAACCTGGAGTAAGTGACTGGATTGATATGCAAAATAAAAGACTGGATCTGTGTTCTGCAGGAGATGAGCAATCCAGAGAATTTTTTTAAGATAAAAAGAGATTAAAAACTGCTTAGAAAACTGACACAAGTATGCAGGACATGGACAGAGAGATCTCTTAGAATAACAAGCAAGCAGAATATAGGCAGAGAAATCTCCAGAGAGAAAGCACAATATAGAGAGAAGCAGACAGGAACAGCTGTATCAAGCCGAACACAGGTCATCAGCTTGGATCTACGATTTCTTTTCTCAGAACCCCTCTCCAAACCGAGGCTGGTCCTTGGCAACAGTGCATGTTTGCAATCCCGAGAAACTAAGGAAATGAAGACCGGTGGATCCTTAGAGCTTGCTGGCCACTCATGTTGAGAGACAAAGGGGAGTAGGGGGCGCCAGAAACCAAATTTAAACCAAAAAAAAAAAAAAACAGGTCCCAGGGTAAAACTTATGGGGGAGCCGCAGCAGCTGGGAGTCACCAGTCATACTGCATTCTTTTCTGCACTCAGGAGATAATGTTTCCTAACAACCCTAGCAATGACCTTTGGGAGTCACATAGCACTGTTCCTGGAAATATCACAATGAGTGCTAATTGCTCCTCTTCCCTAGCAGCTGTTAATTAATGACCAGAGGTAGTCCAGATGGCCAGGCCAGAGCTGTTTGCGGCCTTGGCACCTAAAACAAACCAATCATTTTAAAAGTCAACTTCCCTATAAACCTCTTACCCAATCATATAATGCGAAGGCTGAGTGACCTCCGCTTGCGGTTTTTTCCTTTAAAAACTCCAGACCCCTAGACCTCAGCACGCTCCCCTAACCTTCTGCTTCAGGGAGGTTTGTATCCTGAGCTCAAGCTTGTGCCGAATAAACCCTTGTAAGAATTGCATCCGGAGTCGAGTCCTGGTGGTCTTTGGGGTTTCACGATCTGGGCATAATAACACTTTTGCCTCAATTGGTGAAGTTTCAGGTTCCAAGAGAGACCCTAACTCAAAAAATAAAGTAGACAGCAAGTTAGAATGACACTTGATGTTGACTCTGGCTTTTATATGTATGCTCATGTGTACCCACACACACATGTACACGCATAAACATATGCACAGATCTCTCCCTCTTTCCTTTCTCTCCCTCTTCTTCTTCCTCTCCCCCATTTTTATGCAAGGAGTTATATGTAAAAAATAAGCCAAGTCCTTCTTCCCAGCCCCTGCTTCCAGAATGAGGATTCTGAGACTAATTATTTATTAATAAATGCCTAGGTCATAACTTCAGCTTATTCTCTGACTTACTCTTATTATCCCTTTTGCTCTAACCTAGGTTCAGCTACATGGCTATTTTCCTTTCCTTGCCTTCTTACCTCTGTCTCCTCAGAGTTCCTGGGGCAAATCTCCCCTTTATTCTAACCTGAGTTCGGCTGCTGATTAAAGTCCATCTCCTCTGCATTCCTGGCCTGCTACTTCCTCTGTCTGACTGGCAATTCTCCCATCTCCCACCTTCTGACTCTTTCCCAGAAATCTCTCTATCGCTCCTGGATGTCCCGCCTCCTATTTCCTGTCTTAGCTCATTGGCCATAAGCTTCTTTATTGACAGGTGATGGTTGTAAGAGATTCTTTCTACAGTCAGATTATCCTAAATGTTGTTGGCAGCTATTTTTTGACCAGAAAGAAAACCAGGCTCAGAAATAAGTGAAACTGAAACTGCCGAAGATGAAATGAAAAGAGAGAAGCTGGGCATGGTGGAGCATGCCTGGAATCGCAGAACTTAAGTGGATTTGACAAGAGGCTCACTGCAGGTGTGAGGCCAGGGTGGGATAGAGGGTGAAACCTTGTCTCAGACAAAAAGCAAACAAATGAGAAACAAAAGAGGAGAAAGGGAGAAAGCCAGGATTTTGAAATCCTGACATGATCTCTGAAACAAACCATCCCCGTAGCTCTCCCTCCCTTTCCACATTCCATTCAATGTGCCTCATAGCTACTCCACAGCCATTATGAATTAGCCCCAGAAATCACTAGATAGTCTAGCCTTTTCTTTTGGAGTCGTTTAAGCCTGCTGTCTTAGTTATAGTTTCTATTATTGCAATGAGACACTATGTCTAAATAGCAAATAGGGGAGGAAAGGGTTTATTGGGCTTTGCTTCCATATCACTGTTCATCCTCAAAGGAAGTCAGGACAGGAGCCTGCAGGGCAGGAGCTGATGCAGAAGCCATGGAAGGGTGTTACTTACTGGCTTGCTCCTCATGGTTTTCCCAGTCTGCTTTCTTATAGAACCCAGGACCACCAGTCCAGGGATGGCACTACACACAGTGGGATGGGCATTTCTTCCATCAATCACTAATTAAGATGCCTTACAACTGGATCTTAGGAAGGCATTCTATCAAGCGAGGTTCCCTCCTTTTAGATGGCTTTAGCTTCTGTCATATTGACATAAAGCCAGTCAGTAGATACTTCTCAGGTTCAAATAGAAGATATGTCAGAACCTCTCCAAGAAGTAAAACCTCAGACCCAAATGCAGGCTTCCCCACATCTAGCATTCCTGGAATGTACTATTGCACCACAAAATTGTTCCTAACCTGTAGGCTGAGAGCACCCATAAGAAACCGCACTGCGGTGAAGGGACACTTTAAGGAATCCAGGAAACTGTGTGTACCCACATTGTCTACAGAATAAAGAAATAGATGACTTTTATACACTTTTATCATTAAAATAAAAATGCTGTCTTTATGACTAAGATGTAAACTCATCTGAATATTCTATATATTATATAGTTTCTTAATCACAGATACAGAAAACATGGCAACCACTGGGAAGGGTTTTTAGTTTGTTTGTTGTTGTTATTGTTTTTGTTTTTGCTTAACAGGAGTGATCATGTCCTCTAAATTACTCTCATAAATTACTCTCATAAATCCCGAAGACTTTATAAGGAAAGGTGTGTTGGAATGCAGTCACTCTTCCTTGCCCAGTCTACAGGCCTTTTAAATATCTCAGCAATGAGGTCTTGTGTAGAAGCTCTAGTTCTCTAACCACGCTCTGAATTGTAGGCCTAACCTTACCACCACTATATGCCTAGCCTCACCACAGCTACAGCCATAACTAACTAGAACAGGGGTAGCCAGCTGGCCCAGTCAACCTTTGGCTGGCCCTGACCCACAAGTGGCTTGGCAGATAAAGTTGTCAGTTACATACAAACTGAGCCTCTTGGACTTCTACTGAGCATCTGTTTTGGTTTGGCTCTAATGAACAAATGATAACACTGCACATTTATAGGGTACACTGTGATATTTTAATACATGCATTGTGTAATTATTAAATCAAGATGATTAGTACTTCAACCACTTCTCATTTCTTTGTGGTGAAAACATTTCTTTTTTAAATTCCTCTCTTCTCATTATTTTCAAGTACTTAATGTGACAGTTAATTATCGCCCACTGTACAGCAGAAAAATTAGAAATTACCTTTCCCATCTAATGGCAATGCTGTACCTGATGCCCAATACTTTCCTCAGGCATTTGAAGTCAGATGTAGAGGCATACACTATAGGAAACTAAGCTGACTGTTGGAGGATGTTTATGTGCACTGTGTATCTGAATGCTAATTTCTGTACCCAGAGATCTGGTTGCACTCCAGACTTTGGTTGGTATGACTCAGTATTTTGTAAAACCTGGTGCTTCCTCACCTTCTGGTTGGTTATAAAAGAACTATAACCGGGCAAGAGAGCAAAAGACTGGGCTCCTGTGCATGGAGAAAGGGAGAGGGTCTCACGTGGGGACCAAAGGAGTTGCTATTGGGACACGGATGAAAAGGGAGGTGCCAGGAGAGACTAAGATGGCAGGTAATGGGCCACGGGGCTGGGAAGTAAGCCAGGCCAGCATCGTGTAGTTAAAACAGCTCAGAGTCTGCCCAGCTAGAGCGCCTGAAGCTTAATAAATAGAAAAGTCTCCAAGTCATTATTCAGAGCCAGGGCGGGCATACAAAAGCCCCTACTTTTACAACTGAGTTAGAGAAAAGATGGGAGAAGGGAAAGTTAAGCAAAGAGAAAGCTAGAATCTATGAAAATGGTGAGGTGGTACCAACGTGGCAGCCTCAGTGCTGTGAAAAGATGCTCATGGATGTGCTTGGGCTCCATCTGGACCTACAGAATCGGATCTCCAGAGTACTTGGGTATAGAAAGGATACAAAATGATGGGGGGGGGGGGTTACAAAAGCCATTCAGATACCCTCCAGGAGGGAATCATCATCTCAAGCTACTCTCTCATGGCTCCTTTATGAATTTCATGAAATCTTCTGTCTTACTAAATGTCCCATGTCCACCCTGAGAGTTAGCCCCTTCACATAGCTAAGTGGATTTCCATTCTGTCTAAATTAAAGTATCTAAACAAACAGTAACTCAGAGGGGGATATGTAGAAAAAAAATTTTTTAAAGAAATGTTGTTGAGGCTGCCAGAGAGAGAGAGCCTACAGGAGGTGGGGTTTTCACACTGAGTCATCTTCCAGAAAAGCAGGTTTGCTTTTTGATTTCTCACCAGCAAAGCCTCCTGAGAAGTTGATTTTCTTTGCAGAGTTATTTATAACTGATTTTTTTTAAAAGGAAAAGGAAACCCCAAGATGGTTTTGCATATAGATAAATTAAAGATGGTACATTTCTCTTGGGTTTCTCTAGACACAGAGGACCATGGTTATAAACCCAATAACCCAGGTTATCATATGTTTTTATAATTTGTCAGCTCAAGGGCTTTCCCCACAGTATTGTCTAGAGCCATAGGCATACTCCAGACACTAGGGAAACCTGGATGTAAGTGGTACAATTAAATCCCTCAAATCAACTTTTTTAGCTTGTTTTTAAATTATGACTCTAGGACACTAAGGCATGGTTGGATCATCTCTGATGGAAACAAAAATAAATTTGCATATGCAAGAGTAGTATGTATCTTTAGCCAGTATTCAATTAACAGCCTTTTACCATATTGACAACAAGCTATAATTAGATTGCCATATAATTTCAATACATAAGATCCTGTTGTAGAACTTGAAAGCTTACTGCATAATAAGTGGTGTCTATCAAACTCTTTCTTGCAGTTCTTGATGATCCACTGTTAAGACATAAACTTAGAATTGTTATATCTTATTAATTCAGCACCAGGTGTTATTATACATGCCTTTAGTTCCAGCACTGGGGAGGCAGAGGCAGGCAGATCTCTGAGTTTGAGGCCAGCCTGGTCTACAGAGTGAGTGCCAGGACAACTAGGACTGTTAACACAGAGGAAACCGGTCTCAATAGCAAACAAACAATTCAAAATAATGTCCCAGCCTTCCTTTGCGGTGCAGATCTTGAGTCTTGACTCTTTTACCCTCCTCAAGTTACTTGACTTTATGCCATTCTATGAAGTGACAACCCTACACCTAAAATCCTTCTGTGCCGTTTAGTTTTGCCAACTTAACACAAACTAATCACCTGGGAAGAGGGAAGCTCCATTGAGGAATTAGACCCATCAGACTGACTGATTAGCCTGTAGGCTTATCTATAGGGAATTTTCTTTATTAGTAATTGATATGGGAAGGCCTAGTCCACTATGGATGGTGCTACCCCAGGCAGAGGCTCCTGGGTTGTATAGGAAAGCAAACTGAGCATATTACTAAGGCAATTAACTGGAACCCCATTTGTAGCCAAAAAGAGAGATTTCACTGTAAATTTGACCAAAATAAAATTTATAACTATGAATGATCCAACTAACATCTATATACAAAGTTGTTATGAAAGAAATGGCCAGCCAGGCAATGGTGGTTCACACCTCTAATCCCAGCACGAGGAAGGCAGAAGCCTAGAACTCTGTGAATTTGAGGCCAGCCTGGTCTACAGAGCAAGTTCCAGGACAGCCAAGGCTACACAGAAAAACCTTGTCTCAAAAAAACAAAAACAAAAGAGAGAGAGAGAGAGAGACAGAGACAGAGAGAGAGAGACAGACAGAGAGACAGAGAGAGAGAGAGAGAGACAGAGAGAGAGACAGAGACAGAGACTGTTGCAGGATACTTGATCACATTGTGAACCCCATGATTGTGAACTGGAAAAACCTTATCTGGTGTGGCTCAGCCCTAGAACATACATGTTACCTAAGAGGTTCCTGTTTATTGTAAACAGGTTGTTGTGGTGTGGCCTTAGCACACACCTTTAACCCAAGAGCTTCCTATAAAGAAGAGCTAAATAAAGCCACGTGGCTAAATAAATAGATGGTACAACCAACCAGTTGATTGGGACTGAACTTAAGAAAACCCAAGAGAAAGAAGGGTTTTGGACAGCATGGAGAAAGAGGAGTGCTTTTTTTCTAGTAAGGTCAGCTGGGTGCTTTCTCTAACTCTCTGAGCAAGCAGGTTTTCACCCCAGCATCTGGCTCCTGACTCTTCTTCAGTAAATCAAACATTTGGGATTTTGTTTTTTTAAACAACAGCAGGCCACCTAGAATCCAAAGGGAAATGTAGAAGACTATATTGCGGGTATCAGTGTAGATAAGAATGCTAGTTAGCCAACTTTCTCAAAACAGTAGCCATGACAAGTTTGAGTCATGGTTCTGTCACAGCAGAAAACCACTTTAGAGTTTTTCTTACAAGTATGTTTAGAAGACATTTGCCTTCTGCCAATCACTTCTTCCATAGGATTCTTGTGTAATTCTTTGCTGGTCCAACTCTTCACCCACCATGAACTTAACTCCCTGTGCAGGGCACTTGCTCTCACCTTCATGTGACAAAAACATCACATTCATCATGAGAAGCCCATGTTCCAACTTTTCCCTGTGGACCCCAGGCTGGCCCCAAATCCGTGATCCTCCTAGCACAACCCCAGTTAAGCTAGGAAGGTGTCACTATGCCTTCTTTCTGGCCCCAGTTTTGGTCGATTCCTTTCTTTCTGGTTTCTGAGTTTCTAATGAGATTATCTATTCTGAATCACCGATCCGTGACATGTCCTTCCTGACCAGCCTCATGGCTTACCTTTAACAAGATCCTGCAGGCTAATGCACACCCCTGCCTTTGCGATAGTCATCCTCATTTGTCCCATCTTCCTCCCTCTAATCAGTTCCCATCACTTCTCAGTGCTCCCTCTGCTCCCTCTGTGATGCACAGTTTAGATGCTGTGGCCTTCACTGATTTTATCCTGCTTGATAGTCTCCATCATCTTCAGTTGTGTACTGTGGCTGCAATATGAAGTCTCACACAGCCACATATTGTTTGACTCTAAGTGAACGGTGAAGAGATTTACTTTTTGCCTTATCCCCTAACTCAGGGCTAAGTTTGCATCCATTACAATAATACTATCCACTCTTATTTGTTTAATTTTGTGGTGTTAAGATTTGTTTCTAAATTAAGGTCACTACACTAATTTTGATACAAAAACTCATTTGTATCAAATGAGGCACATTCACACTTAAATGACAAAACACAGCCACCAGGAAATTTAAAGGCAGTTACATTTTTTTTATTCCATAAACAACATTTTTCATGGCAGCTGGTCTGCAGTTTGCTTCTTGCTTTGACAGAATGTCAAGTGCCTGTAGAAATTGTCTTAAGAATGGTTTAAGAGAACAAAAGCTTTTTCACACCTCCAAAAATGTTTCATTACCTACATTTCCCAATTACCTTCTTAAGAAAAATAATAGGTTTTGTTTATTTTACATTGTAATGTTTTGCTTCAAGGTATAAAAACAGGACTTCTCAACAAGCCCCCCTTTGTTTACAAAGTTCTATAAAAATACATAAGGAAATTCACGTTAGTCTTTTAACTTAGTTATTCCAGTTTATCAGATACACCAAGCCATGCAAACCACATTAATCTTGCAGCAATACAATGTCAACATCATCATGAACACCTTGCAAAAGTAGTTCCCCTGCGTATGTAACAATCTTCCTTCGTTTTGCAGCTTTCAGAGTTCCTACCAACGCTTCAAAGAGATTGGCACATCTGTCATCCTGGAAGAGGACCCCAAACTTCACACTTAATTTTCCATCAGCATCTAATTGGAGAAACACAACATTAGTAAATGTCTTACCTCCATGAATGGCAAACTTGGAAATATCTAACCAGGGGTAACCATGATTAGAATTTAACAACCGAACCTTTTCCAACCCTGAAGCAGCAGAATAAACACACTGTGCTTTCTAGACAAAACTTCAAAGGACAGAAAGACGCGTTTATAAAATGTGGTCAGTCACGGTGACACGCACCTTTGATCTCAGCACTCAAGAGGCAGGCAGATTTCTATGAGTTCAAAGCCAGGTATGGTCTACATAGAAATTTTTAAGCCATCCAAGGCTACACTGTGAGACCTGGCCTCAAAGTTTAAAAGCAAAACAAACAAACAAAAAAAGTAAATATGCTGTACTACTAAGGTTGTTGATAATTTTTTTTTCAATTTTGATTTTCAAAATTGTTAGTTGGGAGTAGAGAGATGGCTCCGAAGTGAAAAACATTGGCTGTTTTTACAGAGGGTCTAGGTTCGATTCTTAGCACCTGTATGGTAACTTACAACTATTTGTCACTCCAGTTCCAGGGGATCTGATGCCCTCTCCTGACTTCCATGGGCTCCAGGAATGCGTGAGGAGCACAGATGTATTTGCTGGCAAAACTCCCATACAAATTTTATTTTAAAATAAAAATGTTAAAAACAAGTCTTTTGAAAAATAAATAAAAATTTATTATTACGTAGTTAGTTGTCAGGTTAATAAAGACAACAAATAGAATGGAAAGAGAATATTCTGAACATACTCAAGAGTGTCCAAGATTGCACTGACGGTCTTAAAACAAGCCATATTCTTCTATTATGGCCACTGAATCTTAGTTCCTGGGGGAAGACCCAGAAATTATTTTTTACAAGATTATTTCACTTGGATGTCAGCTCATAAAATATGTGTTAAAAAATAATCTATAGGAAAGAAGCACTGCTGTTTACCCAACTGATGGGTGGATACAGGTAAAGATGCTAGGTGGCCTTGGACAGCCTTCCAATGCTGACCTGTTATCTCATCCAGCAAAGAAAGGTGAAGATGAACTGGACAGGCTTGTTACCAGGATTCAGAAATATAAGTAAAACTGTTTAAAAATCCCCAGAATAGTAAACCCCAATTTATAATACTTTTTTTTTAGAGGCACCAAAAGCAGAAATGAGGGTATAATTCTAGAGTTTTTCTTCCCTCTCATCCTTCAGTCTGACAAATGTCCAGGTCCCCACCCCTTCCTTGTGACTTTGTCATTGTTTTCACGCATTTCCAATGACCATGCCTTGCTGAGTTGAAGCCCTTCGTGTTTCTCACCCAGTAACTTCAAATTGTAGTGGGCTACTCCTTACCAGCCTCCCTCTTCCTACGTTAACCCTCAATATACCATTCATATTAGTCAGAAATAGAACATATGGAAGACATTTTATGAGATGCTAATTTGATGGATATTATTCTATTTGCTCTTTCAATGGTCTCCAGTCACCTTCAAAATAAAGTGAAGAGCATGGCCTCTCTTTGTCCCCCTGGGCTGAGCATTCAGTGGTTGCCTGGTCTTCTATGACTTCATTCCACATTTGGATCTAGTCATAATGAACAGTCTGCTCTTGTCCAAGGTACCCAAGATTTGGCTTTTATAACTGTACCCACATTGAGAGATTTAGCCCAGCATCTTAGACCCTTATAGTGGTTTCAATGGGTTTGGCCCCCATAGACTCAGGTGTTTGAATGCTCAGCTCACAGGAAGTGACACTATTAGGAGGAGTGCTCTTTGTGGAATAGGTGTGCCTTGTTGGAGGAAGTGTGTCACTGTGAGGGTGGACTTTGAGGTCCTATGCTCAAACTCCACCCAATGCTGAAGAGACGGACCCTCCTTCTGGCTGCTGTCTACAGATGAGAGTCTCCTGCTGCTGCCTTTGGATCAAGATATACCACTCCCAGCTCTTCCAGCACCTTGTCTGCTTCTATGGTGCCATGCTTCCCACCATGATGATAATGGACTGAGCCTCTGAAACTGTAAGCCAGCCCTTATTAAACGTTATCCTTTATAAAAGTAGACTTGGTCATGGTGTCTCCTCACACAATGAAACCCTGACTAAGACAACTCTGGTCCCTACTTTATTCAAGAACAGAGTCAACTGTAACCTTCCTTGAGACTTCCTTCACAACTTCCTCTCTCATTAGTTATCTCTTCTTACTAATCTGTGCATTAATCAAAGCACATACCATAAACTTTAGTAACAATAGCCAATGTTCATTGAGTCCTTGCTATGTTCCTACAACTGTTAAATGAATTTACAGTTGTTAAAATGTATTCAATCCTCATTCTGTGTAAGAAAAAACACTATTGGTTTTGAAAAGCACCATTATTTTATGTCCAATTAAACTGCCCAAGTTAAATAAAGCAACATTAAGATAAAGTCTCTACTTTAGAGACTTTAAAATGGGAAATGCCTAAATCACTGAAACATTACTATTACACAAACCAAGACAAAGAAACATGATAAAATGTACAAGGTTACCCAGTTAAGTATGAGAGGAACAGGATTCACTCCCAGAGAATTTCACAGGAGTCCATATTGCTGATTCACCTTCTTTTAAAAATGTTTTTAGATAAGGCCTCAGTCATCCGGGGTGGCTTTGAACTACCAAGGCCTGGGATTACAGGCATGTGTCATCACAACCAGCTAAGCCCATGCTCTTAACCTATTCCCAGTACATCTCCAGTATGTCCATCTTCCAGCTGCCTCAAGAAGACCTTAAGGACTAAAACAGAATCCCCTTTTTGATTCTATATCTCCTTGTTGGATGGAAGAATTTAGATCTCCGAGAAATCATATTCATCACTTCATCTTTGTTAACTATATGAAAAAAATGAGACTTTAATGATTAGGACTTTAAAAGAAACAGATAAAATTTCCTTCATCAATTTCTAGCCAGAGCTCGTACATCATATGCGGATTAGTCAAAATCACTCCAGGCTCAACTTAAATAATTAACAATAGCATGTCAAAAGATGACATAGTTCTATATATGATTTCCCACTCAGGAAGCCATCTTTTGCCAACAATAAAGTCAAGGTGTTCTGGTGAAGCTATGAATTTTTAAGTATTTTCATGCATATGGATGGTATGATAATTATCTTGTCTTCTCATTTGTAAAGCTGTTCATTTTGAAGTGGAACTTCAAATCAACCAGGTAGAGCACAGACACTCTTTAAGGAGTGCAAAGGTTAGAATTTTAAAGCCAGCTGAGCCAGACTAATGAACACCAGGTTGCATGAATAGGAACAGTCTACAAATTTTTGGAAATCGGCTCTAAACAATCCAAACAACATAGTAATTCCAAGTACTGTGACCTGACTGGAGCTAGAGAGACCCTAGGGATGTGGGAGAAGAACACTATAAGGGTGGCACTAGCGAAAATGAGACTCCCCAGACTTGCATCAAGTGGGCATAGTAAAGGGGGAAGGGAAAAGTGCAGTTACAAAGACTTTATTTGACCAGGGACCTAAATGTTAATAAATTACACGCTCTTGTGTCTTCTATGCAAACACTAATTCTCATTCCAAGTTCAACTCATGTGTCCCTTCCTCAACTAACCTGTCTATACTTCCTTTCCAAGTCCTACTTGACTCATGGCTTAATCAAGTAAATGAACCCAACTCTACCGTTATCAATACTCTATTGCACTAGGACCATATTGAACTGAATGCCTCACAGTCCAGCAAGCCTTCCCCCTCCCCGATAACTGCCTCATCAATTTTTTTGTCTCCCTTCATCCATTAAGAACTAAGATGCTTGGGGAAAAGGAATGTGCCTATGTCTCTTACTCTTATGAAGGGCTTGGCACATACGGGAGAACAGCAGCAGTCAGTGACAAGATGACTGAACTCATGTGGCTGTGACCTCCACAACATTTCCATATGGTTCTGTACTGGCTAGTTTTGTGTCAACTTGACACAGCTGGAGTTATCACAGAGAAAGGACCTTCAGTTGAGGAAATGCCTCCATGAGATCCAACTGTAAGGCATTTTCTCAATTAGTGATCAAGGGGGAAAGGCCCCTTGTGGGTGGGACCATCTCTGGGCTGGTAGTCTTGGGTTCTATAAGAGAGCAGGCTGAGCAAGCCAGGTGAGGCAAGCCAGTAAAGAACATCCCTCCATGGCCTCTGCATCAGCTCCTGCTTCCTGACCTGCTTGAGTTCCAGTCCTGGCTTCCTTGGTGATGAACAGCAGTATGGAAGTGTAAGCCGAATAAACCCTTTCCTCCCCAACTTGTTTCTTGGTCATAATGTTTGTGCAGGAATAGAAACCCTGACTAAGACAGGTTCTATCTTAACATTTTGGTTATGCTGTCAAAATAAAGTGATGAGAAAAGACTCGAGGAGGAAGAGGAGGAGGACAAGGAGGAGGAGGAGGCTGAGACTGACTCAGGGGTGGAGCACCTGCCTAGACTGTCAGTTAGCATGAATTCTATCCCAGGACTACCCAAGGGGGCAAAAAGAATAATGCCACCCAAAGATACTCATGTTTGAATTTGTAAATCTTGTGAATACCTTACGTTACATGGCAAAAGGAATTTTTCAAATGTGATTAAATAAGGGCTCTAAAATGGAGCATTATTCTGGATTATCTGGGTCGAATCCATGGAATTATAAGAGTTCTTAAGAATGCAAGAGTAAGCAGAGTAATGCCGTGTGAGGTGACTCCCCACTCTGTTGCTGGTTTGGAAGACAGAAAAGGAGAGCCGTGAGCCAAGGAATGCAGGACACTCCATTCTAAAGTGAAGAAGAAGCTAAAGGGAAGGAACTACAGTCTCCTCAGATCCCTCCAGAAAGGACTGAAGCCAGCCAGCACCTGAACCGGAGCCTGCAAGACCTTATAAAATGCCTGAGCTACAAAAAATAGGAGATATGTCCTAGCGTTAAACATCTTTCTTTACAGCCAGACAGTGGTGGCGCACGCCTTTAATCCGGAACTTGGGAGGCAGAGGCAGGAGGATTTCTGAGTTCAAGGCCAGCTTGGTCTACAAAGTGAGTTCCAAAATAGCCAGGGTTATACAGAGAAACCGTGTCTTAAAAAAACAACAGCAAAAAAAAAAAAAAAAAAAAAAAATCTTGCTTTACCATTGCTAAAGAGCAAGAAAAGAAAACAAATGCAGATCTGAGGAGACCGCTGACTGGAGAAAGCACAGGCCAGGCAGGCATGGAGCCATGAATTCAATCAACAGAACCCAAATTAGAAAGGGGAGGGGTGCACAGTGAGGAGGAGGAGGTAAGGACAGGCATTTCCTGGGGCTCACCGGCCACTCAGCTTGTAGTCACTCCAATGAGAGATCTTGTGGCCAAAAACATCTCAAAGAAGAGTCCCAAGGAATGGCACGGAGGAATGGCCTCTACAGGCACAAACACAGCCATGCACAAATACACAGTAAAGGAAGAAAACGAATACAAGAGACATCAAGAATAAACAGCTCATAGAATTTCTAAAGCATGTCTACCCTACTATAGTAAAAAAAAAAAATTGTAATATACAAACAAACAACTCCAAGAAGAATTAAACGATAATGGTGTAACGTTTTTTTTCTCACAGTACAGGTCAGGCTAGCCTTCAGCTCATGATCCTCCTGCCTCCGCCTCCCAAGTACTGAGATTACAAGGGTGCTGTGTTTGTTTATAAGATACTCTGAAACATTCGTTTTCTTTACATGATAATTTTAAAACTTTGAATCCCATTATTCTAGTTGCTGCTGAATATGTGCATCGTTCTTACATTACTGTGTTCTCCTGTCCTTGCACAACTCAAATGTAGCAATACTCCCTGCTACAGGTACAACCTCCTCAGTACACCTGAGGAGAAGGACACTGACACACTAGTTTTACACATCGCGGTCATCACAAGAACCGCTTAGGCACTAAAGACAAAGACACCAAGAAAAGAAACAAAATTTAACAGTTGATTTATTTTACTTTTATGTTTAGAATTGTACACATCTCAAGAACTTAAAGAAAATGAAAATAACTGTGATGGCTTCTCTTGGTTGTCCACTTGGTATCTAGGATTAACTTTAAATAAAACTTAAGCAGCTGGGTACACCATGAGGGATTTTTTTTTCCTTAATTAAATCATTTGAAGTGGGATGATCCACCTTTGATCCGGGCCACATCTTCTGGTGGAAACCAATATAAAGGACATGGCAGAAGAGAGCTCTCTCTATGCCTACTTGTTCTTGCTGGCAAGTCCATTCCTTCGCTGGCATTAGAGCCCCCTTCTTTGGGATTCTGGCGTATACTGAAGACCAACTGAGGCAAACCAGCCTTGTAGACTGACCTATGGGATATTTGGACCTTCCACTGGTAGACAGCTATTGTTGGTTTAGCGAAACCACAGCTTGAAGCCATTCTAGTAAATCCATTTCTATATATAAGTAGATTCATTCTATAAATTTTGTTTCTCTAGAGGGGCCTGACTAATAGTACAATTTTTTTTAATTTGATTAGATTCAAGCTAAATCTCTAGTCACTTATAAATTCATAAAATGGTAGCAAAATAAATCAGAAAAACATGATTTTTTGGGTTTTTTTTTTTGAGACAGGGTTTCTCTTTGTAGCCCTGGCTGCCCTGGAACTCACTCTATAGACCAGGCTGGCCTCGAACTCAGAAATCCGCCTGCCTCTGCCTCCCAAGTGCTGGGATTAAAGGCGTGCGCCACCACCACCCAGCAGAAAACCATGATTTTAACAACAAACCATTTCAAATATAAATCAAACACCTGATTTTAATGCAAACAACAACAAAAAAAAAAAAACCAGAAGCTCAATAATTTTTCAAATAAATAAATAACAAAACATCTCAACTATTCTCTGCCTCAGAAACCTGACTCCCCAATAGCCCTATGTCTCAGACATCCCTTGATGGCTAAGAGCAGCTACCCCCTCAGCAGTGGGCAGACGGAGTCACTGTCCTCAGTCCTAAGTGGCCTCTCTGGAATGCTGGTTTTGTGGTACACTCAGAAGAAACATTCGGCCTTAGAGTACTTACTTCTGGAACCCAGGCGATGAATTTCCTCCACCAGGAGGTTAACTTCATGTTCCACATTCATTGCTGACTGGAAGAGAAAAGAAGTCTATATTACAGCCATTTTGTACTCCCAGCAGGCAGCAACCCAAGGGTCCGTTTGCTTTTTCAAGCAGCATGTGTCACTATATTGACCATGCCTCTGTTCTTCTAGTATGAAGTATAGTGCACTAATGTAACTGTTTTCCTTCTACTTATGGAACTTCCCTCTATGTTGCTCCACTCCTGTGACCTACTGGCTACTAGCGAGAAAATGGCCTCTGCCCTCACAGCGGTATTACTCCATGCACAGCTTGTGTCAGAGCTTCGCTAAGCACCAAAACTGCAAAAGGTAACAGGATCCATGCTCAAGACAGAGAAAGGCTTCCAGTGAAAAGCAATGTTGCGAGCACTCCCTGGATGGTAGGTCCAAGGCAGAACAGGCAGGCCTCCTCCTTGGAGACCATGGGGAAGGTGGATCAAGTAGACAACGGCAAGAGTAAAATGGAATATTTTGGAGACAGAGAAAGCACAAGGCACAGCTGAGGTAGGTCCTGAACTAGGAGGTAGAGATGCCAAGATAAACTACGCTCCTTGCTCTTCAGGACACTTAGGTCTAGAGGTGGTACAGACTCATACCAAGGCCACCTGAATACCAGTGCAATGATATCGTCCATTTCCCATCCAGGAGCACTGCAGCCTTCTCTAGATTCTGCACATGAAAAATGACTGTGTTGCATAGCTTGTACTGAGGCCCATTCATGGTCCCATCAAGGAGAGTCCAGAATAAGAAGTGAACCTGCTAAGCCTTTCTGAGGCCTGCTGTGGCTTGCTATGTCTTCCGTCGGCCAGATTCTGACCTCTGTTCTAGTCTCCTCCGTTGTACACTTGAATGCTAAGCCACAACTACATGAGTCTCCATCAAATATTGCTGGCCACACTGCCACTTTCTTTCTTCTGATCAACTTATTGCCATTCCCCCTTCTACGTCTCATAAGTCATCCCCAGCTTGGATATACTTCCAGAGAGTATCCCTAACCTTCGGAGAGCCCTCTACTGGCTTTTCCCCTAGCACTGTATGCCTGGATCATTTGGATACTGATTTCTGGGCTTTCCTTACTACAAGGTAAGTTTCTCTGCATGGAGATCTGACTTAAATATTCCTTGTTATCATGCCTGGCACCAAGAGGAGAGGTTAAACAAATGTTGTTTCATTAACTAACAAGAAGTAGCAAGTGGATCCGGGGATAGAACCAGCAGAGACTAGCATATGTGAGCTGGGCCACAGAAGCATAGATTCAATTTGCTTTCACAGGAAAATCTTTGCAGGTTGAATAATGAGCTAAAAGGTGGAGCTCTGGTGACTTGGAAGAAACAACTTCATCCAGATGGATTATTACTAACTCCTGGTAGCTTTTAAGGTAAGAGTGACATCTATGACTGTATACCATCTGCCTCAGTGGTATTGATTGGGACCCCGGGTTTTTGATCGGCTAATAATGAAAAGTGCCACCACCACGTGCTCTGATTTGCATGACTATTATAATTGAAGGGGCGGCATTCTAGTAAAATGCAAAGTCTTCAATTAAATGCAGCTCTAACACTTACTAAAAATTATGCTGTCCAACTATATCGGGGACCTTTGTGTTGGTGAGAGCATAATTATGTAATTGCAAGGCACAGTTTAAAAGTGATACTAAAGAGCTAAGCTATCCCCAAGGCATACAGAACAGTGGTGGGAATAAGCCTGTCTGTCTCAGTGGTGGCCAGCTGCTGCCTGGTGGGGCCAGAACTGCTTTCCCACTCTGGCACCAGCAGCCTGAGTCTTGTTTGGGGACAGCACTTCCCTGTGCGTGTGGACCAAGCATGATCCTCAGCTCCAGCAGCGACCCAGAGTCAGCAGGACAAGTTAAAGACATCCCGATCCTAATTTGAATTAATTTATATAAACCGTTTTTAAGCGTTTTTAAAATTTATTTATTTGCGGTGGGGGCTTAAAATTTACTTATTTGGGGGTAGGGGTACACATATGGAGGTCTGAGAACAAGAGCTCTCATTCAAAACAGTTAAGTTCAGTCTCAAGATTTTGCTAAACTACTAGTAAATAACACCCTTTTCCACTGTTTCTAACATGAGCATTTCCAACCCTCATGTAAATGAGACCATATGGGAAAACCCATCTGGGAAATCCAGCAGAAAGAAAATCTAGGCATAAAAATGACTCAGCCTGTCCCCGATCCTGGAACTTCTGATTTTATGAACCAATGATATTTTCCCTGTTTATAACATGTAGTGCATGTAGTTTCTATTTCTTACATGATAAAGAATAGTGATCCAGTTAGCTTAACAACATTTTATTTAAAAGCAAATAACAAAACATAACTAGAATCATCGTAATATATTTATATACGTAGTCTACATGTTTGGTATTGTTCTATTGGTTAGGATGGACAGATATAACAGAAACGCAGATTGGGAGGCAGGGGGATGACTCAGTTGGTAAGACTCTTGCTTTATAAGCATGAGATTACCGCGTCTGAGCCCCAGAACCTACATACAAATGTGGGGTGTGGGAGATCCTATGACTGTAACCCCAGAAATTACACGCCAGGTTCCTTAGCCGAATTAATTCATAATTAATTTCTTTTACAAAAATCTTTTTTTACATGTATTTCTTTTGGGGAGGGTATGAATGTGAAGGTCAGACACAACTTGTGGGCTTTCCCATGTGGGTCACAGGGATTAAAATCTGGTCATGAGGCTTCGCAGTGAGTAAGTGCCTTTACCCTAATTCATGAAATTCTAAGAACACTACGAAGTACTTATTTCATTGCGAATGAAACAAGCTCACAACAGTTAATGCCACATAAGCCGTGTTCCCAGCACACCATCTTGCCAGGTCTTCCCGTTCTTTTACTGTTACACAAACGAATCTAATGCAATAGTGTATCCTTATGTGATATCATATACTGAGTGCTTACTAAGGCAGATCATTTACAAAGCAAGAACAGCCTCGCAGTCTGGACCCTTATGAATAGGAAAATAATAGGTTTGCTACTGCAAACCCAACTCAATAGGTTTTAGTCACTTAATATGGGAGGGGAAAAGAGAAGAAAATATTCACATTATACAATAGACCCAGGGCAGTCTAAAAGCCGGAGAGAAACCTCTCTTCGTTGAGAGATCAAGAACAATGAGAGGTCATAGCAAAGCAAACCTAAGAAAATGAGCCTGTCTGCGAGAGGCTGGGCCAGAAGACGGGCAGCGGCAGATGTCAGCCGGGCCTGTCTAACTGTCTCAGATTCTAATTAGGCTGTCTGAGTGGGTCTCACAAGGAGAGGGGCTTGGCACATGCTAGAAAGCTTCATCGATACACATTTGGAAAGGAATGTCAGGAGCCTTCTCTAGTTATGTTTTAAAACTCTAGAGGCAATAGGCCAAGGAAATAAAGCCTTCTAGAGTCGCCTGCTCGGGAACCGACAGCCAACTTTACACGCGAGCTAGGCGGTCTTCCAGCCTCCCTTCTATCACTAACAGCTGGCGCGGGTCAAAGGCTCACCTTCGTCCCTATTCGCTGGTTCCAGCTGACTCCATATTTGGTCATTCCTCCTACAAGTTTGAGGTCTTGCCAAATATGGATCCCCAAATCCTGAGGTCTGTGTGTACCACTCCCTCACTCCTGAACTGCATAGGGCTGCAGAGCCCGGGACCACAAGCGCTTCGTCCCTTTGTCTTCGCAACTCACCCTCCCTCGGTCCCCCACCGTCAGCGCACCCGAAGGCACAGCCCGGGAGCCCCACGAGTCCTACTTTCCCTTCCTCACCTGCCCTCCGCAGTGCAGAGAGCAATGTCATGACACCACTTCATTGCCCCGGGATCCCCCCCCCCAGTCTTTCCGCACCCCGTAACCTCACCCCCAGCCCCCCACCCAACCAAGCTGACGCCAAATGCAAAACCCACACGTTGCACCGCTGCAAACATCGATTGGGGCTGCCCCTCTCCTGGTCCGCCCCCGGCCGGCAAAACGTCACGTGAGCCCAGTGCGGAAGTGTGCTGGCCGAGTGGGGTTCCCGCCAGTGGGGTACAAAGGGCGCGTGTCCAAGGCCCCTCTAGCTGTACCGCGGCACCCCGAGGTCCTTACCCTCCACCCGGGGCTCAGACTTCCCAGACGTCGGGTCCAGCTTTCCCCCAGCGCCTTCCAGGACTAGCTCACCTCTCCGATTGCTTCCTTCTTCACGGAAGAGCTGCTGCTGCGTGGGTCTGAACCCTGTACTCGGCTTCCGCGCCCTGGGGAGGAACAGGCAGAAGAAGGAAGTGGCCCGGGCTAAGAGAAAGGCTGCAGTGGAGGAGGGAGGGGACAAGGAGAGGCGTAGGGGGCAAGTAAGACTAAGTGCTGTCTGGAAAGGGGCCGCCCATTCTCCCGGGACACGCCTAGGAGGAGGAAACCCGCGCCAACGCCAAAGCTGGAGGCAGGTTTCTAGGAATGCACACACAAAGTACCATCACCTCTCTCGTCCTACTCGTCAGGACCCACAGCCTAATGCATCTTCATTTCCTGACAGAGTATCTTACCCAACAAGAGAAAAAGCTCCCCCAGCGTGCTAAATTCTGAGATCTCCTAGGAAAACAGAGCCTCACGTGGGTTCTGTATGCAGAGCATTAGGCTCAAGACAAATAATAATAATAATAAAGTAAAAAAGACTCAATTTGCAAACACCTTCATTCTTCAAGGCCAGGTCTACCGATTTTGATTCTAGATCTTGAGACGGAATACATTTGTTTCGCTTCATTGTTTCCTACATTTCATTGACCATTCAAATCATTCAAATTCTTTTTATTTCCATCGTATGTACTTGCCCTACCCAGAGTTTTGAAAAAGAAACTCAACTTAAATTATTGTATAGGAATTGTAAATGTAATCATGAGGGAAATTTCTCTTCCCACCCCCAATTAATTACGAGTGTCCAAGTGTCCAAGTCATTGGTGACGTCCTCCGTGGAGGCAGGAAGATCTCTGTGAACTCCGGGTCAACCTAGTGAGTTTCAGCCCCCCCACCCCCCGCAGCCCCCACACACACTCACAAATGTGGCCTAGTCTTTGTCAACCTCATCAAACAGCAGCCACTCCACAACAATGGTGAAACTGATCATTTGGACCAATCAAATCTCCCTTGGAAATTGAAGGTGGTACAGGTAGAGAATGAGCCATCTGGGTGAGGCTGGAAAAGGCCAGGTCAGACAGAGGCCCAAAATGGACTTTCATTGAGCAAGAAAGTTGACTTTGTGCAGAAACCAGGAAGGGGGGGGGGGGTAGAGAATGGAGAGAGGTGGAGCGGGGGAGGGGCTAAGGAGGGAGAGGGGCAGGGTGGGAGAAGGGGAGGGGAGGGGGCAGAAGAGGGAGAAGGGAGAGAGAGAGAGAGAGAGAGAGAGAGAGAGAGGAGAGAAGAGAGAGGAGAGATTGGGAAGGTGGGTGGAGACTGGTGGAGGCCTTGGGGAAGTCCAAGGACAATCTGTGAGAAGCTAAAAATGTAATAGTCAGAAAGACCTGTTTTCAGGGGATGTGAGAGTAGCCAGGTCCCCTAAGCTGTGCAGGGTCCATGCTCTCCCCAAGCAGTGGCCTAGTTGCCCTACAGGATCAAGGTTTGCCATGTGAATGTGAACCTGAGTGGTTAGCTGTCCTGTAACTGTTGTCAAACTTACAAAATCTTCTAAGTAAGGACTGTAAGATCCTTCAAGGCCTCTTTTTTTCCTCTCAGAAGGGAGCTGAAAATTTATAGTTTATGTCTTTTAAAATGTGTTGGGAGCCGCGCCCACATTCGCCGTTACAAGATGGCGCTGACAGCTGTGTTCTAAGTGGTAAACAAATAATCTGCGCATGTGCCGAGGGTGGTTCTTCACTCCATGTGCTCTGCCTTCCCCGTGACGTCAACTCGGCCGATGGGCTGCAGCCAATCAGGGAGTGACACGTCCTAGGCGAAGGAGAATTCTCCTTAATAGGGACGGGGTTTCGTTTTCTCTCTCTCTTGCTTCTTGCACTCTGGCTCCTGAAGATGTAAGCAATAAAGCTTTGCCGCAGAAGATTCTGGTCTGTTGCGTCTTTCCTGGCCGGTCGTGAGAACGCGTCTAATAACAAAAATGTACATAATACAAAATTGTAGTGTTAAAACAAATACCATACTTAACAATTTCCCCAAGCAAGGTCTCACTGCAAGGCCACCCACACTCCAGTAGAGTCACTTCAGTTATAATGAGGCAATTTCCCCGGACTCTGTGAGCAAGGAAAAAATAAAATAGATGACTTGAACTTAGTAAGTAAAAATTGTTACACTGAAACCTATTACTCTCTGCTGGGCCATAGCCATCCGACCGTACATGTAAGCCCAGCGCTAAGTGGGTGGAAACAGGGGGATTAGAAAGCCAAGGACGGAGCATCTGCGGGAGACATCTTGGATCCCGGACTCCACCGAGACTACTCTGCACAGGTGAGAGTGTGGACTATAGAAGCTAACAGCTTCTGGGACAAGTGGGAACCACAGAGCTTCTGAGGCAGCCCCCTTTTCGGGCTCCAGACATCCGGGCACCTTCCCTGCCAGAGGATAGGTGTCCGCCCAGCCCGGGAGGGCTTTGCCTGAGCAACTTCAGGAGACATCTTGGATCCTGGACTCCTCCGAGACTACTCTGCACAGGTGAGAGTATGGACTACAGAAGCTAACAGCTTCTGGGACAGGTCTTGTTTCGGGCCTTCATCTTCTGCCAGGAGGCAAGTCTGAATGCCAGATATTTGTGCACCTTCCCTGAAAGAGGAGAGCCTGCCTGCAGAGAGTGTTCTGACCACTGAAACTCAGGAAAGAGCTAGTCTCCCTGGTCTGCTGGTAGAGAATAACAGAATCATGAGAGGAACAAGCTCTAACCAGAGACAACTATAACAACTGACTCCAGAGTTTACCAGATGGCGAAAGGCAGATATAAGAATCTTACTAATAAAAACCAAGACCACTCACCATCATCAGAACCCAGTACTCCCACCTCAGCCAGTCCAGGGCACCCCAACACACCCGAAAACCTAGACCTGGATTTAAAGGCATATCTCATGATGATGGTAGAAGACATCAAGAAGGTATTTAATAACTCACTTAAAGAAATACAGGAGACCACTGCTAAAGAGTTGCAAGTCCTTAAAGAAAAACAGGAAAACACATCCAATCAGATGATGGAAATGAACAAAACCATACTAGACCTAAAAAGGGAAGTAGACACAATAAAGAAAACCCAAAGTGAGGCAACACTGGAGATAGAAACCCTAGGAAAGAAATCTGGAACCATAGATGCGAGCATCAGCAACAAAATACAAGAGATGGAAGAGAGAATCTCAGGTGCAGAAGATCCCATAGAGAACATCGGCACAACAATCAAAGAAAATACAAAATGCAAAAAGATCCTAACTCAAAACATCCAGGAAATCTAGGACACAATGAGAAGACCAAGCCTATGGATAATAGGAGTAGATGAGAATGAAGATTTTCAACTCAAAGGGCCAGCAAACACCATCAACAAAATAATAGAAGAAAACTTCCCAAACCTAAAGAAAGAGATGCCCATGAACATACAAGAAGCCTACAGAACTCCAAATAGACTGGACCAGAAAAGAAATTCCTCCCAACACATAATAATCAGAACAACAAATGCACTAAATAAAGATAGAATATTAAAAGCAGTAAGGGAAAAAGGTCAAGTAACATATAAAGGAAAGCCTATCAGAATTACACCAGATTTTTCACCAGAGACTATGAAAGCCAGAAGATCCTGGACAGATGTTATACAGACACTAAGAGAACACAAATGCCAGCCCAGGCTACTATACCCAGCCAAACTTTCAAATACTGTAGATGGAGAAACCAAAGTATTCCACGACTGAACCAAATTCACACGTTCTCTTTCCATGAATCCCTCCCTTCAAAGGATAATAACAGAAAAAAAAATACAAGGACAGAAACCACGTCCTCGAAAAAACAAAAAAGTAATCCTTCAACTAACCTAAAAAAAGACAGCCACAAGAACAAAATGTCAATGTTAACAACAAAAATAATAGGAAGCAACAATTACTTTTCCTTTATATCTCTTAATATCAATGGACTCAACTTCCCAATAAAAAGACATAGACTAACAGACTGCCTAAACAAACAGGACCCAACATTTTGCTGCTTACAGGAAACCCATCTCAGGGAAAAAGACAGACACTACCTCAGAATGAAAGGCTGGAAAACAATTTTCCAAGCAAATGGTCTGAAGAAACAAGCTGGAGTAGCCATTCTAATATCTAATAAAATCCAAAGTCATCAAAAAAGACAAGGAGGGGCACTTCATACTCATCAAAGGTAAAATCTTCCAAGAGGAACTCTCAATTCTGAATATCTATGCTCCAAATACAAGAGCAGCCACGTTCATTTAAGAAACTTTAGTAAAGCTCAAAGCACATATTGCACCTCACACAATAATAGTGGGAGACTTCAACACACCACTTTCACCAATGGACAGATCATGGAAACAGAACCTAAACAGGGACACACTGAAACTAACAGAAGTGATGAAACAAATGGATTTAACAGATATCTACAGAACATTTTATCCTAAAACAAAAGGATATACCTTCTTCTCAGCACCTCATGGTATCTTCTCCAAAATTGACCACATAATTGGTCACAAAACAAGCCTCAACAGATACAAAAATATTGAAATTGTCCCATGCATCCTATCAGATCACCATGGATTAAGGCTGATCTTCAATAACAAAATAAATAATAGAAAGTCAACATTCATATGGAAACTGAAAAACACTCTTCTCAATGATACCTTGGTCAAGGAAGGAATAAAGAAAAAAATTAAGGACTTTTTAGACTTTAATGAAAATGAAACCACAACATACCCAAACTTATGGGACACAATGAAAGCATTTCTTTTTTTTTTTTAACTTTTTTTTTTAATTAGGCATTTTCCTCCTTTACATTTCCAATGCTATCCCAAAGTCCCCCATACCCTTCCCCCCAATCCCCTACCCACCCACTCCCACTTTTTGGCACTGGCATTCCCCTGTACTAGGGCATATAAAGATTGCAAGTACAATGGGCCTCTCTTTCCAGTGATGGCCGACTAGGCCATCTTTTGATACATATGCAGCTAGAGACAAGAGATCCTGGGCACTGGTTAGTTCATATTGTTGTTCCACCTATAGGGTTGTAGTTCCCTTTAGCTCCTTGGGTATTTTCTCTAGCTCCTCCATTGGGGGCCCTATGATCCATCCAATAGCTGACTGTGAGCGTCCACTTATGTGTTTGCTAGGCCCTGGCATAGTCTCACAAGAGACAGCTATATCAGGGTCCTATCAGCAAAATCTTCCTAGTGAATGCAATGATGTCAGCGTTTGGAGGCTGATTATGGGATGGATCCCTGGATATGGCAGTCTCTAGATGGTCCATCCTTTTGTCTCAGCTCCAAACTTTGTCTCTGTAACTCCTTCCATGGGTGTTTTGTTCCCAATTCTAAGAAGGGGCAAAGTGTCCACACTTTGGTCTTCGTTCTTCTTGAGTTTCATGTGTTTTGCAAATTGTAACTTATGCTAAGAGGAAAACTCATAGCTCTGAGTGCCTCCAAAAAGAAATTAGAGAGAGCACACACTAGCCGCTTGACAACACACCTAAAAGCTCTAGAACAAAAGGAAGCAAATTCACTGAAGAGGAGTAGACAGCAGGAAATAATCAAACTCAGGGGTGAAATCAACCAAGTGGAAACAAGAAGAACTATTCAAAGAATCAACCAATCAAGGAGGTGGTTCTTTGAGAAAATCAACAAGATAGATAAACCCTTAGCCAGACTCACTAGAGGAAACAGGGAAAGCATCCTAATTAACAAAATCAGAAATGAAAAGGGAGACATAACAACAGATCCTGAAGAAATCCAAAACACCATCAGATCCTTCTACAAAAGGCTATACTAAACAAAACTGGAGATCCTGGATGAAATGGACAAGTTTCTAAACAGATACCAGGTACCAAAGTTAAATCAAGATCAGGTTAATGATCTAAACAGTCCTATATACCCTAAAGAAATAGAAGCAGTCATTAATAGTCTCTCAACCAAAAAAAGCCCAGGACCAGATGGGTTTAGTGCAGAGTTCTATCAGACCTTCAAAGAAGATCTAATCTCAGCTCTTCACAAACTATTCCACAAAATAGAAGCAGAAGGTACTCTACCCAACTCATTCTATGAAGCCACAATTACTCTGATACCTAAACCACAAAAAGACCCAACAAAGATAGAGAACTTCAGACCAATTTCCCTTATGAATATCGATGCAAAAATCCTCAATTAAATTCTCGCTAACCGAATCCAAAAACACATCAAAACAATCATCCATCCTGACTAAGTAGGTTTCATCCCAGGGATGCAGGGATGATTCAATATACGGAAATCCACCAACGTAATCCAGTATATAAACAAACTCAAAGACAAAAACCACATGATCATCTCGTTAGATGCGGAAAAAGCATTTGACAAAATCCAACACCAATTCATGTTAAAAGTCTTGGAAAGATCAGGAATTCAAGGCCCATACCTAACCATGATAAAAGCAATCTACAGCAAACCAGTAGCCAACATCAAAGTAAATGGTGAGAAGCTGGAAGCAATCCTACTAAAATCAGGGACTAGACAAGGCTGCCCACTTTCTCCCTACCTATTCAACATTGTACTTGAAGTCCTAGCCAGAGGAATTCAACAACAAAAGGAGATCAAGGGGATACAAATTGGAAAGGTAGAAGTCAAAATATCACTTTTTGCAGATGATATGATAGTATACATGTGACCCTAAAAATTCCACCAGAGAACTCCTAAGCCTGATAAACAGCTTCAATGAAGTAGCTGGATATAAAATTAACTCAAACAAGTCAATGGCCTTTCTGTACACAAAGTATAAACAGGCTGAGAAAAAAATTAGGGAAACAACACCCTTCTCAATAGTCACAATTATTATAAAATACCTTGGCATGACTCTAACTAAGGAAGTGAAAGATCTGTATGATAAGAACTTCAAGTCTCTGAAGAAAGAAATTAAAGAAGATCTCAGAAGATGGAAAGATCTCCCATGCTCATGGATTGGCAGGATCAATATAGTAAAAATGGCTATCTTGCCAAAAGCAATCTACAGATTCAATGCAATCCCCATCAAAATTCCAACTCAATTCTTCAAGGAATTAGAAAGGGCAATCGGCAGATTCATCTGGAATAACAAAAAACCTAGGATAGCAAAAACTCTTCTCAAGGATAAAAGAACCTCTGGTGGAATCACCATGCCTGACCTAAAGCTGTACTACAGAGCAATTGTGATAAAATCTGCATGGTACTGGTATAGTGACAGACAAGTAGACCAATGGAACAGAATTGAAGACCCAGAGATGAACCCACACACCTATGGTCACTTGATCTTTGACAAGGGAGCTAAAACCATCCAGTGGAAAAAAGACAGCATTTTCAACAAATGGTGCTGGCACAACTGGTGGTTATCATGTAGAAAAATGCGAATTGATCCATTCCTATCTCCTTGTACTAAGGTCAAATCTAAGTGGATTAAGGAACTCCACATAAAACCAGAGATACTGAAACTTATAGAGGAGAAAGTAGGGAAAAGCCTGGAAGATATGGGTACAGGGGAAAAATTCCTGAATAGAACAGCAATGGCTTGTGCTGTAAGATTGAGAATAGACAAATGGGACCTCATAAAATTGCAAAGCTTCTGCAAGGCAAAAGACACCGTCAATAAGACAAAAAGGCCTTAAACAATGGAGTACTACTCAGCTATTAAAAAGAATGAATTGATGAAATTCCTAGGCAAATGTATGGACCTGGAGGGCATCATCCTGAATGAGGTAACCCAATCACAAAAAAACTCACACAATATGTACTCACTGATAAGTGAATATTAGCCTAGAAACTTAGAATACCCAAGATATAAAATATAATTTGCTAGACACATGAAACTCAAGAAGAATGAAGACCAAAGTGTGGACACTTTGCCCCTTCTTAGAATTGGGAACAAAACACCCATGGAAGGAGTTACAGAGATAAAGTTTGGAGCTGAGACAAAAGGATGGACCATCTAGAGACTGCCATATCCAGGGATCCATCCCATAATCAGCCTCCAAATGCTGACATCATTGCATACACTAGCAAGATTTTGCTGAAAGGACCCTGATATAGCTGTCTCTTGTGAGACTATGCCAGGGCCTAGCAAACACAGAAGTGAATGCTCACAGTCAGCTATTGGATGTATCACAGGACCCCCAATGGAGGAGCTAGAGAAAATACCCAAGGAGCTAAAGGGAACTACAACCCTATAGGTGGAAAAACAATATGAACTAACCAGTACCCAGGAGCTCTTGTCTCTAGCTGCATATGTATCAAAAGATGGCCTAGTCAGCCATCACTGGTAGAGATGCCCATTGATCATGCAAACGTTATATACCCCAGTACAGGGGAACGCCAGGGCCTAAAAGTGGGAGTTGGTGGGTACGAGAATGGGGGGGGGAGGGTATGGGGGACTTTTGGGATAGCCTTGGAAATGTAAATGATGAAAATACCTAATAAAACTATTAAAAAAAAAGAAAAGCAACTGGTATACCAAGGTTTCTAATGAATAATACTTATAAAACAAGAGAAAGAAAAAAATTACTGGCATATAGTGCATATAGTATAGCATATTCTGGACACTATTGTTAATGGAAAAATAAATAAAACTATATAAGCACAACGAAAATAAAAAGTACCCACAATCTCACTATGAATGCAGTTAGTACATTAAGGTATTTCTTTCAGAATTTAACAATTTTATTCATTTCTACAAACTGTTGGAACATGGTCAAAAGAATGACACGTAGTGAACAAAGCCTTGTGGAACTATGAGAGAGGTGTTCTCTGGGTTATTCTTTATAGAGGAATTTTAATCCAGCAACATGTCTGCTCACATCCAAAGCCCTTCTAAGTTCATATGATACAGCCAGAATGCAGATACACCCTGGATTACAGTATAATTATGGCATACAGACATGCCCTTAGTACATACCATTAATCCCTATGAATGAAAGGAAGGTTAGTTTGTAGAAGGAGCTAGCCATGATGAAAGTGATATCTAATTGAATGGCAAAGTGATCAATCAGGGGAAGATCTGACAAAGATAGGAGATACCTAACTCACATGAGATCAGCACAGGAAAAAAGAGAGTACTTAAGAGCAGAGAGAGAGAGAGAGAGAGAGAGAGAGAGAGAGAGAGAGAGAGAGAGAGAGAGAGAGAGAGAGAGATCAGAATAGCTTTACAGAGACAGATAACATAAAGAAAAAGCTAGACGTAGGTAAGGATAAAAGAAGTCAGAGAATGAGCCAGAAGATTAGAGCATACTGCCAAAGATAGTATGGGGCCAAGCAGAACAATTCAGCCAGCAGCTGAGAGAAGCCAGATTGCATCAGTCAGCTTGGAAGACTAGATTTTACAGAGACTAGAAGCTTTGAGGTCTAGGTCTAGGGATAGCTAGAACAGAGAAAGATGTGCCCTGGGTTCATCCAAAGCATGCATTTGCACAGCTTGTGTATTTTTCTCATCTCATCCCTCCATCTGAGGAAATAAAATCAACATTTATATTTCTTGGATGTGATTTTGTGACTCCTATGTTAAACATTTACATTCAATTTATAAGATATGTTTATTCTTGTTGGGGAAAAAAAAAAAGAAAGCCAAGGTCAACCTCAAGAACAAAGCAAAGAGAGGGCAGTCTAGCCTAGCCTGTATGATCCCTTATCTCAAAAACACATACAAATAAATAATAAGTAAATGACTTGCTCTTTTAAAAATAGGCTACTTGTACATACCCTAGAGTGAGTATATAGAAGGAATAATAAACTTCATATTAATCTACTGAAAAACTAGTTGTAATTCAAAAAAATATTTTGTGGTTTTTGTCTTGTTTTAGATACCATTTCACTATGTAGCCCTGGCTAATCTGGCACTTGCCATGTAGACCAGCAGGCTTTGAACTTGTAAAGATCCACCTGCGTCTGTCTCCAGGGTGCTAGGACTTAAACCATCATCCCCAGTTAAAAGGAAAAGTTTAATGAAAGGAAACACGAACAATTATTTTTCACATTCAAACCATAGACATTCAGTTTTTATTCAAACGTTTGCTGTGTCCTTAGAAATACTGTCATGTACAATGCAAACAACGTGGAACTTTAACCTGGAAAGACAAGGAATGAAGCTTGTCTTCAATAAATAATTGAAACAAGCAAAGAAGTGTTTATTATCAAGGAGAGCTGGCAACAGTCTGCCAATATGGAAAGCTACAAAGTAACATAAAGTATGATGTTGACTTAAAAAAACTGTACAGTGATAATGTTCATATAGAATACTAAGACAAGCTTTATTCATTGGTGTAACTGCAGAATATAGATAAACATTATCCAACAGAAGTAGAATTATGATCTATGTATGTAATTTTTATTTTATATGTATATGTGTATGTATATTTTGCTATAACCAAATTGAAAAACAAGCATGTAAAGTTAACTTTAGTACTATGGCTTATCTAACTCAGTCTAGGCAAACTGCTATCCATTGACTTGCGATTGACATTTTCATGTTTTCTTTAGTGTACAGAACGAGGGCCTGATTCCTGAGGCCACTTTCACATATGTGAGCTACTGCACTCTGCTTATGCTCACCACCGCTCTCTCTTCTATTGGCCCCTTTAGTTCTTCTACTTTCACACACACACACACACACACACACACACACACTTACAGATTCCACATGTGAAAGAAAACCTGAAATGTTTGTCTTTCTGTCCTGTTACCATCTCTCATTCGTTTTCGCCTGCCTTTAGACTGTTTCCTCTTCCTGCATAGCCCTCCTCTTCTCTCATGTTGTCCTGGCTACTTTTGTAAACTCGACACATGCTAAAGTCATCGAAGAGTTGAGAACCTTATTTAAGAAAGTGCCTTGATAAGACAGGGCTGAACACAAGACTGCGGGGCACCTTTTTTCTCTTTCTATTGAACTTTTTACTGATTCTTTTGTGAATTTTACATCATACACCCAATTCCCCTCTTCTCCTCATCCCTTCATACCTGCCCTCTGCCTTTGCAAGCTCCCCACCCCGGAAGAAAAAAAAATCTTGTGTGGAAGCTGTATTGTATTGTATGTATATGTGTATGTGTATGTGTATGTGTATGTGTATGTGTATGTGTATGTGTATGTGTATGTGTATATGTATATGTGTAGTGTCCCACAGTACACCCTTTTGTTCTCATGACTGTACTTGCTAATGTTCACGGCAATGGGTCATTGGTCTGGTCCCAAGTCTCTGGCTTCTGGTTCAAGGCCTCTGGCTTCTGTTACAATATCAATGCTGGATCCTCCCCGGGACTCCTCTTGGATATCCTATTGTTGCCCTGTGTCATGGGCAACAGCTTTGTATCTGCAGGACTGGCCCTTTTACATGCTTCAGCAGTTCATAGATGGAGTAGATGTTGGGGTGGGGCGGGGTGGGAGTGGGTGGGTGGGCGCAGACAACTGAAAGCCCTGGATTTGGGCCTGGGTGCTAGCTGAGTTGGCCAGCTCATCAACTCTCGAACTCTTCCCCAGCTAGCTCACCCAGGCCACAGCCTACAAGGGGGAGAGCCAGCTGTCTGCTCACGTGCCCTCAGGGGCTGGCTCACCCATACCCATGCCAGCAGGGCCAGCTGTACTGTGCTGTCCAGGAGATGTGCAAGGCCTACCCTCCTTAGTCTTGCCAATGAGGGGTAGGGCCAGCTCTCCTGTTTTCATGACCTCAGAGCCAGATCTCTTGCCTGCCATAGGTGGAGAGCAGGGCATTTTCTTAATTAGTGATTGATTGAGGGGAGCCAAGTCTATTATCTGTGGAGCCACCCCTGGGCTGGTGATCCTGGATTCTATAAGGAAGCAGACTGAGCAAGCCATGAAGAGCACACAGGTAAGCAGCACCCCTCCATGGCCTTTCTGGAGGCTTCCAGGTTCCTGCCCTGCATGACTTCCTTCCCTGACTTCCTTTGGTGAAGAACTATGATGTGAATTTGTGCTTCCACGGGACTCTTTTTCTAGTTATAAGATGAATAACATGTGTCATTTTAATAGAGATTGCATTGAATCTGCTTATTAATTTTGGTAATATAGTCATCGGGCTGTTTTCTTGGGTTGTTTGTTTGTTTGTTTTTGTTGCTTTGTTTTGTTTTTTCAACTTGGCCTAAATTAAAGTCATTTGGGAAGAGGGTCTCAGTTCAGGTATGGTGGTGCATGCCTGTAATCCTAGCTCTTCTCCTTTGGCACAAAGAGAATCAAATATTCAGAGTCATCCTGAGTTACATGGTGATTTGGAAGTCAGCCGAGACATATGAGATTATCTCAAACACACACACACACACACACACACACACACACACACACACACAGAGAGAGAGAGAGAGAGAGAGAGAGAGAGAGAGAGGCTAACGAAGGCTACAAGTGTAGCTTGGTGACATGGGTTCACAGGGCCATGGGTTCAAACACCTCTACCAGAAACAAAACCAAACTATAAGATACCTCTTCATATCCAGTAGTAGGATTACTTTAATAAATAAATATTTATGGAGATGCAGGGAAGTTGAACTTTTATTCATTGCTGATAAGAATATAGAAAATTACAGCTCTTGTGAGAAATAAGCAGGACTTGTTTCCAGTGCGACCAGTGAATAGATAACTACATCATGGTACACCTGATGCAGTAGGCTATTGTTCATATGTAAAATAATGGTTCTGATTCATGCTATAGTGTGGAAGACTCTTAAAACATCATGCTTGATGCTAAGTGAAGAAAGGCTAAGCACAAATGGCTACATGGTGTATGATTCTATTTGTATAAAATGTCCAGAAAGGGCGAAGCCACAGGAAAAACAGGTAGACATGCTGCTACCTACCAGATAAGAAACTGAACAGTGACACCCAGGGTGTACAGGGTTCCCTCTGTGATGATTAAAGATGTCCTACAGATGGAGCTGAGGGACAGAGAGTAACCTCCCTCCGTGCTTGGCCATTCCGTTGCCCTCTACTTTTCCTAACACCTTGTCTTCCTTGGCCCTTTCCAGCCCTAATGAAGGAAACCCATAGGTGCAAACATCAGACCGCTGGAGCCCTCCCCAGCCCGACAAATGTGTGCTGGTTAGTTGTTGTTGTTCAACTTGACACAAACTAGAGTCATCTGGGAGAAGGGAACCTCAACTGAAAGATGTCTCCATCAGACTGGGCTCTGGGCAAGTCTGTGGGTCATTTCCTTGAGGAATGATTGATGAAAGAGGACCCGGTCCACTGTGGGTTGTTTTATTCCTGTGCAGGCAGTCCTGGGTGGGGTGAGAAAGCAGAATGGATAGGCAGTCGTGGTACATGCCTTTAATCCTGATCTATCAGTTTGAGGTCAGTCTGGTCTACAGAATGAGTTCCAGGACAGCTAGGACTACACAGAAAAATCCTCTCTCAAGAAACAAAAATGGAAAAACAACAACAACAAAACCAGGCTGAACGAGCCCTGAGAAGAAGCAATAAGTAAGCAATACTCCTCCACGGCCTCAGTTCATGTTTCCAAGTTCCTTGCTGGCTCTGGTCCTGACTTTCCATCGCACTGGTCTGGAAGTACGAGGGGAAGCCCTTTCCTCCCCAGGTTGCTTTTGGTCATAGTGTGCATCACTGCAACAGAAAGCAAACTAGGATAGCATGGGAATCTTTAAGGAAGAGACCGTGTCAGCAATACACAATTTCAGACATAGGAAAAGGTTGAGCCCATGTTACATTGAGCTTGAGGTGTTTTGTGCAGTCTTCCTGCACCAGACTCTCATGATATCCCGCTGAAAGCACAATTTTTATCATGTGAAACCTGCCTCAAAGTCTTCAGCATCTTAATCTCTATTAAAGAATGTGCAAAGTTTCCACTGTGCTTTTTAAAACCTTCCACAGCTTGGCCCCCACTCCTGTCCAGATTCTTCACCCTTCAGTGCTATCTGTGAGAGCCCCAGATCTGTCACACTGGCTAGCACATTCTGCCCCTGAATCTGCCTCAGACTGTAGTGACGGGATGGGGCGGAGGTCAGTTTCATCTGTAAATGTTTATTTAATGTTTTCTTGCCTTTGTTCAGATTGTCCCTCTGCCTCCGAGTTCTTGCCTCCCACCAGGTCTGCGCCTACTGCAATCCAAAGCTAACTTGGTGCCAGCTCTGTCATAAAGCTCTGGGAAAAGAGAGCTGCATCTACGAAGCAGAAGTGACCCAGACACTCAGGCTGCCTCCACACTTGGTAGTATATGTTCTTGGAAAAGTCACAGGCTCTGAGAGAAAATAGAGATAAACTCCAGCTTTGTTTATGTTGTTAACTTTCAAAGCACTGATTTGGATAGTCATGACTGAGCGCACAGTTCTAGCTTCCCACTTGCGTTCTGACAGATAGCACCTCCTCTCATATGGAGATTGTGGTGGTAAGATTTCTCTGCCTTGTTGTTGTTTTTGTTTGTTTGTTTGTCTTAAGACTTGAAGGTCACTCTTGTCAAAACCACTGATGCTTCCCCTGGGCCCATAGAAATGTCTGATGTGGGTGACTCTCCAGCAGGAGAGGAAAACACCACCCACCAGTGTAATCTAGTTAGTAAACTCTGAGCCAATGAGAACCGGCACAGAAAGGGTGGGCGGTATCTAAGGAATGACACGGAGATTGTCTATTGTCATCCACATGTACTACCATACAAACACACATACACACCATGAGAGTGTACACACACACACACACACACACACACACACACACAAACACACACAAACAAAAGACAATGGCAATTTACATTAGAGCAGAACAAACAACTTATAAAGGAAGAAATAATGCTTTTTTCCACCAAGAGGTGGTGGCACACACCTTTAGTCCCACACCTTTAGGGAGGCAGAGGCAGGCAAATCTCTTTAAGGCCAGTCTGGTCTACAGAGTGAGTTCCCCACAGCCAGGGCTTCACAGGGAAACCCTGTCTCAGTGGAAAGAAGGTTGGAGGGACTGGTTTAAACATTTCCTTTCAACTGCACTTTAAACATTTCCTTTTTTCTTTCCCCTTTTTTCTTTTCTCTTTTTTTCTTGTCTCTGTCCACCAATGATACCATCAGTCAAGTAGGCTTTACGGCAGCTTGTTTTTTCAGTGATATGAACCACATTGATAATTTTGAGGACAGAAGTCCATACCGTCTGGTTTGTGTTTTTGTTCATTGAGACACAGTCTCCCCTATAGCCTATGCCAACCATGAACTCAGGATCCTTCTGCCTCTGGTGTCTGAATGACTATGTTATAGGCATCTGCCACTACACCCGGGCCACGTGCCATTTTAAAGAATGCTTTCGATAGCTTTGTATTAGAAATTGCATCACAGGGCTGGGTGATATGGCTCAGAGGTTAAGAGCACTGATTGCTCTTCTGAAGGTCCTGAGTCCAAGTCCCAGCAACCACATGGTGGCTCACATCCATCCATAATGAGATCTGGCGCCCTCTTCTGAAGTGTCTGAGGACAGCTACAGTGTACTTACATATAATAAATAAATAATTTTTTTTAAAAAAAGAAGAGAAATTGTACCACAGCTGTCTCCTTGGTGGACTATAAAGGTTTTGAGGGTAGACAGTACCTTAATATTCTTTGCAAAGTTTGGCACCAAAGCTGTCAGGAAAGGAGTGCTCAATAATTGCTTAGTTGAACAGATCAAAGATTGACTATCAAACCTCTTGAACTACCTCCTCTAGGCTATTTGAAGTGAAAGATTAAACAAATTGTAATTGTCATTTTGTACAGAATCGCTGTTTAAATTTTCACTAAAATTTTAAAGATGTTTTCTAACTAAAAATCTTTTAAATTACATTTGTTTATTTGTGTGTTGTGTGCACACATATGAGTCTATACCACAGTCCATAGGAAAAGGTATAAATTTTTTGTTGGTATATGTGATGACTATTCTTGGTTGTCAACTTGACTGTATCTGAAATTAACTAAAACCCAAGACACGTTTTCTTAAATCATTTGAAGAGGGAAAACCCACTTCTAATCCAGCTCTTTTGAAGTAGGAAGATCCACCTTTAATCCGGGCCACACCTTCTGGTGACGGCCAATATAAAGGACATGGCAGAAGAGAGCTCTCTCTTTGCCTACTTGTTCTTGCTGGCAAGTCCATTCCTTCACTGGAATAGAGCCCCCTTCTTTGGGATTCTGGTGTATACCAAAGACCGACTGAGGCAAACCAGCCTTGTGGACAGAACTGCTGGATATCTGGACCTTCCACTGGCAGACAGCCATTGTTGAACTACCGGGACCACAGCTTGAAGACATTCTAATAAATTTACATATATATATATATATATATATATATATATATATATATATTTGTGTGTGTGTATGTATATATGTATATATATGTATATATATATATTACGCTATAAATTATGTTCCCCTAGAACAGTGGCTCTCAACCTTCCTAGTGCTGTGACCCTTTAATGTTGTGGTAACCCCCAACCATAAAATTATTTTTGTTGCTACTTCATAACTATAATTTTGCTACTGTTATGAAACATAATGTAAGTATATAATGTGCAGGATATCTGATAGGCCACCCCTGTGAAAGGGTTGTTCAGCCCCAATGGGGTTACATGACCCACAGGTTAAGAGTCACTACTCTAGAGAGCTGTAATACGGTATACACTGAACATTATAATTCTTGATAATATTGAACACCGTATTTAGCTTCTAGTGTCTTCTCGTTGTAAGATTAACATCTTATATCATTGCCCTTGCTGCCTCTAGAATATATTTAATTGAAATAATCTACTTAAATGTGTAAAAATTAATTGAATGCATTTTAAGGGGCTAAAGTGGCAAGAACTCACAGCAATGAAAATTTCATTGCTATAATAATTTACAATGTGACATGAATTTTAAGTATTAATTGTATGTGAAGTTCTTCAGGAAACTTGCCATTGAACTCTCAGTTATTAATAACTATTAATAAAAGATACATATTAATGCTTTCTGGAGGAACTTTCTCACTTCTCCTGAAAGGATCTTTAGAGGAAAAAAAGACAGCAAAAATTCAGCTTGATATTTTCTTAATGTAGATTTTTAAAATGACTATTTGAGAGACCAAAGCTTTTGGGTTCAGACTCCATCTTACAGAATCTGATCTAAGTTAAACTCAAATAAACTAACAGGCCGGCATCTAGCACCAGTTTCCAGGCTACCCCACAACAAAACCTGCATCTAGCACCAGTTTCCAGGTTGTTCCCCCCAAAATCTGCACCTCCAGGTTACAAGCCTGCCCCTGACACTTCACTTCCTAACCACCAATCAGGAGGAAAACAGAAGTGAAGTTTATGATTTAGCTCCTAGCACCACCCAATTATATTTAAGGCCATAATCCCCACCCCCACCCCCACCCCCAGTCAGATGTGTATCAGGCTAGACACCTCTTACGCACCCTCAACTGGCCAGGAAGAACGACGCTGCAACAGGATCCTTCTGCACACTTTTATTCAGTCCTGTTTCTTCTTGTTTATATCTCCCTTGTTTATATCTCCCCCGAACCCTGGGCCTCTCACTCTTTTATACTCTCAGTTCCCATCCACGCACAGGCCACCTCACCAGGTACGCAGCTTCAGCTAATCAGGGCAGCAGGGGCATATCTCCATCAAAATGGATTCACCAGTATCCTGGTACACCTGCACAGCTCTCATGATGGTTGTGGCTTATATTCAGGTGAGGAAGTCAGGTGCAAGTCATACGACTTAGCTGCGGTCCCTGGCGCCTTTGGGACTGCCGCCACACCCTCTCCTCACAGACACCCTCTTCTTGCCTCTATAAATGCTTGCCCAAAACTAGGCTCAGGCCTCCACCTTCCTGCCATGTCAGGGTTGGCGGGCACCCAAGCTCGAGCTTAAATAAAGGAACCCTAATGTGATTGCAACGGATTGGCTCCTTGGTGGTCTTTTGAGGTTCATGAACGTTTCCTGGCACGGCATATTCGTGACAGTAAATATAGCCCTTCAAGCCGTCCCCTCACCCCCTCCGATTAATTAAGGAATTAAAATACAAAAAAATATGTAATAAAGTCTAAAGCCAGGATGGGCTGCACAGACCAGCTCAAAGCAGCCTCAGATTAATGGCCTGGGCGTGGTCTTTTCTCTTGACCTTAGCAGTATTGATTAAAGATGCTCAAGTCATAAGGATTCCATGCCTTTTATTTTAGACCTAATACCAGTCTCTTCCCTGTTTTTAGTGTTTGTGTGGTTGGTTTTTATTTTTAAGAAAGGTCTCACTTAGCTCAGGTCTGGAGACTTTGTTATGTGGCTCAGACTGGCTTGGAATTCCCAATTCTCCTGTCCCAGCCGCCACTGGCCTGCCGTTACAAGCGCGCTACGGCATACGGTCCATCCACTGGTTTCGTAAGAACAGGAGTTTTATTGCCAAGCTTTCCTTAAATAGCTCATTCTCTTCCTAGGGGTCATGAAGTCAGACGAGTTAGACAGGCTTAGCACGCAAAAGTCTTCAGCAGTTCTAGAGATCAGATCCAGCGTCCTTGTGAATTCCAGGCAAGCACCTTACACTAACCTGTATTTCTGCGGCCTTTTGAAATTTTTCCTTGGAAACAGAGATCACTCGGTTTCCTTGGCTGACCTTGAGCTCACTACATAGCACAGGCTAGCCTCAAGCTCTTCATCCCCCTACCTCAACCTTCTAAATAGCTGGAATTGTACGCATGTGCTACCACGTCTAGCTTTGCTGACATATTTAGAGTTTTAAAACACAAGTATCCTGCTACATTATGTACCTATTAATATTTTAGAATGCAAACATCCAATCCTTCCAGATAGGTTTCTCTTTTGAGGAGTCAGGTGGCTACAGGCTGCTCCATCTACTATGATCCTGGCTCATGATAACCAACCAGTGGCTCTCATCCTCCCTAATGCTGCGACCCTTTAATACAGTTTCTTATGTAGTGGTGACCTTCAACCACAAAAGTATTGCCACTTCATAACTGTGATTTTGCTACTGTTGAGAACTGTAATGTAAGTTTTTTGGAGATAGAGGTTTGTCAAGGGGTTTTGACCCACAGGTTGAGAACCGCTGATACAGAAAAATTGTCTCTAAAACTTCAGTATTGCTACACAGTCAGAAATACAACTGTAAGCTGGGCAAGATGGAGCACGCCTGTTGTAATCCTAGTATATGTGTGGTAGGGTCATGAGAATTAGGAGTTCAAGGTCAGCCAGCCTAAGCTACAAAAGACCCTGTCTGAAAAGGTTTAAAAAATAGTGAAAGAAAAAAAAAAAGGTGCAGTTATAGGAAAAATTTCATGACTTATCCACATAGCACATCTAAAATTTATCAACGGTATTGGTACACATGTAAAGTCAGATTGGTTTCACAAAAGTGGATATAATAATCACAGAACACAAGGCAGGCAAAGTACGGTTTTCCTAGTAGTGATCTAATTGCTGGCACATCGGTGGGGCTCAGAAGTTATGACAGAAGAGAAAGAAGATGGATAGGCTTTTAGAATGATGCACAGATTAACTTGGTCACTTCAAATAATTATACTTATCAATTGTAATTGTAATTTTAAAACCATAGTATTTATTGAACAAAGTTTGCTGGTCCCCTGCTATGAACTTGATATGGTACCTTTTCTTCTAGTACAGTTTATCATCTGGAATATAGAACTATTTCCTCTTCTGGGAAATACCCACTAAATAGTGTTAGACCTTAGCAGGTCTCTGTCATAGTAGCCCCAGGTGTCAATTCGACACATTGCAAATAGAAACCTCAATTGAGGAATTGGCTCTATCAGACTGTCCTTTAGACACCCTTGTGGGGCGTTTTCTTGATTGTCAATTGATGTAGGAGGACCTGGTCCACTGTGGGTGGTGCCACTGCTGGACCGGTGGGCCAGGCCTGAAGAAGAAGCTGAGCAAACCAATAAGAGGCATCCCTCCATGATCTCAGCTTCAGTCCCTACCTTGAGTATCTGCCTTGACTTTGCTTGATGATGGACTGTAACCTACAAGCAAACATAAACCCTTTCTTCCCTAAGTTGGTTTGGTCAGTGTTCAGAGAGCAGCCTAGGACAATCTTCGGGGTGGTTTGAATGTGGTGTTCCTCATATGTATGGAGAATTTGAATACTTGGTCACCAGTTCGTAGCTCTGTTTGGGGAGGTGTATCAGGTGTGGCCTTGCTGGAGGAAGTGTGTCACCTGGGGTGGGCTTTGGGTTTCAAAAGCTGTGTGCTCTTTCCAGTACGTGCACTCTGCTTCCTCTCAGCAGATGCTTCACCCCCTTGCTACGTGCTAGCTCTGCTCTCCTATCATGGGCTGCTCAGCACTTGGGAACTGTGATGTGAAGCCAGAGTAAACTCTTCCTTCTAGGAGTTGTGTTGTTCATGGTGTTTCATCACAGCAATAGAAAAGAAACGAATACAGTCTCTTACAAGCTTTCCATTTTCAATCTTTCCCAGTGGTTTTCAGAAGCCGTGTTCTGTAACTATTATTCTGTCTCTGAAGTTGAGGGCAGTTCACGGTTAATTTTAATTGACCAACTCAGAATCAGGTTGGTCTGTGCGTATGTGTGTCTGTGGGTGATTGTTTTCATTATGGTAACAGATGTGGGAAGACACAGTCTAACAGTAGGAGGAACCATTCCCTAGTCAGGAGGCCCAAGACTGTATGAAGATGAAGAAAGCTAGCTGAGTGTTATCAGGTGTGCAATGCTTCATTCTCTCTCTGATCTTCACGGTGGAGGTGACTAACTGGTTCAAGTTCATGGCTGTGGGACCTTCCCACAGTGATGTCTGCGACATGGAACTGTGATCCAAATTAACCTTCCTCCCTTAAGATGCTCTTGTCAACGTGCTTTAGTACAGCAATGGAGGAATGAAACTAAGACAGGCAGAGAGGATTTACATACATGTATGAGAAGCAGGCTTTACTGTGGCAAGGCTGAAGGTAAGAAAGACTTTATATTAGGGGTACTGGCAGGCTGTGATTCAAACAAAGCACCTCCATGCATTTCCACAGGAAGAGCTGAAATTCTCCCATATTATGAAGGCTGTTATGACTTAGGTATCAATATTATCGCGTGATAATTGCTAGTGTCGGCTACTCTTAGCTTTTTGGTAATCATAAACATATATTTAAGTAGATTGTTTATTTAAACACATGCTTATGATTAATGGCATTTAGCTAATTACACTGTTATTGAGAGCATCTCTATATATTTGTATCAATTGTATTTGGGACTCATAATTTTCTTACGAGCCCTGCAGCACAACATAAAACAAAAGGCCTCAAATGTGCTGTAGAAAAGCATCTAATTCATTATATGCTTCCAGGGGGAAGCTATATTCCAATGGAATACTACACCACCTAAGTGATGTTTAGCATTTTAAGAATAATAACTCATAGTGCTATTTACGATTATTAGAATATTAAGATATGTAAGTTATGTATGTCTATTCCTGTTATAAAGTAAATTAAATCTTTCAAGAATTTTGTTAACAAAAAAATTCTTTCTTAAACTGGCAAAACCTGTCCAGGGAAGCTGCTTCCTTCACCCAGTACTGGCAGAAGCATTAAAAATCATTACCCAGTCTCCCCCAGTCTCCCCCAGTCTCCCCCAGTGCAGTGCAGAGATCCCAGCTTTACCACTTAGTGTGTGTCCTTGGGCTCAATCCCTCCAAGGTATGGATGCTTAATACACAAAGTAAGAATAACAACACCTTCTGTACAGACTCATTGTAAGGCTTAAATACACCTAGCCCTTCACAGCATTATCCAGTGGACAATAGCTATTATTATTCTGCACTCTGAGGCTAAACAATGGAGCTGTATGTCCAGGCCTTGGGAGTCATTTCATCTCTGTGTGAATCCAGGTCAGCACTTCTGGAATTGGTGATAGGGTGGACGTGTTGCAACCTATCTCCGTAGATAAGAAAGTAGGCGCTGTGTCCCCTGTGATGGCTTGGATCCTGTAGGAATCAAGGACATTCGGTCCCAAGAACTTCTGATTTGGCTAAATCACAATTAATCTGTAAATTGATATCGTGTGGGGTATATACAAGAACTTTCTATGGGTTTTCTTTCTATTAGTTGATGAGCCATCCCAGGACCTGCAAAAGGGACTCTTCTACTCCATATTAGGTGCTTAAGACAGCTCGTCAGGAAGGGCGCGCCTTGCACCCACACTTGTGAACTCTCACTCTTTCCTGCACACTGCCTGCTCCGAGCAGCTTTCCTGGCTTCAGAGGAGAGCACACTAAGTTACTCACTGTCTGGAATTTTCAGAAAACAAAGTGGACTGGACAGGTTGACCCCACCACAGACGTCACTGGTTAGTGGGCAGTAAAACTGATGACATAGACTTTGTCTTGAAGCTCAGGGACAAAAACCCAACGCATTCTCTTCCCTTTGGTGAGGAGAAGGGAGAAGGTAGCTTGGTCAGGGGGCTACTCAAGTGGCAGGAGTGAAGGTGGAACTTCACATAGGACAGGGGATACTAAATTTGCAGGAAGAAGAAAGCCAGGCAGGATGGCCGAGGCTCAAAGGACAAAAAGTGTAGATCATTAAGTTTGGGGGATCTAACATTGAGATAAAATTCAGAGAAAAGGCAGAAAGACATTCTGTTGAAGAGTGGAGAGTAGAAGAGACAGCAATGGCATTTCTGAGATTTCTTCGAACACTATGTTAACGAACCTACAGGTACTGAAGAGGTTTTGGTGGTCTCAGGTGTGTGGGCACACATAGATGAAGGGAGTTGGGGAGGTCAGCAATTATCTCATCTCAGGCAGGTTTGAAACTAACTTGGTTCATTTGGTTCACGTCCTCATTGTAAATAGGAAAATATCTTCTTTCTTCCCGGTGGAGCACTGCGAATGTATGGACATCCGAGATCATTGAAGTTTGCAGAAGAGGTGTAGCCCAATAACCTGCTAGAGAGTTAGTTATAGCATAAATGACTTAGGAAGACAAATTATCTCTCTTATCGTATACATCACAACGAAAAACAGTGGCCTCTCCCATGAAGAGTGATGAATTTTCCTCTAATTAAATCTGGGCTGGTCTTTGTGACTCACCTAATGGATGGATTTTGTGACAAGATGATGCTGGAACCTGTCTGGATCTCTTGTTCTTCAGAAAACTTTCTCTTAAAACCCCACCAACCAAGCTATAAGAAGCCCAGGCATGTGGGCAGATGTGAGACACTCTAGATGAACTCCTGAGTCACAGCCGACATTAGCTGCGGCTATTCACATGAACAAGCTATCCTGAGGGTTCACCCACATGAGCCTGGAGGGGTGACTGCACAAACAAATGAGACACTGCAAAAGATACCCCCCACACACACACACCATAATTTATGCTGTGATGTTGGGCAGTAATTTCTTATATAGTAATAATTAACCAGATTCCCTGCTTAGATGCCATTCTTAACTTCAAGGAATCACCTTGCTAAATTCTTCCATGGGGCAATAGAACAAGGAAAAGGCTGGTGTATCAAAGAGGCTGCTAGTACAGACTTCATTTGGAGGTCAGCCTGCTAGTCCTTTGGTGATATCAGCATGACATTACTAAAAGCCAGATTAGACCAGCCAACTCTGGGTCAACTCAACATACACTTGGGAATCTGGTTACACTAGTCACTATGGCCTGGATCCAGAGGCAGCACAAGGACTCCTGTCTGTAGAAATTCTCTCTCCTTCATACCTTGGAAATCCTGTCAAGTGATCTCTGTCCTCCTCTTCCTGCATGTCCCCAGGAAAAACAAAGAAGAACAGAATAAATATGAAAGGTCTCTAATGTAATACAAGAGACTGAATTACTTTAATAATCATACTTCAACAAAAAGCTCCTGAGATATGCCTAATAAAAAGTTCAGCTCCTATGCAACAACTGAGAAAATAATATTCATCAAAGTAAAAGCTTAAAGCTACATGTGGTATTAAAATATTTGATTCTGGCTGGCAAGATAGCTCAGTGGATAGAAGTACTTCCATCTTGAAGGGAAGTTCATAAGACAGAGGATGTTGTGTGTTCGTGTGGGGTGTGTAAAATAGGGTATGTTAAAGTGGTATTTTAAAGGAAGGTAAAAACAGAATGCTCTAAGGCGGAGTTCATTAACACACAGGATGTTTTTGGGGAAACTTGCTAAGCTCATGGAGTAAACAACTCAATGGCCTCAGGAAGTCCCTGAAACTGACCAGATTCTCTAGGTCAGGGGTTCTCAACCTTCCTAATGCTGTGACCCTTTAATACGGTTCCTCATGTCATGCTGACTCCCAACCATTAAATTATTTTTGTTGCTACTTCAAAACTGTAATTTTGCTACTGTTATGAATTATAGCATAAATACCTGTATTTTCTGATGGTCTTAGGTGATCCCTTTGCTGCCCTAGGCCTACTCTCCCCAAGAAAATATAAGCAGTAGAGATTGCTAATGCTCTCAGATAAGCTGAGCTGTCTAGAAGGAGCAGAAACCAACCAAGCTGCCTGGAGAAAAGGCTCAGACCAATAGAGCTCTCAAGCCAAAGAACACGCTCCAACCTACTGAGCTGTCTTCGAGTGGTACAATCTGTTCCAGGTTTCATGGTTGAGTCATTTCTGTTCCTGTAAGGAATCCCTTAACCGTATTCTGGCAAGTAACCCCAATATTGGCTCACCTAGTGGATTTGGATAGAACTGTTGCTTTGTTTTGTCTTTATTTTCCTATCTGGGGTGAGATATTTGTTCATGTCTTCTCAGGAATAGGGTCACCCAACACACACTGTGATATGACTGTCCCCCCCCAAAAATATACTTTAAAAATAATACAACAAATGGCTACAGTACAGAGAGAACAATAGTGGTGAAAGGGTAACTTCTTTGCTCCTGAGAAAGCTCTCTCAGAGACTCACGCAGTTATCTAAAGGTCATCGAGCAGAAGGCCTTTGATCTGTGGCGCATCAGCTGACATCGTGAGTGTTTACAGACAGCTATTGCTCTTGCTGGGGCCTGTCCTTAACTGCTTCTCCTATCTCACCATCATTGTGATGGCCCCGCCAGCCTGTTTTCTAAACCATCTGGAGTGTGTGTCAAGGGTCCGAGGATCTGACAGCCCCGGGGACTTTAGCTCAGTGTCTGCTTGTTGATACAGTCTACCTGCCTGTCTTGTTTACCCTTCTGGACATTTCATCCTTCATCTATCACTGTCCTGACCTGACTCTGCCCTTTCATCTGAGCAGCTGGATGCAGCTCTGTTGCTTGGCTTTCAAACCTATAGCCCAGCATCAGTCTGATGCAGCAGCAGCTCAGCTTCTCCAGTGGAGCTAGATGAAATAATTTGTTTATGTAATATTCAGTCCTGCAATGCTGTAATAATAATTACAGTAATAAGTCTAAGGGGTTGCGAGCAGGAACTCAGTAAGTGAATGCAGAAGTGTGTCACTAACTTAGGTCAGGTTCCTGGGAAACAAATCTTGAGACAGCGATCTTGGAAATGGGAAGTTCCTTGATTGTTAGGAACAACAGCAACAAGGAAGAAAGCACAGAACTGGACAGAGGGAAAACTGTGAGGCAGAAGTGGCAGACGTCTCCAGCAACCCTGAGATCTCTGGAGCTGAGGTGGCACTTCAAAATTGCTAAACAAGATGGCCTGGTGGCACACACCTTGAATCCCAGCACCTAGGAGGCAGACACAGGCAGATCTTGGTGAGTTTGAGGTCAGCTTGATCTATATAGCAATGTCTAGTTCAACCAGAGCTAGGTAGAGACACTCTGTAACAATCAACTGATTGATCAAGCCCAATGTCCCAAAGCTATTCAGGGAACGTTAGGCTCCTAAGCCCTCCGAATAGTTCTTGTGTCAGCTGTCCTTGGACTTGTAAGTGAGGCAACTCCCTTCTCCTAAGGGCAATTTCTGGGGAATTCCTGGACAATTACACCCTGAGAGTTTTCCTCCCCAACGCTAAAGGCATGGGTGCCTGCTGCCCCATCACTGCCCGGACTGGGGTGGTAAGAGAAACATGTCCCATCAGTCACAAGAGCACATGCTTTTGTCTCTCGGGTCCACTCATTTCCTGTATTTGTTTTATATGAAAACAACTCAGGACCCGCTGACCGTTCCTCCTTACGTTCTTGCTTTCAGTTAATTCCTCTTTCTTTTTGTCCCAATGTCTTCCCTACACAATCCTAGGTTGCTCTTAAATAAGCCAATCCTCCTACTTCACTTCCCAAATGCTAGAATTACTGTCACATGACACAATGCCTGGTTAGCAGTGTCCATTCCAAATCTCCTGTCTTACCTCCACCCAGTGTGAGGATGAAACCTGGAGCCTCATGTATACCACACAAGGGTTCTACCATTGAGCTACACAGTCTCCTCCTACAATTCTGATTGACCTCGTATCCTGGAAAACTTGACAAAAGGAAGAGTAGTGGAATGAACTTGACCTGCCCACATCACAGCTCATCTCAAGGCTATTTCTGTTACATACTGTCTCTTGTCCAGGCACCTTGTGTCTCACTTTAGACTTCCCATGTCCTCAACTCACACTTTTGCTGTGACAGGTCTCAGGGCATCCTAGAATCTTATCTACAAGTGGTTGGATCCATTGTTACAAAACATCATGACCAAGAAGCAAGTTGGGGACAAAGGGGTTTATTCTGCTTACACTTCCACATTGCTGTTCATTACCAAAGGAAGTCAGGACAGGAACTCACACAGGGCAGGAACTTGGAGACAGGAGCTAATGCAGAGGTCATGGAAGGGTGCTGCTTACTGGTTTGCTTCTCCTGGCTTGCTCAGCCTTGTTAAATGGGCGTACATGGTCCTGGGCCTATTATAGTCACAAGAGCCATGTAGTTCCTTAAGACAATGTGTCAGTCACATTCTGGGTGCTGCTTGGAATGCTGTCTCAATTCAACTGGCCAGGTCACTTTATCTACGTGGTCATCTTGTGCCTAACTCATAGTGGGTGTTTCCTGGTAAGTATTCACACACAATAATCCTTCCCACAGGTTTCATCATGTGCTTCTCCCAGTCCTGTCTTCCCCGATCTTAAATTGCCTCCTTTCAAGTTCCCAGCCTCCCCACCAAGCCAACATCATTGCCCATGGGTTTAATGCTTATTATCATCTTGAATCCGTCTCTTTAACACCAAGCACAAGACCAGGTAAACATACCAAACTCTCACCCATAGAGTTCTAGTCCTCAAATGTGCTTAAAGCTGCCCTTAATTTGGGCTTAGTTCAAAATTTATTCCTGTTCCAATTTGAATGTAGTCTGTTTCTCCCACAAGGCACTGTTTAGGGAGGCTGTAAAACCTAGAGGTCAGGAGGAAGTGGGTTGCAGAGAGACAGGCCTTGAGGGTGATAGCTAGCATTGCTTACAGCTGGATTACCTCTGCTGAGGTCAGCTGCTGAGATGTGGGTAGTCCACACTGTAAGCTTCCCACTGCCATTCACGGCGCTGCCCACTATCCGCATACCTTCCCTATCAAGATGAACTGGAACACTTAAACAGTGCTCAAATAAACCATACTTCCCGTGAGATATTCTGTGGGGCTCTGGTCACAGGGCTGTAAATGTAATTAAATAACTGTGTTTATTGAATACAAAGACAAGCCATGAGGTGCCAGGCTTCGTAGTCTACATCTGGAACCCTAACTCTTGGAGGCAGAGGCAGGCGGATCAGAAAGGAGAGCTGGTTTCAACACATAAACACCACACCCTGTGGGTGGGGATGGAATGGAGAAAACAATTCGTGGACTGTAACTTGTGGATTACATGCTTGACAATAAACTTACATCAAGAATGAAGAACTTGACCAGGAGAGATGGCTCAGCGGTTAAGAGCACTGACTGCTCTTCCAGAGGTCCTGAGTTCAATTCCCAGCAACCACATGGTGGCTCACAACCACCTGTAATGAATGAGATCTAATGCTGTTTTCTGCTGTGTTCGAGGCCAGCCTGGACTACAAAGTGAGTTCCAGGACAGCCAGAGCTACATAGAGAAACCCTGTCTCAAAAAAAAAAAAAAAAAAAAAAAAAAGGAGAACTTTCAAGACTAAACAATAAAACAAACAAACAAACAGTTCAATGGGCTGGAAAGGTGGCTTGGCAGATAAGAGTGTGTACTACTCTTGCCAGGGGTTGTGGCACAGGCTTTTAATCCCAGCACACTCGAGCCAGAGGCAGGCAGATCTTAGAGTTCAAGACTTGCCTGGATTATATAGTGACTTCAATCCAGGACTACACAGAGAGACCCTGTCTCAAAAAGGAACAAACAAACAAACAAGCAAACAAAACCAGCAAAAGAGTTTATACTACTTTCGCAGAGGTCCAGAGTTCAGTTCCCAGCACCCACATCTGACAGCTTGTAACTGCCTCTAACTACAACTCAAGGGATCTGATTCCCTCCTCTGGCCCCTACTGGAGCAAGCGAACGTGTGGGCGTGTACACACACACACACACACACACACACACACACACACACACAGACACACACACCAGATAGGTAAAACAGTTAAGTATATAAAAAGGAAAGTTTTTTTAATGTTGGTTTTCACCAAAGACAAAACAGATAATCTGTAGGCCAGGAAATGCATGAAAATCTGCCTATCGTCCTTAGAAAAGGTTTGAATGGCAGTGAGACACCACTATTCGCCCATTAGATGGCTTTATAATTACTCATGAGGATTTAAGAAAAATACTGTCGTTTCATATATGTTTCTAGTGGGAATGAAACGTAATATCGCTGTTTCCTAAAACCATTGGGAAATTCTTTGTAAACATACACGACCCCGCACAGATATTTCATTGAAAAGAAATACTAGGGAAAAAACGATTAGAGATTCCCAGTTAAAAAAGATTCTAAACATTTTCTAGCAATAACCAATTGTTTGATCTTGCTCCAAAACCAGCATTTGAAAATCTGTTTTGACATAATATAGACCATCTGTTTAAAATGGCTTTCCGATGATGTCACTAAAAATTGATATGCCTAGAAATGCACAGGAAAGAAATTAGACTGGACTTCACAGGGGTCACATGGTGAGTTGTAGAAGTTGCATTTCTTTCCTTTCATATCTTGAAATGTCAGTGAAGTGAAGGATACAGACAAAAGCCTCACCTCCTTGTGAGGCTTAGAAGTTAAGCACCCAGCACACTGGGGGATGCATGGTGGGGGCAGGGAGAGCAGGGGCTTCTCCATTTTGATGGTGCCCTCATCCTTCTCTCCCCATCACAGTGTGCCTTACAGATCAGTGTTGTCCAGGATACCTACCTCCTCGAAATGGGTCCGTGGCTCAACAGCAGTAGTTGTTAGCAACTGAGGCTACTCAGGTGCTTCTAAGCAAACAGGGGGAGTGCACTGTGTTGCTTTTCTTTGAAATTTGTACTATTGCTGTTTTTATTTTAAGATTTATTTTTAATTTACATACATCATGTGTGTGTGTATGTCTGTGTGGATGAGGAATTGTTGTGTCTGACCAACAACAAGGTATTGTTTCCTCTGGAACTGGAGTTACAGGTGGTCGTGAACTGCCCAACATGGGTGCTGGGACACAAACTCAGGTCCTTTACAAGAGTAGAGTGTGTGACTTTTAACTGTGGAGCCATCTCTTCAGCCTCATTAGTGTCTTTTTTAACTTAAAAAAAATCTTTTTCAGACAGGATCTTTCTATGCAGCTCAGGCTGGCCTCAAACTTTCTCAATCTTCACGCCTCAGCCCCCTCCCCACTGTTGGGAATGTACCACCACTCCTGGTCTGGTGTGAGTTATTCTTTGCCCTCATCTGGGCCTGTTGTCAGTGAGAAGTACCCTGTTTCAGGGCCTGCTGTACTCTAGGAAAGCTTTACAGAGCAATAGAGCTACAGACGGAGAACCTAACACTCTATAAAGCTCCTGCCGAGGCTAATTTAGCATGAGTTATGGGCAAGAGATAACAGAAAGGACAATGGAAGAAGGAAATGGTGGTGGGAGGCTAAGTCTGACCACAAGGCCCCTAGACTCTGTGATCCTCAAAAAGAAAATCCGGCAGCTCACTGGGACAGCATGATCAAAGTATAAGTGTCTGTTTATTTGTTTCTGACAGGCTCTCACTACGGAGATCAGGCTGGGTTTGAACTCACAATCCTTCCTTTCCCTGGGATTATATGTATACACACCACACCTGGCTTTCAAAGTATAATTTTGACTTTTTAGTTCATGCATGTGAATGTTTCTGACTGCTGCATGAATGTATGTGCACCATCCATGTGCACTGAAACCAGAAGGGAGCATCCGATCCCAGGAGCTGGCTTTAAGGATCCCGTGCGAGGCTGTATATGTGCTGGGAAGGGAGTTTGGGTCCTCTGCAAGGGCAGCAAATGCTCCTCACTTCTGAGCCATCTCTCCAGCCCTTCACAGTATAACTGTGAACCCACTCACTGTGCTGGAACTTCAGACTCTCAGGACTGTAAGGGACAGGTTTATTTATGGAACGGCAGGGGAGGGGGAAAGGACAGATTATGAACTGAGAGGGACATTTCAGAGCTTAACGCTTGTACATGATGCGATCTTGCAATGACTTCAGATTTTAAGAGAGGCACAGAGCTGTAGTTTACTGAAGCTAGGAAGTTAGAGCCCGGGATGCTTTCTTAGCCCATCAATACTAAACTTCATTTGATCACTTGTGATTGAGGTACACCTGTATGTGACAGGCCTTGGAAGGGTGGTGACGAAGAAATGAAACACTTCTACTGAATAGAGAGCTAGTGGCTCAGGAGACTTAAGAAAGGGTACTGGTTTTAGAGTTGAGTAGGTTTAGAACCCTGCATCTAGATATTTAGTGTCATGAAACTTACAAGTTGCTAACACCATTTTTGTCTCAGTATCCCAAGTTTTCAAAAAAGGAAACCCTTGTCAAGCTCGTTTCACGGGGCTGTTGTCATCAATGGTGTAATCAGCATAAAATTTTAGAAAAATGAATATGTACAGAAATTCATATTTGGATATCAGCTAGACATGCAATAAGGAAAAAGAATTCAGGTTAAGAAGAGCAAACACAGCACAACAGCTGGAGATCAGGTGTTAGCGGGACTGTTCTCCAAGACGGAGCCCTCGGAACAGGAGAAGGAACGTGCAAATGTCTGTGTGAGGTTTCAGAAGGAACAAAGGCTTAGGGCAGGATAGAGCTGCTAGGCCATGGGGAGGTGGCAGGGGAAAAGAGACCAGTGACAGCAGGAATCAGTCCCTACCTCATTGAACCTATCTTTTAAAAATGCACACACACACACACACACACACACACACACATACCCAAACTGCAATTGTGAGTATGAATTGTAAGACGTACTAAGCACTATATGAAGTAGAGTAACATGAAAATATCGCCACAAAGTGGCATCTATAAAGACTTACATAAAGAGCTTCACAGACGTTCATTTAGATTTAGCCTCCAAAGGAGGCATTTGGTGCCAGAGTTCTTCTTTCTGTTTTCTGGGCTGTTTGAGATAGGGTCTAGGTTGGCCTTCTGTGTTCTGTGAGGCTGAACATGACCTTGAACTTCTGATCCTCCTGTCCTCTACCTCCCAAATGGCTGGGATTACAGGTAAGCACCACCACACTTGATCTATGCAGTGCTGGGAATAGAACCCAGGGCGTTGTGCACACAGTGCTCTAACAAATGAGCTATATCCCCAGCCCTCTATGTCTGCTCATTCTTATAATGATGTCCCCTTAATGGGCTCTATGTAACAGAGAATAAAAACCAAACTTGAAAAGCCCTCTGTGTAATCTTCCTTGGCTCCCGTTTCTGAAATACTTCATATTTAATGCTGACAAGGTCGCGGGCTGACTGGTGATGGTATCCCTTCACTAGGAAAGAAAAGGCAGGGGATCAAGAGTTCAAGTCCAGCCTGACTTCATAGAGTTTCAGGAAAGAAATACTTTTAAAAGATTAAAGGCTCGTTAAGGGTCTATGAACTCCAGAGACAGATGCAGATTAAGACTCCCCCCCCCCCACCCCCCAGAGGAAGGAAGGGATGGTGAGCAACAAGAGGGCCTGGAGTTGGCTGAAGGCCTACACAGGTTTCCCGAGTGGATGGCATAAACCGACAGTATTTGGTTCTCGGTGAAAAAAAAAAAAAAAAAAGGTGACTTTTTTTTTCTTTATTTCTATTTTTTCAAACTTGGTTTTACAGAAGACCCGGCTTGGGACCAGATCGAGTTCAGCCTTGGTTTAAGCGTCCACACCTGAGCAAGCTTCCCTGCTTCAGTGGACGGCGCAAAGCGATGCACTTATCCTCGTTAAGTGCAAACCGTTAGGAAATGCTGCACGCCAGAAGCTGCCGCACCCCAGCCCGCAGTGCGACCTGAACCCTCCGCGTCGCTGGGACGCCGGTCGGTCCCCAAGTGCCCCCAGCCTGGGGTCCTCGCGGAGGGCGCCCAGGGCCACTCGCCGCGCCCCGCCGTGCCGCGGGGCTCCGGCCAGCAGGGGGCGCTGCGGCCCGCTCTCCCGGGAGCGGCCGAGCCAGCCCGGTGGGTGTTTCTCTCTCTCTCTCTCCCTCTCCCTCTCCCTCTCGCGCTCTCTCCTCCCGGCCTCACATCCGGGTCTGGAGCGCGGCCGCCGCTGTCAGTGCCGGGCCGGGGCGCAGTCAATGGCGGCCGAGGGAGGCGGAGCGGCGGCCACGCGCAGCCCCGAGCCCCCGAAACTTTAGACTTCGGAAGCCCCACAACTTCTCGGAGGGGGGCGCGTGGGCGGAAGGGGAAGCCGAGGCGGGAAGCCCGAGGGACGCGGCCGAGCCCGGAGCCGCCGCCTCCTTTTCCCCACGCCGAGCTTGCGGCCGCGCACAGCCGCGCGCCACCGCCGCCGGCTGCCCCGGGCCACACGAGCTCGCGGCCCCGCGGGGAGGCCGTGCCGTGCGCAGTACCCCGCCGGCCGCCCCGGGTCGCGGGGCCGGCGCCCGGGTGGTGCATGCGGGGCGGGGCGGCCGCCGGGCCGAGGCGAAGATGGAAGGCTTGACGCTGAGCGACGCCGAGCAGAAATACTACTCGGATCTCTTCTCCTACTGCGACATCGAGAGCACCAAGAAGGTGGTGGTCAACGGGCGAGTGCTCGAGCTGTTCCGGGCCGCGCAGCTGCCCAACGACGTGGTCCTCCAGGTACCGCCGCGTCCCCGGCCGCGCGGGCCCCGGGCAGCGGCAGCGGGAGTGGGCTCCCCCGGGGACGGGCAGAGGCCGCAGGTGCGGGAGCGGGGTGCGCGGGGACCCCTGGAGGGGGAGGGCTCGCCGTCCGGGTGGGGGCGGGGGTCTGCGGAGCCTGCATCCCTCCGGCAGCCTGTGCACTGGAAGAGCAAGGTCCCGGGTCTCTCGGGTTGTGTGTGCATCCTAGCGTCTGCTGGATATGCCTACTATAGTCACATAGCTCTTCGACTCCCGCACAATAGGAAAGTTACGACTATAGGCAGGCAAAATGCCATATGGATTTTTGAGCGAGCCGAGCAGACTCGATGAAGTGAGATTTGTTACGCTTAAGGTATCCAAGAAGCAGGTGGTTTGGGTTTTTTTTTTAGGGGGGGGGTTGTTTTGTTTTGTTTTAAATTTAAGGAAGCTGTGTTCTTAGGGGAGACTAAGAAATTTGAACTTCTGGCTGATACTTGGCATGTAGATAGATGTGAAAAGAACTTGGTCGTAGAATGGGTGGCCGGTGGACAGTATCTTCTAGTGCCCTTCCCGGGAATAGTCAGTGGAGCTTGTGGGTTTGGTTTGGGATTTATTGAACAGCTGGAATCAGACAGCGGATAGTCTCCTCAGTCTGTAACTCTGCCACTCGTAACTCTGTAGCAGCAAGGGTAAACCTTCTTTGTCGCCTGTTTTAGAAGTGCTAATATTTGTGATGAGCATTAATGCTACTGCTTAATGATTCATAGCTGCTATAGTAAGAGCCTGTTTAAACTGTATGGGAGGAAGGAACCGTCTTAAGTTTTCATCCTCATATTGATCCCAAGCCAGTTATCCAAATCTCCAAACACATGGAGATGGAAGTGGATATAATGCAGTGGAAGCAGAATATTGGGCCAGAGGTTTGATTTTACTTTGTTTTGAGACAGCTTATTGCTTTATATCCCAGACTAGCCCTGAACTCAGGGTCCTGTTGCCCCCTCAACTGCTCAGGTGCTGGGACGTGGGTGTGGGCTGGGCCAGGAGTCTCCAGGCTTTTAGAAATCTCATCACTCTGCCTCCTCAGCCTCCAGTTCTCTGAGGCCCATCTTAGAGTGAAAGTCAGTTTTCTTCTAACAGAAACCCTTGTGATATAAAAATTTCTACACACACCTCGAATATAGACAATACCCGAGTGCCTACTGTGGTTTAGGGAGTGAATTCTTTCTCACTTTGCTTTTGTTTCATTTTGTCATTTTTTCTTAACCCTGGGGTGTGGTGGGGAAAGGTGAGTGTTTTAGGTACCAGGGAAGGATAAGAAAGTCTCAGATCTGTGCTGCTGAAGAGGACAACATAGTGACAATTTTAGGCTTTCCCAACAATTCAGATTCTGTGTGGATTCACTGTTTTTGTTTTTATGGCCCTCTTACGATGAGGAAACCAGGTTTAGCTTGGGTTCACACAAAACATCCCATAGTTTGCTGATGGGTTAAATGATATGGGGCTAGTGTCTAATGGATTTGGTACAAAACTTACAGGTTCTGGACAAGAAGCCCCCCATATTCTATTTTAGCTCATGTCTTTGGGGTTCAGAGTTAACTGGAAATGACTTTGTCATTCTAATGGTACACAAGACTTTTTTAGGGTGTTTACATGTTTAGGGCATAGAAATTAGTGTCCATTAACCTCCAGCTGAGATATGTTCAATTGAATCCAACTTATTTTCATATTTTACTCAATTGTATTGGCATTTGAAAATAAATTTCTATTATCTTTGTACATAGGTAGCTTAAGTCGTTTAAATATTTGGGATTCAATTACACGTTGGAAATTGTAGGATCCCTGAAGCAAGACTTCCACAGTAACATGATCAGGTTGACGATCCCTGACCAGGATATCTGCAGTACTCCTAACCTGAAAACTTTGAGGGCCAAAATATCACAAGTGGAAAATTCCATATTATGAAACTTTCTTGTTCAGAATTATCATTCTTTTAAATTGACTCTCAAACTGTGGGACTACTGTGCATATGAGATGTAAAGAGATCTCTTCAAACTTGGATCCTACCCCCAAGATATCTCATTGTGTGTACACAAACCTTCAGTTTCAAGCATTGCTGATAAAGAATAGCCAACCTGTACTGAATAGCAATCTGGAGTCTTGAAGGCAGCTTACTTAAAATTTGGCCTAAGACATAGAAATGTGAGACTGAAGGGGAATGTGGATTTAGTTTCTCTTATGAGAGTTTGAGATTTTCTGAAAACAGCATTCCATGGCTCTCAGGGAGAAGCATTGGGGGTAATTCAAACATATCCCAGTTTTGTTCTCTTTGTTGAGCTAGATGTTGGAGGTTCAACAGAAGCACAAGGTGCTCTGAGGGCTTTGTAAATTACAGGACCATTCAGGTGTAAAGAAAAGTGGACCTGGGAGAGGCACGTTGTGTTCACAAGCACAAAGGAGATAAAGACACAGTTCAGATGGACTTCTGCGTTGAGATGGGGAGGGGAGATCTGCTTCCAGGCCGAGGAAAAATATGACCAAAGTCATCCGAGCCTTTTCAAGGACTAGTAGATAGTAAGATTTTACCTAAGCTAAAATATGTTTGGAGCTAATGAAACAGTTAGGAAGAGGCCCTATTACTAAAGACTGGGGGCAGGAGACTTCATACATTCAGTAGGCAGCAGTGGAGAAGCTTGGGAAGGTTTTGGCTTTGAATGTAGTGAGCATAGAGGATGGGGAAGGAGGCTCTTCCAGAGGTCTGGCATGGCTGCTGGGTAATGCACACCCAAACCAGAGGGACAGCCCTCGAATGGAAAATAAGGGTGGGTGTCCTTCTGAAGAGCAGCTGGGTTCGTACTGCTTTACTGTGTGAAGTGCCTTGTGGGACAGTACTTAATGGAGTCCAGATGATCAAGACTGGACCGGGAGCTCAGAACTAACTGTGAAGGGTATTTGAAAGAAATGATTCATAAAAGCAGTACCTGAGGAGGCTTTTGTCAGTGATAGAGCAGAGGTTGGTTATCTTGGGGCTGATTTTGTATCAAAGATAGGAATGGTGAGGACCTGGGCCAGTAACACACGAAGCACGGGGTCATGGAGCCGGTGACAGGGTTCCGTGGGTAAAGGTATCTGCTGCCAAGCCTAATGGCCGGTTTGATCCCCAGGACCCACGTGATGGAAGGGGAAAACTGACTCCCTTAAGTTGTCTTCTGACCTCCAACAAGTTATGACATATGCCTTACAAATGCCCATACATTACTTTTTAAATAATAAAATATTTAAGAACATCAAGAAACAGGGTGAAAGAGGACAATATATGGGGGAGTGATTTTTATACTCTCAGACCATTTGTCAATGTCTAACGATATTCTGGGTTGTTATAAAATGGGAGAGGGAATGGTTTTGCTGGCATGTAGTGGGTAAAGGCCAGAGATACGATTTAATAGCCCAGAGTGCATGTATAACAACTATCTGCCTCAAAATGTCAGTATTATTGAGATTTGAGACCTGGCACGGACTCTGACAGGAGACAGGAAATGGCTAGAGTTTCAGGAGTTATTCTGAAGGCAAACTTGGTTAAGTGTGGTCTACTTGGCATAATTTGGATGGGAGAGATGGTGGCAAGGATGGGGGCCTGGTGTAGAGAGGACCGCTGAATGTGACTGCAGGCCTTGCGGATGCTGCTCACCTTCATCAAGGAAACAGACGTCTTATTATGGTGAAAGTGGGTTCTGTTCACGTGTTGGCAGTCTCTTCCTCACGTATATCGAGGGCAGGGAGCCGACTGGTTCACATACACGTTGGGACCTTGATTGGTCCAGTATTTTTCAACATTAGTTAATAAAAGTCACGAGAGAGGGCTGAGTCATCTGGAGAAATGAGGTAGAGAACAAAGAACAGAGGGCCTGGAGCTGAAGCAGGAAGGGGCTGGCGCTGAGCGCCCAGGCGAGCTGTCCTCTTGCAGGAGCTCTGATCCCTGCCCAGCCCTGGGAAGTGGGCATCGGGCGTTCTTATCAACAGGAGCTTGGGAGGCAGGAAGTTACGGAATAGTGAATGTCCTTCCCTTCCCATTATCCCTTGCCACCTTGAAGCTGGTTCTTCACTGGAGCTAAGTCACTCCGACTTGGGTTGGCTTGCTTTTGAGTTATATGTGGTCTTTTTCTTTTGAATAGAGAAGAGTTTAATTTATAATGAGGCCTCAAACAGTCACTTCAGAGAGAGGTAGATTCTTGTGATTGTTTTCTGGGTGCAGACTGACACAGTTTTATACCATTATATATTATATGTATTATATATATGTGTGTATATAATGTGTATACAAGTGTTCTATTAGTATTTAGAGAGACTATTGTGAACCATTATACAGGTGCTGGGAATTGCTCCCAGGGCCTTTGGAAGAACAAGTGCTCTTAACCACTGAGTGATCTCTAGCCCCTGAGTGTTTGTCTCTTGACACAGGGTCTCCCTTTGCAGCTCAGGCTGGCCTGGAGTAGCAGAGAAAACTTATTCAGGGGCAAAGGGTTTGTTGTTGAAGACAGAATCAATAGACCAGGAGGAGGCGATAAATAGTTTTTGACATTTTGTCCCAGAGTTGGAATGGGAGATCTGACCTATAGTGATTAATTATCGATTTTTCCATCTGCTGAAGATTTTCCGTGTTATAGCTTTAAGATTAACTTTTACAGAAGCAATTTATTTTTCAAATAAGAAAAGTATATATATTATTTACCACGTTAATCAGTATATCTTCTTAGCTTTCACTTTTAAAAAAAAAAAAAAAACCTCTTCTTTATCTGGGAAATGTCAAAACTTACACAGACTTGAATGTGTGATTTTGTGATAGAAGCTTTTAGTACTGACTGTCCTTTTATTGAAGTTTGCCAGCAGTGTGCACTTTTGCCGAAGCTGAAAAGCCTTAGATCAATGTGTTGAGCAATAGCTGGTAGAATATTTTAATAACATACATAAACTTAATGGAAGGAGAGCAACACAATGAAATATAAACCAGTTTTTCTCTTGAAACTTGCTTGAGTTAGTTACAAAATCTGTTGACTAGTAAAATGCCTGGTGGAACTATAGCCTTATTTATGCATTGGATATTAGAACTATAACCTTATTTATGCATCAGATATTAGAAACTTAATAAAATTTCAGTTTGATACTCTCAAATTATGGGATTTTTATTTTTGTAATTTCTAAATTACTATCTAAACAACAAAATACACACTTGAGTTAATTAGACATTTTTCATGCACTGTTTATGAAGGAAATCACCTCTTCATACAATGAGTGTCATGCTTACTCTGGAAATTCATGTCATGCTAGTTGGCACCCTGCCTTCCTTCATGCCCAGCATTTTAATGTTTGAGAACTTACTGCAAGCATTGTGATAGAGTAGAAAAGAACCTAAGACGCACTAAAGGGAGGCCAGCCTCAGCCAGTTTTGTGACCTTGACAGTCAGGTCACCTGAATCACCACACAGCCTATGGTGTGAAATACTGAAGAGACATCCTCCTCGAATCACTTTTAGATAGTATTTCCTTGTGGCCACTATCCACCTCCATGGCTCCATGTAGTGGTGAAAGATCAGCTGTTGTCTCTGCCACAGTGTGTTGCCTCTGTGGTAAGATTGAAAGGAACTGTGTGTACACAGAGGACCATTGGTAAGAAGGCAGTGAGTGGGAGCCTATCTCAGCGGAGGCGTGGGCTGACAGTGATGGGGGCACAGTGAGGCTGCATATCAAGGGAACTGTGAAATTTATATGTATTTATACGTATATGTGTATATATATTTATCTCTCTCTCACATATATTTATCTCTTTCTCTCTCTCTCTCTCTCTCTCTCTCTCTCTCTCTCTCACACACACACACACACACACACACACACACGGTTCTGTGTTCATGCACACTGGAGGAAGGACTCAAATTTTATTACAGATGGTTGTGAGCCACCATGTGGTTGAACTCATCACATCTGGAAGAACAGAGGAACAGCCAGAGTGGTCTTAACTGCTGAGCCATCTCTTTAGTGCCCCCCCCCCCCCCCATAACTTTTTAAGTAAAGAGAGTACTGGGGAAGGCGAGCAGATTGGTTGGGAGATATACAGGAGCCCGCATGGGAAACAGCAGTGGCTTAGATTTGAGAGAGACCGCCGGGTGAGAGGAGAGGTGAGAGTTTAGGGAGCCATGGTACTGAGTTTGATACAGAATTGGAGAGAGGATAGAGAGTGTAAGGGTATTGTTGGTGTTGCCATCGTTGGATGAGTTGGAAGGAGTGGGTTTTACGGGGGACTATTATAGTAAAAGAGTAATGATGAATTTACAAGTTCTCTTTTGTTCATTTTAAATTACGAAGGCTGTGTTCTGAACTTTACCATTAGAGGAGCCACACATCTTGAAGAAATATTTATATCTTAGAGGAAGAGTTGAAGATTTTTAGACTGTTGGCAAATTGAAAACAGTAACTGATGGAAATATTGAAGAAAAGACTAGAAAGGAAAAAATGTTTAGAATTGAGTCTCAAGGACTCGAAGTTGGGAAGTAGAAGCCTTAGGGTAGAGGCTAAGGACAACCAGAGTGGTTGGAGGGAGATGGAGAATGCAGCCTGCATATCCTGACAGCCTTGCAAGTGTTTCATGGCACGCCAACTGCATGGAGTTTGGCTGAGAGGCTGGGAAATGTGAGTAGTGATGAAGCCATTGGATTGATTTAGAAACTAGATGTCGTCCGTAGCTTCGATAGCCCTGTTTCATGGACTGATTTGAATGACCTGAGGATTAAATAACCAAGGGCCTAGAGATAGCTTTTTAAGAAGTAATTTGCCCATGAACGTGAATAGGCCCAGGGCAGGCCCAGCTGAGTTGAGGGGGAGACTGAGGTTGTAAGGGAAATCTTCACAGAGGCGTAATGTCAGCTGCTAGGACTGTTGAGACAAGGAAGGAAGAAGACATATTAAGAAAGTAGGAATGGTCTGGATCCTGACCACGCGGTCTCTGGGAGGAAAGAGTTCATGCCTTCAGTTTAACACAGGGAGACAAATAGGAAGGTGTGCAGACTCAGTGGAGAAATGTTCCAGCCAGGGGCTTTCTCCTGAGACAAGATTGAGAGAGTAGTTTCCGGAAGTCAGCTTACAATAGTAGGAAGCATTTGTGGTAGCGTCAAAAAGATCTAAAATTTCAGGGATGAACTGTAAAATATTACACAAAATCTAAAGATTTAAACAAACAAAATATGTGTCTAGGTTGGAAGGCTGAACAGTAATACCTAGATTTAACAAAAACTCTTGTGTTTTGTTGAAACAGTTAAGCCAGTCCCAAAGACTTGTGAAAAGATACAGAAACAAAATGGACACTTGATCGTTCTCATTCTAAAAACTGACTACACTGCTATGCTAACCTGGACAGAATGATTGGCCTAAGATTAAATGCGTAGATCTGTGATCAGAATTGAGAATTCAGAAATAAGCCTATATATTCACGATCAGGTCGTTCTGGGGGGATATGCCAGGAGATTTTATTGGGAAAGAGGTATTCTCAGCAGATCCTTCTAAAATGGTTAGATACCTGTGTACTTAGGGGAAAATGTACTTAAGCATTTTGCTTATGAATCACATAATACATAAAAATTAATGTAAAATAGATTATGTGCTTAATTGTAAAATTTAAATCTATGAAACTTCTAGATGAGTGATCTTGGGTTAGCCTGAGTTCTTAGATATGACACCAAGATCATATAAACCTTGAAAGAAAAAAAAGTATAAATTGGATTTTATTCAAAAAAATCTTCTTAACATTTAACATTGCAGAAGATAAGAAAGCTCAAAGGATATAGACTAGGGGAAGGTATTTACATATTATAAACATGGTAAAGGTCTTTCATCTAGAATATGTCATTAATAATTAGGGAGCTGCATATTAAATCACAGGGATATACGTTACTAGAAAGGCTATAATTAAAGTCTGCTAATACTTAGTGTTGGTATTGTGAAGAGAATACAATACTTTCACACTGCTTTTGGGAGTGTAACTGGCACATAGCTGTTTTATAAAACACTGGTTTTAAAACTTTAATATAAACTTACCTAGGAACAAGCACCCTTTACTCTTATGCATCTACCCGAGAGAAATGAGAAAATGTTTCAAGAGTTCTTTGTCAGCAAACTTACAAATGCACTATTCTATAGCAAACTTGAGAGACAATCCAAGTACTTGGCAATTAGTAACTGGCAAATAAAACATACTGCATCCATAAAGCTTAATAATATTCTGCCATCAAAAGGAACAAAGATAATGTAAGAAACATACTAAATGAGTGAAACCAGACACAAAAGAGCACCTGTTGTAGTGCAGTGTATGAAACATTTGAAAACTATCCAGAGAAGAAAATGTCTATGGAAAAGATCGATAGAAACCAACATGGATGGTTCTCTAATCCCAGGATAGAAGAGGCAGCCTGGAGGGATAAGAAGACTTGTAACCGTGGCTTATGTGGTGGTGGACAGCACGATAGGTTTCCTTTAACTCTGTAAGTTGGATTGTGGTTGAATTTTATGGTGTAAAAATGGTGCTTCACAGCTCTTTTTTTTTTTTTAAAAGCATGAATTTGTCATTTTGAAAGTGTACTGTGGGCTGTACTGTGAATATAATTTAATTTATCAAGCTTCAGCATAATTTAGTGCAAACTGGCATTTGGTGAGGACGTAGTTTTGAAGCTAGACTTCCTATGTGGCTTGTCACCTGACTGTGCTTGTATGCTCAGTTTTGCTCACATAGCTTACACAGGCCCCATGTACATTATGTAGCTGGGGTTCACCTTGGTTCCTGCTCCTACAGCCTCCGTCTCCCAAATGCTGGGATAACAGGCAAGTGGCACTGTGTCTGACACACCAGCAGTGACTACTGCTTATTATTTATTCATTTTGGTCTGTGTGTCAGGGACTGTTTTGCGTACTCTGCATATATTAATTTCCCCTCTAAGCTCCAGTGCTCCTCCTCGGTTGGCCTCCAGAGAGCACCCAGCTCCATGCTTGTGCCATTATACTCATTCTTACTCCGAACTTATTCTCTGTAAGCACAGTATTTGTTAGAAGGGGCTGGAAATTAGGGCTTAGGCCGAATCTAGACCAGTTTCTGTCTTTGGACTTTGAGTGATAACATTACTAATTTTTATACTGCTGTGATAAAAAATAAACCACAGGGTAACTTATAGCAAGAGTTTATGTGGGTCTAGGTTAGAATCCATGAAGGTGGGACCACCAACTGGAAGCAGTGAAAACTAACTCAAAATGACATAGTGACATACTTCCTCCAGCAAGGCCGTATCTTCTAATCATTCCCAGAGCCACCACCTAGGAACCAAGTAAGTACTCAAGTGCCTGAGACTCGGTGAAAGCTTCACATTCAAACCAGCACAGCTCTTCATGCACTCACATATACTTAATTGAAATGTCATGATTTTATGGGAAATTACAGAAATGTAATACCCCCAAAAATGAATTTAAAATAATCATGTCTGACAAATTATAATTTTTTTAAAGATTTATCTATTGTTATCTGTAAGTACACCGTAGCTATCTTCAGATGCACCAGATGGTTGTGAGCCGCCATGTGGTTGCTGGGATTTGAACACGGACCTTTGGAAGAGCAGTCAGTGCTCTTAACCACTGAGCCATCTCTCCAGCACCAACAAATTGTTATCTTAATACAAAATTCTACTACTTGGGGACTGAAAAACCAGTGTGTCACTGTAATGACTTTGTAGACAGCTGGCTTTTGAAGGACTGATAAGACCTTTAATTCTTGAGTTTTCACGAGTAGCCAGATCGTGGGTCTGGGCATCACAGTTATGCTCGTTTGTTTAAAAGTTAGTTGTAAAGAATGCTGATCTAATAGCGATTTGATTGTTACTACTGTTTGTTTGCCAATGAGCTAAGCAAAAAAGTCCACGTGGATGTTGACATATCAGTGGACTTGAAAAGGGGATTTGTTGCCTAGAAACTAACAGCGTCACTGAGGGCTCTCTCTGTTGAGCTTATGACGCGGGGGCCCCGGGGCTCGATGTTCTGAGTGCGTGTTGCGCTGTCACATTACGATCTAGAGTGTTTGTTCTACAGTACTACATTATGTCTCATGGGAAAATATAAACACCGCTGTAACTTTCCATGTCAACAAACATGGAGTTTAGTCAAAATAGAATAGACTTTGGACTGTGACAGCTTCCTTCAGATTTGAATCTCAGCTTGGTGCTGATTAACTTCTTGCCCTGATCTGATAACTGAGCCTGCTCTGACTGTTTCCTGCTAATCCCAGTTCTGAAGGGTTGGTAGTGAACCAGCCGGAAGTGTGTAAGCAGTGAGCATGGGGTCTGGTTCAGAAACCCAAGTGACGGGGAGGAGCTGTTGGGGTTTTGTTGTTGTTTGGGGTTTGGGGGGAGTTTGTAGACATCTTGCTGAACTTTAGATAAATAGAATATGATCCCATGGTCGTGCCATCTTGGCAACAAGGTTAGGCGGACCTTTGAAAGGATGGCAGTAGCAGTTGGGTGGCATAGCAGCATGTGCCCGGTCGGGGGTGCGGGTGGGGTGTAGTTCCTCAGGGATGCAGACTTATGTTAGAGATGTCTTCCTGTGTTTATCATCAGTGCGGGTAGTGCTAGTGCATCCACTGGGGCATAGTAGGTGCTTAATAATGCTTGCTGAATTAATGAATGGTGCAAGTATTGATTTTTTTTTTTTTCTGAAATGGTCTTATAACATGAAGCTCTCTGTATATGGCTTTGAATTTGTGGTGATCCCAAACGCAGGGATTAGGGTGAATATATGGAGAATAGTATTTCTGTAGGGTCTTCCACGGTGCTGGAACAGCAATGCTCAAAGGATAACTAACCCCCAAGGAGTTTGTCCAAGACTTTCTGGATCTCCCAGCTCTTGAGGATCATCTAAAGCATTCATTTCCTTAGAAACCTGGATTGGCTGGCAGTGTCTGGTCCCTGACTCTAGGGTTCAATGGGGTGCTGTGTCATGAGAAGCACACAGGACTATGTTGATGCCAGCTAACAGGATCACTGTTGAGCTAAATACGGCTACTATGTGTTCAGGGACTTTGGCATCACTTGCAAATAGCTAAAATATATGATTAAATGCTTATCTTCTCACTTCCTATCTTTGCCCTTAACCACATATTTCACATACTCATCTGAGCTCCCAAATGTCATTTTAAAAATTACTCGACATTTACAAAGCCCATTGATGCTGTAACTGGTAATTGGTAGGACCTTTCTATGTACAAATCTGTGAGAATCTGAAAGTTATAACAGGCCCTTTCTGCCTTGACTTGTTTTGGTATGTCTTGAGAGCAATTACAGATAAATATTAAAATAGTTTCATTTGCTGTGTTTGTTTAGATCCCGCTGATATTGGCAGTAATTTGCTAAATAAATTAATGATTTTACGAAGTAAAGGGGCACTTTAACATTGTAGTAGATTTCTGAAGAGCCTAATTTTATCAGCTAAAGCAAAGCAAATCAGTATTTGCTCAGTAAGTATAAAGAAAAATATATATATATCTATGTGAGTGTGGCCATAGGGCTAGAGAACAACTGCTGGGAGTGCTGCTTGCCTTCCACCCTGGGCAGGCAGGGCCTCTTACTGCTGCTGCCGCTGTGCTGTGGTGCTTTTCACAACTACTACTACTGCTGCTGCTGCTGCTGCTGCTGCTGCTGCTGGTATCTTGCTGAAGTGCTGGGAATAAGCTGCCCACTGAGCCATCTCCCTGGTCATGCCCCTCACCCCTGACCCTCAAAGGCTAATCATACCTTCTACACATGGAGCTAATGTGACTGACCTTTAATCTTTTCCCCTTTGTGTGTGTGTGTGTGTGTGTGTGTGCGTGTGTGGTGTGTGTGTGTGTGTGTGTGTGTGCAGTTTGAATATGCATGAGTGGAGGTCAGAGAAAACCTTGTGAGGAGTCTGTTTCCTTCTACCATGTGGGTCTGGGATCAGCTCAGAATAGTAGGTTTGAAGACAATGCCCTTTCCTGCCGAGCCATCTTGCAGGCCTCTGAATTTTTTGAGGGCCTGCTCAGCTTCACAGAAGACTGAAACTTGGCAGTGTTCCATAACATGCTTTTTATATTCTTAATATATAGACACCAGTTTATGCCTCAAGTATGAATAAGGTCGCCCAGAATGCATTTGCTAGTAAAAGAGGGTGGAGGCCTGAGGCAGGTCGCTCGAGGCCTGAGGCGTCTGAAGGCTGTTAGCGGTGACACAGCTCAGCGCCTTAGAGGAGAAGAGTGAGGGGACTCCTGGCCGGGCTACAGATGACTCCTTTTTCCTTGTCATTTCCTACTGTATTCTTCAGGCATAGAGCAAATCTCTTCTCAGGATGAGGTCCCTTTTTTTTTAAGATCACAAACCAACTCACTTTTTCTATAGCTCTTTAATTTCCTTTGTCACAGAAGTATTCATCTTTAACCATCTGAATTAAGGTACAAATAGTATTGTTTTATATGTAAAACTATATATATATGCATATACATATATACATACACACATCTGTGTATATATAACAGTATTGTATTATATGAGATTAGATATTCAAATTAACAATTTAATACTTGAATATAAAATACCATGTTTACGCTTGTTTGCTTATTTGACTTCCGCTTCTTGAACTTTTTCTCTGTCCCTAGCTCTTGCTGGGACAGAGAGGGAGATGCCATGGCCCACTTTAGTATTAAGCTTACATGAGTATTTCTGTGTAGATGTGTAATATAAATAAGGAGTAGATTAATGGTGATTTCCATTTAATTAGTTCTCTTAGAGTGAGGTCAGAATTCTCATAAGATGTATGGTGGGAGCAGTCTTTGAAGTGGTGCTAAACAAGTGCACTAGGTGACTAGTCAAGGTCTGTGAACACACCAACTCAGGGCTAAAGTATTGCTGTTTCAAGGCTGTTGGCCTATGTTGGTTTTGGTTTTTTGTTTTTAAAGGCACTGGCAGCTTTCCTCCTATGTCCAGCTCCATCCTGATTGTTGTCCTAACATGGACTTTATGCCTCAGCTCAGCAGCCTGTGATCTGTTTGTTACAGAGCTTGTGCTATTTAGTAGTTGCTTCTTATCAGGCTGCTCCCTCGTTTGGAACCCCCTCCTTCCGCTCCCAGGGTCTTCCTCGTCCTTTATGAACTATCTTCACTTTGGTAGGCTTTAGAGATCCTGATTGGAACAATTTGGATTCTTGGAAGCTCTTTCCCTCCCAGTCAGTTGTGTCTTAGGGCTTCTGTGCCTCAATGAAACACCATGACCAAAACAACTTAGGGAGATACGGGTTTATTTTACTCACAATTCCATATATGACAGCTCACCCTCAAAAGCAGCGAGGGCAGGAACTCACACATTGCATGAACCCAGAAGCAGAGGCTGATGCAGAGGCCATGAAGGGGTACTGCTTCCAGGCTTGCTCCCCATGGCTTGCTCAGCCTGCTTTCTTATAGAGCCCAGGACCAGCCCAGGAAAGGCACCACCCACAGAGGGTTGATCACTCCCTCAGCAATCACTAATTAAGAAAATGCTGTATAGGCTTGTCTTAGTAGTCTAGTCTTAATGGAGGCATTTATCTCAACGGTGGCTCCCTCCTCTCAGATGACTCCAGCTTGTGTCTAGTTGACATAAAACTAGCCAGAGCAGATGGTCCCATTTGGAGTTTGTCCATTGCTTGCTGCATTTCCAGTGTCTTCAGAGCTAATAACACTGGAAAAGTGTTGTGAATAAAATTCAGATTTCTTTTTTGTTTTCCTCTTTCCTACCTTTCTCCCTTCCTCCCTTCCACCTTGCTTCCTTCTTTTCCTCTTTTCCCCGTCCTGGCTTTTTCGCTCATCCATCCTTCCTTTCTTATCCCTCCTTTCTCCCTTCCTCCCTCCATTGATGTCCTACATGGTGGTCTCAAATTCACAATCCTCCTGCTTCAGCCTCTTAAGTGCTAAGATTACAGGCTGTCACCTATCTTAAATTCAGATTCCTTTTCTTTCATGATCTCATGGTGTCACAGGAGAGGAGCAGAAATGCAGAATAGATGTTTAGAAAACACAGACAACTTTTTAGGGCTAGTCAGTTGCTTCGTCCTGCTCTTGCAGTCTCCTCGAGAGATGAGGATGAGGGAGTAAGGCAGGCCTCCTCAGGCAGGGAGTTGAAAGTGTGGGGGTGAAGTTGTGCTTGGCTGGCTTGCTGCCTAGCTCTGTGGGTGCTTTTTCCCCACCCCAATCAGCATTCTGGGCATGAGGAGAGAGAGGGAGCAAGAACAGGAACAAATAGCCCTGAATCTGAGCTCTGACTTTGCTGATGCGTTTGCCTGTTTGCCAGTCCCTTCTTCTCCCTTTGAGAACTTTTTAAAAGTGTAATAGCAGACTGAGAATTTTTAAAAAACAAAAAGTAGAAATTTATTTGCAATGATAAGGATTAGCTGTGGTAGAATCTGGGCATCCCACTGCATGCATGCTTGTTCATAAAATACAATATGAAGCATAAGCTAGGGAGAGTTTCTGAGGACCTGGGGACAGGGAGAGCCACAAAGGAAGTTATGGGTGGGGGCGCCTTTGTACAGTATCACTTCAGGATAGCACAGTTCCTAGACTAGGCCTTTGCAGCTTGGGCCATGTCAGAATCACTGTGCAAATCTGCAGGGACAGAAGCAGAAGTGGCTAAGCCTTGGCAGTAGAAGAGCCCACCTTCAGAAAGAACGGTGGCCTGAGGAAGGGAGGTTATGGTTAGGTTTTCTGTTCACTGCCCACAGTTTTAAACCACCTCAGTCAGAAGTCTTTTACTTCCTTGATCACATTTCCTTCTAGACTTAATTCTGGAAGGAATCCAAACCTAGTGTTTCTCACTTGTACCTAACAAATGGCAAAGCTGTAATTGCCATACTCAGCAGTGATATAGTATGGTGGTTAGTTTCTGCAGTGGTGTAGTATGGTGGTTAGTTTCTGCAGTGTTCTTTTTGCTTCCAGTGTAGTTCTCTTGACTTTGCACATCCCCTTGTCCGATTCTATTCTCTTTTACAGTCAAAGAACAAATGACTCCTGTTTCTGCTTGGCCACCATGGACCCTATTTTCCCTAAGTACTAGTCATCTACCTTTTGCATTTGCCTTCTTTTTTAAAAAAAGATTTTTATTGTTATTTTAATATGTGTGTATGTATGTATGTATCTGTGTGCATAAATACATCCACATGGGCACAGGTGCTTGCAAAGGCCATTGATATTGGGTCCCTGGGTCTGGAGTTACAGCGCGTTGTGAGCGGCTGGAGGTGGTGTTGGGGACTGAGCTCAGGTGCAGCTCCTCTACAAGAGCAGTATGTGCTCTTAGTCATTGAGTACTGAGCTATCCAGCCCCTTAAAGATACTCTTCTTCTCTTCTCTTCTCTTCTCTTCTCTTCTCTTCTCTTCTCTTCTCTTCTCTTCTCTTCTCTTCTCTTCTCTTCTGTTGGGTTAGGTTTTGGGTTTTGGTTTTTTTGAGACAGTATTTCTCTGTATAGCCCTGGCTGTCCTGGAGCTCTATATGCTAGGGTGGCCTGGATCAACTCCGAGATCCTTCTGCCTCTGCTTCCCAAGTGCTGGGATTAAAGGCATGTGCCACCATGGCTGACCTAAAGATAATCATAGAGTTCACTTTTATCCTGCTTAACCAATCCAGGCCTTTCTGTGGGTCTTTCTTTGTCTTACCACCTCCCTTGCAGTAGTCACAGGATATCATCTTGGTGGCTGTTGTGTCTTCCATCCTGGTGCTGAAGAACTAACTCTGTGTTTAGTGCCCCTGTTGTCTCCATGTCCTTTCTCCTTTTCAGAGTTAGCTTTGATTCCTTCTATTCTGCATTAGGTCCCGAGAACCCTTTGAAAGGTCTCAGCTTCTCAGTGCTTTCTTGCCATTGTGTTTCCAGCCTTTCCTCATGGTTATACTGCTACAGTGGCCTCGTAAGTCCCAGCCAACTCAGCTAAAGAACAAGAAAGGGCATTAGAAGTTACAGGGTATTCTTGAGACCTGCTCTGTGAAGATTAGCCTGTCAGTTAAAACTCTCCTTTGGTTTGCTCTAGTTTTCCGCCTCACCTCTACTACAGTCCTTACTCTGCTCTGTTAACATTCCCCATTTGGATTGCCTCTGGTGTTTCAGCTTACCAAAAGCTTGCTTTCTTTCTTTCTTTCTTTCTTTCTTTCTTTCTTTCTTTCTTTCTTTCTTTCTTTCTTTCGTTTTTCGAGACAGGATTTCTCTGTATTTTCCTGGCTGTCCTGGAACTCACTTTGTAGGCCAGGCTGGCCTCGAACTCAGAAATCCGCCTGCCTCTGCCTCCCGAGTGCTGGGATGAAAGGCGTGCGCCCCCACCTGGCAGGCCTGTTCTTTCTTGATGGTCCAGATCCGACTGCTTAAAAGCAGTGTCTTTTCCCCTCCCCAATATTATCTACCTCTAATTCTTAAAATAGTAAGTATTTACTATATAGCACTTACTGTAAGGAGGATGCTGAGCTAATTGACATATTTGTAACTTTAAATTTAGAAGTAGGTATTTCCACTTTTCTGCTGAGAAACCTGGAACTCTTAAGAGGCTACATGGTCAACATGAACTGGGATAAAATCCAGATCCCCTGATGGCAGGAGTTACACTTGGGACTATATACTCTAGAATGCATAAAATGACAGCCCTATGTCTAGGCATATCTTTGGGGCTTGTATATTGTTTGCAATAGGTAACAGTCTTTGAACCTCCCAATGTCCAGTGTATATTGAATATTTATGTGAGTACTGAAGAGATTTTGTTGAGGTGTCTCTGTAGTGCTGCTAGCTGTAATAACTGGGTTATTCCTTTGTGTTCAAACAGTCTCTACGATGTCAACAGAAATACAGTGCTTTAGACCTGGCTGTGTACTGGAGCCAGAAGGGAGGCAACAGACTCAGCTTACGTTTTGTTTCCCAAGTGTGGGATGTGTACCCAGAGAGATAACAAAGCACAGCTGGAAAACTTTCCCTTCTAGCTTCTCACATTTCAATACTCATTAGAAGAGTACTCGGCTTGCTGTAGCAAGCTCACCCCTTTTAGGTGCTGGTTACCTTAATAAAGCCCAGGATAGTCTTGGTATTGCTACAAGCACCTTTAGCAGACAATGGCATTGGCTGAAGTTGAATAATAGCTTTGTCTTATTGACTTCATTGTTTTATTTTCTATTTCTTTCCATTGAGACTTGTTTCTCACATATGTTGTGACACGAAGTTCCTTTCTTGGTTTGCAAAACATAGATATCTATGTGCATGATAGCATAGGTGCTCCACAGGCATGGCACATTGTGGAAGGAGATACCAGTGGCAGGCGCTGCAGTGCTGTGCTCTGGAGTCATAGAGAGAAGAGCATGTGCCTTGTGGTCTTGTGCTAATATACACTGGGCTGTCTCTGCACTGGTCTGGTCTTCAGAATCGCTTTAAGGACAGTCGTAATAAGCACTGGCACTCCACTCCACACGTGATAGACTGTTCTCGACATCACACCATCCGTTGTCGTTATTTGTCCATTCTTTATTAGATCAGATAAAACCTTTGGTAGAATTTAAAGTTGCAGTTTAATTCCCAGCCTCATTAAACAAGCATCGCAGTGCTGTGGTTTCCTTCTGTGCTCGTGTCCTCATCCCTATGCTAGGAGTAACAGGAACCGGCCTCATAGGGTCGTTTCAAGTAAATGGATTTGAGGAGTACCTTACCTAGTGCCTAGTACGTGAATTAACACTATATAGGCATTATTATTATTATTCCCATGAAGGGAAGATAGAGTTTTGGGAACTCTTGGGGCTTTGCTTGTTTATTTGTATCATCATGAATAAAATGTTTGTATGTGTGCATTTGACAGAAGCTAAGTAACAGTTTAGCATAGTCATACTGTGACTGACCTCACTTGTACTGTGAGGCTAACAACAGGCAAGAATAAAAAGAATTAGATCTTTAATAAAACTACTGTGAGTTACCTTTAGCCTAGAAATATTGCACTGCAATTATACAAACTCCAAAGTAGGGCACTAATAAACTCCTATCCATTCAGGGGGCTGCGGTTGAATCCACCCTCAAGCTATGTGTGCAATAGCACTTTCTAACTGAGTGAAATGCCAGGGAACAGTTGATGTACACACACACACACACACACACACACACACACACACACACCATTCGCACATCTATAAGGATCATGGATTTATATTAGTTGCATCATTATACTTACTATTTGTTTTCAAGTTTTTAATCTATTTTTTTAAGGGCAAGTTATGTATTTTACTCTGTGAGCTAACTGTTTTTAAAGGGTAAGTTATAAAACAAGCATGTTAAGCCAAGCTAGTCCTTGCAGCTTCCCCCAGCATAAAGCCTGTAGACTTCCATCTGAGCTTTGTTCCTATGTGTCCTTGAGCAAACTACAGAGGTTTAGTTGTTTCTAGTGAATCAGTCCTTAGTGACTGGGTTAATCAGTACGCCAGTGAGCTTGGAGTCCATGTTCTGTAACATGGTTAATGGTTTAATGGTGGTAGTTACTCTTAGAATCACCGTCTCTTTTTGGTCATCATCCATACCTTAAAATAGCTCATGGCACAGGTTGTTAGTGTGATACTCTGACACTGAGTTGAGTAGTGTTTTTAAGCAAGTAAGTATGTGTTCCATGTCTGTGTTTGCTGCTGGCCACTGGTAATGAGTGTAGACCAGAAATTTCACTACGACTGACTTTTTGACCTGATTCCACTTGTTCACTGGTGGTGCCATTCTGTGCCTGTGTTTCTCAGAATTCGTGGGCTCCCGGTTCTCCTGGAGGAGCAGCAGTGAGCTGTGCTGTGCTGCCTTCAGCTTCACCACTGACATTGGCTGCTTTACTTAAGTCTCTGTTCTTCTGTTGTCTCTGTGAAATAGTCACAAGAGTCTATGTCTTTGTGGGCTATTACAAAGATTAAATTAGCTATAAAATACTTAGAATGATACCTGACCCAGTGTGAAACGTTTTACTCTAAATTATTACTTTTAAAATTTTTACAAGGAAATTTTGTGGTTCTCTGTAAGCCCCCATGTAAATCAGGTTTGAAAAGTAGTAAGTCTTTCTGGAAAAACAAAACAAACAAACAAACAAAAAACCCCCAACAACTGCTTTTTAATTAAAACAACAGTAGTTTTGGCTTTTCATGTTTCAGTATGCACTGTGGGTTCAGTGGATCATTTGTCTTCGGAGGTTTGGAAGGGCAAATGATCCGGCATGTGTAGACAGCCTTGCCTTACATCTCGTGTCCCCTGCAGGATTGAAGGTAGTGCCCCCTTTGCACTCTTACAGACATGAAAGTTTGGATATAAGTTTTCTCCTCCCCCTAAATGTAGGCTACTCCCTGGGTTTATTTTTCTGAACTGTTTTTATAAACCACAGCATTGTCCAAAGGTAAATACTGAAGCGCAAGTTGCAATGGTTTAATAGTGTTTTCCTAACTGTTTTTATTTTTGTGATTTGTTTTTCTCCTGTTAGCATATGCTTATAAGGCTTCGTGGTGGGGACTTGGGGTGGGGTCTTGGGGTGGGGTCTTGGGGTGGGAGCTGCTTCCTTAATGTAGCTAATATAAAAAATTATTTTAATTGGTAATACAATGCTTAGATTTAACTGCCAATAAACTTGAAAGGTAATCTTAATTTTTCTCATTATTGTCCTTATCTCTGAGGCTATCACAAATGTTTTATTTGTTTAGATAACCTTGTAAACGCGATAGAGATTACAACCACTAAACTACTTATTGGTCCTATGTACTGCTCTTACCAGAGTATACAGCTCATGGGTTTATTGCCTAAAGTAAGTTTGATTGATCGCTGAACATAGTCATGTATTGCTAAAGGGAGTCTTAGTTAACTACCTACTCTGTCCACAAACTTTCATGTTACTACATTGCCTTAGCCATAGCTCCTGTTGACTGACTCAGCCAGTACATTCTTCATGCTGCCTTTCCTTGGCAGGTAGACTGAAGCCTGCCTCTAAATAGTCAGGCATTGCCAGGTCCCATAGCAGTGTTGGAGCGCTGCGTTCTTATGGCGAATTCCTGTGATAAGATAAATAGGGAATGAAAAATATAATGTGTTTGAACACTATCTGCTGAAAAGTTATAGACAACATTTACAGTTTTTAATTTTATTTTTAACCAAAACCACTTATATCCTTTGCCCCATCTCTCTTCTCCCACCAACCCCTCCTAAGCACCCCACCACACCCACCACCACCCCTCTCCCTCTCAAATGCTTAGCCTCTTTTTCATTAACTAAACACTTGTAGCTTTTGTTGACATTGAGATAAATGCTGTCTGTTTCCACACAACTGCTTTTGTAAGAAGTCAGCATTCACTTGGTACATGTGATATTATTCATTTTCATTGTTTCCTTTATTTTCAAGTTGACAGGTGAACATATATTTATTGTGTCTGTGTCATTTCATAATACCTATGTGTTGAGAAATTGATTGGCCTAGTTAATATTGCATTCACTTATACTTTTTGTATATGTTTTCTCATTCTGTATTTTAATTCTCTGACATAACAGAAGTTACTGTCAAGTTGTAGTATTTTTTCTGACAAATTTTTCATACTTTGGGGATTTTTTTGTTTGTTTTGAGGTGGTCTATAAAATAATATGTATTATATATCAACATCACAAAATGTAGGCTGCTTATTTTACCAAAGGAGATACTTTAGGCCACTTGGAAAAATTATTCTTAGTGAAGAAAAGGTATGGTTGGAAGTTGAAAAAGATGAAGTTGTGAGAAGGGTTTTGAGAGAACAATGGAGGAGAACAAGTGAGGAGAGCGACATCCGACTCATGCTCCTGTGTGTGAGGAGAGCGACATCCGACTCATGCTCCTGTGTGTGAGGAGAGCGACATCCGACTCATGCTCTTATGTATGAGGAGAGCGACATCCGACTCATGTTCCTGTGTGTGAGGAGAGCGACATCCGACTCATGCTCCTGTGTGTGAGGAGAGTAATATCCAACTCATCCTCCTATGTGTGAGGAGAGTGACATCCGACTCATGCTCCTGTGTGTGAGGAGAGCGACATCCGACTCATGCTCCTATGTGTGAGGAGAGCGACATCCGACTCATGTTCCTGTGTGTGAGGAGACGACATCCGACTCATGCTCCTGTGTGTGAGGAGAGCGATATCCGACTCATGCTCCTGTGTGTGAGGAGAGCGATATCCGACTCATGCTCCTATGTATGAGGAGAGCGACATCCAACTCATGTTCCTGTGTGTGAGGAGACGACATCCGACTCATGCTCCTGTGTGTGAGGAGAGCATCATAGCAGGAGGAAGCACAGAAAGCACTGAGTCCAGACCTCAGGCTGGGAACCAAAGATCACTTGAATTGTGTCAGCAAAGCAATAAGTAGTTACAGGTTTCAGATAAGAGACGCAGTAAAAGTGATATGAGGTACTTGCTCTAGTGTAAGTGGCAAGTATTTCAAAGGGTTGGCCCAGTTGTATTTGTACTAGACTAGGTTTTGGAGGGATTTGGCAATGAAGTTGGTCACCAGGAGGAATGCAAGTGTGATCGTGATGTCAGTAAGTCATGTTGGTTCTGGGCTTATTTTCTGGACTGTGATAATTGTAAAGGGTTGCTCACATATCAAATCTAAAACGTTGATTGTACAGAAGTTGAGGGTAGAATCCTAGTTATTAGAGGTTGGGAGACTATGAAGGTGGCCCAGGAAAAGGATATTGATCAGTGGGCTTTAAGTTAGTTAGACGTGAGAGGTTGTGGTATGCTAACACAGAGTAGAGTAACCACGGTGAACTTTAATGTACTACATTTTCCAAAAAGCTACAAGAAATGTTTTGAACATTTTCACCTCAGAGAAATGACAAGCATTTGAGGACATAGAAATATTTAGCTAGATTTAAATGTTGTATGATGCTTATATTTATCAAAATACCCTGTTATGCCATTAGTATAAATACTTTCTGTTTGTGTGGGGTTTTGGGGTGTTTTTATTTTGGTTTCACATCAGCTACACATAAATAAGCCAGTGGGTTCCTTACCTATAATCTCATCACTTGGGAAGCTAAGAGCAGATGATAGTGAGCTTAAGGCCAGCCTGGCTACATAGGGAGGCCCTGTCTCATAAGTACAGTAAGATAAGCTTAATTTTTAAAAAGTTACAAGAAAGAGAAGAATTGTGATGGTGTTGTAATGATGGAAAGATATAACTTTAATGGGCAAATCTGGGTTAGAGTATGATCTTGTATGAGAGAAAAGTGAAATTGCAGAGGGAGGAATGGTTAACTTAGGGAAGAATGGGAAGAGGGACTGGAGCCAGAGTGTGGGAGCCTTGAACCCTAGCCTTAAATAAAGGCTTGTCTTTCACGATATAAAAGGACTTGGAGCTATACTTCAGATTCTTAGTTTGGGAGTCTGTGTAAGAGAGGAGAGAGGCTACCTTGGAGCTGATCTTAACTCATTCACTCTGTCATCTAAAAGCGATTGACCTTGTTGGGAATTTCAGGTGCTGGGAATCTAAGTGGCCTTACCTATTCTCTAGAATCTCATTCTTTGTATAGTAAGTTAACAGTACAGTGGCCCCTGCGGTTGTGATGCTGAGCTGAGACTTGCATGACAGGAGCAAGGAGGAAAAGCAAGTCTAAAGGGAAACCATGTTGGATGCAGCAAGTTCTGCAGAACTCTGGTACCGAGGCAGTCTTAAAACACTGGAGAGAGTGAAGAGCTTACTGTCAGGACTCACACGGTGTGCTGGTACATGTGGTGATGTGGACTTCAGAAATTACTATCTTGGTTTCTGGTTAGCCATCTCAGTATTGAGTCATCTTGCCAGATAAGATTTTATTGTAAAACTAAGATATTATAATTCATTAATTAATGCGTCAGATGACTAGATTTTATGTAAGTTTATGTACAGTGATTCATCAATAGCCTGATTATTTTTTTCTGAGGATCTAGAATATTCGGCAGCTGAAAATCTCTAGGACAATAAATAAATAAATAATGTGTATATATGATTATCTTATATATACATGATTATCTTACATAAAACTTCATCTTCTTTTCTCACCCTATTCTTACCTATTTGCTAGAGGCTATGAAATACATTTTTTTTAACCATTTTTCCAAAATGGAAACAGAACAGACTAAACATACAGTTTTTTTTAAGATTTATTTTTAATTTTAATCATGTGTATGTGTGTGTATGGTGTGTATGCACATAAGTGCAGAAACCCACAGGGAAGTTGTAGCCCTTGGAGCAGGAATTACAGACAGTTGTAAGCTACCCAATATGGGTAATGAGAATTGAACTTGGGTTCTCAGGTCCTCTGCAAAGGCAGTACGTGCTTTTAACTGTTAAGCCATCTCTCTACCCTAAAACATTTATGTATTATTTTTATTTCTATGTTTGTCTGAATTAGTGTATGCAACGGTATCTGTAGAGCCCAGGGGTGTCAGATACCCTGGAGCCACAGTTACAGGCAGTAGTGTATCACCAGACTTGGGTTCTGGGAACAAAACTCCGGTCCTTTGGAAAAGTAGTGTGCACTTTTAACCACTGAACAATCTCTCCCAATTCCCAGATACACACCTAAGCGCGCACACGTGTACACACACACAGCATTATAGAGTAAACATTTTTGAGTAGCAGCTGTTCTCTAAATACCTAGACTCAGCAACTCAACTATTTTTCTACATTTGCCAGTTTCACTTGTCTGTTCCTTGCTTGCAACTATAGGCATGGGTTCTCAGTGGCTGCTCTAAACGAGAGCATCCATGTTGTTGGCAGCTCTGTATTCTGGGTAGACTGAAATCACAGTCCTCCCACCTTAAACCGCTAAAGATCTGGGGTGACAGGATTCTGGGAAATTTTTATGGTCTACAGAGTGAGTTCCAGGACAGCCAGGACTACACAGAGAAACCCTGTCTCGAAAAAAAAATAAGTTTCATAGCATACAAGGCACAAGATTACAACTAGAGACTGCTGATAAGGAAGAAAGAAAAAAGACTTAGCACCAAGATAGGCCTGTTCTGTACAAAGAACAAAGCTAACGAACTCTGCACAGTGGTATTCCATTATGTGAGAGAAAAACATGCTGGTTTTTCTTAAAAGGCCTGTAACATATGGTTGTTATATCACAATGGTCTCAGTTATGTTGCCTAAGCCACAGGTTCACAATAGTTAGAAAAGAATGGAAGTATATTGCAAAAGGCTTCGCATCAAAAATTGTAGTAAAATCTAGCTGGGGATATAGCTTGGTAATAAAGTATGTGCTTAGCATGCACAAAGCCCTGAGTTTAGTCGGTAAGTGTAAACTACATATAATAAGCTACATATTTGTTAGTGAGTAAACCCATGAGCTGTTGGGGAAAATGTAGTTTTCAAGAACGAGTCTCTGAAGTACCAACTGTATGAAGTTCACTATGACCAGGGTGGCAAATGACAGTGATGACATTTATGTGTGAATACCGTTGAGTACAATCTCATTGATTGTCTACAGTAACCAATGAGGTAGTACATTATCTTCCTTAGTTCATTCACATTTGCACACACGGATGCACCATCACATCACATAATCGGAGTACTGGGTGGGTGAGTGATAAAAGTACCGTTCTGTCTCCGCTCACCTTACAGAGCATTTATAACAGTGATGCTTTATTCTTTCACACTTATTTATTTGGTATAAATGTGTGTGATACATAGAGACATGACATGGAGATCAGAGCATAACGTGTAGGATTCCTTGGATTCAATACAGAATGTCAGGCTTGGCAACCGTTACCTTTAATGGCTGGACTGGGCTGTCTTACCCTTTATTGAAGCCAGCATTGATTTGGATCTCTTCTCTCCACACAATCAGTATTCTGTGCTGCTTAGAAAGATGTTATTATCAACCAGAATTTTTAGCACTCATATCAACTGTCATATGTATGTGTATGGATATGAATGTCCTGCAGCCTGTGTGAAGGTCAGAGAACAGCTTGCAGAGGTTAGTTCTCTTTCTAATCTTGTCTTTACCGGTACATCTTGGTAGCCAGTGTTCAGCTGGCTTTCTCCTGTTTATTCAGTTTCAGAGTCCAACTTACAGAATGGTACTGCCTACATTAGCATGGGTTTCCCACTTCAGTTAGCCTAATCTGAATAACCTCTCATTATAGGCCCAGAGGCAGATCTGTTCAGTGATTACAGACTCGCTGACAGTCAACATTAATCATTGCAGAAATATATGAATTGATGTAAAAAGGCCCTTGAGTTATGTATGACAGAGACACACACTGTGATCATATATGTGTAAAAACATTTTACTTATTTGTGCATTTATATAGAGAGAGAAAAAAATGGAAGGTATATATATGACCAGAATGGAAAGTTACGATGGGTTTTTTTAGAAGCTTTGAATTTCTTAGCTTTGATTTATTTCCCCATGATCATGTAAATTTTACAGTGGTTAAAAAAAAAAAAAAAAAGCTTAAAGGCGTAGCTCTCAGTGGTGTATTGACAACCACTGCCTGCTTTTGGATTTCCCAGGAGAGTTTGATGTCTAAGGAAGGGATCTGAGTATGACTATCCTAAGAGGAATTGCAAGTGTTTCTTGTGGTCAAGTAACCAGACACTGGAGGAAGAGGAAACTGCCCACAAATTTGAGTGATTAGTATTTGGATAAAATTACCCTAGAGAAGAAAGTGTAAGAATGAGACTTCTTTCAATGATGTTGAATTACTAAATAGCAAAATTGGAAGTCATGAGTGATTCTGTAGGAAATGGTCAAGTAAAATAAATAGCTTAAATAAATAAAGAGCTTAAAATAAAAAAAAACCCAACATATTTACACATTCTCTCTCTCTCTCTCTCTCTCTCTCTCTCTCTCTCTCTCTCTCTCACACACACACACACACACACACACGCAGCTGAAGCATTTGTGAGTTTAGTCTGCAGTTATAGGTGAATGCTAACTTCATGGAACACCTGATCCTAATTAGTAAAATACTACAGAGTGTGGAGAAAGAGTAAGGAGTAAGGCTTGCTAGTTTAGTTTATTTTAGCTAGTAGAATGTACGAGTTGAAAAACCAAACATTACATTATTTTAAGAGTAAAATTTTATAAATATTATTTGTAATGGAAATAAACCAAATTAAAGAGAATTCAAGAATCAAAGTATAGTTCCATATTAGGACATTTGATAATTCACAGTAGAAGAGAAAAAAATCTTAAGTTTCTTCCCAAAATACACATAAGATTATTATTTATATTTTTAAGAATAGTATTTCCCCCCCCCCAAAAAAAAGAAAGCCCTCCAAAGAGTGAAGCTGGTTCAGTAGCATAAACCGCTGTGGTACGTTGTTGGACAGACCCTGGAAAGACCAGTAGCAGCAGTGGTCATGTGCAAGCTTGGAACAAGCTATTGCCTTCCTAAGTAAAGTCTCATGATTCTGACCAATTATTCTAGGACAGCAACACTAGCCCAGGAGGATGTGCCTAACCCTATTATATTTAAGTCTCACCAAGCTAAAAGGATTAGAAGAATGTGGTATAAGGTTAGAATACTTGCAACTTGGAGTTTCAAGTTATTGCAGAAATGATCGTTTTTCAATAAACAGGTAACATTTTAGGAAAACAGACTTGCTTTTTATTTCAAAAACAAATTCTAGTTTAGTGGGACATATTTTTCAGTATGGCAAACCTAAAGCTAGAAAACAGAAGAAATGATAAATTATTTAAAAATGATCACATTCTATGAGCAGGAGAACAGTTCTGAAAGTTAACTGAGAAACTGCGTGTGTGATAGGTATCACAGCTCCTTCCCGAGTGCCCCGCCTCCTCCACTGATGCGCCACCTCCTCTCCCAACCACACCCTCCTCTCCACTCTTAAGTTAGCCATGCTTTCTGCTCCTGTTGCAATCTCAGCAGTTTGCCTGAAACATAATTGGTGCTAAGTAAATGTCGTTGAATGAATTAATCCACACGACAGTTTGGAGGTCAATAACTTAAGTATAATAAAACTTATTGAAATAATAGTGAAGACTGTTGGAAATCTGGAAAGGATGTTAGGAAGTAGCTTATAATTGTAACTAACAATTGTAAATTTTAATACATAGAAATCAAAAACATCCATGGATTTTGGCTTTTTAAAAATAAAAAATATTTTTATTGAGAATGTTATACAATGTCTTTTGATCTTTCACTGCCAACTCTCCCTTTAACTTATTCCAAATCCAAAACCACCTTGTCTACCCATTAATAAGCCATCAATTATAATTTATGCTTCCGTTTACTTCTGCATCCAGGGCCATCCAGTGAACGGCACATGACAACCTAACAGACCCGTGTCTCCCTCATTCAGAAGCCACCAGCTGCCCGTAGGCCTCAGTTAGAGTGAGGTTCATGGAGCCCTTGTTGAGCATAGATGCTATTTGTGTCTGAGCACCTCACTTACTCCCTACATTGGGAGTTGTGTCATTGCACAGAAGGACCCCTGAGGTCTGAGAGCTGCACTACTCTGCAGGCAGAATGATAGGATTCATAGGGCAGTTGGACACTGTGAATGGTTTTTTTTTTTTTTTTTTTTTTTTTTTGGTTTTGGTTTTGGTTTTTCGAGACAGGGTTTCTCTGTATAGCCCTGGCTGTCCTGGAACTCACTATGTAGACCAGGCTGGCCTCGAACTCAGAAATCTGCCTGCCTCTGCCTCCCGAGTGCTGGGATTAAAGGCGTGCGCCACCATGCCCGGCTGACACTGTGAATGTTAGCAGAGTACTAGTGACAGACACATCCTTTAGGGCCTGTGAGCAGCCAAGCATGGCTTCCAGTGCAGATTTCCAGGAGCAGGCATGTGCTTTCTCTTGTTGAGGGGCATTAAATACAATCAAAAAGCAGTTACTTACCCTTATAATACATAGCATTTATGACACTGTTGCACCTAGAGTCATCTCTTACCACTCTGATCATTACTGCAACTCACAGGATTCACACTGAGGAAGAGTGTTGATGAATTTCCGCCCCCACACCCTACCACCATCCTGCATAGCACCTTCCAGTACCATGAGAGTTAGCCAAGAAGGAAACTTCTGTCAGCACCCTGTGTGGCTTAATCTCTATGTGTCCTGTGACCAGTGTATGTGGATTCTTCAGCAATAGGGCTTACCATCACATTCTGGGACAACCAGAAACAATAGCCTCTATTGGTTTGTTTTTGTTTTTGTTTTTTGGTGGGGGTTTTGGGGGAGAGCGGTCTCAGGGATGCATCTTACCACCTTGTCCAGCGAGGTAAACAACACATGATACTGAGCTTTTTATTAGCCCACCTATGGCTTCTAGAATGAGTATAATCCCCTTTGTAAACTCTCTCAAATGGGGAAAAAAATATATGAAGCTGATTAAATAGAAGATGTCCATAGGGCTTTCCCAGATATCCTAGCATTATTTACTCTTCCTCCTCTGCCCTTCTCTCTCCTCCCCCTGCATAAACCTCCCTCCCCATTACTTCTTTCTTGTTTCATTTGTCTATATTCTGCTATCCCCCTCCCTTAAGATTCTGACTTTCTTGAACTCAGAACCGTGCATACTGGTTTGTGATCGTACAAATTCAGTATGGGCATCGCTTGGTGCAGAGAGCACTGCAGGGGAAGGTCCACCTTGACCATTTCTGAGTTTCCTGTGAGATAAACCCGGTTTGAAAGAGGTTGGTATCAAATTTTGGCTAAAAATCAAAAATATTTTTCGGCTCTGCCTCCCCTCCCCAAAAGATACCGAGAGCCACAGGTGTGGGTCTTAACAGTACCCACGGAAGGAATCGGGTCAATGTCCACCCAAGCCAAGGTTAAAGGCCCACTCATCTACGGATGAAAAAAATCATTTGATCACCTCAGTTAAGCGTTGCCTTATTTAACTTAATTAATAGGGGGGAGAGAGATTGGAGACCGTACTGTCTTCACTGCCTCCCACCCCAAAATAAAAAAGCCAATTGGCCTTGTACTAAGGAGCCGGTCGAACCCCTTCTCCCTGTTTCCCACCTATCATCCAAAAATGCGGAGGAATATCAACTTAGTGTTATTCTTATTATAGTGTATTTCACATTTGTTCAGTCAAACTTAGCCAGAGTTCCAACGCCCTACTTAAAATTCAACTAGAAAGTTACCTACCAAGTACTAATTAGCATTATAAAGTCAGAGCCTACAGCTCCAGGCTTTTCAGTTAGTTGTTTACTAAGATAAGAAAGGACAGTCCTAGCCAGATACAGTTTACCATAAGAAAAGTTAAGGAATCCCACGAAAGCAAGTTTTTTCTTTAGCCCTAGATTCCAGGCAGAACTATTGAGCATAGATAATTTTTCCCCCCTCAGGCCAGCTTTTTCTTTTTTTAAGTTTTGTTAATAAAAGGGAGGAAATGTAGTCTCCCCTCCCCCAGCCTGAAACCTGCTTGCTCAGGGGTGGAGCTTCCTGCTCATTCGTTCTGCCACGCCCACTGCTGGAACCTTCGGAGCCACACACGTGCACCTTTCTACTGGACCAGAGATTATTCGGCGGGAATTGGGTCCCCTCCCCCTTCCTTCATAACTGAGTGTCGCAACAGTAAAATTTGAGCCTTGATCAAAATAACTGTCTTGGCTACATTCCTTTCTCTCGCCACCTAGCCCCTCTTCTCTTCCAGGTTTCCAAAATGCCTTTCCAGGCTAGAACCCAGGTTGTGGTCTGCTGGCCGGACACAACAGTGAAATAGTTTGAAGAGTATTGGTACTAGCTCTTCTTTGAAAGTCTTGTAAAATTCTGCCTTAAAACCATCTGGCCCTAGGCTTTTATTTGGTTGGGAGACTTTTAATGGCTGACTACTTATATTTCCTTAAGGATTGTAGGACTGTTTAGATAGTTTACCTGATCTTGATTTAAACTTTAGTATGTGGTATCTGTCTTGACAATCACCCATTTCATTTATATTTTCCAATTTTGTGAAATACAGGCTTTTGAAGTAATACCTAATGATTTTCTTTTTAATTTCCTCAGTTTCTGTTGTTATGTCTACCTTTTCATTTCTGGTTTTGTTAATTTGGATACTGCCTCCATGCCTTTAGTTAGTTTGGGGAAGGGTTTGTCCATCTTTTTTATTTTTTTCAAAGAACCAGCTCTTGGTTTAGTTGATTCTTTGTATTGTTCTCTTTGTTTCTGTTTGTTTGATTTCAGCCCTAAGATTGACTATTTCCTGCTGTCTTCTCCTCTTGGGTATGTTTGCTTCTTTTTGTTCCAGAGCATTTAGGTGTGCTTTTAAATTGCTGGTATATAAACTTTTTACTTTCTTTATGGAGGCATTTAGTGCTGTGAACTTTCCTTTTAGCACTACTTTCATTGTGTCCCATAAATTTGGGGATGTTGTGCCTTCATTTTCATTGAATTCTAGAAAGTCTTTAACTTCTTTCTTTACTTCTTTCCTGGCGCAAGTGGTCACTGAGTAGAGAGTTGTTAAGTTTCCATGAGTAAGTGGGCTTTCTGTTGTTGAAGTCCAGGTTTTACCCATGATCTCATGAGATACAAGATGTTGTGTCAATCTTCTTTGTGACTAGTTATGTGATCAGTTTTGGAGAAGGTTCAGGGAGGTGCTGAAAAATGTTTGGGTGAAAGGTTCCTTAGATATCTGTGAGGTCCATTTGGCTCATAACTTCTGTTAGTTTCACTGTGCCTCTGTTTAGTGTCTGTTTTGATGACCCATCCACTGGTGAGAGTAGGGTGTTGAAGTCCTCCACTATTATTATGTGATGTTTGATAAGTGATCTAAACGTTACAGATGTGGGTGCTCTCGTGTTTGAGGCATAGCTGTTCAGAATTGAGACATCATCTTGGTGAATTTATTCCTTTGATGAGTATGAAATATTCCTCCCATTTTTTTTGACTACTTTTGCTTGAAAGTATATTTTATTAGACATTAGAATGGCTATTCCAGCTTGATTCTTGGGTCCATTTGCTGGAAAACCTTTTTCCTGCCCTTTACTATGAGGTAGTGTCTATCTTTGTTGCTGAGGTGTGATTCGTGTATGCAGCAGAATGATGGATCCTATTTATGTATCCAGTCTCTTAGCCTGTGTCTCTTTATTAGGAAATTAAGTCCATTGATGTTGAGAGATATTAATGTCCAGTGATTGTTAGTTCCTATTATTTTGATGGTGGTGGTTCGTTCTCTCTCTCTCTCTCTCTCTCTCTGTATTTCTCTTGTTTTCTTTTTTGTGAGATTAATTTCTTGTGTTTTGTTGGGTGTAGTTACCCTCCTTGTTGGAGTTTTCCCTCTAGCATCTCTGTAGGATGGGATTAGTGGAAAGATATTGCTTAAATTTGGTTTTGTTGTGGAATATCTTGGTTTCTCCATCTATGGTGATTGAGAGTTTTTCTGGGTATAGTAATCTGGGCTGACATCTGTGGTCTCTTAGGGTCTGTGTGACATCTGTCTAGGCCCATGTGGCCTTGAGAGTCTGTACTGAGAATGCAGGTGTAGTTCTGACAGTTCCCCCTTTATATGGTACTTGCTTTTTTTTCCCTTGCAGCTTTTTTTTTTAAAGATTTATTTATTTATTACATGTAAGTACACTGTAGCTGTCTTCAGAAGAGGGCATCATATCTCGTTACAGATGGTTGCGAGCCACCATGTGGTTGCTGGGATTTGAACTCTGGACCTTCGGAAGAGCAGTCGGGTGCTCTTACCCACTGAGCCATCTCACCAGCCCCCCTTGCAGCTTTTAATATTCTTTCTTTGTTCTGTATATTTAGTGATTTGATTATTATGTGGCAGGAGAATTTTCTCTCCTGGTTCAGTCAATTTGGTGTGCTATAAGCTGCTTACATGTTTATAGCCATCTCTTTCTTTAGGTTAGGGACATTTTCTTCTATAATTTTGTTAAAGATATTTTGTGAACCTTTGAACTGAAAATCTTCCTCTTCTATTTCTATTATTCTTAGGTTTAGTCTTTTCATAGTGTCCAGAATCTCATGGATATTTTGTGTTAGAGATTGTTTAGATTTGATGTTTTCTTTTCTTTGACCAATGTATCAATTTCTTCTATTGCTTGAGATTCCCTCTTCTGTCTCTAGTATTCTGTTGGGGATGCTTGAGCCTGTACTTCCTGTTCTCTTTCATAGGTTTTCCATCTCAGGGTTGCCTTAACATGTGTTTTATTGCTTCAGTTTCCATTTTCAGGTCTTGGATAGTTTTATTCGTTTCCTTTACCTGTTTGATTGTATTTTCCTGTATTTCTTTAACGGATTTATTTTCTCTTTATAAGGCCTCTATCTTCATAAGATGAGACTTAAGGTCATAGTCTAGCTCTTCAGGTGTGTTAGGATATCCAGGGTTTGCTGTTATAGGAAAGCTGGGTTCTGATGGTACCTATATTGTACTGGCTTTTGTTGATTGCGTTCTTATACTTTCCTTGAGCCATGTGGTTGTCTCTGGTTTTGGCTGGCCTGGTAGTCCCTAGCAGTAGCAGGCCTCCTGGGAGGCAGGCAGAGCTGTGGCTCGGGAGTGGAGTGCAGATCCATGATTGTAGGTAGAGGTTTGGACCAGAAGATGGAGCACAGAAAACAGAAAGGATGGCACAGACCTCAGGGCTACTGGCCTTGCAGGGGGTGGGGTGGGGGAGGCAGGTTGGGAATTGTAGTAGTGTGGGTATCTCACTTGGTTGTCCCTGGTGAGGAGCAGGTCTCCCAAGAGGCAGGCAGAGTTGTCAACTGGGGAGTAAGGTACAGATCTGCCATTGCAGGTAGACTTGTGGACTGAAAGATGGAGCTCAGAAAGGACAGGGCTGACCTGACAGCTGCTGAGCTTGCTGGGCTGGGTGTCCTCCGTGGGAAAGCTGGGAAGTGGAGTGGATCTCCATGGTGGTAGGAGGGGTGTTGATGGGGAGGTCCCTACCTCATCTTCTTGAGACATAATTTCATCTCATAATTTGAAATTCTCTATACCAGTGTAGAGATAGTAGTTGAATGACTACAGTGGTTAATGTGGATCCTTGAGCACTTCCATGTTTTAAGGAAAAGTAGTTTGATGTTAATATTGACTTTCTTGCCTTGCCTTCCAGGTGCTGGGATTAGAGGTTTGTACCACCTACACCCAGCTCTGGAAAAACTATCATTGTAATAAAATTATGTACATCTTTTGACTTCATTGTTGTAAGATTGGTGCTTATTGTTTTTAAATATGAACATGAAACTTGAGGGAATTGGTTATTACTTGAGATAGTAGAGAAATATAGAAACAAATAGGATAGTTACTTACTGTTGGACAAAGAATTTTTGCCATAAGTCTTAATGTAAATGCTGTATTCTTTTGTAGATCATGGAGCTTTGTGGTGCAACAAGACTTGGTTATTTTGGAAGAAGTCAGTTCTACATTGCTTTGAAGCTTGTAGCTGTTGCCCAGTCTGGTTTTCCATTAAGAGTGGAAAGTATAAACACTGGTAAATATGTAATACATAACTAACTAAAATGATAATATTTTTCTAATTACAGATGAAGCCAAATTCATGGTGCTTATTAGTTTTTCTGATATTATAGTGGCCTTTGTGACTTTGAAGTGTCATGACATTATTAATATGTGAAAATATTAGAAAAACATATCTATATATCTGTTATGCTGAAGAATATGCTTAACCTACCAATGTATGTCATGCTTTTTAAATTTTAGTTTTAGTTTTATGTATTTTATTGTATGAATGTTTGGACTCCATGTATGTCCATGCACTATGACTGTGCCTGGTGCCTATGGCAATCTGAAGAGGGCATTGGAGCTTCTGGAACTAGAGTCAAGGTCAATTGTGAGCCACCATGTAGGTGCTGTGAATCAATCTAGGGTCCTCTGAAAAAGCAGCAAGTGTCCAAACTGTATTCCAGCCTCTTCCATTTTCTAGCCTCCTCAGTGATCCGTATTTGATGGCAGTAGTAAAACAACTGTTCACTAAATAATATCCTCCATATATAGCTTCTTTATTATTTTATACTTTGTGTGTGTGTGTGAATATAGGGCCTTACCCATGCAAGTCAAGTGTTTTCTGTAACCCCACTCTTCGTTTGTTTTGAGACAGTGTCTCACCAAGTTGCCCAGGCTGACCTTGAACTCATTCTGTAGCCTAGGCTGGCCTTTAGTTTGCTGCTCTTCTGTCTCAGCATCCCAAGCGGGTGGCATTATAGGACTGAGCCACGCAGCCTCTTTTCTTATTTTATATCTGCTGTTTAAGAAATATAAATGTTTTGTTTAAGAAAACTCCACTTTAATTCAGAAAACATTAACAAAACTCTGGTTAGAGAGTTGGCAAGAAGGCTTATTAGCCAGTAAAAGTGTTGATAACTGGTAGTAGAAATATTTAAAACCTAGGTTGGGGTTTCTAGCCCACCTTTTGTTATTGAGTTCCCAGATGAAAGACACACAGCCTTTGTATTTACAGTAAGTCCTAAACAGCACAATAGCTGGGCAGCTGCCTGCTGTCCTCCATGCTGTTAGAATCTTTCCTTGTTACTATTCACTGTTTTGTATCGGGGCTGCTCTTAATTCCAATTGGGCAGCCCTCAGGACCTCACTCTCTTGACCCTTAACCCATGGCAGCTTCTTCCTCCTCTACTGCACCTTCTTCCTCATGATCCTCCTCTCTCCCCAAACCCATGAAACCTAAACCTCTCCTTTGATCCTTCTGCCCAGCTATTGGCTGTTAGCATCTTTATTCACCAATCAGAATTAACTTGGGGGCAGGGTCATAGGGGCTATGTGCAGACTCCTGGTCTTGGGGGCCTGCACTTAGCATTACAATAGAGAGTAAAAGACAAAACCTCCACAACCTGTTTGAAACCCTTGGACCTATGTGGTAGAAGGAAGGAACAGACTCCTGAAGTGCCCTTTGACCTTTCCATGTGCACTGTTGTGTTCAAGTATGTGTAGACACACATGGGTGGGGGAGAGAATAAGTGTGTATGTCTATGTGTAAGTGTGTATGTATAGACACAAATGGTAGGGGCCGGGAGAATGAATATGTGAGTGTCTTAAAAACAGAACAAAACCAGTCAGTTTCTGATTAAGAGAGATATTAATGCAGTATTAGCAGACTAAAACTTCATTGCCCACCTTACAATGTTTGCCTTAAATAATTCACCTTTTTCTGTTATTAGAGACTTGCTGATGTCAAGGAAAACAAACATTGTAAAAAGAGAGATGCCTAAGTGTAGTTTTATACTTTCCATGGAGAAGGGGAAAAGAGAAAGTATGACTATTCAGATACTTTAGTCAGTCTTGCTGTGTAGGGTAGGCTGGCCTCAAACTCGGGCCCTGGAACTCCTGTATGCTGATGTTAAAGGTGTTTACTAACAGGCCTGACAAATGGATATAGTTTAAAATATTAGCTTAGCTTCCTGTCACCTGGAAGTTTTCACCATGGTCCTCAGGCTTATTCTGCTATGTTCTTGTATTGAAAGCATAAATTCTTTTCAGAGAACTTTGGGTTCTTCACATACACACTAGTTATGCTTAACAGTCCTAGTCCTTCCGATGAGACTGTAGAGAAGCAGAGAGCCATGCCTGAGAAACGGATGTCTTTACTCCTAACATGCAGGCGGAGGCAGACAGAGTTCTGTGAGTTTAAGACAAGCCTGGTCTGGCAAGTTCCAGGCTAGCCAAGACTACTTAGTGAACTGAAATGAAAGTGAAATGAAACGAGCTGGGGTGAAGGTAATTATGTTGGCCAAAAGTATACTTTGCTCTGAAAATGATTCTGTAGTTGTATTGTTCTAGAGGAGTATGGTTAGCCTTTAGACACAGCATCGGTTTTTTATCCTTTATTCAAAATTTATTGGCAGCAAGAGAGTGATGAGCCAGACTGAAATGGGTAGTAGAATGCTGTGTGCTCAGCTGGGCATGGTGGTGGGCACCCAAGGAATTTTAATCTGCATTATGCTAGTCTCAAAGTTAGGAGCCTCAGCTATCCTTCAGTCAGGTCTATGAATCTTACTAAAAACACCTAGTACAAGCAGCCTGCGTTCAGACTCTTCTGCTCTAGCCATCTCCAACTCTAGGTTCTTTGTAAGTAGGAACTTAGCAGGACTTGATGCCGTTCTCCACTCGTGCACACGCTGCTCACACAGAGACATTGTACATAGCTCCCGTGTGCCACCCCTCAAAAAACAGCCTTGTTTTATCATGTCTTCAAGGTAAGCTGCTTTCCACAATGTTCCAAAAAATAAAATGATCTAAATTTAGTAGTGATAGGCATTTCTAATATCTAATTCACCTCTTATTTCACCTTTTCATATGGGCGCCTTTTCAATTTTAAATTAATACAGATTAAAAATTCAAATATCTTTTTTGTTTGTTAGTTATTGGAGACAGGTTTTCTCTGTGTAGCCCTGGCTGTCCTGGAACTCACTCTGTAGACCAGGCTAGCCTGGAACTCAGAAATCCGCCTGCCTCTGCCTCCCGAGTGCTGGGATTAAAGGCGTGCGCCCCCGCTGCCCATTGGAAAATTCAAATATCTTGAGTTCCAGCATTATGTTCAAAAGGTTTAGATCTTCTCAGATTTGTTTTTTTTTTTTTTTTGTTCTTTGTTATTGTTGTTTTATTAGGGATGTCAGCTTGTAAAGTCCATACCAATATTCCAGATTTTTTATAAACTCTGAAGTTTGAAACAATTTTGTGTCCAACTATTTCAGGTAAGAAATACTGACCATATAACTATTTTTGTGGTTAACAGTAAAGGATCTCCCTCTCCCACGATTTGTTGCTTCAAAGAATGAACAGGAATCTCGCCTTGCAGCCTCCTATTCTTCAGATTCTGAAAACCAGGGCTCTTACTCGGGTGTGATCCCCCCTCCTCCCGGCAGAGGCCAAGTCAAGAAGGGGCCTGGAAGCCATGACGCGGTTCAGCCTCGTCCGTCTGCAGAGCAGCAGGTAGTCACACGCATGTGACTGTCATCAGAGACATGTCCTGAGACAGGTTTACTTACAAACACTTGTTGATATTTGATAACTAAAATGTCACCTGAAAATGAAATCTTTAAAGACCATTTTTCCCCTAGGAACCTGTGTCTCCAGTAGTTTCACCCCAGCAGTCCCCACCAACTTCTCCCCACACATGGAGGAAGCACAGCCGCCATCCCAGTGGGGGGAATAGTGAGAGACCTCTTACAGGACCGGGGCCATTCTGGTCTCCTTTTGGTGATGCACAAGCAGGTATTTGGAGATTCTTTAGAAATACCATGTTTTTAACTTTGTAAATTAAAGGAAACTCATAATATTTCCCTAAGAATTATTCCCAAGTCACTGCTTGTTATAAATTGAGTTAATGGACGTAGATTCAATGATAAGGTTTATAGGTAGACACACAGATTTAGGAAGTAGCAGTTGTATCTGGGATGCTTAGGCAAAAGTTTACGGATGCCAGATACCCCAATGTTATCATTATTTTCTACAATACTGGATAGTGACAAGGAAAGCACAACATGACTAAAAAGCTTAAAATGAAATATTTTCAGTTGACCAGAAAGGCGTTTCTTTCTTTAAAATCAGAGATCAGAAGGAAACTGACTCTGTGTACATGTCAGTGCACTGCAATCGCAACATTGCACACATGGTAACTTCTTGTCTCTTCAAATGTGAGTCAGTATGCTCCTCCATTCTGCTTTCAGGCTCCTCTGCTGGTGATGCGGTGTGGTCTGGACAGTCCCCGCCTCCACCTCAAGACAACTGGGTCAGTTTTGCAGATACTCCACCAACCAGTGCTCTTTTAACCATGCATCCTGCTTCTGTCCAGGTGTGACATTTTATTGGAATTGCATTTTTGTTTGCTTCATTCTAAGTATCACTGCAATCATTGTTTTTATATTTTGCTGTTGCAGATTTTACAAATGCAAGTTCACTCTTACTAAAAAATAAATCAGAACTCTGCTCTGTGGGGTTTCTAAACGTCTGTTACCCGCGGAATGTTCTACTATGTTTTAGCTGTTTTTATTTCTGTTTCTAATTCCCTAGTGACATTTTAAAAGATTTCTACATCTGGGAATATGTTTGCTTGGCTTTCTTAGCACATTTTTCATAACTTTCTGTTGCTTACATAATTGCTATCATTATACATATGTTTGTTTATATACTCACCATGCAAAAACATATTCAATAACCTGACCATAACAGTATGTAGTTTGCTGACAACTTATTACCTTGAAGAAAGTGAAGTTTACTTTGAAGGAGAAGTACCTTAGCACCCTTGGTCCGTGTGAGCGATAGCTAGACCCTGCACTGAGGAGAGCTGTTTCATTGCAGGACCAGACGACAGTACGGACTGTAGCCTCAGCTGCAACTGCCAATGAGATCCGTAGGCAATCCAGTAGTTATGAGGATCCCTGGAAGATAACAGATGAGCAGAGACAGTATTATGTAAATCAGTTTAAGACCATTCAGCCTGACCTAAACGGATTTATCCCAGGTGAGTCGTTGAAAACAGAAGCTCTTCTAGATGGGCTAGGACAGAGGCTCCATTGCAGTATTGACAAGCAGACATGTTCTGTTGATCCTAGATTTTAGTTATTGCTCACATTATTTGTCTAAAAGGACTTTATAGTCAGTGGGAAATAGAACGTAACTTTTTTTTTAACATTATATATAATGTTACATCTCCCAGCCTAAGACAATATTACCTCCTATTCTTGGATCTGTGTGTTCAGAACAACATTAAACAAAACTGTCTTCATATTTCAGGATCTGCAGCTAAAGAGTTTTTTACAAAATCAAAACTTCCTATTCTTGAACTTTCTCATATCTGGTAAGTATGGTACATCACTAGTTGGTTCATGTGGGTTGTTTCAAAAGGATTTCTGGCACCTTAAAACTAGAACTGGACTTGACCTCTGTAGCGCTGGTGGAGAACCCAGTATGGCTGAGGACAGTGAGCCTCTCTTTCTAGGAAAGAAATAACTGAGACTAGTTAGAGAAAGTCTTGGGAGCTAAAACTAAAGCTGTGTTTGTTGGCTTCCTCCTGTTGCTATGTACTGCATGAAAAAGGTGGTCACTTTGCCTGTGTCAGTTTCTCCTAGTTCTCAGCAAGTTTATATCTAGCTAGAAAAGTAAAACAGTGCTTAGCTCTCGTGTTATATGTAGAGTAAGACTCTCCAGATGGCTGCCACATAATTGGAATTCATCCTTAGAACACAAATTATAACCCTAAGTTACTTTTCAGGAGGCAGAGATGGGAGGATTGTGAGTTTAAGACCAGCCTGGTTATAACATATTCTGTGCTGCAATTCTTGGAGTTGTTTAAATGTGTCAGAGCTAATAAAAAGCAGTTAGTTTTTTTTTGATCTTATTAAAAAAAAAAGGGGGGGGGGCAGGTGTGGTGGCGCAAGCCTTTAATCCCAGCACTTGGGAGGTAGAGGCAGGCAAATTTCTGAGTTCGAGGCCAACCTGGCCTACAGAGTGACTTCCAGGACAGGACAGCCCGGGCTACACAGACAAACCCTGTCTCGAAAAAAAAGAGCAGCCTGGGCTATGTAGCCCAAAAATAAAACCCACACACATGGCTTCGGTGTAGATGAAAAGGCACACATGGCTTCAGTGTAGATGAAAAGGCACACATGGCTTCAGTGTAGGTGACAAGGACAGGGGGGGCAGGGCTGTGCTTTCTTATTAAAATATAGCCAGGCTGTTTTCTTAAAGTATAAAAAAACTGGTCAACTTTGACAATAAAATCAGAATTTTCAATAAGTCCCATAAGTTTATTTTACATATTTCAACTAAATAAGCTCTATTAATAAAATGCATCAAAATTAAAGGTAATATTTTGATGACTTTAATTTTGGAGGCTAGTTTTCCTGTCAACATGTACAGCGTGGAAAGGCTCGTGGCTCTCAGATGCCTGTCACACAGGTTCTTTGTTACCATTTTGACATATTTGCTTTGTTACACCTCTTTGCACATGTGCAATTTTTAAAATTAATGTTGTTTTTTTAAATTTTCTTGTGAGAGAAATATTTTGTCTTCTTTTTTGATAAATCAAGGGCTCTAAAGCAAAATGTGGTGATAATGAGTTTGTCTTCCAGGGAACTCTCAGACTTTGATAAAGATGGCGCATTGACACTGGATGAGTTTTGTGCTGCTTTTCATCTGGTAGTTGCTAGAAAAAATGGCTATGACCTACCAGAGAAACTCCCTGAAAGCCTGATGCCCAAGCTGATAGACTTGGAAGATTCGGCAGGTGAGATTTATAGCCACTGAGAGCTGATTGTGTGCTTCAGTGAACGTGAGACTTCATTCTCTCAAGGAAGTCAACATAGGTGGTAAAATAGTAGCTTAAAGCATTTTAGTAAGAGCACAGATTTGACCAAGCACAGAGATACATACCTTTAATCCTACCACTTGGGTGGCAAAGGCAAACAGAGCTCTGAGTTTGAGGCCAGACTGGTCTACAGAGCAAATTCTAGACTGGACAGGCTTCATACTAAAACTGTTTCAAAGAGAGAGGGGGGGGAGGGAGAGAGGGAGAGAGGGAGAGAGAGAGAGAGAGAGAGAGAGAGAGAGAGAGAGAGAGAGAGAGAGAGAGAGAGATAAAAGTGCACAGATTTGTTGTTGGGCTAAGTTGGATAGACACTGAATTTGGATTATTAAGTATTCGAAGGCTGAGGCAGGGCGATTTCTGAAAGTGCCCAGCCTGGGCTCTAGCATTAGACCTCGTCTCGAGTTAAGATGAGAAGGGGGAACAGGAACGCTTTCCTCTTTCCCATGGGGCCTGCAGCAGACTTGGAGAGACTTTTTCTCAATGTTATTTACTATTTCACTGTTTCTAAATGCATGGTCTATTGTCTAAAGTAGGTTATGGTGTCAGTCATAAATGTTTTCTATTCAGTATGTCTTAGTATGATGAGGGTTCATTATTACATTTTTATAATTTTTTTTTGATGACTAAACAAATCTGGACATTTTGAATTTGATTTTAGATAATACTATTTGTGTGATTATATGGTCTATAGTTACTGGTAGCTTTCTGTAAAAGGAAAGAGACAATAGCTGTTGAGTATACAGATGGTTTTCTTAAACTCGAAGTGACTAAAAGGTAATGGGCTGTTACACTCCCAGTGAGCCTAATTGTAAAGTTGTCATCGTCCTCTTGTCCGTACTCTTGCCTAAGCTTTCCTTCAGATGTGGTAATGAAAGGTTATACTTTAAGGGGAAATTATGGCAGAATTTAGCTCTTAAGTAGCCATTTATCTGTAAGATTGCATTTGGTCTCCTAAGAATGCACACAGTCTGTCTTTCTCATCACGACCTAGACAGCGGGAAGTTACCCTGAAGCAGTTACACGGTCATTTCCTCCAGAGTACCGTTTCACTGGGCGAATTCTAACCCAGTCATTGCTAATTCCATTAGAATTTTAGGATGTGGGTTTTTTCTTTTTATATGAAGAGTGCTGTGAGTATTCTGATCGGGGTTACATTGAATCTGTAAATTGCCTTTGGTAGGATGGTCGTCTTCGAGATATCAGTTCTACCAGCCCATGAATGCAGTCCCTTTTCTAGTGTCTTTCTCAGTCTCTTTCTTCAGAAAGGAAGACAGAGGGCCTTCCGCTCATTGGTTAGCTTTACTCCAAGATGTTGTGTTGTCTGGGATGCTGTTGTAAGTGGGTGAGGGGGCCTGGTCTCTGTCTCGGAGTTGCTTGCTGATGTGTAGAAAGACGACTAATCTTAGCGCATTAACTTTGTCTCCTGCTCCTTTGCTAAAGCTGTTGCTTTTTCTACAAGGTTTTCTGGTGGAATTTTTAGGATCTTTTATGGATATCATCTGCAGATAATCTGAGGAGTTATTGTCCTGTTTGTATCCCTTTAATTTCTTTCTCTTGCCTTACTGTTTCAGTACTTCCAGAACTATATTGAAAAGGAGAGGTAACAGTCAGTGATCCTCTTATTTAATGGGGTTGCTTCACGTTGTTCTCCAGTTAGGATAATGTTGGCTGTGGATTTCTCATACATAGCCTTAATTATGTTGAGGTGTGTTTCCTCTAGTCCTACTTTCTACAGAACTTCTATTATGAAAATATGTTAGATTCTTGTCAAAGGCCTTTTCTGTATCTCTTGAGAGGACCCTGTGATTGTTTTTGTCGTTATGGTTCGCTGTATTGGTTGACGTATTTATAGTGACCCATCCCTGTGTTTCCACAGGAAAGCCACCTTAATAGTGGTCGTTAGTACAGAGACTTATTTTGATTACACAGTTACAAGTTTACATACATTTTTGGGATTATTTGCTACATCTGTGTCTCTCAGAGTAGACTAGAAGTTTCTTGTTGGTTATATGTCAGTACCTTGCAAGTCACTAATTGAATCTATAAGTCAATGTTCATATTTTTGAAATGAGTATGTTTTAGAGCAAATGGATTTCGCTGTCTACTGACTCCACGACACCGTGTTTGCTTAAAATGCCAAAAGAGAGGCAGGGATGACCCCTCTCTTCCCTTCTCCACTACTCTTGCTGCATGCAGTAAAGCTAGGTGTGTGTTTCTGTCTGTTGTTCTCGGGTACAGCGTAAAGCCACTGGACTCTTCCTAGGACTTCCAATGTGAATATACTTTAAAGTAAGGAAGAGAAGACATTGCTCTTTTCATGATGAGACCACTAAAAATCTATGTACATTCATATTTGAGACTATGTTGCTCAAATTAAACATGTTAATATTTCTTTTGTATTCACCCAGAATGTTTAACACAATGGCCTACATACAGACCAGATCAGTTTGTGCACAAATCTAGTCATGCTATACATCCCTGTGTTTTCTCTTATAATATAGACCTTGGCACTTCATGACATACAGAGATATACCTTAACCAGTTCTCTGTTGATGAATTTTTGTATTTCTTTTCAGTTTGCCTTTAAAACAGCATTGCAGTGAACATGCCTAGACATTTATATCTGTTTTGAAATTTTACTATTAAAATACCACCAGTTATTTTGAACAACTCTGATTCTGTCAAGGGCAGAGCAGAACCTTCAAGAGGGAGGCAGGTTGACAGTGTTCCCTTGGAACACTGTGTGAAGGAAGAGTAAAATTACAGCCCTGCCTCTGGAGGGGACTGGAAGGCTGACCTTTGACCTTGGTGGGTGGGTAGGATGCTGACACTTAGTATTAACAGGGAGGGATCAGAGTTGAAGGAGATGCTGCTCATTTCCAGGGCTGTCAGGCACTTGTTGGTTCCTGGTCTTTTGTAACTGCCATTTATTGTTGTGTGAATGAAGTAGGGAAACCCAGGGGCCGATTTATCCCAGCACGGGGTTTAAGTTCCTAGGACAGCAACTTCTCAATTCACTAATCTTAAAGCCTTCATATAGTCTCAAAATGTATGGACTCAAAGAGCCTTTATATATGTGAATTAAATAATACTTATTTAGTAATAATTTTTCCTTTGTTCTTTCCCTAGAACCTATGTTTTAAAATTATATATATGTATACGTATACATACATACACACACACATATATATATATATATATATATATACACACACACACACACACACACACACACACACACATATATCTGTGTGTGCAACCATAAACTCTTTCCATGTGGTATAAGTGTTCTTAGGAAGAGATTCTCAACAACATGACATTTATGAGAAAGGTGGCATTATTTTACCTTTCACAGTCTCTGCTGTAACTACTGACAGTAGACACCAGCTAGCTTGTCACACTGGTCAGTAATAAATTTGATGGGTTTATTCATTATTTAAGGTAAATTAGAGTCATAGAAAGCCAAACCCCACAAACCAAATTCAGTTTGCTGCTTGACTGAATACATAACCAAGAATGGTATTCCTTTGTTTGATTTTTAATGACACTGGGGATCGAGCCTGATTCTTTTTTACATCCTAGGCCTAGGCAAGTATTCCACTTCTGAGGGGAGTTTGTATCTTTGTTTGGCTTGGTTTTATTTTTAAAGGCAGAGTCTCATATATCCCAGGCCTCAAATTTGCTGTGTAGTCAAAGATTAATTTTTAGCTTACAATGGCCCTGCGTCCTTCCTGACTACTGAGAATGTAGACATTCAGCCCCATGCCCAGTTGGTTTATGCGGTGCTAGGAGATGAGGCCAGAGCTAGCCAAGACTCTTAAAAGCTGCTCACGGCCTCAGTCCCCAGAGTATACTTACCATGAAAAAATCAGAAGATGGGTATTTTATTACACATGAAGTTCAGATTTAGTGGTCATCAATAAAACTGAATTGGGTCAAATAGCCAGTCTCATTTTCTTGCCTGAGTCGGCCTCTGTACTGCAGTGGGAGTAGCTACAATAGGGCCTACAGAGTTTCAGATACCTACTGTCTGTCATTTTTGAACAAATAAAGTTTGACAACTCATGAAGTACACAAAGATCTAGTCTCAATAGTAAACAGAAAGACTACTGTGTAGTATGTTTGGGTGTTGTAGATATTCTTTGCTATCACATTAAAACCCAGATGTGACTGCTAAAAGGTCAGTTGCAGTCTGGAAACTGAAAGCGTGTGTTTGTGTGTGTGTGTGCATCTTAACATTACAAACATTTTATTTGTCTTGTATTTGAGTAAACCTTTTATGTGTGTGTGTTTTTTGTATCACAATATGATAGTTACTTGTAACATCCCAAGTCATTGAATTAGACAGATCTTTCAGATGTTGTCAGGAGAGCATATATGTCAGATGTTGGGTATCCGCTGTGTCAGGAGAGCATATATGTCAGATGTTGGGTATCCGCTGTGTCAGGAGAGCATATATGTCAGATGTTGGGTATCCGCTGTGTCAGGAGAGCATATATGTCAGATGTTGAGGTATCCGCTGTGTCAGGAGAGCATTTATGTCAGATGTTGGGTATCCGCTGTGTCAGGAGAGCATATATGTCAGATGTTGAGGTATCCGCTGTGTCAGGAGAGCATTTATGTCAGATGTTGGTTATCTGCTGTGTCAGGAGAGCATTTATGTCAGATATTGAGGTATCCGCTGCGTCAGGAGAACATATATGTCACATATTGAGGTATCTGCTGTGTCAAGAGAGCATATATGTCGGATATTGAGGTATCCGCTGTGTCAGGAGAGCGTATATGTCACTATCACAGCCTTTTTGTCAGAGAAGCTGGTGAATCCTAGGACGTCCTTAAGCTTATGGTCTGTGTGCATAGTTCTCAGGATTCTACTGCCTCCTTGAAAGTTAATTTTGAAAAACATAGCTGCCAAATCAGACCTAAAAAGTTATGATTTATCAGCAATTCATTCCAAAACCAGAGAGACTGGCAGTGTTCTCTGAGAACATCAGCCGTTCAGCTGTCGGCTGAGTCCCATGGTGCCTCCTTGACTCAGGAGTCAGTGCACGTGGATAGTCCATAGACATGCTTTATGTAGTTCCTATTTGCCATACGAAATATTGACAAGGGGTGGTTTTAGCTCGGAGATTCAGCAATGCTAATTAATCTATACTTCTTCACTATGAATATTGTTCAGTGAGGTTTTTTACTCGTTTACCGTCTGTCTGTCCGTATTTAAATTGGCTTAATGTGTAGGAGGCTCCAGCACACTTGATGCTTCCTGCCTTCCTCTGTGCTGGTCCTGTGCTGCCTTTTTATTGCTTTTGCTCTGTTGGGGCCAGTATCCGCATACTGAAAATCATGGCATTACACAAATATTTCTCAGATTGAGAGCCCTGTAGCAGGCTTGAAGACATTCAAGAAGGAAGCCCCCTGGCCCAGAGTTTTCTGGGAAGGTAATTATAAGATGTAATTACTTGGGTAAACTTTCTCATTTCCAATTTCAAGAGGCTAGATCCAGATGAGTTCTCAGGATCTGGCAAGTAGTAAGTGCCCTAAAATGATAGTACAGTATAAATGGGCCTGAATTTATTGGAATGTAAGACTACATTTAATATGATAAGAGTCTGGCTTTAAACTGATTAGTTTAGAAATTAACCTTCCTGTAGTCAGTACTATTTTCTTTTCTTTTAATTCTTATTTTTCTTTTATTATAAGGTCATTCTCTTTTTAATTTTTTGAGAATTTCAGGCATATATATATTGTGTTTTAATCAAATCCACCCCTATTTCCTCCCCTCCAGCCCCTACCCTGCTATTGCCTCTCAGGTTCAGGTGTTCTGTAGACCCACCGAGTTGCCTCTGTGCTGCTTGCATTTGCACAGATGTGGGGCCATCTGCTGGAGCACCGTTAGTCTCTCAGGGTTTGCATCCCCAAAGAAAACGGACTCTTCTTTCCCAGCAGCCATTTAGTTGCCAGCAGCTTCTCGGGAGACTCTGCTAAAGACACTTGATAGTTATCCAGCTAGACCACATGTCTAGTTGCTGTCGTATGTTCAGTAAGCACCTTCTCCCCTTAGGCTAATCTTTCTTTATTAGCATTGAGGGGAGACCCCCAGACTGTGTGAGTAGACAGTGCCTGCTACTGGGTGTTTGTACTAGTTCACATGCTGTGGGAGGTCGTCACCGAGTAGCGTCTGATACGCCCCCACTGCTGTGGGTTCTCTCCTACCCTCCACCTCTCTTGTGAACATCTAGGACTGAGAAAGAGGTGGAGACAGCACCTGATTGTGAAATGTAAAGTCACAGTGTAGTACTGGGCTATACACTGAAACTTGAGCGTGGTGCTATTATAGAGAGAAGCTTGGGGTGAGTGCAAGGGAATCGGAGAGTCTTTAACAGAACAGGAAGAAGGGAAACTGTGAACACTGTTACAACCAGCAGTGGTTAACTGTGATTCTAAGAAAATGGAAATGAATTCAACTCAAAGAGTAAGCAACTTCAATAAATACTTGTTTTCATCTACGTATTAGTTACTGTATTGGGCACAGACGAGAAGGCTTCTGACTAGAGTGGAAAGTTGGTAACTGTACCCTGCTAGGTATTACTGTAGAGCTGTTTATTTATAAATCCAAAGTAGAATGCCAACATTTGTTAGTAAATGTCTTTCATTTTGATGAAAAAAAAGCTAAAGACTAGTTTTTTTAATTCTCCCATGGTCAAATGAACAGATGGTAGATTCATATTTCATTATGTAATTCCTGTTGGTAGGGGATGTATTCAGAGCTCTGTAAAACTTGGAAAATCGGGATTTAGTTGTCATTGAAACTCCTTCTGTTTTAATAATTTTCAAGATACTTTAAGGTTTAAATGAAATTGAAAGTAGAACATGATATCTAAACATACTAAACCTCCATTTTTAAACCATAGCATAGGTTCATAGCTATCTCACTCTAGTCTGGAAGCACTAGTGTACATAGTGAAATAAGAAAGCATAGGTTTTGGGGCCCAACTATATATAACTCAGTGGTAGGAAGAGCATGTATTTAACATACACAGGCCCTGGGTTTGAGCCCCAAGCAAAACCAAAAACAAAACAAAAACCGTAAAAAAAAAATCCAAGACTTACATTTGGACTTGGACTATATGTGGCCATCTGGACTTGTTGCCTCTTGCTCGTGGACAGCTGCTCCGTTTGAGGTGTAGCTGTATGGTAACTGGAAGGTTTTAGAGAAAATGTTACTGATTTGGCAATTTTCAAAACAATTCCAAGGGAAAACTGAAGAATTTTGTTTGCTAGAAAGCATTTTGTATTGGGGAAACCTGACTTAAAGTTTATTTACTGTGGGACATCACAAGCTTTGACTGCAGCACATAGGGCAATACTCTACTTGGCATTAGAGGATCCCCAAACTCACTGGAGCCGAAAGTGTAATCTTTCAGCCTCCTTGCTGAAGAGTGCTCCGTGGATGTACTTTGAGAGGAATCCATCCCTGTTATCAGAGAGCTACATCTATCTATCTCATGTTGTTCTTTTGTTTACTTCCAACCTGCCTTTCTTTTCGTGAACAGTTTGGGATCCATCATATTAATTAGACTATAAATAATAAGTATTATCTGTTAAAGTATCTACTTTGAGAAGGAAATTGAGAGTATAAATTACCACTTATGCAAATTTATCTGTTAGTTACTCATAAGTAAATCAGCCAAACTAACATATGTTGCTGATGGGAACTTTCTGTGTCTACCTTGCAGATGTGGGGGAGCAGCCAGGTGAGGTAGGTTACTCAGGCTCTCCTGCAGAAGCACCTCCAAGCAAGTCACCGTCGATGCCGTCCCTGAACCAGACATGGCCAGAGCTGAATCAGAGCAGTGAGGTTAGCAAAACTTCCCTTTCTCTGCTTGAAATTAGCTTGTTTACGGGAAGAAGTTTCAAACAGGATCGCTTCACCGCAGGATACCTCCAATACGCACACACACCATAGGATTCGTCCAGCACATCACATATCACGGGATTTCTCCAGTATACACACACACAGTGTACACACACACAGCATGGGTCGTACAGTCGAGGACCTCAGGGAAACAGTGACAGAAATCCTACTAATCATGTGGCTTCTGAAGTTTCTGTACTGTGTACACTATCATATGGTTTCCACCATCTTCCCCACCATCACTAAAGCCTTGGGAATTGGGTAGGGCAAACACATAAATTGAAAGTCAAAGGGGAGTAACTTCACCAGATCCCATGTCCGGGGTGATTCAAGAGCAAGATTGATGCAAATCTTTTGCTGTTTCATCAGCTGCTGTCTACTGAGTCTATGTAATATATATATATATATATATATGGTATATGAAGATATATTTTTGCAATCTTGCCATGAAGTGATACAAGAGACAGGTCACTAGTGTAGCTTTCTGCATGAAAAAAAGTATTTTCATGCAACACAAACTACTTATAATTAGTTTTATTTAATACAAAATGGAGGCTAGACATGGTAAGCACACACATTTGATCCCAGCACTTGGGAGGCAAAGGATCTTTGCGAGTTTGAAGCCAGCTTGCTTGGTCTATATAATGAGTTCCAGGACAGCCAGAGATGTGTAGAGTCCCTGTCTCAAAACAGCAAAAGAAAATAATAATAGTACAAAATGAAGTAATTTTACTATATTAATACGACCAGTAGTGTGCAAAACAGAGTAGGTAAAAGCACACTGCTTCCCAGCTCCTGGGCTCAGGCCTTAGGAAACAGTAAAGAGGACACTGGTAGAATTAAGAGGAAGGGCCTAAGCGCCCACCCCGTTCTGTGCTCTGGAGAGCTTTCTGAAGAAGTTCTCTTTGTTACCTGAGTTTTATATCTACAAAAGGAGATTTGTTGACTTGTAGGAAAGCGAGCGTTTTGCTCTTCTGTCTTTTAAAGCAGGACAGTATTTCGTTAAAGTCTTACTAGCTTAGGGCTGCCGGGGAAGGAGAACTGGCAGTTCCGTGTGACTTTGCCTTCTGAAGACTTAAGAACAGCCAAGGCAGCTCTGCCATTGCACTACCACCTCACCAGATGCAAACACGTTAGCACACATGCCTGTGAGGAGGGACGGAGTAAGACCTGTAAGAATTGCTAGTAGAGATAGCTTATGCAGAGTAAGAGAGGTGTTTCTAAAGCTGCACTTAGGTTTTTAAAAAGCAATATTAAGTTAACAGAATGCTTCAGCCCTTTACGGATTATACATAAAAGCAATTCTTCCCAAAGTATAAGGAGTCCATATCCAGGCGTGATCTGGAGAGATGGAGTAAATATACTTTTCAGTTCTGATTTTAGGTGCATGCATTATCCCTCTCAAAAAGTTCTATCAGGGTTTTTTTTTTTTTTTTTACAATGCCTAGTAATAAAATCATAAATGACATAATTTTGCTATGCATATTTTGATATGGAATTTATGCTATGCTTAAAAGCTAGTAAAACAATGATTTTAAGATGCTTTGGTAGTAGCTATTAAAATATCTACTTGGAATATAAATTTAGGTTATATTTTATCTCCCACAAACCCAGTATTATTTCAGTGTTTATTTAGTACTGATGGATATAGATGAGGTGCTATGAGAGAAAACACTAAAATCCCTAACTTTTTAAAGCACTTTTGATATGCCAGTCTCTTCAAAAGACTTTTCACCTGATTTACTTAGTCCCTCACAGCAGTCCTGTGAGGTCGGTATTACTAATTTCATGTTAAAGATGGTGAAACAGGAGCACAGAGAGGATGTGTAACTCAGCCAAGTCCATGCAGCCCAGCCAGTATGCCAGTAGTCAGGTGCCGGAGCCCATAGCTCTTAACGCTGTGCTTGTCCTGGCGATGAGACCCACTGCCTTCCAGGGTGCTGAGTTCTGCGTGGAAGCTGTTTTCCATGAGGTAGAGAATTCAGTTCCTTCTAAATCCGTGTAACAGTAGTTATTGAGGAAGAAATTAATTCTATTACCAAATTCGTTAAATTGGTTTCTGATGTGGAAGCCCATAATAAAAGTGAACTGTTGTAAGCTTTTGTCACAACTTTGAACTAACACTTTTCTCTTTGTGACCTGTAGGATAAGTTATTGAATGCTTTTATTAGCCATTTTTTGTGGATAATTTTCAGCAATAATCTCATTTGTTAAAGCTTAATTTCTACATATCTACTCAAATTGAATATCACTGTTTTAAATAGAAAGTTGAACTTTGAAGCATAAAAATATATATACTCTTACAAACTGAATTTATAAGAAGGACTTTGGTTAATGAGGTAGTTGTGTCTGTGTGTAAGCATTCATGTGTATATATTGTATATGTGTAAGTAGATGTTTCCCTCAGAGGGCAACTTATCATTTTTAAGAAGCAGATTTAGTAATAGTTATAATACAACTTTGATGAAAAAAATCTGTACTGTTACTAAGATCTCAAATGGAATTTCCTACAATTAATGTTGACTTATCATTCCACCTGTTTTAAGAGGTATGATATTTCTTTGTGTACCTCTCTTAGAAAGTAGCTCTTCCCGTGCATCTCCTGTGTATAACACATACTCAGGCAGCTGCTCGATGTGCTCTCGTGGCTGCATTCTCACTTCCTAGCATGGGGAGGGGCCTGATTGGCAGCTCTGTCTTGTGATCTGGCATGGCCCTGTTTGTAGTGCTGATCGCAGAGGTTGACTTGCTACAAATTGATAAATAAGCTAAAACGTTATTAATTCCAGAATGTCTTGCATCTTATCTGTTATATTTTATTAAATATGCATATGTATAAGATATGTGCACGTTCATAATGGACTCATCTTTCAGGGGTCGCACTGGCAAGTCGCACTGAATGCTCCATGCTGATTAGAACCTGAGCTCCTCGGCTTCTGTGGATCAGTGTTGTAACTGGGGTTTGAGCAGGACCTGAGTTAAGCACTGTTCTGGTCCGGACGACCCTGTGCGTTTCTACCTGGTTGCCATTTCCGTCACCTATGCTCTGTCTCCTTTACGGTGTCTTGAGTGTTAATTCTGTACAAGTTTTAATCTCATCCATAGAGATTACATTAAATTTTTACTGTACATTTGCTTATGAAGGTGTTTGCCTTCTGTTTATAAGATGGCCCAGCACAGATAAGTATGAAGTGATTATGGGAATTACAAACTACAGAATTTTGTCGATCCTGCGAAATGCATCTTGCAGTGCAGCCTCTGAATGACTTGCTAAGTCTTCTCCAGTGCATCTACTGCATCTCCCGTGCTGACGTGTCTCTCCTCTGTCTGTCCAGCAGTGGGAGACATTTAGTGAACGCTCTTCAAGCTCACAAACTCTGACCCAATTTGATTCTAACATTGCACCAGCTGATCCTGTAAGTCAATCACTTAGCTTGCTTGTTTGAAATTAATTTTATTAACCCAATATCCATCATTATGGTTTTTACTGATATGCATGATTCAGTGTAGTGCTTAGAGGGAAAGTTGGCAGGCCTTTGGGGTTTTTTGGGTTTTGTGGGTTTTTGTGCTTCATAGTGGAAGAACATTTTTGCCATTCTTCATATTTTGTAGGTTTTTTTGATGAGAGAAAACTTTATGTTTATGTCTGTAACGAATATTTTTGTGATAGTCGATCTGGTTAGCCATGTTACATCTGCTAAGTGTATGTTTTATGAAACATATACTGCTTGTTTCAATTACATATTTTATTTGTATGCTTACACATCATGTAACATGTACTCTGTATGTAAATATTTATGCAGTGTCATTTTCAAATATTTCCAATAGCATAACTTTCGTTTCATAGTGTGTTAAGTTTAGCACAACAAAAACAAGCTGATTTATAGTTACACAGTAGTTCTGTAAAGCATGTCTTGTCTCTGTGATTTCCTGTGTCACTTGAAAAAAAATGCTACAAAGTTCGTATCCTGATTTAAAAAGTTAATTCTGTTCCTATAGAGTCACACCCCACCTGTCCCTCAAATGCTGGAAGACATTTAAACTATAGATAGAAGTTGCTCTCAGGGTTCATCCTTTACTTGGTCTTTCTCTCTTTAGGACACATGCTAATACGCATACTGTGTGTAAACAAACAAAACACAAAAGGAAGCAGGAAGGAAGAAGAGTTTAAAAGGTTTTTAAATGATCAGAGTAGAGAAAGTGACACATGGCATTCATGCCTCTGCCCCACACTGGTGGCCCAGTGTTAGGGTTTGAGTTGAGAGCCACACAAGCCAAACGCCGAGCTCCATCCTCAGTGCAGACACATTCTCTGTAGATGTTTCTGATCTCAGCCAGCCAACGCTTGTTATTCTTTGGGGAAAGTGGCATTAAATACTGCCCTGGCGGCAAATTAACGAGGCCTTGCTGTGCTTTACGGGATGGCTTTATAGCTGTTCAAACATAATGTATGGGTAGTTTTAAAATGTAGACCTGTATTGTTCCCAAGACCAGTTAATACTGGATTACCCCTGCATCTGCATCTTTTCTTACTAGATTCAAGGCTCTTGTCTTTGATTTTAATCTCTGAACATTTAAGAGAAATAAAATATTGAAGTTTTTGCTACTTGTTAGCCACATTTCTGGTCTCTTGGGACATGACACGTTCTGTAATCAAGTTTACCTTTAAGTCTCCTTTAGCTTTAAGCTTTGGTTTTGGTTTTTGGTTGTTTTTTTTTTTTAACTCCCTTGTTATTAACATAGTTTAACTCATGAAAATGTTTTATGAATTTTATGAATTATGAAAAGCTTGATTTTTTTTTTCTAACCCTTAAAAGACAGAAAATAATCATTGATAGTATTAACACTCTTCCAGACAAGGCCAGAACATTATTTGGGGAGATTTTTGTTTAGTTATTTGTTGCTTTTGGTTTTATTTTGAGACAGAATCTTGTTTAGCTCAAGCTAAACTTAACCCCTATGCATGCATGACTGGTAGGAAATGTAGAAAAAATACTTGATGTTCTTATTGTATCTTAGAAATAAAGTCCAGATTTATAAGTGCCAACACTGGTGCTAAAAATGATATAGCTCAGCAGGGCCTGGTGACACATGCCTGTAATTCTAGCCCTTTAGTGCTTGAGACCAGTGATCCTAGGCTACAGAGAGAGACTCTGCCCAAACTTGTTATACAGCTCAGTACTTTCCATCATTATCTAGAGTATGGCATGAAATTTTGAGAAAATAAGAGATGTTTGTTCATTAAGATTTTAAACTTGAATTTAGACTTCTAAATTTGGTCAAATGTAGGTGATGCTATTTAGAGTTTCAATTAGGAGACTCTACTTTCAATTAATTGTGTGCCCTTATATTGTCGTCTTACACCTCATTTAATACCCAAGTATTGCCTGTCGATAGACCACAGCTGTAACTACAGTCTTAGATTAAACAGTCTTTGTGAGACTTGAATAAACCAGGGCTGCAATTAAGTGAATCTGGGCATCATGGAGGGGTGAAAGCAAAGAAGAGTACACTACTGTTCTGGTGTGAATTTAACATTTTTATTGTTGGGAATCTTTAATGGAGTGGTTTTAAAAACAAAAATGTTCATTGTTATCTGCTGAGTAACTGTCTGTGACCAGGCAGGCTCCACACTGATCTAGTGGCACAGTGCAGCAACTCAGAGGCTTGTTGGGATGGTGCCGACTGGCCTGTCATCTCTAGTGAAACTGAAGCTCTGGCGAGCTCATTTCCACAAACTTGTCTCTTCTTGAACAATTATCCAATAATTAGTAACTTCTAGTAGAATAAGCTTCTGCTAGGGTGAATGTCACCAGCACACCAAGGAAATGCTAGACTGATGACTAGCATCATGCATGAGTCTTTAGACTGATTCATGCCTGTTCTTGATGCTGTAGAACTGAGGGGCTCAGCATATTAAAATAATTTGATCACCTGTTAGAGCCAGGCAACTCACCTGGTTTGGTGGTATCACCTCTTTGATAATCTATAGAAGTAAAAGATGCCAGAAGTAAGATTTCAACCTTAAAGGAACCAGTTTAATATTGTTGGTTGATGATCATAATGCTAGTCATGATAATTATCAAAGTTGATAACTGGGTAAACTATAGGCAAAGAAGGGATTGGCTAGCTTAGCCCAAGGTGCTTGGGGAAGTTATGGTCAAAAGAAGGTATGTTATTTGTATAATGAATTTTTTTAAGCTCAAGGACCCTTTTATTAGCATTTAAAAGGGAAATGGCCGAGCGAGCAAACTATAACTCAGTGGCACTCGGCTTTTCTAATGTTGTTGCCCTTTAATGCAGTTCTTCATTGTTCTGACCCCCCAATCATAACTTTATTGTCATTGCTACTTCATAACTATAATTTTGCTATTGATATGAATTGTAAATAACTGTGCCTTAGACAACCCCTGTGAAAGGGTCGTTTGACCCTTCCTTGTAGCTGTCAGGAAGAGGGAGATGGGAAAAGAAAGAGGAAAGCCATGTCTTAAAGTTAGGGTCTAGAAAGGTAGCAGGTTCTACAGTGGAGACTGGCAAGCATGGCAGGAGAGGTGTAGACTTCAGAGAGAAGTGGGAAGTTTCCACCTATCTGGCACATCCAGGCTTTGGCCAGTAACTGAGAGAAAAAAAAAATTACAGGAAAAGAAAGTTAAACTTCTGAAAGGTGGGCAGGCTGCATGCCAGAGGCTCTGTAAGTTCCCTGTATATCATGATGAAAAGTGGGAGTTTCTTCCTTCCAAGCAGAGACTATCATGAGCAGAGTAAGTTCTGCATAGTGATAGCATATGGTACACATATGGGGGGGGGGGGGCTGAGAACTAAAGAGTGATGTAGAACCAGATGGAGATCTCTTAGTAGGCTAGACTAAGATCAGCTTCACTTGGTTTCAGCTAGAAGGTAGCACTGAGTGTCAGAATGACATAGGCAAGGAGAGGCAATTGTGCAAGGTGACTCAGCTAACAGTGTTAAGAAGTGATGGGTGAAAGAGACAGTGAGCTCTTAGCAGTAGAATGGCGAGTAGGCAGGGGTAGATTAGGTAGAAAGGAGTAATCAGATGGAGGGCAAGTGGCAAATACAGAGAGGGGCTGAATTATGACAGTGTGAAGTCCTCAGTTATATTAATTAGGTGCCCAAATACATGATACAGATACTCAATTGGAGGTGGCTTTTGTGTGATTTGAATAAGTAGAAGAAACTGGACAGAGCCTGCCTGCTATTGTTTTTTTTTATGATGGTGTGATAATATTTTGTGGGCTTTATATGTTTTGTTTTGGGGACAATAGATGAGAGCAGAAAGAAAATATGACCTTTTATAGACATTCATATTACTTCATTTGCATATTAAAATGAAGGCTTCCTGTTTAGCGGCACAAATCACTGACACAGTGAATAATGTATTAGTCAGAGGTTAAACCTAATCGTCTATGTCAGGCTCATCAGAGTTTTGTTGTCTCCTGTGGGCATTATTAAGGGCCTTTGTAAAGGCCCTCGGTTGCCAGTAGTTGTGCGAGTACACTGTGTTATTGAAAGCTGACTGGTTGGTATAAACTTAGTATACCTTTTGGGAAATTAAGGGTTAGATTGTTTTAATACATTGTTTTGTATGTAAGAAAAAGTAATGTAGTAAAACAATTAAAGATTAATAAACATTACTGGGCACAGTAGCTCACACCTTTAATCCTAGTACTTGGGAGTTCAAGACCACCCTGGTCTACATAGAAAATTCTAACCAATCAGAACTACATGGAGAGACTGTTATTTGTTTTTATTTTGTTTGGGGTTTTTTTTTTTTTTTGGTTGTTTGTTTTAAAGGTAATAAATGATTTCTCATTTGAAAGATATATTTAATGTTTTAGCTAATAACTTATGGATATATGAAGGGAGCTAGAGAGAAGGCTCAGTAGTTAAGAGACCATTCTGCTCTTAGAAAGGACCAGAATTTGGTTCCTAGCATCCTTGTTAGGCAACTCTAGGGCATCTGATGCCTCAGTGGGTCCCTGTACACAGGTACAGGCATCCACACAATCTGAGACTTAGGTAGTTTTTTATTGCTGTGATAAAGCAAACTAGTAAGACAGCTGACAGAGAGCACTCATTGGGCTTACAGTTTTAGGGGTTACAGTCCACAATGGTGTGGGACAAAGGCACGGCAATCAGTAGTCAAACATTTGAGCCTATGGGGCCATTCCCATTGAAGCCACCATCATACACAATTAAATATAAAAATCTTTAAACATGAAACAAAAAATATAAAAATAAAGTTCAAAATGGAAAATCACTTTAGAAAATAAACAACCCATTTTAGCAATTGATAAATTAATGATTAGAATTATATAGTTAAAAGTTTCATCCAATAAGTGTATTGAAAAACTCTGTATTCAAGACAGCAATCTATACAGAACTTACACATTTACAACCTTGGAGAAAGCACCACATGTAAACGTCTACACTGGGAACAGGGGAAGATGTATTTTGTAAAAGTACCACAAGCACAAAATCTATTTTAATAGTTAAGTAGACGAAATTAAACTTGATTACATTTATCAAACATAAGATACAAAGAATCCCAAGTGTATTAATCATGAATTGGAAAAATGATATAAAGTGTATGTTTAAAAGCTGCATCATTTAGAAACAAACCAGTATAAAAGATACATATACACAGTGACAAAAGAGAAGTACAAACATGGTCAAATCATCAGAGTCCAACTAACTACAGTGAGAAGCCACCAACACCAACCAACATAACAATAATAAAAATTGTGACAATATGAAGAAATTAAACCAAGATGTTATTAGTAAAGCCATATTTTATAATCATAAATATGACAGTGTCTTAAATTACCATTTTAAGTGTTTTTTGAAAATATAAGAGAAATCAAAACTTTGATCTATGTGTATGTAACACAGATGTTTTAACTGTAATTTAAACAGGGACAGGGAAATGGATCAGGTTTATTGGTTATCTACAAGAATCCTGGTTAGATTCTCACTGGAATTGCAATAGGAAATTATTCTAAATGGCTTTGTCCATGTAATAGCTATGACAAATTTGTTATAAATTGTTTAAGTTTAGAACTGATGAGAGTAAGCCAACAGTGGCTGTCAAATAAAAGGCACATGGTAGTGTGTAATTGTTCACTCAGTGAACACCAGAGCAGTGTCCTTTGTAAATTGAAGGTCAGTGTCCCACACTACACTTAATGGCATTACTAGACCCTGTGTATGGAGCTTAGGTGCCCACGAGCTGACTCCGTCTTCATAGGAGCCACGCCCTCCTCCCCAGGCCTTTCCCAGACTTGAAGCCGAGGTTCTGGCTGCTCTGCAGAGGGACCGGGCTGAGAGAGGTGCTTCTCCTTCTGCCTCTGCCTGGCTCTGGGCTGCTTCTCTGCCTTGCCTTTGCTCTCCTTTCTTCTTCTCAGAAGTCACTGCTACCAACTGCTTTACTCCTGACATCGCTTAGGAAGCACAGACGTGCCTGATGTAGTAATAAAGTACTGGCTGTTAGTTTGGAGTCTTTGTTGCACCTCTAGTGTATTCCTTTCTGAATAGGAAGTGGTTATTGTACTTGCGGCCAGCATGCAGAGGGAAGGAATCACTCCTTGGAGGTTCAACTTCTCTCATAAATGATGGGGGGGGTGTGTTGTATTGCAATAGAATAGACTTCTAGTTATTTTCGTTTTATAGGTTAATTTTTTTCTTGAGCAGTTTAATAAAAACAATTTTCAGTCTATCGCTTAGCTTTTGAGTTTTCATAAATATTTTAATTTTCCTCAAAGCTTAACATTTATATAATCTTATCACATCACTGTAATTTGTTTTCAAATACTGTTTTTAATAAGAGGATTTCATGAATTTCTTTAATCATTCAACTTCAAATTACTTTATGAAATCAAATTATTCATCATGTAAACTTGGTTTTCTTAAATTGAGCTGTTAATTTTTAAAGATTTCACCTTTGCATTACTGTGAATGAGAAGGATGTGTGCAGGAGCTTTCGGTGTTGTTAGTCCCCAGAATGCCACAGTTCCTAATGCCAATGCCACCTTTACTTATTTGTCTCTAGGATACCGCTATTGTGCATCCAGTCCCCATCCGCATGACTCCAAGCAAAATCCACATGCAGGAAATGGAGCTGAAGAGAACAAGCAGCGGTAAGGACTGCCCCAGCTGCTCCGCCCTGGCTGCTCTGGCTCAGCTTGCAGCCAGCATGCTCACTCCTTGGAGGTTCAACTTCTCTCATAAATGATTTTTTTTGGGGTGCGGGGTGTTTGTTTATTTGTGGGGCAGTGTCTCATTTCATAGCCCTGTCTGGCCTAGAACTCACTTCATAGAACAGGCTGTCCCTGAATTTACAGAGATCCACCTGCCTCTGTCTCCAGAGTTCTGGAAGTAAAAATATACTCCACCACAGCTGACTAGCAATTGTTTATTTTTTTTACCTCATTCTTCTCTACAATTCTGTGTACCTGCAGGCCTATATTTAAACAATATTGTATTTTTTTTTCTTTTTATCTTTTTATTTTTTCAGATTTATTTATTTTTATTATACGTAAGTACACTGTAGCTGTCTTCAGACACTCCAGAAGAGGGCATCAGATCTCATTACAGATAGTTGTGAGCCACCATGTGGTTGCTGGGATTTGAACTTCGGACCTTCGGAAGAGCAGTTGGGTGCTCTTACCAACTGAACCATCTCACCAGCCCCAATATTGTATTTTTAAAAAGGAAATTGTTTCATATAAATCTTTAAAATAGGGGTGTTTATGGGAAATTTTCACAAAATAAATTGAAGGTCATTTGAAAATGAGACACTTCTGATATCCTGGAGTCTGTTTGGGTTTTTTGTTTAAATGTATGTTATTTTACATGTATGAGTACTTTCCCTTATGTGAATATGTATGCACCACTTGTGTGTCTAGTGTCTGAGGAGGCCATGGGATGCTTTGTAACTTAAGTTACAGGTGCTCATATGCAGCCACGTAGGCTCTCGCTGGGTGACCCAGGCTGGCCTCCAGTCCTCCTGACCCAACCTCCTGTGTACAGCGCCATTCCCAGCTTAGTTAAGGCTTCTCAGAGGCAAATGTATTGTCTTTATAAGACGGCATTGCCATCATTTATAGCCCAGATTTTGGATGGTTTGTTCCCTGTGTTATAGGGGTAGCGGTAACCAAGTGAAAGGACAGGCAGTAAATGATTTTATTGTGGAATATGACAAAATTTCCCATAAACAGGTTTATATTCAGTTTTATTTAAAATCATTAAAAGTACCATCTTATATGACACTTTTGTAGTATCTAAATGAAATCCAATTGTAACTCAATCTTCTGTGAATTTTGTCAAAGAAATGTCTGTTTCTTGTAACCTCTTAATTCTCTACTAGATCACACTAATCCCACCAGCCCGTTGCTTGTGAAACCATCTGACCTTTCAGAAGAAAATAAAATCAATTCATCAGTAAAATTTCCTTCTGGAAATACCGTAGGTGAGTGAAAGGCAGCATCATGTCTCTCATTTGAGTTTATTAAATAAATTTAAAGTCCAGAGAATTGAAATCTGTATCTACTTTGTACAGTGTTCCCTGTGTAAAATAGGGGACAATAACTCTTCAAAACCTTCTGCACTGTCTGAGGTGAATACTCCTGTCATTGTCACCTTCTTCAAGGCAGGCTACCTGTTTGACTTCACTGTGTGTTCCATTGGCTCTTCCCCGGTCCTTCTTTGTTTCTCACAAAACATTGGGATGTTCCTTCAGACAGCCATGGTAATTGGATACTATGTGCCAGGTTCCAATCTAGGGGGTGGGGATTTAGCAGTAAACAAAACAGAACAAGCCTTCATCTGTATTGAGTTTATAAGGGCTTAGATTGCGGTCAGATGGGGTAGCTCTTATGTGAAAGGAAAGCTAATTTCATGAATAGAACTTGAAAGCTGGAAAAGAGAGGGAGAGTACCATTTTAAATGAGAACAAACAAGGCCTTAATAGATAACATTTGTCTTAAAATTTGAAGGAGCTGAGTGACAGCTCTATGACTTATAGGGAAGATGACTAAATGACAGGCAACAGCCAGTGTGCGGCCCTTAGGCAGGAAGCTTGTGTCTGCAGACAGCAGGCACTGACCTGGACTAGAGTCAGAGTCCATAAGCAAGGTGGGAAGTGAGAGGACAGTAGAGGGGCTTTGGGAACATTTCACTCCTACTGAACAGTGTGAAAAGTCACTAGAGAGTTTTCCATGGAGGAGAGACAGGAGACATTCTTAAAATACTCACCCTTCTGTTCTAATTCCAGGCCAAAAGTAGGCAAGCGCTGAAATCGGAGGGTATAGTAACCCAGTCATAAGAAGCGGGGGCTTGGGCTAGAGTGGGAGTGGCCCAGGTGGTGTGAACTGCGCAGGTTTGGGACTATGCTTTGTAACCTCAGTAGGAAGGGACTAGAGGTCACTAGAGGGTTTGCTTCGCTGTGACGCAAAGCACAGCAGAAAAGAGTCAGGGAGACCTCAGCAGCCAAGGGGGAGCGGGAGGGCTACAGTAGCACAGAAAGTTCCTTTAGTATGGGCCCAGGGCCACCATGCCCAGATAAAACAAGCTTTGCTTTCTTAGCTGTTTCTTATTTTTTATCTGAAAGTAGCTGTTTTCTACTACAAAGCAGTTTATACCTACTATAAAAATAAGAAAATGATTATTCACATTCTCAATGTTCCTGGTTAGCCATTTTATTGTCGCTTTAAATTATATTTTGAGAGTTTATAATACAGTCAGCAACAGTAATCTCAAAATCCAAAATAAGAACTAGTTCAGAGTCCAAACTTGTTAAGTGTCAAACCGGCATCACACCTGAGGCTTTGACAGATTGCACCACAAAGGCACACTGCAAACTGGCTGTGCACACAATCGTAGTAGATATGGAATGAGTATATGTTTGCAATTGGCTCTGTTTTCTGGGCATCTCATGTTTATGTAAATAATTTAAATCTGTAGTGGCAGGGGAGGGCAGAAGCATTTTGGGCCCAAAGCATTTTATATAAGAGATATTCAATCTATCGTTACATTTTTCTATGAAAAGAAACTGTGATATATGTATGATTTTTATGATTTATTTTGAAATATTTGTTTCATTTTATTTAGATTGTAACTTATTCTGTCTACTGTATAGCTATGCATGACATATGTGACTTTTACACTTGGTAACACTGGAATGAACTGTTAGCCTATTCTGCAGTCTTTGAATGTCTCCAATTTTGAAGCAGCGAAACAATCTGTAACCTTTGGGGTACAGAGAGTAAAATGCAAAGAAATGAGTACTACTAACGAGGAGGTTTCTTTAACCAACAGATGGGTACAGTAGCTCAGACTCTTTCCCCTCTGACCCGGAGCAGATTGGGAGCAGTGTAACTCGTCAAAGGTCAGTATTCATATCAAGAAAGCTGTTGACATCTCCTTACGTGCTTTAATATTTAGTTACTTAGAACCAAGCACAAAGTATTTGCTCTCTGAAAGCTATTAAATAACCATTAGTTTATATAAAAGACAAATATTTTGGTTCGACTTGTTAAAAAATAAAAAGAAACCAACCCTATTGTTCATGTTGTTTTGTTTTTATGTGTTTCATGAAGGGTTAAAACGAATTGATAACTTCTTGGAAATAGACGTTAATGCAATCCTATGTCAGTAGAACACTGAGAATCTAGCTGATAGGCATGTGATTCTGTGGCAAGTACCACGGAAACTTTGTCTTAAACACCCAGAAGCATGGCCCGCTCACCCTGCCGCTTTAGACCCAGAAACAGTACATGGGATAAACAAGGGATGGATGGTAGAGGCTTGTCTGTGTGGGCCTCACCCTCCGCTCAGACATACAGGAAAGAAGCACTGTTCTTTTCTCACATTTTACATGTAGGGAAAGTCCTCTTGCAGCATGCCTGTCAGAGAGAGAGAAAGGGAGGGGACACGGGGGGACCACCCCTCCCAGATTTCCAAGGAACTTAGAAAGTCAGAAGACAACCCTTGTCTGCTGTCGTTGATCCGTGGGGTTCTGTGTCTCTCGGATTTCTGATTGTTCTGGAATTTGTTCCTGTTACCCCTGTATGTGAAGATCTGTTTGCCAGAGTTAGGGAAAGCTTTTCAAAATAGAAGACTCCCTAGGGCATAGTGACCTGCAAAGTGGGCAGCTCTGGTGACAGCGCATGCGCATCTCATGGTGTAACCAGAGTCTGTCCTGCTTACTATGGTCAAGCTGTTAAAGAGTAACCCACTAGGGGCTTTCTCCTCAGAACAGCTGCTCAGCTCCGGGAGCTTCCCGTTGAGTAGGAAGCATCACGGATTTGTGGTCTATTCTGGTGAAGTCATGTGGACAGTAACTTCCAATGTTTTACAGGCTGATTTATGACTTTATATAAGGGCATTTGGCACATTACGTAGCCGTTTGTTTCAGATACAGCATAGATAGTGTGCTGCTTTTAGTGTTGATTCTTCATAGGTGCTGCTTGAAAAGTGCCATCCTAATAAGGTCCTTGGCTATTCAGTCAAGTGTGAATGTTTGAAAAGGATCGTGTTCCAGCGTTAATATAACTAGTTGTGACTGGTGAATTTTGCAGGTCTCATTCAGGAACGTCACCTGATAACACTGCGCCACCACCTCCCCCTCCCAGGCCACAGCCTTCTCATTCTAGATCATCATCTTTAGATATGAATCGGACCTTTGCAGTTACCACAGGTAGGGAGGGGCCAGGGAATCATAATATACAGTAATTGTAATAATATACATTGTTTTAAAGTTAATCCCAAGATACATTTTTTTTGTTTACATTTAAGAAAAAAATGTGGATTTGACACATCAAATGATCCCAGTGTTCAGGAAGCAGATCTCTGATTTTTAAGGACAGCCTGGTCTACAAAGCCTGTTTCTGGACAGCCAGTGCTACACAGAGAAAACGTGTCTTGAAAAAACAAAGACATCAAATTTAAAAAAGATTTTTAGTGGGGAGAATGTTGTTTTCCCAACTATAAGGTGTATCTGTATACAATTAATAAAGATGGACACATAGGAGATAACTACAGGAAAAGTTAAAAGATGTGGTTGCGACAGTGCTGTGGGGGATTGATAAGATGGGAAAGAACCTTGACTCCAAGATATTAGTGCTTATACAACTGGCAGCATTGCAGTTATAGTGACTGAAATGGAAGAGCTAAGGCAGAGACGGCGTTTTATTCAGTATGATTAGAGGCCGTAATAGTAATCAACAGACAGTTGTACTCCTTGAGCCAAGAAAAATGGAAGTATTGAAAATTGTTCACAAAGAGATGATAGCTTTAAGTTAAAGGAAGAATGTGAAGACTTTCATGTGGTAGCTAAAGAACACTCAGAAAGATGGAGGAGAAAACCAAGAGAGGTTACTGTTAAGGAAATAGGCAGGAGCTTGTCAGCAGTCCTTCATGTGGTGGAGGTGACAAGAGAAATGAAATAGGAGGTGAGGCCATGAAATCTGAGCACTAGGTCACATGTAGCACTTTCAGTGTGGGTTTTGTTTGCACACAGTCTCATAGCCCCACCTGCCTCAAACTCACTGTGTAGTCACAGTTGACTTTTAACTTGTCATCCCAGTGCCTTACGTCCCAACGTATAGACTTACAGGTGCCAGACACCATGTCACGGGGCTCAAATCCAGAGCCTCAAGCATGCAAGGCAGCTGGTCAGCCACTGACCTATAGATCATCACTACCCTTGAGAAGTTATCGTGTGCTCTTAGAAATGTTGTATCATGTGGCCATTTACCTGTTTGTACTACAGTAAAATAATGATGTGATCACTAATGAGATTTCTACGTTCACACAGGACAACAACAGGCTGGAGTTGTTGCCCATCCTCCTGCAGTGCCTCCAAGACCTCAGCCCTCACAGGTGATTTCCCAGTGTTCTTGTTTGAAGTGGCAGTTATCGTAGTGCTCAGGATGAGTTTGGCCTTAGACACTTAGATCAGTTTATGATCATCTCCAGGGTCAGCACTTTAGTCAGTATATTCTTGGAAGGTACAGATTTCAATAACAGTTTGGGTGACTAAGGAACAAATGACGCTGTCGTAAAGGGTGCAGCAGAACAGTGGGTTAGGAGATGAAGATGTCTGATGATGTCCCGGGTCCTTCTCTGACTCAGACAGAAGCGTCTCTCTCCATGGACCTTTACTTCCCTGCTAGGTCACAACGGAAGTACTGCGGTAGACATGTTGATAGAATACTGGAGTACAGCCTTGCTGGTTAGTAAAGTTAAAGAGCAGAGTGAGAAGATGCAAGTGAAATGACTGAGTTGGACCCAGAAGCTAGAGGTAGTTGCTGCAGGAAAGGCATTCCAAAGAAAGAGAATGGCATCCCCAGAGGCCTGGGTACACAGTATAGCTACATAGCAGCCTGGCAGCTTACTGAAAGACAGCCAAGTTCAATAGAGATTGATAAGCTATGTACAGATCTATCTGAGGTATCAGCTGTCCTGTGCTACCCTAGGAAGAAGCCATTCTGTGGCACTGGTGGTGCTGATGTTTGGTTCTTTTTTCTTTTTCTTTTTAAATATTTATGTATGTATGTATGTATGTATTTATTTATTTATTTATTTATTTTATTTATTTTGGTTTTTTTGAGACAGGGTTTCTTTGTATAGCCCTGGCTGACCTGGAACTAATGTTTGTCTCTGTGTTCTAAATCACTGGACAGGCACCCGGTCCTTCTGTCCATCGCCCAGTGGATGCAGATGGTCTAATAACTCACACTAGTACCTCACCTCAGCAGATACCAGAACAACCAAATTTTGCAGATTTCAGCCAATTTGAAGTATTTGCTGCATCAAATGTCTCCGAAGAACAAGACAGTGAAGCTGAGAAACATCCTGAGGTCTTGCCAGTGAGTTTTCTAGAGTTGAGCTAATTTGTGACAGTCTCCTCCCATATGCAGTTAAGAAGACTCTTGAAAATTTAGATTAAAGACAGAGCGGTGGTAGCGCATGGCTTTAATCCCAGCACTCGGGAGGCAGAGGCAGGTGGATTTCTGAGTTCGAGGCCAGCCTGGTCTACAAAGTGAGTTCCAGGACAGCCAGGGCTACACAGAGAAACCCTGTCTCGAAAAACCAAAAAAAAAAAAAAAAAAAAAAAAAAAAGCAGATTAAATTAGCAGGGGCCACAGAGAGTAAAGCACCTGCTGCTGCCTCTCTTGGGGATGTGTCCCCTAGGCCCGTGCTTCTCAGCCAGGCTACTGACCACTAACATCTGATAGTTGCAGTGCCATAGTTAGTGAGATTCGGATGTTAGGGCCAGAGGTAGGTGTGATGTGAAACACACAACGGGTCCTAGTTAATGCTGCTCTGGAAGTTAATGCTAATAAGCCTCTGCTTGTAGATATTAAAGACTCCCATAGGATAAGAGGCTATGCTTACAAAAGCTACACACTTCAGCAACACACACACACTCTCAAAACAATACCATGCTAACACATAACCTTCAGAGACTGTTCTAGTAAACTGTAGATTTAGTGGTCAGCAATCTAATGACATTGTCTGAATCTCTGATTTAAATCATTGAAAATATATATGTGTGTAGTTGAAAAGAAAAAAGTAATATTGACATCTTCTCTATTCTGATTGTTTTCAGCTGTTGCACCTCTAACAGATGCAATAACCCATTTTAGTTTGACTAGCATAACCTAAAGATTTCATGAGTCTGACCCTCGGGGAAGCTCTGATTGGCACTCCCGAAGGTCCCCTGGCCTCTTAGGGGAGTGAACTGTACCTAGGAAGGCGGAGGTGGACTTGGGGAAAGAGGTGACTATACCTAGGGGACTCTCATTCCTATGCTTGGCTAGATGCACCACGTCCCAGTCACAGCCTTACAGCAAGCAGCTGCAGAGTCAGCCCCGCGGCTGCATCTCCTCTCTTCCCACTCTCAGATCTTGTTTTCCAACTTCAGTGCTAGAGAAAGTCATCTGCCAAGGTGCTCTCAGTGTTTCTCATCCTCACCTCAGATTTCCTGTCAGAAGGACCAGCTCCTGGCATCTTATTTAGTTCCATGTTCTGTGCTTTTCTGCATGTAATCATATAGTACTGAGATACTACATTCATCCCTAGGCTGAGAAAGCTTCTGACCCCTCAAGCTCTCTTCGGGCTGCCCAAGCGGACAGTAAAGCTGAAGAAAAGACAGCTACTAATGTTCCTGCCAATGTGGTATGAAACATCTTCTTACAATGTGGACAGTTTTCTATGGATAAGGGACTTGTGAGGTTGGGAGCTGGAGAGATGGCTCAGTGGTTAAGACTGCTTTTCCAGAGGTCCTGAGTTCAATTCCCAGCAACCACATGGTGGCTCACAACCATCTGTAATGGGATCTGATGCCCTCTTCTGGTGTGTCTGAAGACAGCGACAGTGTACTCATATAAATAAAATAAATAAATAATTCTTAAAAATAAAAATAAAGATGGCTGAGCCAGGCGTGCAATCCAGCACCAGGAAGGCTGGGGCACGAGGGTCACCAGCTCTGCCTAGGCTACACGGTAATAGCATCTGCTACTGTTTTTCCCTTACTGTTGCCACAGATACATAAGTTGTTTTTAAATAAGCTGAGTAACTTCCTTTTTAAGTAGCAAGTGTAAAGCAATTGTGTTGACAAATGCTAACTAGGATGAATATCACCAGGAATGCTCACTTCTCTTGTCTTTTAGAGCAAAGGCACAACACCTCTGGCTCCACCACCAAAACCTGTTAGAAGAAGATTAAAGTCAGAAGATGAGTTACGGCCAGATGTGGATGAGCATACGCAGAAGACAGGCGTCCTAGCTGCTGTTCTAACATCACAGCCTTCTATTCCCAGGTAACCCAGTTACACCTCAGTGGGTTTAATTACTGACAGCAAAAGCACAGCTCAAAACACTAGACAGAAAGACACATTAGTCTTTTAGTTAAACAGAAAATCTTCCTGAGTTTTCTTGGGGTGGTGAAATGGCTTGTGGGTAAAAGTGCTTGCCACCTTACAGAGTTCAAACGTAGGACCCACATGGTGGAAGGAGAGAACCAATTTCTACAACTTCATTACACGTGCCACGCATGGAAGTATAAACAGTGGCCATCTTGGGGTTTTGAAACTTGTGTCTTCTCAGTTACCACTGAGACAGCAAGGGAAGTGGAGCTCTGCTAACAAGTGAAGAGTTCCTTCCCTTGCTGTTTTGAAATTACTGGGAGAAAGGGGTTAAAGATGACGAAGAAATGAAGGATGCTTTTGTTCCTGTGTCTTCTCAGATCTGTGGGGAAAGATAAAAAGGCTATCCAGGCATCCATTAGACGAAATAAGGAAACCAACACGGTTCTGGCCAGGCTGAACAGTGAATTGCAACAGCAATTAAAGGTAGTGTCACTTCTGAATCTTCAGTTCTGTGATCGCTGCACATCTCTGTTTCACAGAAATTGGGGCTGATGATCCAATGGCTTCTGTCAGTATGCCAAACTTTCTTGAAGCAGAAGAAATGTGTGTAGCTAAAATGTTGTGTGAGCCATTGAATCTTTTAATACTAAAAGGAATTTCTCAACACAATTCTCGTTGTGTGCACAGTGTCTTATCCTGCAAATACACATATATATATATATATATATATATATATATATATATATATATATATATATATATGACATCACTATTCCTATAACATTGTTAACTTCCATGAAGAAACTTGGAGAAGAGAAGTGGACTGCGAACCAGCAAGTATATATGGTCTGTGTGTGCTCCATGTAGGATGTAGGCAATTGGGCTGTCACTAGTTTATCCTTTGATTAACTCAAATTAGTAATAAGAACTTAAACCAATCTAATTAAGACAAAGAGCGAGAACATTTAAATCATCTTGTATGTGAAAAAACAAGACAAACCTTAAGTCAAAGCAGTGTCAGGAAGTGGGTTAGCCAGTAAAAGGCCTTGCCTTGCAAGCCTGACCACCTGTGTCTATCCCTGCAGCACCGTGCTGGAAGGAGAGAGCTGACTTCTGAAAGTTGTTCTCCAGCCTCCACATACATGCAGGAGTGTGCACACATACGCATATATATGCATACAAACATACAGTCAGTCTCTCTCTGCTGCTGCCACTACTACTACTACTACATATTATTATTATCATCAGTAATTATCCTGGATGCAAAATAATTTTTTTTAATAGAACTGAAATTCACAATGAGATCTTGGGATCAGATAGCATCACCAGAGGATAGAATTCATGTTAGCAAATTCATGTACATTTAATTAGGGCTTTATTCAAAATTTGTGCACTAATACCCATCTAGTACAATTACTAGCTTTGGTAACAATTAACCTAAAAGCATTTTATTACCCAGTTCTGTCATCAGAAGTGACTGGATTGTAGGACCACGCTTTCCTAGCATGAATATATAAATCGCCTTCCTAAAGTGAAATGTATGTTTTCGATACAAGTTACCGCCTTTCTCTTGGCAGCTGCGGTTGTTGTCGTGAAGCAGAGCTAAGGCTGCGCTTCTGTCTACTTGAAGTGTGACTTGGACTTTGCGTCTTTTTCAGGATGTTCTGGAGGAGAGAATCTCCCTGGAAGTTCAACTGGAGCAGCTCCGACCGTTTTCTCACCTCTGAGCCATCGCCGTGAACTGTGAACGTGCCCATTCTTAAGCAGTTCAGGGTTAGAGCCTATTTGGAAACCCAGACATTCAGCTCACTGCTTAACTGAACATAAATTTTATGATTTGTTTTACCCTATATGTTCACCATTGTATTTAAGTATCTTTTATTTTTTAATTTCAATAAAAGGGTCAGGAGGACTTTCTCTGGAGAATACATTGTATTTGTTGGCGAGCCTCAACTTTTCTGTGCCCTAACATCAGACGGCAGTAATGCCGGCCCCTCCTACTTATGTGACACTACCACGCTGTGACCTCGTTTACAGAGTGGACTTCTTTCTCATCAAGCACAAACTCAGAAAGCTTTGCAGAAGGAAAATAATACCAAGCTGCGGCCAGCGTCTCTCTCTGCAGTGTCTGGACTCTGCAAAGAGGTTCAAGATGAGCTCCCTCCTCAGGGTTTGATTTGGGAGCCTGACAGAGTTTCTCGGAAGCTGCCTCCCTTTCTGCCTCCCTCAAAGCCTTAGCTGCCATTCTCAGGAATCACGAGAGCTAGAAAACTTTCACATGACAGCTCGGGGTCAGGGTTTATGCTTTTCTTGACCAGTTTCACCAGCGACAGGATTTTTCTGTGTGTTTACATAAGAAATCAGCAGGAATTGTATAAGCTTGTGAATTACGAAGATAGGTCTTTCTTCATTGTCCTCTCAAGGTGAAGGAGAAGGATAAAACCATGGTATAAGGAGTGAAAAGAGCCATTGAAAACATTACTGCTTTTTGGATGACTGCGGTGCTAACCATGGTTGGGGGCCCACTTCAGCTGTGAATGCTTGTCTTGCAAGTAAGAGGGTCTGAGTTTAATTCACAGACCCCAGTTTGTGGCTTTTAAAGCCAGGCATGTTGGTGTGCTTGTAATCCCAGTGCTAGGAGGCTAGACAGACAAGTCCCTCTGATTCTCTGGCCAGTCAAAAACTGATCCAGTCTTTCTTTATAAAAATAATAATAATAATGTAGAAGACGCCTGAGGAATGACACCCGGACTGTCCTCTGACTTGTACATACGCTGGTGCATGCAAACACTAAAGCGTCACAGAGAGCATTTTCAAGTAAAGGATTTTAAACTTCTGAGGGTTTCAGGTCACGGGAGAACTGGTTATTTCAGATTTCTATGTTACCATTAACTATACTGTCATTCACTGTTTTCCATACAGGTAAGTTTTGCCACTAAAGAAAGTCTTTGGGAGTGTGTCCTCCCCTGTCAGGACACTGCACTGTGTTTGGATTGGTTTTATAGCTATGATAGATACATTTAGGTACTAGTTATTAATTTGTATATATTGCTAACTACCAAACAGATGTTCTTCTTAGTGCTTATTTTATAAATCTTAAACTTTTACAGGTCCATTATAACAAAATCAGAAGTGTGATTTTTGCATTGATAAGAAAATTCAATATTTAGTTTCTATATATTTTAGTAAACTTTTAAGAATTAGGAATCTCTTCAGTAGAGTTCACAATCCTGCACTCTACCAATGGATTTAAAAACATAACACATGAAACAAGAAGGAAACCAACAGCTTGATCCCAATTAATACATTATAGCTTTCACCAGTCACTTACCTGTACAAAAAAAAAAAAAGTCATTTTTATTCAGCTAAATTTCATTACAGGCACACTTTTTTGCTAGATTTCCTTTTTTTTTTTTTAATTGATGATTTATTTTTGAGACAGAGCCTCTGTATCCATTGCTATCTTGGAATTCTATGTAAACTAGGCAGCATCAAACTCACAGATATCCTCCTGCCTCCGCCTCCAGAGTGCTGGCTGGGATTAAAGGCTTACACTACTATGCCCAGGGACTTCTTTTAGTTTTTGAGATTATGATACAATTATATCATTTCCCTCTTCCCGCTCCTTCTTTCAAACCCTCCCATACACCCACCCTCACTCTGTTTCAAATTCATGGTCTCTTTTTCATTAATTATTGTTATATACATATATACATATATATAGTCAAATTCCTAAATACATAAATGCAGCCTGCGCACTCTGTACGTGTCACTTGTGTGCATGTTTCCGGGGCTGGCCATTTGGCATTGGATAAGCAGTTGGTGTGCTCATCTCTGGGAAGTCTGTGTCTCCCACTCTCAGACTCCCTGGTTGTCTATAGTTCTTTGTGTAGGGTTGACGGGCAATTCTGTTGTAGCTGTCCTCTCTCAGCTCACACTTAGGCAGTCATGTTGGCAGCCTTTACAGCTGTAGCTTCTGACATTACTTGGAGACACAGTCTCACAGAAAACACCCAGATCTTGTGGCTGTTACAACCCCACCCCCCAAAATGTTCCCTTAGCCTTAGGTTCTGGGGTTGTTTTGTAGATGAATCCATGGGATTGGGTTCCACTTTTTGATTAGTTGTGGTTTTCAGCACTGAGTGCATCTGTTGCAAAGAAAAGGTTCTTTGTTGAGGACTAAGGACCACACTTAGCTGTACATATAAGCACAGGTGTTCAGACTGTAGTTAGGAATTATGCTCGTTTACTAAAGTGATGGTTGTAGAGTTGTAGATTCTTCTCCAAGGTCCAAGATTTCACTAGCTTTGGAGTAACTGGCTAGGTTTCCAGACCAGGCATGGGCGTGTGTGTGTGTGTGTGTATGTTTGAGATGGTATTAAGCGTGTGTGTGTGTGTGTGTGTGTGTGTGTGTGTTTGAGATGGTATTAAGTGTAACTAGGAGGCTATTGTTTACTGCTGAGGTATACCTGCTGCTGCATTCTTAGGCCTATAGTGCCAAGCCACTTTCTGTGTTTCATAGACGTCATAGCTAGGTAGTGCTGTTGGTTGCTTCCCTCCTTGGGAAGCTTGCGTGGAACTTTCTGGTACTGTGAAAGCTAGTTCTTAGGGAGGAGGCATTCAGGTCCATTCCATTTCAGGAGTTTCTGGGCCCTGAATCTGAAGTGCAATGACTTCTATTGATTTTTTACAGATTATTTATTTTAATTTGTATGTGTGGTGTTTTACCTGTATGTATCTGTGTACTACATTTGCGAAAAGAGAGTACCAGTTCTCCTGGGACTGGAGCTCCAGGTTGTAATCTGTCATGTGGGTTTTGGGAATTGAATCTGGGTCCTTGGGTAAGAACAATTGTAGAAAACAAAATCCAGAAAACATTTTAATACTGTGACATGGCATATTCTGATGCCTTTTAAAGAGTGCACTCACATTAAGGATCTACTTGACAAGTGCTTGAGAAAACTGCCATTTGTATTTTATAGACATATCCTTAAAATCAGTAATTGTTTCATGAAAATGCTGATTAGTGAATCTCAAATTCAAGTATTTCAAATGCTCATGAAAGAAATACTTTATTCTGCTTATTACTCATTTGTTTAAATGTTGCGTCCGCTCTCAACCAGCAAGAACGACACGACCACCAGTCCTTCTAACAGCAGTTTATTCAGCAAACTTCAGTCTTCCTCTCTCTCGCTTCAACTTTATCTCTCTCAACTTTATCTCTCTCACTAACCCGGGCCTCTTATTCTTATATACTCTCAGCCCCCATCCACTCACGGCAGGCCACGTCACCTCACCAGGCACGCAGCTTCAGCTAATCAGGGCATCAGGGGCATGTCTCCATCAAAATGGATTTGCCAGTATCCTGGTACACCTGCGCAGCTCTCACGATGGTTGTGGCTTATATTCAGGTGAGGAAGTCAGGTGCAAGCCATAAGACTTAGTTGCAGTCCCTGGCGCCTTTTTGGGACTGCCGCCACACCTACTCCTCACATTTAAAAACCTACACGATGTTTTTTTCTTGTTGTTAATCATGTCAAATTGTCTTAAGTAGTGCCCATGAGTGGTAGTTACCAAAAGCTGTGGTTCAAAATTTTAGACTCCTTGTTTTTATACATTGATTTTATATATTGATTAATCATACATTATAAAAGTTGGAAGGAACCTTACAGACGTCCTAGCTCTTCCATCTCCTCATCATCCAGGGCTTATATCTGTGTGCTTCTCACTGATGTTCTGAAGCAGAAAGTCCACACCTCTGACTTTCCAGGGACCCTCTTGCCTTTTTTTGAACCTAGTCTTACTTCATACTGCTTCTGATTGCATGCTGGAGTACTGACAGCCAAAGGAATTTGTCATCTGACACCTCGGTAGCGCAGATCCATTCTCGTTTTGAACCTCGAAGAATAAATGCATTCTTGATGTCTGTGAAATCATTTAAGATACATTTAATTGTTTTTCTTCTGTTAAAAGTATACCAGTGAGCCGGGCGTGGTGGCGCATGCCTTTAATCCCAGCACTTGGGAGGCAGAGGCCAGCCTGGTCTACAAAGTGAGTTCCAGGACAGCCAGGGCTATACAGAGAAACCCTGTCTCAGAAAACCAAAAAGCAAACAAAAGTATACCAGTATTCCACTGGAGCTACACTAATGTTTAATCTTTGCAGACAATCAAAAAAGTTTTAAATTCAAACTTAACTAGCTAAACTTAGAATTAAAAAAAAAAAAAAACTTCAATTAAGGATTCAAAATGAGTACAAAGATAGCCTAGAAGCTTGTCTCCAAAACAAAACAAAAAGTCTTTATAATTATTTGTCAGTTATTTTAAAGGCCAGATGATAGATACTGTGAAGCCCCGGTTTCAGTCCCTCTAGAAAGAACTGGTATCAGTAACAATCTTATTGGTGGCTGTAGAGAGACTGAGCACTCAGCCTGGGTATGAAAGGCCCAGCCGACTGTGCTCTTAGCTGAGTGCCCTTGTAAACACAGCTAACTATTGCAGTGGGAGAGAAACAAGAAAAGCAACACGTTTCCTATGCTAGCCATACCCAATAGTTGAAGATGAGATTTACACCATCCTAGGAGTGAGAGTCATGAGCCAAAAACAAAGAAGGTCTTGTTCCTGCTTTAAGTTGAGGTCCTTTCTACACAGGCAGAGGTAATGCAACAGGAAATGCTACCTCTGAGTTACCTGTCCTAACAAAGCCAGGAAAGAGATGTAGGTCCAGCTAAGCTTGAGAAATAGAGAAGTTGCAGTAGGGAATGTTAAAAGGAAGCACAACAGGTATGAGTTGAGTTCGTTTATGATATAATTCTGTCGAGGTTGTAAAGGAATGTTTAGTTACTAAATCCTTTCAAATGCTGGCTCTTTCGTAGAGGAACTAACTAGATGCCAGGTTAAAGAAGAAGAGGACAATCAAGTGTGGAATAGCTTCCTAATTCTAGTGAATAGAAAATGATACATAAAAGGCCTGGGACGGTAGCTCAGTGTGTATGAAGCTATAGAGTCAGTCTCCAGGACTGCTAGTAATGATGAGTGGATGGATAGATGGACGGCCGGATGGATGAACGGAGAGATAGATACCTAAAATAGTGTCTTAAACCTGTAGCATTTTCAGACAAGTTTAAGATAGTCTGACAGAACCCGTCAGGATGATGTGGCCCTTGCCTACCTCTGACTAGAGGCTGTTCTCCTGTTATCTGATGTGTGTGTCTGGTTATGCCAACTTTTGTTTCTTCAGAGGCAAGTTAATGAAATCCTAATACTGGTAATTATTTACAAACTGGCAAGTTCTTCTGGTCTTTCTCCTAGATATTGTTATAGTTAAGGAGTTTGGTAGAAGGTAGCTTCTCTCATAAAAGAAAATACGTACATTTGGAGTCTGGAATGTCTTCTATGAGCAGCCTGGGAAGGGCCACTGATGCGGTGAACTGGTAGGTTGTTTTAGAAGTCTTTTCAAATGGAGTATGAGATGTACTCCGACTGCTAACAAGGAGTACATCATTGAAGAGGAGGAGGCTGAGGTCTCGGATCTGTTCGTAGAGCCTGTTAGAGTGGAGAGAGCAACTATTTTCATGGTTAGGCACCTTGTCAAACAGTTTACCATCTTTAAATTAACATGTCTATGATTAAGACCTGATTCCACTATAGGCCATTTGTGTAGTTCATGGAATCCTTGGTAAAGTGATCTTGTGTCTCTCAGATCAATAATATAGGCCATCAAGATACCTGATATAATTATTTGATCTCATTCATTAGACAAGTATTTAATAATGTGCAAAACATGAATATTGCAGGCTGGAAAGGTGGCTCAGGTCAAGAACCCTTGTTGCTTTAACAGAGCCAGGGTTCAGTTCCAAGCACCCAGATGGTGGTTAACAGCCACTGTAATCCAATCCTACGGGGCCCGATGCCTTCTGACCTCTGTGGGCACCAAGCACACACCTGGTATACATAATGCAGGCAAAGCACACATAAAAGAATTGAATGTTCCCTCCTTTACATATATATATATTTATATATAAATGCATTTTTCACAACTATATTTTTATAACTTTTGTCAGGCTTGGTATTTTGTGCAGATGTATTTGAGAGACAATTGAGATGTATTGAGAACAATACAGTTTTGCTTTGTTTCACCTAGGGGCAACAGGTGGGGAGACACAGAGAACTGGTGTAGTTGGAGGCATCCTTAAATAGAAACCCAGGGAAGGAAGGACTTACAAGTTGGAAACGAATTTCTAATTCCATTTGAGAGAAACTGAAAGGGAGGTAGCTTGGTAGCTTTAACCACACGAAAAGTTAATAGTTCTTTGTTTTCATTGAAGTTGCTAAAATTGATCAGTTCTAGGCGAAGAGCAAAATTTGTTGGCGCTTTGGCTTTTGCTTTGAGTGTGCAGGTAAATAGAAACACAGCGGCCATCCACCACCAGAGTCAGCTCCTGCATGCAAGCACTGCCTTGGCTTTCGTTATGATTTACGCTGATGTGAGTGGCTTGCTTCATATTTACTTACAGTTTGTGAAAGAAAGGGGGGAGGGAGGGAGGGGGGAGAGAGAGAGAGAGGGGAGAGAGAGAGAGAGAGAGAAGCAAGCTTTAGAAAAGTTGATGAGTTACTCTGAGAATGGTTAGGCAGAAGGAAGCCAGAAGGGTGAATGATCAACTGCTTGTGAGAAAAGGCCGCTTTTCCTGAGTAAAGAATTCTACCATGTTTCCCAGAGGATGAGAAAGGTTTTGCCACATAACTGATAAAAAAACAATTAATTTTTTTCTATATTTAAGTTTAGGAAAAATGTTTAAAATGTTTACATTTTAAAATGTAAAAAACATAATAATTGTTTTATAACAGGAAATGAGCGTATAGGGTACTATGAAGCAATGCCTTGAAACTCGCTTGCTTCAGTAGTGAGTGTTCAGCTTTCCCCTAGCAGTATGCACAATGGTGAAGGTGGAAAGGTCTTACTCCCACTGAGAACCAACTCAAGAGAGGGGGGGGGTTAATTTTTTCCCCAATATTATGTGGTAGGCCTTTGTATGTCTGCAATTAATAACTCAGCAAAACAGGGCAGAGCTGCTATACTGTAAGCTCATAACTGGTTCAGGAGGGCCCTGTCCCTGCTGGTTGCTGCCTATGAACACATCACACTCAAAACCCTGCATCCACGCTGTGGAGTAAACAGGCAGTTGCAGGCAACCCACTCCCCTGTGAGCAGACTCAAGTCCAGTCGGCACTAGTACTGAGAGCTCCACCGCAAGGGCTTTCACAGTCCCCAGAGTAAGAGTCAGTTCCTAACAGGTTCCTTTCCCCCATGCGTGGTCAAGGTCAACTTCCGTTTGCCAGTACTACAGAGCTCTGCTTTTGAACTGTGAGCAAGATCACAAAGAAGGAAAAATGAAGCTTAAAAATTAACAAACTTATCTAGGTGTGTAACTCATACCTGTAATCTCAGCATTTAGGATGTAGAGGCAGGAAGATCAGGAGTTTAAGGCAGTCTCAGCTTCAGTGTTAAATTTGAGGCCAGCCTGGCAGGTGAGATCTTCTCTGGTAAATAAATAAATAGGTAGATAGAAAAATAAATAATAAATATCAAAAAATAGCACAAAAATTGGTACTTCTGAGAAAACTGTAATGCAGAAGTTCCAAGGTAAATGACAAAAACTTAATGTATCTTGTGGTGGTTCATGCCTTTAATCCCAGCACATGGGAGACAAGGCCAGGTAGTTCTGAGTTTCAGACATCACGGTCTACCTAGGGAGTTCCAGGCTAACCAGCATTATACAGTGAGTCTGAATCTTAAAACTAAACCCAACATACCCAAATTTGTATTCTGTGTTCACAGTAGAGCAAAGGCTGCCAAATTTCTTGGTTCTTAAAGTGACCATGTCTTTATCTCAGTCCCAGAGGATACTGTTTCATTGAGAACACAAAGCTTTGTGCACTCTGCCTGGCCCACCACTTACTAACTTGCTTAGTTACTGCTACCATGTTGCTGTGCACTGAGGCCTTGTAGATTCCAGACCAGAACCTACTAATTCCATCACTATGAGCAAGCTTCTTTTAGGATTTGTTTTCTGTGTTTGAGATAAGGTCTGCCTTGATCACCCATGCTGGCCCTAGCCTTCCTGCCTCGGTCTTCCTAGTACCGAGATGGCATGTACACTACAGCCTGGCTTCAGACAGCTCTTCACCTTTCCCTCCCTGCTCACCAAGTGATTGTAGTTGAATTTATCAAGTAAACCATCAGGTCTTAGAGCGCTGTGTAAATACAAGCAGGGCAGACATGCTCTACGTGAAAATGTTGGATAGAAATGAGAATGACATTTCTTGGGTTTCATTTACTTTAAAATGGCAGGGTTACAGGACAAACATGGTATGTTTTCTTTCAAAATATGCCTTTAGTCCCAGCACTCAGGTGTAGGCAAGTGGATTTCTGTGAGTTTGCCTGGTTTACATAGTTCCGGAACAGCCTGAGCTACACAGTGAGACTCTGTGTGATGTTTTGTGTATGCTTGGCCCAGGGAGTGGCACTATTGGGAGGTGTGGCCTTGTTGGAGTGGGTGTGTCACCATGGGTGTGGGCTTTAAGACCCTCATCCTAGCTGCCTGGAAGCCAGTCTTCTAGCTGCCTTCAGAACACGAGGTGGAACTCACAACTCTGCCTGGGCACTGCTCTGTTCCCACCTTGATGATAATGGACTGAACCTTTGAACCTGTAAGCAGCCCCAATTGAATGTCTTTTATAAGAATTGCCTTGGTCATGGTGCCTGTTCACTGCAATAAAACCCTAACTAAGACACCCTGTCTAAGGAAAATAATAGTCATAATTTAGTTTTATCCTCAAACACTCATGTATTCTCATCTCTTATCTAAACACTAAATTAGGTTCTGGTAGTTGAGAATTCCAGCTTGCAGTTGCCATGTGAAGAAGCTAGGATGCTTGCTTCTGCTCCTGAGTAAGAAACAAAAAGCCTGGGCCACCACCTCCCTGCTGGCTTCTTGTTTGTTTGCTTTGTGTGTGTGTGTGTGGGGGGGGTCTTTAAGGCTGGAGGAGGTGACAAACAAGGACATCAAGAATGTTAGACTTTCACAAGGGCAGAGTAAGCCTAGCCTAAGCAAAGAGGCATTTTCTCAATTAATGATCAGTAGCAGAGGGCCGGCTGAGAAACAGGGGGGGGGGGGGGGGGGGAGGGCTGGAGAGATGGCTTAGCGGTTAAGAGTACTGACTGCTCTTATAGAAGGCCTGAGTTCAATTCCCAGCAACCACAGGGAGGCTCACAACCATCTGTAATAAGATCTGATGCCCTCTTCTGGTGTGTCTGAAGACAGCTACAATGTACTCATATTAAATAAATAAATCTTAAAAAAAAAAAAAAAAAAGACAGCTGAGAAACAGAGACAGACTGAGGTTGGAGAGAAAAGAGAGTATCAGCCGGAACAGAAGAACAAAACTCTGCAAAAGAAAAATAAAATCTGCCGGGTGATGGTGGCACACGCCTTTAATCCCAGCACTTGGGAGGCAGAGGCAGGCGGATTTCTGAGTTCAAGGCCAGCCTGGTCTACAAAGTGAGTTCCAGGACAGCCAGGGCTATACAGAGAAACCCTGTCTCAAAAAAAAAAAAAAAGAGAGTGTCTAAACCATAAGGGCAAGTGAAAAGCCAAACAAAACATACATGGCATAGGAATAACAGATAAGGAAAAGAGAAAGAACAGGAAAAATAAAGTAAAAATTGCTAAGAGGCTGGAGAGATGACTCTGTGGTTGTTGGCTGTTCTTCCAGAAGACCTGAGTTCAGTTCCCACACCACAGTCTCGCTCCATTAGTCTCGCTCCAGGGCATCCAAATACCCAAACTCACCTGCATACACCCCGCAGAGACACATGCATGGAGTACATTTTTTTAATAGTTGAATTTTTCAGAACTATGGACAGCAAGCCACAGGTCTAGAACGCACCAAAACCAGAGAAAGTCTACATTTACACGTAACGTATTTTACTAGAAACTCCAAAGGGCAACAAAAATCTAGAGAAACAAGGATAATAACTTAAACCAACCAAGCCGAGAGAGAGAGAGAGAGAGAGAGAGAGAGAGAGAGAGAGAGAGAGAGAGAATGGAGTGAAAATATTGAAAGAAACAAAAACTCAGCAACGTACAATTCCATAAGCAGGCAAGTTTTCTTCTGACAATTTCCCAAGCCACAATTAAGGGAACACACTGCAATAGTCACTTACATGAAGCAGTAAAGACTATCCAAGAGGCAATCTATAAAGACTGAGTAACCTGAGCCTGGACCAGCTAGCATGTCTCCCACAGTGCCTGGGTGCTTAGAATTGTAGGGTTAGAAGCCAGCTTCTTTCTGCCACTGAAGCATTTATCCATTGCTGCTGACCAAAACCAATACAACAGAAAACCAAAGTGCTAGGTCAGCGAGGCAAAAGATACTCTTGCTGGGATCTGACTTTCCTTTCACGTGAATTTGCTTCTTTGAAGAAAGGGTGTGCCAACAGCGCGTGGAGGTCAGAGGAAAACTCAGGGAGGATTTCTCCTTGCACTGTCAGTTCTGGGGATCAAACTCAGGTTTTCTCATGGCCTTTGATGCTCATTCTAGAGCTACTAAGGTGGGTGCGGAGGTGAAATGGGTGACCCATCTACCCCACTGCCCTGGAGCCTTTAGATGTTTGCTGAAAATATCATTGAAATAAAAGATACCTTTCCATTCGGTTGCTATTTGTTGAGTAATGTATCTTTACCCTCAATACTGAAAACACTGGTCATTTTCTAAAGCAAAAGCCAGAAAACTATGGTGCACCACTTGTTTTGTAAATCAGTTGTATTGGCACTTAGCCATGGCTGTTCGTTTCTATATTAGTACTGTTCATGAGTAGAGTAGCATTGTTACAACAGGAAAGGTCATTACCACAGACCTCGTTTGACCCACCAATTCTAAATATTTGCTTCTTGAACCTTTATAGAAAAACTTGCCCATTCTTGTTCTTAAAAAGCAACAGGAAGACTAATCTATGGACCTTGGAATCTTTCTATCTGATCTTACACATCTCTGAGCATTATCCAAAATAGGTATGGTAAAGTCATTTCCAGTGCTAATTTGAACAGTTACTTAAGGCTAATAAAATGATCTCCTTGTTTTGGGCAGAATATTGGCGTGAGCTCCCACAGTACTTGGATCTGATCTCATTAGGAAATTTATCAGCCTTGAGGAAGTCTACTCTGAAGTTTATGGTCTTGGCAGACACTGTTTTCTCCCATTCCACCAAGGAGCCACCTGGGATGCAAGCAGGATGATAAAGTGCCATATGTCATATAGAGCAGTAGTTCTCAATTGTCCTAATGCTGTGACCTTCTAGTACAGTTCCTCACATTGTGGTGACCCCCCCTCCCCCCAAAAAAAAACTGGAAAAGTTTTTCATGGCTACTTCAAAACTAATTTTGTTACTGTTATGAATCATAATGTAAATATATGTTATGTGACCCCCCCTATGTAGGGTTTAGACCTACAGGCTGAGACCCACTGACCTAGAGGCATATTTGTGTAACTACGATTCAGAACAAAGGTTCTCTTGACTTCAAAGGTCAAACATGGTGATGAATCTCAAGGGTGAGCAATGAACAAGACAGTTCATTGATGCCTTCAAGGTGCTCACAGCTTTGGTATGGATGACAGCTGCTCACCTTAAAGAGAAGTCCATTTTCTCATCACAGCAGTGAAGTTGAACCACATCTTGGGTCCGAATCAGGTATCTGTTTGCTTCTGATAAAGTCTATAAAATAAACAATAGGATATATGATTATTTGAAATGCTACTAGTACAGAACTGTGCTTCATCCCAGAGCATAGAGATGTTGACTAGAACTTAGTGCAGCTGTAGAAAAGTCAGCCTTTTCCTAGTTTATAATACAGCCTTCCCAATTGACAAAAAAAAAAACTATTTTTGAGACTGTCCAGTGTTTTTAAAGCTATTGGGATATTTTGTTTGTATATACTTAGCTAGGGTCAAAAACAAAGTTAAGAAAACAGTCAAAGGAAGCAGTCAAGAAAACAAAAGAAGTAGTCTGGAGAGATGGCTCAGTGGTTAAGAGAACTGGCTGCTATTCTAGAGGACCCAGGTTCAATTCCCAGTATTCACATGGCAGCTCACAACGGTCTGTAACTCCCAATCGAGGGCATCCAGCACCCTCACCCAGACATACATGCACATAAAGTAAATAAACTGTTTAAAAAGAGAAAAAAAAAGAAGCCAAAGAACTAGTAAGGTTAGGAAGAAGGCCCCTGCATTGCTCTGGCCATAGGGATGCCTTCTGAGTGTGCAAAGATGCAAAGATGCAGAGATGCAGAGATGCAGCTCTGTGAGTGAGTTCTAAGAGACATACTTTTGCAGTCCAAATATCCATACTTCCCATTCCTTACCAAGACATGAAGATAGAAATTATGACAAAATTCCCCACTGGACCAAATAAAAGTATCTCCAACAATGAATACTTTCATTCATCATCTATACGAAGCTTCTCCTGAATGTCAGACACCAGGAAACAAGTCAAAGCTCACACATAGAGGGGCCCACAGTCTGTGAATAGATGGGTGCAGGGCTACATGACAGGACTGTCCATGGGGCTAGGGAACACCGAGGAAAAACCAGCTCCCAGCTGGAGACCAGGAAAACTTAACAGAAGGGAACACTGATGATAGACTTCATTTTAAAATGTGTGTGTGTGTGTGTGTGTGTGTGTGTGTGGTGTGTGTAACACAAAGGACAACAGGTGTCCTGTTCTATTGCTCTGTGTTATTCCCTTCAGACAAGATCTTTCAGCTGATCTGGAGAGCCAGGCTAGCAGCCAGCTAGTCCTAGCAATGACTTTAGATTCTTAGAATCCTTCATAGCACTGGAGTTATAAGTGCCTGCCTGTGGCCATGCCTGGCTTTTTATGTGAGTCCTGGAGACTTGAACTCAAGTTCTCACGCTTTTGGAGCAAAAGCTCTTACCCACTGAGAGTGTCTCCACAGACTCCTGACCGAATTTTTCAAGGTTAGTGGTACTTGTACCCAGTGAGGTAGGAAAGGAAGGAAATTTCATAGAAGATAGCATATTTTCAAAGAACAGATAGCAAGAGGAAACTTTAAAGAATGGAGGGTAGACATGTATGGTAAGAGCCTTAGGAAATAGAGGAGTCAGAAAGAAAAAGCAATCAGATGAGTATAAAGAAAAGGTAGAGTTAACCGAGGCCTTCCCAGCACTGTGGACATTTTCAGTGGACTAAATCAAGTGTGCTGAACCAAGGACTTTATCGGTCAGACAGAGATCATGTAGAACACATAACTGGATGCTTAACTCAAAGGGACTCATGACAACAGAGAAGGAGCTGCAACCTTGGAAAATCCCAACCATGGGCTAGGGCCTAGCCCAGTACATTTTGTAATAATGCAGACAGCAGGGATAGGTTACAAGAAAGCCTGCAGGTCTTGGCAGTAACGGGCGTCCCACAGAACTTAGCTGTCTCCGAATCTGTATGTCTATTTTTGCCGGTGCAAGGTTATACTCGTGATTGTGAGATGCAGCAAGAACATCAGCGCACATACCGGACAGCCACAAATGAGTGTCTGTACATCGGACAGCTGCTCTCTCATCTTCAAGTTTTCCTTTATCTAGAAAACAAAGTTATATTAAGCAAAGATAACTTTTTTTTGGTTGGTTTTTGTTTTGTTTTGTTTTGTTTTGTTTTGTTTTGTATCAAGACAGGGTTTCTCTGTGTAGTCCTGGATGTCCTGGAACTCACTTTGTAGACCAGGCTGACCTCAAACTCAGAAATCCACCTGCCTCTACCTCCCAAGTGCTGGGATTAAAGGCACCACCACTGCCCAGCTAGATCATAACATTTTTATTAATATCTTGTGTTGGGAGCCGCCCCCACATTCGCCGTCACAAGATGGCGCTGACATCCTGTGTTCTAAGTGGTAAACAAATAATCTGCGCATGTGCCAAGGGTATTTTACGACTACTTGTACTCTGCCTTTCCCGTGAACGTCAGCTCGGCCATGGGCTGCAGCCAATCAGGGAGTGATGCGTCCTAAGCGAAGGATAACTCCTCCTTAAAGGGGACGGGGTTTCCGCCATTCTCTCTCGCTGGCATCTCTCTGGCTCTGCGCGCCCTGCGCTCTCTCGCTGCCTAAAGATGTAAACAATAGAGCGCGCTCTGCGCTTTGGCGCGCCGGAGCTCTGGCTCCTAAAGATGTATATAGAAGGGGCTTTCGCTTTTGGGGCTGGGGGTTTTGCGCTCCTAGCTCCTGAAGATGTAAGCAATAAAGTTTTGCCGCAGAAGATTCTGGTCTGTTGTGTTCTTCCTGGCCGGGCGTGAGAACGCTAGTAAGAATCTTGTGGCACCTGGCAAAGGACTCGGCACTTTACTAAATATCAATTTTCCAGTGTTTTAATAAAGGCAAATAACCAGGGTGTTCAGAAGAAAAGCATTTTTAGGGTGTGATGTGCTGTTCATATACAGCCTGCACAGTATATATGGGATAATTATGAGTGCTCTACTTACTGAGTTAGGAAAGACCTTGACATCTTTGGTGCTGGCGATGTCACTCAGTTGACAGAGTGTGTACCTCGTGTACACAAAAACCCTAGGTTCAAATCCAAGTGCCGTATTACCCAGGAAAACTGGTGAGTGTCTGTAACCTGAGTGCTCCAGAAATGAGGGAGACAGGAGGATCAGAAATCCAAGGAGGTCCTTGGCTATCTATCAAGTTCAAGTTAATCGGGGACACATAAAAACCTGTCTAAAACTGGGGGTGGGGATGTGTGTGTTACTGTGACTGTACAGTTATCTGAAACCATTGCTTGACATTGTTTGGCTTGAAATAGATGCCCTTCATGATCAAACTTGTAGAACAGGACTATAGATTTATCTTTAAAAGGGTGAAAGATTGAAGTAAGGACTACCACAGCAAAGAGGGCATCTCGGGGTCTTCCAGTGAGACCACCACAAAAACAGGGATGTTGAAGGGTACATATATGTATCAACAACCCACCTGATCTATGTAGCCTTTATATTTTTTGACTTGATCAATTGCAGTGGTCAGGTCTCCACGGTCCACGTGTCCTGCCGGAGTATGGAGTCTCAGAGCATAGAGAAGGTGAATATATTCTTCAAATCTCCGGGACGGGTATATCAGCAGCTCCGGCAGACTGTATAGGGCATAGAGAAGGGTGCCCTCATTGCTACCTGTAGGCCACAGAAGGCCGGGCCTTGAGTGCCCATCTGTGATCTCCCTGGGAACTCACCTCAGCATTTTGGTAACAATGGTTTTATCATGCCTCTTCAAGAATGCTCTAAACGCGGGTGTCATTTCTCTGCACTAAAGGTGAGAATTACATTGTCAACTTTGCTCTGTGACACTGTCATAAAGCCTTGTGTTCCACCAGCAGCAAGGGACGATCTACAGAGTAGTCAAAGTAAGAAGGTAACATCTCCCTCCGTCTAATCTAAGTTTCAATACTATTCATGTGTTCTAAAATATTAACTCTTGTATTTTAATTATACCACAGATCTAACCATATCCATTAACTTAATCAATAGAGGGAAGTAGTTAGAGATTTATAATTAAGGTGGGGTTGGATTAGAGCTAGAATAAATCGAGTAGATGACCTTGTGGGGTTACCTAACTTTCTCATCTGGAAAACGGGTAGAAGACTAAGCTCACAGTGTGGGACAGAGTCCTACCCAGACATTGCCTGCCATGCAACAAACCTGGTCATTTCTGTAAGACTTTGACTATCGTTGATAGTCACCTGTAATGCTTCAGTCATTCATGTTTTTCAGAGTGACATTCCAAAAGTGTTCCACTCTATTTAATATCCATTTCAATTGTACTCCATCATCATCACTGGTGTACCTACTCGAAATCATGTGCTACTACTCGGTATGTACATGTCTAAAACATGTCAATGTTGCTAATGTCTGAGTCAAAGATTTACTGATCTCACGCTCCAAGAACATTTCAGAGCAAGGCCATTTATACCTGTAAACAATTAAGGGCTTAAGAAGATTCTTGGTGTTGATAATAATAATAGCTGCCACAGCTAAATGTACTGAAGAGCTGACTGCTCTCACTTTGCTAATGAAGTAGGTAGCGGTATTTACCGTAGCTATAATACGTTTGCCACCAGTTTGTTTCTGGTAATACTGTTTTCTCTAATTCTTGTCCTCAAGGTCAAGTGTCTTAATCAAGTTGTCCATCGAGCCGAGCTTGTGTGCCCTGGTATTGTAGTGGCAGAGAGGATTCTGAGCTCACAATCATGCTTCAGCTTATGTTTTCAATGCCCTGTCACTGTGACATGACATGACACTGTGACCCACCTGGCTAGGGTCCATGAAAACTTGGCAGTGGGTAGCTGGAGCACAACTACTGGTTCCTGAGCACTGCTGTGTGTCCACCACTGTATTAGCCCCTACTTCAAGGTCCCTGTTCTCAAGAAACTCAAAGTCCAGGGGGGTGGGAGTGGGGGGAGGATGGGGGAGAGCTGAAAAGCAGTCCTTCCCACTTATCTCAGGCCTTTGGGTTATACAGGATTAGGTGGAAATAGTGCAACCACTTACCTTTTCGATGGTTTTCAGAACAACTGGATAATTGTTGAAGAAATTGGTATATATGTTCAGCTGGCTTCCAAACTTTATGAATATTTCTCCCACACAGTGAGCTGGGCTCCATTCCTGTAGTCTGTCTCGTAGGTTATCTAGAAACTCTCTACAATATGAGAAGTTTGTATCTTGAAATAGGGGCCTGTTGAAAGTCTCCCAAACTTAAGCCATGAATTCATTAGTGTAGGCTTTTCTGCTTAGTCTTTTGTGGTAGGGCTTTCTTTTGACCCATTGACCACAGAACAGTGTGCATTTGATAGGATGGGATCTGGGCAGAATGAGGGAAGAGGTTGGCTGTCCAGGATCCCATCTTTTACCTTAACTCCTTGGGTCCTAATCCAGCTTCCGACCCTCGGAGAGCCAGGGCCATGGACATTCTCACAGTCTTCTGAGGAGAATGGCACTTTTTAAAGCTTCAAGGCCAAGAACCATAGCTTACATACAGCCCACACACTCAACAGATCCAAGGTGACCTTCTTAGCTACTCTAGGTCATAAAAACTGAGAGATGTTCCATCAGCCTTCTCACTGAGTCACAGCGGGGGCCCAGGAAGTGGCAAACTATCTCTCCAGATCTGCGGAAATTGACTGTGACTAGCTCTGGGCTCATCTCACTCACGATAGGTAGACACTGTTGTTTTTCTTAATCTCTCAACAGATGTAGAAAACCCACGATGGAAAAGCAGAGTAGCCATCGAATCCTTTTGCTCCTGGCCCATTCAATTAGACATTATTGACTCTTGCCCACGGACTTTCATGGGAGCGGTTTATTGCTTACTGAATGCTGAGGCATCGATTATTTTTCTTTCACATACTGTAACCTGGGGCTGGAGTGGCACTGGAAGCCATCTGCTGGCTGTAGCTGTCAGAGGACATGCAAAGGAGCCTCTCTGCTCTTTCAGGTGAAGGGATCCCCAAGAAGATAGAGAGCTGCTGGACCATAGTGGAGCTTTGGAAACAAAGTTTGCTCTTCCCTCATCTAGGGGAGTACTGTTTTGTTAAAGACGCCATCTTTAGGGCTTACCTGTTGAGGTTTAAGATGTGCAGAATGTCAGAAAAAATGATGTGGATATTGGCAGCACTCAGAATGGCTCTGTTTGAGGAGAGCGCTGCCCTCAGGGGCTTGGCGTACACGTCCTGCACAATTCGCAGCATCTGCACGTACCGTCTCTCGCTCTGCACAAGCTCCCTCACAACTTGGGCTCGTGTCTCTACTGAGTTCATCTGGAGCTTCCTCTCCTGCAGAAACATCAAGGATTCATGAGAAATTTAATGACTGGGGCCCTCAGCAAAGGACAACGTGTTTAAGGAGGTGGAAGAGACCCAAAAAAGGGATTGTCCTAAGGGAAGATGGCTGGTTCCTAGTGATCATTTGTTTGGAGCATAAGAAGCCATGTCCTAAGGCCAAAATGAGCCCTGGACCCAGCCTAGGTATGATGGGGCTATAAAGATCTCTATGTGTGAGCTCAAGGCTGCAGAGCTCACACTTTCTTCTCTCTCTCCTTAGGTAAGCCACTTAGTTTTTCTCATTCAGGTGTTCATGTGTAAAACTGTGGATACTAACATCAACTTTGGAGTCTTAGGAAAAGGAAGGAAAACAACTATGAAGCCAAAATTGTGCTTGCATGTTGTACCTTTCAGCATCCCGCTCTGAAAGCTTCAGCTCAGAGCAGAGCACATTGCATCGATTGACTACAGTCAGCTTTCAGAGCTGGACTGTGAGTGGGTGTGCCAATTAAAAACTGCAGACCTATCCTGGCCCACAACTCAAATAGAAGCCCCCTGCTCTACCAGAAGCCACTGCAGTATCCAGAACCCCAGGTCAGATCCTGCCCACAGACATGCAACACTTCCTCAGACCCCACTCAGCTTTCCTCCAACAGTATCCCCTCCCCCCATCTCCTGGCCAACATCTATGGTACCTCAAGTAAGACTCCCCACCAGCCACCAGCCACACTTCTCAGAGCCCAGTTTTTCCCCAACAGCCCCTCTGCCCTTTGTCACCACATCCTGGCCTAGTCTTATTGCAACTTGGTATGCTGCCTTTGGTCCCTGGGAGGCCTGCCCTTTTCTGAAGGGAAGTGGACGAGTGGGTCTGGGGGAGAGGGGATGGAGGGGAGAGAGTAGACAGAGAAGAGGAAAGGGATGGTGTGGTCAGTATTGGCCCATGGGAGAAGACATTTTTAAAACCCTGCAAACCTTCGTGAGTATGTGTCCTTTCTTTAAATGATGACCTGTCATGGAAAATCGTGGGGTCATGTCCATGTTGGTGTTCTCCCCGTCTTCATCATTTAAATCAACTTCTTTTGAGTCCACATCATAGTTACCAGGAAAAAAAAATCTACCAACTGGATCTCCCTTTAATACGTTTACATAGTTGGTGGGTTGTTCCTTTCTTTAAGGGATGTTTTCAAGGAAACAAAGAACTAACCAGGGTAAACAATGACGCTTCCATGTCAGCAACAACACTGGCAAGACCCTAGCTGGTTAGTAGGTGACTTACCAGCAACAACACTGGCAAGACCCTAGCTGGTTAGTAGGTGACTTACCAGCAACAACACTGGTAAGACCCTAGCTGGTTAGTAGGTGACTTACCAGCAACAACACTGGCAAGACCCTAGCTGGTTAGTAGGTGACTTACCAGCAACAACACTGGTAAGTCCCTAGCTGGTTAGTAGGTGACCTACCAGCTTAACCAGAACCTCCACATTCAGGTTGCTTTGGCCTGGACTTGACTTCGAGTCCTGAGAATTGTCTTCGATGGCACTTCCTTCCTGAGGATTAAATGAGACTTGGTCACCTGGAGGCGGGTCTTGTAGTCCCTGAAAACCCTAAAAGGGTTTTCTCTCTGCCTACATGAATACGGGGGAGCTCCGTGCCTTTGGATTCTATCACAAGGTCCCCTGGCACATTGAATTAAGTACCTAATAAGTGGGGTACCTCTCTTAAACTAAGATTTATCTTTTTAATAGCGTGCCTTAGAGCAATGGTTCTCAACCTGTGGGTCATGACCCCTCAACAGGGCTCAATATCATATATCCTGTGTATTTGACATTTTTTTTAACATTATGATTTATAAAAGTAGCAAAATTACAGTTAAGAAGTAGCAAAGCGACGATTCTATGGTTGGGGGTCACCATAGCACGAGGAACCGTATTAAAGGGTCACAGCATTAGAAAGGTTGGGGACCACTGCCTTAGGGACTTAGAAGATGGTTCAATGGGTAAAAGTGCCCATCTGTCCTGCCAGCCCTGGGAAGCAGAAACAGAAGGATACCTGGGGCTTGCTGTTCAGCCAATCTATCCCAAACAGCAAGTTCTAGCTTCAGTGAGAGGCCGTGCCCCGCCCCCACCCCACCCCCCAAAAAGATGGATGGCAACAGAAGATACCCAGCACCCTGGTCTCCATATTTGCACTCATATACACACTCGTGTGCCTACACAAGGGTACACATTAAACTAAAAAGTAAAAATATAGAGTCTTTAGCTTCCTGTAGCTACTTCTTACCTGAAAGGTGGGTGGGGTTAGAGATCTTGACCTCCGAGGCTTCTCTCAAGCTTAAAGCATCTAAGTACTCCTGACAGTGAACTTAACCTAGACTCTGCTCTGTTGTTGTGTAACTTATCTCACATTTAAGATGCTAGAAAGAACAGACTCTAACACTTCATAAAATCCAGCCCCTTTCCAACTCCTGATTAAATGCCATAAAAACATTCCACACACTCTTCCGAGGGTTGTCGATTTTCACATGTGACTATGGCCTTTTCTCTCCATACTCTATCTTGTAGTCTACCTATAAATTAGGACATCAAAATAAAAATTTTTTAAAAAAGTGCCCTGGTTATCCCGGCAGCATCCCAGAGGCCCCTCTACCAACAGAACAGAAGCCTTGTATTCCTGTTAGGAGGGTAAACTTGCACTTATGACTGCTGCTCTCCCTACTCAAAGACAACCCTCTTGGTGGAGATCCTCTGCTGTTCTTGGAAGAGGCTGGACGACAAACCTAACCTTGTTTGAGAATTTGCTTGTTTTGCTTCCTCGAGACTCGAGTCTCCGGTATCCTAGATTCTCCTTAAAACTGCTCCCTAAGGCTGACCTTGAACCCCTGATCCTCACAGCACCTCCACCTGAGTGCTCTGAATGCAGGCAGGCACCACCAGGCCTGGCTGTGGACATCAGTTTGCAACCAAGACTCCTTTTACCTCCCAGAAGAAAATGAGTATATTCTGTCTCTGTGTCGTCTCATGTGACATCTGTCAGGCCCAAAGGAAACTCCGGTTCCCCAAACTCCAAAAGGCAGTCCATATATACAGAAATGTCCTCAACCTGGACTATAGGAGAGTTTCTGGCAGCTAGATAAAAGCCAGCCTTCCTCAGGAACTCGTAAATCTGGTTCCTATTTCTATTACCTCTGGCTCAGGGCATTTAGGACTGCCTTTGGTGCCTATCAGCATATCAGAGCAAATGCTGGCCCAAGGCTCCCTCTGCCTCACAAGTATCTGTTACACATTTAAAGCCTATGCAGGCATCATAGGCCTTCTAACCTTTTCCCCTACCCTAAACTTCCTCCAGGTCAATAGCTTCCCTCCCCTCAGCTACTTATTCTCCTTATAACTGCTACTTTCCCTAGACCTTCCTTCCCTCTCTCCCTCCCTCTCCCTCTCCCTCTCTACCTCTTCCTTCTCTTCCCCCCTTCTCCCTCCCCTTCCCTATCCCTCTTCCTCTCCCCCTCCCTCTCCCCTTCCTCTCTCTTTTTTCTCTTCCCCTCCCTCTCCCTCCCCCTCCATGTCCCCCTTCCTCTTCTTTCCTCTACCCCTCTCCCTCTCTCTCTTCTCTTCCCCCTCTCCCTCTTCCTCCCTCTCCCCCTCCCTCCTTCTCCCCTCCCTCCATCTCCATCCCCCTCCCTCTTCTCTGCCTCCCCCTCCCTCCTCCTCCCTTCCCCTCTCCCCCTTCTTCTCCCTCCCTTCCCCCCCCTCTCTCTCCCTCTTTCTTCTCTTCCCCCTCCCTCTCCCTTCCTTCCTCCCCCCTCCCTTCCTCCCCCTCCCCCCTCCCTGCTCTTTCTATTTTTCTCACTATGTTTTCTCTATTTATCTACACCCCCTAACCCACCTATCCTTTTCTTTCTTGAAGACAGTCCTGACCACATCCATTCTCCTGGTTGTGTTCAGACTACTTCTTTCTCTCTGCTCTGGAACAATCTAGATGCCTTTGACTGTTATCTCTCCTATCTACAATGACAAACCTTCCCCTCAACTGTACCATGAGTGGTCATGTCATCAGTTTGGTACAGGAGTCCTGGTTCCTGAGCAGTGGCCATTCTCAGCTCTCTTCTTTCTTACAGGCTCTACCATTAGAGCCTGGGCACGAGTCTGCTCCATGAGCTCTCTACTTTTTCCTTTCCAGGGATGGCTGTCTTGTGCCAGCCTGGTATGTTTTTATACTTTTGGCTTAGGGGGAGGGGCTCTTTGAATTAGAAATTCAGACTCCCTGTGAGTGGAACACTCTTCATTGTAAAAACAAAGTTACAGCACTAGTTATTTATAGTCAAGAAGCCAGGCAAGCCAGTGGAGACACCAGTGGCTCTGGAGCAGAAAGCAGCTGCAGATGTAAAATGAGAATCCAACTCACACTATCTCAGATTAGGACAGCTGTAACACTGCGGAATTATATTGTGACTTCTCAGAAAAGGTAGCTGCTATAATGTGGAAAACCGTCTGTTATTACTTGAATCTCAAATGGCCCTCCAAGAGCATATGTTGAAAGCTTAGTCACTGGCCTGTAGCACCATGAGGAGGTAGGGCCTGGTGGGAGAACATCCGGTCAAGGGGGCTCAGCCTTGAAGGGATCTGGGGTCCTTGTCTTGCCCTGCTTTTGCCACTGTCCTTTACTTCCTGGATCATCCAGAGGTGAGCTGTTTCTTCTACATCACTTTCCACCACGATGCCCTTCCTGGCCACAGGCCTAAATGCACTGGTGCTACATAACTGCGGGCTAAAACCCTAGAGACTGGGATCCAGAATCAACCTGTCCCCTGCCACTGTTTCAGGTATGCTACAGCCATGAACAGCTGATGTATCAACCTACTGTGCACATCTGAGCTAACATCAGATTCCACCCTGCTGTGTATACACAGGAACTTTACCCCCCCTCCCCCTCCTCCTCCACATCCCCCTCCTCCTCCTTCTTTTCCTCCTCCTCCTCCTTTTTGTTCATCATCATCATCCTTGTCTCCTTTTCTCCCTCTTCCCCTCCTTTCTATTCCTCCTCTTCTTCCTTCTCCTCTTCCTCACTCTTCTTTAAAAAGCTTATTTCTTTTTATTTTATGTGCATGGATGATTTGCCTGAATGTATGTACACCATGGATGCCTGTAGAGGTCAGAAGAGGGCATCAGAGTCAGAATCACCTGGAACTGGACTTTCAGATAGTGGTGAGCTACTGTGTGGTACTGGTGACTAAACCCAAGTCCTCTGCAAGAGGAGATACCAGGGTTCTGATGCCTGTGGCCTCTGCAGGCACCAGTACTCACACGTGTGCGCGCGCGCGCACACACACACACACACACACACACACACAATTTAAAATATATAATATATATTTTAGGCCTTGGAAATGCAGCCTGCAGTTGAACATCAACGTGGTGACTTCTCCTATTTTATAGTGATCAGAGTTAATAATTGGTAGAAATTTTAGAGTCTATTAAAAATCCATGGTGCCATCCCTTATTCTGTTTGCAAGAGCAATTATAGAACAATAACAGAACATCACCCTTTGCAGCTTCATAGAGAATGCTTACTTTGTTGGCTAGGTTTGCCTTGGTGAGCTCTATTACATATAAAGGTGACTACAAGAAGTAAGCTCACGCGACTAGTTTTGGATCACATGGTAGACATTTTTACAGATTATTTATTCTCTAGTCACACCCCTCCCAGATGATACTTTTCCCAGAACGCACAGAGCTGCCGGCGCTTTCTCAGGAGACAGGAACGGCAGTGAAGTGAGACTTTGATTCTCCTGTCACTCATCACCATAACTGCACAATGTTAATACCACAAAGCACTGCAGGCATGCAGCAGCCGGGAGTAAGGTCTGACAGGACAGCAAGGCAGGGGACACAGTTGATTCAATGATGGCTGTTACCTTCCTGTCACAAATACCATGACAGAACACCTGACAAAAAGAAGCAAGGTCATAAACAAGGAATATAGTTTGGCTCATGGTTTCAGGCCATCTCGGTCCATTACAGTGGGAAAGCCAGGGTGAACCATCTCCTTAGATATCCACTGGAGCAGAGGTAACAACTTATTTACATGGCATGGACCAGAACCAGCAACAACCTTCAAAGGGTTAACACTAGTAACCAGCTTTCACCAGGTAGGTTCCTGAAGACTTTTTTTTTTTAATTTTTTATTAGGTATTTTCCTCATTTACATTTCCAATGCTATCCCAAAAGTCCCACATACCCACCCCCCTCCCCTACCCACGCACTCCCACTTTTTGGCCTTGGTGTTCCCCTGTACTGGGGCATATAAAGTTTGCAAGTCCAATGGGCCTCTCTTTCCAGTGATGGCCGACTAGGCCATCTTTTGATACATATGCAGCTAGAGACAAGAGCTCTGGGGTACTGGGTAGTTCATATTGTTGTTCCACCTAAAGGGTTGCAGTTCCCTTTAGCTCCTTGGGTATTTCTCTAGCTCCTCCATTGGGGGCCGTGTAACCCATCCAATAACTGACTGTGAGCATCCACTTCTGTGTTTGCTAGGCCCCAGCATAGTCTCACAAGAGACAGCTATATCTGGGTCCTTTCAGCAAAATCTTGCTAGTGAATGCAATGGTGTCAGTGTATGGGATAGATCCCTGGATATGGCAATCACTAGATGGTCCATCCTTTCATCACAGCTCCAAATTTTGTCTCTGTAACTCCTTCTATGGGTGTTTTGTTCCTATTTCTAAGAAGGGGCAAAGTGTCCACACTTTGGTCTTCGTTCTTCTTGAGTTTCATGCATTTAGCAAATTGTATCTTATATCTTGGGTATCCTAAGTTTCTGGGCTAATATCCACTTATCAGTGAGTGCATATTGTGCGAGTTCTTTTGTGATTCGGTTACCTCACTCAGGATGATGCCCTCCAGGTCCAGCCATTTGCCTAGGAATTTCATAAATTCATTCTTTTTAATAGGTGAGTAGTACTCCATTGTGTAAATGTACCACATTTTCTGTATCCATTCCTCTGTTGAGGGACATCTGGGTTCTTTCCAGCTTCTGGCTATTATAAATAAGGCTGCTATGAACATACTGGAGCATGTGTCCTTCTTACCAGTTGGAACATCTTCTGGATATATGCCCAGGAGAGGTATTGCTGGATCCTCCGGTAGTACTATGTCCAATTTTCTGAGGAACTGCCAGACTGATTTCCAGAGTGGTTGTACAACCTTGCAATCCCACCAACAATGGAAGAGTGTTCCTCTTTCTCCACATCCTCACCAGCATCTGCTGTCACCTGAATTTTTGATCTTAGCCATTCTGACTGGTGTGAGGTGGAATCTCAGGGTTGTTTTGATTTGCATTTCCCTGATGATTAAGGATGTTGAACATTTTTTCAGGTGCTTCTCTGCCATTCAGTGTTCATCAGGTGAGAATTCTTTGTTCAGCTCTAAGCCCATTTTTTAATGGGGTTATTGGATTTTCTGGAGTCCACCTTCTTGAGTTCTTTATATATATTGGATATTAGTCCCCTATCCGATTTAGGATAGGTAAAGATCCTTTCCCAATCTGTTGGTGGCCTTTTTGTCTTATTGACAGTATCTTTTGCCTTGCAGAAGCTTTGCAATTTTATGAGGTCCCATTTGTCGATTCTCGATCTTACAGCACAAGCCATTGCTGTTCTATTCAGGAACTTTTCCCCTGTACCTAATCTTCAAGGCTTTTCCCTACTTTCTCCTCTACAAGTTTCAGTGTCTCTGGTTTTATGTGGAGTTCCTTAATCCACTTAGATTTGACTTTAGTACAAGGAGATAGAGATGGATCAATTCGCATTCTTCTACAGGATAACTGCCAGTTGTGCCAGCACCATTTGTTGAAAATGCTGTCTTTCTTGCACTGGATGGTTTTAGCTCCCTTGTCAAAGATCAAGTGACCATAGGTTTGTGGGTTCATTTCTGGGTCTTCAATTCTGTTCCATTGGTCTACTTGTCTACCAGAACCATGCAGTTTTTATCACAATTGCTCTGTAGTACAGCTTTAGGTCAGGCATGGTGATTCCACCAGAGGTTCTTTTATCCTTGAGAAGAGTTTTTGCTATCCTCGGTTTTTTGTTATTCCAGATGAATCTGCCGATTGCCCTTTCTAATTCGTTGAAGAATTGAGTTGGAATTTTGATGGGGATTGCATTGAATCTGTAGATTGCTTTTGGCAAGATAGCCATTTTTACTATATTGATCCTGCCAATCCATGAGCATGGGAGATCTTTCCATCTTCTGAGATCTTCTTTAATTTCTTTCTTCATAGACTTGAAGTTCTTATCATACAGATCTTTCACTTCCTTAGAGTCACGCCAAGGTATTTTATATTACTTGTGACTATTGAGAAGGGTGTTATTTCCCTAATTTCTTTCTCAGCCTGTTTATCCTTTGTGTACAGAAAGGCCATTGACTTGTTTGAATTAATTTTATATCCAGCTACTTCATTGAAGCTGTTTATCAGGTTTAGGAGTTCTCTGGTGGAATTTTTAGGGTCACTTATATATACTATCATATCATCTGCAAAAAGTGATATTTTTGACTTCCTTTCCGATTTGTATCCCCTTGATCTCCTTTTGTTGTCTAATTGCTCTGGCTAGGACTTCAAGTACAATGTTGAATAGGTAGGGAGAGAGTGGACAGCCTTGTCTAGTCCCTGATTTTCGTGGGATTGCTTCAAGCTTCTCACCATTTACTTTGATGTTGGCTACTCGTTTGCTGTAGATTGCTTTTATCATGTTTAGGTATGGGCCTTGAATTCCTGATCTTTCCAAGACTTTTATCATGAATGGGTGTTGGATTTTGTCAAATGCGTTCTCAGCATCTAACGACATGATCATGTGGTTTTTGTCTTTGAGTTTTTTTATATATTGGATTACGTTGATGGATTTCCGTATATTGAACCATCCCTGCATCCCTGTGATGAAACCTACTTGGTCAGGATGGATGATTGTTTTGATGTGTTCTTGGATTTGGTTAGCGAGAACTTTATTGAGGACTTTTGCATCAATATTCATAGGGAAATTGGTCTGAAGATCTCTATCTTTGTTGGGTCTTTTTGTGGTTTAGGTATCATTGTAATTATGGCTTCATAGAATGAGTTGGGTAGAGTACCTTCTGTTTCTATTTTGTGGAATAGTTTGTGAAGAACTGGGATTAGATATTGTCTTAGTTAGGGTTTCTATTCCTGCACAAACATCATGACCAAGAAGCAAGTTGGGGAGGAAAGGGTTTATTCGGCTTACACTTCCACCCTGCTGTTCATCACCAAAGGAAGTCAGGACTGGAACTCAAGCAGGTCAGAAAGCAGGAGCTGATGCAGAGGCCATGGAGGGATGTTCTTTACTGGCTTGCCTCCTCTGGCTTGCTCAGCCTGCTCTCTTATAGAACCCAAGACTACCAGCCCAGAGATGGTCCCACCCACAAGGGGCCTTTCCCCCTTGATCACTAATTGAGAAAATGCCTTACAGTTGGATCTCATGGAGGCATTTCCTCAACTGAAGGTCCTTTCTCTGTGATAACTCCAGCTGTGTCAAGTTGACACAAAACTAACCAGTACAGATATTCTTTGAAGGTCTGATAGAACTCTGCACTAAACCCATCTGGTCCTGGGCTTTTTTTGGTTGGGAGACCATTAATGACTGCTTCTATTTCTTTAGGGGATATAGGAATGTTTAGATCATTAACCTGATCTTGATTCAACTTTGGTACCTGGTCTCTGTCTAGAAACTTGTCCATTTCATCCAGGTTCTCCAGTTTTCTTGAGTATAGCCTTTTGTAGAAGGATTTGATGGTGTTTTAGATTTCTTCAGGATCTGTTGTTATGTCTCCCTTTTCATTTCTGATTTTGTTAATTAGGATGCTTTCCCTGTGCCCTCTAGTGAGTCTGGCTAAGGGTTTATCTATTTTGTTGATTTTTCTCAAAGAACCAACTCCTCGATAGGTTGATTCTTTGAATAGTTCTTCTTGTTTCCACTTGGTTGATTTCGCCCCTGAGTTTGATTATTTCCTGCTGTCTATTCCTCTTGAGTGAATTTGCTTCCTTTTGTTCTAGAGCTTTTCGGTGTATTGTTGAGCTGCCAATGTGTGCTCTCTCTAGCTTCTTTTTGGAGGCACTCAGAGCTATGAGTTTTCCTCTTAGAAATTCTTTCATTGTGTCCCATAAGTTTGGGCATGTTGTGGCTTCATTTTCATTAAACTCCAAGAAGTCCTTAATTTCTTTCTTTATTCCTTCCTTGACCAAGGTATCATTGAGAAGAGTGTTGGTAAGTTTCCATGTGAATGTTGCCTTTCTATTATTTATTTTGTTATTGAAGATCAGCCTTAATCCATGGTGATCTGATAGGATGCATGGGACAATTTCAATATTTTTGTATCTGTTGAGGCCTGTTTTGTGACTAATTATGTGGTCAAAATTGGAGAAGGTACCATGAGGTGCTGAGAAGAAGGTATATCCTTTTGTTTTAGGATAAAATGTTCTGTAGATATCTGTCAGATCCATTTGTTTCATAACATCTGTTAGTTTCACTGTGTCCCTGTTTAGTTTATGTTTCCATGATCTGTCCATTGGTGAAAGTGGTGTGTTGAAGTCTCCCACTATTATTGTGTGAGGTGCAATGTGTGCTTTGAGCTTTACTAAAGTTTCTTTAATGAATGTGGCTGCCCTTGTATTTGGAGCATAGATATTCAGAATTGAGAGTTCCTCTTGGAGGATTTTACCTTTGATGAGTATGAAGTGCCCCTCCTTGTCTTTTTTGACGATTTTGGGTTGGAAGTCAACTTTATTCGATATCAGAATGGCTACTCCAGCTTGTTTCTTCAGACCATTTGCTTGGAAAATTGTTTTCCAGCCTTTCATTCTGAGGTAGTGTCTATCTTTTTCTCTGAGATGAGTTTCCTGTAAGCAGCAAAATGTTGGGTCTTGTTTGTGTAGTCAGTTAGTTAGTCTATGTCTTTTTATTGGGCAATTGAGTCCATTGATATTAAGAGATATCAAGGAAAAGTAATTGTTGCTTCCTGTTGTTTTTGTTGTTAAAGTTGGCATTCTGTTCTTGTGGCTGTCTTCTTTTAGGTTTGTTGAGGGATTACCTTCTTGCTTTTTCTAGGGCATGGTTTCCATCCTTGTATTGGTTTTTTTCTGTTATTATCCTTTGAAGGGCTGGATTCGTGGAGAGATAATGTGTGAATTTGGTTTTGTTGTGGAATACTTTGGTTTCTCCACCTATGGTCATTGAGAGTTTGGCTGGGTATAGTAGCCTGGGCTGGAATTTGTGTTCTCTTAGTGTCTGTATAACATCTGTCCAGGTTCTTCTGGCTTTCATAGTCTCTGGTGAAAAATCTGGTGTAATTCTGATAGGCTTGCCTTTATATGTTACTTGACCTTTTTCCCTTACTGCTTTTAGTATTCTATCTTTATTTAGTGCATTTGTTGTTCTGATTATTATGTGTTGGGAGGAATTTCTTTTCTGGTCCAGTCTATTTGGAGTTCTGTAGGCTTCTTGTATGCTCATGGGCATCTCTTTCTTTAGATTTGGGAAGTTTTCTTCTATAATTTTGTTGAAGATATTTGCCAGTCCTTTGAGTTGAAAATCTTCATTCTCATCCACTCCTATTCTCCGTAGGTTTGGTCTTCTCATTGTGTCCTGGATTTCCTGGATGTTTGGGTTAGGATCTTTTTGCATTTTCCATTTTCTTTGATTGTTGTGCCGATGTTCTCTATGGAGTCTTCTGCACCTGAGATTCTCTCTTCCATCTCTTGTATTCTGTTGCTGATGCTCGCATCTATGGTTCCAGATTTCTTTCCTAGGGTTTCTATCTCCAGCGTTGCCTCACTTTGAGTTTTCTTTATTGTGTCTACTTCCATTTTTAGGTCTTGGATAGTTTTATTCAACTCCATCACCTGTTTGGTTGTTTTCCTGCAATTCTTTAAGGGATTTTTGTGCTTCCTCTTTAATGTCTTCTTCCTGTTTAGCAGTCTTCTCCTGTATATCTTTAAGTGAGTTATTTAAGTCCTTCTTGATGTCCTCTTCCATCATCATGAGAGATGCTTTTAAATCCAGGTCTAGATTTTCGGGTGTGTTGGGGTGCCTTGGACTGGGCGAAGTGGGAGTGCTGGGTTCTGATGATGGTGAGTGGTCTTGGTTTCTGTTAGTAAGATTCTTACATTTACCTTTCACCATCTGGTAATCTCTGGAGTTAATTGTTATAGTTGTCTCTGTTTAGAGATTGTTCCTCTGGTGATTCTGTTACCCTCTATCAGCAGACCTGGGAGACTAGCTCTCTCCTCTGAGTTTCAGTGGTCAGAGCAGTCTCTGCAGGCAACCTCTCCTCTTACAGGGAAGGTGCACAGTTATCTGGCATTTGGACCTTCTCCTGGCCGAAGATGAAGGCCCAAAACAGGACCTTTCCCAGAAGCTGTGTTGCTTTGGCCTGTCCCATAAGCTGTTGTTTCAGTAGTCCACACTCTCAGCTGTGCAGACTACTTTCTGTGGAGTCCCGAAACCAAGATGGCTTCCGAGGATCCTGAGGCAAAAGCCTCCCGGGCCGGGCGGACTCCTGTCCTCTGGCCGGGGAGGTGGCCGGATGTCTGGAGACTGAGAACAGCGCTGCTGCAGAAGCTCTGTGGCTCTCGCCTCTCCCAGAAGCTGTTAGCTTCGGTACTCCACACTCTCACCTGTGCAGACTACTTTCTGCAGAGTTCCTCCTGAAGACTTCTAAATGGTACCAAACACTGTAACCAAACACTTGAAACACGAACCTGTGGGGACATTTCAGGTTCAGTAATAATTAAGATATCTGGCTGGATAGATAGGTAGATAGATAGATAGATAGATAGATAGATAGATAGATAGATAGATAGATAGTATCAGACACACATACACAGAGAGACAGAAAGACAGACACACAGAGAGGAGAGACCTGGATTTGACAGAAAAATCATCCCTTGGGACTCCCATCTGGGGGATGTCATTAGTTCCATTCCTATAAATGTGATTTTATGAGCTCTTCTAAACAAATATCTATAGTTTTAAAACTAAACCCCAGTGTGAGGAGTAACTCCTTTCAAGGTAAACTAGCAGGCTTGACAAAGGGAAATGTCCAGCAGATCTCCTGTGATCTGCCCTGTATTGTGCTCTCCTGAAGCACTAATGCATTTCAGAATGTTAATAGGGAACCAGGTGACTCAAATGATAGGGCAACTCACAAGTCTATACCTATTAACAGTCAAGATGGTGACTCTGTTTTGGTGACAGTGTCCTAAGCCCTCAAATATTTTTAACCTGAGCATAAATGGTTCTTAAATTGTATATTCCATGGAATAAATCAGCTTTGCAAATGACAATGAATTCTGATTATTTCATGGAAGCAAGAGCGTGGAGATTCTGAACAAAGCACTGGTGAGGAGGAGGGAGAGGGGGCGGAGGAAGAGGAGGAGGAAGAGGAGGGGGAAGAGGAGAAGGAGGGAAGGAGAAAGAACAACTGTTTTTGTTGTTGATTTATTGAGACAGTCTCATTATGAGGCCCATGGCCTTCCAGGAACTCGATATGTTGGCCAGACTGGCCTGGAACTCCCAGAGCTCCACAAGCTCTGCCTCCCAAATGCTGGGTTTAAAAGTGTGTGCCTCCACCCTCATGAAAGAAGAATTCTTAGTTTCATGTTCAACAGAAAGGATCTTAGTCTGCAAATAATTCTCTTCTCTATGTACACCAGGGAGAGCTCAGCTGGGTTAAGTGGTGAATGCAAATTGCCAACAATCTTACACCAAGCGCAGCTCTCAATCAGTGAGGGGCCTGTGCTCTGAAGTGCCTTAAACACCACCACTCACATCAGCAACGTGAAGCGCCCTACTTAATAGTAGTCCATGACAGTGATATTCCTGAAACTGTCGGCTGCTGGGAGTTCCAGGAACTGTCATCGTTCTGTAGTCTCTTCACCACACAAGCCTCGCTCTACAGAGAAGCCACCTTGGCAAAAAAGCTACAACAGCACCCTTTACCTTCATGAGTGCATCCTGTGTTTCTTTCAGGTCACATTCTGCCAGAACATAATTTCCTTCAAAATCCTTGTTCGTTTTACTAGATTTCTTCAGCAGAAAATAGGACAAAAATTCCAGAGGTTTGTCCTAGAAAATAGCCACCCCCCCAAAAAAAAATCCTGTTTAAAATATTCATCTGACATTATGTTAAACATATCACAGAAGAAAGAACATGGGCTAGGGTTCAGCCTGTGTGAGCTTAAAGACTTGAGTTCTGATCCCAGCACCCAAGTAAAATCTGGGCTGTAGTGTTGGTACCTGTAACTCTGGGTGAGTGTTGATGGATCTCCAAGCTCGTTGGCCAGCCCACCTACCAGAATCATTAAGCCCCAGCTTTATTGAATAGCCCTGTCTCCAAATGTGAGGTAGAAAGTGATAAAGGAAAACACCTCTGGTACACACACATGCATATACACCCATGCACACATACGCGTGCGCGCGCGCACACACACACACACACACACACACTACACTACACATAAATACATGAAAAGAGGACATTTTTAAGTTGGACTTTTCAGTTCTCTGCTTAAGTCATATTACTAGAAAGCAAAGTAATTGTTATTGAACTGACAATACTAATTTTTTTTCCCATTCCATGTTCTGGTTACCAGCCATATTCTTGGTTCTCAGCTTTTTATCCACAATCCAAGGTCTTGTAAAAGATTCTCTCAAGATCATTAGACTCAAAGTGGCTCACAACAACCCTTGGCCACATGAAGAAAAGACCAGCAGGGCCCTTGTGGTCTCTCAAGGGAAGGAAGCAAGCTTAGGAGAGAGGCAGGGTAGCACCATTCCTGGAACATCCCAACTCCCCATGGAGTCTACTCTCTCCCACACTGTAGGTTTGAGCCTCATCAAAATTGTGCTATGTATGGTTCTTCCTCCATCAAACATTTTCAGACATTTTATGTTTGAGAGAAAGTGCAATATCCTTCCAGGCCTTTGGGTCTCTGTAAACACCCATGATCAGGTCAGCAGAGAAATCTGTCAGGGCCTTGACCCACTGGGTATTGGGTTGTAGTACCAAATGAGCAAAGTCCAGAGCAGGCAGCATGGTCAAGAGCAGCTCTGCACAGTTTGGCTAAGCCTGCAACTATCTGGTGCTGCCCCAGAAATCCAAGGGAAACTGGAACAGACACACAGCAGCAAAGAGAAGAAATATGTGTAGAGACTATGCTTAAATGGTAGAACCACCACAAAGGGAGGGAGTCAGTCCTTGGAGAGTAAAGAGCTTGCATAGCCCTAAGAATGCATCAATCAAGGCAACTACTTTCTTATTCCTGACTTCATCTTCACAGTTATCCTTGGGGCTGTGAGAAAGAGATCCTGTGGACCTCCCTCCCCCTCTCTCTCTCTCTCTCTCTCTCTCTCTCTCTCTCTCTCTCTCTCTTGTGTGTGTGTGTGTGTGTGTGTGTGTGTGTGTGTGTGTGTAGAAAGAGTATCTTGTGTATTGTATGGATGAATCACCTGTCAATTACAAAAACCTATGGCCTATGGCTTAGCCAGGAAATGAAAGGTGGGACATCTGGGAGGGAGAGAGGATTCTGGGAGGGAGAACGGATTCTGAGAGAAAGCCAGGTGCAAAGATCTGCCCAGGAAGATCTAAGGAGATGGACACATGGTACCTAAGCACAGGTAACCGGCCACATGACAGAATATAGGTTAAAATAATTAGGTTATCTAAGTTATGATCTAGTCAGAGAAGAGCCTGGCTATATGGCCAAGGTATTTGTAAACATATATTGATGAGTCTGAGTTTTATTCCTTGGAGCAAGGTGGAGAGAGGCAGAACCCAGCCCAACTTTTACGTGTGTGTGTGGGGGGGGGGGGGAATGTATACAAAAGCCAGAGGACAATCTTCGTCTGGAACTCACCAAGTAAGTGACGCCAGAGATCCCCAGGGACCCACCTGTCTCTCCCTCCCCAGCACTTAGATTATAAGCGTCTGCCACTGTGCCTCAGTTGCTTTCACATAGGCCCTGGAGCTAAACTCTAGTTCTCACACTTGCAAGGCAGGTACTTTACTGCCTAAGCTTTGTCTCAAAAAAGCCAACAAATTTCATACAGTCTTCTGAAACGTACACTGCTTTTTCTGGTAGACTGTCCAAGATGCCCTGTTAACATAAATGGTCCTTGAGACTCCACCAACTTCCACTATCCCCAAATGCTGACTTGCCTTTTTTTTTTTTCTTAACATATATGTTTTCTTTCCCTCCCCCACCTCTCATCTAGCCCCCTTTGTTGTATCTGGTTTCACATGTGTCAGTTCCCTGGCTCATGACATTTATGTGAAATATAAGGCCATGAACATGTTTTCAAATGAAGTCACTTCTAACTGAAATTAGGCACAAGACAGTAAACAGTGAGCAAATTAAAAGACTTTAAAGAACCCAGGAGGTCCCCCTGTTTCTCTCTTTTATATACTTAGTACATCTTGAGCCCAGAATCTCTCTGTGGCTGCTTTTATAAACTGATGTAATTTCTCTGAGGGACTATGTCCCAGAGTGGTAAACTGGTAAAAGGTTAAAAAATGTAAACTAAGGATTTGTGCTGAGTTGGGTTTTTTTTTTTTCTTTCCTGCTTTTCTTTCTTCAACAAGATACTTACAGACCCTTCTTTTGACAGCTCCATCAGTCCATCCGCCAGAGCCTGTGCAGGGCCTTGGTTATTTAGGATGCTGTCCATACCCAGAGTGTCAAACATAAACTGCCCTGAAATGTCAAGCACGCGCTTTATGTAAGATGTGTGAGAGCTAAGAACACAGTCACCACAGTCACCTTTTAGTGCACAGCGATACAAGGAACGGGGCCAGGATTTTATTATTGCCACGAGAAGACCTGTTATAAAATGGGAAATGAGCCAAACCCATTTCAACGTGCTAAACCAGATGCTGAATGAACTCTGAGAATCAGACAACCATAAAGGAAGCCATGAAAGGAGCCTTCAGATAAAATGTGGGATCCAATCGGACATCCTCCACATCTCCTCACCTTTGGGTTGGAAATGCAAATATTTTAAATTCAGAGAAAGTAGTTTACATACAAAGACATCTTTTCATTTTTTAAATATTTAAATATTTACCCACTTTTACTGGAAAACAAATTGACTTCTCATTGCCAACATACTGTCATAAAAAATTCACTTTTCCATTTTCTATTTAATCCTAAGTATCTATGACAGAAAATGGAGAAATTATTTCTCCTGGTTTGAATGATTTTAGCCCAGTTATAATGGAGAACAGCTTTTCCCACTGACTTCTCATTGTCAACACACTGCCATAAAAAGTATTCACGGCTCCATTTTCCTATCTACTCCCTAGTATCTGTGAAAAAAGGGGAAATTATTCCTCCTTGCTTATATTTTCTTAACATTTAAGAGTATTAGTTTAGCCTTTCCTAAATCGGATAGTTCAGGTAGTAGAGGAAAATACAGGGGAAGATCTCTACAGAAGAGGCATTTGTGAAGCAAGATATAGGGCATGAATCTGTATGGGTGCACATGTGCTGCTGTGCACAACAAGGGAAGGGAGGAAGGCACAGGTCTGCAGCGTTGGCATGCTTCTGTGTCTTAGTCAGATGAAGTGTGTATAAACTATGAAGAGATGGCTATAGGGGAAGGGGGACATATTTACACAGATGGTGAAAGTGTTTCATTTTAAAGAATAAACTGGGTTAGTTTGTGATTGATTGTTAAGATGATATATCATTCCACAAAAATTATTATGGTAATTTGATCAAGGCAATGGAGTGGGAATGGAAAACTGATTCAGTGATGTCCAACAGGTTCAGTAAAAGACCATGGAACCCGGCACCAAGCTGTGTATTTTATTTTATTGTTTAAGAAGAAAATTGTAATATGTACTTTATTTGTATATTTGGAGGGGAACTCGAATGGGCTTATCTACCTGAGACATCTGGAAAAGTTACATATTTTATACAGATAATAACTGAACTGTAAAACAAATTATGAAATGGACACTGTAAGTGGTGCTTAATGGCCGGAACAAGATGCAGTCAGAAAAGATACAGTTCTCTAGTTGAGTAAAAACCAAGCTCTGCCCAGGGCAGATGGGCTTCACAGAAATCAATAAGGTGAAACAGAAGTCAGCCCCCGTGTTCTGAACATGACTAGTGTTGCTCTTGAATATTTGAAAAATAAAGGTGATGACACTTGATCAAGTATCCATTACAACTGGGTTTTGCTTATGCCATTCTCAGTCTTGAATTTGCTCAGGTAAGAAGTAAGCCCTGGCCTGATCTGGAACAGAAGTGTCAGAGACCTTACCTATCATGCGGCCACTGATGCTCTTCTGCAAGTTCTTGAAGAGTGGATTTAACGTTTTCCTCACTGACTTCAAGGTGTCTTCCAGGAATTCTGTGAAACTGGACCATGCCTGCAGCTTAGACTCGCTGAAGTAGTTAGAAAGAGGAGTCCTATCCTGATGTGGCCCCAGCCAGTCACTAAGAACTGACAAGAGTTTGAGTTTTATTATTGAAGACTCAGTTCATACTCTGTGCATATGCGTGCATGTGTGCATGCATGCATGTGTGTGTGTGTGCATGTGTGCAGGTGCACATATGTATGTGTGGGCACATGTGTGTGCACCTACATGTAGAGCCCAGAGGCCAGCTTCATTGTTTCTCAATACTGTCCATCCTATTATTTGAGACAAGGCCTCTCATTGGCCTTGAGCTTGAGCTGAGGTAGGAGATCTCTCCTTGTTTAACTTAAAATCAACTCAGCTGTCTTTGTACTGTGCAAAGTGTCCTTTATCAGAAGATAAGCAGTCACAGCCTGTGTTCAATGGCAAACAAAGAAACTAAGAAAGAACACAGTGAATGGCCCTCTGTCCATAAGGTTGATAAACTTCTACTTGAAATTAGAAATGAAATTGCCACCTGGGGCTTCGGGAAGCCCAGCGGATGGATATAAGAATATATTTCTTCATTCTAACTGACTCAGCACTTCCCACGTCCCTGCCACACATTTAAGGTCAAGTCTCAGCAGCTACTCCTCTCTCTCTTTCTCTCTCTCTCTCTCTCTCTCTCTCTCTCTCTCTCTCTCTCTCTCTCTCTCTCTCTCTCAAATTAGGGGGAACTCAAGGCTATAGTGGATATGTAAGAACATTAGTCACCTTGCAAAGCAATTACAGCATGAAGGAGTGACCTTTTGGTCTAATTTGTTGTTGTTGATGTTGTTGTTGTTTTAGGTTTTGTTTTGCTTTTTGCCTGAGTGGATGGCCAGATCCACTTTGTTTCTCCTGTTACTGACAAGCCTGTGCAAAACTTTTAATGTGTTTCTCTAGGAGGAGAGTATGAAGTAACCGAAAGGGAAAAGAACAGAACGAGGAGAGGAGGCACAGCTGCTTCTTAGGGCGAGCACCAGGGCCCAAGCCTTGCTGAGGCTATGTGAACTACAGTGAGCTGGCCATGGCTGCTTCAGAACTGTGTGGAGCATGGAGTCCTGTGCTTTCTCTCCCATCTAAGGAATCATTCCCCTTACAAGTGATATGCTCATGCCAACTTCCTCTAGTCTCGAAAGGCCCCTGGAGACTAAAGAATCAGTGCTCATACCATTCCCGAGGCAGTCGAAACCCTGTCTAATCTGAAGAGAAGGGTTTTAAAGGAGAAAGTGTTGAGTGACATTGTAGGACAGCCATGTGGTTCTCTGTCAGTCAGCCAATGGTCCATTTTTATCCAGCATTAGTAGCCTTGTTGTGTCAATGAACGTATACATACATGCTGGTATACTTTCCCTTTTAATCCATCTCCATTCCTGATTCTTGTACAGAGTGGGATCTAAGCAAACCTCATCTGCATCTCCTTAGAGCTACAATTCATGCTCCCAAATAAAACCATACCAATCCTTTAAAAAAAAAAACTAGGAAAATAATCCTTTCTCCAGCTCAGCAACTGGACAACTTTGCTGAACTCTTTAAAGTGGGTTCTAGTAAATGACAGCTTGAAGAAAAATATTTGCAGAAAAAAAATCCTCCTCTAAATGAATGACTCAGTGCTGTGGCTGAAGAAGGGAGACCACCCCCTTCAGCAAGAGTAGCAATCATTATAGGCAGATCAGGAGAGACGTATATCAGCACTGATGAACAGCTGCTAGTTACTGAGGCAGAGAAATGAGACTAGAGTATTTGTTTTTAGTACTTGTCCTGCAGGGAAGCTGATGTGGCTGTGTGTTACTAGACATACTAGTCAGCTCTCATATACACTTACTGTGTTGGTATGAACCGGTTGCGATTCCAGTCGGGGCAGAGAACCATGTGCCAGTTAGTTGAGACAGCTGAGAAAGAACTTCTATACCTGCTTCTGCACAGCCAAGAACACGTGCGTTAGTGCATTTAAATAATTAAATCTGCACCTCCTTAGAGCTATAATTCATGCTCCCAAATAAAACCAAATCAATCCTTAAAAAAAAAAAAAAAAAAAACTAGGAAAATAATCCTTGGGTTTCTCCTGAGGCAGTCAGGCTTTACTGAGAAGCATGAAAGAGCAGGCCAAGAAAGACCACAGGCAGTTGTCATCTTCAATTCAAATCCTTTGATCAGCAGCCCCCAAACATCTCACCTCTATCTCTGCAGACAGATGTCCAAGCACCTAATTTCTGAAAACATCTTTCTGTAAGGTGTGGAAAGAGGGTGTGCAACTAGAAAAACCTGTTTATCATCAAGTTTGGAATATTTAAGCCAAAGACAGAGAAAAACCTCACAAGAGTTTCCTAAAATAATCTGAGTAAGGAGACTCGTGGTTGAAAGTAGACAGACTTAAAACATAAACACAAGATAGAACAAGATGGTCAAAATTTACTGTGGCACTAATTACTCCCCTTCTGTTGGATGTGTTGGTACATGCCTTTAATCTCAGCACTTGGGTGGCAGAGACAGATGGATCTCTGAATTTTGAGTTCAAGACCAGCCTGGTCTACAGAGCAAGTTCCAGGACAGCTAGGGCTACACAGAGAAATCCTGTCTTAATTTTTTTTCCCTCCTCTTCTTCAGTGACACAGATTAAAACATAGAGTGGATTACTGGATTCAGTAAATATAGACTGAATTACTTAAAAAGAAATGTATGTAATGAATGGGGTATTTTAATTCTTTGTGGTCCAAAAATAAATACTCAATTGCTTCTTGGAACAAGTTGGTGGAGGCTGATGGGCTTCATGCCTGACATTTCACTGATAATGAAGTCAGAGACATCCACAGAGGACTTAAATCCACATAAACACCTGACTGCAGGAAACCTGTGGATAAAATTCATGGGGGAAAGAATAGGCTTCCTTATAAGGAATGATGTTGGGAAAATAGATGCCTATACGTGAAATAAATGAAATCTCAGTCTGTGCCTAATCATCTGTTGAAAAAAAAAATCAAATGGGCCACAGACCTACATGACAAGCTTAAGCACAAACGCCTAGGAAGTGCAGTAGGAAATCTTTGTAACCTTTGATTGTGCAAGGAATTTAAAACTACGGGGACTGGAGAAATGGCTCAGGGGCTAAGAGCAGGCTTCACTTCCAGCGGATGCAGATTTGGGTCCCAGCTGACAACCTGATGCAACTCCAGATATGGAGAATCTGCCACCTTCTCTGGCCTCCATGGGCAGCACACCCATGTGGCACAGATATACATGTGACAGAACACCTATAGGTATAAAGTGGTTTTTTTTAATATTTTAAATAATTAAATAATATGATACTAAAACATAAAAGTAAAGATAATAAATTCGGTTTCATAGAAATGAAGAAGTTCTGCTCTTCAGAAGAAACCATTCAGAGAAGGAAAACATAAGTCATCAACTGGATAAACAATTTACTTTTTAAAACATGCAAGATACTCGAACAGACACTGAGAAAGATAAATGGCAGAGAAGTCCATGAAAAGACGCTCAGCATTGTGGCTAGTAGGAAACTGCACATCAGAACCACCATGATATGATTCTGTATCCGCTTGGATGGCTACAACTAAAACAAATACCACAGTGTGGGATAGCGAGTTCTCAGACATAGTCTCTAGAAACACTAAAGTGCACTTTGAAAAACAAATGAGCTGGCTTTGTAACAGTTAACACCACTGGGATCTTGTATACCTTAGAGAAGTGTGTGCACATGTTCAGACATACGTTCAAAGCAACTTCACTTACCAAATGCATTGCATGGATAAACAAATTATAGTATGTGTAATGATATTTCATGCAATAATTATAGTGGTAAAAAGGAATGAGCCACTAATCCATGCATTAAGTGGGTTCGTTTGTGACTGTACCTCAGAAACACACAAAGTACCACCACAAGGAGGTGCCCCCTGCGTTTCCAGAGTTTTGACACTGACCTGATGCTCCAAGTGGCACAAATAAGTCCACATGTCCTCCTTCCTCTTCAGTGGCCACACGGCTTCCTAGTTTCTCCCAGAAGTCTCTCACTTCAGGCCACAGTACATTTTTAATACAAATTTTATAGCCTAAGGGGGGAATTTAAGATGGCAATAGTGGTTTGTTATATTATAATAAACAAAATTTTTAACTGTTTGTGAAAATGGAGTCACAGATTCAAAATCCAGTATTTGCCCATAAAACCAAGATCTCCAGTGTACCCATATTTCATGGAGCACGGTGTTAGGGCCACAAAAAGTGCCACCAAATTGCCCTGTGGCCACAGGCTCCTTCATATTCTGGAATAATAAGGTGTTATACAATTATGCTTTTGGACACGTACATCACTGTGGGTCACTAGGCTCAAGGAGAGGTTAAGGTGAATGGCCAGTCAAGTCCTAGGATCTTGCAACAGTTTCCAAAGCAGAAGAAGTTCCCACTGTCATCAGTGAAAAACTGTCAGAGCATGCAAGGCTTCCTGAGTTAGCAACCACCTCAAACTCTCCTTACTCCCAGTTCCTCAGGAATGATTCGTGACTCACTGTGCCACTTTGTAAGTGCCCTGGGAGCTGGGCCATCTGGTTTATTTTCTCTTCCCTCATCCCACACAGATGGAAGGTTAACAATTGATAAAATTAAAACAATTCTGCTTTAGGGGTAAGCAAGGGAGAACACAAAGTTATAAATGAAGGATAGACACCACAAGTTTAATTAAAGGTATTCATTGTCTCCTCCATCCCCAAAAAGGTAAACACTGATGAGATTTTTAAATCTCCCTGTAACTTCTTAATTATATCATCCTTTCTTTCCTTTGCAATACAAGCCAAGCAGAGTTTATCATAGGTGGCAAGTGCACACCAATTTATCTATCTTGGTGTACTACTGTAATTACTGTACTTTCATCAAACTTAAATTTCCTGTGCACCAAAAGAGAGAATATAAAGGACACCTATAGGTGGTGGTTTAAGGAGTGACACTATTTGAAAGGATTAGAAGGATTAGGAGCCGTGGCTTAGTTGGAATAGGTGTGGACTTGCTGGAGGAAGTGCATTGCTGGGGGTGAGCTTTGAGGTTTCAAAAAGCCTATGCCAGATCCACTCTCTCCCTGCATATAGCTCAGGATGAAGCTCTCAGCCACTTCTCCAGCACAATATCCTGCCTGCCTCCTGCCATGCTCCCTGCCATGATGACAATGAACTCAACCTCTGAAACCATAAGCAAGCTCTCAATTAAATGTTTCCAGCCTGGTCTACAGAGTGAGTTCCAGGACAGCCAAGGCTACACAGAGAAACCCTGTCTCCAAAAAACAAACAACAACAAGAAAACAAAAAAAGTTTCCTTTTATAAGAGTTGCCATTGTTATGGTATCTCTTCACAGTAACTGAACAATGACTAAGACACTATAAAACTGGAGAAGATGCATGCAAATCACACATCTAAGAAGGAGTTTATATCCTTAACATACAAAGAATGTCAACCGCTCAACGGATACAAAAATCAACCCTCTTCTCAATAGGTGAAGGGCTTGTGTTCATAAAGAAATATGCAAATGGCAGCAAGCACATGACAGGTGTTGAGCATCCCTCATGAGCAGAGATGCACAAATCAAAACACAGTGAGACTGGAAACTGTATGAACCAAACAACCAAACGAGAAACCTGAATATCTATAACAAATAAATGGCACAGAGAGCTCTGCATACTTGCACCATTGATAAAATAGCTATGAAAAACAATATAGGAGTTTTGAATTTTTAAAGAAACCCACCATATCATACTTAGGAGTGTATTTCCATGTTGCAAGAACAAAAGAGATTTGTCATTTTTCACGATAGGCAAGAAATAGAAGCTACCTGAATGACCACCAGTGGCTAGAGTTATAAACATACTTAGTCAGGGTTTGTATTCCTGTAAAAACATCATGACCAAGAAGCAGTTGGGGAGGAAAGGGTTTATTCGGCTTACACTTCCACATTGCTGTTCATCACCAAGGAAGTCAGGACTGGAACTCAAGCAGGTCAGGAAGCAGGAGCTGATGCAGAGGCCATGGAGGGATGTTACTTACTGGCTTGCTTCTCCTGGCTTGCTCAGCTTGCTCTCTTATAGAACCCGGGATTACCAGTCCAGGGATGGCACCCTGGGCTGGGCCTTCCCCACTTACAACTGGATTTCATGGAGGCATTTCCTCAAGGGAGGCTCATTTCTCTGTGATAACTCCAGCTTGTGTCAAGTTGACACACAAAACCATATTGTACATAAGCCAGTACACATATTGTTAACACATACATAGAGTCGATTAGTATTTGGCCTTAAAAGAGAAATAACCAGTTGGTATAGTGGATGAACCCTGAGGGTATAAGTGAAAAATGCTAGTCACAAAAAGACAAAGCAAGTGATTCCATTTATGTATTTAAAGGATTCCATGGTTATCAGAGGGCAGATATCAGAGGGCAGATATCAGAGGGCAGATATCAGAGGGAAGAAGAGAGGTGTTGCTTAACACAATGTTTCAATTTTGCAAGATGTAAAAGCTTTACAGGAATGTGAATAAAGTATATGCTTTAAAAAGACAATGATAGCAACCATTCTGCTGTGATCTTAATCACTATATTTAAGATTATCATCAAAAGCTGCTTTTCCTTCTTCATGAAGACAGCATGAGCCCTCCCTAGTGAATCAGAACTTAGAAGCCCTGTGAACGTCACATTTGTGGATAAGCACTGTGGACGCTCAGAGCTGTGTGACCACTCCCCTCTAATCCCCAGACCAACCTTGCAGCAAGTCGATCTCTCTGCTGTTTCCACTGCTGAATATCCCCAGGCTCTGTGCCTTCCGCCCTTGTAGAGCTCTGTCTGTGAGCTGAAGCAGGCCCTCCAATGTCACTCCGCTGTGTTCGTACAGCACAGCCACGACGTCTGGCTTGATGCTCTCCATCACCATCTAGAAGTGAAAGGGCAGCAGCAGGCATGTGTGAGCGTTAGAACTAGATGGTATGCGGTATGCTATTGTTGCTAGGGAATTTTCATACATTTCAGAAGGAAGGAACTAAACTTCTCCTGCCAGTTTATTTTTCTCTTATTATCAGAAAAATATGAAGTTCATTTGCAACTCCGTCATGGAAAAAAATAGTTCTAATGAGTTACATTATTTTCTCCCAAATCTCTTCATCTTTGTACACACCAAACAGACATATGTGTAACTTATTGAAAACAATAAATTAATTAATACCATTTTGTAATGGCCTTCTTAAGTAGATTTAAAAAACATATTTTTATATATGTGTGTGTAAAATTTAAATATGCAACTTCATTTCATTTTATTAATTTTTACATTTTGAGACAGAGTCTTCTTATATAGTCCTAGCTTACTTGGTACTCCCTATGTGGTCCAGGTTGGCCTGAGCCTCTATGTTCCTGCCTCAGCTTCCTAAGTGCTTGGATTACAGCTAAGCACTACCATACACAGCTCTAATTACATTTTATAAGGAGTATGTTTTAATAAAATGGCACCATTTTAAGATAGAACATAAAGTAGTACTTCTAACCCACTTTTGAAAACTATTGGTCAAGTATTATTGAAGTTCTTGGGAATTCTAGAAGAGCCTGAAATATTTCTAACCATCACACCGACAGTTTTCTTCAGTGCAACCAAGTCGGCTTCGTGAGAGGTTTACACCAACTGCACGCACAGCCATTTGGACCTCTCATGGGTTTTCAAAGTAAGCTTGATTACTTTTATCTTTATTGCTCCCAATTTTAAAAACTGTCTGGGGTTTGTAGGTGTTCACTTGATCAGGCAATTTTCCTTTCAAGAGGTGAATTATTTTCACACACATGGCAGCCAGAAGGCTGCGTTCGTACCTCATATGCAGGAATCCGCGATGATATCAGGATGGCATGTAGTGGCAAAGCATCAGTTCTACCAACCCCATGATGGTGTTTCTTTAATAATAAAGGGTAGGAGTGACTTCCAGAGATATTGCTTCTGTAGGGCACAAGAGGATGTATGAAGTCCTAATGTTCTGCTAACAGGACTTTTGATAGGTGCCAATATCCTCTAAACACCTCTGAACGGCAGAGGACCACTGTCCCCGAGTTCTTAGACTCTCCTAGCGGTCAGAGGAAGAGCGACAAATAGGGGTTCCAGATCGGGTCACCCAACTGTGCCCCATTGGTCTCTGTGCTTCTGCATGAGAGATGTAGGAAATGGTTCTTGGTACTCACCTTGCTTTTATCGGGCACTTAAATACTGCGGTACACCTAAGGGTTCAAAACTATATTTAAAGGGGGTAGCCATACAATCCCTAACTCTCTTCTGGCCCTTAGGGATTCCTGAGTAATGTCTCCATTCTCTCCTCGGCCCCATCCCCATCTTACCAAGGACGAGAAAGGCCCAGTGCTTCTTAAAGTTCTTTATGTGCCTTCTGCAAGTGAAATGTAGTTCCACACTCACAAACGTTTAGACACAGATCTGTCTGGTGTCCATGGTGACACCGAAGGAGTGTTAGAACGTGAAGATTTAGGTCCCAGTGTTTACACTATGACAGGTGAGTTATGTCACCTGTCTAGGCTTCAGTGTCTTCATCTGAAAGACAAGTGTAGCCTTCAAAATGAAAAGCAAAACAAACCTTTTCCCCTTAGCTTCTGAGTGGCCTCGGACGCTGTAGAAGTTACAAACATGAGCTGGGAGAGGTGGGTAGATTAAGAACTGAATCTTGGCACTGCCATCAGATATTATGACTTGGGTCACTGAGTTTTATTCAGATCTGTATGGATGCTGCTATAATTTGGGTCTGCAGTTTTCCTCAGGTATTAAAGACTTGGTCACCAGTCCCTGGTACTACCAGGAGGTGGAGGGACATTTAGGAGGTGGGTCTAGTGGAAGGAAGTGGGTGTGTTCCTAAAAGGAATATGTGGGACCCTAGCAACTTCAGCTTTTTCTCTTCAGTTCTTAGGCAGCATAAAGAGAATAGGCCTCTCCTACTGTGTTCCCACCACGATATTCTGTGCGACTGGAGGCCGAAGCAATGGAACCAAGCAGTCGTGAGGCCATCAGCTACAATAATCCTTTCTTCCTTATATGTTTATTTCCGTTGAGCACTCATTAGGACAGTGGAGAGGTGACTGTCAGACACTATGTGGTTAATTTTACTCCATAAAAATGTAGGGTCACATACCGAATGGCAGAGAAGCACCTGAAAAAATGTTCAACATCCTTAATCATCAGGGAAATGCAAATCAAAACAACCCTGAGATTCCACCTCACACCAGTCAGAATGGCTAAGATCAAAAATTCAGGTGACAGCAGATGCTGGCGAGGATGTGGAGAAAGAGGAACACTCCTCCATTGTTGGTGGGATTGCAGGCTTGTACAACCACTCTGGAAATCAGTCTGGCGGTTCCTCAGAAAATTGGACATAGTACTACCAGAGGATCCAGCAATACCTCTCCTGGGCATATATCCAGAAGATGCCCCAACTGGTAAGAAGGACACATGCTCCACTATCTTCATAGCAGCCTTATTTATAATAGCCAGAAGCTGGAAAGAACCCAGATGCCCCTCAACAGAGGAATGGATACAGAAAATGTGGTACATCTATACAATGGAGTACTACTCAGCTATTAAAAAGAATGAATTTATGAAATTCCTAGCCAAATGGATGGACCTGGAAGGCATCATCCTGAGTAAGGTAACACATTCACAAAGAAACTCACACAATATGTACTCACTGATAAGTGGATATTAGCCCCAAACCTAGGATTCCCAAGATATAAGATACAATTTGCTAAACAAATGAAACTCAAGAAGAATGAAGACTGAAGTGTGGACACTATGCCCCTCCTTAGAAGTGGGAACAAAACACCCATGGAAGGAGTTACAGAGACAAAGTTTGGAGCTGAGATGAAAGGATGGACCATGTAGAGACTGCCATATCCAGGGATCCACCCCATAATCAGCATCCAAACGCTGACACCATTGCATACACTAGCAAGATTTTATTGAAAGACCCAGATGTAGCTGTTTCTTGTGAGACTATGCCGGGGCCTAGCAAACACAGAAGTGGATGCTCACAGTCAACTAATGGATGGATCACAGGGCTCCCAATGGAGGAGCTAGAGAAAGAACCCAAGGAGCTAAAGGGATCTGCAATCCTATAGGTGGAACAACATTTTGAACTAACTAGTACCCCGGAGCTCTTGACTCTAGCTGCATATGTATCAAAAGATGGCCTAGTCGGCCATCACTGGAAAGAGAGGCCCATTGGACTTGCAAACTTTATATGCCCCAGTACAGGGGAACGCCAGGGCCAAAAAGGGGGAGTGGGTGGGTAGGGGAGTGGGGGTGGGTGGGTATGGGGGACTTTTGGTATAGCATTGGAAATGTAAATGAGCTAAATACCTAATAAAAAAATGGGAAAAAAATAAAAAGGCTGCTATGACCATAAAAAAAAAAAATGTAGGGTCACATCAGTTTTTTACTCAACAGCTTTAGAAAATGTATGGTATTCACAATGTAACTTCACGTTAGGGTTTGAAATATATTAAACATGTTTTAAGAGGACAGGAGAGATGGCTCAGAGGTTAAGAGCACGGACTGTCTCCCAGAGGTCCTGAGTTCAATTCCCAGAAACCACATGGTGGCTCACAACCATCTCTTATAGGATCTGATGCCCTCTTCTGGTATGTCTGAAGACAATGACAGTGTACTCATATAAATAAAATAAAAAATTTTTAAAACATGTTTTAAACATTACATATTTTCCTCTTCAGAAAGCACTAAGACTGCTATTTTTGAACATTAAATCATATTTTAAATCATTAATTCTTGGGGGCTGGAGAGATGGCTCAGCAGTTAAGAGCACTGACTGCTCTTCCAAAGGTCCTGAGTTCAAATCCAAGCAACACATGGTGGCTCACAACCATCCATAATGAGATCTGATGCCCTCTTCTGGTGTGTCTGAAGACAGCCAAAGTGTACTTACATATAATAATAAATAACTCTTTAAAAAGAATTGTTAATTCCTTCTCTGACATTCATAGAATGTGAACTATACAATTACTGAAGACCCCTAAGCTGGCTACATAATTCTATAATGAGTTCTTGGTGACACAGGGAAGCCTGAGCCTCCAGTGGGTAGGAGTTGGCTCACCGCTTGGGCAAAGCATCTAAAGATGCCCGAAGAAACTGTCTCTCCAAGGCTTCGTAGAACCCTGTCCCGTCTCTCCATAGCTGAGGACCACCGGGCAGGCTTGTACTTTTTAGCAACCTGGAGCAGCGCGTTCCACTCAGCCAAGGGGGTCGAGCTTTGAATAACTCCTCTGAAAAACGAACAGCAGCAGGCGTCCTGGTTATGTCACACTTTCTGCAGCCAAGCTGACATAGATCAAGTCATCAAAAAGGAAAACTGCTCCAGAGCAATATTCCAAATGAAAATAATTACAGCCACTTGTATACCCTCTGATAGAATTTCTTATGTGCTATCTACACAATGTGCTATCTTGGGCCAATCTACAGAGCTGAGAGGACAAGCAATTCTTCTTGTGGGGACCAGATAATCAGCCCGTAGGTTCCTATCTCTTTCTGTCCTTGGCTGGAGCTGTAATTTCCCTGGTGAGTTTCAATCTTCCCAGGGAAGAGTCAGGGAGAAGAAAAGGCTGAGCCCAAGTCAGTTGACAGTATAGCTTGAGAACATGCGCACATTAAAGGTTTTCCTGAACATATATATGTCCTTATCCCTGTTCTCTTCCTACTCTTTTCAAAGAAATTGCTCCTCTTGCTCTCAACCTCATGCTAACTCTCCTTCACCGGCCCCAGTTCCTTGGCCCTGGTTTTTTGGGGCTGTTTTGTTTGCCTGTGTTTGTACCTGCTCTTCTTTTCATGTGTGTGTGCTGGGGAAGGGGGCTCGGAGTGTGTGCACAGATGTATGGGTCTGAGCACACGACTGGAGGCTAGAGTTTGACTCAGCCACCCTGGCTGGCCAGGAAGCTCCCAGGCTCCGCCTGTCTCTTCCTCCCTAGAACTGGGATTACCCTGTGCATGAGCCCCACCTTGGCAACGTTAACTCAGGTCCTCAGGCTAACATGATAAATATGCCATTTTACAAGACTGCTTCCTTGTCTGTGTTCTTACCAAGCGGAGAGGAAGCAGACAGATGTGGAGGCAGATGTTCAACCTTAGCAGGCTCATGTGAAATCTTTTTTTTTTCTATTACCAATTAACTGAAATTAAGTAATAAAGGGAGAAAGAAGAGCTGGCCCTGAGTGAAGGCCAATGAGGAACCCAGCATCATCTCCTATATGGGTATCTGTTTGTAAATCCATTGTTCAGCATCTGCGTACCAGGAAAAGGCTTAAATGGAATGCCTCTTACTCTTGCGGAAGGCAATGTTCTCCCAAATAATTTTTCTCAGGCACTTTTCTCGTCGCCTCTCCTGGAATTCCTCGTCCTCTGTTTTGGGCTCATTCAGTGTCCCATAAACAGCAGCAGCTTCCCTGGGTGTTAGCCAGTCCAAGCTGGACACACAGGCAATGTAGTGATGCTTCCAAGCTCCGTATTCATTCTGTGTCGGAGTGTAGGGCAGAAACCATCCGAACTTAGTGCATTTCGGCATCCATAAGCAATCCTTCAGGAAAGAACCAAAGAAAGTTGAGTTTCTAACAGTAATAGTTTCAGGCATGCACACATTATTTTTTGTTACACTGACATTTCTAATATTGTTGACTTAATGTCTAAACTTCAGTCTGAAAAAAGTATAAAATACATTTTATTCCATATGAGAAGTGGTTTTGGTGACTATATATTACCTCCTATATAAGTTTATATGTATTTGTGTATATGCCACCTTGAGACACTTACCCAGCATTCTTATAGGATTCTGCGACTTTAACTCTAGCTTATGAGAATTCAGGTATAATAGTTTGCTTCAGACCAACCCTCCCACAGAGAAGAATTTTTATTGAATTCATATGATATTGCCAAATTGCAACCATTTTCTACATATTAAAAATAATGAATTTCGTGTGGTTCACTGAAATCACAATTAAGACTAACTATTAAAAAACAACAACAATTAAGTTAGGCCCAGTGGTGTGAACTCATGTACCTGTAGTCTCAGGTCATGGGTGTGTGGGGTAGGAGGTGCCACTGTGAGCCCAGGAGCTCTAGGGCTGACTGGGAAACACAGCAAGACCATGAAAAACAGACTCTGTGTGTGTGTGTGTATGTGGGGGGGGGGGGGTTATGAGTACAGGCAAGTGCGTGCCAATGGATGCCAGAGGACAACTTTGGGAGCTGGCCTTTGCCTTCCTTTTGAGACAATGCCTCTCTTGCTGTTCACCACAGCATACACCAGGCTGGCTAGTCCGTGAGTATCCAGGGAGTTCTCTTGTCTCCACCCGCATCTTGCTTGGGGACATGGCACAGGGACTGTTGATGTTGCTGCCATGCTCAGCTGTCCATAGGCTCTGGGTTCAAACCCAGCTCCTCTCTTGCGCAGCAAGCACCTTTACCCACTGAGCCAGCTTCTTCTCAGACCGCCATTCTGTCTCCCGAGGGACACTTCACTATGTTTCAGGCTCCCTCCACTATTATTGCAGGGAAGAGAGCCACCCTGATTGACCCATTACAGATTATTTTGTGTCGCATTACTAAGAAGAAAGAGAAGTTGAGAGGAGGAAACCTGTTCCGTTAGAAACTTCCAGGGCCAGCTGACTTGAGCGGCTGCACACAAGTCTTTCGGATTCAGAAAGGAAAAGATATAAAGAGAAATGAAGCGTGGTAACACTGTTGAGAAATCCACTCTGGCCACCTGCTTCCTTTCTGAAAACCAGTCTTGGATGAACCTACAAAAAAAAAACACAGAAACTTAGGTCTTAATACTGTCATCTGATAATGACTAATGATCCTGTAAACATATCGGTCATTGTTATTTTCTAATGTTCTACTATAAAGTCATTAAATCATGGCTTGGGAAGTTGTAGTATATACTTTCCTAACCTAAGCAAGGTCCTGAGTTAGAGTCTCAGCATTGCAAATGTGTGTGTGTGTGTTGTGGTATGTGCATGTGGTGTGTGTATGTGTGTGGTGTCTGTGTGTGGTGTATGTGTGTGGTGTATGCCTGTGTGTGCTTTTGTCTGCATATTTATCTGTGCACTATGCATGTTCCTGCAAAGGCTAAAAGAGGGCATCAAATTTCCTGGAACTGGAGCTACAGGGGTAGGGAGCCACCATGTGGGTGCCAGGATTCAAACCCAGGTCCTCTGGAAAGTTAGCCAGTGTTCTTAACCTCTAAGCTATCTCTCTACCAGCAGTTCTCAAGCTGTGGATTATAACTCTTTTGGCAAACCCCTAGCTCCAAAAATATTTACATTAGCAAAATTACAACTATGAAGTATCGACAAAGATAACTTTATTGTTGGGGGCCCCCACAACATGAGGAACTGTTCTAATGGGTCACAGCATTAGGAAGGCTGAGAATCACTGCAAGTCTAGCCCCATGTTTAAAAAAGCTTTTACTGTATTTTATTTCTGTACGTGCGTGTGCACATGCATGTCCTCACATACACACATGCATGGCATGGGTGTGGAGGCCAGAGAACTTGCCGTGTGGGACCCAGGGATGGAACTCAGGCTGTCAGACTGGGCATTGAGTGCCTTTACCCTCTGAGCCAGCCCCGCCCCCTTATAAAATCAGCACGCAAAGCAACATGTTCCTAATGGCATTTCCAATCACAAAATGTCAGCTTCCGTCTTTCCTTTCTCCTTCCCTTACTGACCTCACATCCCTTGCTTCCCCTTGTTGGTCTTCTCTCTCCCCCAAGTAGTTGTTCTTTAGCTTTCATGTCAGACATATTCCCACACTCTCCTGTTAAGATCCACTTTCATGGTCCCCTCTCTAGATTTATAACCTTCACACACACACACACACACACACACACACACACACACACACACACACACTTGTGTATATTGGTGATAAAATACTACAGTGCTGGCCACCAGATAGGTGGTGGCCCTTGAGTTCTTACTGATGGACAGGAGGCAATCCGGGCAGCAGGACCTCCCACTTCCCCCGGGATCCTGCCACCACCACCAACCCCAGTGGAATCTCAGATATCTATGACCAGCCTTAGGTGTTTGGAAACTTAAAGTTTTGCTCATCAAGAACCTATCACAACACATTTTGAAGCCTGTGGCACCACAGGACTTTCTCCCACTGCTAAGAGGCCACTACTAGCCAATTTCATTGGGTCCCAGTGGACACAGATGAGCTCATCAAAAGAAAAGTCATGGCACTGAACAAACCGCATCCTGCAATGAATCTTCTCTGACTTGAATTCTGAGAGGGTGGCTTAAACCTCAGCTCGTTTCATAGAAATGGGAACGGCATTTCCTATTAAGAAAAGACCATAGCATCTTGCTGAACATCTGTGACAGGAAGAGGTAGTCTTGACCACTGCTTTACCAAATGTAAAACAGGAAGGTTCACTGATAAAAGCCATCCACCGTTAAGAGTGGCAGTTCCAATTCAGCATAATGAAGAACCATTGCTAATCTGCCACGTTGCACGTTCCACGCAACACTCTGAACTTCAGGTGGTCCAAGCCTATGTACTACGCATCAGATGCAATACTTTAATTTTACAGTTTTGTGTCTGGTCTACATATTCCTGGGATGCAACCATGTTTTAAAGCCAGCCCTTCTTTTGGAAATGTTGATGGGCATCTCTGTGGAATCCAGCTAGCTTTATGCCCCAAACAGAATCACAACAGTGAAATTTCCATAAGCCACTAGAATATCTGGCAAAAATTCTTCCAATTCACAAGTAAAAAGCCATCATTGAAGGCTTTAAAAAAAAAAAAAAACAGGGCAATGTCCTCTATAATTCTCTATTCCCCTCCCCCATGCAATAAACACACATCAAATCACCAAATCGTGCAGGCCACATCTTTGTGTTTACACTCACACTCTGGCACAGGGTCACAAAACCCATCTCTACACTGCCTAAGCTGTGTTGTGATGAAAGGCAAGATCACCACTGCCACCTCACTGTTTCTGAGAGTTGTCTCTGGTATGGTGAGGGGGGTGGGGGGAGTTGACTTGAGAATGGGGGGGGGGCACGAGTTGAGAAAAGGGGAGTCAGCAAGAGTGAGAGAGGGTTAAGAATGTAATGAATGTGTGACTGTGACCACAGCATGTTCTATTTGTATATGAGAATGTCAAAAACAAATACATCACATCCTATAAAAAAGTTTTCCTAATGAACTCTGTTCTACATGCACATTATGTGGAACTTGTGTATGTGTGCCCTCTACTCAAAGCAGAAGATAGTTCATGGCATATAAATGGCACGCAATACATACTTGTTAAATAAACATATTACCAGGGGAAAATGATAGGTGCATCCAACCATCTGCAGGGAAAAGTCAGGGTCTGAAGATTTGCATTTGAGTGGTTTTTGTGAGAGAGTCCTACATGCTTTGGTTGGTTTGCATGAGAGAGAGAGAGAGAGAGAGAGAGAGAGAGAGAGAGAGCGAGCTTGGGGCAACAGAGATGGCTCCTCAGTGGTCAAGAGCCTTCATTTGTGGCTTTTGCAGGATTCAGATCCCGGCACCCACATGGTGACTCACAACCATCCATAACTCCAGTATCAGGAAATCGGATGTCCCCTTTGACCTCTGAGGGCTTCAGGCACACATGAGATGCACATGAGATGCAGGCAAAACACTCATACACATAAAATAAATAAATAAAAATAAGAATCATCATTTGCAGCAGGACATGGGGATACAAGCCTGTAGTTCAGACACTGAGACAGGAACGTCAAGAGATTGTGTGTAGATGGATGACACAACAAGAATACATCTCAAACAACCCTAGGCATTTGTCACCTACACTTGGCAACCTGAGTTTGACCCCTAGAACCTGCATAAAGGTAGAAAGAAGGAACCAACTCCACAAGCTGTCCTATGATCTCCAAGCACAGGGACATGTGCACCCCAACACATAGCTACGCACACCCACAATAATAATAAACGTATTCAAGTCTTTAAACAATCGACAGAAAGCACAGTAATTTGAGGGAATAGGATGAAATTGTGGCCAGGAATCTGACGCTTTCTTCTATAGACCTTGCTATAGTTACCTCCAGTGCACAACTTCTTGGAGGGCTTTGTGTAGTGAACTGGCTGGCTTGATTCTGGTGGATTTCATGCTCTGCCTGCCAAGGCTTCATGGGCCTGTTATTCACCACTTTCCATTTTCCACTAGCGCCCTGGTGATTTGTGTTACAGACATGGCTTTGCTTCATCCAAATTATAATCTTTATTGTCTGGGGAGTAATTAGGGGAGTGATTTTACTCTTACCAACTGATAATGGGAGCATAGATTTTTTTAATAGAGCTAAAATGCAAAACAAAAGTATATTTGCTTGACTTTTCGTGTGTGTGTGTGTGTGTGTGTGTGTGTGTATCTGTGTGTGTGTTGTTTTTTGTTTTTTGGGTTTTGTTTTGTTTTGTTTTTTTAGATCTGTACTACTGAAAGGAACAGATAACTTTTCCCTTCAAGGTGGTAACTTCTACACAAGATAACATTCCCTTCCCAACTAGAGCTAGAGCTGTTGCTATGCTATAGAAATGTGCTTCGTTTATTCCTACTTTTAATATCCAAGACAGGCCATGCTGTTCTGAACTGTCAATCATTTCTCCTACTTGGATGACCGTCGGGCATTGGAGAGATTGTCTGGTGGGTAGGAGTCATGACAGACTCACTTGGCTTGGTGAGGGCTAAGTTGAAAGTGAGGTAGCAGAGTAACTAGCCTGCCCTCCACAAAACCACCAAGAAATGAAAGACACAGACACACTGAGTAACTATGCACAGTGAGGGTGGATCTAGAAATAGGAATTCTAGCTGTAGTAAGAAACTCGCAACTGGATCCTGGAGCACAAAGGAAAATGTAGTATTCTACCCACTAAGAAAGGACATTGCTGCACCAATAGGGGATCGCTGGTTAGGTCTGTGATTGGATGTGAGAACTGAAATCAGTGCTGGTAGGTGTTAGATGAACTTTAATTTTTCATCAGTGTTCTTGTTAGAAAACACACACTAAAGGGCTGCGGAGACAGCTCAGCTGGTAAAGCACTTGCCTTCCAAGGACAAGGAGCTAAGTTATCCGCAGAGCCCCACAGTGCTGGTGTCCACACGTGATCCCAGAGCTGAGACTGGGAAACGGGAAGATTCCTGGGCCTTGCCAGCTAGACCGTACACTTGGCAAGTCCAGGATAAAGAGAGACCCTGTCTTCAAAACTAGGGGGACAGTGCCTAAGGAACAAATCTCAAGATTGTTTCGTGAGCTTCTTGTGTATGTGCACACCCGTGTACCTGCAACACACACACACACACACACACACACACACACACACACATATATACACCAGCTCACATACTAATGCAAAAATAGAAAATCCACGCTGCTATCCTGAGGCTTCTGAGAGTCACATTTACACCTTCCTCTCACACACTAAAGGATAACAGTGTGAGCTTGATACAAATGTCCACTCCTGAGTTATCGACTTTGCAACTTTAATCAATAGTGGAATCCAGAATGGAAAGGGCGAAGAAAATATTTACATTGCTCCTGCAACTCTATGGTTACAAAGTATTGAAAAGTAGCATTTGTTTTTAAAATGAGAGTCCACTTGACTCATGATAGGTTTTATGTGTACCCATTTCCTGGCCTTGTTAATTACTGTTTGCTATCGGTATCCATACAGTCTAGTCAAGTCCAGAGATGAACAGTGCCTAAATGAATTTGCTGGCATGTAGTCTGACGGCAGAGTTGTGGATCCACAGGGCTGGCACTTTGTGATAGCCACAGATGTGTCATCTGGGACTCTTCTCAGTCCTGATGATAAAATACATGCAATAACTGTGTCGTTTCCTTTGAAATTAACATTCAAACTGAACTAGACAATGACACACTGAGAACAGCTAATTGCCAAAGGATTAGGGTTCTGACTACAGTTTAGTAGAATTTAGAACCTCCTTTCTTTTCTAAACATGTATCTATATTTGAAGATATGGGTGCATGCGTGTGTATGCACACACATGCACAGGTACCCTTGAAGACCAGAAGACAGTATTAGATTCCCTGGAGCTGGAGTTAATAGCACTTGTGAGCCGCTTTAAGTAGATGCTGGGAACCAATCTCAGGGCCTCTGGGAAAGCAGCAAGCACTCTTAACTTCTGAGCCATCTCTCCTCCAATGGAGCCATATGTAAATTCAAAATGTTTTCAGCCATTTTTCCTTGAGGTGCTGGGGACATACTCCAGCACATGCTGTATGCTAGGCAAGTGCTCCATCAATGAGCTATATCCTGGCCCTTGGTTCTTTGAGACAGGGCCTCTCTGTATGTAACTCAAACTGACCCTGAACTTACTCTGTATGCCTGGCTGGACTCCTTTTTTTTTTTTTTTAATGCCAGCAAACTTAAAATTTATGATAAATTCATATATGATATATAATTATATAATAAAAGTAGCACTTTCTTTATTCATTCATAATTTTTATTTAACAATTTTTATTGGTTATTTTATGTATTTTCATTTCAAATGTTATCCCCCTTCCCGGTTTTCCCTCTGCAAAGCTCCTATCCGATCCCCCCATGCCGCTGCTTTCATGAGGGAGTTCCCCCATCCACCCACTCCTACCTCATTGCCCTAGCATTCTCCTATTCCGGGGCATAGAGTCTCCAAGGGACAAAGGGCCTCCCCTCCCATTGATTCCAGATAAGGCCATCCTCTGCTACATGTGCAGCTGGAGCCATGGGTCCCTCCTTGTGTATTCTTTGGTTGGTGGTTTAGTCCCTGGGAGCTGGGGGGGGGGCATATCTGGTTGGCTGATATTGTTGTTCTTCCTATGGGGTTGCAAACCCCTTCAGCTTCTTCAGTCCTTTCTCTAATTCTTCCATTGCAGTTCCATGCTCCGTCCCATAGTTGGCTGCAAGCATCTGCATCTATATTGGTCAGGCTCTGGCAGAGCCTCTCAGGAGATAGCCATACCAGGCTCCTGTCAACAAACACTTCTTGGCATCAGCAATAGTGTCTGGTTTAGTGTCTGTAGATGGGATGGATCCCTAGTTGAGACAGTCTCTGGATGACCTTCCCTTCAGTCCCTGCTCCACTCTTTATCCCTACGTTTCCTGTGAGCTTGGATGTGTCAACACTCCTGGGGGACAAGTTTTCTGTAGGCAGGATTGGGGTGAGGAGGGGTGTGACACAGGGTCAGCTCCCAGGTGCAGACCCTGGCTGGCCTTACACTGACGATCCTGCCTCAATCCCAATGCTTGGAGCACCACGTACCACCATGCCCAGTCTCAGCCAACTTTCAGAGAAGGGTTGGGGTATCTTTGGAGTGTTTGCTCTCATCTCTTTCCCACTTTGTGAAATCTACTGTTCCATTCCAGAGCGCCCAAAGAGAAAAACAGAATGTGAGATACTTATAAACTAAACTTCAATTTTTCCTGTCTTATGTTTGTGCCTGGTCTGCTCTGCCACCAGACTTGAGTTGAAGAATAGTGAATCTTAAGCAAGAAGAACAGAAAATGACCTAATTATATTTGAAAAGAACCTGTGCCTGGGCAACAGAAGGAAGTTTTGCAGTAATAGCACCAGGCTCATCCCTTTTTCACTTAATGTTGCCAGGGAAGAAATGAACGAAGAGAAATAACAACACAGAAGGAGAAAATGAACAAAATGTGCTTTGCTCATTTTCTTGTGACAAGGATAGTTTTATCTAAATAATTCATAGCAATGCTTTGCAGCGTATCACTGAATGTACAATGTGTACTTTCAAAAACAACAGAGCTCAGTGCTAGGGGACTTGAATCTCATTTTCTGTTAAATTTCTGATAAGACGCACAAAGATGCTGCCAAAATTATGATGGAAATGGCTGAGAGGAGCCCGGAGAAGCAGCCTGGAGCTGGTAAGTGAATTTGGCTACGTTCTTTGTTTTCTAGTTGCCTAGGCAGCACCTCTTAGCCTAGTGGCTTCTTTAAAACACTAATGGCAAGTAAGGGTCCACCAGATGCAGTTTCTACACCAGTTTCAGCCCATGGCATAGACGAAGAAGACAGGATGAGAAGCACCACCCTTCACCCAAGTGTGTGCTTTTGAATCTAACAATTCATCCTCTAGAAGTTTGTCCTGAAGCAATGATTGATGATAGGTCCAAGGATTCAGCTAAATGATATTCCTGTATGTGTTGTTTCTATAGCAAACGCCAGGAGAAACAAGCTAAATGTCTGAAATAAGTTATGGCATATTTATAAAACTTAATAGCTCTTCCTAGAAATCAAAACTCTGAAGTAAGAAGGGAATCCATGTGCAATTCTGAAATATGTAGGAGTACTGGGGAATAAAACCAATATTCTTAAAGGATAATCTCTGCCGAAGAAAAAAGTAATGAAAAAGCAAACCTGTGATTTACTGAAATAACACACACACACACACACACACACACACACACACACACTTGCATACACACACACACACTCACATACACATACATACACACACATACACACACAAATACACACACACACATACACTTGCATACACACACACACATACACTTGCATACACACACATACACTCACATACACATACATACACACACATACACACACATACACATACATACACACACAAATACACACACACACACACAACTTGCATACACACACACATACACTTGCATACACACACATACACTTACATACACATACATACACACACATACACATACATACACACACAAATACACACACACACACATATACACACACAGAAGACAGTGAGGAGCTGAGACAGATACTCTAGAGAGTTGAGCCCTTGAACTTCATTTCTACCTTTTCTTTTTTTTTTTTTTTTCTTTTTTTTTAATCTCAGGGGGAAGACGGAGGCACGCTGTCAGCTGGGATGCAAGAGTGAAGGTCTAGGGGAGAGACTAGAATCAGAATAGACATGAACTTTCCATTAGCATAAGGTCCAAGTCAAGGACTGTTGAGTGATCAAGCCGTAAAGGAGACATCTATGTCAGGTTCTGGAAGGCCCAGGAAAGAACATAGAAAAGATAGTAAAAGGAGTCTAAGAGCTGGAACACAGAGTGAGAGAGGCGCGATGGGAGGGCAGAGTGGTGAAACACTGTCTTCTGGATTTGACATGGCTAATGTACCAAGTGTTGGGTACATTACAGAGGGAAACACAGCAGCTCTGGCTGCCTGCACAGGACCTCAGGCACTTGTGCACATAAGGCTGAAAGCAGGAGAGGGCTGAGAAGAAGGAGGGAGTCTACAGGAGGGGCAGGAAGTAAGACAGAGTATGGACTGTGTGAATATGCTCAATACATTGTATACATGTGTGAACTGTCGAAAGTTAATTTTAAAAAATCTAAAAAAGAGGGGCTGGTGAGATGGCTCAGTGGTTAAGAGTACTGGCTGCTCTTTCAGAGGTCTTGAGTTCAATTCCCAGCAACCACATGGTGGCTCACAACCATCTGTAATGAGATCTGATGCCCTCTTCTGGCATGTGGATATATATGCAGCAGAACACTCATACATTAAATAAAATGTTCTAAAAAAAGAAAGGTTCATTGAAAATTATTGCCTGTATTTAGTATAGAAGTGTAAAATTTGCTGAGGAAATGAGAAAGTGATGATTCCCAGGAGAGGGAAGCATTCTGTATGCTCCCACAACCCGTGGCAGATCTCTTCCTTTGAAGAACTCTGCTAGGAGAGCAAACGAGACGAGGAGCAAAGAATCCACCCAGAAACCAGTGGAGCAGAAGAGTAAGAAAAAGCCATGATGTAAGGACATTTAAATACTCAGAGGGAATCCAGGCACAACAGGGACAGTTTTAACTTCATTCGGAAAAGAAAAATATTTTTTAAAGTAAAGGAGTATAGTTTTTGAAACAAAGAATAAACTAAGTGGATGAGTTAGGAGAGTAGACTTGACACTGAAGAAGAGGAAATGAGAGACTCTCAAGAAAGAGCTGAACTGTGGAGATACCACAGAATCATGGACATTTATGATGGATATGAAGTTATAGAACTTGGTATTATACACTGATATTGTTTACCTCTGAATCTCCCTCGAAGTCCAGTTTGGTATAGTTGAGAGGTAGTGGAACTTAAGGCATGGAACCTTCAGGAGGAAGGTAGGTCATTGGAGGCATACCCTCAAAAAGGCATGGAGGAATCCATGAGTGTTCCTGCTACCATGTATTCACTACAGGCCCACAAGCAATGAGCCAACAGCCCAAAGACTGGAAGCTCCAAAACTAAGCCAAAAGAAAGCATTCTTCCTTTTAAGCTGATCATCTTAGGTATTTGAAACAGTAGCAAAAACCTGAATAATATATGCCCATATAGACATAAAGAGCACATGGACTTTCTAAACTCTCAAGCAACTTTGGATACTCATGTGTGTTTATTTCTGGCAGCAAATTTAGAATTTTTAGAACATATTAAGTACTCCTTCTCAAAAGGATAACTTATCCAAAATTATTTTAGAGGCAGAGGGCTACTATGTACATATTTGTTGTGGGTTTTGGTTCATTGATGTATTTATTAATACATCTAATACTGATTGGGTCTCTTATTTTACTTTTGGCTCTCATTGATAAGAAAGAAAAGGAAGCAGGGAAAAGGAAGACGGCCCGCTGTGAGAGTGCATGCCTGCAGCCACAGGACATGGGAGTCAGAAGCAAGAGTCAGATAACAAGTTCAAGGGCATTCTGGTCTATACACAGAATTTTACAATAGCTGAAGTCACATAGTGAGACCCTACTTTAAAAACAAAACAAGGGTTTGAGAAGTGGCTCAGCAATTAAAATAACTTGCTACTTTTATGGCGGAGGGCCTAGGTTTTGTTTCCAGCACCTCCATGGTGACTCTGTAACTCTAGTTCCAGGGGATCAAAGCTCTCTTCTGCCCTCCACAGCAGCAGGCAGGCAAACGGTATGCATACTTACATGTAGGCAAACACTCACACATAAAATAACCATACATCTTAAATGAAACAAGGTAGGAAGGAAAATAACACAAAATTCCTGTATTTGTGGAGCTTATAGTCTGGTTAGAAAAAAGCATAAATAAAACAAACAAAAAATGAATACCTCTTAAAAGTACTAAATCTTAACCTCTGAGCCATCTCTCCAGCCCTGAATGTACTAAATCTTGCAGCAAATGCATTTACAGTGGTGTGCTACTGTTGAATTGCTGAGATCAACTGGCCAGGGAGGCTTTCCTGAAGGAGCTGAGTGGAGGATAAGCAACTCAGAGAGGAGGGAGGTCAGGCATAAGAGAAGGTCAAGGTCATTAAGGGACTACAAAGAACTGGGAATGCAGGGAACCATGGAGAGAAGTTGCCAGAAGGAAAGGGGAGCAGCTAGAGAGATGGCTCGTGAGTAATTGTTATGCAAGCATGAGAACCTGAATTTGGATCCTAGCATCCTAACAGAAAGCCAGACACGGCCACGTGTATGCCTATCACTCCAGCAGGTAGAGGTGGTAGGACTGCTGGGGCCTTCTGGGTGCCAGCTGCAGACCTTGAAAGACCTTGAAAGACCTTGTCTCAGAGTCATATGGTTGAGTGTGTTAGAGCACAACACTCCTCTGGCCTCCCTGAGCACATCTGTATCTGCACACACACACACACACACACACACACACACATACACACACACACACACACACACACACACACACACACACACACACACACACACATCTACTCAATTAAAAACTAAAAATGAAATCTTAAAAAAAAAAACTCTAGAATTTGGAGAAATACAGGATTTTAGATTAAGAATATTAATCCCCAAGGGAGGATGTTTGAATCCCACTCAGAGGAAGAAATAAAACAGTCATCAGAGGTAGATGGAGCTGGGTAGGAAAGGGGATGGGGAGGGGAACATGGAGTGGGACTGGATCATGTGGTGGGAGAGTGGGGGAGAGAGGACCTGGGAGGGAATGGAACTCAGTGGCAGGCTGGGCAGAGTGGGGCATCTCTAGGATGTGCCAGAGACCTGGGATGGGAGAGACTCCAGGGAATCTACGAGGATGACTCTAGCTGAGACTCCTAAGGATATGGAGTCCAACGTGGCCATCTCCTGTAGTCAGGCAGAACTCCCAGTGGGGGGAAAAGGACACCAACCCAACAGAACCTTCAACCCAAAATATAAGAAGCTCAGGGAAAAAGATGGAGCATAGAATGAGGGAATGACCAACCAATGACTGACCCAACTTGAGACCCATCCCGTGGGCAACAATTCCCTCACACTATTAGTGATACTCTGTTATGCTTGCAGACAGGAGCCTAGCATAACTGTTCTCTCAGAGGTTCCTCCCAGCAGTTGACTGAAACAGATGCAAAGTCCCATAGCCAAATATTAGACAGAGTCTTGTGGAAGTGTTGTGAGAAGAACTGAGGGACCCAAGGGGAGAAGGACTCCACAAGAGGACCAACGAAGTCAACTAACCTGGACCCTTAGGGGCCCAGAGACTGAACCACCAGCCAAGGAACGTGTATGGGTGGGAATGGATCCCCCACTCCTCCACCCCTCTATCCCATCCCCCTACTCCCCACCTCTCAAATGTGTATTGGATACGCACCTTGGTCTTCATTCAAGTCCCCCAACAGGGGCTGTCCCTGACGGTTTCCTGCCTGTGGATTCCATTCCCCTATCTGGACTGCCTTGTCTGGCCTCAGTGGGAAAGGATGTGCCTAGTCCTGCAGTGGTGTGCCTGGGTTTGTTGGTATGCAGGGGGTCCTCCCACTTCTGGGAGGAGATGGTGATGGCAGATGGGGGAGGGGATGTTTGAGGGGATGACTGGGAGGAAGGGAAGAATAAATGAATACATTAACAGCAAAAAGAAAAAAGAAAAAGAAAAAGAATGTTCAACCTGTACTACTTGAGTCCTTCGCAAAGCACTTTGCTGTGGAGAGATTTATAAGGAGTGTCCAGAGTATACAACCTGGGATAGGATTAGACTTTTCCAACCTGTATCTTGTTTTTTAGCTCGACTTTTCTAATGAGATATCTTTTTCCTAATTATCAAACAAAATTTGGAGCAGATAAGTGCAAACTCTAATAGTCAAAAATAAGAACTAAACAAACCCAATTGTGTATTGATTTAGTTTCACAATTACAGATCAGAATTATTTAAGTTTCTAGATATAGAATCTTGAGGCAATGTGATATATCTTAAGGACAAAAAGAGTTGTAAGGGGGAAAAAAAGGTTAGCAAATTTCGGTGACTATATAATGTGTGGTGGCAGTGAATTGGTTTATTCTGGGAGTGTTGTGCATACATTATTTTATTATGGAAGAAAAAAAGAGAAGTAGTTATACTGATGTTACTGGGAACCAAATTTCCCATTTGAGAGAAGAAAACAGTGCATAGCAACACACACTTTTAATCCCACCATTCGGTAGGCAGAGGCAATCAGGTCTTTGTGAGTTCAAGGCCAGCCTAGTTTACAAAGTGAGTTCCAGAACACCCAGAGCTGTTACACAGGGAAAGTCTGTCTCAAAAAGAGGGAAAGAGGGTGGGAAGAAGGGAGGAAGAGAGGGAAGGGAAGGGATGGATAGAAGAGGAAACAGATGCAATATAAAAAGTTTAAGAGTTTTGTGTATTGAAGTCGAGCTAAGGACGTGGATCTGAACTCCTCATGTACTATGATGTGTTTAAGCTATCTCCTCATCTCCCTAGACAGCCATGTATGTTCAGAAGCTGCAGCACCAGCCACCAAGAGCACCCAGAACCCTCAAGAGAGCTTTGGATTCCAAGCCTGAGGTACAAAAAGAACACAAGGAGGCTGGGGCAGCAGAGACAAAAGACCACTATAGATTAGTTACTAACAACCATCAAGAGGACAAACAATTACCTTGGAGACGCTCTATGGGCCAAGAACAGAACAATTTTATGAAAATTCCCAGGTGTGGTGGCTCGTTCACACCTGTAATCCCAGGAGGCAGAAGGAGGATCACCCATGAAATCCAGGCTAGCTCCATCTACATAGCACATTCCAGGCCATCCAGGGCTACATGGAGAGGCCTCGTCTCAAAGAAAACAACAAAACGAAACAACCTGATATTGCATCATATCACAATATTTAAATTCAAACTAAAAATACTTAAGTTCATAATGCTACAGAGAACTCGATTCTTGGGTGCGGAGGAAGTGAGACAACTGGTTTACTCTTGCTTGCCTTTCCAGTACAAACAGCCCTTCACGAGGAAGGACTGGGCAGAGACAAGAAGGGTCTCTTTTGAAGAATTTCATTTAGTAAGCCAGAAGGACTGACTCTTAACAAACAAGTCAACATTTTGCAACTCTTAATAGCGTGATGGACCTAAGGGAAGAAAGGCAGATAGCAGGGATATGAGCTCTACGCCTCTGAAGGGATCAGATATCCTTATCAAAAAACAAACAAACAAACAAACCTCAATCCAATTAGGGAGGCCCAAACTACTAATTTTCAGAAACTCCAGGAGACAGCAGGATACAATCAGCAAGAAGCAAACTGTGGGAAACTCTACAAGTCAAAAGGTAGTGTGGCGGGACATTTAGAGGAATTCAGGAGTCCTGCGAGATTTATTTTTTATTTCCTTTATTTTGATGTGAATGAATGGCTGTGCCACTTGCATGTATGTTTGTGGGCCATGAGCCATCAGTGTTTGTTTGCAGAAGGCAGAGGAAGCTATCGAATCCCTGGGACTGGAGCTACAAACAGTTGTGAGCTACTGTGTAGATAGATGCTGGTATTCAAGCTTGGGCCATCTGGAAAAGCAGCTAGTGTTCTTATCCCCTGAGCCATTTCTCCAACCCCAAGGGTCCTATTTAAATTCACTACAAATTATTAGCTTTATTGTAGTCCACATTAGAACGGATAGTGAGATATTGGCACAAAAATCCCAAACCAAACCAAAATTAAAACCCCTTTTTTTTTTAAAAAGAATTATTTATTTAAAAAGTTTTATTTTTGTTTTGTTTTGTTTTTAGACAGTGGCCCACTCTGTAGCCTGGTCTTTGCTATGCTGCCCTTGAACACATGGTTATCCACCTGCCTCAGCCTCCTGAGTGCTATGTGTGTAAGTGTGCAACACCATTGTGGGGGAGGGGGCCTGGGGACATGTGTGCTGAGGCTGACGAGAAGGTCTGAAGACAACCTGCAGGAGTCAGCTCTGTCATCCCATCATGTGGGTTCTGTGGGTTGCACTCGGATTATGCTTGTCAGCAAATGCCTCTCCCCACTGAGGTATTTCGTTCATCGGAAAAAGCTATTTTTAAAGTAAGAATTTATGGAAATACTAAGGAAATTCGAACTATGACCAGGCATGCATTGGCTACTCAATCATTCATTCTGTTAGGTTAATAATGGATTTGTGATGAAAATTTTAAGATCTGTTCTTTTTAAGAGATACATATTGGGATATTAATGTGTGAAGTGATGTGTCCAGAGTTTTATTTAAAATAATCCTTGGTATGAATGTTGAAGAATTTGATGAAATAATGTGGACCGAGATTTTGTCACTGTCATTAAAAAAGTGTTCATTATATGGGAATTCATTACATTGTTTGTTTAGTCTTGATAAAGATTGTAAATTCCTTTAGTTAAAGAAAATATCAAAAAAAAAAAAGGAAGGAAGGAAGAAAGAAAAGGAAAGAAGAGAAGAGAAAAAAAGAGAAAAAATGTCTACTCAGGCACTGTAGCACACACTGTAGCACTTGGCAGGCTAAACCTGCTAGAGTATATAGTAAGGGGTGGCTCAATATATATATACATACATACATACACACACACATATATACACGTATATATAAAGAAATATATATAGAGATTTCTTTTTATTATATATATATGTGTGTGTATATAATAAAAAGAAATCTATTCTGTTGGTGCAATATCCAGTGAATCTTTACAAGCAGTGTCTCCGTCAGAGAAATGACAGACTGGGCAACCGTGCTGAAAAGCTGGCTGAAGCAGGGTCAGGGTGGGTTGGGGGTGGGGTTAGGAGAACCTCAGTGTGAATGACTGAAGGAGGAGTGGTCTGGAGAGGGAGAGGGAGAAAATATAGAGAAAAGGGCAGAGAAGGAAGCAGTGGGACTGGAGGAAGCTGTGACTGGATGAAGTTCTCAGAGAATGTGTGTTGTTGACACGTGTATGGCTGTGTTGAGGACCCCATTGCCTCAGGCCCGTGGGAAGATGGCAAAGCCACCCCTACCCCTACCTGGAGTGAGGCTCAAAGGGATGGCAAAGCCTTCCTCTGGTCTATGTGCGATGCTGATAATGTGTGCAGAAAATATCTACCACAGTTCCCTGCAGATGCCAGAATGCTGTGAGCCTACAGACACAGCCACTACTGAGATTAGCTAAACCTGCCTGCTGTTTTGAGATGTATGTAACCAGCTTGCTTCTGTGTTTAGCTGTATGCATTAACTCTCTGATCTGCTCAGCTATGTGTAATGAACACTCTGAGGTGCTTTGGTTTCTCCACCAGAGAACTGAGTCCACTAGATCCCAGCATGTTTGTGCACCTGTCTTTTCTTCATTCCCTCATTGCCCCAGTCAGGCTCATCCCTGAAGTCCAGCCGGACTTTCCAGATCTACTAAGTACAAGATCGAGGCTAAGTTAATGTATGTGGCTCAATCTCCTGGCCATTGCAGTCAGCCAGAAGCTGCCCTGAGCTAGGGGCATGGCTCAGTTGGCAGAATGCTTGCCTGGCAAGCCCTTGGTTTGATCCCAGAACCACACACTTGAGCACTGTGTCACATGGCTTTAGCTTTAGCACTCGGGAAGTGGGAGCAAGAGAATCAGGAGTTCAAGTCATCTTGATACTAGCCTTCGAAGGGCTCTGGGGCTGGGGAGGTGCTGGTCTGGACCTATAAGCTAGTCCAGTAAAAACAAAACCTCAGATAATTCAATTTCTTCCCCTGCAGACACACTGAGGGTATGTAAGGAGCCAAGATTGCCGAAGGCAATACTAAAGGCAGAGAAAGAGAGAAACCAAACTCCAGCTTTACTACTGGAACCAGGCTTCAACTGCAACCAGATCTATCCCTGGAATTTTCAGTGATGCGGGAATAAAGTCTCCTTAATTATTCCAATCAAGTTTAGGGCCATCTACATAATGAAGTATATTCTAAAAACCAACAAGTAACCTCAACACTGTGGGATGCAAAAGGCACTTACAAAGCCAGGGCAGCAGTGTAGCCAGCGTTCACGCCTCCAGGAAGGAAGAGATCAGCAGGCAGAAGGGGCCTTGGGGCCCCGCAGAGCCTTCTACTGTGTGTTGTCCTTGGCTGTGCACCAGATCACCTGGGGAACTTGGTGACAACCGTTTCCTCAACGCTATTCCAGGCTGCTTGAGCCAAAGTGGCTATCAAGGCTCACGATCTGTGCTTTACAAACTTCAGTCTGATGGGACACACTTGTTCAGTGTTTGCGGACCTGACTCCCATGGACGAAGCAGCAGCCATTAGGGCAGATTCTGCTGCTGCTGCTGTCAAGTTAGAAGCACAGAATAAGCACGTGGTCGTTTTAGGAAAGCTCGTAGCTCTGATGAACTCCTTGGACAACGTGTGTGGGTCTGATGGGCTCTTTCACATCTGTGTGACTGCTAAATGCTTTTTGCCTCATTCTGGAGAGCTCAGATGACCCAAGACAACTTAGACTCCCTAATCAGGGCAGCTTCAAAACTTAGGACTCGATGATGTCATCACGGGGCCAGGATTCCTACATTTCAACTTTGTCATCCTCAACCTGTGCTCCTCCGTCTTGTCCCCTGAAATGTTTTCCCCAAGGACTAATTTGAGCAATAAATCTTCACACAACAGAGACCATGGGGTGGGAGAGGGCCCATGCACATCCTTACGCTCCTGCTAAAGTATAAGATGGGGGGGGGGAAGCACCCCGAGAAACTCTGCAGACATTGCTAACATCTCTTGGGCAGAATTACTGTCAAAAGGGCCTCTCTTCCACCAAACACTCTCAGGAATGAATTCAATCCAATCCTGAGATGCCTTCAACCTTCAGGCCCCTGGGTGTGCAGTAATCAGCAATACTCGGGCATTTAATACCAGAGTGGGATTGTGGGCAGAGAAAAGAGAAACAACAGAATGGCTCTGGTGGGAAGGTAATGAAGTATGTAAAGCCTCGGTGGAAATGGAGAAGAGACAAGGGACGATTTCCGTAGCAGAATTTTCCCTGTCCTATCACTGTATATATTAGTACAACAAGAAGCCTGTGATTGGACATGGAAAAGAGACATAAGAGTTGCAGAGACAGAGAAGGAGGAGACAGGTAGAGGAAGGAAGGAAGATGGAGCAGGAGGAAGACGATCCAGATTCTGTGTGGCTTTAAGTAGCCACAGGTAGCTGTGACTATAAGAGGAGGATAGAATAACTGGGGTAATTTGTCTAATCTAGGTGGACCGCTTGTATCATTAATTGTCTCTGAAATTACTGTGTGGGCATCTTGTGAATTGAGAATGTATTGATATATAAATCTGACTGATTCATTATAAGATTCTAGAGTTTTGATTTACTGGGTTACTGGAATTTGGGACCATCAGCCACAGGGGTTTATGGCTGAGAAGGTACAGGAGGCTAGGAGGCTGGCAAACTGAAGAAGGGAAGACTGCCTAGCTAGAGGCGGCTCGAGACCACAGGGCGGAGAGTAGCTGGGTGTAGCTCGGGAACTTGCCATTCTTTTAAATATTTCCCACAACAGTTTCCTGCCTTCCACATCAATCACACTCTCCTGTACACTGGAGATGTACTGCGGCTAGCTCTCGACATAAGAGCAGTTTAGACAAACAAGGTACCGTAGGTGATAACATCACGTGTGTGGTGGTTCTACGTGATTCAGGGAGACTTTAAACACAATAGAACTGAGCCACTGAGAATGTAGGGACTGAGAACTTCCATGCAAGACTTGCTTAACACGTCCACTGGTCTCCACCTCTCCCCCTACACGACAGCTTCAGGAGTCTGGTTTCCCCTTTGCTTTTAAACTTAACCATTTCTTGTTTGGGAGGAGCCTAGAGAGATGGCTCAGTGGTTAAGGGCTCTGAGTGCTTTTACAAAGGGACAGGCTCTGTTCCCAGCACCTACGTGGTGACTCACAAATGCCTGTAACTCCAGTCCCAGAAGATTCAATACCCTCTTGGGACCTCTGAAGGCAATACACATTTGTAGTACACAAACATATATGCAGGTAAACATACCCATATATATATAAAATAAATATAGATAAATAAACTTGCAGGTTTTTTAATAGCTTCATCAATCCCTACAAAACGTCTCAGCCGTGAATGAGGATATTTTATGATTGCTCTAATGGTGTAGAGCGTTGGCGGATGCTCAGAACATGGTCCTTAGTGGGAAGGAAGAGACAAAATGACCCAAACTTCCAGACTCTCTGCCTGTCCAGATACAATAGTTGGCAGTACAGAGGTACGCCTTGTCTCTGAACACTGCCTGCTCCTTTTCTGACAAAGTTCTACCTTCTCAGCTCCCGAGCCTTCTCCTTTGTCCATCTGGGTGGGCTCCTTGGTAGAATCTAGTCTTAGCAAAGAACATTGCTAAGTCATTTCAGAACAAATCCCAACGCTTGATACTTGATCACCCTGGAAATCTGATCGGGTTCCTGATCCTTCGGTGTTTGGAGGAAGAGGGGAGGGAAGGTGTCTGATCTTCTGCCTGTCTCCAGCAGGAGCCTGCTAGCTTCGTTTAGACAGAATCCCCTCGCCTCATGGTGATTTCCAGCCACTCTGCTCTGTCCTTGGCTAGAATTTTTACCTTGCCCATGTCTTCAGTTCAAGTCGCATCCTTCCCTGGTGACAAAGCCCACAGCAGTGATGGCGCTAGCAAGGTCCTGAAGAGTCTGTTCTCGTTCTGCTTTGGTGTTATACCATCCCTGGGCGATGCTTGTTCTTAAAACAACGTCCCATTGCCACGTGCAAATGCTCTCCTTTAAAATGAGTTTCCAAACTCAAGGAGATGCTGCTGCGCTGGGCTCTAATTGAAGCTGGAAGTATGTTGTCTCTGAAAAACTTCACAGCCAGGTTTCTTGACAGACTACACCAAGTGAGATTTCCTCACCCAACGGCTTGCAGGGGCCACACGGAAAGAGTAAGTGAGTGGATTAGAGAGGACATGGGTGTTCTTAGTATACAGGGATGCGTGCGTTGTCCTGCCCCTGCCCACCCCCACGTCCATTCTGCTCTGGTGAAGACGGGTGACCAGACGTAAGATCTCTTGGGTTACTCGTGACCTTCCTTCTTTCTTCTGTCCCTCCCCTCCCCCACCGCCCGAAAACGCAGTTGCATGAATGTTGCCACACCCACCCAAGAAGGCTACAAGTTTAAACTTCTCCAATTCTGGAATGAAAGGCCTTTGTAAGAAGGCAACGCAGCAGCAGACGCAGCTGTGCAGAAGCAATTTAAAACCGGTCTCACCAGTGCAGCAAGGAGAGCAATTCACAGCCCTCGAAGGTGTCTCCAAGTGTGACAGAGACAAACAGCCCAGCGGCCTTCAAAGGTCAATTTAGTCAAGCAGGTGGGGGGGGGGGGGGAGGAGGGGGCGGGGCAGAAAAGTAGACACCAGCAGGAACCTTGAGGCCTGCTGAAACATGAGTGTCATGTCCTGGAGAAACTTCATAAGGGAGGGATAAAGACACTTCCTGTTAAAAGGAGGAAGACTGGCCAGAGGGATGGTTTAAGAAGCTAAATAAATAAATAAAATCTTAGTGATTATAAAATTCCTTTAAAAATCATTCTAGGAGCCGGGCATGGTGGCGCACACCTTTTATCCCAGCACTCAGGAGGCAGAGGCAGGCAGATTTCTGAATTCGAGGCCAGCCTGGTCTACAAAGTGAGTTCCAGGACAGCCAGGGCTAGACAGAGAAACCCTGTCTCGAAAAACAATAAATAAATAAATAAATAAATAAATAATCACTCTAGGGCTGGAGAGATGGCTCAGCGGTTAAGAGCACTGACTGCTCTTCCAGAGGTCCTTAGTTCAATTCCCAGCAACCACATGGTGACTCACAACCATCTGTAATGAGATCTGACACCCTCTTCTGGTGTGTCTGAAGACAGCTACAGTGTACTTACATATAATAAATAAATCTTTAAAAAAAAAAAAACAAACAAGAGAAAGAATGGGAGTGGAGCTGGGGTGGGGGAGGGGAGAAGATGGGAAGAAGCTGGAGGAGGGGAAATTGGGACCAGAAGATAACATATGAAAATGAGGATTTCAACAAAGAAAGAGAGAGACTGTAAAACAAACAAACAGACAGACCAGAACCATAGCCTCTGTCATGAGAAAAAGTACTGTTCTACAAATACAGTAGAGTTCGCCCCAGACTTCAAGCAGTTAAGTGATGTATATTTTTCATATTTATTATGTTTACATTTGGGAGGAGAAAGACTACAGGAATAAGAAGATTAAAAAGAAACACTGAATAAATAACCAAAATTTGATGGTTCTGTTACTGTTACAGCCACTCATTTCAATCCCCAATATATACTTCACTTCATAGCTTTCATTTCTCCCACTCTGGGGACTGAACCCAGGCCCTCGTACACTGGAGGCAAGTATTCTAAGCTCTTTTGTATGAATGCTTAAGAAAAATAAAAGGGTCAAGAAAAGGCCCCAGGTAAAGGCACTTGCTGGCAAGCCTCACTACCTGAATTCAACCACCTGGACCCACGTGATGCAGTAAGATACCAATTCCCACGAGGTGTTGTCCAATCTCCACACTCACGCCCTGGCTCGTGCCTAACCACCATCCACTACATACACTAAATACATAAATCTGATGAATACACAGAGCCTAGAAACTGGTCTAAAATGGAATTTTAAAGAAAAACAAAACTAGGAAAATAAAAGTTCCTCTTTAGAAAAATCCGGATACAGGTGTTCAGAGTAGCATTATCTTCAACAGCCTGAGGGGGAAACAAATCAAATGTTTACCAACTGGTGACAGTATGAAATATTATAAGTCCACAATATGGAATGTTTTTTGACAAGAAGAAAGTAGTTAAAAGTGTGCTATAAAATGGATAAACCTTGACATTTTAATACATGAAAAAAAAGCTACAAAAAAAAATCACCTATTACCTGGCTCTATTTATATAGAGTCCAGAGGGGGTACATTTAGAGAGATGGAAGTAGACTTGTGTTTGGACACATCTGGAAGGACAGGTGATAAGGAGTGACTATCATTGACTAGGGATTGACTGGGAATGGTGGAATGTGTTAAACTTAGATTATATGAGGACCACAAAATTCTGCCAATATTCACTTGAGTCCTTCAACTGCCAAATGTTATTGTACACAAAAATTATATTTCGGTAAGGATCATTTAAGGGAAGCTGGTTGTATTAACTTGTTAAAACAAACAAGCAAACAAACAAAAACGAGTCGAGCTTCTAGATCTAACTAAAATTGAACACAGCCCGAATGGGATTAGACTGTTAACCCAGTGTGAGCCTCTAGAAAGTTGAGGGCCAGGTAAAAACCACCCACGTATGCAAGCCTGAGACTGGGAAACATGTGACTAGGCAGATCGTGTTCAATAACAAAAACAATCACTACAAGTTAAAGACGACCCCAGAAGGACAAATCTAGAAACCAAAAACTCCCACCCAGCTTCCTGTGAAATCGGCAGCCCCGAGCGCGTTAGCAGCTGCGTGAACTATGACTCACTCGCTCACTGATCTCTCTGTGAGAACGCAGCTGCTGTTAAAGGAAGCAAAGAACAAACCAAAACAAAAACTACACAACAGGTTGGCTCCACATTCTCATTCCACAGAAAGAAGCATTCAAGCGCCAAAGGGTACAGTTTCTAGGGACAGAATGTCAGGTTAAGCAGCCTCAAAGTACCACAAGATCTCTAGTGACCTCTGGTGGTCAAAACTGAAACTGCTTGGTTCATGGTCCCTGAGACTACAATGTGATAATGGATGTGAATGAAGTTTGGTCTGTCTGTCTGTCTGTCTGTCTTGTTTGTTTGTTTGTATCTATTTTCTAGAATGCTGGAAGGTAGGGCAAAAGGAATCACAGAAAATGACTACAGTGAAATGTGCCTCCCCCTGATCGTCAGACAGCTACTGAGCAGCCTCTACGGGGCTGCGGAGATGCTCGGTGGTTAAGAGCACCTACAGCTCTTCCAGGAGCCTGAGTTCAGTTCTCAGCATCCACACTGTACAGCAGCTTACAAGCACCTGTGCTCCATCCCCGGGGGATCGGACATCCTCTTCAGGCCTCACAGGCACCCCCTCCATAGACACACACATATAAGAATAAGAAAGTATATCTTCTTTAAAAAGAATCTTCACAATTTTGGCCCTGAAGAGGATGGGAACTCCACAGGAAGACCAACAGTGTCAACTAACCTCGACCCTTGGGGCTCTCAGAGTCTGAACCACCAACCAGAGGACATTCATGGGCTGGACCTAAGCCTCCCCACACTTGTATGTCGCAGATGTGCAGCTTGTTCTTCATGTGGGTCCCGAACAACTGGAGCGGGTGCTGTCCCTAAAACTGTTGCCTGTACGTGGGGTGTGTTCTTCTCACTGGGCTGCCTTGTCTGGCCTCAATGGGAGAGGAAGCGCCTAGCCTCGCAAAGATTTGAAGTGCCAGAATAGGGGGCATGGGGGACACACCCACACAGAGGAGAAGGGAAAGGGGTAATTAGGAAAAGGGCAGTTTGAAAGCAATGATGAAAAGCATAATGAAAACCATAATGAAAGTGGCTAACCCCAACTGTCCGTGAAACATACCCAGAGTCTCCCTAAACAAACAATAGGAAATAAGCCACTTCCTGGAGTCCCCTCTGCAGGTGTGGCAGAGCTCCAGGTCTCTGTCCACTAGTTAAAGAGTGTCAGTCTGGGGACAAAGGACTACATCTCAGAAATGCCACTCTGTTAGGATTGTTGGCCGAAGACACCAGTGACTGCCCCAGACAGACTCAAGGGGACCTCTTTGGAGATGAATCCGGCAAAAATCATTCTCACAGAAGCTGCTACTACCCAGCTAGGTCCTCCAGTCAGGTCCAGGCACACTGAGGGGCTTTCTAGAATATTCTGGTTACACACACATCTTGAATACCTCCAGTTTCGCTGACAGGAGTCCATATCTAACACTCAGCTGGCTAATTAATAAATAAGCTACTGGCTGCTCTGACTGTCTCCTGAGTCTGATGTTGGCTCTGCTCACTGGAAAGTACCTGAGAGTAGCTGAAGCATAGCGACTTCACAATTAGAGGAAACTAATAACCTCTAGTGTTCCAGATCAGAACACTAGCTGCCCTGGCTGTGATTTCAACTTACCAATGTCACACTGTCTAAGCCAAAGGGCAGTGGAGGGATAGTCAACCTGGGGATACCTGTCTTGTCATAACCCTCAAGGCCACTAGTATTGTCCTTTCTTATGTTTTATCAGTCCCAACCCAGCATTTAATAATCATTTGTGAAATGTCTACCTATGTAGCAGACATTCATCTGGCATATATTGTCTGTCCGATAGCTCCAAAGAGAATTTAATGGAGCAAGAGAATAGAGCAAACACTGACAAGTGTTTGTAGAAATGGAGCAGCCTCCCCATGGTATGAGGCTGTGAACCTCCAAGGCTCTGCTTCAGCCCAGAGACAGAAGCAGGCGCTAGGAGAATCTGCATAAGCCTTAAAATAACAATTGCCTCCGTTTTTTACAGGGAAAAGAGAAAACTCCTTAAGGGTTATATAAACATTTTACCATATTTTGATGCCATTAAAAAATCAATAATTACACCTGAAAGACCCACAACGTGAGGACTCCCCCACGTTCTGACTCAGGAGAGGCGACACCCCAAAATCACCCACAAGAAACGGTCTTGCTGCAAATTGCAAGAGGATTTTTATTCAAGAGCGCTCTCGGGCCTACGGTCATACACCACGCAGGGGTAGAGGACCGTGGTGCCCCGAGTAGCTGGATAAGGGGGTATTTAAAGGAAGAAACCACAACTCAAGGAAGTGGGGAGGGCGTTGTTGGAAGATACCAAAAATACCAGTTAAGAGTCACAAGGAAGTACAAAGTCACAAGTGTCAGGTTATCTCTCAAGACAGTTTCTAAGAGCCCCTAACAATCTAAGAGCCCCTAGCAATAGCACCTTTGCATAGTGGGTTCCAGCAATGGTCAGGGTGGGTCAGGGTGACTTTCTTTGAATGAATACTCCTTGAACCCAGGAAGTGGGTGGGTGGAGGAATGTCACTATCTGTTTTATGATTAGCATACCTTGGAGCACTGAGTTTACTAATCTTTCAACATCAGCATGCTATTTTTACCTTAATTGTGATTTTGAGCATTGTGAAAGAATCACGAATAAGAATTCCCGCCGTTGCTTGTTGGTCCAGAGGTCAAACCAGTGACTTATGAGAGTAACTCTTTCCTGAAAGAGCTGGAAGAGAGGAAAATGAGGTCTCCCTATCCACTTCCATATGTTCTCAGTTGCTAAGCAACAAGTCAAATAACAACCTCATAGCTAATATTTACATTATTCATGACAGTTTACATGTACTTTCACATAGGCTGTAGGGTTTTTCCTTTCAACTTAAAGTGCTTTTATCTAGCAATACAGGCAAGCCAAGGCTTGTTGGGTGGGCCGGAGGAAAACCTAGGAGCTGGGTAATTACTGGGGAGCTAAGGGGATCCCCTGGAAAACAAAGGGTAATGATGGGATCCACATCTCTTGTTTTTACCTAGGTTAGTGTAGCCTAGGGCCAGAGTCCTAAATGTTCATCCTGTCTACTGACCCCATACACTGCATCATGGGAGCAGGACCGGTTAGTATAGATTTGGTTTTCTTTTCTTCTAGCTTTGGGGCTTCATAATATCCACAAAACTAAAGATTGGTCATTATTGCACACTGCCATTGTGAGCTGTGTCTCCAGGGAGGTCAGCATCCCTGAAAGCAGGATTTCAGCTCTCCTTCACTTATGCAAAGACACTGATTCATTGTCTTGATTGTAGACCAGTCTTCCCCACCCCGCCCCCAGCTACATCCACTCTCCTCCCATTATGGAAGCAGCTGGACCCACACGAGCTGCTTCCATTAAAAGCTGGTGAGATCGGTCTACTGTTCAAGGAATTCTTCTTGAATCATTTTCCAAAGCGCGGGTGCTGCATGAAATCGCACAATGGGCGCACAATGGAAGTGTGGATTAACAAAACACAGAAACATACATGAAGTGCCCCTGCCTCCACCACAGACAATCACGACGTCCTGAAGGACCACAGGGAACTCAGGAAGCACGTGTGGTGTGTCTCCTAGGTAACAGACAAAAGTCTTGGGGGAGAAAACACTCTCTTTGCAACATAGCCAGGTTCATTCTGGAGAAATGGCTCAGAGGTTAAGAGCACTGACTGCTCTTCCAAAGGTCAAGTTCACATCCCAGCAAACACATTGTGGCTCACACTCTGACTCCCTCTTCTAAAGTGTCTGAAGACAACTACAGTGTACTTACATATAATAAATAAATCATTTAAAAAGAGAGAGAGAGAGACTCAAAAACTATACTATTTTTCATTAAACATTTGACAACGTAAGACAGCATACCCCAGTGAGAGCAACCTTACTCAATTGAACTCCTGTCCACTGTAGTGTATGCAGCTCACCTGTCTGTTTAAGGACTGGTTCTTAAAAGGTGTCCAGGCGCTGAACCGAGTGTGGAAACTTTCCACTTCCACACTTTCCAGGGGAAGGCTCCCAAGTGACATCTCAGCAGATTACTTTCTTCCACGTCTAGGAACTATTGGTTCAATTTAACAGATGTTAAAGAACACTTAGAAACAACCACAAACATCAATTACTTTCTGTGTAGAGATTATAAAATTACCATATCCACTAATATATAGGTGAAGCATCCACAGAATTACAATTCGGGTATATAGATATAGATATATATGCATACAGATGTGGGGCCGTGCCAGGAAACTTGCGAAGGTGAAATGGGCTCAGAATCCCTGCACCCACCCGAGGACGGTAGGAGCTTCCCGACTCCCGACCAGATTCCTGGCCCGGAACCACAACTCCCCACAGAAGAACACCACCACTGGTCACTTACCACAGAACACAGTTCTCCATGCTAATGAGGTCTCTAGATGGCCCCTACGAGTTTAGCCAAATCCCTTACCAGACAGTCCTTCCTACAAAAGGTATTTAATCTCTGGTCCACCTTGAGGAAGTTATATGCACCCGTTTTCCACAATGAACAGTGAACAAACAGTATGGAGAAGCTAGGACTGTCTCTCTCTTCAAGAACAGCGGTGAGGAGCATGGAGGAGGCTTTTGTCTATAGAGCCAAAGTCTCCCACAGAATGCTCCTCTGCCCTCCCTGACATTTACCATCTGAGCTAAGCCAGGGTACCTGGGAGTCAGGGAATCCCAGCTTAGGCCTCAGCCTGCCAGTTTCTCGCTCAGGCTGGGGCCCCTATCTTAGGCTGGGTTTTCCCACCTCCTGAGCAGTGTTCTCACAAGCCCATCCTCTGATGGCAGCATAGGGTGAAATGCAGTCTAGCCTCCTGTGTTTTGTCTGCCCAAGCAGAGTTCACATACCCTGGTGGTGACACAGAACCACATACATGTCTGTATGCTTGACCATGAAAATATTCACCAAGTGTCCATGAACTCCAAAGCATTTCATTTATTCTGTATTTATATGCTTGTATCCCAGATCTGAATCTAAAACAGGAATTTTTACTTTGGTGAGAGCTAAATCAGGTTTTAGGAACGCTGTTGCTGAATCGGGTGGTACGTATTTGTTATCCATTGCTGCGTTACCAGTTACTCCAAAACCTAATAGTTTAAAGCATCAACATCAGCCCTTTCTTCATTTCAAGATTTATGAGGGTTAAGAAGCCAGAGAGATGGCTTCGTGGGTGGAGGCTCCTGTTGCACAGTCATGATGGCCTGAGCTCCAGGCTGTAAACCTACAGGAGTCAGGTGTGGGGTCCACACCTGTCACCATAGCACTCCTGTGGTTATTTGAGAAGCAGAAACAGGAGAACGCAAGCCTAGTGTATGCTGTACAGCAGCAGAGACAAGAGAGACAGATCCTGCCTCAGCTGGGTGGGAGGTGATAACAAATTCTGACCTACAACCACACCATGGCACACCTCTGCAAATGCAGCCAGCAATAATGAATTTACTATAATAACATTCATTTCTATTTCTTTGTATAAAATGCATTTGCTTTGTATATAAAACATCTTTTGCCTATCATTTTGCCCCCCCCCCCCAATGGTATAATATAGAAAATGGATTTCTGTCTTTCGGTCACCAATAACTCCATGCTGGGAGCCTGTTATTGATGAAACATAACCTGGAATGCATTGATGCTATCATGGCATCTTGTTCTTGCAATCCATTTCTAAGTAACCGTGTTACTTAGGCTTTAAGGAATAAGTCACACTCAGCTTACAGGGGACCTTTCAGAGAAGGGAGAAAAGGCTGATGATTCCAAAATAAAACCTTGATACTAAGTCTTAATAAGAACTTCCACATAAAAGGAATGCTAAAGCTTTACTACCATATGTAGAGATGCAGAAACCACCTAAAACTACTAAATTAAATAGTTGGTGGTGATTGTTGTTGTTGTTGTTGTTGTTGTTGTTGTTGTTGTTGTTGTTCTTCTTCTTCTTCTTCTTCTTCTTCTTCTTCTTCTTCTTCTTCTTCTTCTTTCTTCTCCTTCTCCTCCTCCTCCTTCCTCTTCTCTTCCTCCTCCTTCTCCTCTTCCTCCTCCTCTTCCTCCTCCTCCCTCTTCTCTTCCTCCTCCTCCTCCTCTTCCTCTCCCCATGGTCCTATATCATAGGCTGGCCTCTGACTTGCTATTTAGCTAAAGCTGACCTTTCAGAATGACTGTCTTACTGATGGCTTGCCTAAGTGATGAGACTGCGTGGCTGTGCCACTACACACGGTTTGTGTGGTGCTAAGGACTGAGTTCTGGGATGGCACAGGCATGTTAGACAAGTATTCCACTAGCTGAATTACATCCTCAGCTCCAGATCAACTCTTGGAAATATAAATTTGACATTGTGTCAGATGCACTACGTTATGACATGTACTACAATATGTCAAATATAATTTGACACTGTAAAATCAATGTACTTATCATCATTAAACTAACCAGAGAGGAAAGGTTACATAATAATTTCAGACACAAAGAGTATATTTTATAAGCTTTGACACTTGTTCATCACACACACACACACACACACTGTAAGGTAGCAGTAGTGGAATCTCCTAGTCCAAACAGGAGTGTATTTTAAAAATGTAAGGCCAGCATTGAACTGAACAGCAGAGTTGGCCCTTTCCTCTGACTACAGTGAGCATCTTTGCTCTGATTACAGTGAGCATCTTTATTTGACATTGTTCTGCATGTTCTTTGTAGTATGATAAACCAATAACATGAAAAAAAGTGAAATAAAGTTAAGGGAAGGAATAAAACTGTCATTGTTGACATGTATGCTAAAGAATCCACAGGTAACTTGGCAGATTTAAAGAAATAAGTCTAGCAAGGCTGATTCATACAAGGTCTGTAACCTCCTTCAGCCTAGGCAGGCTGTTTCAGACCTTATGCCACTGAGACGGGGCCACCTGCAGTGCAGCTCGTCCGACTCAACTAGTTTCCTTTTGATGTGACACTGCCTACCCCCTGCCGTGAGGCCGAACCGGTTCTCCAAGATTTTCCAGAGTTAACTGCAAGCTGTGAATTTGGTGACTTTCTGCTAAAAGGCTGTGCTGACAACTTGGCATCTCAACATCAAGAAACTTGGCGTGACAGGGGATGGGTTCCCCTTTTATAAGCTCAGACTTTTATTAAACATTTAAGCCTTAATCAGAACATTGTCTTGGCTCCATTTCTCTCTCGTCTGCCTAGTTCCCCTCTCATTTCAGCCCCGGTTTGCCTCCCAGGGTAACCCAGTTCATGTTAGCCGCGGCCCGGTTTCCAACAAAGGTCAATATGCAACAATCAATTCTCTTTCCAAAGGCTCACAAACATTCAAATAAAATGAATGTCTAATTGTCATTTTATGTGCACTGATGTTTTGAATGCATGTAAGGGTCTGTGTTAGGGCGTCAGATCGCCTGGAGCTGGACTTACAAACACTTGTAAACTGCTGGGGATTGAATCCCTGTCCTCTGAAAAAACAGCCAGTGCCCTTAACCACCGAGCCAGCTCTCTAGCTCCCCATAATTGTTTTGAAATTGTTTTTAAAACAATGTATCATTTATAAACAGCATTTCAAATGCAACTGAAATATGAGGGACAAGCATTCCACATAGAATACTAAAGACTGTACCAAGAGAAACGATAAGAGATATAAAAAGAACATGTATTTGTACATATGTCAGCTCTCCCAAGTCACTCCATTACTCAGTATAATCTCAATTAAAGTCCAAAAGGTGTTGAAAAAAAAAGCACAATTGGAAAAAGAGAGTCATGACTTAACCACACATGTGCAGGGTTTGTTTACTCTAAGGTCAGGGTAAATGAGCCTGTGAGATACTGACTCAAGAACAGAGAAAAACAATAGAGTTCAACAAGTCCGGAAACAGAGCCATGTGTGTGCCCCCACGACTTATGACAATGGTGACACTTAGACTGAAGGGAAAGGATGGCTCCAGCCAGTGACACATGGAGCAGGACAACCTCCCAAGTCACCCAGCTGACCACCTGAGTCAGGACAATATATTACTATTGTTTTGAGCCACTTAAAAGAGTTATTTATTTTATGTATATGAGTACACTGTCTTTAGACACACCAGAAGATGGCATTAGATCCCATTATGAATGGTTGTGAGCCACCATGTGGTTGCTGGGGATTGAACTCAGGACCTCTGGAAGAGCAGTCAGTGCTCTTAACCACTGAGCCATCTCTCCAGCACCCCCAAGGGGCTCAAGCCACTTTTTTTTTTTGTTGTTGTTGTCATTTGTTATTCAGAATTAACAAAAGCCAATACACCTGGAAGTGTATTTAAGTCATACATAACTTAACACAGCACTGACACTGGGTCCAGGGTGGTGTAGACAAAGAGCAGGTGAATTACGAAAACAGGATTAGAAGGCGAATTGTGTTATAAACTGTAAGAGGCTGAGTGAAGTTGTTGCCTGTGTTACTATGACTGACACACGTGTCACAGTGAACATACAGAAACGACACACGTCACAGTGAACATATAAAATAACCAGAGAGGCTCCAAGCAGAATATAGACTCTGCTGATTGATGGACTTCTTTTTAGTTACATATAATAACGTGCAGAGAGGTGCTAGCACCAATATGAAAGATCTGCTTAGCTTGGGAGTGGACTATTTAGTGCAGTTTCCAGCAGGCAATAGAGTCTCAAGTAAGAGCCTTTAGACAAAAATCAAACAGAGGTTATGACCATGAGACACCTCGAAAAGATCTTTCAAAGATTTAGGGTAATACTGGGTAGACCCTCCCATTTAGCAAGTAAAAAAAATATTGTTTTAGCGATTTATTTTTATTCAGGTGTATGTGTGTATACCTATGTATATTTATGTAATGTGTGTGTGTGTGTGTGTGTGTGTGTGTGAGTGTGTGTGTGTGCACAGACACCAAGGAGCACCTCTGTGTATCAGAACAACCCAGAGGAGGCTAGAACTTACAATACTGTGGAAAATAACTGATTATTGTTTCGTACCGCTGACATTTGGCGTGGTTTGTTACCCAGCACAGACTAAGAGAGCCAGCGGTAGGTGGGCTGCGGGAACTCAGGTGCCGCTGGTGGAAATGTACTTTAGACAGCTGTTTGGCATCACTTACTGAAGTTAAATACATACACATAATTACCCTATCAGAATGAATTAAAACATCAAAAAGTCTTATTTACAGAATCACTGAATTGCCCTGAGTCGAAATCATCCAAGCATATATCGACAGTTGGATGGATATACATCCAGTATATCCATGTAGCAGAATGCTGTATATTGTCTCAGGAACTCCTTGCTAGAACACACATGTATTCTCTCTCTCTCTCTCTCTCTCTCTCTCTCTCACACACACACACACACACACACACACACACATACACACACACACAAAATAAATGAAACAAAACCCACACCATCAGCTCTAGTTGCCTTTTGTCCATTACTGGAGAAGTAGAACTCCACGTGTGGATGATGCTCTAGCTGACTGGCCTCCCATCTCCTTGAGAGCTATCGGCTCCAAGTGGGCAAGCAGCTGAAGAAACCCCTGGGGCCAGAAGAATCCCAAAGTCGAGTATTTGCTTACCCACTTCCTCCTTGTTATCCAAGCCAATAAGAAAGGCACATTTAAAAGATTGTTATTTCCGGCCAGGCATGGTGGCACCCACCTTTAATCCCAGCACTTGGAAGGCAGAGGCAGGCGGATTTCTGAGTTCGGGGCCAGCCTGGTCTACAGAGTGAGTTCCAGGACAGCCAGGGCTACACAGAGAAACCCTGCCTCGAAAAAACAAAACAAAACAAAACAAAAAGATTGGTATTTCAAAGACATGGACAGTCTTAGCAGCCATTTTTGGAAAGGCTACAGGATGGCATAGCACGGTGAATGCCACATTTGAAGATGTGCAGCCATGCAAGGCAGTAGTGTGTCTTGACAAACAGCTTAATAATGTATTGTTCAGATTAGAAACCTCCTGGCAAGGTGGAAAATTAAATATCTCCTTCTGAATCATTAAATCAAAGCAAAGCCACAGTGTTAGAAGATATCTGACTGTTGTTATGTAAAATCGCCCCAGGAGCCTACGTAAGAGATTTGTACTTAATAAGTTTCTCAAAATTGTAGTTAGGCTCTGTGCTGAGGGATTACTGACTTACATAATCGGGCAAGCATTACAGAATAGCTGCTGTCTCTGCTGCTGGGCTTGAACTCTCTCTCTCTCTCTCTCTCTCTCTGTGTGTGTGTGTGTGTGTGTGTGTGTGTGTGTGTGTGTGTGGTGTTCAAGTTTACACAAAATTATTTTTGTTATCTCAAAGGTCAGTTTGGGGCTGGGAACATAGCTCAGTTGGTAGAGTGCTTACCTGTTCTACATGAAATGTGTGTGAAGTACCTCGGTACGATAGAATCATGTGTCTGTGTGTGCCTGTATAATTCCAGTCCTTGGGGACATAGAAGAGAATGTTGAGAAGTTCACGGTCACTCTGCACTTTGTAGTGAGTTCCAGACCAGCCTGGTTTACAAGAGATCCTGTCTCAAAAGTACAATACAGTGTCCGTTTTCCTAAGTAGCTATTGGACCAGGAGAGATGACAGATTTGCAGTCACTGCTCTTTTAATGCATAATTTCTTTCCCTTTTCAGAGACTGCATTTCACTCTGTAACTCAGGCTAGCCTCGAACTTACAGTTCTACTTCTGCCTCCCAAATGATTTGTTCTCTTGTCCCAGCATTTTGTAATTGTCCAAAGAGTAATTCTATAAGACACTAGCAGCTGTTTCCTCAGAAGCAGGATCTGTGATTAAATATAACTGGAAAATTGATCAGAGTTAATATTTCTTGCGGTGTACAATGTTGTGGAAGCTTCGGCATGCTGGTCAATCTGCTAGAAGAAGAAGAAATAACACATAGCATCTTCCTCATCACTTCCACGCAGTGCTCACGGAGCGTGCGTTATCTGATGGGATCACCACAGTGTTTGCTTAGTTCTCACAAACTGCTCCCCAATCGGTCAGTGGCTTACTGTAACAAACACTGAGTATCTCCCGGTGTCTGGGAGTTAGGAGTACAGCTTAACCAGGCCTCCAGCTCAGGGCATCTCAGGCAAGTGTCAGCTGGAAATTACTTGTGCAAAGCCGGACTAAGGAGAGATTCCCTTCCAAGCCCAGGCCAGCGGTGCTGGGTGCTGAGCCAGCTCTGAGCCCTGCATCTGATGCCTGTAGGGAAATCTAGCAAGTTAATGAAAATGCAGAAAGGCGGTCATGGGAGCCTGGTTCATTTGCTCAGTCAGAGACTCTGAATATGTGCTACAATGAAAGAAAGCTGATGAGCATAGCCTATGCACTAACTCCAGGCAGACAGTGTCAGGAGCAGATCAGACAGCAAGAGCCCTGTTGGGAGTCAGTGGAGGACTTGTAGAGAGCTAGCTCCCATTCTGGTGAGCAGAACGAAGTATTGCACTCAGCAAGTGTGTGAGTGGGAAGGAAAAACTGTTGTGTTTGTCTTGTTTCCTTTTTCTTTTTTGAACAACTACACCTGGATTAAGAGATGAACTGGCTGGGCACCAACTGGTCTATAGAGAGCCTTGCTTCACTGTTCGTATAAATAGGAACTGTTTCCCTGAGTGGTTTGTTTTGTAGGTGGAGAAATGCAGCGCAGGAGTCCTGCTGCATCCCCCCAGTCCTGCTTCATTCCTGCAGAGGTTGCAGTTAGCATCTCATAAACAAGACGGCAGAGAGATAGCTCAGCTTTTCTGTTCTCAACTCTTGTGGAGTTCAGCTCCCAGCACCCACATGAGGTACTTCTAATTTCAACTCTTTTCTGGGCTCTGGGTATCCCAGTGCTCATACACACAGACAGACAGACAGACAGACAGAACACACACACACATTAATTTTATTGTTTTGAGTTTGACTCTCATTACATAATCCTGGCTGTCCTGGAACTCACTATGTAGACCAGGCTGGCCTCAAACTCACAGAAATCTGCCTGGCTCAGTTTCCTTGGTGGGGAGATTAAAGAGGTATGACACCGCATCCAGCTCACACAATACTTTTTTTAATACTTTTTTTTAAGTGTTATTAGATGGCAGAGAGGTGAATGCATTTGGCACTTTACAGCTCACACATGCAAACTGGAAAGAGCTTCAGTTAGTGTCTGAAGTGTAATTCCTTCAAAAACATCTTCTAAAGGGGCCGTCTACCGACTACAGGGAAGAACTGCAAGACACAAAAATGTGAAAAATCGGAAAGGAAACACAATGCCAGTCAAGTTCATTTCCCCACATCGGGAGCATAATTTAATGTGAGTACAAGCCAGTGTGTATATTTATATTAAATATGCAGGACATAATAGGCAATGAAGTGATGAGATGTCTTGAGGGAATGTGTGCACTGAAGCACCATTGACTACATATACATACTATACACACACACACACATGAATGATAATTCCTGGGGCTGAGGATGTAGTTCAGTAGGTAAAGTGAAAGTGCTTGGCCAGCAAGCATGAAACCCTGATTTCACCCATATAAAGCTGATAAGCTGGCGTAGTGTCATATACATGTAACTCCAGTTCTGGGAGGTGAGGGCAAGTGGATCTGGAGTTAAAACCAGCACAGTGAATTGGAGACTAGGCTGAGCTATTTAGATACACACACACACACACACACACACACACACACACACACACACAGACAGAGACAGAGACAGAGAGAAAGAGACAGACAGACAAATTAAGGAAAAATGAGACTTGTACTGGTATTTTAAATGGTAATTATGCTCACTGACTTAAAGCTACTAAATCAAAACAAGAGGTAACTGCACTAACATTTTTAAAAATTTCCTTCACTCCTATTTTTCTCCCCCTAAAATTAGTGTTTTTAGAACACCATTTCTGAGGCCCCTCAACAACACAAACAACAAAGTTCCTGAAGCCAGAACGCCACAGGCAGGATGTGCATACCACTGCTTGAACTGAGTGAACTTGAACACAGACCGTGCCAGGAAACTGTTCTGATACTTGGAGCAATGTTTATTAATAAGCACAACGCCAGTACTTCTCAAGAGATAAACATTTAGCAATGTGTCGGAATTATTCACCATAGTCATAAAATCTAGCATATGAAACCTGAGAACAACAGACCAGTTACTATAGAGCCTTAGTCTCGTCTTTATTAGCCATACAGCCTCGTCCCACATCTTTTGGACTCCAGAGTAGCAAAAAGAGTGAGAAGAGACAGGGGGTGGGTGGGGGAGTTGGTATGAGCCAATCTGGGATCCTGTGAAATATTAGTGTTTTCCAAAGTGCTGGAGCACTCTAGAGTGCTCTGGAGGAGGAAAGTTGCCACCACCCAACTCAAACGTGACCCTGACAGAGGTCTCCAAGACCATGGAGCGCTGCTCAAGGTTTTTCCAGAAGCCCCAAGGAAAAGACATCTCCAAGAAGGGAAGAGCTTTACCTCGAGGAGAGGCCAAGGGCTGAGCACGTTGGCCAGGCAGCAGTCTCCTCTTGGCACTGTGCAGGAAATGAAGGCAGTTTTCCAGATCACAGCCTAGGGAGGCAGGTGGGGCACGTGTGCCCCCATCTCCATAGGGAAGACAACACACAAGACAACACACGCTGCCACCACGCCCCACAGGTCCGGTGTCCCTTGCTCGGTGCTGCACTCCAGTGGCCAACCTCGGTCTTTGCTTCAGGAGGCTCCTGAAGGTTGTCACCTTCCCTCTGTTCTCTCAAGTTCTAGGTGGATTTCTTTTGCTGGCCGCCGGTCCCAGGCAGTTGCAGCTGGATCTCGAGGGCCTTCAAGTTGCTGGGAAGAGGTGACAAATGCACAGCTGCTGTCTGCCAAATTCTGCTTAGCTTTACACTAGCCAGCAATTTTAAAGCACTGAGATGGCAAAGGTAACGTTTCTTACCCTTTCTCATGTTCATCTTTAGCAAATCCTCAAAAAATTTTAAAGTTTTTTTTTTTAAACAGTATTAGTTAATACAGGAGTCAGAAAGACAGAACATCAACATGATTCTAATTGCTTTGGTCAAGATGCCTGAGCAGACTTATCGTAAAGCCACCCTCTTCCCACTTCTTTTGAATTTAACAGAAAGATTTCACAATACTTCAAGCATGGGAAAGTTAAAAATCCTATGAATGGTGAGGCTAAACAAGATCCAGGGATGAAGTCTGAACGGAGACACAACGAAGTTAAAATAGCTTGCTCTAACAGTAGATTTTATGAGGTCATCTATAACTCAATAAAATACAATGATTTTGCAACATCTATGTTCTAAGAGTGGCTAGGCATGAAGGAAAATTAAAATTGAGATTCTGTCTTACCTTAATCAGAATGGCTATCTCCAGGCCTCTACATGCTGAGCAGCCTATGGAGGAAGGGCAATGGCTACCCACTGTTAGTGGGAATATAAACTGCTGCAGCCACTATGGAAATCCATATGGAAGGGTCTCCAAAGGCTGAAATTAGAACTACTGATGGCTCAGAGGTTAAGGGCACTGACTGCTCTTCCAGAGGTCCTGAGTTCAATTCCCAGCGTAATGGGATCTGATGTGCTCTTCTGGAGTGTCTGAAGACAGCTACAGTGTACTCATATAAAATAAATAAATAAATCTTTAAAAAAAAAAAAAGAACTATCGTATGACCCAGTTGTACCACTTCTGAGCATACACCCAAAGGATTCTACAGTCTAACACAGGGATTCCTTCTCTACTGACATCAGCTAACAAATGAATAGCCTAAACACACATGATGCCAGTTTATGTAGACGTTAGGAAAAAGAAATCCTGATATTTCCTGGCAAATGGATGGAACTGAAGAATAGGATGCTGAGATAACCCAGGCCCAGAGCACAAATGACTCTCTCACGTGTGGGCCCTAGCTTCACATTTTTAGATTTGTGTGGGTTTTTGAGGTCAGGAAACAGCCATATAAGGGCTAGGAGGTCTTAAGGGGCTGAACACAAAGCAAATGTGTTATGGAAGTGTGTGTTGTGTGTGTGTGTGGGGTGTTGCTAGAGTATAGTTAAGCAGGAATGAGTGTTGTGGTGTATGGCAGGGGGTAGAGGGGAGTCAAACACAACCAAGAATGTATGAAAAGGCCTTATGCTGTGTAAACTCACTTTAACAGTTTTAAAACAAGTTCCAACAGGAGTGAGTGGGCAATGTTCTGCCAGAATACAGTTTTTACATGAAATTCTCAGTGTCATGTATGGGACACCTCCCTATGAGTGACTGGTCAGAAAGGACCCAGGGGGACCCCAACTAACTCATTATCATTGTTTTTAGTTACTCACCACAGCTAAAAGGTAGGAGCCTACCGGTGAACACATAGAAGAGTCAGACTGGAATTGACCTGGGAATCTCACTCCTGAAGTCTGGTTTTTACAGTGCTAGAGAAAAGTCTGCAGAAGTTTACAGACTTGCACAGTGGTGAGTCCAATGTACGTACTATGATACTACCCCAGCAGGCAAGATGTGCCCACTGATGCACTAACTGCATGACTGTCACAGGGTCACCGACTGCTTTCGGATTGGATCTGAGGCCTTCATCAAAGCAGGGAATTCATGTCTGGTACTATAAACATGGTTAAAAGTTTATTAAAAATGAGCTTCTATTACTCCTTATGCAGTCACTGCCTGCTGGTAACACAGCCTCATGGGTTACACTGAAAATGAAAGGTGAACTCAAGCTGAGTAAGTGCACAGTGGAAAGCTAATGGGAGGAGGAATGCGGATCCAAGTCAAGGGCTGCCTTTAAAGCCATGGACTTCCATTCGACAGTATTTAACACGCAGAAGGTATGGAATGCACAGAATCCTGGTGCGTGTAATTTTAAAAGCATGCTCCCTGCTTTGCCCAGGACACGGCCTGCGCTCCTGGCTTAGCTCTACTCCTGGAAAAGCCCGATTCCCTTAGCTTTGCCGAGCCCAGCATAATCAATCTCTCCCCCAAACCCCCTCTCTCTGCCTGCCTGCCTGCCTGCCTGCCTGCCTGCCTTTGAAAACACTCAGACAACTTTAGAACTTGTCAGGTAACCCAATTGCTGGGCACACAATCTCCTGCCCTAACTTTACCAGCTAGCCTATTTCAGCCATCCACTGATGGTGGAGGCCTCTGTTTCTGCCACCCCAAGATCTTATGGTTGTTGCATGCTTCCCACTCCAAAAGCCTGGTCAAAACTCCTTTCTCTTTCCTTTCTTCTGGGACCGGAAGTCTCACCTTTACCCTTTGACTGACACAATCAAGAACCAATGAGGTAATCAGCACCTCCCCCTACAACATCCTCATATTTTATACACGGTTTACTTTGGAGACTTGAACCCTTCTAGATTGAGGACTACTAAGTCTTCTAAACAGAAAACAGAGATGACGATTTAAAACAATCACTTTATTAAAAATAGCAAATCTCACAAGTACTTATTCAACATTTGTCACTGGCCATTGGGAAACACACCTGCGTGTGTACCGATTGTCTGACGTAAACAGAAGCTGGGCCACCACAGGACACCTGTGCGCCACAAAGGCACTGGGTCAGCGTGGTGGCGGCAAGGACAGATCCTTCAGCCCCACCGAAGGTTTAGCACAAAGCATTTCAAGTATAACCCTTAAGGCAACAGAAGCAAGCACAGCAGCACACCTCTGTACCCCACTTCCTGATGAGGCCTCCCCGACAGCGGTGGATTACAGCGAGCACGTGGACGAAAGCGGCGCGTGAGCAGGATCACTGCACGCGCATTCGCATGACTCGGAGTTTGCGGTGGAAGATGATTTTGCTACTGGACTCAGCTGGGAAGGAACGGAGGCTGCGGATCGCTTTAGCTGCTGGACGCATTGGGGACGTCCTGTGCGTCTGCCAAGTGCAGTTTCTGTCTGGATTCATCAGTTAAGAAGAGTTTCATGTGAAAGCAAGTGTTTCTTTTCAATTTCAGGAATTTACACTCAGTAACCAGGAAACCCCCAAAATGGAGTAAGTGACAGGGAAGGGCAGAGGGAGGGCAGGAGAGGCTTAAGGGAAAGCTGTGGTGTTACAACTGTTTGAACAGGAGCCCAGTGTAGAGAGTTATGCTATGCCGATGACTTGAAGCTTAAAAACATTTATTTAGGATCTAGTGATGTAGTGTCCAATCCCAAATCTTCCTGCTGGGGTTATAAGACTGTAACATCAGGTCTGTCCAGGGTTATTTTTAATACAGCAAGAATCGTTTCCATGGTGAGGAAGCAGTAGAATGAGAACATTAAAAGACTAACGGGATTACAACAATCCCCTAAAGATGCTATTTTGCCATGTTTGGCAAAACAATTTCCTTATGAAATCCAAACCTGAAGTAATTATCACAACTCTATAATCTTTTCTATAATCTTCATCATCCCTTAAGAAAACTGTGAATAAAACAGAATTCCTGCATATGTCCCTGACCTTTTATTTTCCTCTTAGTCCTAAACTGTTCAGCCACTGCCCACCTTTCAAGGTCCAATTCACACAGTGATCTAAATACACTGAGGACAACCTCACGTCAGCAGTACAGACAGACAGACAGACAGACAAAGGCATGGCCATCCAAAGTACAGTCTAGTTGGAAGGCTTGAGTTTTAACATATGGAAAAACTCATTGGACAGTAAAGTAAGGTAGAAGAAGCTGAAGGGGAGGGCGACCCCATAGGAAACCAGCAGTCTCAACTAACCTGGACCCCTGGGAGCTCCAGGAGTCACCAACCAGGCAGCATACAGCAGCTAATACGAGGCTCCTACACATATACAGCAGAGGGCTGCCCTGGCCCAGTGAGAGAAGATGCACCTAACCCTACAGAGACTTGAGGCCTGGTGGTGGGGGAGCACTCTCCCAGAGGCCTCGGGGAGGAGGAATGGGATGAGGACCTGTGGGAGAGGGGACAACAGCTGGATTGTAGATAGACAGATAAGATGATAGATGGATAGACAGATGATAGAGATGATAGATAGACAGACAGACAGAATGGCATGTAGAGTTCATACTCATGCTCAAGCTCAAAGCAGCCGCACAGGCTAAGCACTTAGTCACAATATAAATCGTTCCAGCAGGATTGACTTGCTGCGATTCTAACCCTGTATATTCTAACTAGTTTAGAAATCTCCTCACACATGCCATTACATGAAGCAGTTTGTATTACAGAAGCCCCTTAAGGATGTTAACGAATGTGTGAAATGTCACGCTATTAACGTGTGTAAAGAAGCACATTTCAAAAGTCCTATCTCACGCTATGACTGTGTTTCCTCTCATATGAAAGCATGTTGACGGCAGGATCATTTCATAGGATTCTTATGTACTAGGAATCGTGTTTATAAACATGTTTTTAAAAAACCACATGGTGGCTCACAACCATCTATAATGAGATCTGACACCCTCTTCTGGTGCATCTGAAGACAGCTACAGTGTACTTAGATATTATAATAATAAATAAATCTTAAAAAAAAAAGTTTGAAAAGTTCCCTGAGTCATTGCTTCAGTCTGAAATATCAAAATCAAAATAACCTCCCTGTGTCTCGATGTTTTCCTTCAAGTTAGCTCTACACTGCGTGCGCTTCACTTCATAGACTGTGGAAGGACCCCTTAAAAGTTGTGTTACTGGCACTTGAATTCCAATTTTATGTACCATAAGTAATAATAATGCATCTTTGGATCTCTGCCAGATTGTTTCAGAATCTAAGAGTCAAAATAATTCTTGCAGTCTACGACATAATATGCATCACTTGAAGAGTAACAATTCAAATTGTTTTGAAGAATAAGAAAACATTAAAAAACAAAGAACAAAGCAGACATGGAATTTCAGCATTTAAAACCTTGAAACAAAATGATCTGGAAACTAAAGGGGAAGAGATATACCTCTAGTGAGTAAAATAAGATACGGTAGGAATTATTTACCCAGAAAAATAGATTTTGAACTTTATACTGTTGATAGTAGGCAAAGGATACATAGAAGAATTCAATTCTTCTAACTGCAACACAAAGAAACAAATTGAATATTAATTTAACAAGAGAAATATAGTAAGTCATTGTAAACCATGCTTTAAAATAGCTTCACGTAGGTTTTAACTGAAAGAGCAAACTATTAAAGAAATTCTCAGAAAATTTTCTAAGCTAGGAAATCCTTTTTACAAAACAAGTGTAAAGTCACTGCAGCTTGCCCACCAAGAGAGAATAGAAGCAAATGATACAGACTATGAGCTTTACAAGTATTCTTAGAATCATGTATAACGTTGACAACCTCCACTGTGTGTGTTGTTTCTTTTTGAAAGAGGCTGGCCTTGAACTCTATGTAGCCCAGGATAGCCCTAACTCGTGATTCTCTTGATTCAGCCTACAGAGTGCTAAGTGCACAGATATGTGCCTCTAGGTTCTTTTAACAGAAATCTGATCCTTATTGTGTGTAGTGTGTTGTTTGTGTGTGAAGGCAGCACACATGGGGGATACCCTTATGGAGTTGGCTCTTTCCTTCTGCTCTCACGTGAGCTGTATTCAGGTTGAAATTTCACCAGCCTTACCCTGCAAACACTTTTACCTCCTAAGCCATCTTGCTGGACCTATGCCTAGCTTTTATAGTTGGATGTTTTTTAAAACAAAAATGCCATCTTCATAACCATAATCTTTAAAACTTTTATTACAAAAATATCTTACAAGTCATTCAATTAGCACTTTAAAGTAGAATTGTTCACCCCTTGTCTTAGTCTATTTGGGTTCTTATAATAAAATATCATTAAATTAGTGGCTTGCAGAAAAAAGAAACTCATTTCTCCCAGTTCTAGAGAGCAGTCGTCCACGATTAAGATGCTAAAGGAGCTGGTGTCTGCTCACAGAACAGCACCCTGTACTGTGTCCTCACAGAATGGAAACAGAGGGGTGTCTCTTTTCAGCCTCTTTTCCTAGGACACTAATCCCACTCCTGACCTAATTACCTTCCACAGACCCATCGCCTGTTGCCACCACCCTCAGAGTGAGGACTTGAAAGTACAAGTTCTAGAAGGATACAGATATCCAGACCACACTACCTTTAATTTTAGAAGAAGCACAAAGTAAAGAGATGTTTGCTGGGGCTGTAGTTTAGTGGTGGAGTGCTTGTCCAGCATCCATGAGGCCCTTGGCTTAATCTCCAATACCTCAAAGAAGTTTAAAAAAAGAAAGGATGGTAGGTGGGTACAGTAACTAGACTACCTGCTGTTACCAAGTACTAGCCTTGCACTATACCTCCTGGTTTAAAATTTATTTTTCCAAATGCTCTATAAAGGTATACAAATTAAACTTATATTTAAGACAAATAGAGCCTAAAACATGAACTGAATACTTGTGAGACCAAATAATACATGGCAGAGATGACACTTAAGGCACAGGCTTGAAGGGCTGTTCACTTGTTTTTTTTGAGAGAGGTCTCATATAGCCCAGGCTGGCCTTTTAGAGTGTGGGCAGACAGTTGTCTTATATATTTTTTTAAAAAGTGAAAGACAAAAAGAAAAGGTGTAGAAAGTGAACATTAAGCTAAAATACGCTGGGGAGAGATTTTTCTTCTCCTTTGTTCTCTAAAAAATGTTCGCGTGCGCATCATTTGCTGTGCGCCTGCACATAAGGAGGCCAGAAGTCACGGTCGGGTGTCCTCCTTAACTGTTCTCTACCTCATTTCTTTGAGACAGGATCTCTCACCAAACCTGAAGCTCACAATATCAGCAAGAAAGGGCAGCCTGTAATCCTCAGAGATCTCCTTGTCTCTGCTCCTCGAGTGCTGAGATCATAGGCACTTTACACACAGGTGCTGGGATCTGAACTCAGGCCCTCACACTGGTGTAGCAAGAATTTTACCAACTGAGCCATCTCCCTAGCTCCCTTAAGAAGGTTTTAGATATTTATTTTTATTTTATGGGTATGTGTGCTTTGCCCAAATGTAAGCATGTGCAGCACATGTGTGCCTGGTGCCCTCAGAGGCAAGAAGAAGGCTTCAGATCCCCGGAACTGAAGTTAGAGAGGGTCGAGGGCCGCCATGTGGGTGCTGGAAACAGAATCTGGGTCTTCTGCAAGAGCGGCAAGTACTTTTAGACGCTGAGTCAGCTTTTCAGCCCCCTAAAAAAGGTTTTAAAGAGGCAAATTGACAAGGTGCTATGGGCAGGGTGGGGCCCTCCATCCCCAACTCAAATACTCTAGCTCCCAGTTATAGGATGGCAGAGTGTTCAGAACCTTAAACAGAGGCAGTGGAATTAAAATGAGGTCACTGGGCTGGCCCCAATCCACTATGACCTCAACACGACCAGCTGGACAGGTGTGCGCAGGAGAAAACTTAAATGAGCATTAAGATGATACCCACAATGAAAACCTTAGGCAACTTTAGCTATCGTCCATTCCAGCTCCCAGAATTGTAGGACGTTCTATTGTTTGACCCCCAGTGTGCTGTGCTTTGCGACGGCAGCTCTAGAAGACTGAGAGATGTGGCAATGTTCTAAATTGCCGTAAAGACCAAACACTGGTCTGGATTTAAAAATAAGGTGCCTGGGGTGTCATCAAGACATGGTGGGATATATATATATATATGTATATGTATATGTATATGTATATGTATATGTATATGTATATGTATATGTATATATGTATATGTATATATATGTGTATATATATATATATATGCGCATACACACACACACAAGGCAGGCAGAGATCTTTTGACTAGTGGCTTCTATGTATTTAAGATCTGCATATACATAAGGTCTCTATATAATACAGGCACATATGTGAAATATTCAGAAGCAAGTATTTCCTTTAGAAGTTTGCCAGGATTATGATAATACATGCTCCTATAAATCTAAATTTAAACATTTTCTTCTGTATTTCTTTAACAAGAATCAAATGCAATAAAGATGAAATGTGAGGGTACCACACTAAGTAAGAGACCCTCCGACCCCTACCCTGTGGGCACACACTGTCCAATGCCATCTGCAGGAAGAGCTCACTGAGCCCTGCTCATCACGACAGAAAGAAACCAAGCATGGGCTTCTTTAAGGGATGGTGACACGTTCTATCATTAGACAGTGGTGATGACTGCAAAATCCCTACCAATTGTATTAACAAATCACTGATCGTTAAAATGTGAATTGTGGTGTGTGTGTGTGTCTGTGTGTTGTTGCATAAAGATGTTTCATAAGTAACAGACGGCACTCCACTCACGTCCGACAGAAGCCTGTCCAGGTTTGCGTCACTGGCTGCTTTCCGCTTATCCTCAGGAAGTTCCTCTAACTCCCCGTAGAGCTCCAAATTCAAGCGAGCTAATTTCTCCTGCATTCCCCGGACATGCTCCATCTGCTCTATGGAACATTCATTTCCTGGGGAACATTCCAGAACATTAACAAAGATTAGTGTTAGAGCCTATAATCTCAAGGAACAGCTCTTAAACTCCAGGTGCGCAAAAGAAATCCATTTTCTTTGTTTGAAAGTTGACTTATTAATAACTATTTTATGTGTATAATTATAATTCTTTTTTAAAATGTAATACTTTCTTTTTTAAAAGATTTACTTACTTATTTATTTTATGTATATGAGTACAAGTGGTTGTGAGCCTTCATGTGGTTGTTGGGAATTGAATTTTTTAGGACCTCTGCTTGCTCCAGTCAACCCCACTCACTCCAGCCCAAAGATTTCTTTATTATTGTACATAAGTACACTGTACTGTCTTCAGACGTGCCAGATGAGGGCATCAGCTCTCATTACAGATGGTTGTGAGCCACCATGTGGTTGCTGGGATTTGAACTCAGGACCTTTGGAAGAGCAGTCAGTACTCTTACCTACTGAGCCGTCTTGCCAGTCAATAATTATAATTCTTTTTATTTCCCTTTTGACTTTATTTTTTTGAGACAGGGTAATACAAGCTGGTTCAAACTCAAAATCTTCCAATCTTGGCCTCTTAGCTATTGAGAGCAGATATAATTTTTGGCTAGGAAAACAATGACCAACCTAAAAAATGACCCTTGGGCCCTAAAATAAAATTGTGCATAAAATACCTTTTTTATTTTTGTTTTTGTTTTGTTTTTTTGGTTTTTCGAGACAGGGTTTCTCTGTATAGTCCTGGCTGTCCTGGAACTCTCTTTGTAGACCAGGTTGTCCTCAAGCTCAGAAATCTGCCTGCCTCTGCCTCCCAAGTGCTGGGATTAAAGGCGTGCGCCACCACCGCCCGGCTTTACCTTTTTTATTTTTAAAGCATAATCATTCCTCAAGTAGGGAAAATGTACTTTTTCTTCCACTGTCATATTGTATATAGAAGCAATAGCATCATAATTATGTCCATTTTGACAACTGCCTATTGAACTGAGAAAGCCAACTTTTTGTAGTATTCTGAGTAAAGTATAGGATTCTCTAAGAATTTCAACCATAAATTATTTTTCCAGTCAATTATAAATTCTTCCTTTAGGAAATATAAATGCAAATATTTATGAAGCATGATGTATTACATTACACACTGTAGTATTTTCAATAATATATACAGTAATGCAAGCCAACATCACTAAGGTACAAGTCCCATTATTGCGTGACTTAGGTCCAGTGTGGTGAGATTTTACCTGCTCCGACAACTAACATGTTACATATACATGACATAGTCTATACCGTCATCTGGTTTAAGTATAGCCTCTGCAACCTCTTGGTACTCCAATTAAAAAACAAACTTTTTTTTCTAAATATATTACAAGAATACACTATAATTCAGCTGAAGCTGAAATGCAGCCAGGTGTGCTGTCATAGTGTGTCTATCGCATCTGGAACCCTGACACGGTATGCTCACGGGGAGAGAGGGAAGGTGGGGGGAGGGAAGTAGGAAAGGAGAGGAAAGAGAGGGAGAGAGAGAGAATGAATGAAATGTGAATGAATGAATGAATGAATGGATGGATGAATATAGAGATGTAGACCTGACAAAGGAAAATTGAGAGGAAGACATACCTAGGTGACCAGCCATGAGAAAACAGAAGCTTCATAAGACAAAAAGAACATGTTGTGTAGGTTGAAAGATGAGTTAGCAGCCAGGAAAGGCTTCGGGATTCCCTGCTGGGGTCCCTAAGAAAGGTCCTAACACATGGGGATAAATGCCCACACCTTATAGGTGAGGTGTCAGTGTGGCCTCATAGGCATTAAGATGGGGAAAAATAATGAGCTAGTAAAAAGAAACTGCCTAGCAATGGGATTTTCATGGCATTACTTACAGCCAGGGCTTAGTGACAGCACAGATGGGAGGAAGGACTTCAATTAAACAAATCACCTGACCTTAAGGGGAGGGGATGGCCACTAGAAAGAGAGAGCAGGGAAAGAGTGGGGAGGGAGGAGGCCTCAAGGCCTGACACTACTACTGAGGCTATGGAGTACTCACAAAAAGGAGCCTATCATGACTGCCCTCCGAAAGACCCAACAGCAGCTGAAAGAGTCTGATGCAGATATTTACACCCAACCAATGGACAAAAACTGGTGGCCCCTATGGTTGAATTAGGAAAAAGCTAAAAGAAACTGAGAAGGAGGGCAACCTTGTAAGGAGGACCAGCAGTCTCAATTAACCTGGACCCCTGGACCACCAACCAGGCACCATACACCAGCTGATATGAGGCCACCTGTGGAGAGCCGTGCGGTGCCGTGAGCAATCGCCATTATAAGATGGCGCTGGCTTCCACTGCGCCTAACTAGTAATCAAGTCTTATGCGCAAGTGCAAGAGTGAACTCACGCCTAGTCACTGCCCATCTCGGGGCGTAGTAATGGGGTGATGGGCGAGCAACGAATCAGGAGCTGTCATGCCACATCAGGTGCTGAAACATCACACTGTGGGCTATATAAGCAGCGCCATTTTCCCGGTTCGGGGTCTTCCCTCCTGATAAGTAAGCAATAAAAGCTTTGCCGCAGAAGATTCCGGTTGTTCTGAGTGTGTTCTTGCCGGCGGGGACAAAAGCTCGGACGTATGCAGAGACTGCCTGGTCTGGATTCAGTCAGAGAAGATGCACCTAACCCTCAAGAGACTGGAGGCCCCAGGGAATGGAGAGGTCTGGTGGGGTTGGGGGTGGGGAGATGTGGACATCCTTGTGGAGATGGGGTTGGTAGGGGTAAGGGGGTAAGGTAGGGGATGTGGAACAGTCAGAGTATGGATGGGGAGAGGGAGAAAATCTGGAGTGTAAGAAAAAGATTAAATTTTTTAAAAAGGGGGTGAGCAGGAAAGAGTGGAAGAAGTGAAACATTCTGGGATACCATGTTGTTGGGGTTGGGTGGAGCATGGGGGGGGGTGAAATTTTCTGTGAAGAAAATAATACACCTTTTTTGGAGTTGGGGGTGCCTATATAATCCAACCTGGTCTTGAATTCTTGATTCTCCTGCTTTAGCCTCCCCATTACTGGGGTTACAGGCCTGAGTTGAATTTCCCATGTCTACTTGCTAAGTAGTTGGGTTGCTCCTTCAGGGCCTTTACATAATTTTTGGTTTGGTAATTTCTCACTTTGTCACCTTCAAGAGCCCTTTGCATTTTTTAACATGGAAACAACATATATTTTTTTTAAATTTACTTTTCCAAATACATTTATGTCTGTTGATTTCGTGATAGTACATTTAATCTTGTGGAACTGTGGGTTTTGTGTACACACATCTCTCTTATTTCGTGGTTTCTGAGTCTTTAGTCCTTAGTAATACTTATATTTGACAAGTTTGCCGGTCATTTTAAAATTTTCACTTGACTGGCAAACCCTGAAAGGTAATGAATGCCCCCGCTGATGGGAACCCAAAGGAAAGGTTCTTTCATAACTTCCCGATAAAAGAAGGAAGGGCAGTCCCTGGAAAGCATCCTAGATACTTCTATTAAAACAAAGTGAGAGCAGGGTGTGGCACCCCACTCCTCTAGCTCAGCTCTCAGAAGGTGGAGCCAGGAGATCAGGACTCCTCTGCTAGGGAATGAGCTAGAGGCCTGCCTACAACACACGAGGCCATACAAAGCAAAGGGGCTGAGCATGGAACTCAGTTGGCAGAACGCTTATCTAGCCATGACAAAGACCAGAGTTTAATCCCAGCCCTGTATAAACAGGGTGTCAGGGCATGTGCCTGTAATCCTAGCAGCTGGAGTCCAGTTCATTCAAAAGACAAAAGCAAATTGAACAAATTAAGTCTAAATTCATTTAAATGATAAAGACTTCCCTTATTATTTGAGATAGATAAATTATATGGTATGGTTTGGTTTTTCAGAAGTGGATTAGGCTGCCTTCTGAAGAACGAAGGGGCATAAACAACCATACATACATGGGGGCCTAGAATCTAATTCAAATAAGTGTTTCAGTCTAGTTATTCCATAGTAGCAATCCTACCGTAACATTCCAGCTACCCTTCCCTTATGAATGTGTGTGCACATGCGTATGGTGTCATGTAGGATATAGGGACGTACTTGTGCACGCTGGCATGCAGGAGCTAGAGGAGAACATCAGGTTTCCTGTCCCATCACTTCCTGCCTCATCCTTTAAGGTGGGGTCTTTCAGTGAACCTGGACCAAAGCTGATAGCCAACAAGCCCCAGAAATCTGCTTCCTGTATCTCTGGGTTTACAGATGGGTCCATGCCCATACCCAGGTTTTACAAAGCTGCTAGCATACTCAGATTCTCATGGCTGTGAAGCAAACTGTCTTATGCACTAAGCTATGTCTCTGGCCCTAAAAAACTCCCGAAAATAAATAAATAAATAAATACATACATACATACATACATACATAAATACATAAATAAATAAATAAGCAAGCAAGCAAGCAAGCTCACAGAGCAGTGGTGGCACACGCCTTTAATTCTAGCACTTGGGAGGCAGGTGGATCTTTGAGTTGGAGGCCAGCCTGGTCTACAGAGTGAGTTCCAGGACAGCCAAGGAATATACAGAGAAACCCTGTCTCGAAAAAACAACAAAACAACAAACAAACAAACCTCTCCCATTAATTATATTCCATCACAATAAAGTCTAAAATTCTTACATTTTATGTTTATACACCATATGTCCCCCCTCCCCCTTTGTCTAGCACTGAGTGTGTGCTTTTATTGCTTTTGTTGTTGTTGCTGTTTTTGAGGCAGGTTTCAGGTAGCCCAGGAGTCATTATGTAGCAGAGGATGTCTTTGAACTTCCTGGACCTCCCAAGTGGTAGGATTAGAGGTGTACACTACCTTGTCTGGCTTTTATGCAGTGCTAGGTGTTAAACAAAGGATTTAGTAAGCTCTAGGCAACCCACCAACTATGAGCAAAGGAGCAGAGGCACACACATACCCAGCCCCCCTGCTCTACTTGTTCTTTGGCAGTCTAGTGCAGACCAGATGGCCTCAATCTCACTGTGTAGTTGAACTTCTCATCCTTCCATTCTGCCTCTACTTTCCAGGCATGGGTCAGCACATCTAGCTCCCCCGTACTTCTGACTATAGAATATGATACTTGGAGAGAGAGTCCCTTCCTCACACAACAGGGTGTGTGGTGCGAGAAATGACACGCAAAGGTGTCCTTTGGCTTTCACGTGCACACACAGAACATAGCCAACTAGAGGAAGGGTAAGCCATGCAAAAGGCAGCATCAGAGCAGTGAGAAGCAGGTGGGTGTCTTACCAAACGCCTGCAGCTTTCCAGAGTGGAAATCGTTCAGCAGGCTGAGGAGGCCGCGCTCCATCTCCTGGACATCCGAGACGTCGGTGAGGAAGGAGTGCTGGATGGGTGTGGACTGGGCCCCCTTCCCTTCTCCTCCGGGAGGTTTGTTCTTTTCTTTCATCACCCTGCAGAGGTGATGCAATTAGCCTTGGTTAGATCTCGCAGGGTGCTCCGGATTAGACTCCTGTTTAACTGCTCAGATAAATAAATGAACTTTTTTTTTTTTAAATGAAAAATCAGAGGAAGTCAATATGAAATTAAACTTGAAACGTCAAGCCAGCAACACACAAAAACAGGTGGTGAAAAAACTCTCACCTGTACAAAGTGTAGCCACTGGGAAACATAAAGATGTTAGTAAGTTTGAGCAAATGCTGATTTGTTAGATTGAAAAGATATTGAAAAGAAAATTGGTAAATCTTTCTGGTATCCTATTTTGTATTTTTCACTTCACAGTAAAATGCAGCAAGCACTCTCCTTTCTAAATGCCGTTTACAGTTTATAAACTGTTTATAGTTGGGTGAGATGTTTTTGGGCTCCTGTTCTAAAGACGGCACTCCAGCAATGCTTAGTCTTAGGATAAAGACGTTTAAAATCCGTAACCAAGAACTTATCATCCCGAATTCTGCCTCGGTCCTCTGGCCTCCTCATGTAGTTTTCGAAGTCGAGCTGACTGATAAAATGTAACTTCTCTACTGTCCTCCTTAGCCACTGCCATCATCCTGTCTCTTAACCTCACAACTCCCCACGCCTTCCAGTTGGTCCACCGGGTCCTGGTCCCCTTTCCTCTCCATGAGGCAGACAAGTCCATTCCTAAATAATGCCAGGTCACATCATTTACGCCTTCAAAAGCTAAGGCCTGCCTAAATCCAATACCCTTAAGAAACCCTAATTCCCTTGCGTGTGATTGTTCGAACCTTTAATCTGGATACAGAGGAGGCAGAGACAGGTGGATGAACAGCCTGATGTACACAATATGTCCAAGGGCACTGAGGGCTACAACGTTTCAAATGAAACAAAAAACTAACCCATGATCTCACTAGTCTCCTACAAGCATACTCTCTGTCTTCTCATCTGGGTCCTGAGCCTACATCCAGAGCCAGCTTTGTCAGGCCACTGCTCATGAAACCTTCAGGTCTCAGTCTAGCTGCTATTTCCTCAGAAAGGCATTTGGGGGCCCTTTGATTTACTCTTGTAGCATACATTTACATTCCAGGCTCTTAAACACTAGAGAGATGATGGCATGCAAATTTACATTATCTTATAAACAGAGAGAGAGGGAGAAGTTCACACAGCATGGAGTCAGCTGGGCTTCTCAAGGTGCTAGCCAAGGCAGAGTTTAAAAAGCAAAAGGGAATGTGTTATCTTTAACTAGTACTATAGACTCTTGATTCAGTAGTCTCCATACTTATGACCAGTACTCAATTCTCATACACAATGAAGACCTCGTCCTTACAACTATACTCACAAGGATGAGAGACACAGGGCATATGTATCTGTGTGTGCACCTCTGTGTGAAGGTCCAGGAGTGTAATAAGCCTGTGGATAAAGAAACTAATAACTCTTAAACTTAGAATTCAGGCTGGAGAGAAGGTTCCGCGGTTAAGAGCACTGGTTGCTCTTCCAGTGGACCCAAGTTCAATTTGCAGCACCCACATGGCAGCTCACAACTGTCTAACTCCAGTTCCAAGGGATTCAATACCCTCTTCTGACCTCCACAGACATGAAGCATGCACAAACAGATATGAGGACAAACACCCATACAAATAAAATTTAAAAAAAAAAAAAAACCAACTTGGGGTGGTGGTGCACATCTTTAATCCAAGCACTCTGGAGGGAGAGGGAGGGAGATTCCTATGTGTTCATGGTCAGTGCTAGCCTCATCTACACGGTGAGTTCCGGGCAACCAATGTAACAGAGTGAGATGCTGTCTCAAAACTAAACAAAACAAGCAAAAAACAAATAAAAGCAATTTAGAACTCACGGTCAGTCAGTAACAGTTCTTCACAAGAAAAGGCCTGCATAGCATGTGTGTGTGTATGTGTGTGTTATATGGTACATGCATGTATATGGTTGTATGTATACATGTGTGCATGTGTGTGTAGGCCAGAAGTTAACGTCAGGTAACTTCCTTTGTTGCTCTCTACCTTAATTTTGAGACAGCCTCTCTCATCAAACCCAGAGCTTGCCATAGTGGTCAGACTACCAGAGCCACAAGCCCCTTGAGTCCCTCTCTCCATATTGTTGGTGCTAGAGTTCCAGATGTGCACTGCCACAGCTGGAGTTTTACCCGGGTGCTGGGGATCCAAACTCAGGCCATCACGCTTGTCTGGCAAGCACTGTCATTATAGTCGCCCCAGCCCAAGGCCTGTATCGTTCTTAACGGTATTTTGTACAGAATTAAATCATTGTAGTCAGTCTCTCAGTTTGCTTCCTCTTACTGTGATAGAGAGCAGGACCAAAAGCAGCCATTCGAGGGAAGGGTTTAACTGACTTACAGCTTAGAGTCCATCATGAAGGAAGTCAGGGTAGAAAATTCAAGGCAGAAACCTGGAGGCAAGAACTGAAGCAAGTCCATGGAGCGACTCTGTTCCCTGACTCGCTCAACCTGCTTTCTTATACAACCCAGAACCACCACCTTCTCATGGGTGGCAGTGAGCTGGGCCCGCCCACATCAATCACTAATCAAGAAAACGCCCCAGAGCCTTGCCTACAGGCTAATCTGATGAAGGCATTTTTCCATTTGAACATCTGGCTTCCCAGGTGGCCCTGGCCTTCACCAAGGTGACAAGAAATACCACAAGGGTTGTCCATTTACCTCACCTGTGACCTTATTACAAATGGTCATGTGAAGACCCATTCCTGCGGACTCAGAATGTACATCTTAAAAAGATCTTCATGATATCCATGAAGAGAATCCGTTATGGTTTAAGTTTTGGTATAGCAAATGTATTTTTATTCTTTCAAATTTGGACGTTTTTAATCTACCACATAACTTCACCAATTAATACCTCCCCAAAAAAGAAAATGGGTATAAATGATATGTCTACTTACTAAAATTTGTTTCCTTTATGCACACACGTGTCTGTGCATGAGGATGTGCACGGACGGGTGTATGTGCCTGATTGTGTGCATGCACGTAGAAGTCAGAGGATGTTCTTAGATCTCATCCCAGGAGCACTTTTTCAAGATAGGGAGTCTCATTGCCTTGGCTCTCACCAGTTAACTAGACTGTCTGGCCAGCAAGCCACAGGAATCCTCTTGTCTTCCCCAGGGCTGGGGCTACAGGAATGAGCTACCTCCCAGGAAGTTTCATATGGGTCCTAGGGATAAAACCTAAGCCTTCGGGTACGTGAGGCGAGAGTTTTACCAACTGAGCTATCTTTCCAGGCTTGCAAACTCCTTTCTGAATTTTTGATTCCAACAAAACTCTAATGACTGTTGCATTATGTCAAAGCCTGGGCTGAGACTGTAGCTCAGAGGTGGAGAATGACGCGTGTGGGGACCCAGGTTCAATCTGCAGCACTGGAAAAAAAAGGCAAATCACAAGAGGAAAAAAGGTTGAGCAAAGAAGATGGCAAAGTGAAGAACTCACTGTACTGGCTAGTTTTGTGTCAACTTGACACAGCTGGAGTTATCACAGAGAAAGGAGCTTCAGTTGAGGAAATGCCTCCATGAGATCCAACTGTAAGGCATTTTCTCAATTAGTGATCAAGGGGGAAAGGCCCCTTGTGGGTGGGACCATCTCAGGGCTGGTAGTCTTGGTTCTATAAGAAAGCAGGCTGAGCAAGCCAGGTGAGGCAAGCCAGTAAAGAACATCCCTCCATGGCCTCTGCATCAGCTCCTGCTTTCTGACCTGCTTGAGTTCCAGTCCTGCATCCTTTGGTGACCAACAGCAGTATGGAAATGTAAGCCGAATAAACCCTTTCCTCCCCAACTTGCTTCTTGGTCATGATGTTTGTGCAGGAATAGAAACCCTGACTAAGACAAATTGGTACCAGTGGAGTGGGGTATTCCTGTGACAACCTGACCATGTTTTCGGGAGGACTATGGAAGGACTTTGGAACTTTGGGCTTGAAGGTCCATCCGTTGTTAAGAGCTCTGTTGGATGTTGTGTAGGAGCTTGGAAGATAATGTTGAGAACGCTGCAGAAGATGGAGCTCTGGTGTGTGAAATTTCAGAGGGAAAATTAAAGACTCTTTTCAGGGCCATTGCTGTTTTGAATGTGAAGATTCTGTAGTTCTGGTTAGCTGGGGCTGAAGAATCAGCTGTGATTAACAAGATACCAGAACTACCAAAGCAAAAACTTTGCATTACTGGGACTATTGATGCTGGTTAGCTGGAGCTAAGAAATTAGCGGTGATTAAGAAGAGACCAGCATCATTGAGGTGACATCTTCTGGGAAGTGTTTTCTGAAAGCACAAAGAGGCTGTGTTCCAGAGATGGCCAAGGTTGTATTCCTGCTGCAGCAGGACTTGGTAATATGTAAGGGTCACCCAGGTGGTACTGGTTTTGAAGGCATGAAGGGGTCACGCAAAGCAGCCGAGGCTCGGCACTGTGAGAGGCCATGGAAAGCCATTGGTGAAGGTGCAGCCTCAGTTGCAATTGAAGGCCCAGGACTGAAGGGGTCATGCAGTGTTTTGGAGATGCCAGTACCATGAGATGACCACCAAGAACAGCAGCAGCATTGGAGTACAGGCATCTGGAGCCTAGAGGATGACGCGTGTGCTACAAAGGGCCTGGCTGGAGAAGTGACCCAAGCCCTTGGAGGAGCCCAGAAGATCGTGAGTTGGATCCCAGACATTGGACGGTTGGAGATTGACTTTTGCTTTTGATTGTGACTGTGCCCTGATATTTTCCCTCTTGAAGGAAGAAACTGTTTTAGTGGAGCCCACAGTTAAGAGACTTTTAATTGTAAAAAGACTTTGAATTTTAAAAGAGATGGATATTTTAAAGAGATTGAAAATTTAAGAATATGTAAAGACTGTGGGACTTTTAAAGTTATTTAGATCTTGGGGATGAATAAGAAAGTAAGGGTTGAGGCTTACTAGTGATGTTTTTGTGTGTCAAGTTGACAAGGGGTCAATTGTACTGGCTAGTTTTGTGTCAACTTGACACAGCTGGAGTTATCACAGAGAAAGGAGCTTCAGTTGAGGAAATGCCTCCATGAGATCCAACTGTAAGGCATTTTCTCAATTAGTGATCAAGGGGGAAAGGCCCCTTGTGGGTGGGACCATCTCAGGGCTGGTAGTCTTGGTTCTATAAGAAAGCAGGCTGAGCAAGCCAGGTGAGGCAAGCCAGTAAAGAACATCCCTCTATGGCCTCTGCATCAGCTCCTGCTTCCTGACCTGCTTGAGTTCCAGTCCTGGCTTCCTTGGTGATGAACAGCAGTATGGAAGTGTAAGCCGAATAAACCCTTTCCTCCCCAACTTGTTTCTTGGTCATGATGCTTGTGCAGGAATAGAAACCCTGACTAAGACACTCACCTTTTTAACTTTGGCCTCTGAGAAGCTGACTGCGATGTGGGATTTGAAAACCCTGTGCTTTTACTAGATGGGATGGCATTTTTTTTGGCATTAACAACCTGAGTAGAGTGGGCACTGAAAGACTTGGGACTCTTCCTCTTTGCTTTTCGCTCTTCCATTGTCTTAAATTCTTGGTTGCATTAACACCAGCTTCATAAGACCTAAGTATGAAAATATGGTGAGTACAGCTATATGCTATAAGGATGTAAAGTGACAGTCAAAGGCACATTTCACAGACCAAACAAGCAGGAATTTAAGTCATTATGTTGAATCTACTTTGCTAACACACAGAAATAACTGTCTAATAAGTTTTTAAAAAGATTTATTTATTTACTTTATGTGAGTATAGTTGTACTGGCTAGTTTTGTGTCAACTTGACACAGCTGGAGTTATCACAGAGAAAGGAGCTTCAGTTGAGGAAATGCCTCCATGAGATCCAACTGTAAGGCATTTTCTCAATTAGTGATCAAGGGGGAAGGGCCCCTTGTGTGTGGAACCATCTTTGGGCTGGTAGTCTTGGTTCTATCAGAAAGCAGGCTGAGCAAGCCAGGGGAAGCAAGCCAGTAAAGAACATCCCTCCATGGCCTCTGCATCAGCTCCTGCTTCCTGACCTGCTTGAGTTCCAATCCTGACTTCCTTGGTGATGAACAGCAGTATGGAAGTGTAAGCTGAATAAACTCTTTCCTCCCCAACTTGCTTCTTGGTCATGATGTTTGTGCAGGAATAGAAACTGTGACTAAGACAAATTGGTACCAGCATAGTGGGGTATTCCTGTGACAACCTGACCATGTATTGGGGAGGACTGTGGAAGGACTTTGGAACTTTGGGCTTGAAGATCCATTCGTTGTTAAGAGCTTTGTCAGATGTTGTGTAGGAGCTTAGAAGATAATGTTGAGAACAGTGCAGAAGATGGAGGCCTGGCTTGTGAAATTTCAGAGGGAAAATTAAAGACGCTTTTCAGGGCCATTGCTATTTTGATTGGGAATATTCTGTGGTTCTGGTTAGCTGGGGCTGAAGAATCAGCTGTGATTAACAAGATAGCAGAACTACTAAAACGAAACTTTTGGGCTGGAGAGATGGCTCAATGGTTAAGAGCACTGGCTGCTCTACCAGAGGTCCTGAGTTCAATTCCCAGCAACCACATGGTGGCTCACAACCATCAGTAATGGGAATCCTATACCCTCTTCTGGTGTGTCTGTGTACTCATATACATAAAGTAAGTCAATCTTTAAAAAAAATGAAACTTTTGCATTACTGGGACTATTGATGCTGGTTAGCTGGAGCTAAGAAATTAGCAGTGATTAAGAAGAGAACAGCATCATCGAGGTGACATCTTCTGGGAAGTGTTTTTTGAGAGCACAGAAGCCGTGTTCCAGAGATAACCAAAGTTGTACCTCATGCTACAGTGGGACTTGGTAATGTGTAAGAGTCACCCAGGTGGTACTGGTTTTGAAGGCATAAAGGGGTCACACAGAGCAGCTGAGGCTCAGCACTGTGATAGGCCAATGAAGGCCATTGGTGAGGGTGCAGCCTCAGTGGCAATTGATGGCCCAGGACTGAAGGGGTCATGCAAAGGATTTGAGGCTTAGCACCGTGAAGAGAGCCTATGAGAGGCTATTGTTAAAGCCAAGTTACAGTGGAAGACAGCAACATTTTAGAGAAGCCAGTACCATGAGATGACTACCAAGAACCACAGCAGCAGTGGAGTACAGGTGGCTGGAGCCTAGAAGACAACATGTGTGCTACAAAGGGCATGGCTGGAGAAGTGACCCAAGCCCTTGGAGGAGCTCAGAAGATCATGAGTCGGATCCCAGACATTGGATGGTTGGAGATTGATTTTTGCTTTTGATTGTGACTGTACCCTGATATTTTTCCCTCTTGAAGGAAGTTTTTTAGTGAAGCCCACAGTTAAGAGACTTTAAAATTTAAAGTACTTTGTATTTTAAAAGATACTAGAACTTTTAATATGTAAAGACTGTGGGACTTTTAAAGTTGTTTAGATCTTGGGGATGAATAAGAACTAAGGGTTGAGGCTTACTAGTGATGTGTTTGTCAAGTTAACAAGGGGTCAATTGTACTAGCTAGTTTTGTGTCAACTTGACACAGCTGGAGTTATCACAGAGAAAGGAGCTTCAGTTGGGGAAATGCCTCCATGAGATCCAACTGTAAGGCATTTTCTCAATTAGTGATCAAGGGGGAAAGGCCCCTTGTGGGTGGGACCATCTCTGGGCTGGTAGTTCTGGTTTCTATAAGAAAGCAGGCTGAGCAAGCCAGGGGAAGCAAACCAGTAAAGAACATCCCTCCCTGGCCTCTGCATCAGCTCCTGCTTCCTGACCTGCTTGAGTTCCAATCCTGACTTCCTTGGTGATGAACAGCAGTATGAAAGTGTAAGCTGAATAAACCCTTTCCTCCCCAACTTGCTTCTTGGTCATGATGTTTGTGCAGGAATAGAAACCCTAACTAAGACAATAATGTTACTCTCTTTAAACATACCAGAAGAGGGCATCAGATCCCATTGCAGATGATTGTGAGCCACCATGTTCAATTCTGGGAATTGAACTCAGGATCTCTGGAAGAGCAGCTAGTGCTCTTAACCGCTGAGTCATCTCTCCAGCCCTGTCTAATAATTTTTTAAAAAGCATTTTCTCTATTCACACATCTTCTAAGTATCTACTGTCTCTCTTCTACAAGCCAGGCACTGTCGTCAGTCCTGGGAAAGCAGCAATGAATTAGCCAAAGCCCTTAACCTCAAGAGGCCACCATTATATAAGTGACCAGTATAAACAAATCGCCCATGTAACTCCTCAGCCTCACTGGGCCTTTATCTGGCCTTTAGATCTCCCTTCTAAACCATACTCAAATACATGTATAATCAGGGCACCAGCGGACTAAGCTGCACCTTGAAGGCTTACATAATATACATTTTATTTACATGCTATTAACCACCACTCCTAGATATCTCTCTCTCTCTCCCCCCAAGGTGTCACTATGTAGCTTTGGCTGACCTGAAATTTGCTCTGTAGACTCAGCTGGCCCGAACTCATTAAAGGCATAGCTCTATCCCTCCTGGGATTAAAGGCATCAAAAGTGTGCACAGCTTCACCTTTTCTTTTTGAAAAACAATTCTGCTCTATGTCCTTGGCTGGCTGAGAAATTACTACGTAAGCCACGCTGGTTTCCAACCTGTGATGATCCTTCTCCCTCGGCTCTTGAGTGAGTCCTGGAAGGATGGGCATGTGCCACAAGTCTAGCTCTTTCGATTTGAATTTTCTTAATTCTATTATTAATTTATCACAAAAAAGTGTCAGAAAATGCATACCTGTTCCCCCCTTCAAATCGTTAACTGCACTATGAATTTAAAAAGATTTACTTTATGTATGTGAGTATAGTGTTACTCTCTTTAAACACACCAGAAGAGGGCATCAGATCCCATTACAGATGATTGTGAGCCATCATGTGGTTTCTGGGAATTGAACTCAGGATCTCTGGTCGTTTAAAAAATACTGTGGGGCTTAAGAGATGGCTCTGCAGTTAAGAGCACTGACTACTCTTTTCGGAGGTCTCTTTTGATTTCCAGGCCCAACAATGCTGCTTATGACAGTAACTTCTGTCCCAAGGTATCCAGTGCCCTCTTCTGGCCTCCAGGGGCACAGTGTGCACCTGTACACAGTCATCTAATAAAATTTAAAATCTAAAAGTGTTGAATTTAGTCCTGCCATGACTATTTTAAAAGACTGAAACTGACTTCTGTCACTCCTAAAAGAATTAGTCGGGAATTATACAGGTAATTTATTTTTGTTTTGCTAGCTGATGTGGGTTTTTCTTGGAAAAGGGTACAGCATTCAGTCTCTTGTCTCAGATACCAAGAGCGAATCCACTTGAGTCATTCGGGAATTGTTTAGCTGTAATACAGATTAAATAAAACTTTGAAGATGACGGAGCAGGTTTCCAAGAGATGAGGATCTGTATAATTGGTGATACATATAAACACGCTAACCTTCAAATCTATGGATGCTAATACACATTTGGTAACAAAAGAGGAGGAAAAAGCAAAAACCAGTTAATACATAAAGCATCGCCAATAAACCAATGGTCCCCGAGGGACCAAGCTTGCGATGTCCTCTTTTCTGAAAGATAACATCTGTCACAAGACCCTGAAATCCTTCTTGTATGACAAACACGAGGGACCTTTCCAGAGGGGACGAACTGCTCACGGTTGAATGTCAGGCCTCGCTGCCAACCAGAATCACCAGAGGTGCCTCTGGACTTTGCCTCATTCATTTCCCTTCCGCAACCCAGCCCTGCGATGACCCATCTACACTCAGCGGTGACCAGAGCAGGTGCTGAGGGGCTCGAATGAACAGGTTGCGGGGTCCCCTTACCCCATTACATACCGGAGGGAGAAAAGGCTGTGGTTACCCTTCCTCGGCTAGGAAAAGTAAGAGAGCGTTCAAAGCCTCCGCCAGGGCTGCATCAAGAGCCCAGCTCGTCTGCCTGGGTCACAAACCCAGGCAAGCGCCCTTTGTTTACGGAAGTGACGTAATCTGGGCGGGGCCCTCCGAGAGGCGAAAAGCCCCGCCTCTCCCAGGTCCCTTAGCGATGCTCGCGTCTCTGCTTTGGGCTCCGTCTTCCCATAGCCGCCTTCAGGTATGGCTCCAGCGGCTGCGGGAAAGAGGAGTTGTTGTTGGCCACTCCACTTCTGCCTGTCTCATGGCCTCATGGAAACTGGCTGTATATTGTCCTCACCGGAAGCGGCCAGCCACCTCGGTGAAGGACCGCCCCATGCACTGCAATTCCCAGCATGCCTTTCGAACAAATCGAAGGCGGAGCCTATTGTCCCCTTGCGGCGGATCCACACCTCGGATTGGCTGCTTTTAGTTTGGCTTGAGAAGCGGTATTGGGTTCAGCATCCCTGATGCTGTGCCGCCAAGTGTGATTCTGTAAATAGCCAGTATCCAAGCATTGCAGTTGGGTGTGGTGGGGGTGGGGTGAGTGCGTTTAGGTTTTCTGTGTACCTGTCTGTCTGTCTATCAGTCTTTCTTCGTTTTCTTTGCCTTTTTTTGACCAAGTCTCGTATAGCCGACACTGCTCAGGAACCGGTTATGTTGTTGAGATCTTCCTGCCTGCGCTTCTCATACGGGTATGTGTCACTCGTCCCACTTTACCTCACTACAGTCCTTTAAGGTAATGTCAAAATCCCCGTTTTAGAAGTGATTCTGAGGTCGGGCGTGGTGGCGCACGCCTTTAATCCCAGCACTTGGGAGGCAGAGGCAGGCGGGTTTCTGAGTTCGAGGCCAGCCTGGTCTACAAAGTGAGTTCCAGGACAGCCAGGGCTATAAAGAGAAACCCTGTCTCGAAAAAACCGAAAAGAAAAAAAAAAAAAAAGAAAGAAAGAAAACAAATGAAATGATTCTGAGATTCAGAAAGGCTAATCAGACTTGCTGCCTGACTCCCCACTTCATCCCCGGGATTAGGAATTGAGGGCTAAGAGAGAAGGCTCAACCCTAAACTAAAGAAAACTTACCTTTCCCTCCTTGATGTGGATGCCTTCTCAGAGGGAAGATGGGACTTTTTAGATTCCGACTTTCTTAGATTGAGGTGACCCTGTCCTTCAATCTCCCCATTACCTAGGGAGGAAATTGTGTCTAGAGATTATATTGAGACAGAGCAAAAATGGAGTTACTAAGTACTTAAACTCATACTATGAGATGTTCTTCCATTAGGAAAAACAAAACCAAAAACTTGGAATTCTTAAAAAAAACAAACCAAAAAACAAAACAAAATAACAAAAACAAAAAACCCCCACAGATACAGCATTCATGGTTCCAGTTTCCAAAGTGAACACGTGTTAGGTTTCATAATTTGGTATTTTTAGGGTAAAGAACTTGAACTTAAGAAAAGGCGGAATTCTCCTGTTTGGCATCTCTGAATGGTTGTATTTTGTGAATTGATCTACAACTTGGTTTTTAAGGAATGTCATGGCCTAGGTTCTACTTTTATAAAATTATGCCATGAAAGAATGAAAGAGGGAAAGCAGTTTGGGAGCAGGCCACAGTGTGGTGCTATATTGACTTGCTTCGGAGCTGAGACCTACATGGGAAAGTTATCCCAAAAGCGATGCTATTGTTTGGCTATCTTTGTAAAACTTGGTGCCTTCTCTGCTCTGAGATGAGCTCTAAAACACTACTGAGAGATTGGAGAAGAGCTCTCCAGGGCTGAGGACCCCCAGAGACTTCTTGAAGGGACAAGTGGGCTTTTGGAGAGCTGCTGGGAACTGAAAGTACCAGGAGGATCCGCTAGGTGAAACAGCCGTGAGTGAGTAGCCATTTCTCAAGAATGTATGTATTGTGTCATAGAAGAAACAGTAGGGCCTGGGGTGGGACTTTGGGGGAGCACTGGCCCAGCATGCTTGAGGCCCTGGGTATGAGTTTTGTCACCAAAAGAGGCAAAACAGTGAATCCAGAGGAACTATTTCATTTTTACTCTAAGATGTAACAGGTTTTTAGCAGGAGGCCAAAAAGTCTTTAAAATGAGACTGTTCATTTTAAAGACTTAGACATCTAGCATTGTTACGCCTATAGTCTTTTATTAAACATACTACTTTAGGCTGTAATTTCCTTAAGAGCAAATATGTGTTGATTTCCATACCTTTAGCAGTTGAGAGTGACATAAAAAGGGTACTCATTAAATTAATGAATGAAGAAATCTTAAACTCAAGCCGGGCGTGGTGATGCACGCCTTTATTCCTAGCACTCAAGAGGCAGAGGCAGGCGGATTTCTGAGTTCGAGGCCAGCCTGGTCTCTTTTTGGCAGGATTTTCTATAGACCAGGTTGGCTCAAATGTGGAACTCTCCTGCTTTGGCCTCCCCAAATGACGAAATGGCAGTTGTGCAATAAATATCTCAGCTGTGCAGTGTCACAGCTGCCTAGGCTGCCCTTGAAGCCACAGCATCTGAAAGAGTTGGCCAAGTTACAAAGCTGACCAGATGACATCACCGTTGTCCAGGCAGATCTCTTTCCTCAGCAGAATATTTGGGGCTTTGCTAGTCCTGCCTTCCTCTAAGAGCTCTGACGAGGCGTCTGATTACCCAACCTTTGGATGTTCTGATGACTTCTTGCTAAACAAACTAAAACCTTATTTTCTGGGGGTTCTACAATGCTAATGTTTTAATTTATTTTTGTATTTCAAGTCTACACTTCCCTTTTAAAGCTAAAGTAGTTAGCAAGTTTAGGAGGTAGGTGACTGTACTCAATATTTTTGTATGCCAACTTGATACAAGCTAGAGTTATTGCAGAGAAAGGAGCCTCCCTTAAGGAAATGCCTCTATGAGATCCAGCTGTAAGGCATTTTCTCAATTAGTGATCAAGTGGGCAGGGCCTAGCCCATTGTGGGTGTTGCCATCCCTGGGCTGGGAGTCAGTCCTGAGTTCTATCAGAAAACAAGCTGAGTAAGCTGGGGAGGCAAGCCAGTAAGTAACATCTCTCCATGGCCTGTGCATCAGCTCCTGCCTCCAAGACCCTGCCCTGTGTGAGTTCCAGTCTTGACTTCCATGGTGATGAAGAGGAACATGGAAGTGTAAGCTGAATAAACCCTTTCCTCCCCAACTTGCTTCTTGGTCATGATGTTGTGTGCAGGAATACAAACCCTGACACAGTGACAGGAAGGTCTGAGTTGTTTTGATCCTTGGAGAATCTTTCCCAATCTCCTGAAGCCAGAGCAGCTTTAAAAGAAGGATTAACCAGAAAACAAAGCATACCATGGGTCATGAATCGGCTACGCTGTATACAGCTTCTCCTTTCCTCAGCTTGGTATTACCGTGTACTCCAAGGATGCTAAGAACTTGAAGGAATGGCTTATAAAGAAGCAAAGGGTAGAAGGAGGGATGTCTTTTCTATAGCTTTGAAAGATACCATGGCCACAGCCTATAAAGCAGGCTAATAACCCTCTCTCTCTCTCTCTCATATGTGTGTGTGAGATATGCTGATATATAATGTGGGTGTTTTCATCATATCAATTGTTCCGTTAGGGAACCCTGACTAATAGGAAGGGCAAGGGAGGAAAGGAGAAAAAAGGAAAACAGGAAGTAAAAGAACAACCCTGTCGTTGGGTGTGGTGGCACACACCTTTAATCCCAGTACTCGGGGCAGAGGCAGATGGATCTCTGCATATTCGGGTTTAGGACAGCCTGGTCTACAAAGTGAGTCCACAGTCAAGGCTCTGTTATACAGAGAAACCCTGTCTCAAAAAAAAAAAAAAAAAAAAAAACCCAGTTATATCCTGTTAGGAAGGGTGTTTGTTTGTTTGTTTGTTTTTGTTAGATATTTTCTTTATTTACATTCCAAATGCTATCCCGAAAGTTCCCTATATCCTCCCCCTGCCCTGCTCCCCTACCCACCCACTCTGACTTCTTGGCCCTGGCATTCCCCTGTACTGGGTTATATAAAGTTTGCAAGACCAAGGGGCCTCTCTTCCCAATGATGGCCAACTAGGCCATCTTCTGCTACATATGCAGCCAGAGACACGAACTCTGGGGGTACTGGTTAGTTCATATTGTTGTTCCACCTATAGGGTTGCAGACCCCTTCAGCTCCTTGGGTACTTTCTCTAGCTCCTCCATTGGGGGCCCTGTGTTCCATCCAATAGATGACTATGTGTAGGAAGCCGCCCTCACATTCGCCGGTGCAAGATGGCGCTGACATCCTGTGTTCTAAGTGGTAAACAAATAATCTGCGCATGTGCCAAGGGTAGTTTTCCACTACATGTGCTCTGCCTTCCCCGTGACGACAACTCGGCCGATGGGCTGCAGCCAATCAGGGAGTAATACGTCCTAGGCGGAGAATAATTCTCCTTAAAAAGGGACGGGGTTTCGCCATTCTCTCTCTTGCTCTGGCTCTTGCTCTCTGGCTCCTGAAGATGTAAGCAATAAAGCTTTGCCAGAGAAGATTCTGGTTTGCTGTGTCTTTCCTGGCCGGTCGCGAGAACGCGTGTAAGAGTTGGTGCTGAAACCCGGGATGAGAAAACCCGGGACGGTTACCATCACCGGCGCAAGGAAGATCCCTCATTCCGGAACCAGAACTGCGGGTCATGGTAATGAAGTGTTCCCGTAAAACAGACTGTTGAGAAGGATTCAACTGCGTGAATTCAGAACTCTTCAGCTGGGGAACGGTGGTAATAAAGTGTTCCCGCAACACAGACTGTTGAGAAGGATTCAACTGCGTGAATTCAGAACTCTTCAGCTGGGGAACAGGGTACCCGTAAGTATAGCTTTACAAGGTAAGTCTGGTCTTGAACTTTCTAATGAAATTCAAGACAGTCTATCAGAAGTAAAGTGGGAAATAGCTTTACAAGGTAAGTCTGGTCTTGAACTTTCTAACGAAATTCAAGACAGTCTATCAGAAGTAAAGTGGGAAATAGCTTTACAAGGTATGTTTGGCCTTGAACTTTCTCTAGTGTTAGGAGCCTTTTTGTTCCTTTTCACATGTTATCAAGCGGTTAAGGCAGGGCTGAAAATTCTGGATGAAATTCAGGGCAATCTATCAGAAGTAAAGCGGGGAGAGAGAGTAGGAGCAAAGAGGAAATATGGTACACAAAATAAGTATACAGGCCTTTCCACGGGTCTTGAACCTGAGGAAAAGTTTAGGTCAGGTAAGAATACCTGGGGAGAGATTGGAAGGAAGGAGAAGGAAAAAGAAAAGAAAAAAGATCAATCAGCGGAGGTTTCTAGGAGAAGGAGCCTATACTCATCACTAGATGAGCTCAAGGAGCCAGTTCTTAGTAGTTCTGAATCAGATGAAAAGGCTATTAGGGCCTGGAAGGCGCTCTCCCGAGCAGGTGAAGCCACTGGACAACTAACAAAGACCTCAGGAGTCATTCTCAGATTTTGTGGCCAGAATGACAGAGGCAGCAGAGCGTATTTTTGGAGATTCAGAGCAAGCCGCACCTCTGGTAGAACAGCTCATTTATGAGCAAGCCACACAGGAGTGCCGAGCGGCCATAGCCCCAAGAAAGAACAAAGGTTTACAAGACTGGCTCAGGGTTTGTCGGGAGCTCGGGGGACCTCTCACTAATGCAGGCTTAGCGGCCGCCATCCTCCAATCCCAAAAATGCTCCATGGGCAGAAATGAATCAACGCATAGATCTTGTCCAGGAACAACTGGATATATTATGGCAAATAGCTCAGCTGGGATGTGAACAAAAGTTTCCGGGATTGTGCGTTACTTCCATTCAGTATGAGAAATTTACTAGGGCAGCTAATTTGTCAAAAAGTCTTTCTCAGTATATGTTACAGAATTGGACGGCTAAATTTGAACAGACCCTTCGGGAATTGAGACTTCAGGTCAACTCCACGCGCTTGGACCTGTCCCTGACCAAAGGATTACCCAATTGGATCTCCTCAGCATTTTCCTTCTTTAAAGAATGGGTGGGATTATTTGGAGATACACTTTGCTGTGGATTAGTGTTGCTTCTTTGGTTGGTCTGTAAGTTTAAGGCCCAAACTAGGAGAGACAAGGTGGTTATTGCCCAGGCACTTGCAGCTCTAGAACATGGTGCTTCCCCTGATATATGGTTATCTATGCTTAAGCAATAGGTCGCTGGCCATTCAGCTCTTGCACCCCACGAGGCTAGTCTCATTGCATGGGATAGAGTGAGTGTGCTTCAGCAGCCCGAGAGAGTTGCACGGCTAAGCACTGCAGTAGAAGGGCTCTGCGGCACATATGAGCCTATTCTAGGGAGACATGTCATCTTTCAAGAAGGTTGAGTGTCCAAGTGTCCTTCTCCCCAGGTAAAACGACACGGGACCAGACCAGGACCCCTCTGGGTGATGAGCCTGGGAGGAGGTTATGTGTACGGCTCCTTTACCTGCACACTGGGGATTTGACCTCTATCTCCACTCTCATTAATATGGGTGGCCTATTGCTCTTATTAAAAGAAAGGGGGGATATGTAGGAAGCCGCCCTCACATTCGCCGGTGCAAGATGGCGCTGACATCCTGTGTTCTAAGTGGTAAACAAATAATCTGCGCATGTGCCAAGGGTAGTTTTCCACTACATGTGCTCTGCCTTCCCCGTGATGACAACTCGGCCGATGGGCTGCAGCCAATCAGGGAGTAATACGTCCTAGGCGGAGAATAATTCTCCTTAAAAAGGGACGGGGTTTCGCCATTCTCTCTCTTGCTTTTGCTCTTGCGCTCTTGCGCTCTGGCTCCTAAAGATGTAAGCAATAGAGCTCTTGCTCCTGAAGATGTAAGTAATAAAGTTTTGCCGCAGAAGATTCTGGTTTGCTGTGTCTTTCCTGGCCGGTCGCGAACGCCTGTAAGAACTATGAGCATCCACTTCTGTATTTTCCAGGTACTGGCACAGCCTCACTTGAGACAGCTATATCAGGGTCCCTTCAGCAAAATCTTGCTGGCATATGCAATAGTGTGTGGGTTTGGTGGCTGATTATGGGATGGATCCCCAGGTTGGGCAGTCTCTGGATGGTCCATCCTTTCGTCTTAGCTCCAAACTTTGTCTCTGTAACTACTTCCATGGGTGTTTTGTTCCCTATTCTAATTGTTTTTTGTTTTTTGTTTTTTTAATCTCAACTGCTGCTACTCTCCAACTTGAGTTGTTTAATTTCTGTCATCAAGTGCCTGGCTATTTATTTGTCAACTTGATACAAGCTAGTTATCTGAAAGAGGGACTCTATGGAGAAAATGCCTCCATCACTTTGGCCTGTAGGCAAGTCTGTGGGGATTGAGGTGGGAGGGTCCAACCTACCCACTGTAGGTGCTAGACAGATGGTTGTTGGTTATGTTAAAAAAAGGCAAGCAAGCAGCTGAGTGAGATGGAGGGTGGGCCCATAAACATGGTTTCTTCACGGCCTCTACCTCACTTCTTGTCTCCAGCTTCCTTCTCTGACTTCTCTCAGTGATGGACTGTGATTGGATTGTGTAAGCTAAAACAGCCCATTTCTCCCCAAGTTGCTTTTGCTCAGTGTTTTATTATGGCGATAGAAAGGGAGCTAGCATATTGGGGAAATAAGCCTTTCTGCAGAGGGAAGAGAAGGTAGATGGCCTGCTGCGTGCTCATACTTAGTGATGGCAACTGGATATGTACAGGTGTACCAGAGGCTGAGGTGGGAGAGAGGAAATTGAGAAAGCTGACTTGCTCTGTGTGATAAAGGGGAAAGAAAGTCGCTGGGGTGGTGGTGGTGGAGCATCTTAGTGCTGTTGCTAAAGGGAGGCAGGAAGAAGGACAGCTGGAATGAATGATAGGAAGAACGAGTTGGCTGGTGGCATCGATGTACACCTTTAATCTTAGACTTGGGAGCAGAGTAGGCAGCTCTCTGCATTTGAGACCATCCTGGTCTTATATGGACTATAGGTGAGTCCAGGCCAGGCAAGGCTACATAAAACGATGAAATCAGTTATTTAATCTGTAACCATAGCTACAGCTGTGCACAGTGAGCACGTGTACATGCATGTTAGTGTATACTTCATTTTCCCACACAGCAAGAGTAATTCCGGATAGGCTCAAAGCTCCCTGGAAGAATTACAAAAGTCCAGGGAAGAGAGCTGGGTTCAACAACTTTGTGAGCTCTGAGGGGATCAAGGGAGAATATGTGTCAATTAGGTAGTCTGTACACTGAATAGCATCACAGAAGATAGGATAGCCATAGTGAAGGGGAAAGCACAAACTATCACATACTCTGCCAGCCTAGATAAGAAACACACTCTTTCTACCATATAAAGGTAGGCTTTCATTTTCTTTCTTTCTTTTCTTTTTTTTTTTTTTAAAAAGTCTTGCTATATAGGTTTAATTAAGCCTTGCTATATAGGTTTAATTAAGCCTTCAACTCGAGGTTACTCTCCTGTCTCTGCCTCTTGAGTTCTGGGGATTACAAGTGTGCCAGCGCCAGGCGTGGTGGTTCAGGCCTTTAATCCCAGCACTCGGGAGGCAGAGGCAGGCAGATTTCTGAGTTCGAGGTCAGCCTAGTCTACAAAGTGAGTTCCAGGACAGCCAGGGCTATACAGAGAAATCCTGTCTCGAAAAAAAAAAAAGAAAACAAACAAACAAACAAACAAAAAAGTGTGCCAGCGTGTCCATTCTGTGATTGAGATTCAACTGTGCATTTGCATCTTGGGTTTCTGGGGTCATACCTGCCTCTCCTTCACTAAACAGTTAGTTCCTTAAAGAAGGACCTGGGTCTTACTGTCTTTATATTCACCAACACCAGCATAGTGTCCACAGCATAGGAAAAGCTAAGAGAGAAAGTTTAGTCAATGTGAACCAATTAGGGGAAATTAAACTCCCAAGGCCCTAGGAGAAAGGCGTGGTCAAAGCAGGTGTTCCTGTAATTCCAGTTTCAGTTAGAAAGCACGCTGCTCTTCTGAGCTCCAGGTGGCAGTATTTTCTCATATTAAATTGTTTTTGACAAAGCAGATTTCACTAACTTTTTTGAGAAAATAAGCACATTTAAATAAAAACATAGTTGTCATCTATTTCTATAATTGTACAGAGACAGCTAAATAATAAAATATAGGTACATAATTTCATGAGATTATTGATTTCTTCCTCAGTTTCAATGAAATGAGAAATCTTGGTAATTCTTGGAGTTTTTGGAAACTTGAGAGAATATGTGACAAGTTGGCGTACTGTTTTTCCTTCAAAACACAATCCTTCAAAGCACAAAACTATAGCAGTGGGGGCAGTCTCAGTCTCTGTTTTCTGCTCCTGGGTCCCCTTGCCCTATCTGAACTGCCTGGTCAGGCCTCAGAGGGAGAGGATGTGCCTAGTCCTGCTGGGACTGGCTATTCCAGGGTCGAGTGGTACCCAAGTGGGGTTTTCCCTTTTCTGAGGTGAAGGGGAGGGTGTAATTGGGAGGGGGGGTTGTAAGGTCAGGACTGGGAAGAGAGGAGGGGCGTCGATTGGGATATAAAGTGAATTAAAAAAAAGAATTAGGGAGAGAAGACACCAATATGTTAGAAACAGAAGCAATTCATCTGACAAATGAGATGGCCAGTCTAAATACAGTGGCCAGTAAAATTTGAATTTTGGTAAACAGGAATATTATTCTGTCTTCTCAAATATTGCATTCAGTACATAGGAAAAAACAAAGTGCTCCAGTTAACCTGAGATTCAAACTTACTGGAAAGCTTGGATTTTTTTTTTTTTAACTAAAGCAGGCGATTTTACCAACAGTTTGTAATTGTTAATCCAGAATAAACAAAACGTGGGGCAAATATGCCACTTCCTTATTTGGAGAAGTAACAAAAAGGCAGGAGCTGTTAGGTTTCCTTGCTGTAAATCGGACTTTGTTGATCTATGTGCTCTACCCCCGAGGCTACCATCCATCAGTGGGGACTTCTCTCTGGAAACTGAGTCCTCTAACAAATGAACATGGCGTGCCCAAAGCAGTTATTTTATGACTTGAGTGTCTGACGGAATTCTGCAGGTCTGCAGCCCTGTTCTATTCTAAGCAACGCACACGCACGCACACACACACAAACACACACACGCTCCTGTGCACACACTCATGTGCACGTACATGCACACACACAAACTGAAGAAGCAATTGATTCTAGACTGCAGAAAAGCTAGCTATACAGCAATAACGATAGATGTTAATTCCTTATCAAAAGTTTAACAGATTTTCTAGCAAGCTAAATATTAGGTATTGTTTTATATTTATTTGTATGAGTTATAAACATCTCCTATAGTCCAAATGAATTGTGCTTTAGAATTATGTTTGTGGGGCCACAGATATACCTTAATGGTGGAGCAGTTGCCCTGCACGTAATGAGTCCCTGGGCTCAGTCCGCAAACCGTAAAATTGAAAATAGAAAGAAGCTTTTCATAGAAGCTATCAGTAGTGGTTGGGCCACAGCTGCTTTTAAGAGTCTACTTAACCATGTACCTGAAGCACTAGCTGCAGTTTTAAAAAGTGTTTTATAAGGGAAGAGTTATTGTAATAGCATTTTTAAAAGGAAGAAATAAAAGTAAAAATTTTTAATTCTGAATACTTGTGTTTGAGGAAGTATCTCTAACTTCTGTTTTGCTTTTTTGCCAAAAGCCTCCTGAAGTGCTTCATTTAAGTGAATCATTTTTAATATTTAAGATAACCTAAGAGATAGTCAACTAAGATCCCTCTTGACAGATGAGAAAACAAAGGCTAAATAGTGGCCCTGAGTCACAAAGGTAAGAAATTAACCTGGGGCTCTTATCTAGCCCTCAGCAGCCTACTCTGCACATCACAGGCCCAGGTGAGAGGGAGGAAGTGAACTGTAGAAGAACCTGAAGGGGTGGTGGGATCGCCTTCCGGAACACTAGCCAGCATTCTTCTCGTGAGTCTAAACAGTTCAGAGTGAATGGCCCCTCTCTTCCTTAACTGAAGATGTTGTGAATGTCACTTGGTGCATACTCTCTGTTTTAGATGTATTCACAGAAGAAGACAGGTCGGAAAGTGACAAAGCTTTATCTGGGGTGACGAGAGACTCACTAACAGAAGGTGGAAGAGGATTAAAAAGTGCTTGCCTGGGAGGCGATTCTGAGTATAAGTAACTGGCGCTGAGGTCTGAAAAGAAAGGTGGGTGGGAGGAGGGTTTGACTCACTGTGTACCCACACAGGAAAGGAGGAATGAGAGAGACAGGCCACAGACCTTTGTTTTTAACTAGCCTGGATGTGAGATAGCCCAAGTACCTGAGATAGCTCAGGTACCACCATTACGACAATATGGTAGACTCACCCAGGGCTTCCCACGGTGACAGTCCTTGATCTTTACACATTCCTTTCTCTCCCTTTCCTCTTCTGGAACAAATATCTGTGAGATAGTGACGGTGGAAGGGAACAGAAAGGTGTAGTGTCTAACTCAAGGCCAGCACTGTGGAGGTAAAGGCTAGGATTTGTACTGAGCACTGCCTACTGCAAGCTCTCACCTCTGCTGTTGCTGTCAAAACTAACTCAATATTGAAGTAATTCTGTAATTTAAATACGAATTTTCCCCATGTACACTATAATAGCCCTTATGATTCATGTTAACTTCTTTTTGTTAGTTGAAAAAAATAATTGTGTGTATATATGTGCATGTGGATGTGGGCATATGTGTGGTATTCTATGTTATATGTGTGTGTGGCACATACACATATGTATTTAAGTATTCAGGAATATAAGCAGGACATCTATTGTCTTCCTCCAATTCCTTCCTCCTTGCTCTATGCCTTATTCCTTTCACACAGGCTCTCCCACTGAATCTGAAGGCTGGCCAACAAACTCTCAGTATATTGCTTCCACCTCCCAATGTCGGGTCTTCAGACGTATGCAGCCATGCTCAGGCGTTTAAGACTTTTTAGCCTTTTAAAATTTATATTCATTTTTGAGTTGTATGCTTTTGAGTTCCTATTTATATATAAGGGCACTGCCTGCCTGCATTGCTCATGGAGGCCAGAGAGAATGAAGAATCCCTCTGGAACTGGAGTTACAGCCAGTTAGGAGCCACCACATACGTACCGGTAACCAAACTAGATCCCCTGCAAGAGTAACAAGTACTCTTACCTACTGAGCCATCTCTTCAGTCTCAGTATTCCGTTTCATTGTGTGTTGGCGTTGAGACAGGGTCTTATAGAACATTGTCAGGCCTGGAATCCACAGAGATCTATCTGCTGTCTTCTAGGAGGTAGGATTAATGATGTACGCTACCATGTCCAACTCCTAAAACTTTTGAGTGTGTGTGTGTGTGTGTGTGTGTGTGTGTGTGTGTACATGAGTCCAAGGGCTGTTGGTAGGCAAGGGCTTTATATACCTTGGAGCTGGAACTATATATAGGCAGTGGTGAGCCACTAAACATAGGTGCTAGGAACTGAATTCAGGCCCTCTGCAAGAGCGACAAGCACTCTTAAATGCTGAACCACATCTCTAGCTCCGATGCCCACCTTTTTATGTGGATGCTAGAGGATCAAACTCGGGTTACTGCGACTGACACCTTTAGTCCCCACAGTTAGAACACAGAAGCGGATCCCTGTCAGTTCCCAGCCAGGCTGGTCTACATAGTGAGTTCCAGAGCAATCAGAGTTATACAGTTTGACCTGTCTCAAAAGAGAAACACACTAAAATTGAGTATTGGGCCTGAGATATAATAGCTCGGCAGCTAAGAGTACTTGTTGCTCTTGCAAGGATCATGTACCCACGTGGTGGGTCACAATTTTCACCCACTGAGCTATGTTCCCACTCAACAAAATGTAGCATTTACTTTAGAAAATATGGATAACAAAAATAAGGAAATTAGAGCTGTTAACAAGGGTAGCCAGTCCTTCCTGCTTGGTTTTAGACCTGTTTTACCAGGCCTAATTTTGTAAACATAGTTACAAAAGATTTTGATGTAGTTAAAAGTTCATAGGTGAGGATATCATAGCCGCTAGGAGAGATGTTGCGGTAAATCTCCAACTCCAATAAGCCCGTGCAAAGAACACACAACTCAGTTATGATATTTATAAGCTACATGCCTAAACTGGGCAGATAGGCCACTATACTACTCTATTTCCCAGCTATGAGAGGTCTCTTGCTACTTGTGGCTCCTTCATGCCATGTGGTTCCACTCCGTCTTGCTTTCACCTCCTCTTTCTCCATCTTCCTATTTCTACTCTGTCTCTTCATCTCCCCCTCCACCTTCTTCTCTCTTCCGCTCCAAAATTTCCAGCCCCAACTTTCCCTTCCACTGCCCAATCACAGGCTCCACCCTTTATTTTGACCAGTTAAAATGGGGAGAAGGGTCACCTAAAATCACCTGGGTAGGTGATTCACTCCTTGTCTGAGGCAGCCTCTCTTGAGGAAGCAGAATTGGCATCAACATACAAACAGCACCAGGGCAATCCACAACAGGGAGAACCTACTGTTGTTGTATTGGCTAAAAAATGGTCATGTTGTCTAACTATCTTCTAAATATTTATGTTTCTACTCATAGGTTTGTGTTGCTCTCAGATCTGGTCAGAGAAGCTCCTTCTGGAAGTGGGTTCATAGCTAATCAAAGTGCTAAGAATAAGTAATGATGAGTGTTCGATTGTTCACGGATCATCCGTGTCAACCCTCACCTACTCCAAGGCTCAAGGAACGTCAAAAACACAAGATAAAAAGAAAGCAAGAGGATGGGTAGGAGAGCCATTGCACCTATGAACCTGGAACTGTGCTTACCTGCATACGACCTGAACAGCCAGAATTCCAGCATCAACCGGGGACTGGTTCCTGAGACCCGTACCCCTAGCTGCAGAGTTATTGGTAGTGGAAGGCTGCTGAAGGAGAGTCACTTTTCTTTGGATGTTTGATGCTGGTAAGCTACCCAGATCCAAGCAAATGAACCCACAGCCATATACATATGGACAATACAAATCCATTTGGATCCCATGAGTTATTAAAAACAAAGGGCATGAATTTGGCAGGGAACATGTTAGGGTTCTCAGAGAGGAGCTAGAGAAAGGTAGTAACGGGTGAATATGGTAAAAATACGTCATTTAAATATTAAAAATCCTAATACATGCATATTTTTTTTCAAAGAATAAAAATCCTGGCACTCAGCAGAAAGGAAAGAGAAGAGATAAGCCTGAATTTAAAAAGTGATTGTGTGATCTGACAAGAGTCCATGAAATGGAGAGGGGGATGTCCCCATCACAGGTGCAGTTGTACCTTTCTTGGCCAATACCCTATATGTATTATGTAATATGATGGTGTGTCTCTACCAGTGTGAGTTTCAGAGCAGGGGGGAAATCTACACTAGCTGGAAAGAGAGTGAACAGGATCTTGCCATTACCCTCAAATAACAAGAACAATCGCTTGGGGATTTACTGTAGTAATGCAAAGAAGAGGATCAGCTTGTATTTCCTTCAGGTTAGCATGCCACAAGCGTATCATCGTGTAGGAGCTTTAGAAATGATTAGATATTTGATTGCAGGTCTTTTTTCTCACAGTCAATACCATCTTTCATTTGTGACTTTATGTGTGTTTGTGTACACACCAGAGAATGTGTGGGAGACCTAGTGCACCTGCCACTGTATGTACAGGTTAGAAAACAATCACGGACGTCAGTTCTTGCCTTCCATCTTGTTAGAGGGAGGATCCTGTTTTGTTTGATTCTTTGCTGTTGCACTGTCTGTGCCAGGCTAGCTGGCCTGGCACCTCTTAAGGATCCCTCCTTTCTCTACTCTCAGTCTCACTGGGATTACAGATCGCATTACTACATCTGGCTTTATATGGGCTTTGAGGATTCAGACTCTGGGCTTAGGTGGACCCTTATGTGGCAAGTCCTTTACCCACTGAGCAATCCTATGACTTGACTTACCAGTTATAGCTGTCAAGTTTTTAACTTTTTTAAAAAATACATCTCCAATATTTTATTTGCATACCTTCTTATAAAACCTTGACTTTATCCCCGCCCCTATATTGATCTAGTTCCAAATCTTTGTGTCATTTATAGAGTCAAAGCAATCAACTTCATTTTTTAGTTTATCTCTGGAGGAAGACACTATAAAAAAGAATGTTTTTAGAATTCATGCTTTCAGTTTTGTTTTCCAGTTTTAAAAGGTTAACTCATTTAATAAGGACCACAAAAAAGTATGTTCTTAGGTCTGATGACAATTTAGTAGCTTCCTGAATTTGTTAGCTTTTCTCTTTTCAGTGGGACATGCTCTTGAGGTAATGCTATTTAGAATATCTGCATCTAAGAATTTCCATATGTTCTTCACAGAGGCTCAACATCCTGCCAGGTCTCCCTGAATTCTCCCTGGAGACGAAGTATGTGCAGTCTCCTCTGACAAAGACTGGGCCCCAAGTTGTAAGAAAAGGTTCACTTCCAGCCAAGTAAAATAACCGTTCCCACAAATTGAGCAACATAATAAAAAGGGAAAGAGATGGCAGCTTAGATGAGAACTCTAGGGAGAGAGACTGATTTCTGCAGTTAGAAGTGCTATCATGTCAAAATTCATGCTGTATCTTGGTCATCCTTAACAGTCTATAATACTGCTATTAATTGTTAATAGGAGCAAAAGGAAATAATTGGTTCTGTTTTAATATCCAAGAGAGAAGGTTTACAGGGTGGTGATAAAATATTGAAGCAAATATTTTATAGTGAAGCAAGCCATTGTTTTTATTTGTTAGTTGATTTGTCATAAAATTTCATTTCTGTATGTGCAAGCTAAAAGCATCCAAGTTGAAGTGATGTCTTCAGGCTATTCCTCCTATTTTTAATAATTTTTCATTTTGTCTTAGTTTGATTACTTGGACATTAGTAAGCCACCCTTATTAAAATATTATTGGCACTGGTATGAATCTTAGTTTGAGAGTCCTTGCCTGATATACACAAGACCTTGCGGTTTATACCTGCACCAACAAGGACCAGTGGTGAACAGCTAACATTGCCACACTCAGGAGGGAGCTGCAGGAGCAGCAGGGGTTCAAAGTGATCCTCTGCCATACTGTGAGTTCAAGACCAATCTGGGATAGATGAGGGTTTTTTAAAACAAAACATATCAGTAGTGTACTTGAGGCTCTGAGGCCTAAGGCCCTGCGTTCAACACAGATGCACACACACATGTACACGTGCACACACATACACACACACACACACTCATTATGACACTGAGAAAGGCAATGACTCCTACTAAAAATAATCTTCCAACAACACATTTTTTTATTGCTGTGAATTTTATTTATTTATTTATTTATTTACTGTCAAAGCTATGCTTTGACAGCCATGCTATTAATTCCAGAAATGTAGAAAGTAGAATCATGTTACAAGGAAGAGAGGGCATTATAGGTATGAGCTACCTCATCCGGCTTCAGTATAAACTTTCTACATGTGTTCAGTCACTTAATGTCCTCAGTTGTCTCAGAGGCGTTCGTATCTAGGCTCATTTCATAGATAAGGAAACTGAGTGACAGCCAGGGTAACTCATTGTAGAGTGTTAGTTGTGTGTTGATTCAAACCTAGACCGAGTCCAGCCCACTCCTAGTGACTGGATCGCTGACTCTTGTATTTGTCCTCTCAGGGGTGCTCCCCTGTTGTCTGCCATCTTCCCACCACTGCAGGCTGGGCTGTGGATCGCCTACTGGCTTAGGCTATTGTTATCACCTAGAATTTGGAATCTGGGAGGTGTCTCTGTTCCCAGCCTCCGCTGTCCCCTCCCCCACAGTGGTTTAGCAAGTGCAGGTTGTACAGGTCCATGCAAATTTCTCTGGTAAAGAGTTGGAGCCATTTCACAAGGGTATTTATTTGTTTTACTTTATCTTGTCTGTCAAAAGAGAAGGAAGGCAAATGAGGAGGTAGACCCTGATGAGACAGTCCCCTTGCAATACTGTCAAGAGGGGACTGGTAAGACTCCTGGGGCCAGCGAAATGACTCAGTGGGTAAAGGCCCCAGAACAGAAATGGTGGAAGAGAGAACTGACTCCTACATGCACACTGTGGTAAGTGCACTCCCTCCTCATACAGTAGTGAGTGAGTGAGGAAGGAAGTAAATAATAAAATAAATAAGTAAATAAATAAACATAAATAATGAAAAGTGCCTTGCCCATACGCCTTCTAGGGAACTTTCTTCTGTGTCTCCTAATAGTCTCAGGTGGAACTTCAAACCTAGGGCCTCTTAATCTGATAATCTTCTAGTAACTGTGGGGGCTTCCTGTCCTTTACAATGTTAATTACATTTCTGTCATAAATTGTATGTGTGCTGTGCTTGTTTCTTTGGTTGTTTTTTGCGCAGTAGGTAGGTTTGGTTCTTTATTGCTTTTTGAAAGGATCTCCTCTATCCCAGGCTTGTCTTACACTTGCTATGTAGCCAAGGATGGCCTTGAACCTCTGGTCCTTCTACCTCTATCCTCTTCATGCTGGCATTAGACGTGAGCTGCCATGCCTTATATATGCAGAACTGGAGATTGAACCCTGGGCTCCATGAATGCTACTTTAACCTAGGCGCTTACTATCCCCCTTGGTACTTAACAGGGTCTCGCCAAAATGTTATTGGATTAAAAAGCTTGTAATTCCTAATGGCCCTCGAGCAACATATTAATGTTATTAAAGGGCATTCTGGCATCACTTAGCGTTGGATCTGCTAGCCCTCCTCCTCTGAGTTCACGCTCCTGCCTCTGTGTAGCACTAGCTGACCTGGAACTCATTCTATACACTAGGCTGACTACCAACCAACTCAGAGGTCCTCCTGCCTCTGCCTCCTGCGTGCTGGAATTAAAGGTGAGAGCCACCAACTAGGTAACTAGAAGTCCATTACATGTTCTCCAAATTCTATGAATAAATTAGGTTGCATGGTAAATGGAAGTTTGCAGATCAAGTTAAAGTTGATAATCAGCTTGTTGTGTTTTGTTTTATGTTTTAATGATACAGTCTTACCAGGCAGATCAAGATAACCTTCAACTATGTAGCCAAGACTGAGCTTGAATTCAGTATGTAGCCAAGATGGGACTTAAATATGTTTTGATCCTCTTGCCTCTGCCTCCTACAGTGTTTGGGTTGCAGGTATGAACCTCAAACCCCAGCAGCTAAACATATTTTAATAAAGGAGGATAGGTCTGGGCATGATACTGCATGTCTGTAATGATGGCATTTGGGAGGTGGAGGTATCAAGAAGACAGCCTGAGCTATTGGATGAGCTAGGGGGTGAGGGGGAGTCAGAGGACCAGACATTGCTACAAGGTAGTGTCTTCTATATGTATGGTGAAGCTACACCCATAAAATCTCAGCAATGTGGTTGCCCAAGCAGACATGAAAATTGATACCACCAGTTAACATACCATTGTGGACTCGGAAGGTTATATTTATAAATAATATATATGTAGCAACAAGAATTAAAGAATAAGAAGCCATGAATTTAAGAGGGAGTAGGGAGGAATTAGGGGGAGAAAGAAGTGTGGAATGAGATATATGTGCTCATAGATGGAATTCTAAAAGGAATGCCATGAAAGTGAGAGATTTGCAATGTGCTCATAGATGGAATTCTAAAAGGAATGCCATGAAAGTGAGAGATTTGCAGATGAGAAGGCTTGCTGCTGTGTGGGTTAACAGAGGAAGAAAAATCAAACCATTATATACATCTATGAAACTGTCAAAGAACAAAATTAATAAAAGCAATAAACAGAATGAAAACAATTAGGGGCAGGAGAATGTAGGGGAATGCTGCTGGATTCCTGTGGGCCCAGTAGAACCACAGGGTTCCTTGAGAGTAGAGGACACAAGGCTGGGCAGGATGGCAAATAATCCCAGCACTGGAGAGGCAGAGACAGTCAGGTCTCTGTAAATTCAAGGCCAGCTTGATATACACAGTGAGCTCGGGGACAGCCAGAGCTACAAAGTGATAAAAAACAAAGGGGGTGGGGTGACAGAGTGAGAGCCAAAAAGATATAAAGATACAGCAAGGAAAAAACACAGCCTGACAGAGCTGGTGAGCCTCTTCCCTAATCTAGCAGATATGGGTGGCCTCTCCGTCTTCAAAAATGGAAGAAAATGCATACTTTGCCTCAAACCTTGAGAAGGTATACATGCCTGCTGACATCTTGACTTTATTTAGCCTTTTGAGTTTCATTTTAGTCCCTGTTTCCCCAAACTATAATACATGGGTATTGTATAAACTACCAAACCTTCAGCTGCTGTTACGGCCTCAATAGCAAACTAATATACTATGATTGTTTAGTTATCTTTAAGTTATTTTACTCTGTCAAAACATAAAAAAAAACAAAAAAACCTGATTACCAACTTTAATTTGATCTGCAAACATAGTTCCGTTTACCATGTAACATAATATAGTCACAGATTTTGAAGAACAAGTAATGGGCTGCATTCTATATTCATATACAGAAAGATTTTAATTTTTTTCATGGTTTCATACTTATTATTTCATGGTTATTTCCAACATGTAGGCTATATACACAGTACTGCTGACATATGGGTTTCTCAGGGTGGCAGGGGTAGGGAGTGGGGTGGGGAGCAACAGTCAAGACTCGCAGTTCAACTGCCAAACTATGGGCTCTGAACTCTCTTTCTCCGTACAAAAAAAAAACTGAGTCACATGAAAGTTAAGCTGGTTTTTCCCCTCAGAGTTATTCAACCAAATAAATTGGGGCAGGATGTGAACCCAAGTATGTGCTCTAAAAGCCTGGTGCTTCACTCAGCTCCCCTGATGAACCCTGGTGTCATACTAATTTCCTTTCTTCCTAGTAGAAAGTGTCCCCCAAACCATGATTTCCCTCATCAACATGTTAATGTTATTACCATTCCCCTTGAGCTAGTTTGCTTTTATTTTTTTATTTTCAAATTTTATTATATTCAACACAATGTATATTTTTGTACCAATCATAAAAAATGATGGACATGTTATTAAATGAACATAAAGTCTTGTTTTTTTGTTTGTTTTGCTTTTTAAAAAAGATTTATTTACTATATGTAAGTATACTATAGCTGTCTTCATACGCGTTTTTCTTCTTGCTCGCTCACTCACTGTAGCTGTCTTCAGACACCCCTGAAGAGGGCATCAGATCTCATTACAGATGGTTGTGAGCCACCATGTGGTTGCTGGGATTTGAACTCAGGACCTCTGGAAGAGCAGTCGATGCTCTTAACCGCTGAGACATATCTCCAGCCCGTTTGTTTTGTTTTTAGTAGAGCTTAAAATCTTGGCTCTTACTGTGGTACAAACCTAAAATAAAGACAATTATTAGATATTGGAGTTCATTGTAATAAGACTGTACTTCAATGTCCCTCACATCACCAAAGGATTTTACCTCCATAGTAGCTAAGCTAAGAGTTGACAGTTTTGCTACGCCAAGGAATGATTTGTAGGCAAAATTATTTGGATACAGATTTCCTGCTATGGTCAAAGCTATTTGACTTGAGTGATTGTCATCATTCTCAGCCCGCAGGGAACAGGTTACATTCATTTAAGAAATAGTGTGTATATTAAGATGGTCTATCTATGAAGTCATTCATCAACTGTTTCAATGAACAATGGTTCTGCTTGGAGGGTGGCACAGACATTAGGTGAGGGTAAGATTCTGGTTCATTGGCTGTGATGATTTTGAAAAGCATTCATCTCAGAAAAAGTAACTTATAATGTCCTCTTCTTCAAACTTGGTACAATAATTATAAATATAAAGCAAAACATTCAGTCTCACTCTTTGTTGTTCTCTTACAAGCCACCTCCCAAATTAATTGCCTACATTTCTTTTGGCTGTACAAATAATTGAAATATGTAAACTGTTCTGAAAACCATAGTATAGTGTAAAAACATCAAATAAACAATCCTACTAATAGAGAGGCTGAGATAGGAGAAGCATGATTTCAAGACCATTATGTGGTACACAGCAAGACACAGTCATGTACAACAAGCAGAAAGTATATATTACTTGACCTTTTCCTCTTACTACTTTTAATATTTCTTCTTTTTTTTAGTGCATTTGGTGTTTTGACTATTATGTGATGGGAGGAATTTGTTTTCTGGTCCAGTCTATTTGGAGTTCTGTAGACTTCTTATATGTTCTTGAGCATCTCTTTCTTTAGGTTAGGAAAGTTTTCTTCTATAATTTTGTTGAAGATATTTACTGACCTTTTTTTTGTTTGTTTTTTGAGACAGGGTTTCTCTGTATAGCTCTGGCTGTCCTGGAACTCACTTTGTAGACCAGGCTGGCCTCGAACTCAGAAATCCTCCTGCCCCTGCCTCCCGAGTGCTGGGATTATAGGCGTGCACCACCACGCCCGGCTTTTACTGGCTTTTTAAGTTTCGAATCTTCACTCTCTTCTATACCTATTATCCTTAGATTTGGTCTTCTCATTGTGTCCTGGATTTCATGTATGTTTTAGGTTATGAGCATTTTGCATTTTGCATTTTCTTTGACTGTTGTGTGTCGCGTCCCACTGGACCAGCAAGCAAAACGCAACCACTGGTTCTTCTTAAAGCAGTTTACTCAGGCAGCTACTTTCTTCAAATCCCCCAGCCTCTCTAGTTACAAGTATTTTTCTCTCCAGCCACAACCACACCCCCACCAATCACCTCAGGTCACATCACCTCACCAGGCAGGCTTGCTCAGCCAATCAGGGCTTAAGGGTGGGCCATCCACCAAACATGGGCTTGTTTACTACCTGGAACAGACTTCCATCCTGCTGACCAGGAAGTCCGGAATGGCTCCCTACAGTTGTGTCAATGTTTTCTATGGTATTTTCTGCACCTGAGATTCTCTCTTCTATCTCTTGTATTCTGTTGGTGATGCTTGCATCTATGACTCCTCATCTCTTTCCTAGGTTTTCTAACTCCAGGGTGGTCTCCTTTTGTGATTTCTTTATTGTTTCTATTTCCATTTTTATATCCTGGATGGTTTTGTTCATTTCCTTCACCCATTTGATTGTGTTTTCCTGTAATTCTTTAAGAGATTTTTGTGTTTCCTCTTTAAGGGCTTCTAGCTGTGTACCTGTGTTCTCCTGTATTTCTTTAAGGGAGTTATTTAAGTCCTTCTTAAAGTCCTCTATCATTATTATGAGAAGTGATTTTAGATCAGAATCTTGCTTTTCCTGTATGATAGTGTACCTAGGACTTGCTATGTTGGGAGAATGGGAGTCTGGTGATGCCAAGTAACCTTGGTTTCTGTTGCTTATGTTCTTAAGCTTGCTTCCTGCCATCTGGTTATCTCTTAGTGCTACCTGCCCTGGCTATATCTGACTGGAGCCTGTCCTTCTTGTGATCCTGGGTGTGTCTGAGCTCCTGGGAGTCAAGCTGCCTCTGGGACCCTGAGATCCTGGTGTGACCAAGCTCCTGGGATCCTGGGGCTGTTAGAGCGCCTGGAAGTGGAGCTTCCTCTGGGTGTTGTGGGACTGGCTTGGTTTTAATTTTTTTAAGATTTATTTTATTTATATGAGCACACTGTAGCTGTTTCCAGACACACCAGAAGAGGGCATGAGATCCTTTACAGATGGTTGTGAGCCACCATGTGGTTGTTGGGAATTGAGCTTAGGACCTTTGGAAGAGCAGTCAGTGATCTTAAGCACTGAGCCATCTCTCCAGCCCAAGATTTTAAACTTTGAGAAGATGGATACTGCGCTTCTAATAAACCTTTATAAGCCAATGTTATAACAGTATGTTGAACATAGAAAGTGTATCTTATTCTAAGAACTCGAGGAGAGGGAACAGTTAACTCAGTAAAGAAAAGGTTGTATACGGACATGTCTATCGACTGTCTTATCTGACTAAGCCTACCCCACCTCTTTCCAGGAGGACATTCTTAGCTTCAGTAATTCTGATAGTAGCCAAATGTCTATAACCCATCTTGCCATCTAATTGATACAAACTGATGCCCAGGATTTCAGAATGGTGGTGATGGTTGTCATTGTTGTTGTAGTTATTATTGTAGTTTCATTGAGGCTCTGATACTTCAAACCATGAGTTAACATTGATAACCTGCCTATACAGAGCCAGGTATGTGTGTATGTGTGAATGCTTTGTGCATATTATTCTAGCATACAGCCCTGCAATAGATCATAAAATTTGTCTTAAGCCAGAGGAGCCTGGGGCATAGAGAAATAAGGCTGCCATTATGATAAGAGCTTATAAGCAATGGAATGGTGGCCCAACTCGTATCTCTTTATTCAAGGCAATCTCCAGAATGCTAGCCTTTAGGTTTAAATGATCCCGGCATTTGTCATAAGCTCATTCACATCGCAGGCCTGTGGTGTTTAGGGAAAAGATGTTCACCCTTCATTCTTCCTTCCTCTTTGCAGCTAGATTTGTTTCCTGATCAGATTTTAGAAAATGTTTCTAACTGTGAGATAAGGGCAGGAGAATCATTCCAAGCTCCGGGCCATCTAGGGCTATGTAGCAAGACCTTGTCCCACAGAAGCACTCCTTTATGAACATTTGGATTAAAAAATGAAATCAGCATTTGTATTCTTAAAGAATACGGACTGTTTCGGTGCATGCGTGCATGTGTGAGTGTATGATCAGTGTTTCGGACTGAGCCAGGAACTTGCAACGTGCTTGGTAGACACTCTACCCTAAGCTACATCCCTGGTCTTATTCTACATTTAAACACTAGATTTTCATCCATATAAAAGACATTGAATATACAGTGAGTATGTTTGGTTGATGGGTTTTTGCATGACTTTTTAATACTTTGACTTTATTTTCCAAGTTCTTTTCAGAATATAATGCTTTTATTTATATATATATTATATATATAAATGTCCTTTCTTCCATGTTAAATCACAAAATGGCTTAGGGTTCTTACGTCTTATTAGTCGTTTTTCACCTTGCTAAATTTAAAACATAACCACACGCTTGTGCTAATTCTCCACTGACAGCATCTCATTATAGAACATGAATACCTTTCACTGCGCTCATATCTACTCACCCTTTTCTCTCCCCTGCTCAATCGATGTGCGTGGGACAGTAGTCATCCTCGTAGCTAGGTCTCTGTGTGCTTTTATTGCTTCCTTAAGGTGTGTCCGAGTCTCAGCAGCCTGGCAAGGATTTGAAGGTTTCAGAGCACACTTCTTAACAGCATTTTGTACATGTGCCAAGTTCCCCTTACAGAAATCTCTCCCTCTTCCCATTCTCCAGTAGTAATGCTTGAGAAGTTCGATTTTTTCCCTCCTTGAACAATATTGGATGTTTACCTTGTCATAACTGTGGGTTTAAACATTTCCTTCCTTCTTATTAATGAAAATAATAAGAGCCTTCTTTCATTAATTGGCTGCCTTCTTCATTTGAAAATATTTGTTGTTTTCCTTATGAAATCTATATATTAAATATATGAAAACTTTGTCATATTTTTCCAATAATTTTCTCCTTGAAATTTAGTTATTTGGCGGTTTTATTTGCTTGTTTGTTTTATTTACATGACCTTAAATCACATGGGTGAACTGTATTTCTTGGTGTGTCATAACTACTTTTTTGTATACATTTTTTTGCATTAGCCTTAGATTCCATATATCCTATCATATATTCTTGAATAATATATATGTATGTAAATATAATGGTACTTTAAGTCTGTAAATGTTTTAAATATACATTAATTATAATGTTTTAAAGATCTTGCTTGCATTTATATTTTTACTCATTGTACAATTTTAAGATGAATTATGTTTTAGTACATGTATCCCATAATATAAAGCAGTACAGCATATCAGGCTGTTAAAAGCAAAAACAAGAAAACTGAAGCGGGAAGGTGGGGGTGTCCCTGGTTCTGTTGCCTGCCTGTGGATTCTGTTCCCCTAACTGGGTGGCTTTGTCTGCCCTCAGTGAGGGAGGATGCACATAGTCCTGCAGTGACTGATGTGCCAGGGGTGTGGTGGGGTGAGACCCAGGGGACTTCCCCTTCCCAGAGGAAAGGGGGAGGGAGAATGGGGGAGAAGCTATGAGGGGGGTACTGGGAGGAGAGGGGGGCTGATATTGAGATATAAATTAAATAATTTTTAAAAAGCAATGAAAAAAAAACCCCAAACAAACAAAAGAGGATCTTACTATGTAACTTAGAGCAACACCGAACACCCTCCTGCCAGCACCCCTGGCTTTAACCCATGCACTTGGACAGGTCAAAGCTCTCTGATTGCCATTCCGGTGAGTAACATTTGCATTACTCCTATCACTGACACCCAGAATCCTACCATGTCCGCTGACGGTCAGCGTCGAGTCAGGCACCATCTCTTCACTGTGTAGAGGAGACGTGTCATTGCGTTTCTCAGGGCCACTTTATTGTTGTTTTAAAGAACTCATTCTCAACTCCATTGAGGTTTAGGCCAGCCTGGGCTTACCTGAGACCCTGTCTGAAAGTGTTTTTTCTTTTTCAGCAGGCACAAAAAGGCTGCTGTTTTTGAAAGAAATTTTCTAAACATTTCAGAGTCCAAAATACTGAGATTTGTACACACACACACACTCACACACACTCACACACACACACATCCCAGATGCCAGGATAACCCTTGTCACAGACCTGGTTTTTGGCTCTTCCACAGATTTTGAGGCTGTGTTTGAGGCTGTGTGTTCCAGTCCCTTGGCAGGTTTGCTAGACTTCAGATTAAATGGAAATCTGCTTTTACTTTTTCAGCATGTTTGACTCGATAGCCAGAAAATTAACGGTGATTTTATGCTCATTTCCCCTCCTTTTCCTCACCTTTTTTTCAAGATATAATTTATGTGCACAAAGTTGACACAAAAACATATAGAGCTGGGTGTCCAGTGTGTGTGTGTGTGTGTGTGAGTGTGTACATATATACTCCTGTATTTATGTATCTCTAACTTCAGCCTCATAACTTGTAACATTTCTGGCAATCCAGAAGACTTTTCATGCCTCCCTGTAAACCTTTCCTACCACCACAGCACAATTGTTAGAATACTTAAAGTAATTATTTCCCTTTAATTAGAAAGTTTTCATGACTTATATTTCTTGTTTGCTTGCTTTTTTGTGAGTGTGTTTTGTTTTGTTTTGTTTTGTTTTAGGACAGGGTCTGTAGCCCAGGCTTCTTTTGAATTTTTCGTCATCCTCCTGTCTCAACCATCCCTGCCTTAGACTTCCAAGTGCCTGTATTACAAGTGTATACCACCATACTAGGCCCCAAGATGTGATTTAATAAGCACATCTCTGGTCAATGTGATGCTTAATTTTTACCAGTTATTGGATGCAAGACATCTAATAGATTAATAATTTATAATTCTGGGCATTTCCAGAGATAACTGGCATTTGGGACAGCACCTGAGGAGTAGGGAAGATTGAGGACCTGCCCTAATATGTAGGGTACCCTCCAACAAGCTGTAGGGTGGATAGAAAACACTAGAGGAAGGAGACCAGTCATCCTGAGCATGCTTCCGTCTTCCTAATGAGTTTGTTCATTGCCACATGACCTTCCATGGATATCAGTTCCAGCTTCTTGGACATGTTGACAAGAACTCAGACCAGCAGTGCTCCAGAGCCCTTCTAGGCCTTGAGCGTAGATGGTGAGCACATCAGTGGGTCTCCTTGTTCATCATCCAACTCCTTGAACTGAGAAGCTGCCAGATGCTCTGCCTCTCTAGCAGAAGATGGCCATTTTTGGACCACCCAGTCTCCTTGTAAGCCAATCTAATAAATTCCTCCTGCGTCTCTAGAGGACTCTAATACAATTAATAATAGAAATTGCTTTCTCATGTCCATTTTACTATTGTTTTAATACTTGTGAAAACGAGTTGGAGGACATTTTTTAAAAGTTAAACTATATGGGGTTTATTTCTCTCATATTTTTAGAATTTCTTCAAATATTCAGAATGCAACCTTTGTGAATTGTGCTAAATCTCATTTTGCCTAGTGTCTGTATTTTAATGAAGTTCAATTTTTAAAATTCTAGTCCTTTATCTCTCTCTCTTTCTCTGATAGGGACTTGCTGTATAGCCTGGGTTGATGTTGAACTTGTAATCCTCCTGCCTTCTGCTGATTGCCTAGATTAGTCTTTCTTCACCACTTTTATGCTCTTCTGTTATTTGTTTGTTTGTTGTTTTTTATACAGAGTTTCTCTGTGTATCCCTAGCTGTCCTGGAACTCACTCTGTAGACCAGCCTGGTCTTGAAATTAGAGATCCACTTGCCTCTGTCTTCAGAGTGCTGAGAATAAAGTTGTACACCCCCAGAATCCTCATGTGTTTCTGTTGTGGCTTGGTTTGGTTTTTGGAGTTTTTTTTTTTTTATTTTGGCATGTACCTTTAGGTGAAGGGTTCATCTAGAATTGACTCTGGTGTATGGTGTGGCATAGTTCATAGTTGCCCCATGTTGTATATTCAATGGATCTAGCATCGGATATTGAGAGAAGCCAGTTTGTGTTTGAGAATCTCTTTACACACTTATGTTTAGGATTTTCTGTTCTTAGAGCATGCTTTGCAGTGATAGATGATATGAGATGTTACTTTTTTATTAAGACTTTCAAGTTGGGGCTAGAAAGATGGTTGATCTTTCTGAGGACCCAGGTTCAATTCCTAGCACCCTCATAGTGACTTACCTGTGACTAAAGTTTCAGGAGATCTGATGATACCTTCCTCTGGCCTCTGAGAACATTGCACACATGTGTTTCACATACATATGAAACATCCACACACGTATAAAACTAAATCTCGATCTATTGAAATGCAAAAACACTTTAAAATTAGTTAAAGCTAAGCCACACTGTAATTTTCATAATTCCTACAGACGTCTCTACCAGTACCACATAATCCATGTTCCCTCCTCTATAAGAGTGTTTGGGTGTGACTGGGAGAAAGGAACATGAGTGCCACCATTCATCTCTTCCTACTCCCTGACTCCACGTGCAGCATGATCACACCCTTCACAATCCTGCCACTATGATACTCTGTCATATTAACATGCCCCCTCAAACAGTGAGCCAAAATAGACCCTTCTTTCTTGATCAGCATGGGAATTTTAAACTGTTTTAGTTTCTGACTTGGGCCAGTTCATGCCTCCTTAGGCAACTGGTGGTCCATAGCTCCTGGGAGGTTACTGCTGGGGTCCAGGAGTAGTTCCACAAATCACAGGAACACAGATCTCAGTTAAGCAGAGATGGATTACTGATGCACACCTCAAAACCAATCAGCTAGGGCAACAGCTCAGGCTTTAGAGCTGAAAACTGCACACTGGACATTTCTCAGGGAAAGCTTATAAAATCTAAAAAGGGTTGAAAGTGAAAAAAGGTTCCAAGAAGCTACAGTTTAGTTCACCTGGAATCTGTTTAGGTATTGTAGTGGCTATTCCTGGTTGTCAGCTTGACTGTGTCTGGAATGAACTACAATCCAGAATTGGAGGCTCACCAGTGATCCTAATCTGGAGGCTGGGAGTTACACGTTTCTGACCTGGATCTTGGTATGGAGATCTTGAGGCATAGTGGCTATGAATTCCAGAAGATTAAGACAGGGAGATCTTGAGTTCAAGGTCATCTGGGATTAAAGACATGGTGGCACACTCCTTTAATCTGGGCTACATGTTCTGCTGGAGATCTACATAAGGACATGTGAAGAAGGAAGACTGACACTCTTTCTTGCTGTGTGGGACTAAGCAACTGCTAGATCCTTGGACTTCCATTCACAGCTGGTGCTGACCATTGTTTGGAGTTGGACTGCAGACTGTAAGTCATAAACAAACTTCCTTTACTATATAGAGACTACCCATAAGTTCTGTGACTCTAGAGAACCCTGACCAATACAGAAGTTGGTACCAGGAGTGGGAGTAGTTCTAGAGGAGCAGAAGTATAAGGATGGATCTTTTACAGATCTGGAGTTGGCTTGTTGATTCACCAGCACCTTCAACTACTGAAATCTCTCCAGATTCCCTCCCTCCTGGGAGCTCAGAGAATTTTGAAGACTCATGGTTGAAACTATATTTCAAGCTTAAAGAAGCTAATGCCTTGATTATCTTGATAAATTAAGTGATTCAGTGTACAACGCTTTCTGCAAGATGGGGAAAAATCGGAAAATGATTTCACTGGCTGGTTGCTCTTAGCATCTCGGGAAAAAGTGATGAATGAAAAGAAGGGGTTGTGTGATAAAATCAAATGGCTCCAGACACAAGTAAGTGATCTCTTACACGCGTTCTCGCGACCGGCTAGGAAGAACGCAACAAACCGGAATCTTCTGCGGCAAAAGCTTTATTGCTTACATCTTTAGGAGCAAGAGTGCAAGAGAGCAAGAGCTCTATTGCTTACATCTTTAGGAGCCAGAGCGCAAGAGCGCAAGAGCAAGAGCAAAAGCAAGAGAGAGAATGGCGAAACCCCGTCCCTTTTTAAGGAGAATTATCCTCCGCCTAGGACGTGTCACTCCCTGATTGGCTGCAGCCCATCGGCCGAGTTGTCTGTCGTCACGGGGAAGGCAGAGCACATGGGGTGGAGAACTACCCTTGGCACATGCGCAGATTATTTGTTTACCACTTAGAACACAGGATGTCAGCGCCATCTTGCAACGGCGAATGTGAGGGCGGCTCCCCACAGTGATCTAAAAGTTGCTAAGTGTGTCCTTGAAGAGAATCTTCTCTCCTGCAGCCATAGAGCTCAAGTTACAGGAAATCAAACTGAAGCCCTCATTATAAGATTGGCTAAATTACAGAGAAAATTCAAGTCTCAGCCTGAGAGGGTATCAGCAGTTAAAGTAAGGGCACTAATTGGCAAAGAATGGAATCCTATTAACTTGGAGTGGGGATGTGTGGGAAGATCCTGTTGAAGCTGAGACTTTTGAATCCAGATTCTCAAGGGTTTGCCCCATCTGAGGAAGTAGCACCCCCTTGAAATATGCCTTCCTCACATGAGGAAATCAATCCCCCCGAATCTGATAAACCAAAAGTGACTTTAACTGAAGAAAATGCCAGACAAGACAATACTGATGTTTCTCAGGGCCCACCAAGAGTTTCTTCTAGATCTATAACTAGACTCAAGGCAAAACAGGCTCCTAGAGGGGAGGTAGAAAGTGTAGTCCATGAGGAAATTCGCTGTCTACTAAGGAGCTTAATGAGTTTGCTAAGTCATTCAAACCTGGGGAACATATGTGGGAATGGATTTTGAGGGTGTGGGATAATGGTGGAAGGAACATAAAACTAGAGCAGGCTGAGTTCATTGACATGGGCCCTCTGAGTGGAGATTCTAGGTTTAATATGGAAGCTCACAGTTAAAAAAGGTGTCAGAAGTTTGTTTGAATAGTTGGCCGAAGTGTTTATCAAAAGATGGCCTACTGAAAAGGCGTTGGAGATGCCTAATATCCCTTGACTTAGTGTTGATAAAGGGATTTTAAGGCTTAGGGAAATTGCAATGCTAGAGTGGATATGGTGTGTAAAACCTAGTCTTCCACAATGGGAAGGTCCAGAAGATATGCCCTTTACCAGTCCTATAAGACACAAACTGGTGAGAGGGGCACCAGCACATTTGAAGAGTTTTGTTCTTGCCCATTTCCTTGTGCCAGACCTTAGGGTTGGAGATGCTGCTGCTCAATTAGATGAATTAAATTCAATGAGTTTAATTGGGTCCCGAGGTAACAAGGGCCAAGTAGTAACATTGAATCACCAGAGACAAGGTGATTGTAGTTATTATAGTGGACAGTGTATACAAAACAATGTTTATAATAACATACCCCGTAATGGTCAGCACAGGAGAGGTGAAATTTATAATGGCATGACTCGTTTGGACCTTTGGTACTGGATAACCAATCATGGTGTTTCTAGGCATGAGAGAGATAGGAAGACTACTGTATATCTATTTGATCTGTATAAGCAGAAAAATTCTCAAACAAATGAAAGTAAGGCTACACTGGATCATGGCAAAAGGCAATCTGGGCTGTGAATCATTTTCCAGACTGAGCCACTTTGCAGATCCAGAACCCGTTGAATGAAGGGGTGGCCAGGTTCCCCTGAAGAAGGATCTTGATAAGACACCTAAAAGTTTTGCTGTTAGCTTTTCTCCAATTCTTCCCCAGAGGAACCTACGGCCTTTTACAAGGGTAACTGTACACTGGGGGAAAGGAAATAATCACTTTCCGTGGCCTATTGGATACTCATTCTGAATCGACGCTGATCCCAGGAGATCCGAAGAAACATTGTGGCCCTCCAGTTAAAGTAGGGGTTTATGGAGGACAGGTGATAAACAGAGTTTTGACTGATGTCTGATTCACAGTAGGTCCAGTAGGTCCCCGAACATATCCAGTGGTCATTTCCCCAGTTCCAGAATGTATAATTGGGATAGATATACTCAGAAATTGGCAGAATTTTCACATTGGGTCCCTGACCTGTGGAGTGAGGGTTGGAAAGGCTAAATGGAAGCCTCTGCCAAAGAAAATAGTGAATCAAAAACAGTATCATATTCCTGGAGGAATTGCAGAAATTACTGCCACTACCAAGGACTTGATAGATGCAGGGATGGTGGTTCCTACCACATCTCCCTTTAACTCTCCTATCTGGCCAGTGCAGAAGACAGATGGATCATGGAGAATGACAGTTGACTATTGAAAACTAAATCAGGTAGTAACTCCAATTGCAGCTGCTGTACCAGATGTAGTTTCATTACTTGACCAAATTAATACATCTTCTGGCACCTGGTATGTGGCTATTGATCTGGCAAATGCCTTCTCAGTACCTGTCCATAAGGACCACCAGAAGCATTTTGCTTTCAGTTGGCAAGGCGAGCAGTATATGTTCACAGTTTTGCCTCAAGGATATATTAAATCTCCTGCCCTGTGTCATAATTTAGTTAGAAGGGATCCTGATTGTTTGTCTCTTCCACAAAATATCACATTGGTGCACTATATTGATGACATTATGCTGATTGGACCAAGTGAACAGGAAGTAGCAACCAATTTGGACTCATTGGTAACACATATGCATATCAGAGGATGGGAAATAAATCGAACCAAAATTCAAGGACCATCTACCTCAGTGAAATTCTTAGGAGTACAGTGGTGTGGGCATGCAGAAATATTCCTTCTAAGGTGAAAGATAAGTTATTGCACCTGTCCCCTCCCACTACCAAGAAAGCAAGCTAGTAAGGAACATTCCTCCATGGCCTCTGCATCAGCTCCTGCTTCCTGACCTGCTTGAGTTCCAGTCCCAACTTCCTTTGGTGATGAAAAGCAGTGTGGAAGTGTAAGCTGAATAAACCCTTTCCTCCCCAAGTTGCTTCTTGGTCATGATGTTTGTACAGGAATAAAAACACTGACTAAGACAGGTATAATCTCTATAAAACGTTTTAAAAAAAGGCTTATTGAACTTTTAATTCAGGGTTATAGTAAATGCTAACAGATACATGCTTACTGTTAGCAATCATATTTCTTGTTTAATGTTGTTTACAGAGTTTCTCTGTGTAGCCCTGGATGACCTTGAACTTGCTCTGCAGACTAATCTAGCCTCAAAACTCAGAGATCTGACTGTCTCCTGAGTTCTGGGATTATATGAGTGCATCATTTGTGCCCAACTTGGCAATTACATTTTTACTGCAGGGTAGGTCTAATTCAAATAATTATCTAAATGAGTGCTGACTCAATTTAGACAGAACAGTTCATATTGACCTTTAATTTGATGAGCCCTAAGTGAAGCTTATCATTGTGGAACTTCCTAAGATTAACAAACATCATAACATATAGACTATAACAGCATGATTCGTCTTTGTTTTTAGTTAAGAAGTGTGTGCATTATATCCTGCCAAGTTTCTCCACTTACACATATGTCCTTGAGAGCTATCCAAGCCTGAAGGAAAGGGTCTTAGTCAAACATAGATTCTGTGTACCATAAACTTGCCACATAAGCATTGATGGTCATTGTTTATCTTCCTAGAGTTGGTCATGCTTTGTGTTGCTCTCCTTTAAAAGACACTGAGAAAGTACACTTGCTGCTGGGTAGTGTTGACCAGCAGCCCCTCCCATCTCTGTCTCTTGCATCTTCTTTCTGCCTTTCCTATAATCATCCTCACTCATCCAGTCCTGGTTGCCATGTTGACACCGGAAATGCAGTGAAGAACATGGCTGGAAATGGAGCACTTGGTGGTGGTGGTGGTGGGGTGTGTGTGTGTGAAACTATTGTCAGGTGTGAGTAACTTTTGGGAGTAAAATACATACAAAACAGTAGAAAAGGGAGCTCAAAAAAGGTAAGGGAGCTTGGAAAAAGCAAAAGACAGGAAAAAAATAATAGAGAAAAAAACAAGAAAAATAGGACAGGGAACTAGTCACTTGCATTTTGTACATATGATCAGAGATATGCATAGAGCATGGGGAGCTAAAATAAGCCAGCAGCAGATGCTTATGTTTTTAGATTCTTTTTTTTGTTGTTGTTTTCATTTTTGTTTTTTGTTTTGTTTTGTTTTTTTCTGTTTTGTTTTTCGAGACAGGGTCTCTCTGTATAGCCCTGGCTGTCCTGAAACTCACTTTGTAGACCAGGCTGGCCTACTCAGAAATCTGCCTGCCTCTGCCTCCCGAGTGCTGGAATTCAAGGTGTGTGCCACCACACCCGGCAGTTTTTAGATTCTTTAGAGAAGTTTATCCTTAGTTTCCTGAGGGAGGTACAGTAAATTTAACAACCTGGAAAAAGACTGGGGAAAGTCTTCAAGATTATTATGATGTGCATGGACCAAGTAAAATGCCTGTAGATACTTCTAATCTTTGGACCTTGATTAGGGCTAGGAAAGAGAAGTCTTTTTTGGAGAAGCAGCTCTCTCCCTGTCTGAGGATGCTTCACAAAGGAGAGAGAAAGTGATAGTAAGCCATTCAGGAGCTATTCACAATGCACCACCAAGGTAGAGGGGACCACTCCCTGGCATTGGACAATTACCAGCCAGGGAGTGGTCCCCTGCTGGTCCCATTCCTGCACCACACTTGCTGGATGACCCACCTTTGCTACATCCTTCTGTGGGGTCAGGGTCAGAAGTACTTGTGACCTCTAATAGTGCTCAGCTGTTAGAATTTCCTTGGTCATAGCAAAAAATATTCCAAGTTGGTGAATTACACCAATAGGGTCAGGGCCTACCTATTTGTTTTACTAGAAATAGTATGAATGCCAGATGTTTTTCTCTGAACCTTCAAACTTGGAAGAAGAATATCGCTAAGGCTGCAGTGCAAAGCATTAAGATGGAAATGCGTGTATTTCAGACTGGACAAGCTGCCTTGCCTCAGGCTTTTAGACCTTGTGGGACAAAGATCACAGAGACTGTGGAACCTGCCTCAGAAAAATCAATCAAATAGAGAAGTTGTTATAATGACCCTCTTTCCTTTAATGTGACTGGTTATCCCAGCTCAATCATGGATTGGTCTGGAAATCAGTCCAATATTGGACAAAAGAAAATAACAGTGAACATTTGGAGGGCTGATTTTGGACATTTTACAGAGACATATTTGGAAATTGGAGCTGCTTGTAGATATTATGGTTGCTGCGGATAGAAATGGAACAGGTTCTGGGGTTAAGGTAAATGCATTATTCTGCATTACCCCTACCTAATCTTTTTCAATTGGGAATGTTATCTTTGTTCTTGGCTCTGATAATGAGTTTAATGTTTCTTGTTTTAATTGTCTTTTGTCCAATTGTGTTTCTGCACTGTATGATGGTTAATCTGTAATGGTAGTACATCAACCCGCTTTGAATATAATTCCTATAAATTTATCTGAACCCTGGTATTCTGAAAAAGGCTTACAAATATTGGGAGAATTAGATCATAGTCTGTCAAGGAGTAAACATATGGTTGGGCTGATCACTGCTGGTGTTGTGGCTCTTACAACTCTTGTAGCCAGAGCTACTATAGTTCTGCATTAGTTTTAGCACAAGAGGTACAATCAGCTAGTTTTGTTAATGTAACCTGCAGAAAATGTAACCAATGCCCTGAGCATGCACAAGAGGATTTGGATAGACGACTAGAACAAAAAATTGATGCATTATAGGATACAGTGCAGATCATGGGAGATGAGATACAAGGCATGAAATTCAGAAGCCATTTGGAATGTCATGATCCATATCTCTAGATTTGAATAACTTCAAAATGTATAATGAGAGTCAGCATAACTAGACCAGAATAAAAAGGTACCTTCAGGGCATATGACATAATACTATTACTTCTTTAGACTTATTAGCCCTGCATAAGGAGGTTATAAGGTTTAAGAAATACAAAGCCTTTGTCTTTTGACACTGCAAAAGATACTCTGAAAAAGTTCCAGGCCATTTTTCCCTCATGGTCCTTGTTTACATCTCTCCTATTGGGCATAGCAGGGCTTGGCTTTATGATCCTTTTTATGGCATGTCTATTACCTGTACTTTTGAGAGAAATCATGAAAGCTTTTACAGATGTCAAAGCAGAGTTACATAAATTCAAGCTCCAATGTCTTCCCTAGCAGAAGTTGGTAGTCAATGACAGGTAAGATCATCTTGAAGACCTTCTCAACCTAAGACAGGCCAGGAATACAAGATTATTCGTGTGCCAATGACGGGTAAGAGCTGTTTTCAGATGGCAACCTAAGACAGGCACAACTTTCTGCTCCTTGACTGATAAGGTATTTGGCTCTTAGAGATAAAAAAAAGATGCCTAAGAGTCTCTCAGAAGTGGGTCAACCTAAGACAGGGCGTGAATGCTAGAATTCAGTTACCAATGACGGGTAAGATCTACACTTCTTGAGGGGATGCCTAAGACCCGACACTGTCTTTCTGCCCTAATAGCTGGGACAGTTTTGGCTTATGTATATGTAAAGGGGGACATGTGGGGAGCACCTCCGAGTTAACTCTTGCTGACTTCTTGCTTGTGATTAATCATGAACGAGTCTGCCGACATTTGTCTTTGTCTTTAGTTAAGACATCCGTCATATCTTGCCAAGTTCTTCCGTTTCTGCATATGTCCTTGAGAGACTATACAAGTCTGAAGGAGGTGGATTTAGTCAAATATAGATACAGTGTCCCATGTAGATAAACAGCCCCAGACTCTTGGAATAATGACTCTGAGACTCAAATATGCTTAAAAATACCTAGGCTAAAAGCTTTGGTTGTTCCCCAATTAGATCATAATTAATATCCCATTTATTCTGGTCTAAGTTCTGCCACATAGATGGTTACCTCTAATCAGCTCCCATGCTTCTGATATCCTCCATGTTCCCAGGCTCATTCCTGTCTTATCTCTCTCCCAGAATTCAGTCTGCATGTCCTATTTTCTGTTTCCTGCCTAAGCTTATAGGTTAATCGGCATTTTATTGACAGGTGATGCATCTGTAGAGTACACAAGAGATTTTCTCTACAGCTGGGTTCTAGAACATCTCATCAAAAGTCATGCATGTAAAAGCTCTAGTGGCAGAGCCATGGCACTAGAAGCAGCTACCTAGAGGGAGGGCAGGACAATGTTGTCTGTAAGGACAGAATCTGAGAAATACTAGGTTTCCAATTTTGCCTCCTGTGTGACTGTAAGCTCATTGTTCTTGGCACAGTAGACTTTGGAGAGTTGGCTCTGGCAGTTTCCTCAAGGAATTTGTGCTGAAAAACAGTCTTATCAAAGAAGATTTTATAGAGCATGGGTTGCAATAGATTCACAACAGTGCATGCTTGAGATCTTAGGTACTATAGGAAGGGGGCAGCGAAGTGGAAACTTCTAGTTTCTTTGGAAAGTGAGTTATATGAAATGATGTTTTGCTGGAGTACACAGGTGAAAGGATATCTTGCTAAAACAGTCATGTGAAAGAATGTTTTCCTGAAGCAGATACAGGTGAAAGAATGCTTGATGAAGGAGTATAAATATGACCCCACAGGCAGTGGAAGATTTGCTCCACCTTGCTATTCTTCTCTAACAAAACACATGTATTGGTTTGTTTTACATAGTGTTGTTAAGCTCAGCTTGTGGTAATGCTGTTATTGAGAGAAACTTGCCCAAGACCTGCTCGTGAGGTTTCTGCTGTAGCTTCTGTGGCCTCGCCTTAGGCTGGTTGTTGAGCCTAGTGGTTTCTTTGGGATTGAACTACAGTTGCCTGTTGTCTGCTTGCTGAAAGGACTGGACTGTAGTTGCTGGTCTGTGTCTGATGTCTGCCTGTGTGATGGTTTGTATATACTTGGCCTAGGAAGTAGCACTATTAGAAGGTTTGGCCCTGTTGGAATAGGTGTGTCACTGTGGGTATGGTCTTTAAGACCCTCATCCTAGCTGCCTGGAAGTCAGTATTCTGCTAGACAAAGCCTTCACAGAAAGATGTAGAACTCTCAGCTCTGCCTGTACCATGATAATAAGGACTGAACCTCTCAACCTGTAAGCCAGCTCCAATTAATAGTTATCCTTATAAGAGTTGCCTTGATCATGGTGTATGTTCACAGTAGTAAAAACCTAAGACAGTCTGCCTAGAGGACTGGTCTGCAGCTACTGAATCTTATTTAGTGTTTGCTACAGGACTGACCTACTGCTAAAGAAGAACAATCTCACCTCCAAAGAACTCTTGCAGAGCAGGTCCACTTCCCCCATATCCTAATAATGTTTCTCTTCTACTACCTCTGTTGAGTGATGGGCTAGAGCAGAGGTTGAACCCTTACTAAATGTAGGTTGCAAAAAATTTATGCTTAGGAGGCAGATTTCTGAGTTCAAAGTCAGCCTGGTCTACAGAGTGAGTTCCAGGACAGCCAGAGCTACACAGAGAAACTCTGTCTCAAAAAATAAAAACAAAACAAAACAAAACAAAAAAATTTATGCTTATAAGGCAGTTTACAAAAGCAAGGGATTTGTATGTGAAAAATAGACAAGGCTTTTTTAAAGTCTAAAAATATATTTATAACTTATTTCATCCTAGCCTAGCCCATGTTTAGTGATATATAGGAACTGAGAGTCTTCAGTTAGAGATGCTGATGATGTGCCTGTGGTTCCAGTTAGAAGTAAGTGTGACCTGGGAGCTTTATAGAAAGAGGACAGTGACAAAATGTTGCAAGGCAGTGGAACAGCTGTGCATTCTTAGAATCTTCTTCAAATAAAATAAGACAAATCCCAAGACATGAATGAGATCTGTTATGACCTAACATAGCAAATGGGAAAAACTTCAGTGCCTGGGAAAGCCCACAAAACCTCCTCATGTCAGCTGCTTAAATAAATGCATTGTGGCTTTGAGTCTGGACTGAAGAGCTATTACTTACATTCCAACTCTGCTTGACCTACCAACATCATTAATAATCTCTCATGTAGTAATATCCTTACAATTTTAAAATGCATTTAATGTTGGGTGGGCAGAGAGGGTATGCTTGTTCTATGGTGGGCAAGTAGAGGTTAGAGAACAATAGGAGTTGGTTGCACTCTTAGGATTGGACTCAGGTCATCAAACTTCGCAGCAAGCACCTTCACCAACTGAGCCATCACGAACCCCTGTGGTTGTACCTTTAAGAGGCAGATGAAAGCCATTACATGCTTACACATTCTAACCACTTTCCAACATTTCAAGAGAAAGTACTTATTACTTATGTGATAGCCCTAGAGTGTACAGCCAGTAAAAGAGGCTGCACCCAGTCATACTGCTTTAGACATTCTTTATTCATTAATGTACATGGATAAAAAAATGGTGTACTGTACACACTGATAAATCTTTGGCTTTGCGTTGGGAAGTACAGTAGGAAACCCTAAAAGGACCATTATTTAGAATCGTAAAAGAAAACCCAAAAAACTTCTATGTAGACTACAGTAAAGACTTCACTTCTTTGATAATGTTTTAAACATACAGCAAAAGAGGCACTTCTCACATACACCCAACCTACAGGACACATAGAGTTTGGGCGTCCATGGAAACTTCCAGGAAAGAACATAACATCTGCCCCAATCTGCCAGAACCCAAGAATGTTGAGACTATAGAGTCGAACAGCTCCTACTTGGTACTCCTGTGCCCAGGACCATGTGGAACCTGGTAGAGCCAGAAGTCTGAGAACTTCACCATTGCACTCAGTACAGTAGTGTCAGCAAGCCGAGAGTTAGTGCTGCTGTCTACACTAGCCAGAGGAGCTGCTTCTGCAGTGGGCAACAGTTCATGCAGAAAACTCTTGTATTTTTTTTAATTTATTTTTTTAATTAGGTATTTTCTTCATTTACATTTCAAATGCTATCCCAAAAGTCTCCCAGACCCACCCACCCCCACTCCCCTACCCACCAACTCCCACTTCTTGGCCCTGGCATCCCCCCGTACTGAGACATATAAAGTTTGCTAGACCAAGGGGCCTCTCTTCCCAATGATGGCCGACTAGGCCAACTTCTGATACATGTGCAGCTAGAGACACGAGCTCTGGGGGTACTGGTTAGTTCATATTATTGTTCCCCCTATAGGGTTGCCCACCCCTTTAGCTCCTTGGGTTCTTTCTCTAGCTCCTCCATTGGGGGCCCTGTGTTCCATCCAATAGCTGACTGTGAGCATCCACTTCTGTGTTTGCCAGGCCCCAGCCTACCTCCCAAGAGACAGCTATATCAGAGTCCTTTCAGCAAAATCTTGCTAGTGTATGCAATGGTGTCAGCGTTTGGAGGCTGATTATGGGATGGGTCCCTGGGTATGGGAGTCTCTAGATGGTCCATCCTTTCGTCTCAGCTCCAAACTTTGTAACTCCTTCCATGGGTGTTTTGTTCCCAGTTCTAAGAAGGGGCAAAGTGTCCACACTTTGGTCTTCATTCTTCTTGAGTTTCATGTGTTTTGTAAATTGTATCTTGTATCTTGGGTATTCACCAGTCAAAATGGCTGAGATAAAAAATTCAGGTGACAGCAGATGCTGGCGTGGATGTGGAGAAAGAGGAACACTCCTCCATTGTTGGTGGCATTGCAAGCTTGTACAACCACTCTGGAAATCATTCTGGCGGTTCCTCAGAAAATTGGACATAGTACTACCGGAGGATCCTGCAGTACCTCTCCTGGGCATATATCCAGAAGATGTTCCAACTGGTAAGAAGGACACATGCTCCACTATGTTCATAGCAGCCTTATTTATAATAGCCAGAAGCTGGAAAGAACCCCTCAACAGAGGAATGGATACAGAAAATGTGATACATTTACACAATGGAGTACTACTCAGCTATTAAGAAGAATGAATTTATAAAATTCCTAGGCAAGTGGATGGACCTGGAGGGCATCATCCTGAGTGAGGTAACCCATTCACAAAAGAACTCACATGATCTGTACTCACTGATAAGTGGATATTAGCCCAGAAATTTAAAATACCCAAGATACAACATTCAGAAAACTCTTAACTGGCTCAAAGAACAAGGGGCTCGTCCCTAAATAGGACGTTGGTATTAATTAACCCAAGGCTCAAGGGTGTATCATGGAAGATATGAAAGACACTGTGGCCCTGAGGATGGGAAAGAATGCTGCGAAATGCTGTCTTCTGGATGTGACAATGACCACAACATTCATGAAGTCATGGTAGCTATAGTGACCTGCTCAAGATCGGGCCAAAGAGATCTGTCACTAGTCCATCAGCAGATAGCAATAACAGGTTCAAAAAAAAAAAAAAAGATGAAGGTGAGAAAGAGACATGTTGGGAGTATCAAGTGGAAGCTTCTGAAGACCGTGACCTTGTCTTTAGGTCTCAACAGTCCTGAGGTAGGAAATAAGGTGATACACTGCAGAAGCGGCAGCCTAGCTAGAGGAAGAAACAGAACAAGCCTAGGGTGGGAAAGGTTAGTGTGGGAGGTGAATGTTCTCCAGAAAACCAGGATGATATATATGTGACATATATGGACAGGGATGCCATAAGGAACCCAGTATTCTGTATATTAACCTAAAACATCAATTAAAAAGTCAACATGAAAGCATGCAGTCCTTTCAGAATGTCTTTTTAAAAGCTGTTCCCTTTAAAATCTGTTGGGAAGGAAATGCTTCTTGTTTATGTGGGACACAGAGCTTACAACATCTAACATTGCTTGAACAGTTTTGCTGCTGGCTGTGGTTTCACACATGCGATGTTTTGATTCCGATGGTAAATGGTGGACAGGTGAATATGTATGTGGGAAGTAATTTTGATCCAGTGACAGTGGTCACAAGGCCTGACTTCAGGAACCATTTCTGCCTTCTTTAACAATGTCTTCTCTTTCTTCATATCCTTTAACATTTTACAGTATAGATTGTGTGTCCATTCAAAAAAGGGGCCACAGTATTTAAACTGACCACCCAAATATTACAACTGCTTTGAGGTAGCCAAATGCGAACTAAAAGACGTAATTAAAATGGTGCAAAGTATACCTTAGCATCTGTAGTTTGGTAAATTTAGATTTACCAAAAAATATTAAACAAAATACCCTTAGGGCTAGAGATGTAGCTCATTTGGTAGAGTATTTGTCTAGCATTCATAAAAGCTCTAGGTTCAGGTTCCTTCCCCCGTACTGCATACACCAAGCTCATGCCTGTTGTACCATCCCTTGTGAAATAGAAGCCGGAGGATTAGAAGTTCAGGGTCATTTTCAACACTGTATAGTTGAGGTCGGGGCTGGCATGGGTCAAGAACCTCTCAAAACAAAAACCCAAACAACTTAGATTCTAATGCAACTGTGGAATCAGTCAAGGTCAAATCAATAACATGATAGTGGATGCTTTATTTACTGAAATCAAATTTTTTGCTCCCAATTTGGACTCAGCTGACCTGTTTCAGGTCCTTTGGAGTTAGGCTTGCTTTTGTGTCCTACATTTGAGGTGTGTACTGTCTAATGAATCATTACCTCATCTCTGCAGACGGTTACAAAACCTCTACCCATAGTGTTCCTTGTGACAACATTTAGTCTGCTCCTGGTATGTGCTTGGCATAGTATTTTTCTGGAACTTTCTCAGGAGCTAAAACAATATAGTTGTGCTTGCCATTCAAATTATGCTGATAGCCAATTAAGGTCCTCTTGTATTAAATGACTCAAGCCAAAGTCTTTGGTCTACGAGGATGTGTTCAACAATAAGTAGAACAAGAAGCTTTGTGCTTGTAAGAGGAAAAGAATTCTATAGTGAAGACTGTTTTTTTTTGTTGTTGTTGTTGTTGTTGTCAGGATATGCCAACTCTCTGTAGTGTGATAGAAAATGTTCTGATGTGCTAGACTGTGTTCAATGGTAGCCTGTTTCTCTGCTTTCTGTTATTCTACCCTTCATTATTCTCATCATTCTGCAACAGTGTGGTGAATTGCATCTATTAGAGATTGCATGCATGTATGCGTGTGCTCGTGCATGTGTGTGTGTGTGTGTTACTTATACATGAGTGTGCAAGTGCATGAGCCTACATATGTACATTCAGAGTTCAGAGCATGTCAGGTGTCTTCCTCTATAACTCTATGCCTTATTTCCTTGAGATAAGATCTCTTACAGAACTGAAGTTTCCTATGTTGTCTAGGCCAGTCAGCCAGAGAACCCTTAGGGGATCCTGTTTCTGATCTCTGTTTCCCAATGCTAGAATTACTAGCATGCATAGTTATTCGAGAGCCTTTTAGATGGTTGTTAGGGATTCAGATTCTGTTTTTGGGTGCTTATGCTTGCAGACCAAGCATTCTCAATGCCACCTCCTCAAGACTTCTGTTGGAAATTTTAAACAAGCCATGTGGTGGTGGCACTGGGGAGGCAAAAGCAGGCAGATCTTTGAGTTTGAGGCCAGCCTGGTCTACAGGGGCGAGTTTCAGAACAGCCAGGACTACACAGAGAAATGCTGCTTCATCACCCCCCCCCCCCACCAAGGGCAAAAAAAATAACAAAAACTCAAAAATTTTAAACTAAAATTGACATCGTGGTACAGGCATGGAACCCTAGCTAATACAGAGACCGAGGCAAGAATATAAAAAGCTCAAGGTCAGTCTAGGTTGTAGAGCTAATTAATTCAAAGTCATCTTGTTTACCTTAGCCAAGACTTGGTCTCAAAATTAAAGGAAAGAAAGGGAAGGGAGTGAGGATGTAGTTCTACAATGAGTTTTGCTTGACATACACAGATCTTAGGTTCAGTCCTCAACACTTAGGTAGGTAGGTGGTAAGTACATGGAGATAGATGGATGGGTGGGATGGATGGGTGGATGGACAGACAGACAGAGATACATTGATGACTGATACAAATGCAGAACTTGTTAGAATCACCGTGTACAATTACATAAAATCCTTGAAGACTTGCTAGTGTGAACAACTGCAATACTTAAATTAATAATTAAGCTAATTAATTTTTAAAGATTTATTTATTATTATACATAAGCCGGGCGATGGTGGCACACGCCTTTAATCCCAGCACTTGGGAGGCAGAAGCAGGTGGATTTCTGAGTTCGAGGTCAGCCTGGTCTGCAGAATGAGTTCCAGGACAGCCAGGGCTACACAGAGAAACCCTGTCTCAAAAAAACAAAACAAAACAAAACAAAACAAACAAAACAAACAAAAAAAGAGCTGCTAAGATCAGATTGGCCTATTGGGGGCCAGGTGTGTGTGTGTGTGTGTGTGTGTGTGTGTGTGTGTGTGTGTATGTATGTGGGGATGGGGGGTGGGGGATGTCTTGATTGTTATTTGATACCGAAGGGGCTAGCCCACTGTGGGTGGCACAATTCCTAGGCAGGTAGTCCTGAATTGTATAAGAGAGCTTGCTGAATATGAGCTGGGATTAGATCCAGCAGGCAAGCAGCATTCTCCATGGGTTCTCCTGTACTCCTTTGGTTCTGAAGTGAATTCCTTGGTCAGTATGAGGTAGCCAGCCATCAGACCTGTCTTCAAAGTCTTTTCAGTTTCTACCTTGACTTTCCTCAATGATGAATTGTAACCTGGAGTTTTAAGCCAAAAAAAAAAAAAAAAAAAAAAAAAACAAAAAAAAAACAAAACAAAACCCTTTCCTCCCCTAGCTGTTTTTGGCCAGGGTATTATTATCAAATCAAAAGAAATTAAACTAGTATGGCAGTGGTGGCGCACGTCTTTAATCCCTGCACTTGGGAGTCAGAGGCTGGTGGATCTCTCTGAGTTTAAGACCAGCCTGGTCTACAGAACAACCAAGGCTACAGAGTGAGACATTGTCTTGAACAACCAAAAAGGAAAAAGAAAAGGAAAGAAAACAAAACATTATGTCCTTATATTTTTAAAAAGTCTATTCCTCTCCATCTCCATCAGTTATAATTTTTAGAAAACAAGAACATAATATATTTCAATTAATAATTATTTCTTGACCAAATTATTATATATCAGCAATGTGGCAAGCCAAATAAAATCTATCAATAAATAGAAGCTCTTCTCTATTATCACTAAAGTCATGTCTATGCACTGTATCAAAACAAAGTTGTACTGGAAGGTAACAATCACTTGTAAAGAACCTGCCTAGCATGGGTAGGGCCTGAGTCTGATCCCAGCACAGCAAAACTCATTTAAACCTGAGCTGAAGCTGCAGCTTACAGTAGAGGGCTTGGTCAGAATCCAAAGCCCTAGGTTGGGTCTCTAGCATTATGGGAGGGTCTTATTACATATATTAAAATATTAATTTTATATTAAAAGTAAACCAATAAATAAGCTAGAAGTTGTGCCAAAATGAAAAACCAGCCATACTACCAGCTTCTAGATTTATGGTTGTCAGGCTACATGGAAGCTATTGGCTTCCTTTGAGAAGTTATAGAAAACACTCTCACTCCCACAAGGGTATATTAGCAATAGAAATTGAGATCAGAGGGCTGGAGGAGCAGAGTTCACAGAAAGTGACCACGTGGACTAGCCTGGATTATTGTCCGCAATTATTCTCTCCATCCTTCACCCACATAAATCTAACAATACACAAGGGTAGAGTTGTATGTTTCCCACTCTGCTGATGGTGACCCATATAACTTGCTCTGGTCAAGACACTGTGACACACAGAAGGGATTTGAAGGTCCTCTTGTCTTTGGTTCAACCTCTGGCATTACCCCAAAGATAGCATGTGCCAATTAACAGCATCTCTTCAGGCTGAACTCAAATGAGATACACAGAGACAGTCTTCTATCTGACCAAAGACTAAAGCCAAGCCGAGAGGACATGTCACAAGACAAAGAGCTGACCCAGATGACTGCAGTCCTGGGTGCAAAACAATAAGTGACTCATGTTGCAAGGTACTGTAAGGGAACTGTAAGCATGATTTGAATGGATCAATAATTAGCTTAATTGGGGCTGGTGAGATGACTCAGCAGGTATGACTGCTCTTCCAAAGGTCCTGAGTTCAAATCCCAGCAGCCACATGGTGGCTCACAACGATCAGTAATGAGATCTGACACCTTCTTCTGGAGTGTCTGAAGACAGCCACAGTGTACTTATGTTTTTTGGTTTTTGTTTTGTTTTGTTCAATTCCCAGCAACCACATGGTGGCTCACAACCATCTGTAATGGGTTCAGATGCCCTTTTCTGGTGTGTCTGAAGACAGCAACAGTGTACTCATAAACATAAGTAATTAAAAAAAAAGCTAATCAGGATGTGTGTGTATGAACATATATATGCATATATTTTTTCATTGTTATCCTTTAATTTCATTGAAATCTTATTACTTACACAATTTGTTAGTATTTTACTGTCATACGTCAAAGAGTGATGTTTCTGCTTGCTCATTTTAGAACTAAAACAGTTGTAAAATGCTTTTTCAACAATAAAAATTTGTTGGAAAATGTTTTTCCTCAGTTTTCTTTTAAAAGTTATTGCTTAATGCTTATTCTTGAAAAAGTTAACATTGCTTAGACCAATATAGAATTTCTACATTCTTGTGATCTATCTTCAGTTAGCTATTATTACAGGTATACTGAGGCCTTCCATCCTTTCTGTCTGATAAAAGCCCTTAGGACAATATCTAAAAGAGCATTTAGAAATATGTGCCAATATTAACAATGCCATCTAGTGAAAATAATCATTACGATTATTTTTAAATAGCATTAAAAATTAAAATTGTATTTGATGGATAGCCAACTGTAGTAATTCATATCTGCCTGAAGTCTCAGCACGTAGGAACCTGGTGCAAGAGGGTCACAAGCTTAACACTAGCTAGGTATATAGCAAATCCTGCCTTGATAACCAAGTCACTAAGTAGGTAAAATATCTATGACGTAGATATACAGGGGAAGTAAAACAACTAGCTGTCTCTTGAAAGATTATCTCCTTCTTAAAAGGAAGTGAGTCAGAATTGGTCTTACAAATGCATAAAGCAGAGAAGGTGACTAGGCCTTGGGTTCGTGATCTCCCCTGTCATCCACTTAGAAGAAGAGTATGACGGAGTTTCTCCCTCCCCACCTGGCTTGCTTCACTAACTCTGGAACCTTACAATCCCTCTCACTATGGTTTTGTTTTGCTTGTTAACTGTTTTATTTTAGAATTTTTCTCCTTTTCTTCGGAGGATAACTTCCTGTTACCCAGGCTGGCCTCCATATTGCCATGTGGCTAAGATGGATTATGGTAGTGTAGCGCCCTACCTGGCTTGTTGAGTTTGGGTGGTAAATGAATTCACTCTTCCTGTTAGGGTGGAAGAATAAATAGTTCATTGAGTACTTTAGAATGTAGTGGGCTGCAATAACTAGAGTACCACCTTTCCTTCCTTCCTTCCTTCCTTCCTTCCTTCCTTCCTTCCTTTCTTTCTTTCTTTCTTTCTTTCTTTCTTTCTTTCTTTCTTTCTTTCTTTCTTTCTTTTTGAGACTGGCTTACTTTGTAGCCCGGGCTTGATTCAAACTTGCCAAGTAGCTGATGCTGGGCTTGAACTCCTAATCCTCCTCAAGTGGTGGGATTCCTGGAATTTACTACCTCTCCTGGTTTTATGTGTTTCTTGGAATCAAACACAAGACTTGGTTTGTCCTAGGAAGGCATTTTACCAACTGGGCTACCTTCCAAGCCCTCTCCCCTACTTCTTTCCCCTTCCCTTTCCCTTTCCTTTCCCCTCCCTTCCTCTTCCCTTCCCTTTCTCTTCCCCCTTTCCTTTTCACTTCCTTTCCCCCTGCCTCTCTCTCCTTTCTTTTCTCCCTCCTCTTGCCCCGCCCCCCAAGATAGAGCTCATGAAGCCCTGACTGGCCTGGAACTTGTAGTTGCAGTAGTGTGCTACCATGCGTTGCTGTTGGAAGATTGAACCTCTGACTATTTAAACAGAGGGCTGAAGGATGAAATCAGTCTGCTAGACAGCCTGGCAGTGCTCAGTAGATCAGTTCATATGTAGTTGTAATGGCTAATCATTTTGTTATTATTAACTTAAAATTTTTATGTGTATGTGTATTTTGCCTGCGAGTATGTGCGTGTACCACAGGCACACTGTGTTGGTGGAGGTTAGATGATGTCAGCAGATCCCTTGGAACTGGAGTTGCCGACAGTTATGAGTTGTCATGTCCTCTGCAAAAACAGCACATGCTCTCACTGCAGAGCCATCTCTCCAGCCCCGCAATGCTGAGGCATCTCTCCAGCCCGCAGTGGCTAATCTGAATTATCAACTTGACAGATCCAGAATCACCTGGGTGACAAATCTTTAGGAGTGTCTCAAGGGCATCTCTAGATGCTTAATGGAAGAGAGAAGACCCACTCTGACTGTGGATAGCCCTGTTCCATGGGCCTGTATCTCAGACTCAGTAAGAAAATAACAGTAAAGGACCCCAGCATTTACCTCTCTCAGCTTCCTGATGCTCTGTGACCATCCTGCCTGACTTACCATCAGGAGCTGTAAGCCCAGATAATCCCCTTTCTTCTGAAAGTTGCTTGATTTTCAAGTGTATTTTTACAGCAGCTAGAACAGTAACTCATGCTTTGGTTAAAAGAGAATGTATAAAATGTACATAATTAAGCTGGGCGGTGGTGGCACACGCCTTTAATCCCAGCACTCGGGAGACAGAGGCAGGCAGATTTCTGAGTTCCAGGCCAGCCTGGTCTACTGAGTGAGTTCCAGGACAGTCAGGGCAATACCGAGAAACCCTGTCTCAAAAACAAAACAAAACAAAACAAAACAAAAAAACAAAAAAAAGTACATAATTATATTATCTAAACTATAATATAATTGGGGGTTTTCCAATAAATGTGTGCATTTTTAATACTTCCTATCCTTCAGTTTCATTTTTGTCAATTTCTGATTGTTAAAAATTATTTTAAATTGTGTTTTTTTTAAAGTGTTTGTTTTTTTTAAAAACAAGGTTCCAGAGTGTAGCTATCTTAGTCAGGGTTTCTATTCCTGCATAAACATCATGACCAAGAAGCAAGTTGTGGAGGAAAGGGTTTATTCAGCTTATACTTCCATACTGCTGTTCATCACCAAAGGAAGTCAGGACTGGAACTCAAGCAGGTCAGGAAGCAGGAGCTGATGCAGAGGCCATGGAGGTTCATTACTGGCTTGCTCAGCCTGCTCTCTTATAGAACCCAAGATTACCAGCCCAGAGATGGTCCCACCCATAAGGGGCCCTCCCCTCTTGATCACTAATTGAGACTATACCTTACAGCTGGATCTCATGGAGGAATTACCCCAACTGAAGCTCCTTTCTCTGTGATAACTCCAGCTGTGTCAAGTTGACACAAAACTAGCCAGTACAGTAGCCTTGGTTGGGCTGGAACTCACTATGTAGACCAGGCTGGGTTTGATCCTCTTGCGTTTGCTTCCCAAGGGCTGGGATTGCGGGCATGCTTAAAACTGTACTGATTTAAGGTTGCATTTATATTTTGTTTTCTCTTCAGGATGTAAGAGTCTTTGTGTGTGTATGTGTGTGTGTGGGGGGGAATGGTCTCAGGTAAGCGAGGCTGGCTTATCATTCTAATATTATGCAGTTAAAAATGAACGACCTTGAATGCTTGATCACTCTTGCCTCCATCTTTCAAGTTTGAGCGTACAGGCATGTGCCACCATGCCCATCCTTTCATCGCTATTATAGAGGAAATATTTATTATAACTTAGATATGCACTAATAGCTCATGTGGTAATTATTTTGCCAGATATACTGAAGACATTAAAAGAGGAGAAGGAAATATCCATGAAATATCTACTATATGCAGATAAGATGCTAAAATAAAAGGCTTGTTAAGACGAGAAAAATCACCATCTCAGAAAAAGAGAAAAGCAGGATGGGAAAACTTATGCAACAGTTTCTCTTTACTGTAGCGTTACATTCTTTGAAATGAGCCCAAACCAGAAAAGAAAACAAAACAAAAACTGTCCACTAATTTGCAAATCCGTAATTGCAGTGTGGTAAAACCATGTTTTATTTAGAGATAAACAAACAACTGTGTACATAGATTTTGCAATGGACAAATCCAGTAGCCTAAAGTCCTGCAGAGACTATTTCCCCATGCCCCATTAAGACATTTCAGACAACAGTTCAGGTTCACATCCGTTGCTAATTGCGCTAAGGCTCATGTTGAGTTGACGGAGGTCTCTGCATGTCTGGAATTTGTCCTTGTTTGTGGTTATTCCCAGAGTCTGCATCACTGACCTTACCCTTGGCCTCTGACGTCACTTCCTTTATTGATGCTGTCTTTCCTTCTTAGATTATTCCTCTGTGAAGCTGCCAGAGTTCATTCTTTGTTATTTCTTGATTTAGAAGAAGCCTCCAAAATCCGACAAATATGATCTCTTCCATCAAATACATTTCTCAAACAAAAGGTTCTTCTCCCCGGGCAGTGGTAGTGCGTACCTTTAATCCCAGCACTTGGGAGGTAGAGACAGGTGGATTTCTGAGTTCGAGACCAGCCTGGTCTACAGAGTGAGTTCCAGAACAGCCAGGGCTATACAGAGAAATCCTATCTCAAAACAAAACAAAACAAAAAAAAAAAAAAAAAAGAGGCTTTTCTCTGGGTGACAAACAGAAACTCAGAGCAAGTATTTCTTGCTTTTACACCCCACTTACCCCGACCCCCAGCCCCTGCCACACACATATACCTGAACCCATCCCCCAAGACAGGGTTTCTCTGTGTAGCTTTAGCTGCCCTGGAACTCACTCTGTAGACCTGGCTGGCCTCAAACGCAGAGATCTGGCTGCCTCTGCCTCCCAAGTAATTACTGAGATCAAAGGCGTGTGCCACCACACACAGCTTGCACCTACTATAAACAGTCCATCTTGCCCTTAAGGATGGCTTCTATGGAGAAAACCCAGGGCCACAGATAGGAATAGTCAACTGTTCGAATGTTTCCTAGGAAGAAGGCTAGAGTCCTCAGGCTCTGGGGGAAATAGCAATAACTCAGGCTTAGCCAATATGTTGACCACTGGTCAGACTAACCTCACTTTCTGTCCAGGGTTAAAGTATCAAAGATATATCAAGATATCAAGATATAAAGAACACTTGGGGCTGTCTTGGAGGCCCAAGAGTATCAAGGCTTGCTGCTTTGAGCTGAATCATCTTCCCTCTTCCCACGGAACCTAGAGCTTGTTTTCTTGGATTGCGACTTCCCCCCCTCGGATCCCTGAGCATATGTGAAACAACACCCTTGTCTTGCTCTAGGTCTAAAAGACGTTCTTGGGACTTTTACCGAGTCTATCTGTCATCTAGCATGGTTTCAGGGACAAACTTTACTGGGACAATGAGGGAATGAAGGAGACAAACATATACAAACACACAGAAAAGCTGGGATTAGGTGGAATGGTTCTCAGATGGACAAAGCATCCAGAAGCTCAGCGTGCTTATTATATAACATTTAGAGAGAGGCAAGTTTATTGCATACAGCTGAATAATTAGGTGTTGTTATTATATACAGTTAAACAAGAAGTCAGGGTTTATGGTACACAGCTGGAAAGGAATTGGGTTTAGCTAATCTCAGTAGAAGCAGTTTCTATAGGAGATCAGTCTTCAGGATGTAAAATGTTCAGGAAAGGAAAGCTATGGTGGACATTTTCTGTATATACTGTCGGCATTGGCATGGGAGTCAGAAGAAGGCTTTGCCATTCCTCTGAATCTTGGGTGGATGGATGGAGAAGGCTGCTGTTTTCCCATGGGTCTGAGGCTCTAGTCCTTGGCATGGCTGTGCCTGTGTCAATAGACACTGTGGTAGTTTGAAGAAAAATGGCCCCATAGATTTATAGGGAGTGGCACTATTAGGAGGTGTGGCCTTATTGCAATAGGTTTGCCTTGTTGAAGGAAGTGTGCCTCATTCTCTTCCTGCTGCCTGCAGAGATCAAGATGTAGAGCTCTCAGCTTCTTCTCCTTGTCTGCCTGCACACCGCCATGCTTTGAGCCATGGCAATAATAGACTAAACCTCTGAAATGAAAGCCAGCCTCAGTTAACTGTTTTCCTTCACAAGAGTTGCCGAGGTCATGGTGTCTCTGCACAGCAATTAAACCCTCACTAAGATACACATGTTCATTTAGGACTTCAGTCCCTCGAGGCTCCCTCTACTACACACACCTTCTTTCAGATGGAAGAGTAGGAAATAAATATCTGACACAAACTCTGGTAGGAGAATAACAAATACACATTTCTTTCTTTTTTCTTTTCTTTCTTTTCTTTTCTTTTTTTAGAAAAGGTTCTAGGAGTGCAAAGGTGATGGCTAAGGTTTTAAAGTAAGCAGACCTGTGAAGTGTCCCCAAAACGGTTGCTCTAAGTGCATCAGTGAAAGGCTTCAGAAGCAAAGCTAACTAAGAGATTTCAGGCACTATCTGGTTGTTGTTCTATTGCCCTAGGTTAGCTGGTCAGTGGCTTTCCATGCTATTATTGATTCATGTGTGTTCACAGGGACAACTGCCTGGGGAGGTTCAAAACAACTCCATTTTTAGGAACCATACAAGTACTCACAATCATGTAACTACCAGTGGCTGATTAAACTCTTGCTGGAATGTGAACTTAGGTGTCTGAGCTGTACTATTAGTTAATACACTTGAAGAATTAGCAACTAGAGAGTCGGGTGGTCCTAAACTCTTATTTACTAATTGACCACCCAAATATTGACTGCTCTATTTACTAACACACATCAATTTTCATGTGTATGAGGATGTTAATGAATTAGTAACATGTTAACTCCAGCCAGAGTTATATATTTATGGGTCTTCATAATTTCTTGTCCCAAAGTCTCAACTCAGTTATTGTTATATCTCAGTTTTGACAATATTTGAGATGCAGATTAATCTACTAATCTACATTTGGTTTATATGTTAAGATGCCAAACATATGGTTAAATTATTTAAAATAAAGCCAAATAAAGTAAAACTAAAATAAATATAATTTAGATTTACTTTATTAAATTACATTTACTTACTTTATGTATGTGCGCATAAGAGTGCTGCAGAATGGTTCTGGGTTTCAAAGAGCAACCTGCAAGAGTTAGTTCTCGCCTTCCATCTTCTGAGTACAGAAGACTGAACGTGGGATATCAGGTTCAGTTAAGCAGACTCTTACCTGTTGTGCCATCTTGTTGTGTATGTGTATAGTTCCTCAGAACAGTGTGAAATTACTTCAACTGAAACATTACCAAGAGCCTTGTCAGTGTAATTTCACAGTACCTCGAATTCAAGGGTCTTTCCAAGTCTTCCTGTATTTAAAATCTTTTCTCCTGAGAACCTCTGCATGACTCCTAAGGGACCCTGTACCCTAAACTGTACCTATGATGGACAGCCATGAACCTAGTCCTCAGAGGGTAAGAACTTCAGACTGGCAGGTTCCAGAACCCTATACTCAACAGGTAGGTGCTGAGGGGTTTATTGCTGCTTTTTGTTTATTTTATGTATATGAGTGCTCTGTTTTCATGCACACCAGAATCAGATTCCATTACAGAGGGTCGTGAGCCACCAAGTAGTCGCTGGGAATTGAACTCAGAACCTCTGGAAGAGCAGACAGTGCTCTTAACCACTGAAACATCTCTCCAGGCCTAGATGCTGAGTTTTGATGGTAGCTACAAACTCTGTTTCCTTTTGAGTAAATTAATTTAGGTAGTAGGACTTTTTCATCCAGTGTCTTAGGGTTTTATTGCTGTGAAGAGACACCATGACCAAGGCAAATCTTGTAAGGACAACATTTAATTGGGTCTGGCTTACAGGTTCAGATGTTCAGTCCATTATCATCAAGGCAGGAGCATGGCAGCATCCAGGCAAGCATGGTGCAAGCAGAGTTCTACATCTTCATTTAAGGCTGCTAGCAGAATACTGACTTCCAGGCTGCTAGGATGAGGGTCTTAAAGCCCACATCCACAGTGATACACCTACTCCAACAAGGCCACACCTACTCCAACAAAGTCACACCTTCTAATACTGCCACTCCCTGGGCAGAGCAAAAAACCATCACACTCCAGTTTAAGGTCCAATCATGTCACTTTGATTGTAAAAATTAGAATAACCAAGAGCTCTCTCAAAAAGCTACATCATCTCAGGGTTGAAGGAACGAGGAAGGGGTGACAAAGCCAGGCAATTTGGTGGATTTGTTCACATCATATTCATCTTTTCTGCTCCATTCTAGAAAACTGCCCATGTGCTACCATCTCACTGCTAATCCTCTTGAGACAATATATTTATCATTTAAAAAAGAAAAGAGAAAGAACATCAGTTTTATTTTGTCACAAGGATTAAAATATGGTTATAAACACAACAAAATATACTTCTCACTGTACATTTGTAAATCAGATTTCTCAGGCAGTCCTTATGGAATGTGACAAAAAAAAAATCTCTTCTTGAGTACTTTAGAGTTTCTAGAAAATAAATGACTGTTGTCAAAGAACAATCTGCTTCCCTTCCGCTGCAAATGTGCTTGCCTATACGCTGTTAATACCCCAGGCAGAAGGCTCCACAAATTAAGAGTTTATATGATTCAAGCAATGTGGTATTGGGGATGCTTCCAGCGCTGAGGTGGCTACCTGAACCGTAGTTTCATGTAGGTTTCATAGTGTAAGTAGGTGAAAGGCAGCTTGATGTTACCATCATGTTATTGACCAAATACAAGAGAAAGGAAATAGAAAGTGGAAAGGAGGTTGTTAGTGCAATCTCTCTCTCTCTCTTCCTTTAATCACTTTCTACCTTATTTTTTTCTTTAATTTTTATTTTTTTAAATGTGTATGGGTGTTTTGCTTACATACATATCTGCATATCATATGTGTACAGAAGAGAGTATTGGATCCTCTGGAAGGTTATAATCTGCATGTAGATGTTGGGAATTGAAGCCTGCTAGAAGCTTAACCTCTAAGCCAGGAGTTCTCAACCTTCCTTTTCTTTTCTTTTCTTTTCTTTTCTTTTTTTTTTTTATTTTTTCTTTCTTTTTCTTTTTTCCTGTTTGTTTGTTTGTTTGTTTCCAGACAGGATTTCTCTGTAGCCTTGGCTGTCCTGGAACTCACTCTGTAGACCAGGCTGACCTCAAAGTCAGAAATCCACCTGCCTCCGCCTCCCAAGTGCTGGGATTAAAGTCATGCGGCACCACTGCCCAGCTGTTCTCAACCTTCCTAATGCTGTGACCTTTAATACAGTTTCTCCTTATGGTGACCCCCAACCATAAAATTATTCTGTTGCTACTTCATAACTATAATTTTTGCTACTTTATGAGTTGTAGTATAAATGTATGATACCCAAGATATCTGATATGTCACTAGACCAGAGGGGTTGAGACCCACAGGTTGAGAACCTCTGCTCTAAGCCTTCTCTCTAGCCCCTCCACCCTATTTTTCTGTGTAAGACAGGGTCTCATTGAACCTGAACCTCATCAACTGGGCTAGATTGGTTGAACTAATTGGTTGGCTAGGCTCCAGAATCCACCTGTCTTAGCATGCCAAAGCCCTAAGTTTAGGGTGGCACACTACACCTTGCTTTATGTGGGTGCTGGGGTTCCAATCTCAGGTCTCCATGCTTAGGCAGTAGTCACTTCACTGGTGGAGCCATTTCTCCAGCTCCACCAGATGAATATTTTTAGAAGGTTTTCTGGACTCCTCTGGGAGACATTTCTGTTTAGGCTTCATTGGCCAGACCAGGTCACAGGGGCATCCTCCTTCCTCTTCAGAGTGCATCCAAGAAAGCACCACTCCCTGGTCTGTGTAGAAAGGAAGGGAAGCTCATACTGACTGCCACCACTGACCCAGACTGTCTCCCAAGGCCGTGCTATGTGGAACTGCTTTAAACAAACACAAAGCTCCAGTTTAAGAATGTGATGTCCCCAGCACTTGTTTCCTCCTTTAAATGATAGATTTGGACAGTTTTGTCTCTAAATAACTGCTTTTATAGCTTGTGTTTTGAGAGTAACATAGCACCGATCAAATGACAAAATGAAGGGAAACAGCTTGTGTCCTTTGGGTTTTGGTCAGTTGGGATTTTTTTGTTTGTTTTTTTTGCCAAAACAGACTGTTGATTTTCTGGTGTTTATTTATTCAAGACTAAAGCAGAACCATTAAGAATAATGAACATATGACCAAAAAAAAAACCCCAAGAATATTGAAATATACATTTCTGAAATTTAGTTGAATTTATTGAACAAGGGCAATTTCAACTGAAGATCTTTCTTTCTTTGGAGGCAAGCATTTTATTGATTTATGTGACAGATTTTCATGGGATTTTTCATAAGGTCATCTGAACATTGCTGATCACAAAAATACCTAACTTGAGCAGCACAGCAAATTACAATGCGTTTGTCTACGCTGGCTCAAGTAAGTTTTCTATTATTTTTATTAAAATAATAATTAAATCTTTTTTGTTTTCCGACAAGATCTTAAAGATTTACTTTGTTTTATGTATATGAGTGTTTTGCCTGCATTTTTGTTTGTTTGTTTGTTTTAGCTCTTTCTTTTCTTTTTTCTATTTTTCTTCCTTTTGGTTTTTGATTTTATAGAATTTCTCTGTGTAGCATTGGCTGTCATTGAACTCACTGTGTAGTCCAGGCTGGCCTTGAACTCGAGATCCTCCTGCCTTTGCCTCCCAAGTTCTGGGATTAACAGTGTGTGCCACTATGTCCTGCTGAGTTTGGGGCTTTATCTGAATTTGGGGATTGTGTTTGTTTGTTGTTTGGGGGCCCCTGGGGATTGGAGGAAAGTGTTTATTTGGCTTCCATATTACTGTTTAGCACCAAAGGAACTCCAGATAGAACTCATACATGGCAGGAACCTGGAGGCAGGAACTGACTCAGGAGCCATGGAAGAGTGCTGCTCACTGGTTTGATCCCCATGCCTGTAACCACGCTGTGGTGAAGAGCCTCAGCCCCGCCAGCCACATCTCAAGATTCCAGGACATATGGTTAGAACTCTGACAGGGCTCATTGCTCTTCCACTGCAGGGCAACTTCTTTAGGAGGTCATTATCTTCTGTTGTCTTTTATTCAGCATATGGTATGAAAATGTTTTCACTAAATCTATAACTTTATGGTTTCTTTTCTTTTTAACCCTTGTAAACCTTTATTCAGAGTAGAATACTGGTAGCTCTGCTTATTCTGTGGACTGTACTTTCATTGAGGGAACCACAGGGAGCCAGCTGCAGCCCAGGGAAGTGAGTGAGAGTAGGGAACAGTACAGTTCCAGAGCTGAGCTTTCTGGTCTACCCCACTGGTCTGCAAATGGCTCACAGCAATAATACATTCTCTGGAACATAGCTGTGTCCAGAAAGAGGGTTAGACAGCTTTAACATAAAGTACTCACAACTCCCAGGACAGTGCACACAGGCCTGAATGTTCTCATAGCTCTGCAAAGCTGAGTGTTGTGTCCTCCTAGTTTCCCCATATCAATTGATGCTATACCACCCATATTCCCATATCAATTGATGCTATACCACCCATATTCCCATATCAATTGATACTATACCATCCAAAGAAGGAACAGCAGCCCTCCAGGCAACTTCACATGTCTATCCTGAGGAAGAGACAGACAATTCAAGGTGTGCTTCCCTAGAGATGGCATGGTTCCTGGTCCAGCTTATTCCATTCCCCACACCCTTGGGAGTACTTTTCTTTCTCTTTTCTCCTGTTTTCTTTCTCTCTGTCCTTCCCTCCTCCTCTACTTCCTCCTCTGCCACCACCTCTTCTGGCTCTTTTTCCTCTTCCTCTTCTTTTCCCTCTTCCTTTTCTTCTCTTTTCTTTTTCTTTTTTTGGTTAGTTTTTTTTTTTTTTTTTTTTCTTGAGACAGTGTCTTAATATAGCCCAGGTTGGCTTCAAATTTGTGATTCTCAGCCTTCGCCTCCCAAGTGCTGAGAAACTGAGGCATGAGCCTCCACGTTTAGCAGTACACAATGATCTCTAAAACCCAATTCTACTCCTGTAATGGTGCACCAAACCAAAAATCAGGCTAAAACACTACTCCTTGAGTGCTCATTGTTTAAAAGGCTAAGACAGTGAGATTAAGGTCACCATAGGGTGCATAGAAAGATTTTTTTTTTTTTTTTTTTTGCCTCAAAACAAAAACAAGGACTGAGGAATGTGGCCCAGTGGTTACATGCTTGAGTAACATGCTCAAGGATATTTGTAGTGAGAATTTTGGAATTTTGTGTTTTAAAAAACACTGAAGTGTTAACTCATTTTAACCCCAGGTGTGGGATATGGGGCTGCTTCAGATTGTCCACAACAGCTGACTGTGATTTGCCTCATTCTGTAGCAAGGGCATGATTTTGCCAGCTGCAGATAAATTCTGTGATTGTGTGATATTTGGAATTCTGGGGACTTATTAGAGGTTATATAAATGCTAGGACCCCAAGAAGTATAGTAGATTGTTGGCTGGTTGTTGGTTGTTGATGGTTGCTGTTGGTCACAGTTTGTTAAGTAGTTGGGCACAAAGAAGAAACAAGAAGAAGGAATTAGATATCTTGATGGTGAAGATCAAATTGCCCCAAGAAACTCAATGTCCCTAATCAGCGGGAAATATTCTAATGATATGTCACCCCCTTTCTGACCCCTGGCTTTTTTAGGGATCTCTTTCCTTTTGCTCTCTGTGCTTCTCTCTTATCTAGTGATATGGAGTCAAAGGGGTAGAAGAAAAAGCATGGAGAAGGGTGAAAGAATAACCCACAAAGTAGCAGAAGATAAGCTACAGCAATCTGTCAAAGCCTAACTATGCTCTCAAAGATTATGTTATCATGAGAAACTTTATAGGTATAATTCAGTAATCAATTCTGAGATAACTTTTGAAAATTGTACATTTTAGTTCTTTCTCCTTTGCTATAACCAGGTAATTTCTCCTTTTCCCCACCAGAGTAATTTCTAAAGATAATAGACTTATTTAGTTCATAGTTTTAGAAGTTCAATATTGTGGTCTTGACATTTTCCTGGTTTCTGGTAAAGGGCTCGTTTAGCTTCAGTTCATGGTGGGAAGAAAAAGGACAGGGTATGGAAGAGAATTGCAGGTACAAGAGTGTGAGGGTACAAGAGTGCTGCCTTTGCTTGATAGGCAGCTCCGTCAAGAGCCATCCTGCCATGAGGATACAACCTCCATGACCTAATTACCACCAAAAGGGCCAACCTTCAAGACTTCTTCACTAGCATAAAATCTCAATGTGATTCATCAAGGGGACCAAGCATATCTGAACCACAGAACAGTGTAGGATGTAGGTGGAAGTTTAGAAATTATTATGTGCATATGAATATGCAGTTATCCAGTACTACCTGCTAGAAAGATGGTCCTTATTCCATGCATACCTTTACACCTTTGTCAAAGGTGGGTTGTAAATGGATACATGAATCAATTTCTTATCTTACTACTCAGTTTATTAATATTCATCAACAACACACAGCCTTGAATCCCACTCTTATTTGCTAAGTTGTAATCATGCAGAGTTGCCCTTCCAATTTGTTGTATTTTTTTTTCAAAGATGTTTTTAGCTGTTGAGGTCCTTGGTATTTTCATACCAACCTGTCAATTACTACTGAAATAACAGCTGAATTTTTTATCTTTATTCATTTATTTACTATGAACAGGGTCTCACTGTGTAGCCCAGGCTGTTGTTAAAGCCGGGTTCTCATTGCCTTAGCCTACCCAGTGCTAAAGTTATAGGCATGCACTGACCACATATTCTGTTTAGAGTTTTTGTTTTGTTCTGTTTTGTTTTAATTTAGGTAAAGTAGTTCAGGGGTACACAGACCTATGTATAATCTCTGCACCTGGTACATGAAGGCAGGAAGATTAAGAGTTCAAGGGCATGTTCAAGTCGATTATTGAGACTTGTCTCATACTTGTATATATGCATATATATGTGTGTGTGTGTATATGTACATATATATGTATATATGTATACATGTCTGTCTGTGTATATTAATATACACATAATATATATTATATATTAAAGTTAACATAACAAGTAGGTTAGTGGAATGTCCCTATAATCCCATCTACTCAGGAGGCTGAGGTGGGACTTTATGAAGTCAAGGCTAGCCCATCTCAAAAGATTTTCACACAATATAAAACTTAACAATTTAGCCCTTCCTTCCTTCCTTCCTTCCTTCCTTCCTTCCTTCCTTCCTTCCTTCCTTCCCTTTTTTGTTTACTTAGGATTTTTGGTTTGTTTATTTATTTTTGACAGCCTTGGCTATTCTAGGCCTCCCTTTGTATACCAAGGTGGCCATAAAATCACAGTACTGGGATTGAAGGTATATGTCACCATGCCTAGCTAATTTAGCTTTTCTTAAACACAATTTAGTAAAATTTACTTACAAAGTTGTATTAAGATCAGTTTTACTTAATTCAGAGCATTTTCATCCCCGCACTCCAGAACATCCTGTGTCCCATCAGCAGTCCCTTCCCAGTGGGCTCCCATCACTCTGGAAGACCCCTTCCCGTGTCTGTGAATTTGTGCATCTGGACCTTTCATATAAATGAAATCAGACATCCTGGGAAATATCTCAGTAGTTAAGAGTGCTTGCTGCACAAGCATGACAGAGTTTGTATGCCAACACCCAAACAACAAAACAAGAGGCCTTCATATGTTCTCATGGCATATGGCAGAGACACTTGATTGCTGGGGATTGCTCATTTCCACCCTACCCAAAAAGTGTGAGCTTCAGGTTCAAGGAGGGAGACTGCCTCAAAGGAATAGGTGAAGAGTGGTAAAGGAGAGCACATAATGTCCTCTGTGTATATGATCCACTTCTGCACATAGAGCACGGACAGACACACAGACACAGACAGACACACACACACACACACACACACACGCACAATGTAAAGTCAGAATAAACGAAATGATGCAGTATATGCCTTTAATGTTTTTCCTCGTGCTTGAGAGTACACCTAGGACTTTGCACATGTACTGTCACCATGCTTTTCCAAGACCTTCTTCCATTTAGCCTAATGTTCTCATGCTTCATCTATGTCTTAGCAGGTGTCACCTGGTTGATAACACATTGATTACATGCACCAGTCTGAGAAGAATTGGCACCTCCCACCCCCTTGTTTCTTTGAGACAGCACTTACCTGGTATCGATTCATGATTCTCCTGCCTCCATCCTCAGTGCTGAAATCATATATACCACCATGCCTACTTGAAAATTGAGAACTTAGTGATGTTGAATGTTCCAACGAGAAAAAAAGTATTTCTTAGCTTACTTCATTAGTTTCCTTCAGTAAGACTGTATTGTTTTGTTAATTAGCTTATTTTTACTCACTGTACATTACATAATTACAATTTTACATTGAGTATTGCATATTTATTTTTTATTTAGTACATATGTGTGTGGTGCATGTATGTGCGTGTGTGCACATGTATGTGAGGCGTATGTGCTATGGCATATGTTGGGTGGTCAGACGACAACTTGTAGGTATTGGCTTTCTCTTTCCATCAGCAATGGAATTCAGGTCCTCAGCGAAGGACCTGATGTGAGGGCTGCTTTACGTGCTGAGCCGTAATGTGGATGTTTTGCAAATATTTTTGTCAGACTTATTTCCAACTATCAAAGTGAAGTAATTTTTTTGAGACAAGAGTTTCATGTAGCCCATGCTAGCTGCTACCTTGCTCTGTAGCTTGGGATGATAGAGGACTTCACATTCTCCTGCCTCCACCTCTGAGTGCTGAGATTACAGGCACGAACCACTCATCAGGTCCAGTTTTATGTGGTCCTGGAGACAAGGCCATGGCTCTACATGTATGTTGAGAGCTTTTGGTGCCGCTTCTAGGAATTTGGCATTTATCAGTGGGCTTGGATAAGGAAGGAGGCTCAGATAAGAACATTAGAACCAGTGACCACGGGGTTTTGTTTACTGCTTTGCTGGATTGTACCTCGTGTGATCGCTTTGCTTACTACTTTTCTTATTACCTTGTGTGATGCTTTTGCGTATTACTTTATTTAATTACTATGTGGTGTGATCTCCTTGTTTACCACTTCGCTTGATGACTTTGTCTTTGATCTAAGAGCTGACCCATGCTTTTTGGATGGACCTAGAATGATATAAAGCAGGCTGCAGAGACATAGAGCTGCTTCAGCCTCAGCACTGGCTGGAGTCGTGCTGTAATGTTGTCTAATTGTCTTTCTTTCTCAATCCTCACTCCCTCCCTTGAGACCCTGTTGACTGACTGAGCTGGCTTGGTCACAAGTACTAGAGCTGTGTACCAACTGAGCTACACCCAGCCCTAAAAATGATGCCAACATAAGTGCTATGTTTTCTTTCTTTCTTCCTTTCTTTCTCTCTCTCATTCTCTCTCTCTTCTTTCTTTCTTTCTCTTTCTCTTGTTCTCTTTCTTTCTTTCTTCCTTCCTTTCTCTCTTTCTCTCTTTCTTTCTTTTTCACACTTTTTTTTAAACAATAGCCACTTCTTTTTTATATTTATTCCACTGGACTTTGGGTTTTTTTAATTAATTTTTATTTTATCTGTATGGGTATTTTGCCTGCATGTATATCTATGCACTACTTGAGGGCAGTGCCTACAGAGACCAGAAAAGGGATAGGGTCTTCTGGAACTGGACGTACCGGCTGTTTTGAGCCACCATATAGATGCTGTGATCAAACCAGGGTCCTCTAGAAGAGCAGCCAATGCTCTTAACCCGGGAACCATCATCACCACAGCCCCTTGGTGTTGTTTTGACTTCCATTTCCTTTTTAAAAAAATATTTATTTATTTATATTTACATTTCATTTTTTATTAGATATTTTCATTTACATTTCAAATGCTATCCTGAAAGTCCCCTATACCCTCCCCCTGTCCTGCTCCCCAACCCACCCAATCCCGCTTCCTGGCCCTGGCATTCCCCTGTACTGGGGCATATAATCTTTGCAAGACCAAGGGCCTCTCCTCACATTGATGGCCGACTAGGCCATCTTCTGCTACATATGCAACTAGAGACACAGTTCTGGGGGTACTGGTTAGTTCATATTGTTGATTCTCCTATAGAGTTGCTGACCCCTTTATCTCCTTGGGTATTTTCTCTAGCTCATTCATTGTGGGCCCTGTGTTCCATCCAATAGATGACTGTGAGCATCCACTTCTGTATTTGCCAGACACTGGCATAGCCTCACAAGAGACAGCTATATCATCAGGGTCCTGTCAGCAAAATCTTGCTGGCATATGCAATAGTGTCTGGGTTTGGTGGTTGTATATTGGATGGATCCCCGGGTGGGGCTCCATTTCCTTTCTGATTCTAATTATTTCCTTCCTCTGCTTACTCTGGCTTTAATTTGCTTTCCTTCTTCAAATTCCTTACAGTAGAAGCTTTTTGCTCTCCATTAATTAATTTATATATTCATTCACTTTGCATCCCAGCTGCTGTCCCCTTCCTCCCAGTCTCTCTACTACACAGTCTCTCCTCATCAAAACAGAGGCTTTAACTAAATTACAACTTTTTTTTCTACTGCAGGTCTATATTATTATAATTTTTCTTCTAAATGTGATTTAGTTTTCACTCAGGTCAAAATACTTTCCAGCTTCCCTTTTTGATTTGTCCCCTGTCCTGGGTGAGAAGTGTGGTATTTTGTTTCCAAATAGTTGAGGGTTTTTCAGAGAGCTTTCTGTTATTGATTTCTAATTTAATTCTACCGTGGTCTACAAGCACATTCCATGTGATTTGAATCCCTTTTCATTTTATTAAGATACTTTGGTTGCCAAGAATAAGTTCTGTTTTACTAAACATGAACCTAGAACAAATGTGTATTTTGCAGCTGTTGGCCGAGGCATTGTGTAAGCACCAGGCAAAGATGGAAGTGCTGTTCAGATATTGAACATTTTCCTTGATTTTCTGTCATTATGTCTTGATTGGGGGTGGGGGTGAGGAGAAGTTTTTTCGAGACAAGGACTCATATAGGCCTAGAGTTTTGTTTTTTTTTTTATATAGTTGAAAATAACCTTGAACTTCTAATCTTCCTGCCTCTACTTTCTGAATGCTAGAAATATAGACATGTATCCCTCCCTGTCTTATGTAATGTTATGGATTGAATCCAGAGTTTTGTGCACCTTAGGTAAGCACTCTTCCTAGTGAGCCATACCCCTATCTGCAGTAACATCACTGAGAAAGGGACATGAAAGATGAGGTTGGTGACAAAAGAACCTTAAGGAAAAAGGGGTTTATGTTGGCTTACAGTTCTAAGGGATGCATCACATTAGAAGGTGTGACCATACTTTCTAGCTACTTTATTGAGTTTTTGCATCTACCACCCTTCTCTACCCCAGTTCCTTCCAGCAGCCCAACACTAAGTAGGAGAGAAAGGTTAGCAGGGAAAGGGGTATAGATCTCTTTAGACTACTTCCTACTGATTAGGTGTTGAATGCCTTGGCAAGCCCAATCTTCATAGTCACGATATCCAATTTCTTTTGCAGCTCCTCTGCAGCTTCTGGCCTCTGGCATTGTTATACCCAGGATTCCAAATGTAGACTGGCAGAATCACACCCCTGCCAGAGCATGAGACAAATCACAGTCAGCTGCTGTGGACAATCTGAAGCAGCCCCATGTCCGACAACCGGGATTAAACAAAATCATATTCATATAAAATAACTGAGTTTTGAAAATACAAATTTCTCACTACAAGTAGGGAAGCATTCCATTATTGGGGCATCTGGTCATATTGTATCTTCAGTCAAGGAACAGGGAGTGATGAATAGGACAGGAAGAGGGGTTGGACCTGTCTTTAGTGACTCATTTCCTCCATCCAGCAAGGCCCCATAACCAGCACTTTCCATACAGTATATGAAATAAACACCATGAAATATTAAATACCAGCTACACTTTCTTAACTGAATGGGTGAGCCCTGGCATGGTCCCAAGAAAGGTGTTGCTTTAGCATAACTAAGCCTTCGTACTTGATAGGAAAAGAGGATGGAAGAACATTCTGCAGAAATTACTTTCTAGGGTAGGGGAATGTCACAATGTCACTCGGTAGCAAAATACTTGTCCAGCATGCCTGAAGCCCCAGGGTTTCCCACCTCTGTACCACACACATAAGAAATAAACGATGCTCTCATGATGAAGCAGTGTGCACCAACTAGAATTTTAGAAACAGTCCTAGTTTACTTTTGGTTGGCATGATAAGCACTATGACAAACACACTTGGGGAGGAAAGAGTTTTTTTGGCCTGACCTTCCCAGTCACTGAGGGAAGCCAAGGCAGAACTCAAGGCAGGAACTGAAGCAGAGGCCATGGGGGAAATGGTGATTAATGACTTGTTCTCTGTGGCTTGCTCAGCCTGTTTTATAGGACCCAGGATTACCTACCTAAGGGTGGCCCTGCCCACAGTGGACGAACCTTCCCACATCAGTCATTAATCAAGAAAGTGCTTCCCAGATCTGATCACAGGCCGGTCTGATGGAGGCAATTCCTCCACTGAGGCTCCTTGCCTCCAGGTGACCTTAGTCGGTGTCACGTTGCCAAAAACTAAACAGGCCAGGAAACATTGACATTATGTTTCCATATCCAGACTCCTGAGTTTGATGGACTATGCTGAAACCTAGCCTGTCTGTCTTACATGCTTCCTGTTCCTTTGTGCATCACCCTTCCAAATTTGTTTCTTATCTGTACAATGGTGATATTGATAAAGTCTCACTCATAGTCCTGTTTGTAGATACTAAGAAAAACCATGTTCAGCCCATGGCATCTGGCCCAGTAGGATGTGTGCCTTGAAAAATGTCAGCCATTTTAAAAGAAGGAAGCCACTGACTTATTCCGGGAGGACACTTCCTGTTTTTTAGTTCCTACCCTCCAGTTTGAGGCACTTGATTTATATGGAGCTGGGAAAACAATTCAAGTACAAACAAGTTTGCAGACAGAGCATAGTATTTGGTCCCATGGGCTTGTGGGCAAAGTTATCCAAGGCATACATATGTAGTCTTTGCTGGTTTGCTATACCTGACATGGTATTGCCACCCACAGCTCTGGCAGCCGTGTGCTGGGTGGCTAAGCGAATCTGGAGCTGATGTCTTCAGTACACTCAAAGACATAATTTGGAACCTGCAGATCATGTAAACTAAACCACTGTAGTGTAGAGAAGCAGAAATCCAGAGATAAAATTATAGCTTCTCAGACTTATGCTCCACATGTCTCTTGGGCTGCCTGGTTGGTTCTAGTATAATTGAGGTGTTGACGGTGGACCACAAAAATCTAAGCGGCTTTGAGTACTAGGCTGCCGCATGAGATTCTTTTTTCTCTTTCGTAGCCAAGATTAGCAAACATGGCTAGGTTTAGAATTCCTGGATTCAAACTCCAGAGAAAGTGTTTTTTGAGGATATATAATACATGCTCTTATTTGACAACGGTTCAGTTTCCAAACCTAAAAGTTATACTGGACATGTAATTTTTATGGTGTTACCACATTGGTTACTTTTTATGAAAAGGAAGATAATAGGGTGTCATAAATCCATTCGAGGCAAAAAATGTTAAAGGTTATGGTTTTGACATCATAACTGTATATTAAAGTATTACCAAGTTTCTGTAGTTCTTCAGGTAATAAGAATTATGGCTAAATTATTAATAAAAGTTAGAGCCTAATTTTTAAAATTGCAGTTGGGCTTATTTGACATTAAAATTATTTTATTCACATTACATTGCTATGTTACTTTGATGCTAATATTACACTGAAGACTCAAATGGACACACTTTTCTTTTTAAGCAGAGAGGAGGAAGCTGGGTAGACAGGACATTCAGTAACATGCTTATTGAACAAACATGAGGGCTTGAGTTACATCCCTAAAGCCCATGGACGAGAGCCCCCGTGCTGTTATAGTCCTTTAATCCAGGGTTCTCCCCAACTTCCGAATGCTGTGACCCTTTAACAAAGTTTCTCATATTTTGGTGACCCCCAACCAAAAATTATTTTGTTGCTACTTCATAACTGTAATTTTCAACTGTTATGAATCTCAATGTAAATATCAGATATGCAGAATGTTTAATGTGTACACAGGTTGATAACTGATGCTCTAATCCCAGAGATGAGAAGATCCCTGGAACTTGCTGGCCAGCCAGTCTGGTTCAATTGTGGAGCCCCCAAATTCAGTGAAAGATCCTGTTCCAAAAAGTAAGATGGACAATGACAGAGGAAGACACCTGGCATTCCTCTCTGGCTTCCACATGATGTGTACATACTCACACACACACACACACACACACACACACACACACACATACACACACACACACACACACACACACACACACACACACACACACACACGGGCACCGGCACAAAACAGAGAAGGAGTAATGGAAGGAAAAAGGAGCGCTGGTTTGTTGATGTTATAACATTGTGTTACTAAACTGCTCTTCAGTTAGATGAGGCCCAGACTTCGGTTTTATGTAAATAGAAACCTAAGTCACTTTAGAACATCTCTTGCAGAAAAAAAGAATACTCCCAAAATGTATTTTTTGCAAATTTTGCAAAAAAAAAAATGTGCGACATTTTGAAAATATTAGTAAAGGCTTTCTTTCTTGCTGGGGCTAAGAAAAAGGAGCAAGGGAGGGGCCCCAAGGTTTTGCTTTTATCCATAGTAAATCCAGCCCTGATTAAGATACATCATGTGGGAATTGGCGATCATTCTCCAATTCCCCAAATTAATGAAAACACTCTGGTCTGAGCCTTGGGGATGGGCAACATTGCAGACTATCAACCACCTGCATGAAATTATGAATTATCTTGTTCCTGTCAGGGTTCTCTTATTAGGTTTTATTTATTTGAGTATGATAATTTATTTTTTGTTTTTGTTTTTTTCAAGACAGGGTTTCTCTGTGTGGCCCTGACTGTCCTGGAACTCACTCTGTAGACCCAGGCTGGCCTTTAACTCAGAAATCCACCTGCCTCTGCCTCCCGAGTGCTGGGATTAAAGGCGTGCACTACCACTGCCCAGCGAGTATGATAATTTAAAACATTAACATTTTTGCATTTTCCCAAAAGAAATAGTCAAAATTATAACTAGCTACTTTCACGTGCTTTGGGAAATGGATAAAAAGGATTATATGTTTCCCAGAGTCTTTCTCAGTAGAGATTTTTCTCCTGAAGACTTAATAAGTGTGAAAATGAGTCCCTTGCCATATTTACTCATGCTCTTGAAGAATGTTATATGCTAATATTAGGTTTCACTGGCAGATGAATAAAAACAGGGGTGTGAGGATCCTGAATTTAAAATGAGTCCTCCATGACTAGAATATTTTGTGTTTGTTTGTTTGTTTGTTTGTTTGTTTGTTTTCATGGCATTCTTGGAGCTCTGTAACAAAATGTTGTCAGTGGCATCACTAACTACAGTTGGGAAATACAAGCAATCTCTACATATAAGTCCAGAATAAACCTTTTTCAGAGCTTACTGGGAATCAGAAAAGAACTCCTTAATTTTTCCATTTTGACTCTAGAGAGTTATAGTCTGATTTTTTTCCCTCCCTGTCTCAAGTACATGTCTATTTGGCCATGTTTCCACCTCCTTTTTCAAGTGGCAAAGAGCGAAATAATTAAGTGGCTGAAGGAGGGAGATGAAAGAGGGATGCTGAGAAATGGAAATTGGGGAATGAAAATCCATGGCATGTATGGAACAACACACTGTTGGGTCTTATCTTTTTCTTTCTCATGGAAAACGTTAGCATTTAATTAACCTCCCACGTGGCTTTTAAGCCACCAGAACACAGGCACCTCTAACACCCTTCATCTTCTCTTCAGCTCTTCTGCTGAAGAATTTGGCCTTCACGATGACAGGTTGCTTAGGGAACTTTCCCTTGCGCAGAACTTTGTAGTAGCCTGATCGAACAACATCAATGATGGGAGCAGCTCCAGGCTTGGTTTTTGCTGCATAGACCTGCGTCTGCTCACTGACCAACAGCCACAGTTTATTCAGGTTGACAGTTGGGCGGAAGCTCCGGTTCCTCAAGTGGTAACGCCTCATACCAACTTTCCGAAAGTAACCTGGATGGTATTTGTCAGTTAATTCTGTGGTGATGCCTGCCTCCAGCCTTCCCGCTGCCTCCTGGGTGGTTGCAGTGCTTACCGATGCTGTTGTGGCCGTGGCTTCCTCAGTCTGGATGGCATGGCAGTGGCAGAAAGGAAAGAGGAGCTCATGGAGTCTCAAGAGATGGCGGGGAGGGTGAGGAGTGGGGTGGGGGGTGGGGGTGCTTATCTTTTTCTAATGACTTATTAGCATGTAGTAGTCATGAGCAATTAAGGCTTTCACTGACATATTGATATATTTACACAATTATTTTGATCATATTCACCCACTGTTGTCCTTTTTCCCCCTCCCCTTCCTGCTAATCCCTTTCCTCTTCCGAGCTAGCCTCAATTCTACTTTCCTCTCTCTCTCTCTCTCTCTCTCTCTCTCTCTCTCTCTCTCTCTCTCTCTCTCTGTGTGTGTGTGTGTGTGTGTATGTGTGTGTGTGCGTGATCTATTAAGTTTGATTACAATTGCTTACAGCACTCCAGATGATTTGTCTCTCTTTTGAGACAGAGACTCACAGAGGATGGCCTTGAACTTGCTCTACCGCTTGACTGCTGGAGTTACATCCAGCCTCCTTTTCCTCCCCCTCCTGACCCTCTTTGGACAAGATCTCACTAGGTAGCTGTAACTAGCTTGGATTTCTCTATGTAGACTTTCTTAGTAAGGGTTTTACTGATGTGAACAGACACCATGACCAAGGCAACTCTATATAAGGACAACATTTAATTGGGGCTGGCTTGCAGGTTCAGAGGTGCAGTCCAGTATCATCAAGGCGAGAACATGACAATACTCAGACAAACATGGTGCAGGATGAGCTGAGAGTTCTACATCTTCATCTAAAGGCTGCTAGCAGAATACTGACTTCCAGGCATCCAGGACTAGGGTATTAAAGCCCACTCCCACAGTGACACACCTACTCAAACAAGACCACACCTCCAAATAGTGTCACTCCCTGGACTGAGCATATTCAAACCATCACATTCCACTCCCTGGGCCCCATAGGCTTGTCCACACATATGAGTCTATGTGGGTCATATCTAAACATAGCATAATGCAATATACATTTAGTCCAACATCAAAAGTCCCCCTAGTCTAAAGTAGTCTCACCAATGTTAAAAGTCCAAAGTTCAAAGTCTCTTCTGAGATTTATCCAGTCACTTAACTGTAACCCCCAAAGCAAGTCAGGAAATCAGCTAGGCAAACTCCAAAGTCTGCATCTCCATGGCTGATGTCAAAGCAGTCTTCAGATCTCTACCTGCTTTTTCATCTTTGTTGACTGTAACAAACCTTCTTTCTCCTGGGCTGGTTCCACTTCCTGTTAGCAGCTTTCCTCAGAAGATAGACCATGGCTCTGGCATCTTGAATATCTTAAGGTCTCCAAGGCAACTTTAATGTTACAACTTCTTGTTTCAATGTCTGGGATCCACAAATGATCTTCTGGGCTCCTCCAAATGGGCTGGCATCACTTCTCCAGCTCTGCCCTCTGTAGTTCAAAGCCAGCTTGGTCTATCTAATGGTTTGTATATGCTCAGCCCAGGGAGTAACACTATTAGAATGTGTGGCCCTGTTGGAGTAGGTGTGTCACTGTGGATATGAGCTATAAGACCCTTATTCTTGCTGCCTGGAAGTCAATATTCTGCTAGTAGCCTTCAGATGAAGATGCAGAACTCTCAGCTCCTCTGCGCCATGCCTGCCTGGATGACGCTACCATGCTCCCACCTTGATGATACTGGGCTGCACCTCTGAACCTGTAAGCCAGCCCCAATTAAATGTTGTCCTTATAAGAGTTACCTTGGTCATGGTGTCTGCTCACAGCAGTAAAACCCTAACTAAGACAGTCACCCTGAGATTTTGTTATCTTCATTCATTTTACTTTTTTTTTTTTTTTACAAAGGCTTAGATATTGTTAATATTTTGGTTCTATTTCAAACAGGGTCTTGTTAATATAGCCCAAACTGGCACCAACTTTACAGTCTCCATGTTTCAGCTTCTTGAGTGATATTCCTGCTTTGATCCAGGAGTAGATGTACTTTAGGGCCGTGTGTGTGTGTGTGTGTGTGTGTGTGTGTGTGTGTGTGTAGTTTTCACATTGAAATGTCTTTATCAATTGAATGTATGGTATGGACTTGGAAGGGGAGGGGAAGGTGGAGTGAGAGTCAAGTTTCCTATGTGTGTCCCTTTCTGACGTGTCCATAGCACCTAATTTCTAAAGTGAAGAAAGCAGTACAAGGAAGAGAAACGTGACAGAATTCTGGAGACAAAGTTTGGAGAACGTGAGACTTCCAAGAATGTGTGATGCAGCACTTAGCCAAGGGCTAGAGCAGATGGCTGGTGCCAGAGCCACCAGCACAGTCATTTCAAAGGAATGCGAGGTGAGAAAGCAGATTGTGGATGGTTTGTGTAGCCAGAGGCCTAGTGCAGACTCTTCTAGAACAGTAGTTCTCAACCCATGGGAATTGAATGACCCTAAGATGGTGAGAATTGTCAGATATTTACATTACGATTCATAACAGTAGAAAAATTAGTTACAAAGTAGTAGTAAAAATTTTTATGGTTGAGGGTCAGCACACCATGATCCTGGAGTAGATGTACTTTAGGGCCCTGTGTGTGTGTGTGTGTGTGTGTGTGTGTGTGTGTGTAGTCTTTATCAATTGAATGTATGCTAAGGACTCAAGGAATTATATTAAAGGGTCACAGCATTTGGAAGGCTGAGAACAGCTGCTCTAGAAGCTTGAATATAAAGGAAGAATGGAGAATGACTATAACTAATTTGGCAACCAAGGACAAAGAACTGTTTTAATCACCTAATGAAGGAGGCTTGAATGTAATGTATATATTTATATATAAATAAAATTTCCATGTTGTTATAGCCCAGGTTTTTCTTGAATACAAACTTCTCTTTCTTTAGCCTCTTGAGGTCTGGGACAAATGTGAGGTACCTTACTCAGGCGGGGTATAGCACTATTTTTAAAAGACAGGTTCTAATGTATCCCAGAGTGGGTTGAACTTTTTGTGTCACTGAGAATGACATTAAACGTCTTATCCTCATGCCTGCACCTCCCAAGTGAATTATAGGTAGATTCAATGGGTGTCGTGTTTGGTTCTATGTAGTTGTGGAGATTTAATCCAGACCTTCATACATACTAGGCAGGCACTCTACCAGCTGAGCTACACCACCATTCCTTGAGCACACATTAAGCGTTAACACAGAGAAGCTTGGGCTAGAGAGATTGCTCAGTGGTTAAGAGTATTTATTGCTCTTTCAGAGGACCCTGGTTCTGCCATTCCCAGCACCATATGCTAGCTCACAGCCATCTGTAACTCCAGAGGATTTGATACCTTCTTCTGACTTTCATGTGCACCAGGCATGCATGTGGTACACATACATACAATACATACATACACGCAAGCTAAACATTCATGAACATAAAATTATCAAATAGATAAATCTAAAGATTAAAACAAAACAAAAGCCTCTAAAAACAACCCAAAAAAAATCAGACATGGTATGCGGTCGCACACACTTATAATCCCAGAACTAGAGAGGTAGAGGCAGAAGGATAAAGAAGTTTAAGGTCATCCTTAGCTACATCTCCAGTGTGATGCTATCCTGGGCTACATGAGATTTTGTCTCAAAGAAACAACACACCTTGGAGACAATTGTATTTGCTGCATAGCATAGCTGTCAAGTTGAAAGTTACTGCAAGGACGTCTCCAGGGTGTGACTAATGGATCTTTGTTGATTCCGAATCTGCTTCCTGGGCTCCTGCTCTGCCTGTCAGTTTTCTCCCATGTATATTCTTCTTCTGTTCTCCCCTCCCAAGAATATGGTTCTCATTTCTATTGGCTGAGCAGGTGGGCATTGCCATCCTGGGGTGGGGGTGGCAGTCTAGGTAGTTTTCCCTTACACCTTTCTTTCCTTTATTTATTTATTTATTTATTTAGAGTTATTTATTATTATATGTAAGCACACTGTAGCTGTCTTTAGCCACACCAGAAGAGGGCATCAGATTTTGTTACAGATGGTTGTGAGCCACTATGTGGATGCTGAGATTTGAACTCAGGACCTTTTGAACTCTTAATCGCTGAGCCATCTCTCCAGCCTTCCCTTACACCTTTCATAGCCAAGAGTTCTAGCCCTTCTGGGTTTGCTAGTCCCTTGGTGTCTAACATCTGTCTGTGAGGTTTTCATTAAAATCTTATAACTGAATGAGGTAGTTTGTTTTCTTTCATAATTCAAATACAGATATTAACCCCCAAATGAAATTTCAAATTCGGGCTCTTATATGTTGGTAAGTTCAGTGTCCTACTTAACACTGTCCATTCTGGGGACCTCAGGGCTCCTTTTTTCTGATGACTATTTAGTTAAGTTCTACAGTGTCATAGGGTAGAACCCAACCATTTAACTGCATTAAATCAAGGCCTGCCTGCGAGGTTGAGGGTAGGTTTTGCCAAGGAAGTGACATATGAGTTTAAATCCAAAGAGCCAACTGAACAAAGAAGATAAGGAGAAGGGAGGATGGTCAGAGTAGAGAAGAGAGAGGCTGAGGCTTGTGTCACTCAGTGGAGGAAGTGGGAGTGGGGAAGGAAGTGAAGCAGGGAAGTGAAGCAGGAAACAGGGCTGACAGCATGGCAGGGACTAACACCCCTGGGCCCATGTGGTCCTCAGAGATAACCCTAAAGATAACTTTTGAAAAGCCTTAGGGCTTTGAGCTGGCGAGGGATGCAATTAGATTTGCATCTTAGAGGCAGATCTCTGGCTAATTGAAGACTGGGCCTGATTTCAGTCTTCAGGAAAACGGCCACATCTGTGTGTGTTAGTGGCAGAAGAGACTCAGGTTTGCTCAAGGTTCCAGATGGACATAGGTTACTGTCCTTTGGCTACAGATTCCCATGAACTCTGTCCCAAAGGGCCTGCTGAAGCTTTAGCAGCAAGATAATTCTTACTTTCCCTTCAGTGCTACAAACACACCAACAATTAGACTTTTGACACAGAGCCAGTATTTACCATATATATCCAAAAGCTGGAAAATGTGCAGCCTATCTGTACTGTGCGCTCAGTTTCAGAATGCATGTTACTCAAGGGTGCGCTACTCTCACACTTAATGAGTGTGCACGTGCGCACACACACTCAGATACCTACAACTTCCTGTAGTAATCACCATGATGGAATTTCCCTTTCTCTTCAGAAGAGTGAGAGGGAGACAATGAAGAGTCATCACCATCTCACACATGCAGTGGCTGAGGATCTCAGGGCTCCTTCCTTCTGATGACTTTTCAGTGAGATCTATGGTGTCAAAGGGCAGAACCGAGCCACATAACCACTAGTGACATTAAATTAGCTAAGAAGTTCAGTTGTAGAATAGTTTTCTTCTGTTGTATTTACTACTTACCAAGTATTAAGTAAGAAGCCGTGACTAATACTCAAGAAAAATCAAATATAAAGGAAATGGTTGAAGGTTAGTTAAACACTATAGTTAAAGACTACAAAGAAACCAAGGGACTCATTTTATGTATATTTACATGTGTGTGTATACATGTAGTATGGGTGCAGGTACACATGCACATATGGGTACTTGGGTGTGGTAGACTAGAAGTTGACATCTGATGTCTTCCTCAGTTGATTTCCATCTTATTTTCATTTATTATTTTGAGACAGGGACTCTCACTAAACCTAGCTAAGCTGGCTAGCCAACAAACTGCAGGAATCCTCCTGCCGGAACCTTTCCTGTACTATGGTTTACAGGCATGTTCCACTATGGCATGTTCCACTATGCAGCTTCTTTTTCATCCTGTTGGTTTGTAGGGGATTGAACTCAGGTCCTCAAACTGATTTTTTTTTTAAGATTTATTTTATATATATGATTACACTGTAGCTGTCTTTAGACAGATCAGAGGAGGGCATCGAATCCCATTGCAGATGATTGTGAGCCACCATGTGGTTGCTGAGAATTGAACTCAGGACCTCTGGAAGAGCAGTGTCATTGCTCTTAACCGCTGAGCCATCTCTCTAGCTAAGGTCCTCATACTTGTATAGCAAGCACTTGGCTAGCTCTTCTCAGCCCAACAAGGTTTTGTTTTGTTTTCTGGTGCTGGGGACTGAACCTAGGGCCTCAAGTATGCCAGGCAAGTGCTGTCCCACTAAGCTATAGACCCAACCCCTTAAGGAGAGTTCTTGAGAACTTGTTTAGACAGAGCTGCACTAAAGAACGGCTCTTACCCAACAGAGGGTAAGGGGATTGGTATCGAGTGCCACATGGAGTGAGAGGGTGTACCAATTGTCCATTCCCTTACTACCATAACAAAATATCTGAGGCTAGTTAGGTTTATAAAGAAGTACTATTGGGCTTAGGATTTTGGAGGGGCAGGCTGAAAAGCTGCATTGGAAACCTTTTGATGTATATACTACAGATAGAATCCAGGCCTTCACATACTAAGCATTTGCTCAACCACTGTAATATACCCCCATCCCTGGTGAAGGTATTACTTGGCAAGAGACAGGAAGGGTGTGTGTGTGTGTGTGTGTTTTTTATTTATTTATTTATTTATTTATTTATTTATTTTGGCTTTTTGAGATAGGGTTTCTCTGTATAGACCTGGCTGTCCTGGAACTCACTCAGTAGACCAGGCTGGCCTCGAACTCAGAAATCCTCCCACCTCTGCCTCCCAAGTGCTGGGGTTAAAGGCGTGCACCACCACTGTCTAGCTGTGTGTGTGTGTTATATAACACAATGAGTAAATGCCTGAGAAAAACAAAGGAAGACTTATTTAATTTGGCTCACAGTCCTTGGATGCCCCACTGCTTCTAGGCGGTGGCAAGGCACAGACACTGTGAGGGGTTGATGGTGGAGAAGCAGAATCTAGGAAGGAGACGGACCGTGGGAATGCCAAGACATCCCCTCCAAAACCATGTCCCCAGTGACCTCCTTTCTCCAACCAGATGCCAGATTCATTTTCACCATCTCTGAATAATTCCCTCACAATATGAAGCTAACAGTGGGATTATGCCAGTGGTTAAGTCAGAGTTCCTGCCTCCTGATGACTGGATTCATCAGCTGGGGACCAGGCACAGGAGCACCTTTGAGGTACAAAGCCATGCCAGGTATAGATGTACATATATGTACTCACACGTATGCTTCTGTCTGTCTTTTGGCCTTTTATCTTATGCAGCATTCAATTATGGAGGCTCTATCCTAATACCTTTGTCTAGCCCCTATCATCTCCCAAAGGCCTCCCCTCCAAACACCATAGTCATAGTAAGTTGACACATCTCAGCATCTCAGAATGGGGGGTGTTTGGTACATTCTTCCACCAACTGTGGCTCAGTGCTGACTCCCACCTGAGGAAAGTCTGACACACTGTGAAGGTGGCAGAGTATTGTGCTGAGAGGGAATTTCCTCTAACAACCATGAACTTGTTGCTGTTGTTGTTGTTACTATTATTACTAGTTATTCTTTTTGAGGCAGGATCTTTCAAGTTGGAGGCCAGCCTGCTACAGATCTAGTTCCAGGACAGCCAAGGCTATATAGAGAAACCCTGTCTTGAAAAACAACAAAACAAAGTCAATAAAAGACCATGTTTGGAACCTGCTGCAGGAAGGGTACCCTGAGGACATTTAAAAGGAGACACAAAAAAAGACCTGGTCAGAGTCTTTGCAGAGTGGAAGAAAGGAAAACCAGGGTTGGGGTAGAAGCAACCATTAGAATTGATCCATTGCTAGCCAGGCGGTGGGTGGTGCATGCCTTTAATCCCAGCACTCAGGAGGCAGAGGCAGTGCATTTCAGAGTTCGAGGCCAGCCTGGTCTACAAAGTGAGTTCAGGGACAGCCAGAGCTATACAGAGAAACCTTGTCTCGAAAAAACCAAAAAAGAATTGATCCATTGTTTGTTCTAGGTAGTATGACCAGGTACTCCCAGTGAAGGCCCGGAAGTACTCAGAAAAGTGCACACTCCAGCAGTGCACACCTAAGCAGGTGTGATTTGATTGTAGCAGTTACATCCCAGTCTTGCGCGCGCTGGACTCGACCAGCAAGAACGACACTGCAACAGGATCCTTCTGCACACGTTTATTGGGAGAGCTTGATTGTAGAGACAAAGAGACCCCGAGTCCAGAACTGGTGCTGCTTATATAGGCCTAGGAGAGGCGTGTCTCACACCTGGATTGGTTATGCACTAAGCCTCATTTGCATGTTCCTCATCTGATTGGCTACTCTCTCTGTACCTCACAGAGCCTCATTATCATACCTCATTTGCATGTCTCACATCTGATTGGTTATACTCCCAAAGCCTCATTATCATGCCCGGGCCAGGCAGTGTCTTTGCAAAAAACTTTACTGCATATGTATACATTGGTTGTTTGTCCAAACTTATGCGTGGTGGCCAGCAGTAGTCAGTGCCACTCTGCAATGGCACATGTGGCTTCCCACATCTCCCCCTTTTTGTTTTAATAAAATGAGGCTGAACTAGGCCTGTGCAATTATGTCCATCCGCCGTGGCTCCTGTTTTAGGTCGTTCCTCTAATGTCACAGCCTTACCCGTCATAGGGTAACCCTATCGCCACCGGGCCCCGTGTCTTAGGTTGGACTGTGCACGAGGAAAGTTGCCCGTCTCTGGATACCGCAGTGCTGTGTGACAGTAACTGCTAAATGACCTAGGGTGAACTCTGCAAAAGAGGCCAGCCAAAAAATGAGTTAGTGGGGAAATCATGATCACCCTATCGCTTGCAACGAGGAAACCTCAGTGATGTGCAAGGGCTCACAATGATCGTTGAGTCTCTCTCATCTCAGTGCCGTGGAGTGCAAGAGCAGAGAACTCAGATGCTGACTAATTCTTGAGCATAGATAACCAAATTTCAGGGGAGGAGCCATTTTCAATAGCTAAAAGTGCCTGAGTTATAATCACCTTGTCACGTTTTTGTTGGGTTCTGAATTTGCATACCAACCAGAGCATGAACACCAGTCCACAGCATATGGCAGCACCAAACAAAATCACTCCCGCCCATTCCTTAAAGTAAGAAAAAGCAGAGGTAAGCCAAGAGGTAAAGTCTCCGAGGGTCATTGGTTCCACTCTGGTCCCATTAAGGTTCAGGATCTGTATCTGCAGCCTCGTCTGCAACCTTTCCAGCTCCTGCGACCAGTTCCCCTTCAGGTAATTTGATAGGTCTGTACTTTTAATAAAAGAATTATTAATATACCTATTGGGAGTAATGCACACATGCGATGTGGATGCCACACAACTCATTTGTATGACATCCATCATCTGTTCCATATTATGTTGTAAAATATCCACTCTCTGATTCACTAACATTAACCCTGAGGTGATATGAGAATCCACCCTTTGCAGGGTAAGCAATGCCTCAGACATTTTTTCTGCTATCTGACTTATAGTGTCAGCAGTATTAATTTGATCTGCCCAATTAGAGATAATCTTTTTCTTAAAAAATATACAGGGTGTAAAAGGTTTATCTACATTATGCACAAAGCATAATGTATAATTTAAATGAAAACTAGTACTCTTATACACCCGTGGCTCTTGAGGAGTTTGTCGTGCACAAGGCACATCCAAAAAACATTCCTTTGCAAAAAACAAAGGCTAGGTAGAAGAATTGGAATGTACCGGTAAAGGCACTGGCCATGATTTTACTATGGCCCATAAAGGTATACTTATCCCGGTCTCAATCATCAGGAGCAGGAGGAACATCTTGGGGTTCATCTTGCTCTTTCACGGTCCTTGTCAGTCGCGTCGGGACCCAAAGTGCATTTTCTTCACCCTGTGGAAAAACACAAATAGCTCCCCGGGATCTGATTAAGATAGGATCCGGGCCATACCATTTATTATCAAGGACATTTTTCCATTTGACTATTTCATTGGGCGATTGAGGCCATTGTCCGTGCCTTTCAACTGGTGATCTTCCAGCATCATCCAATTTTAAAAAATTAAGAGTAAATATTGTAAGGGATAGAGCCATCTTTGGCGTCATAGTCTCTATTCCCCCTTTCTGTTTTTGCAAATATTGTTTCAGAGTGCGATGGGCTCTCTCAATGATGCCTTGGCCCTGTAGATTATAGGGCAATCCAGTAATATGTTTCACTTGCATTTGTTTGCAGTCTCTAATGCTAGTACCGCATTAACTACATAAACAGAATCAGAGATAATATTTATGGGCATAGGAAATCTTTTAAAAACTTCTAAAACCACCAAACATTCTACCAATTGAGGGGCTCCTGGTGTAAATTGCAACCTTACAGCCTTTTCATTGATTACTAACTTCCAATTCCTGTTTTGGATCCATCTGTATAAATATCAATGGCTCCCTTTATAGGGGTATTAGCCGTTACCTTTGGAAATATTACTGGATGTAATAACATAAAATGCAATAATGGATGTTTAGGATAATGATTATCAATTAAACCAGAATAACTGCATCTAAGAATGGCCCATTCATCTATAGTCGCACACAATATTTGCATTGGTGCGGCAGTATATGGAATAATTATGCTATCAGGCATTTTTCCAAAGTGAGTAATTGAAATTTTTATACCTTTGTGGGCCATATTTGCTACCATGGTGGGATAATGCTCTATAGTCTTATTAGGGGATATATGAGGCTGTATCCATACTAAAGGACCATCTTGCCATAACACAGTAGTTGGCAAATTTATGGTTAATATGCATAGGTACAAAGGTTCTTGCTCATTTATACGATTTAACTGTGCTTTTTGGATAGCTGTTTCCACCTTCCTAAGAACATCAGAAGCCTCAGGTGTTAATTGTCTCAATGAGGTAATATATGATTCTCCTTCTAAAATTTGAAATAAAGGTTTTAATTCTGAAGTAGGGATCCTTAAATAAGGTCTAATCCAATTTATATCTCCTAATAATTTTTGAAAATCATTTAATGTCTTTAGATGATCTTTTCTTATACTAATCTTTTGTGGGGTGACACATTGTAAAGTAATAGTGGCTCCTAGAAAATGACTAACATTAGACTGCTGTACCTTTTCTGGTGCAATAATCAAACCATTATTTTTTAAAGTTTCATTAAGCAAGCCATAAGCTTGCTGTATACTTTCCTCTTCTGGTCCACCTGATAACACTGTGTCTCCTTTCTTTTTCCTTTTTCTTTTTAAGCCCTTCTCCTCTTCTGACATACTTTCTTGTTGCTCTGTAAGGATTTTCTGACCTGTCTTGACTGCCTCTACACACAGTTTCAAACAGTAACAGAGTCCATATATCAGAACAAACAAGACCAAAACTATCAGACCTACCCACAAAGGGTCAATGGGAGAAAAAAGCATAACTCATGAACCTTAACTTGTCCCAAAGCGGGGAACCTTATCGTCTCAATCCTTTCTTTCCTTCTCTTCTCTCTTTCCCTTTTCTCTTTCCTTTTTTTTCCTTTCCTTTCCCTTTTCCTTTCCTTTACCATTGCCTTTTCTTTATCACTGATTCCTTTTATTTTTTCCTCCCTTTTCTTTTTCTTAAAAAACATATCCCCCTTTAACCTGGGGATCAATTTGGGAGACTTACCAGTACCACCGTTCCTCAGCTGAAGAGTTCTGAATCCATGCAGTCGGATCCTTCTCAGCAGTCTGTTTTGCAGGAACACTTCATTATCACCGTTCCCCAGCTGAAGAGTTCTGAATCCATGCCGGATCCTTCTCAGCAGTCTGTTTTATGGGAACCTTTATTAACCGCTCCTTCCCTGTGATGCAGTTCTGAATCCTCCCTGTAGCAGGGGGTCTTCGTTCGTGCCTGAAGATGTTTCTTGTCCCGGGTTTTCGGCACCACTTCTTGCGTGCGCCGGACTCGACCAGCAAGAATGACACTGCAACAGGATCCTTCTGCACACATTTATTGGGAGAGCTTGATTGTAGAGACAAAGAGACCCCGAGTCCAGAACTGGTGCTGCTTATATAGGCCTAGGAGAGGCGTGTCTCACACCTGGATTGGTTATGCACTAAGCCTCATTTGCATGTTCCTCATCTGATTGGCTACTCTCTCTCTCTGTACCTCACAGAGCCTCATTATCATACCTCATTTGCATGTCTCACATCTGATTGGTTATACTCCCAAAGCCTCATTATCATGAGCCAGGCAGTGTCTTTGCAATAAACTTTTCTGCATATGTATACATTGGTTGTTTGTCCAAACTTATGCGTGGTGGCCAGCAGTAGTCAGTACCACTCTGCAATGGCACATGTGGCTTCCCACATCCCAGGCCAACCCAGCCTCCCCTGCTCTCCACTATTTTCCCAACCCTATAGTGTGGCTGCCAGCTGGCTGGGGAGTGGAAATACAGCCCCTGTAATTCTGCTCACACAGGGCTCCTGCTGGGAACTGGGAAAGCAAGTCTTTCACTCCCTCAGCATCTTCCAGCTCCCTCCTTTCCTTCCCTCCTTAAGCAGGACTTCCCCATGTAGGCTGGCCTTGAACTCAGTGACACCTCACCTTCCTGAGTGCTGGAATTTCATTACCACACTTTGGAATTCAATTTTTGGATAAAATTACTTCACTGGTTGAGAAGTTGAATTTAAATTCTATACATTTAAATGTTCTCCCTCATTGTCTCTTTAAAATGTGTTTAAAGGCCACGCAGTGGTGGCACATGTCTTTAATACTAGCATTTGGGAGGCAGAGACAGGTGGATCTCTGAGTTTGATGCAAGCATGGTCTACAAAGTGAGTTCCAGGACAGCTAGGGCTACACAGAGAAACCCTGTCTCAACATGCATACACGCACACACAGGCACACCAAAACAAAACCAACAACAAAAATCTGTTTAAGCGGAACATTGTGGGTTCACATCTGTAATCTTGGTGCTTAGGATTTAAGGCAGAAGGATTTCTGTGAGTTCAAGGCCAGCTTGCACTACAACATGGCAAGAGACCCTGTCTCAAAAAAACAAAACAAACAAGCAAACATGCTGGAGACATAAGATTGTCCTCTGATTTCCACACTTACACAGTGGCACACCCAGGCCTAAGTAATTCACTAAAAGAATTAAAATACCAATGTGGCATTCAGGCCCTGAGTTCACATTCAATCATTGATAAAAGGTGTGGGAGCTAGGTTCTAGTTCAGTGTTAGAAAATTTGCTTAGCATGATGGATGCCCTGGGTTTGATACTTAGCATGAAAAAAAAGAGTTGAGCTTGCTCCAGCTTTATTACAAAAGATATCACAAAAATATCTTTGCCCTCCTATTAATTTATGTGGGAGCACAGTTGGACTGTATTTTCAAATCATGGTACAAGACAACATGTTTAATTAAACTAAATAACAATGATTAATTTAGTTTCAGTGGAATTTAGAAAGTAAATGTTATATATAAGGGATTTGAAAAAAATAAAGATCTGTTACAACATAGTGACGATAGTCTTCCAATTTTCCAATTAAGAGAAGTGAGGCTAGAGATTTGGGTCATCGATAGAGCTCTGAAAAGCTCTGGGTTCAGTCCTAAGTACCACAGAGACAAAAGACAAAAAACAAAACAAAACAAAACAACAACAAAACCAACCAACCAAAACAAACAAAAAAATCAGAGCAAAACCCTAAACAGTCTTTCTCCAACCCCCCCCCCCCCCCCAGATAAACAAGTGGCCAATAAGCAAATGAAAAGATATCACTAGCTCTCAGGGAAATGCAAATCAAGACACAGCTGAAAGAATGGCTGTACTAATAAGAGATAATTACAAGTGTTAGTGAAGAGGTGGAACCTACCCTGGTAGTGCTGGTGGGAATGCAAAATGGTGCCACCGTCTGGAAACACAGCCGATAATTTCCCTAAGGCTAGACAGAGTTCCTATATGACCCTGAATTCTATTCCCAGGTTTGTATACCTGACAATGCATGCCCACACCAAAGCCTGGATATAACAGTCAATAAGCAGAAACCAAAGGCGTGAGATGTCTAGAATAAGCCAGTCTGTAAAAACCACAGAACTAAGTTGCATGTGACTAGTATGGGGTTGGTGTATAAAGAAAGCTGTGAGAAGTGACTAAACGTTTCAAATAGACGGTGGTATGGCGTTTGCTTGACCTTCAAAATACTAGAAAGCATGGACTAGTTCACTATAAGCAGGGATATCATGCTGGATAGATTTTTCATATTGTTTTGGAGCAGTCTCTCTGTACAGCTCAGTGGCCACTGGCCTGGAGGAATTCCTGATGCTTTTGTCTGATTACAGGTGTGTGCCACTGGTAGGTTGGCTTACATGGAAGTTTCAAGTGCTACTCATGGTCTCATGACGTCAGGGAGGAACCTATGGCTACATCACCCTTTCACTTCAGGACATTTCTTGAGGAAACAAACACTTTATACTGTTTATATGGTGCTTGATAAACGACAAGGTTTAAAAACAGCACTTGTTTCCTTTGCTTACCACCCTGCAAGGTGGTCCTACTAGGTGATCTGAGATCATTAATGTCATCTATTGTAAAACACCACCATCAACAGGACAAGCTGATGTAAAACAGGGGAAGACGGAAAAAGTTTGTCTACTAAGTTTTTTGTTTTTGTTTTGTTTTGTTTTGTTTTGTTTTTTTAAGACAGGGTTTTCTTTGTAGCTCTGGCTGTCTTGGAACTCATTCTATAGACCAGACTGGCTCGACCTTAGCCTCTCTCTGCTTCCTGAGAGCTGGCATTAAAGCCTGAGTCTCACTCCTTCCCACCTCATGAGTTTACTAGTTTCGTGCTTGCTTTGTTCCTGTCCGGCAGAGAGGCGAGCTAGCACCACTTTGGAGACTGATCCTAAGGTCAGAAAGCGGTACTGAAATGTGGGTCAACTTCACTATAGAAACCAAAGACGATGCTTTCTGAGCAAACACAGCAACGCGGCCAATGGGATTTTTAGCTTCGGGATATTGGACTCAGTCTCCTTAAATTCTTCTTAGCAGAAGGTTTGAGTTAGCTGGGTGTCTCGTGACTATGATCTTAAGGGCGTTTAGTTAAAACATTTTCCAGGCCCCGGATTTGGGGTTCTAGGTTCTGGTAACCTAACTCAACGGTTGAGGGATGGATGAAACAGGCAACTGTCTCTGAACTGTTCGCACCTGAGGAGCAGGAAAGCACTAAGGAGACACTAAGAAAAACTCTTGAAGCACTATGGTCACTATGGTTTTCGGAGGGTTTTTTGTTTGTTTGTTTGTTTGTTTTTGTTCCTCTGGACTCCCAGTTGACTACAGAACTCTTGGTCAGCGGGTGACTTATTGAGGTCTTCCACGAGGTCCACAAAAGCGTCCCAGAAGTCTTGAGAGCTTTGCAGGAGAGAGACCAGGGGGGCTCAGACGAGCCGCCCAGCGTTTCCAGGGAGGCAGGACGGAGCCTCAGCCGCCACCGCAGCAGCGCAGGTGAGCTGCCGAGTTCTTGGTTGGCCCCGCAGTCCGGCGCCTCTGCGACGCCCGCGCAGCGCCCCACTCGGGCCTGGGGTGCGGGCGGCGACTGGGCCCCGGCGCCCGGGGGCTCGGCTGGGGGCGTGGGCGGCGACCCGGAGCTCCGGGACTGCGCGGCCGCCCCAGCAGGGTGCGCTGGGGCGCCGGGCGGCCAACGGCCTGGGCGCAGGGCGCGGCGGGCGCGGGAGCCGCAGGTGGTTCCCAGCCGGCCTTTCTCCTCCCCCTTCCCTTTCTCCGGCCGCCCTCCCTCGCGCCCGTGGCGGCGGCACTTCCCCCGCTTCCTCCTCCCTCTCCAATCCAGAGGGAGGGAAGGAGCCGAGGCGCTTTCCTGCCTGCAAACTTCAGCGGGGCCCGCCGCGGCCGCCCGGGAGCTGCTCCGGGAACTTTCTCGGCCGCGCTGCTCCAGAGCCCCGGAGGAGGCAAGCAGCCGCGCGGCACCGGGTTAGGGTCTCCGCGCGGTCCCTGCGCCTCCTCGCCGCCCGGCCTCGTCCCCGCGGCAGCTGCCCCGGGACCCTCCTTTGTGTTGGATGCGGACCCGCGCCCATCGTCCCCGGGGCCCGGCGTGAACTCCGTGATCGCCGGTCCGCCGGCACCCCGCGTGCCCAGCCATGCCCTTCCACCAACGAAGCGTAGAGCCCGCACGGCTGCGCCGGCCCGACGAGGCGGCACTGGCTCGGGCTGGGGACCCGCCGCTCTTCCGCTCGCTGGAGCAGGTCAGCTCGCACACCCTGGTCTGCCTGCTCGCCCAGCTGGCCGACCTGTCGCGCTGCGCTGGGGACATTTTCGGGGAGCTCGAGGGCCAGGCGGCTGCGCTGGGTCACCGCACCGCCGAGTTGCACCGTCGCCTGGACGCCCTGCACGCCGCCGCCGCGCGTCTGGACCACCGGCGAGTGAAAATCCGTGAGTGGCTGGTGGCCCCGGGGAGGGCACCGCGGCACAGAGGCGCTCGGCCAGCTGCTGCCTCCCGCCCCCTGGCGGCCCAGGCTCAGCTTTCTGACCTCCTCGGGAGCCCACGGGTGTCGGTGGCTCGGGTGGGGAGGCAGTCCAGGTAGCAATATACGTGTGATGAGCCCCGATTCTGGCCTCCAAAAAACTGACTTGGAGTGGGCGCAGAGTGTGGCTTTTGGGAGTGCCATTCCTCTGCTCTGTCAGTGGGAAACTGACGAGCAGCAACAGCTATGGCACAAGTGATGGTGTCCTGTCGAAGTCATTACTATTGCTATGTGCTAAAACACACAGCTTTTAAGCGGTGGACACCTCACACTTGAGGATCAGTTTGTGGACAATCTCTGGGGACCAAGCGAGGATTGCAGCAGCTTGTCACAGCTGCGCAACACCCCACCCCCCGCGCCCCCCGCAGGTATTGTACCTGTGGCATTACCTTCCAAAGAAAGCACACAAACTTGAGGTTTTTACTTTTAGCCTTGAATTTTGTTTCCTTTTCCAGAGTGGCCACTGGTTCTTTGTTATTCAGAGGACCTTGACCTTGAGCTGGGACTCTGTCTTTGGCCCTCTTCAACCCCCCAGATTAAGTCTATGTCTTGACATTGTAATCTCCAAGTGCCCATCTCTTTTCAGCAGCTTTAACTGGCTCTGATGAATGAAGGGACTGGAATTTCCTGCTGGCCTAAACTAAGAAACTTTCAGTGTGATGCCTGGGTGGTTTCTCCCTTTCCAGTAGGTGAACTTGTTCATGCTACTTAGTGCAAAGAGTAAATTGGGGATGGCTGATGGATTGCCGGGTGGGAGGGGAGATACTGGTATAACAGCCCACGCCTAGGTTTCAGCAGCTCTGCATGAAAAATGGCCCGACTTAGAATCACTTCATACGTGTGTAATCCGGAGTAGCTTGTTTTCCAGCTTGAAAACCCAAGTCACGTTTAACCATCTCGAAGCTTAGGAGTTCGAATTTTCACAAATTTGAATCTACTACTTACATATGCCGCTGTAATGTGTTTCCTAAGTTGTGCATTTCTGGTTATGCTAAAACACACAGCTTTTAAGTGGTGGACAGCTTTCAACCCAGGAGAGTGGGAGGGGATGAGAAGGGGCGTGGAGTCAAAATGACCTAATAATTTGTACGGAACATAATCAGAATCTATTTAGTTCATGTGAACGATGACCTCATGCATAGGATGTGCTGTCCTAGGGGACCTTCACTGTAAACCTGGCAGTCCTGTTTGTTTCTGTGCCTTTTTGTGTTGGGTGTGTGCACCTGGGTGAGTGAGACTGTCATCCCTGACGTGCAGTGTGGTGAGGCCGCTCTAACTACTGGGTGAAGAACTCTAAGGGAAGTAAACAAAACAAAACAAAGAGAACACATTCTAGTTACATGGAATGGAGTGTTGCCCCATTCTGTAATTGCAGAACAAGGCCAATTACAATTTTAAGATAACCTGTAGAAAAATAAACAATATTCCTTGATGTTAAAACTCTTTCCTTGCTGGCTGGAGAGATGGCTCAGAGGTTAAGGACACTAGCTGCTCTCTTCTAGAGGGCCCTGGTTCAATTCCCAGCATCACCATTGCAGATCATGGCTCCCTGTAAGTCCAGTTGCTAGGGGATCCAACACCCCATACAGACATACACACAGGCAAAACACCAGCACATAAAGTAAAAATAAACTGAGGAAAGAGACCGCTTATTTTGCTAGTTTTGCTTTGCATTTGAATATATTTCCTCCTCTACCTCCTCCTTTTAGATGGAGACTCATATAGTCATGACTGGTCTTGAACTTGCTATATAGCTAAGGTGGGCCTTGAACTCCATATCATCTTGCCTCCAACTTCCAAGTGCTGCTACATGCAAATGACATCACCTCCTGCTCACTTTCCTTTCTTTGAATATGTGTATTCCAATAAACAATACTGCCCAGCAGCTCCCTGAATTCTCTCTAAAGTTGTTTTTGAAGCGACTGAAATAATTCTCTTCAAAGTTTTCACAGGCATGTCATTTCAAGTGGCTTTAATTTTATACCAGTAATCCTGGTTCATCATTTTCATATAATCATGAAAGCTTTTATCAAAAGTAATTATGCCTAGATCATAGGTGTGCATACAGAGAAAAAGATGAGTTATTAAACACATTATTAGGTTTGGTCCCATTTTTGCACGCAACTCTTTTTGTGTGCTAAGAGCCTATATATTCATATAATAAAAACCCTATATATTTATCCTATTTAGCATCTGCAGGATTCTTTTAAAGCAATGCCTTGTCTACCATAGTGGCTCATATCCACAGTCCCAGCATGTGGAAGGTGCCTAGCCTTGAACTCACAGTGCTAGGACTGAAGGTACCACTGTGCCTGACGTGTTGATCTTTTATAAGCAGGTCTTCAAAGTTACATCCTTCATTCATGAACCTTCGTATTGAGAATTGACTGTAAATTGACTAATTTCATGAACTCATAACCAGAGGAGTAGTCAAAGCCAAAAGACTTGAAGTGATTTGTCTAGGCTGAGGGCTGGCGCACAGACCTTTGATTGCCTCCCTTGCTGTCCATTGCTTATGTGTGTAGCTTCACTGTAGGAGTGTTTAGAGATAGGGATCGAAGTGTAGACACATGCTGGGAACTGTCAGAGGGCTGCCTGAGAACCTTAATTTCATCTCTCTGGTAAGATATACCTGTTAATGAGTCTCCAGCAGCACATGCACGAGAGGGGGCCAGGATCCAGTTCTTATTTCACTCATGACTGCCCATAACCACCACATGTAAGGTTGCACCACACGTACCGGTGGTAACCTGAAAAACAACACTTAGTCCTGTGGGCCAGTCCTACTGGTTTCAAGGATCACGAGGAATATTTCTTCAGGCTTGCCATCTTCCAAATATCATAGGTGGGGGGAGTCCTACAAAACCTGTCTTAAGTTAGCAAAAACACGTCCCTGTTTATCCATGTCTTGTGAGGACTCTGAGGCTATACCTGATGATCCCATGTTGTGGAAAGTGGTCCAGGATGGACTTTGTGATGGTTATTCTTGGTTGTCACTTTGACTACATCTGGAATTAACTTAAACTCAAGCTTCTGGGTACACCTGTGAAAGGTTTTTTTTGGTGGGAAGATCCACCTTTAATCTGGGCCACACTGTCTCGCGGCAGCCTATATAAAGGATGTGGAAGAAGGAAGCTCGTACTCTTGCCTGCTTGCGCTCACTCTTGCTGGCATGGCACGTTTCTTCACTGGCATTAAAGCCTACTTCTTTGGGATTCCAGTGTATACTGAAGACCAGCAGAGACATCTAGTCTCATGGACTGAACAACTACTGGATTCCTGGATTTTCTGTTGCTACACAGCTATTGTTGGAATAGCTGGAACACAGACTACAGGCCTCTCTAATAAATCATATATATGTGTGTGTATATATATATATATGTATATATATATATGTAGTCATGTATACACATATATGAAACACACACACGCATCCAGTAGTTGTTCAGTCCACAAGGCTGGATGTCTCAGCGGGTATCATATATATATGTATCTCTGTGTGTGTGTATGTATGTATGTATGTATGTACATCGATTCTGTCACTTGTTTCTCTAAGAGCCCTGACTAAGTGTACTGATCTTAAGTGTACTGCATTTACAGCGACTGAATGTGACTCTTTGACACATGCTTTCCTCAGCCAGACTGCAAGCTACTTGAGGTTAGGGATGGCAGCACATCTGTTATTATAGAGCTCAGTACAGTGACTGGATATTATCACATGTATACTATAACATTGTGTGTGTGTGTGTGTGTGTGTGTGTGTGTGTGTGTGTGTGCGCATGCGCATATACACTCTCGGATGTGCACACACCATGACACATGGAAGTCAGAGGAAACTTACTGAAGTGTTTTCTCCTTCCCCCTTGTGGGATCCAGGGGTCAACTCAAGCTGTCAGGGTTGGTGGCAAGTGCCTTTATCCACTGAATCATCTCACCGGACCTGTTTCTGTGCAAGTAGAACTTGATTAATTTTGCTGCTGACTAAATAAGGCTACATTGAAAATTGTGACAAGGGGCAGAAGTGTGAATAGCTGTGTCTGGGCTCTGTTAACAAGCAAGAGCCTTCGCTCTGCAGAGACGGGCAGATTCTCACTGGCATGGCTATGTTTGGTTTTTAAGGTCTGTGGGCGTGCTCCCTCACCCTCAGTACTTGGGATCTGACTAGGGCATATTAGGAAATGCTCTAATTTTAAATCTGAAGGTTGTCTATGGCCTTGACTCACATTATGGCCCAGGCAGCCTTTGAACTCAGTATTTTGCTTCTACCTCCAAGTAGCTAGAACTATAGACCCGTGGCTTGGCCTTACAGCTAATTTTATTGAGACACAATTCCTAGATCCAGCCATTCTCAGTGTAGGGGCCAGTGACTTCTAGTGTATTCAGACATGAGAAACATGACCACAGCCTATTTGCATGGCCCCCCACATCCCGGGAGTCAGTCTCCCTTTCTTCTTGACCTTCCTACCTCCAGGTCACTGGGAGTCTCCTTTCTGCCTCTGTGGATTTAACTGTTCTGAACATTCCAGACAAGTGGACTCATGCCGGCTGTGGGCTTTGTACTTCCTTTACCAAGCAAATGTTTCCCAGGCTCAGCATTCGCTGCTTTCCATGACTAACACTCACAAGCTCCTGTGAAGTGGGACTGTGGATTAAAAACCCATTGTTCAGATTTGTTTATCATTTCTGTTACTGATGTTTTGCCCGCATGTATGTCTGTGTGAGGGTGTCAGATCCCTTGGAACTGGAGTTACAGACAGTTGTGAGCTACCATGTGGGTCCTGGGAATTGAACTAGGGTCCTCTGGAAGAACAACCAGTACTCTTAACCTCTGAGCCACCCTTCCCCCTTTCTATTTTATTCCAAAACCAATAAAATAGAAAGGCTAGACTGCATTTTTAAGCCCAATTTATAGATCAAGAAATGAAAGTTCTAGGGCTAGTAAAAGGTGTTAGTAAGACAAGGTCTTGTGATTTCTGCTCTAAACTCTTTTTTTTTCCTAAAAGATTTATTTATTTATTTTATGTATATGAATATTACTGTAGCTGGCTTCAGACCACCGGAAGAGGGTATTGGATCCCATAACAAATGATTGTGGGCCACCATGTGGTTGCTAGGAATTGAACTTAGGACCTCTGGAAGAACAGTCAGTGCTCTTAACCTCTGAGCCATCTCTCCAAGTCCTACTCTAAATTCTTTTCAGTTTGTTTTAAAAGCACTTACTGGGACTTATTGGGACTGAGCATGTAGCTCAGTGGTAGGTTGCTTGCCCATCATGAGTGAAGAGAGACCTGGGTTTAGTCCCTTGCACTGCACGAAACTGAATGTAGTATCTCGTGTCTGAAATCCAGTCCTTGGGGACAGAGGAGAGAACAGCAGGACATGAAAGTCATTCTAGGCCACATGGTGAGTTTGAGGCTAGCCTGGGCTACCTGAGACCCCCGTCTTGACAACAATAGAGAACTTCCTGAGTAAATATGAAATCCTGCTGCCAACAGAGCATAGGAAAAGGCAATTTAAAATAATAGTTGTAGAAAGAATGCCCACCCCTTTAGATTCTAGAAGCATTGAGAGGGTTTGCTGTGCCGTCTAACCACAGGGCACCTTTTATACTATGGCATTTTTGTTGCAGTAAATCTCCCATCCCAAATATGCCCGGGCAATGAAAGCACAACACAGTTAATATGATTACATGCTGTGCGCCTAGATTGGGCAGATCTACCGCTACACTACCATCTTCCACAGCTTAGAACTTTCGGTTTCTCCAGGCCATGTGCTTCTGCTCCGCTTTTCTTCTTCCTCCTCCTCTGCATCCTCTCTCTTCCATTTTCTCCTTCTTCTCTCCCTCTCACCTTCTGCCCCACCTTCCCTTCTATCTGCCCAATCATCAGTTCTCCTCTAGTTTACAAATTAAGGTGGGAAGCAGGTTTCTGGAAATCACCTGAGTGCTGACTCATTCCTTGTCTGAGCCCCTCACGGGAGAACGGAATTAACATCAAATGTAATTAGCCCCAGGGCTATGTATCCCACCCGTGCACCCATATACAGTGGACCTAGTATGCTCTGTATAATGTTTAAGGTTGGATGAATGCTGTTGTAGACAGATGGCGAGGTGGGAGCAGCTCAGAACATGGCATGCACAAGGTTCTTTCTGCCTCTAGCAGTTGACTTCCCTTAGAAAAGGGTAGCTTATTGGCAGAAAGATTGTCTGGGCATTGTCTTTGCCCAACCAGGTCTTCAGACATTTGGTAGAGAGTGTGGGCTAACGCGTGAGAGGCGTGTTTTAGCTGATGAATGCATCATCAGCCTGCTCTTGAGAGACCGTCATCCTCTGACCTAACCAGCAGCTGGCTGATGTCAGAATGGATAGCTTTGCTTCTCCCTCAGAATGAATCTCTGCAGTGTGTGTGGCAGAGCCCTAAAGACGCAGTGGAGATGTGGGCTTTGCTGAGTTTCTAAGAACAGGCACTGGGCTCCTCTTCTGGCACAAGACTTGCTTTCATTGAAGCACACTGCGTACTAGAGAGGTGTTGAGAGTATGGACTGCACCCACCTTTACTCTCAGGAGAGTTCTTACATTTATTAACAGAAACCCACAGTGGCTGAGTGGGCAGATTGTACCATTGGGTTTGAACAGCCTGTGTGAGATCAAGCAATCGTTTTCTATGTGCCTGACCGTGAGAGTTGTCGGCATATGTCTGGTATGGTGATGCACACCTTTAATACTAACATTTGGGAGGCAGAGGCTGGCGAATCTCTGTGAGTTCAAAGCCAGCCTGGCCTACATAGTGAGTTCCAGGACAGCCAGGCCTATATATGAAGATCCTGCTTCATAAATAAATAAATAAATAAATAACCTGCTTAATAAATAAGTAAACCAACCAACCAAACAAACAAACAAGAATTGCCTGATTAGTGTAGTAACACATGTCTGGTTGGGGGAGTAGGTTATGTAGAGGCTGGAGGGTAAGGAATACTAGGTTAGACTGGGCTGCATAAGACTGTCAAAGAAGAAGGAGAGGAGGAAAAAGAGAAGGAAGAGGAGGAGGAGGAAGAAAGAAGAACAAGATCAACATTTTATTGATTAGTTTTTATTTGCAGTTTGAGGAAGAAACTCAGGGACTTCTTAATTACCTTCCCAGTTACTCACTAGTTAGCATGTGGCTGTGTGGATGTTCACAGGCTGAGGAGTCAGTCACTTACCAACAGATTAGGCAACTGAGTGTTTCAAGTTTGTGTGTATTCTGCCCACAGTGTATGCCTGCTTTCTTCCTCCTATGTAAAAGGAGCTGGTGGCATCATGGAACAAGACCTGTGTTTGAATGCATTTGCCATATGCTCAGATGAGTAAAAAGGTGCCTAGTTTTTGAATTAGGAGTGTGCAGCCTTTGATGTAAGACCATAGCCTACTCACTGACTATTGGCACACAATGCCTGGGAAGTATACAAAGCCTCCTACATTGAAGGAACGCAGTATTATAGAGGAAACATCTCACATTAATTAATTTCATCTGTATGGATTGTTTTAGGACAAGGAGTAGTTACTGAAGACACTGAGTTTTAGTTTTTAAGTGTGTGTGTGTGTGTGTGTGTGTGTGTGTGTGTGTAGGTGCACATGATGGCATCACCATGGAGACTAGAGGCATCAGATACTCAAGCCCACGTTATGGGCACTTGTGAGCCACCTGATGTGAAAGCTAAAAACTGAACCGTCTCTTAGCCCCTTGAAAAAAATTTTAATAAAGTGGAAATATTTCAGTTCCTTAATATTTTGGAAGATAATTGTAAAGCAGAAGAGTAAAGCATTATCTTCCGTTTGCTTTATTTAAGAATCTTTCAGGAAAAAGGGTTATTTTAATGTTTACTCACGGGTATGGTGTGTGTCCCACGTATATGTTGTACCTGCAGAGTCCATAAGAAGGCCTTAGATGCCCTGGACATAGGGTTACGCTGTACTGGCTAGTTTTGTGTCAACTTGACACAGCTGGAGTTATCACAGAGAAAGGAGCTTTAGTTGAGGAAATGCCTCCATGAGATCCAACTGTAAGGCATTTTCTCAATTAGTGATCAAGGGGGAAAGGCCCCTTGTGGGTAGTGCCATCCCTGGGCTGGTAGTCCTGAGTTCTATAAGACAGCAAGCTGAACAAGGCAGAGGAAGCAAGCCAGAAGTAACATTCCTCCATGGCCTCTGCATCAGCTCCTGCCTCCAAGTTCCTGCCCTGTTGGAGTTCCTGCCCTGACTTCCTTTGGAAATGAACTGCAGTGTGGAAGTGTAAGCTGAATCGACCCTTTCCTCTCCATCATGCTTCTTGGTCGTGATGTTTGGTGCAGGAATAGAAACCCTGATTAAGACATACATTGTTGTGAGCTGCCTGACATGGGTGTTGGGGATGGAACTTCAATCCTCTGGGAGAACAACCATTTCTCACAGACATTCAAGTCTTTTTAACAAAGGGGATTGCTGCATATGTTGAGCCAGCCTTGTTACATAAGAAAGCCTCCCAAGTGCTGGGATTACAGGCCTGTGCTATTATTATAATGCATTGCTTTGTTGATATTGGGATTGAACCCAAGGCTTTGTTCATGCCAGACTAATACTCTACCAACTCAGCTACTTTATCACTCGGAAGAAAAAAAAAAGTCAAATTTGAAGTATAAATTAAGATGGCTTGACTCTGACTTAGAGGCCTGAGAACTTGTTTAATTTTGTTTCTGCCCAGGTTGGTTTGTCAATCTGCCGTTGATGAATTCTGCAAACATTGGAATTCAGAATGAGCAGAGCTTTGCTGAGGGCCATGCCACGTCTGTGCACTGCTCTCAGTGGTGTTCTCTCTCTCTCTCTCTCTCTCTCTCTCTTTCTCTCTCTCTCTCTCTCCACTTCTCTCACTCCCCACCCCACTCAGGGCCTCACATAGTTTAGGCTGGCTTAGAATTCTTGGCTCCCCTCTCCCCATGGGCAGGGATCTCAGGCACGCACCTGCACCACCATGCCTGGCTCAGTGTTCACCTCAGCAATGCTTTGGGAAAACGTGGGGCTGGAGCTTGTCTTTTGGTGGACGCCAAGGAAAGGGCATGGAGATCCCAGCCTTTATTCCCTTTGCTTCTGAAATAGTGACATGTACCCACAATAGGAGGAAATAGAGGCTAAAGGGCTTGTGAAAGAAAAAGAGGACAGCCACATGAAAGTCCCTGGAGAAGGGCTGCTGAGGCTGAACCCATGTGAGAGGAAATCCAGCCCTCTTAGGCAGGGTGCATCTCAGGTCAGCCTGCTCCAGCATTGCCTGCTGCACTGTCCAGTACTACCTGAGCCAGCTGCAAAGGATGACACGCCTTCCTTCAGAGGAGGGAAGGGGGTGGGGGATTCTCCATCAGTAGAAGGCTTGCCTAGCAAAGCAAGCTGCAGGGCGGAGTGCCCAACACTGCACAGTGGTGGAAGGTTGTAAGTCCAGCACCTGAGAGGTAGAGGCAGAAAGATGAGGAATTCAAGCTATCATTGGCTACATAAAGGGTTAAAGGCCAGCCTGGACTACAAAAGACCCAGTCTAAAAGAGAAAAGGGCTGAAGTCTGTCATATTAGGTATGGTGCCGTTGTCTGAGCAACATAGGAAGAACCTACCTGTCTTTTAAAAAGGCTTTGGGCTCTTAAAAAGGTATGTGGGGGGGGGGGCGGGGGGGGTGATGTGTGTGTACAACCTTCAAGGAGCCAGTTCTTTCCTTCTACCACAAGTTTCAGTTCCAGCTACATCAGGTTTGGGTGGCAGTCACTTTTACTACTGAACTATCTCAAAGCTCCCCCCCCACCCCCCACCCCCCCCCCCCCCGCGCCCAAGCTCCAAGCTCCAGTAAAGGACTTGCAGATGGGCAGAAGTGAGACCAGTGTGCATGGTTCTTAGTGGGAGCTGGGGCACACAGTAGATCCGTATCCCACATTTGCTGCTTTTGCCTCGATGATGGGAACAGCCAAGGTAGCACCTGGGTGCACATTATGTCCCGTCACCGCTGACGGTTGATCCAGTAGCCTGGAAGAGGAGTGCTAAGACGGGAGCAGAAATGGCGGGAGAGAAAAATGTGAAAACAGGAGCGATTGGAAATCAAAACATCCTGCACTGATTCTGGAAGCATCTGTAGTCTCTGACAGGAATGGGGGAGGGAGGGGCTTTCTCTCTGTCTTCCACAAGGTTGAGCTTGGGGGCTGGGCTGCCAGCCCTTCTCCTGGGACTCTCATGTCCTTTTTCTTTCTCAGGCCCTTTCTCCTCTTATTTCCTCCTATTGTGGGAACTGGGAAGCCAGCTCAGCTCCCGCTGAGCTTCCTAGCTGTGGAAGAGCCCCCTGCCCCTGCCAAGCCTCACTGCCTAGGTCTCTAAACTACAGTCCTCAGCCTTCCACCCCAGCGCCATTCCCTGGAGCAGCACTTACTGCGCGGCACCCAGCTCTTCTGGGCCTTTCGGAACCCCTAGGACCTCTTCATTCATCTCCTTGTTTCCCACACATTCTGAGTCATGAACGGTCACCCGGGCTCGGTTCAAAAACCGATTCTCAGGCCCCGCCCCCGGAGATGCTGAATCAGAGGCTGGGTGGAGGCCAGGAAGAGCCCGGGCCAGCAAGGCCCCCAGGTGATTGTGATAAACCGAGCTTTGGAGATTCCAGGCTGTTGTGTGTTAGGAATCTGTCTAGGTGGTGGAGTGGTTCCCCATTCACGGAGGGCATCGCTTGGCTAGTGCTTCTGCTGCTTTCTGGATTCCAAAGAGTCACACACAGTAACCCTTTTGTTGTTGCTCTCTGTTTCCGAGCTGGGGGTCTGGCTAAGTAATCCAGTCTTCCCTCCAAGTCTTAGCAATTTTTCTTTTTTCTTTTCTTTCTTTCTTTCTTTTTTTTGTTTGTTTGTTTGGTTTTTTTTGTTTTGTTTTGTTTTTTTTTTTGTTTTTCGAGACAGGGTTTCTCTGTATAGCCCTGGCTGTCCTCGAACTCAGAAATCCACCTGCCTCTGCCTCCCAAGTGCTGGGATTAAAGGCATGCGCCACCACCGCCTGGCTTAGCCATTTCTTGAAGATCTGTTCTGAATTAGTTAGCAATGGCCATTTTTAGGGGACATCTATCTTAAAAGCCCTGTCTGTAGGTTCGTGGGGTGGTGGCACTCCCCCGAATATGAAGTTACGGCTTTAAATATTTATAGTATATCTTCTAGAAATTATGTTTTTAAAACAATCAGAAGCCACATGTGTTGGCACATACCTGTAATCATTGCATCTGGGAGTTGGAGCCAGAGGACCAGGAGTTCTGGGACATTCTGGACTGTTGGACAGCTTTTCTAAAACAAACCCACCTACACAATTTCTCCTAAGACAAATAGAAACTCTCTGGCACGAGACGCCTCCCACTGGTTGAGGATTGCTGATTTTGTTATCAGTGCTTTGTTAACTACTCTTGATTTCTATTATAGACATAAAGCAACATTTCCCCAAAGGACTGACAACTATTCTAACTGTTCCAGAGGATTCCCACGGGGATCTTTTGTTACCCCCCCCCCCCGTGGTTATTATACTTCCAGTTGGTGTGTTATCCGTGGTAAGTTATTTCTCCGACGGTGAAGTGAGTCAATTTAAGCCAGGTTAGATGATATTAAATGCAGGTTTATCGGGAAGCTTCCCTTGGGCAGGCGAGTTCACTGGCCTTAAGGGCCAGGGAAGTCAACATGGGGAGAGAGAAGGGGAGTGGGAAGAGAAAGATACAAAAAGGGCACTAGCCTGGGGGTGGGGGGTGGAAGGGAGAGAGACAGAGAGTCACACAGAGAGAAACAGAGACATATCAAGTGTGCAAAATATCTGGATTATATAAGGAAGAGCCTTTGGGGGAAGGGCAGGCCAGCTCCTGGGCTGGAAAGTGCAGGGTTGGGGGCAGGGTATGCCAGGTAGGGGCTGAGGAGAACCAGGAGGCCGGGTCTTCTCTGATGTGTAAAATATGCACCTCAGTCCCGTGTCCTGGGGTCCAAAACCAAACAGCAGCATGCAAAGGCTTGTGAAGTGATGGGTTTAGAACTTTCTGAATATCTGACCATGTTAGGTATCTGAGAAAAGTGCTCTTTGTGCAGAGACTGAGAAAGCAAAAGAAATTGAATTAAGTAGGCTCTGGTATGTGTAATCGGATTATGCCTGACTTCACTGGGAATCACAGTTGTGGTGGTCTGCAGTTCCCGGCTGATGATCTGGCTCCCCGGACTATACACAGATGGGAAAACCAACCAGTATACCTCAGGATGTCCCAGTTGTCCTAATGATTCAGCTGGAGAACTCTCAGAGAGCACTGGGCTGCATGCATTACCTCTACATGAGGGCTGAGGTTTGTGGAGCTTGTGTGCAGCTCGGACCGTCATAGCACAAATTTCAGTTTGTTGTGTGCCCAGCCAAGATACTTACTTCAAAGGGCATTTAGTGAACTGTCTGTTCTGCTGATCACGTGCCACGTCCCTCCAGCCCTCTGTTGGATCTTCATGCTCTGACTTTTTGTTTCCTTCCAAGATTTCTTCACACAAACAAAAAAGTGTTAGTGTGTTTCCCCTCCTTGTCCCATGCCCAGAACGTCAGGATTTGCCTTCTTGTTCTTTTTCCTCTCTCTATAGAAGCAAGGCATCGTCTTCACTGCTCTATATGCCTTTGGTTGGTTTCTAAAAATGAACTACTTGTAAGCCATGCATGTGAATTACAGATCAGTGTCAGAGTAGGCGTTTGAATGGAGAAAAATAAGATAAAATTCAGATAGACTATTAAATTCTTGATTACATCTTTAGAATTTGTTAATGTTTTAGGTATATTGTAAACATGAGCTTTATAAGAGATGATTGAGTCTTTTTTGCATTAAGGAAGGAATTGTGTGTGAGTGTGTGTGTGACTTTGTTGGCAGAGTGCTGGCCCAGCATAGCTTCTGTGTGGATATCCCAATGCTGAGTGTGAATTCCTCATGTAGGGTGGGATAGTAGTGCTCTAGGAATACATTTGACTTGGTTGTGGGCTGTTTCACTCTGACGTAGTGGCCTATACTTTGGAACATGAGTTTGATAACTCATGAGGTCTGCCCGGTCTATTTAATTTTGCCTGTTGCTGTTAATTGCTGGACTGTAGTGTCTTAGGTGGTGCCGTAACGGTGAGCAGCTAGAGGCATCTGAAGGAAGCAAGTGTGGTCAGTTGGCATTATTATTTTTCTTTAGTTGTGAACCCTGAAATCAACCCCAGGATCAAAAGTGTGTGATGATTTTGTATGAAAGTGGCCATTTAAGACATGAGCATGGAGTGTGGACTCAGAAGTAACCTTGGCTTATGTGGCCTACTCTGTGTAGTTAAATAGTTCTTTTGACCACGGAATTGCACTCATAGTACAGTGCCTGGGAGGGGATGCACTGGAAAACCATCAGTAGACACGTTGCTAAGACTTAGAATCTATCTTCTGGCAAGCCAACCACATTGGATATGTAGGATCCCTTACTGAGAACAGTACTGCGTCTTACGGCAGATCCCTGGTGGAGACGGTTCCTTCCTTAAGGGTCTTAGCAGAGAAATATGTCTGTCAGACTAACAGGTAATGATGTCAATCCTTCTTTCTGTTTTTCCTTACAAAGGAGATTAAATTAAGCTGGGGTATCACTGAGTAGGAGGGTGCTTGCCAAACTTGTATAAGGCACTGGGGCAAACCCAAACCAAACAACAATGAAAGGACAAAAAGAAAAGAAGCAAACAAGCCTCCCCCTTCTCCTTTTACCAGAGTAGTGATTACACCTCTGTCTCCAGCTTACCGTGGTGGCTGCCTCCTTTGGCAACATCTGTGTGTGTTTATTTAGGAGGATTTTTAAAAGAGAGGGCTGTCAAGTCTCTCTCATCTGCAGCTTTGGTTCTTGTTTTCTTGATAGCCTTAGATCTCTTAAATGCAAGAGAGCTTAACTGAGAAACGGGTACAGGGGGATCCGGGAACCGTGAGCCAACGGTACAGACAACAGAATGAAGCTGTGTAAAGGGGCTGGGAGTCTATGTATCCCACTAGACTTCTTATATACTCTGTACATGCTATTGTAAACTACAAAGCCCAATTATAATAAAGTAAATAATTGTATTTAATAATTAATGTATATTAATGTCTGTAAGGCAGCATCTATAACTAATATTGATAGCCTATCTATTACATGCTGTTTCATTTAGTTTTCCTAACTGTAGCTGTCCAGCAGCCACGGGGAACTGGGTACCTGAAAGGGAGGCTGGAAAAGAAAAAGGATGGGCCCGTGAGAGAAGGATGAAGCCAAGACAAAGATTTCTGATCAAGGCTCAAAGTTTAATATTCAGCACTGTATTTATGTAGGGAAAGCCCACAGGCCCATCCTTTGTTCAGCTGGATTATGTTGCAAAGCAAGCTCAGCGGGTAGCCTACTCCTGTAGGAAATTGCCTGTGCCACAAGGTGGAAGACTCCACCTTAGGTTGGTGGAAGATCAACTGTGGCAAACTTTTAAGGTCTATTTAGCTTGCTCAAGACTGTAGGGGAGGGGGGGAGGGCACACCTAAATAAGAAGGCACAAGAGTATCTCTGCCGTTTAGAGGTGGGGTAATGGTGCCACATAAGTGTAAATTTGTTCACAGGTTACTTGGTTTGTCTGGAGAACCTCCCCCTTTCCCCCCTCCTCCTCTCCCCTCCCCCTCCCATTTTCCCCCTCCTCCCCTCCCCTCCCTCCCCTCCCCTCCCCCTTCCCCCCTCCTCCCCCTCTTGCTCTCCCCCTCCCCCTTCTTTGTTTCTTTCTCTGTTTTTTATTTTCTGAGGGATTTCTCTGTGTAGCCCTGGCTGTCCTGGAACTCACTCTGTAGACCAAGCTGGCCTCGAACTCAGAAATCTGCCTGCCTCTGCCTCCCAAGTGCTGGGATTAAAGCCCTGCGCCACCACTGCTCAGCTTTTCTTTCTTGTATGCATGTGTACACTGGTATTTGTGTGACCCTGACTCCAGTTACCAACATGTTCCATTCTTATGCACAGAGTCGAGCATTTTCCTCCAAAACAACTTTCAGAGGTTGAACTTCTGATCCTCCTGCTCCTGCCGCCAGAGTGCTGGGATCTCAAGCATTGCCATGTCTGACATTTTTGGTTTGTTTAAACAGGGTCTTACTCTATAGCCCTGATAGCCTTGAATTTAGTGTGTAGCTCTGGCTGGTTTTGAACCCCTGGCAGTCCTGTCTCAGATTCCCAAATGCTGGGATCACAGGCTTTTGCCACTATGCCCAACATCTGATCATTTTTCCCACTTTTCAGCTCCCTGCGATACTGAAAAGCATCTGAGTGTAGCTAGGGCTTAATAAGTATTTTCTATTCTGCATTGAATCTTTAAAATTATAGTGCCATTTGCCGGATAGCATGTGGCCCAGGGACAAATCCGTAGCCTACCACCGTGCTATTGTGAGTCTACAGAGAGTGAACTAAGTGTGTCTGGTTCTTTGCGCGCTACCCTGGAAGACAGTCTAGCCTCTAAACACGGAGTCTTTGTTAGCGCTTCCGTCTTTCTGGCCTCTTTTCTTCTGCCAGACATTCATGGTCAGGGTCAGAAGACAGGAGTCACAGGAACAAATTCAATTTCAGGCTTGTTTTTGGTTAAGTGATCTGCTGAGGTTAAAACACTCTCCTCACTTGTCTCTCTCCAGACTCACTGCATTCAAATGCTGTGACTCTGCAACTGCTTAGTTTTGCTTGGTAGTGAATGGAGGACCTGAAACATTGATAAGGCTCGCCCTCTAGTGCCCCCACCCCGGCCTCTCCTCTCTTTTCTGTTTTTTTTTTGAGATAGTGTCACCTGTAACCCAGGCTAACCTCAAACTCCCTCTATAGCCATGGCAGACTTGACCTTCTCATCCAGCTAACTCTGCCTCTGGAGTGCTGGGTTGCAGGTGTATCCCACCATCCCCAGTGCAGGGAAGCAAACCTAGGGCCTCCTGAATGCTTTAGGCAAGCTCTTTACTGACTGCACTATATTCTTTTTTTTTTTCTTCTTTTTTTTTAAGATCCATTTATTATAAAATCTACTTACAAAAACAAAACAAGCAAACAAAAAATAGGGTGCAAACGTAATAGAGAACAAAGGGAACACTCCACTGTTTGTGTGTGCAATGCCAGTGTGCATGAAACTTACCCAGGGTCTACTTCTGCTTGCAGTATTTTATAGTCAAATAATTTACTACCTCAGGAAGTTTTAGAAAGTTCACCCCTACATGACTAAATCTGTGACTATCTTTTTTTTTTAACTGTGACTGACTAATGTAATAAAAAAACAATATCATCTTCTGCTCACTAAAAATCTACAAGCTGCTGAAGGCCAAACAAACCGTATCACAGCAACTTACAAGATTGAAAGGAGCCTCAGTAGGAAGCCATAATTTTAGGCAGCTCACTGAACCATGTATTTCATTTTCAGTAGCAGTCTCATAAAGCAGGGAATCTATACCCCCAACTCTCTTCAGTAGCCAGTTAAATGCCACATCTTCCAAAAGCAGGGACAGTATTCTTAAGTGTCTTCCTCATTCCTCAGGCTGGGTGGAGATGGGTCCCGGAGTACAGCTTGATCACCCTAACAGAGGAGGTGATTCTCTGACAGGCAGTGAAGGATGCCACGTGGTACATCTGGATCTGTCTGTCCAAGTGTGAGCACAGCTTTTGCTTCTGATAGCCTGGATAACTGCTTTTATATTATCAGTCCTTCCCTTAGGTTACTGACTTTCTTTTGGAGAAATGTGACGCCCAAACCTTGAAGTTTCAGGACTAGAAAGCAGAGAACACTCCAAGGAACTATTTTCTCTGTCAAAGGAATCATCTTGAAATGCAAACTTCTGCTTCAGTGCATTAGATATTAAAGACACTGGATCCCATTCTGAACTCCGTCTCTTCCTCTTCTGAACGGGTCTGCCGCCTGGTGACCTTTCCACAGGCCCAAGTTTGACCTTGTTCCCATCCTTCGGAATATCCAGCATGTTTGGGACATCACGAAGTCTCTGGCTTTTTGAATGATGGCTGTCATCGGTCTTCTTAACACCTAAGAGCTGCCTTTCCATTTCAGTAGCCAGACTATCTATGTCATGTGTATTAGCAGATCCAGGCTGCATGGGAAGAGAACTTGGAGGCTGCAGAGAAAACTGAGGAGGAGGAGGTGGGGGAGGAGGAAGAGGAGGAGGAGGAAGAGGGGAAAGCACCACACTAGGAATGTGGTCTGGTTCAGCACTCAGCCCAGTGGCTGCTGCTGATGGTGGCACTTGCTCCATGCTGGGTCCATTACTCAAGTCGATGAAGCCAGTCTCTGCTCTCTCTCAGGTCCTGCATTGCCACAATCGCAGCAATCTGAGACAGGAGAAAAGTCAGCTCATCTTCAAGGGCAGCGCTCTTTTTAATTGCAGCTTCATTTACAGGCAGATCGGCTGTCTCTGTTTTGTTGTGTCTTAGACCAGGTGACGACCGGTCCCAAATTAATTTTGAAGGGTGAAAAGGAGCAATTTTCCCTTCCTCCTCCTTTTTCCATTGACTATGTTGAAATCTGAGACAACTGGCTTCTTCATCATTTGGCACACACAAAACGTCAGCAAAAGATGGAACTGTAAGTTCGTAATCATCAGACTCCTTAGAGTTCACGTGTGGGATCACCTCAAAATGAAGTCTTCGGCAAGGCTCTAAAGGAAGCATTCTCCCAATAATATGAACAATACTCTAAGCTGACCCATAGTCTTTATTTTAACAAATCGGCATATTCTATAAAAAGCTGGTTTACGGGAACACCAAAATATGCCAGCATGTTTCATAATACATTCAGAATGAAAGACATCGGTGAAGCAAGTTCAAGAAAACATTGTTCGTTGGTACTGTCCTGCTGCATTGCATGCTGCCACCAGGCAGCTGGGGAAACGCCAGAGGCCAGCCTGCAGACAGCTGCTAAACCTGAGCTATATCCTTAACTCTCTGCTCCTTTTACTGGTTAAAAAGGACTTTTAACTGCATGTTGCTTGGTGGTGGCACCAATTAAGAGACTTGTGACCGATAACCATTCCCTTGAAGCAGCTGTTCCAATGGTGGCCCTAGAACCAGTGGTATCAGTATCTGCTGTGGTCTGCTAGACCCCACCTACCCCAGATACACTAAATCTGAATTTCTGGTCTGGACCCTGCAGGCTTCCTTTCTGGCCATAGCCACACAGGTGATGTGAGAGCATCATCCTGGTGTTTGTAAACCACTGCCTGTGGATGTGGATAGACTATGGCCGGCCTATGCTCAGAGGGTCTAATCAGGTTCAAGATCTTAACATTCAGATAGACTATGCTTGGGACAGGCTGGAGCTACCAATACTTAATTCCTAGCTTTTTTTTTTTAATGGTGCTGCTCCTTGGTGAGCAGGCTATGGACTTGAGAAGGAACAGAGGGAGTCTTGCAGGATAGTAGGAGGTGCAGCTGCTGTGCCCGCCCACCCGACCGCCTGTCTATTTGGGCATTAGTAACCTGGCCCCTGGGCTCTTTGGTCTGGGATCTAGGATAATTTCTCTTTTCCCAGGGACTTCAAACAGTGTCTAGGGAGTTAGGGAGGTGACTCAGCATAACCACAGCCAGGGACGAACTTTTGGACCGAAATCCCAGGAGGGAGGTTCACTCTTTTTGAAAACTGATTACATAAGGCTTCATTTTGAGATATTAGGTAGATAATAGTACATTCTAGTGTAACTAGGAAAATGTAAGAGAGATGAGTGGAGTTTTACATATGGATGAGCCGGATATGAATAAACAGGAGATAATTCTGTAAGTGTGAATGAGTGTGGTACTTTATTGCTTATAGTTTTACTTTAACCCATTATAAATCAATTTTTAATTTATTCTTGTTTATACTATCTATCTGTATGTTTTCTCTTAGTATGGCATAAGTCACTGCAGCCTTATTTACAATAGCCAGAAGCTGGAAAGAACCCAGATGTCCCTCAACAGAGGAATGGATACAGAAAATGTAGAACATTTACACAATGGAGTACTACTTAGCTATTAAAAACAATGGATTTATGAAATTCCTAGGCATATGGATGGATCTGGAGGATATCATCCTGAGTGAGGTAACCCAATCACAAAAGAACATACATGGTATGCACTCACTGATAAGCGGATGTTAGCCCCAAAACTTAGAATATCCAAGATACAATTCACAGACTACATGAAGCTCAAGAAGAAGGAAGACCAAAGTGTGGGTGCTTCGGTCCTACTTAGGGCAACAAAATACTCTCAGGAGCAAATATGGAGACAAAGTGTAGAGCAGAGATTGAAGGAAAGGCCATCCAGAGACTGCCCCACCTGGGCATCCATCCCATATAGAGTCACCAAACCCAGACACTATTGTGGATGCCAACAAGAGCTTGCTGACAGGAGCCTGATAAAGCTGTCTCCTGAGAGGCTCTGCCAGTACCCGACAAATACAAAGGTGGATGCTCACAGTTATCCATTGGACTGAGCATAGGGTCTCCAATGGAGGAGTTAGAGAAAGGACCCAAGGAGCTGAAGGGGTTAGCAGCCCCATAGGAGGAACAGCAATATGAACTAACCAGTACCCACGGAGCTCCCAAGGACTAAACCACCAACCAAAGAGTACACATGGAGGGACCCATGGCTAAGATGTTAGAATGAAGGATTGGACTTAATTGCTTGATTGTATTTTAATGATACAGGATTTATGTTCTGGTTAGTTTAATTTTCTAGAGATCTGATTGATAAGATTGATATTATTTTTGGGTTTGAGGAATTTCTTTAATATAACATGACAGTTTAGTTGTGAGGATATAGGATCTTAGCTTAAGATATTCGGTGTGTTTTCCACATGGTAGTTTGATGGTGTCTCTGAAAGGAGTTTAGTTTTATGTTAACCTTTTCCCTCTTCTCAGGCTGAGATGAGCTAAAACCAAGTTGATAAGGAAGTTTTATTTGTAGAGTTCCAGTGTGTTGAGTTTATTGTATGCAGAAATGTCTAATTTAGAAGCCTGTTAAGTAACAACATTAAATTGTAAGCTGCTTTGGCTTCTGTTTCCTCGTGTAAACCATGAGTGTTAGTTTGCCATCATTTAGGACAAAATTCCCCAAGGAAGTAAAAAATGATGGAGGGAGGTTTATTTTGGCCTTGAATTTTAGAGGTCTCAGCCCAGCATCGCACAGCCCCAGCTCTTGGGTCCTCTGTTGACCCCAAGAGCAATGAGCAGAGAGCACATGATGGTGTAAAGCTGCTTACATCACAGGGCCAGGAATGATGACAGACAGGAAGCATCTGGGACAATATATGCACTTCCTAAGCATTCTCGCCATGGGGAGATCGCTCAGTCAGCGAAGTGCTTGCTCTGTGGGCATGACGGCCTGAGATTGGATCCTAGCACCCATGTAAGAGCTGGATGAGGTGACACAGGCGACACATCTGTAATCGCATCACAGCACTGGGAAGGCAAAGACAGGAGGGTCCCTGGACTCTCTGGCCAGTTGGCCAGATCAGTGAGGGCCAGGTTCAGTGGGAGACCCTGTCTTTAAAAATAAGGCCGAGAGCATCTTGAGGAAGACACCTGATGTAGATCTCTGGCTTTCACTTGTATGTGCGCATGCGCGCACGCGCACGCGCGCGCGCACACACACACACACACACACACACACACACACACACAAGCACATACTTCAGTAACCCGAACACCTGTTGATTCCATGGTTTCAGAAAGCACCATGAGGGTGGACTGAGTCTTCTACACAGACATCTTTTCAGAAACATTCTAGATCCAAACTATGGCTGGATTGTGGTGCATATCTCTAATCCTAGGCAGAGGCAGGCATGCCTCTGAGTTTGAGGACAGCCTGGGCTACATAGAGAAACTGTGCCCCCACCCCCAAAGATGCAAACTATGACCTCCTGTTCTAAAACATGCCCAGACCCTGGACAGCTCTGTCCTCACTCTCTTCACCCAAGCCTATTCAACCTTGAATAGTAGCCAAATCAGCATGTATGGATTTGCACCAGAGTGGCTTCAGGATGGCTCAGTGGTTAAGAGCACTGGCTATTCTTTCAGAAAACCCTGGTCAGATTCTCAGCACTCACATGGCAGCTCACAACCATCTGTAATTCTAGTTCCAGGGCATCGTCGTATGTACTTTCATAAACAGGATGCGCAGACATCCATTTCAGGCAAGACGCCTATATATGTAAAATTGTTGAAATAAGGTTTTCCAGTGGGGCAGTAATCAAAGATGGCACCTCATCCCCAATGGTGTGATCTATAATACGTGATCCATAGTATGGGTCATTCGGAGCAGGCTTCCAGGTTCAATTTTAGAGGGTGCTAGGGATATATTTGGGTGTGTGTGTGTGTGTGTGTGTGGAGGAGAGCGTGTCTTTATGACATAATAATATATGTATGGGTATCAGTGTTTGGAAGCAGGGATCGGATCATATCCAAGGTGCTTAAGTGTGCAAGGTTGAGAATGTAAGCCTTGTGCTCAGCTGAATCCAGTATTATGTAAGACTGCCAAGGCAGGGGTGGAAGGTGACGCAGCCACCAGCAACTACAGCTTCAGTGTGGGGTAAGCTAACAGCTACTGCAGTGACTGAATGGTTTTCTAGGGCCAGGAGACAGCTCAGTGGGTAAAGGTGTCTGCCACCAGGCCTGATGACCTGGATTTGACCCCCAGGACACATGTGGTTGAGGGAGAGAACTGACTCCTGAGGGTTGTCCTCTGACCCCTGTCCTCTGACCCCCACATGCGCACCATGGCATTCATAGGCCAGCCCACAGTCAGTCACACTGTGTGTGTAGACCCACTGTGTATGCATGTCCACACACATATAGATAAATGCAACATAGTTTTAAATAAAAATGTTTTTCTTGGGGACTTTAAACAGATGAGGGACTACTACTGCAATAGCTCACTTAAGCCAGTCATCATGCATCCCTATGATCTTAGCTTATGGGAGGCTGAGGCAGGAGCATGCCACTTTTGAGATAAATAATGAAGATTCCACCCTAGAAAGAAAAAAGGCCTATTTAGAATTTTTTTGTTGTTGTTGAAAATGGTTATTTTTGTGTTTTTATAGTTTATCTTGAAGACCATACCTGCTGATGGCTTATGGTTTAATATCTCTAAATTCTTTCATCTGCACATAAAATACAAGAAAACATTTCACTCATTTTCTATGGACGGGCATTTCTCCTGGACTTTTGTGCAAGGAAGAGTGTGGGGTGCAAAGCCGTGAAGCAGCCCTCTGCTCCCACTGTGCATTCTTTGCAAGGGAGCTGAGCTGCCTATAGAAGCCGAGGAGCTTTGGTGAAGTGCATGTTTTTAATCATGCTGAGCTTGTTAAAAAGGATCCCTGTCAAGTCTCTTGTAGCTTTGCATGTCAAACCTGACTTGGAAATGTTTGCCCCAGTGACTGTCTTAACAATTTATGCCCGTGAGGGGTTCACTGGGAACGAATTGAATTCCGGGAGGTCAGAGTTTACTTTCAACTTGGCTTTCCAAAGTGAAAATGAACGTCTGGTTTTTAAGTTGGAGTTGTTGAAGTTTGGAAAAAAAGTTCTAACGAAGAAGTTTCGAACTGTGCGGCCAGCTGTATTAAACGGAGCTGGGCTTCCCCATCTCTTTGAACCATGTGGCAATTGTACTGAACGGAACGGGGATTCCCCATCTCTGCAGCCAGAAATGGAACTTGATAGTTCTTACACTTTTTCTTTTTCTTTTTCTTTTCCTTGTAGCTGTAAACATGGAGAGAGAAAGGGAAGAGAAGGTAAAATAAGCTGGGGCTGGGAAACTGCTCCCGTCACTTACGTAAATCTTAGCAACGTAAGTGTGTTTTTATGTTAATGGGAGGGACATAATGAGAAGAGAGAGTTTTTGTTTTGCTTTGTAGTTAAATATCCCCCCCCCCAGAATATTACTTTGTAAATGTTTCAAACTTACTCATTGAAAACCTAAGTTGCTAAGCTTTAACTTTTATGATAATTATTGCCCTGCTGTTCAGGTCGGGCAGTTGACTTCTAGGTGTGGAGTATTAACGGGTTACTCACATCTTCTTGCTAGGAATAAGCGAGACATAGTTTTACTATATTGTCCTTACAAAGGAATATACTCACTTTGGAACTTTACTGTTTATTTTTTTTCAGATAGAGTCTCACTGGGAAGTCTAAGACATAGAAGTCACTATTTAGCTCAGGCTGGTCTTGAACTTGTTGCAGTCCTTCTTGCCTCAGCCTCCTAAGTGATGGGATAACAGGTGTAAACCAACATAGTTGGTGGTATTCTTGTGGCACTGGGATTGGACTCAGAGCCTTGGGCCTGAGAGGTAAGGACTCTCGCATTGAGCTACACCGCAGCTCTAAAGTATTTGCGTTTGAGCCATTGGGTATCTGTGCTTCAGAAGGACTTGGGCTCTTCTGACTTTCCTATCAATCAATTCCCCTTAGCTCATGGATTTCTTTGTACTTTAGCAAGTACTAGAACTTGGCCTTGGCACCTGACTCCACCTTTCCCCACCTCCACCTGGAGGTTTTTATTTGTTCGTTTGTTTGTTTCTTTCTTTCGAGACGGGGTTTCTCTGTATAGCCCTGGCTGTCCTGGAACTCACTTTGAAGATCAGACTGGCCTCGAACTCAGAAATCTGCCTGCCTCTGCCTCCCAAGTGCTGGGATTAAAGGCGAGCGCCACCAATGCCCGGATACAATGTCTGGGTCCTTTGTTTCGGACCTGAGGTAAGGATGAAGGTGGCACACGCCTTTAATCCCAGCACTTGGGAGGCAGAGGCAGGCGGATTTCTGAGTTTGAGGCCAGCCTGGTCTTCAAAGTGAGTTCCAGGACAGCCAGGAATATACAGAGAAACCCTGTCTCGAAAAAACGAGGAAAAAAAAAAGAATGTTGTTCATCTCTTGGCATCCCGTAAGGAGAAGGGAGAGAGAGTGGGGTGGGGGAGGGGAACAGGAAGGATGAGAGAGAGGATGGAGGGTGTGGGGAGGGAGACTTCAGAGGCCCGCCTCCCAAACCCTACTTCTAATCAGACCCCGCCTCTGGTACTTTCTGCCACCTCTCACTGGCCCATTCAAGTATGAATTCATCAATGGATTAATCCATTGATTGGGGGACCTAAAGTCCAAGCAGTATGACTGTTTTGGGGACCAAGCTTTTGAAGGATATTTCATATCTAAGCCACGGCAGTGGATCCATCCGGCCCCTGGAAGCTTCCTGGGAAAGGTTAGTTGACAGTGTTCGCTTGTCTCCCCCTCCTTTAATTAGTGACTTTGCTAGGCTAACACAGCCCCTCACCCCCGTATTTTGGAGATATCCTTCTGCCAGGCTCTTTAATCTCCTTCCCAGCATTGCTGTATAGGCTCAGGCCTTGGCATCTGATCCTTTGAGATCCTCTTTTCTCTAAAAGCTTTTGTGGTTAGCTCTGTGATCCCGGTGTTTTGAAAAAATTCACACTCTTCATCCGTTGGAATGCGTGTATATTTTAATTAATATTTGTTGGTTGCTTGATGAATTCAGAATTCAGTCTTTTTTTTTAAATTCTGAAAAAAGTTAGTTTTTAAATCCTTACATATTTTTGCTATATCTTTGCTTGAGAGCGGGGACATGGCGGTGGCAGGGGGACTGTTTGAGAGGATGCTGGCCCTCTGGATGGGCAGGTTGATGAGGAAGCCTCTTGTGAGTGGTGAGGTCATCCTAGGCTGCAGGGGTTCTCCAGAAATGACCCCTCTAATCTCTTTGCTATCCACGGAGACCTAGCTCTCAGCTCCCCAGGAAGGCAGGCTGCAGCCACAGCATGTAGAACCCTACTGTTCATTTGATCCCTGTATTTCCGTATGTCTCATCTGTGTCCTCTCACTCAAGAAAGCCTGTTTTAACATTTTTGGAGGATCAATGGCCAAGCTTCTGCCAGGATGGGAATTTTGGATTCGAGCTGCTTCTGCGGCTTGTTGTTCTTTGAGAGAGTGTTTAGTGGAGGCCGAGCTTGCCTTGCACTTGCTGTGTGCTGATGCTAGCTCTGAATTCCTCCTCATCTCACCCCTACTCCCAAGTGTTGTGATGACAGTCACACACCACCATGCCCTTGCTGCTGTGAATTTTAACAAAGTCTTACTCTGGCCTTCCCCCCTCCCCCCACCAGTCTGTTCACTTCTCCCTCCAAATGTTCCAGCTTCCAAAAGCATTCTTTCCTTATGTTTCCTTCCTGTCCATCTTCTGAGACAGCCTCTGCTTCAGTGCAGGTGGGGACAGAGAGAGTGGGACTTTGTGCGTGCACTCAGTTTAGCCCCTTGCTAGAACCCTGTGGTACTCTACTCATGCTTTCTATTTCCTTAAACACAGCAGGCATCTCCATGCTTGACTTACCGCTCTCTTCCCTCGGGGTTGTGGCCATTCTGCTCGCCATCTTAACGGCTACCTTTGAGACATCTGAAACATGAACATTTCCTTCTTTTCTTTTCTAGGATTATCAAAATCACTCATTCATTCATAGACTCATTAAGTTCTTCCTTGCTCTTTCATTATTTGCCCAACTCCTTTAGAATTTTACCCTGAAGATAATAATGAGCAGTCAATACTTAATAGATGTAAGCTTTCCTCAGTTTGGACTGAGAGTTTTTTGACATCCTTTTTAAGCATCACATTTACTCTTTATAAAAACTTGGCTTCTGCAGAGCTCTTTGTTTATCATGGTGGTGACAGGGCCAGGGTCTGGCCCTTTCTTTACCTTTGTTCATGGACCGCCTAGACAAAAAGAAATGCTAAAGTTATTTATTTATTTATCTATTTATTTATTTGTGTCGTACTGGAGATTCAGCCCAATGCCTTGCCTCTTAAATTCTAGGCAAATGCTCTATATCACTAAGCTCTACCTACCACCCTTTAAAAAGGTTTTATGTTGTTGGGGCCGGAGAGATGGCTCAGTAGTTAAGAGCACGGTCTGTTCTTTCAGACAGAAAGACCATGATTTGCCTCGTGACCCAGTAGAGACGTGATTTTTCCAGCTGCAGATACGTTTCTGTGAGTGTATGATGTTTGGAAGTCTGGTGACTCTTGGGAAGTGTAAAGATGCTAGAGCCAGAGAGGGGTGGTGGCTACTGCTTCCTCTGCTGCTGCTGGTGTGGCTGCTTGCTGCTTGCTGACTGGAGATATCCTGACAACCAAGATCAACATTGCCTCAAAGAAATAGATGCCCTTAATCAGCAGGAAGTAGTCTAAGGAGATTGAAACCCCCCCTTCCCTCTAACCTTCTTTCTCTCCTACCTAGTGTTGGGGGGCTGGAAGGGATAAGGGTAGAAAAGGGTGGTAGAAAAGGGAACCTGTAAAGTAGCCAAGAGGCTGGCTACAACCCTCTCCTTGTAAGACTTACACAGTTGGAAGCTCATTATCTGTGAGGTCTGTAGATACAATGTACAGAGCAGTTTCCATCTGATACCTGGGCAGATGTGACTAGGAGGTTCACAGCCTTCCTTTTCTCATGTCTCTGGACCTTGTCTCTCACCAGAATTGTTCCCTTCTGTACAGCATTCAGGGCATGATAGTCAAGTGAGATAAATGCTGTGAAAATTGCCTGTGCTGAAAAGTCGGGTTTTTTGTTTTTGTTTTTGTTTTTGTTTTTTTGGAGACAGATCTCTTGTAGCTCAGGCTGGCTTGCCTCAACCCTGAGTCGGCAGTTAAAGGGTCTGGAATCCTTTCTTCCAGCAGTTCTTTACTTTGACTGCTGGGATTTAGTGAGTGAATGAGATTGAAGAAGGGACCTGAGAACACTGGTTGAACACGCACTGTCATTTTAGGCTTTTCTTCCTCTCTCTAGAATAATGTGTTAGGTGCACGAGTTTCCATTCAACCCTTCCTAAGAGGAATTACAGTATGTCGAGTGATGGACATGCCAGACTTGGTATTCTAAGTTACAACTGAATAGAAAATTTTCTTGTTTAGTAGCATCTTAGACTGATGAGATAGTTTGAAAACCCAGAGTTTTGGTGTAGACTAAAAAGCAGTTCTCAGTGACACGACTTTGCTATTTCATGCTTTAAACAGTGTCAAAGTTGCTCTGTTAGTTTTATTTTTCCTTGGGCTGAATATGTAGCTCATTTGGTAGAGTGCTTGCCTGGCACAGAATAAGCCTTGTTTCAATCTCTAACACTGTATAAACCTGGCTTGGATACACATGCCTGTAATTCATGTATTGTCTAGGTGGAGACAGGAGGATTCAAGGCCATTCTTAACGATGTAGAAAGTTTGAGGCTAGCCTGAACTACATGAAAGTAAAAATAAAAACGTATCTCACTTTTCTTTTGTATTGACCAATTATAAAAGGAAATAGTCTTTAATTACTTATGTCTTCTTATATGAGAATATGCCACTTCTGCCTTATGGGGAAAACCCTTAGCCAGACAGTGGTGGCTCACGCCTTTAATTCCAGCACTTTAGGAGGTAGAGGTAGGTAGAATTTTGAGCTCGAGGCTAGCCTGGTCTACAGAGTGAGTTCCAGGATAGCCAGGGCTACACAGAGAAACCCTGTCTGGAAAAAAAAAAGAGTTAATGTAAATGTTACTGGGTTTTGAGCTCTACATTCTAAGCCAGGCAAGCACTCTACCAATGAGCTACATATTCAGCCCAAGGGAAAAAAATGAACATGAAATTAGGCTGGGGAATTGCCATAGTAAATGAATGTTGCCAGGGCCTTATTGAGGACCTAGATCCCATGGAACACAGCTCTACCATGCCATAGTTGTAAATGCAAAGATGGAGTTTGACCTTTCAGAGCTTGGCAAGATTATTGTTCTAGTACATCTCGGTCAGGGAATTCTCTTTTGAGCAGTCGCACTAGGAGAGTGTGCCTTTAATGAAGTGTGCTACAAAAATATGTCCTGGGTAATCTACATCTGTTAGTTTGTCTATGAACCATGCACTTGTATCAGATGTCGTGCGATTCCCACTGAGAACATTCTAGTGTTAGTGCCTACTCCTGTCTGCAGAGTCGGTCACTGTCAGCGCTTTGGTATTCATCCTCTCGTTCTGGGGTTGTTCCCCTCCTGCGTGTGCGCATGCGCGTCAGCACACTCACACGATGGGATCGGGTAGCACACCATGTATAGCTTGAGTACTTTCCCCTCCGGAACAATATGCTTCCCAGTTTTCATGTGCATATTCGGTTCCCACATCTTCTCTCATGATTGCCGGTTTCTCCTCACAGTCTGATTTGTTATTCTCCCACTGGGAGACGTGTGGGTTGCTTTGCAGCTCTGAGTATTTTCTACTCAGGCTGCAGGGAGCATCCTTGCATGCACACCCTGTGATACTCACCACCAGGAAGTGCTATAACGCTGTCCTTTGAAGAGGGCAGGGTTAACTGGGGAGCGTGGAAGGTTACATGAAAGCAAATGTGGTTAGTTTTGCTCTACATGTTGAGTTTCTTTTTTTAAAAATTTTATTTATTATGAGTATTTTGCCTGCATGTATGTATATGTCCAGTGATTGTGGAGGCCAGAAGAGGGCATCAGATCCCCTGTTACTGGTTGTGAGCTACTATGTGTGTGCTGGGAGTCAAACCCAGGTCCTTTGGACGCATGGCAAGTGCTCATAACCACTGATCCACTCTGCCCTACAGGGTACAGTGAATGTCTTGCTATTTTTCATATTTTAAATGAAACATTGATTCTATGTTTATATACCTCAGACTGGCTTCAAATTCTTGATGCACTTGAGCTTTGTTTTGAATTCCTGACTCTCCTGTTTACATCTTCCAAGTGCTGGATTATAGATGTGTCCCATCCTATGCACTGTTAATTTCAATGATATTTTTCTCAGTGTGTTTGACCCTAGTGTATATGTAAGATTATTTTTCTCTATATTTTATAATTAGAAATATATACTAGAAGTTACTTTTTTTTTTTTTTGTGATGTTGGGAATAGAATTAAAGATCTTGTGCATAGTACATTTTCTGCCTCTAAGCTACATTCTCAACCCTGATTGGCTTTTGGGTCATGCTTAGATATAGAAGATTATTTCTGAACCTATAGTCAGATACCTATATTTTGATTTGTCTTTGATTGATTCTCCTCTCCAAGACTGAGTTCTGGGTTTCAATCTGGTAAATGCTACCTCCTCTGTCAAAAGAGCAGCATCTGAGGCAAGTCATGGATTGTTTTCTGGTGTCTGGGTCCTCTCTGCTGTCTCATGGTGCTCTTAGCGCGTATGTAGTTCTGCCTTTGTAGGAGGCATTGTCTTAAGGACCATTTCCTTCCCACTCAGACTCTGTTGTCTGTTAAATACATGGTCAACCACAGTAGTAGGGAGAACTGCAGGGAAGTCGGGGGTTTTGCCTGGGGAGGAACTTGATCACTAAGGGGAAAAATCTAGGCTAAGTTCTATAGAGCAGGGGCTGAGGGTGTAGCCCAGTAGTAGAACACTTGACAAGTATGGCAAAACAAATCAGCCAAGAAATAAAATGTACCGTTAAAGGGGATATTAGTTTTGTATCACAGTCACAAAATACCTGAGATTGGGTTAGAGAGATTGTTCAGTGGTAAATGGGTTTACCACCCAAGTGTGAGAACCAGAGTTAGGATGCCCAGAATACATATCAATACCAGATGGGCCCGTAATGGTAATCCTCATGCTTAGAACAGGAAGGCAGACGATCTGGTGTGGTCCAGAGGGTAGGAGTTCCTGGAAGCCTTGATCTCACAGCAAAGTCTGGAGATAATGAGGACATCAGACATTTGGTCAAAGAAAGGGAGAGTGAAAAATCGACAAATCAATGAAGATGAAAAATAAACTAACCTCTAATTTTATTACATTTGCTTCTTTGGGGGGTACTAAATACATGGTCCTCAGTTAGTGAAGCTGTTTGGGAAGAATTAGTCAGTCAGTGTAGCCTTGAGGAAGTGTGGCCATATTGGAGGAGATGGGTTTTGAGTTTTGCTCACCTTCTGCCTGTAACTTGTAGATCAGATGTGAACTCTCAGGTACTGTTTCCGCATGTCTACCTACCTGCCGCCATATTCTTCACCATGATGACCATGGACTAACCTGAAACTGTAAGCAAGCTCCCAGTAAGTTGCCTTGGTCATGGTGTTCCATCATAGCAATAGAACAGTAACTAAGACATTCTCTCTCTCTCTCTCTCTCTCTCTCTCTCTCTCTCTCTCTCTCCCTCCCTCTCTCTCTCTCAATCAATTTATATTCCACCATTTGTCTATTATCTATGTCTAATCCCTTGTTTGTCTGTCATCATGCATCCATCTATTATTCATCTGTCTACCTACCAGTCATTTGTCTGTTTGTCTGTCTGTGTGTCATCTCTGTGACTCCAGCTATATGATGATATATTGTTTCTGTGACTCTGAAGAATCCCACTGTAAACCTTGCCTTTTCTGGTTGCTGAACTTGTTCTTTAGCTTTCAGTTCCATCCCGATTCTCTGAGTTGAGGGACTATGTTCCCTGTCGGTGAAGTCAGCAGGTCTGTGAGCTCTTGCTCAGCAGGTCTGTGTGTTCCAGTAATTGTCACTATGCTTGCTTGTTCATTCAAACCAAGTAGCACTTGATCCTCCTTTCTTGTATAGCCAGGTTCCCAGCCTACCTGGTGTGGGCAGATTTGTCCCTGAGTTTGTATTGAGTGAAAGACTTTGCTCTAGCCTGGTTGCTAAGTATGGTGAGGAGGGAAAGAAATGAGGAAACACTATAAGAGGCACACTGCTGAGAATGTGTGACCCCAACCTAAGGAGGACAAGGGGACAGGCTTAGTGTTTAGACCTTGCACTGGATGGCAGGTGTGATGTGTCCTAGGATTCAAAACACCTCCAGGAGCCACAGTTTAACACCCTGTGAATTTCCTATTTTGTTTTTTTAAACCTTTCAAATATTTATGATTTAATTTCACCCATACAAAGCCAAACTGGAAAATAATTCACAGAGACATTTAAAACCAAACAATACAAAAGGAGACGCTTATGAGTTCATCACGTACACTTAGCTGTGGATGTCATTTGTTTGGATGTATATCTTCTTCGCAGTATCCTTTCTGTAGTTAGCTATGTGTTACATTGTTTCTTTGGATGTATATCATTGTATCATTTCTGTGGTTAGCTGTGTATTACATTGTAAGACAGATGGACCTAGCTTTATTTTATGTATGTATTTTGTCTTGCATACCTAGTGCCTCTTTGAGTCCAGAAGGTTTCTGGATCCCTTGGAACTAGTTACAGAAGGTTGTGAGCCACTCTGGTTTTGGGGACTTCAACCCAAGTCCTCTGTGGGAGCAGCAAGTGCTCTGAACTGCTGAGCTGTCTCCAGTTCTATGTGTGTTGGGTTTGTAGGATTCTACTAGAGAGGAATGACTGGCTTTTGCCGCTTCTCCTTTCCTCCATCCTTCCTTCTATCTCTCCTTGCTTAATCGCTCTCCCTGCATCAGTCCTCATACTCATAGGACCTTTAACATGCTGGGCAAGCACTCTACCACTGAGCTACACCCCTAGCCCAGTTTGCTTTTTCTCAGCTCTTGACTATTCTGCATAAAATCTTGTTCAACCTGTTTAGCTATTAGTGAATCTACCAGGATAAGCTAATAGTCATTATAGACCCATGCTTGTTTGAACAAAAAGCTTAAGCATCTGACTTCTGAGTAGCCAGTTTTGCAGCATTCACGAGTGACTCACTTATTTGCTTGAAATGAAAAAATATGGGAGGAGGCAAACCAATCAACTGAGTTTCCTTTCCAGGAGCCATACTATATATCACACAGAAGTAAGACTGCCCCTAGTCCCGCCTTTCGGCATATATAGACAGGAGATGGCAAATCACACCCATGTACTGTCCTAAGATCTGAAAAGCTGACAAGACTGCCTACTGAAACAGTGGTTTCCCATGGGTCAATGTCACAGCCTTTCCTTTTGTATTTTAGTGTGTCTTTAAGAAGAAATAATTAAATACCAGTGGTTACATTGTTTTTTTTTTCTCTCATAACGATTGTAATTCAGCTGCAGCTGTAATGTCATGTGATGATAATCCAGGAATTTTCCAGAAGGAAAGTGAACTGGCTAGAGTTACCATGTTTAGTTCTCCTTTTTCTCAGGAAGTGTTGGCTGGTTTTCTTTCTCCCCATTTGTACTGTGTATCTCTGAGTCTGGGTATATGCCTGTGTGTCACAGTGCACAGAGACAGCGCTTGCAGGAGCTGATTCTCTTCGTCTTCCCAGTGTGTCTTAGGGACCAGACTCCGTTCCTCAGGCTTTACCGTGGAGCCATCTCTCCAACCAAGGAAGGCTCTGTTCCCTAAAAGATACACTTACTTAATGGAAGAGTCACCATTTATTTCAAGATTTCTCTCTCTCTCTCTCTCTCTTAAATAGGGTTATTCTAGGAATAAATTTGTGTCCTTTCGATTATTCAAGGTACTCTGTAGCCTCTGGTTTGCTCCATTTCCCCTGTAGCTTAAAGGACATTTGGGTTTTAGTCTTTATTTCTATTTCCTGCCACAAATAAATGGAATGAAAGCAGGTCCACGAGAAAGAATTGAAGTTCCAATGTTCTTCTGCTCAACATTTTTTTTTGCTTTGTTTTGCTTAAATGTCATTACATGATTTTTAGAATTTTGAAGATGTGTGGGTGATTTGAAGTAGTTCCACCATACCAATAAACCAAGGGGTCTTGGGGAACATAAATATTTTGTTTTCTGTGTTGTCACTTAACTTCTATATATTTCTCTTTAAAATTCCAAGGGACAGCCACTTTTATTATAACCTTTCCCCCCATGTGGTGAACTTTATAAGGTACATTAACATTCAAAAGTGAGAAGAAATGTTAGCCTGGAGTTTTCTGTGCTCCAGCTACTTTGATAGATCATTGAAATCTTAGCCATCACAGCCTGGATTGACTAAATGTTAGAGGAAATAGGAAGAACGCCATCCCAGAGGCGTGGGTGCATAGACACTGCGCGAGAAGTACCATGAAGATGTCGCTCCCGTTGCTCCTTGGCGGGAAGGCACAGGCTGTGGGGCTTCAGTTGTGTTTTGAATTCAGAGCATGAGGTGTTACACGAGGAGAAGGCAGCAACGGAGTTGTGTGTTTTAGAAAGGGTGTGGTGGAGAAAGTCACTCTCGCTCTCTTAATTGCTTGACTGGCATTATGGTCAATTAGTGTAATAAGTAAAATGCCATAATGCATCTGCGAGTTTATACTGCCTGTTTAAATGCCGGTGTTTTCAGTCCTCAGGATCCAGTTGTTATATACTATGTTCATCTTTAACCCTGGCTTTCCTTTCATGCTAGGGAAATATGAATTCTTATTTGCAATTAAGGCATTCCAAAATGTCGTAAATTTATTTACCCTTTTGCTAGTAGCTAGATGTCTTAGTTACTTTTTTACTACTGTCATAAAGTACTTTGGCAAGCAACTAAAGGGAGAAAAGCCCTCATTTTGGTTTGTAGGTCCAAAGGGATGTCATGGCAGAGAAGACATGGTGGCAAGCAGGGATGGCATGGCGGCAGGATCAGGTGGCCAGCTGCTTACATTGTATCTTTACTCAGGAAGCAGGGAAGTGGGGCTGGGCTACAGAGCCTCAAAGCCCCGGCCCAGTAACTCTCCTCCAGCAAGTCTGTACAACCTGAAGAGTTTACAATGTTTCCAAACTATCCTCAGATGTGGACCAAGTGAGTCTCTGCGGAACGCTTCATATTGAAACCACATACACACACACCAAGAGAAGAATGGGGCTGGTTTATCATAAGCTAAGTGTCCTGGTTGGTCATTACCTCAGCGTAGTCTTCATTTGCTAGGCCTTTCACCCTTTGCAGTCCTTGGGCACATGTTCTGGTCTTCTCTTGTGGAGTGTGGCTGCAGATACAAGAGTCATGGGAAGACAAGGATGATTAAAACACTGGGAATTTAAAAGAAACCACGAGTTCTCCTCATTCCTGCTAATTTTCAGGAAGTTTCTTTTATATCTGATTTTGTCAAATGATTTAAAACTTGAAGTGCTAGAAGTCTTTATGTGTGGCTCCAGATGGTGGGGCGGAATCTATGTGAAGGAAATGAAGCCACTCTATTATCTGCATGTCTGTATTTATTGCAGCATTTAAATAAATAGGCAGGACAAATGTCAGGGAGAAACAGATAAAGAAAACGTGGTATGTGTTCACATGTGCCCGACACACAGCTTTGCTAACAGAGCCATCTCCTTGGCGCCCACCTTTGTTTTGGTTTCCTGGTCACATGATAAGCGGCTTAGCTCTACAAGCAAACCTGTCTTTCTACAGGCCTCAGAGTGACAGGACCAATTGATCCCGCAAGGCGACTGCTAAAATGCCGAGATAAAACCTTATCTCTTTATATACTGACTTGTCTTTGGTGTTTTCTTGTTGTAAACACTTGACATGTTCATGTGTGATCATTCAGTATTCAGAAAGAATTGCTGTTGGCTTCAGGGCTGACAGGCAGCTAGGAGCTGTGTATCCTCGACAACTACCCATCAGCCCCCATGAGGTGGGATAACACCTTCTTCCTACCCCTTCTTTCTCCCCTTTTTTCTTTGTATTTATTGATTTATCTTTGAGATGGGCCTCAAACTCTTGCTCTTCCTGTTTCAGTCTCCTGAGTGCTGGGACAAAGGCCTGAAGCCCTGTGCATGGCTGCGAAGCAGTCCTTTGGGTATCTTCACAAAAAAAGCATTCTTTGGTCCAAGTTTCTAATGTCACCCAGGACCACTCTGAGTCTGCTTATAAAATCTTTCAGAACATGCTTTGAGTTTCTCTGGCAGGTTCTAGATAATTGCAAACACAAATTACAAATAATTAAAATGCAAATAACCTCCCTACCCCCATTAACTCCAATCCTGAGAACTCTCCACTGTCTGACGGAACAAATCCAATTTCTGTTTCTTGGAGCAGCAGCTCTCCTGTCGAGGACCTCGCTCTGGCTGTAAATCATGCCGCCTTCTCAGAGGGGCACATCTGTGTGTCATTGCCCTGTTATGCATGAGCTTGGTCAGTAGGGAAATCCTGTGTATATGTTTTCTAAGACACGTTAAAGCAATACTTCGTCAGTTTGTAATCTATAAATGACTGTTATTATTATACCGGATAAATGGAGAAGTAAGGCATTCCAAACACGGCATGAGAGGAAGCTTGCTTTCTTCATGGTCTTAGGAAAAATGGTGGCATTGAGAACCTGTCTGCCTGAGGTTTCTTCATGTTTCCTTTGCTGGCGAATTAGCATGTGCTACTGTTATGATCCAAAGTTTGTTTCCACTGGAGTTGCTGAAGGCAGAGAATCCAAGGTATATTTAAGCCAGGATCTGGAATATGGTTTTTCTTTAGGAGTGAATGCCAACACCTGTGTGGTGTGGACGTGGATGAATTGTGAGCTAACGGTTTGTGTCTCTTCACGTTCCTAATGGTACTATCGCCTTGGCCTTCTCTTTCTTACATTGTTCTAGATCCTCTAAGCCACAAAATCAGTGCTGAAGGTGTCTCGTTGTTGGTTAACATTATGATTGCTTTTAACTGCTTAGAGACACCTCCTTTTCCTGCTCTGCATTAGGGTAGACAGACAGACAGGTGATGTACTTTGTTCCTTTTCTTCCTGACATAGATGTAGTGGGTATTTGTGGTCACTAAGCTGGTCATTGCTGTTGACCACCAGGCTCCTCTTGTGTTTGTGTGTCTGTGTATGGGAGGGGTGACCCTTTGGCACAAGTGCTCCTCAGAGTCACAGCTTGACTGCTTCATTTGTAGGGTGTGTGTATGTGTGTTGAACTCGTGGGCACACATTCAGGCGTCACTCCTTTTTGTTTGTTTGTTTTTTACTCCCCCTCCTCCCCCTCTCTCCCCTCTCCCCTCTCTCCCAGGTGTTACTCCTTAGAAACCGGTTCCCTTTTATTTTCTTGAGTTAGGACCTTCCACTTTCTGGAACTCACACAGTAGGCTAGAGTGGCTGGTGGGGATCCGCAGCCATCCTGTCTCTGCCTTCTCAGCATTGGCATCACAAGTACCAGGTACCAGTGTGCCTGGCTTTTTTCACACAGGCTTTGGTGATTGGAATCAAGTCCTCCTGCTACCTTACCATTGAACTCTTTCCCCAAAGCATCATCTCCAAGATTTACTCAACCTGACTAGAGTGAAGGAGGAGGGCTTTCTTCTCCTAAGCTTGCCTTTTGGGTGGAATGAGCTCTTTCTATGACGGCATCGTCAGATGGCCATGTAACTGCCCACATCACATTGGCTAGAGCTGTGTGCATTCTTGTGCTTTAATAGCACATGACTACTATTAAACACAGTTGGGTGTTCTCTTGGCGAGAGCGCGAGTAGCGTGATTCTGGGGTTGAGAACACAGAGTGCACTGACGAATGCTATTCTTCTGCTTTTATTTGGTTACAATCCTTCTGAAAGAATTGGGCACACAAAACTATCGTGCCTCATCTGGCTTTACTTAATTCTTTTCAGTTTTAGTTATTAGAATGATAAACAAGAGCATTTATTGTATTAGAAAGGAGAGGCTGGTTGTAATTTCCTTTCCGGTGGTTGCTGTTGAGTGTATTCCACTCTCTCACGATTCATCTCAGGGTTACAAGTTAGGTAAAAGCTGTGTTAAGTTGGTTTCACACATGCTTAAAAAATAAAATTAAAAAGCAGAAAGCTAAGACAAAGCCCTGCTGTTCTACAGAGTCCTGTCTAGTCAATGGAACTCGGTCAGTGAGGGAGCTTGCTGTCCGACTGGATCAGAAGCTGTGAGAGGGGGCTCCTGAGGTGCAAGGTAGATGTGAAACACAGGGCTTTACTTAGGGGATGGCGGTGGAGAGGGAGGTGACAATGGAGAGGCACGCATGCATCATTATTGTATAATTCTCATGCTTATTGTGTGTAGCTTTTATTGTTTTCAAGATTTATGTATTTGTTTTAATATTTTGGGCTTTTTTTTTTTTTTTTTTTTTTTTTTTTTTGTGACCGGGTTTCTCTGTGTAACAGCAGCTCTATAGCTCAGTCTGGCCTCAAACTCACAAGATACCCCCTCGCCTCTTCTTTCCGAGTGCCAGTCAAGGTTGATTTTTACTTCTGTGTGTGTGTTTGTGTCTCTGTGGGTCTGCAGAGAGAGAGAAAGAACATAGAACCCCTGGGACTGTGTTACTGGCTGCTGTGGGCCTCTTGATCCGAGTGCATGGAACCAGTGGTCGCAGCCTGGGAGTGATCTCTCTCACCCCTTGTTTTGGTTTCTTTAAGACAGGGTCTTCTGAACTCACTGTGTACCTGAGGACGGCCTTGAACTCTTGATCTCTTGAACTCTTGATCTTCCCGTCTCTACCTCCCAAAAGCTGGGGTTGGAAGTAGGTGCGGCCACACCCATTTTTGAACAACACTTTATGATGTTTAATTAGTATATTCAGGAAAGATCTTGTCATTTTAATGAGGAAGGAAAAAAGGCACTTTATTATTCAAGTCACTTCGAAACATGTTAATTCCTGCACTTCTTTCCTCTGGATTTGTTTTGTTTTTTAGTGTGGAGTGTTTGTGCATGCTAATCCTGCATTTTACCACTGAGCTAGACCTCCAGACTGTTCTTGCTCTTTCAAAACACCCATGCCATAAGTCCTCAAAATAGCCACTTAGGCTGTGTGGATATATTGTGGGGTTTGGCTTTCCTAATATAAAATACCAGTAATGTAACATAATCATTAATATAGAAAGAGAATTTTGGGGCTGGAGAATGGCTCAGTGGTTAAGAGCACTGACTGCTCTTCCAGAGGTCCTGAGTTCAAATCCCAGCAACCACATGGTGGCTCGAAACCATCTGTAATGAGATCTGATGCCCTCTTCTGGGGTTTCTGAAGACAGCTACAGTGTACTTACATATAATAAATAAGTAAATAAATAAATCTTTAAAAAAAAAAAGAAAGAGAATCTTTAAGGAATACATGAAATGGCTGGGGGTGAAGATCAGTGGCGGAGCACAGCACGTGTGCAGTCCTGGGCTCAGTGCCCACCGCCATTGACCAGACACCCAAGCTTCACATCACATCGGAGTGACTGATGAGCTCAGTCGCACCCACCCCCCTTTCCCCACACACATGCTCAGAAGAGTGTGGCTGCTTTCTTCTCACATAATTAGAATCATATCATTTGTAGTGTTCTGCAGCAGCTGGGATTCAGCCCTCTCTCCCTTCTTGTCTCCTCGGCACACAGAAATTGGGTTTTGTTTTGTTTTGTTTTGTTTTGTTTTAGTATAGGATGGTTCTACCCTCCTCCTAGGATTTTACTTTTATTTTTACATTTGTTTACGTTTTGTGTGTGTGTGCCAGTGTGCCACAGTACACACGAGAGGGTCAGAAGACAACTTGTTGGGGAGTTTCTCCTTTTCTGCCCCTGTGGTAGAAGATTGTCAGGCTTGCAGACAAGAGCTACCCACTGAGCAATCCTGCCATCTTTCTTCCAGATTAAATATTTACGTATGTGTGTATGCGTGTGGGCATATGAAGGCATAGCCTTCTAAGTGTATTTCCACATCTACTTCAGCAACAGTGGACCTACTGGATCTTTTAAAAGATTCCTTTTATGGCTATGAAATGTGATTGGGCCACAACCACCTCCTCACCTCTGGTCACTTGTGTATGTCTGAGCTGTTGGAGAGCAGAGCGTACATAAACTGGTGGTGAATTGCTAGTGGTTTGTGTGTTTTTTGTTTTGAACCTATGTGTTTATAAGTTTGCATGTACCTACGGCATGGTGATGCCACATGTATCTCTGGACTTTATATCTTACTTGCTTATTTATTATTTGAGTGTGAATATGGACATGTGTGGTGCACGAGCCATGGCGTGTGTGTGGAAGTCAGAGGACACTTACACGAGTCCGTTCTTTCCTTCTTTATGTGGGTCTTTTTGATCAGACTCAGCTCTTCACGGACTTGGAGGCAAGGGCCTCTAACCACTGAGCTATATCTCTGAACCAAGACCAGTGATCCTTAAGAGATCCTTAAATGCTTTGTGATAGATGCCACCTGATTGCACTTGGAGCTGTAACAGGTCAGGAAAGCCCAGTCGTTGTAGCCTCAGAGGGAAAGGTGGAGGTGTCCTACCCCCTAGAACAGAATCTCACTGAGCGGCTTCATGGTTCTGTGTGTTGGGAAAGCAGATGCGGTGGAAACCCTTGAATCTCAGATGCTCCTCCCGAGGGCCAGGCCATGATCATCTGGCAGTAGATACTGGGAATTCTTAGCTCACCAGCATTGTAACGCTGCCCTGCCTTTGCTTAGGAAATTACCTGCTGGTGATTATTATAAATGGTGTAATTAAACAGTTCAGAAAGTGGAACATTCAGTGTGTGGGTGTGTAATGACCTGGCGGGTGTTCATGTTTCTAGAATGTGAGGCCTATGGATAAACAATGGCCTTTTTGTTTAGGAATCCTGCCCCTACCTCTGTCTGTTCCTTTAGAGGTGGGTGTTCCATCACTTTCAGAATAAGATGAATAATGTGTGTCTCCCAATCCTTTACAAAAATATCTCATTTATTATTATCACTGTGTGTACAGTCACACAAGTACCATGACACACATGTGGACATCAGAGGACCGGTTCCAGGGTTGGTTGTTTCCTTCTACATTATGATCTGTCTGCCGCATCAAGTGCTGTCCCTAGCTTAATAAGGTGCAGGCCTCTGCTTTGAGACGTTCCAGCAGTTCCACAGAAGGTACAGCAATCCTCCTGCAGAGGTCACATCTATATAGGGAGACCTTATTACTACATAGTATGAGGAAGGCTGTCAGTCCAGGTCTCCTGGCTGATTCTAGTCAGAGGGAGGCAACCTCCCATGATGGTTGTGGAGCTACCAGATAGAGCCTAGTCTAGATTACAGAATTGTATGTAAATGACTCCTCCTCCTCTTCCTCCTCCTCCTCCTCCTCCTCCTTTTCTTCTTCTTCTTCTTCTTCTTCTTCTTCTTCTTCTTCTTCTTCTTCTTCTTCTTCTTCTTCTTCTTCTTCTTCTTCTTCTTCTTCTTCTTCTTCTCCTCCTCCTTCTCCTCCTTCTCCTCCTCCTCTTTCTCCTCCTCCTCTTCCTCCTCCTCCTCCTCTTCCTCCTCCTCCTCCTTCTTCTAGACAGGGTTTCTCTGTGTAGTCCTGGCTGTTCTGAAACTCACTCTGTAGACCAGGCTGGCCTCGAACTCAGAAATCGGCCTGCCTCTGCCTCCCAAGTGGTAGGATTAAAGGCATGTGCCACCCCTGCCTGGCATGATTTTTTTTTTTAACAGTCTTAATTCTAGGGTAGCCTGTTATTGTAGCAAATGATGAATGAAGATAGTTCCTGTCCCGGTGTTCATTTTTTAGCTCCTTGGCAACAGCTTGTATAGCTATGGTAGGAAGGTGTGGTATAGATGGTTGCTAATCTGAGATTAAGTAAATTTGTCGGCATAGTATATGCTGTTGACTAATGTAGTTACGAGGCCAGAAAAACAGTGGCATAGCCGTCAGAGACTTGGGCGTCACTGGATCTTATAACGAACAGTTTTCCACTGTAACTCTAATGATGGCTTAGGAATAGTTGTCTGTGTTTCAACACAAAAATGACAACAGTTTAAATCAAAAGCTGAAAGAGAAACACATGCGAGAAATATACTGCGCTTGGAATTGGTTGGATGCTTATCCCTTCCTCCTGGAGTCTCTTTCAAGCAGAGTGCCTCGCTTGCTCGGGAAGTGTGCTTATCCAAATGTTTTCCCTCAAGCACGCAGGTTCCCAAATCTGCCCGTAAGCCACTTTCTTTAAAAAGTGAATAAGCTTAGGAAATAATTATTCCTCAAAGTACATAAAACTCCCAAGCAGGCCTTTGTTCTGGGGACAGATCTGATTCATTAAGAGGCATCAAGATAATTGTCACGATTTAAAAATTTAAAAGAGACTCCGGAGCCTTTGGCTCCAGTGTAAAACTCTGTTGCTTTCCTGGCACGGTGCCTCTGGTTGGACTTTTTGTGCTGTACATTGCTCCATTTTTGGGTTTTGTTTTGTATTTTTGTCCCCAGGACAGGAAACTGCAGAACAAAATATATTCACTTTGGTAACCAATGCTGTCCCTGTGGTGACCCGCTCTTTTTTAAGTGATTGTTAGTGAATAGAGCCCGACACTTGGAGACCGTGCACTGATGGGTGCCAGTGGCTGGCCAGGGCTTTATTCTTCTGTCACAAAGACATTGTAAAACTAGGCATCACTATTTTGACACAAGGAGAGCAACATTCACATTAAGGGCTGCATACTTTATTTCTTTCAGAAAATACTCTGCTTGGTTTTAATTAAAATTCTTGAAGAGTGCAGTCTTTACTGGGACACACCCGCATTTGGTCCCTCTTGGGATTAATTCATGATTGTGTAAAAGTAGTTTTTGGTTTTTCAAGACAGGGTTTCTCTGTATAGCCCTGGCTGTCCTAGAACTCACTTTGTAAAACTCAGAAATCTGCCTGCCTCTGTCTCCCAAGTGTTGGGATTAAAGGCGTGCACCACCACCGCCCATCTCGTAAAAGTAGTTTTCTCACTAGGATGTAAGACAGACTTCTGCCTCAGAGTGCTGGATTAAAGTCATATGGCCTCAATGATTTTCATTTCTTCCTTTCTTTTACTTTTTTTTTTTTTTTTTTTTTTTTTTCCGAGACAGGGTTTCTCTGTGTAGCTTTGGCTGACCTCGAACTCAGAAATCTGCCTGCCTCTGCCTCCCGAGTGCTGGGGTTAAAGGCGTGCGCCACCACTGTTTCTTTACCTCATAGTTCCAGCTCCTTGACAGCAAAACTAAATTTGAGATAATATATATTTTTAAACATTCCCCTCCTCCCTCCCTCTTTCCCTCCCTCCTTCCCTCCCTCCCTCCCTCCCTCCCTCCCTAGGACCTTTCTACTGTTCTACCATTTCATCCCTCCATCATGTATCCATGTACAGGTGTGTGTGTGTGTGTGTGTGTGTGTGTGTGTGTGTGTGTGTGTGATGTACACAGATGTGTAGGTCAGAGGACAAACTTAGGCGTCATCTTTAGGAGTGTCACCCATCTCCTTTGAGGTAAGGTCTCTCACTGGCCTGGAACTCCCTTGTTAAGCTGCTGGCTGGTCAGCAGGCACCCAGGATCCTCGTGTCTCCTCTTCCCAGCTCTGGAGTTAAGGTATAGATCGCTGCCATGTTGGCCTTTAGCCTGGATTCTGGCCATCAAATCCAGGTCCTTGTGCCTGTGAGGCACACAGCTTACTAAACTAAATGGTCTCCCCTGTCCCCAAAGAAGTTTTTAATCGAGTGCCTTATATGTCAGAAGGTGCTCATTGAATACCATAACTTGAAAATGTTTTTGAAATTATTTTCTGTAGTTTTCTTGCTCTATGATTCTTATTTTAAAGTGACTAATAGAAATTTGAGAAATTCATTTTATTTGTAGTAAAAAGCTAAAATCTTAAATACCTGAATTGCCTCCTAGAACTCAAGACATATACACTTTTCCATCTCTTGACCCCCTAAAGGACTGGCTGGTGCTGACAAAGTCCTGAACTGTGCCTGCACTAGTAGTCTCCTCAGTGGAAGCCACTGTTCATGCCAGACATCTTACCTGTGGGCTATGGCTTTGGCTCAGTTTGATTTTCTGGACCTGATGTCTTCTGCCTGATACTTTAACTGTCCATGACGAGCCCTTTGAAAATAATGGCTTCCATGTTGATGAGCACATTTAGGAGGCAGATGTTTCAAGAAATCTTGGGAGCAAATACCTTTTCATTACAGTGTTCTTAAGAACTCTTATGTGTTGCGTGTAATTTTAATTAATCCACGCTTGCTTCAGCTAGGTGCCGGCAACAGTGGTCTCAACGTAGCTCAACGGCCAGCCGGGAGCAGCAATCACTCCACACTGATCATCCACCCACACCTCCACCCCACCCCCACCCACCCCACCCTGACCCCGTGGCTGGCTCTGCCAACAACAGACACACGACTGCACCCTCTCTGTTGCCCACCTGAATCTTCTCGAATGGAAAACACCAGACAATCTTAGTATTTATAATCAGCCAGATGTCGCAACCAGTGGGTTCAGAATCTATTGTCCTAAACTCATCAGCTATTCTATGTTGGAATTCTTCCGCACTGGGTCTAGCCTGAGCTACATGGTTCCGGTGCTCCTCTCTCCCAACTGCCTGGCAAAAAGGCCTTCCTCTATATCCTATCCTCTTCCTCTCTGGGACTCGGAAAACCCACCTCCATATCTTCGCCCAGTGATTGGTGTCTGACGTTATTTAGCCAATCAAACAATTAGGGAGCTAGATTTTAGTTCTCAGCCCCTCCCCCTACACTTATTTTGTAATTTCCCTTGGGCAGCCCATGCCCTCACCTCCTTGTACCTAGGTGCTGCCTTAGCCTCCCTTAGAGTCCCTCCACTCATTACGCCCTCTTTCTCCCACAGTTCTCTTCTTCGCTTCACTCTAGCCAGTTTCAACCTTTAAAGCATCGTTGTGTTTTTTAGGTTTTTAGGTTTTCTTTCTTTTTCTTTTGAGAACAGGCTTAATGTATCCCAGGCTGGCCTTGAACTACCTGTGTGGCTAAGAATGCCTTGGAAGCTTCGATTCTCCTTTCCACTTGCCAAGTCCCGAGATTATAAGTGTGTGCCACCATGCCCAGTGTATCCCGAGCAAGGGATTGAACCCAGGGCTCTGTGCAAACTAGACAAGTTGCGCTTCCCAAATGAGCTACTTCTCCTGCCTCACTTTTCTCAGTGTAAAATGTATTTATATTGCCTCTTTGATGAAGAATTTGAAATCTTTGACTATACTTCACATTTTGCTGTACTGCAGACCCTTCTTTGTTTTCGTCTTGTTTGATCACAGTTGCTAAAACAGTAGTGTGTGCTGCCCTCTGACTCTGTGTGTCATGAGACCCTGTCTACGTTGGAGTGCTTGTGTGTTTCCAAGCTCTCCATTCTCTTTCAAGTTTTTCTCTCACTCGTGCAGATTTTAGTGTCTATTTCCCATTAAATGTAAATTAAAATCAGGTACTTAGTGGTTTCTTAGCCTTAAATGGTACTTTTACTAAAGAATAACTTACAGCAAATAAAAATTGTGTAGATCTTTGCGTACAAATTATTTAGTCTTTAGAACTATGCGCTTGTTTCCCCCTCAGAGCTAAGGACTGAACCTAGGCCCTTGAGCTTGTTGGGCTCTACCACTGGGCTAAATCCCTAACCCCCAAATATGTATTTTCAAACAACAAATTTTGTTCTGTTCTGACTGAAGACCCTCATGCCACTCCTTTCTTGTGGGTTAGAATGGTGTCCTGCACTAGGCGAGGTGGGACATGGGAAGTCTGTTTGCAACTGCGTAGACCCCATGTGCTGCCGGGCGGCTGTGTCGGGCTGTGAGAAGCCGTGGGACCCTGCTCTGGGGGTGGGGAAGCGCAGTCTGAGGTCCCTGTGGACTTTCTGGAATTGGCTCAGGGTCCCGGGCCTGCACAGAGGCCAAGGATGACAGGTTCTCAGACTCTTGGGCACTGCAGACGGAGCAGAGCTGAGAATGGAGTTGGGGTCTGAGGGCGGGCTCTAGCCCAGGACCTGAAAGGAAGAGGGCAGGAGGAGAGAGCTCAGGCTGGGTCCCGCTGGGAGGAGAGTCTTTAGCTTGTTCTGTGGAAACCGTGTCTGAGAGCACAGGGAAGCCTGTTAGGGGAAGGCCTGCTCCATTGCACCAGCACAGCGGATCCAGATGAGAAGAGGCCATGGTTTTAGGGCCTTTATTGTAGAAAGGCAGAGAGAGGGAGAGAATAGGGAAGTAGAGGCCGGCCATGGCCACATGGAGAGAGGGGGGAAGGGAATTCGGGGGGGGGGGACAAGAGGGCATGAGAGAAGCAAGCTGGAAGCAGGAGTAAGAGAGGGAAGAGGGGGGGGAAGTAGCCCTTTTTATAGTGGACCAGGCCTACTTGGCAATAGCCAGGTAAATGTAGGGAGTAGCATGCCAGGTATCTGTGAGGGTAGAGTCCAGACAGAATACCAGGAGCTTGGGGCGTTGCCCTGTGTGACTGATGGTCACAGAATTATGGAGCTGGGGCCACACGTCAGGAGCCTGGTGTCTGGAAGCGTGGCAAACTTCCTTGCATCCCTTGCAGAATTATCTGCCAGGTCTCTGGGGCTTAAACCTAGTTCAACCAGAAAGCAGGCTGCCTTTCTCAGTCCCACCCTTTCCAATATATGTATATGCTGTGGTATCCTCCCTCTAGTCACATTCCTGCCTGGATCTTTGGATTGCGTGCTATGGCACCACCGCTCTTAGGTTCAAGTAACTCTTCTGTAGGAGCCTCACACTGTGCCATATTGCTGTGATTCACTGAAGTCCATTTTGCCTTGCAAGTCTTGTATCGTCTTACGTCATCCCAAGAACAGGGCAGGGACAGTGCAATAGGTGTTTGAAAGCTGGGTACCATGCCGTGCACCTGTGGTCCCAGTTGCCTGGGAGGCTGGGTGAAGAGGGAACACATTTGGGGCTGGGCTGAGCAACAGTGAGAATACATTCCCTTAAAAGTATTTTTTGAGGTATCAGAGAGTGGTTAAGAGCACTTGTTGCTCGTAGGGGACCCAGGTTCAGTTCCCAGCACCCACATGGCAAATGTACTTCAGTTCCAGGGGAATCTGATGTCCTGAGGACAGTGTATGCACATGATATCACACACACACACACACATACACACACACACACACACTTACTTAAAGGTAAGTAAATGTAAGATCTTTTTTTTGATCTATATAGAGAAGGTACGGTCACATATACGTTCTACCGGGATATATTGTTACAATTATTTTGGTTACTTAGCTGCTGCTGAGCTTGTAGATATGTCACACTTTATCACAGGTATGTCACACTTTATCACAGGTATGTGAATATGGGAAAAACATGGTCTATGTATGATTGGGTTCCTACCATGACTTTAGGCATCCACTAGGGCCATTGGAATCCATCCCTTCTCTTTTTCCTTCCTCTTTTCTTCCCTCTTGCCATATCTCCCTCTCTGTACTGTGCCTCTTCTTAAATGTTTCCCATGTTGGTCTTCATCTCACAACTTGCCTGCCTGTCTCTCAGATAGTCGTTAGTACAGGTGAGTGCCACCACGTGGAAGTTAGGTAATTCAGTCTAGTGATTCATGAGCTCATGCTCATAGGTGGGGCAGGTATTGAAGATGGCTTCAGTCTTACCAACCAGTAAATGGTGGATTTATGCCTCCCATGTGGCAGGGATGTTGACAGTCCTCGTGAGCAGATTAAGAAGTACTGAGTCATCGTGGTAGAAGTTCGGCTGCCCTAGCTTAGCTAAAGACAAGAGTGCAGCTTCTCTTCACGTACCAGCTCCCCCACTTTGTAAAGCCAATGGACTTATCCAGCAGTTCCATGTCTACCATGGATGGTATAACAGGACCTGAGCAAGGTGCTGTAAGACAAAGCCTTACAGTAAGAGTGTTATATGGATATGTTCTGAGGCTATTCAGAATGGGGACGTGGCCATAAAAATGTGTGGTGCTGCACCAGTTGGCATGATAGCGCAGAAAGCTCAAAGATGGGGCTGTTGGCAGTTCTTTGTGGGGCTGTGGTCTGTACACCCTCGTGAGGCTGACAGGTGAGAAATCAGGAAGAGCTGATGGAAACCTACCAGGTATTCACATGACATGCAACATTTCAGACCAAAAACCGAGCAGCTTAATTAAGTTTGTATATAAAGTTGTTTATAAGGATGTAGGTGTCTCTCCTCAAGGATGTCTGCACTTGCCTTTTAATCGTCTGATGAGAAAAGTTCTGTTGTGGGAGATACATTTTGTGGTGAGTGAAATACAGTGTATTCCCTGCTCTCATTTAGATTATTTTATCTTTCAATAGTTTATAAGATTTTAATAATTGCTCCCAGGTGGAGAAAGTTAATCTGACATTCTGCAGATGTTCACTAATGAGTAAGTAAATACACAGATTTCAGGCTGGTGAGATGGCTCAGTGGGTAAGAGCACCCGACTGCTCTTCCGAAGGTCTGAAGTTCAAATCCCAACAACCACATGGTGGCTCACAACCACCCGTAATGAGATCTGATGCCCTCTTCAGGTTCGTCTGAAGACAGCTACAGTGTACTTACATATAATTAATAAAAAAAAAAACAAAAAACAAAACCTATATAAAAAATACACAGATTTCTTTAGGTTCTTGACTTCCCAACCTGAGTTTTGCCGCATCTCCAGGCAGATCAACCATTCTGAAGTGAGTGTGAATGTGTGTTTTAACTTTCTGAAAACAGATGGCACAAAGAGGAGAGGAAGTGTCTTGCTGTCCCCTCGGGCAGAACGCAAGCCTGTTTGTCCTCATGCAGGGGCAGTTTGTCTCTGTTTTGGCCTGACTTCTGGGAGCCCAGAACTCCGCAAAAGATGTTTTCTTGAAAATAGTGAGCTCTTTTCTTGATTGTCCTTTTATTCTTGGCTGAGTTTCTTGTATTCTGGCTGCTTTGACTCTGATTAAAATTCAGCTGGATCCAGAGCGGCTGAGAAGGCAGCGAAGGGTGGAAGATGGTACTGGGGAGAGATGCCAATCTCCCGAGGAATGGTGGAACCCAGTTCCCGTTATCCAGTCAGTTGGCTGCTTTAAGCTCTCAGCTGACTTGAGTAGGTTTTCCGGGTCTCTCTCTTTTAAAATGTAGGTGGGTCCTTAGCTTTTCACCTCCCTGACAGTCAGTCCCCGTGCTTTCCTCATGGAAAAGAAAAGGGTTGATCAAGTTCCACGTTGCTTTTTTTTTCAGCTTAAGCATATTTATACAGTTGGACAAATATTAAACCGTTTTTAAGAATTGCTGTCAGCAATGTGGCCCAAGTAAAATTGATTATAAAAATGGCATTGGTTACAACGTCAAATGAGTTATTTCCCTTCTAGAATATTGAAAACACACATTGAGACACTCGTCCAAGGATATAATTATGTCTTTGAAAGATGGCTTTGAAAAGAGTAATCAACATATGCCGTTTATAGGGCTTTGCAGTTTAGAATCTTGTAAGAGAAACTTGTTTATTTTGGGAGGAAGAAATTGTGTTCCACTAATGAAAATTGGAAAAATATATAATTGGCGAGTATGTTCATTTTTTTCCTGTTGTAAAGCTTGGTTTCACACAAATCATTTTCTTATTGTCTGTTTGCCTGATTTAAGGCCTTTTAGATTGTTAGAAGAAAATCCCATTATCACAGTAGCTTTTGTAATAATTGCTACCATGAGTGAGTACACAGAAATAGATCTGTGTGTGTGTGTGTGTGTGTGTGTGTGTGTGTGTTAGAGAGAGAGAGAGAGACAGACAGACAGAGACAGAGAGAGAGAGACAGAAGAGCGCACTCAGGAATGAACAATACTGGGGAGTAACAAATGATTTTGGTATTCTTAGGTCATAATTGTATTTCTTTTTCTCTAAAACATATTTGACATTTTAAAGTTGAGCACTAACAGGAAAATTCAATTTTTATAAACTTTCTTTGATTATATAAGCAATATCAATGAATGTTGAAAATTTGTAAGATTATAATTTCTTAGCACACAGAATTGGACCATCAGTTCCAATGAACATAGAAAGGTGTTTTAAAAATTTTTAACACTTAGTTAAGGCTTTTTCTTTACACAGGAATGTCAAGTGTTCCTAGTGTCTTAGCAAAATTCACAGGCTACATAGTTAGCAGATCTAACAGTAGCAAGTGTGAGAAAATGACTGGGCTGTTTTATGCCTGTGCCCTGAGAGGGAAGGGGTTCTTGTATTGACTTTCTACCTGAAGGAGTTTGGGTCCCAGAGCTAACTCTAGTCTTGAATTAATTTGGGCAGACCCATTGGGCAGGCTTGGATGGCAGCTTACAGGTATTTCCTTCCCAGATTATACATTAATTTGTGGACTAAGAAGTCAAATGAAATAATTTGGACACTTCAGTGCCAGCGATCATGTGAGCGGTCAACACGGGAGAAGATAGTCTTCAACCTGTACTCCCTATCAACAAGGCTGTGCAGGGACACAAGCCTGGGCAGAGGTTGGAGGCGGGAGGGGAACCGGCCTCAGCAGGGCTATTCCCCTTAGGAACCAGAGTCTGGCTTGGCAGTGTCTACAGAATGGTCGGATACCACCGAGCCAGCACATTCACGGTGCTAACCTGTTCTCAAAGAACTGGAGGGAAAGAAGAGAAACATTATGACTTCGAGCGAGTTCACTTGCTAGAAAGAGGACTTAGCAGTTACAAGGTGCAGGGCCTGAGTAAGTTCTAGACCAGAGTTGTCAAAAAGCCCTAACCATACAAACACCGCCCAGATAGACAGACCCAGGGCACACATGAGGCTACTGCTCCCCTCCTCTGGTGGCTGACTCCATGTTTACCTGACAGAACTCCAGGAAAGTCTGAAGTCAAAGTAGAAGAGATGGGTACAACTGGGTCAGAAATTCAGTTCTGATAGAGTCCTTCCAGGGACCTGCCACTGTTTTATAGACCCTACATCTGTTACAGTGTAGGGCCCTCAGAAATGACACAGGAGAGAAATGCTAGACCGCGTTTATAGACATTTCAACGTACAGCTTGTGTTACGGCCTCCTATGTTGGCTGGTCTTGTTCATCTGACCTGCTTCATATCATTTAAGGTTGCGAGTTACTTTTCTTCTGTCCTCTGTAGAACGATAGTTTGCCTGATGACTCTCTTCCTATGAAGGACCCTTTTGTTTGTATCATAAGTGTTCTCTCTCTCTCTCTCTCTCTCTCTCTTTTCTTTTTCTTTTTCTTTTTCTTTTTGGGCACATGTACTACAGTCTTGATCTCAATCGTCAATCAACCCCGCCTCCTCTCTCACCAGCATGATGGGGGATGGGCTCACAAAGCTGAGGGGCTTTGGCAGTTGAAGAAGATAGTTTGTCACCGGCTTTTGACTGTCAGAAGGCCATTGGAGGAATTTTCCCCAAATCTGTGTGTTGGAGCAGTACTCTTGCCCACTGAGTTGGAGCGTCTGTCCTGAACCTGGGACTGAGTGCATCTCTCTTAAGCACATTTCCTTGGGTGGCTGTTGTACTGCGAGGAGAGACCGACCCAACAGGTGTCCCTCCTATAGTTCGCAGATGTCTACAGAGGTTTTCTGAGCAGCAGACAGACGGCCTCCAGTTTCCATCCGTACGTAGTTGTTAGTGACATCAGCATCAGTATAGACCTAAGCGTTGAATTTGCTAATTTCCTCCCTCCCTCTCCTTTCTCCCAGCTTTTCTCTCAGTTCCTGGGATGACTTCACCCTGTGTAGCCCAAGCTGGCCTCAGCCATGCGATATTCCTGCCTCTTGTCTCTCAGATACTTGGATTCACAGACACCCAACACAGTAGCTGTGTCTCTGTTCGGTTTTAACAGGCAGGGTTAAATTATGTTGTCTAGACTGACCCTGGACTCCAGACATCATCTGCCTCAGCTCTCCTAGTACTAGAACAATGGTCCTGTACCAGCATCCTTTCTGTTTGTGTCCAGTTCTTCATCACCACGGTTTTAGTCAGAGGCCTTTGGTGGGCTGAAGGCTTCATGAGAAGAAATCCGATGCTGGTGGTCGGACTCAGAACTTCTGTAGCAGTGACAGCCATTGATGTGAGAGTGCCACCATCACCTCCTAGACGTTCACTATGCCGCATGGCTACAGGGCAGTTGCTGAGAGCTGATCACTATTCTGGAACAAAGGAAGCCGGACCCCACAGCTCTGCAATGTGCCTGACAAGTTCAGCCATGACATTAGTTCCTAATCTTCGTAGCGTTTCCTACAGTCTGTTTGCTTTGCAAATGTGCCTTACTCCCTCACCTGTTCTCGACCCAGAGGACTTGGGTTCTAGAAAACAGTATTTGTTCTGTAAACAAATATGGAAGGGTGAGGCTAATAATAAGTAGACAAGCCAATGAGAAGTGTGTCTGCTGCCTTTGAATGGTAATGGTGCCGTGTGTGTGTGTGTGTGTGTGTGTGTGTGTGTGTGTGTATGTGCGCGCACTCGGTGCTCATGTCTGTCTGTGTGTCTGTCTGTCCTTTCAGTGAGTGTGGGAGGGACAGTTAGCTTCAGGGAGGCAGTTGAAGAATGCAGGTTGCCCAGTGCCCTGTGCCATTGGTTCTCCTGCAGCAGCAAGAACACAGGGCGACTTCACACACCTGTTTCCTTGACCTTTCCCCTGCTAGAGTCATCCTTTTTCTGTCGTCCCCAGGACACGTAAGCTTCACTCACCTCCCTGTGGCCCCTGCTCCCTTCCCAGCCTCCAGGCTTCCCCACCTGCCCCCAGGTCCTGTAATGCTTAGCTCGCCCCGCCTACTTTTCTATTTAATTATGATTTACATATCTATTTACTTGTGCTAAAGGTCAACTGTCCTTCAAAGCTGTGGCTACAAACTGGCCATGGCTTCCTGCCCCTGCTGTTCCCAGGAGAGCTGCCTGATGCCTGGGGTCCTGCTGAAGCTGCCTCACCCCCCCCACCCCCCCCAGAAAGGAGCCCTACTTGTCATACCTCCCCTGGTCTCACCGCTGGCTGGCAGATTAACCTCTGCCCCCGACTGACTCACAGTTCTCAGAACAGAGACCGGTGACTTGTCTCTGTGACCTGCTTCTACCAGACCAGGCTGTTTTCCTAGACTTTTCTCATAGCCGTGGTGGGAGGGGGTGTTTGTGCAGATTGTTTTCGGGCATTCCAGAGATCTAGTGAGACCTGTTTGGGGCCTCTCCTCCCTGGTTCTCGAGTTGTCTGTGAACCTCATAGGCTGCTTCATCCAGACGGGCAGGAGTGCCCTGCACGGCTAAAGGCTTTCCTGAATACTGGGAAGGGGGGTGTATTGAATGAACTTTACCCCTACCCTCTCCCTCACCCCGGTACTCTCTCATCAGCCCGTACTATCCGTGCGGTGGATTCCTCTTAGCAGAGTGGAAATTCTTGACTGCGCTGTGTGTGTTTCACTGACTCCGGTGCTCAGCAAATCCATGTTGTGAGGCTGCGGCTGTAGCGGAGTTTTGATGTTAGAAACGTAAATGTTTTAAACATGCAAGAGGGCCTCAGATGTTGGGTGCACCGTGTGTGTGTGTGTGTGTGTGTGTGTGTGTGCCTGTGTGTGTGTGTCTGTGTGTGTCTGTGTGTGTGTGTCTGTGTGTGTGTGTGTCTGTGTGTCTGTCTGTGTGTGTCTGAAGGGCTTGGGCTGTAAAGCTCCCTTGGCTAGAAAGAAACTGTAACCATCCTGCCAAGCCCAGGGACTTGGGGTCCCTTTGTGATACAGAGGAGGGCTAGGCTGACTCTTTCTCAGAGCTGCAAGTCAAACTGAGTGACCTGACATCCTAGTTTAGTGGTCTAGGGTATGCTGTTTGAGTTTCCCATACCTCGGTTTCTTCCGTGAGCAGCAGCTCCCTGATGGGGTAGGTAGCTAAGGATTCAGGGGATGAGCTCCCAGGAACAAGACTTGGCTGCCCAACACACCCTTTAGTCTCTCCCCAGCTACATAGACTCTAAACACCGCTGATTCAGATTTTTCCAGTTTTACGAAGCTATCAGCGGATTCTGGTGTTTTCTCTGCCGTCACTAGTGTATCCCTGCCACCCACAGTTACAGGAGAACCCTTGGCCTTCAGCAGCACTCGCGGGGGCTAGGCAGGAAGAAGAAAGTCAGACGGGAGTAGCAGCCAGTCCTCAGGAGGATGTGTAAGACTCCCCTTCCATTGCCGCTGATGTCTCATTGGCCAGTCCGTGTCACGTGGCCTTGTCTATAAGGGAGGAAGGGGAATGCCGTTTTAAGAGTGGGTATATTATCGTTTCCCCCAGTACCACGGAAGACTCAGGAATGGAACAGTGGATGGGCAAACCTGCCCCTGCTGTTGTAACTGTTGTTGACCTTGAATGTGGCTGTTTGGGACATAATTAGCCTTCGTTTGAATGACAAGCCCTGCTGGGAACTCATTCCTATAAGGGAGCCACAGTTTGCTTTTCTCTGCTCTACTTTTCTGTTCTCCTGCTGGCTCAGGCCTATCCTCTCTCACTACAGAGGCATCTCGGGGCACCTGGGGCACTGGCAGTGAGAGCCCCATCAACTCTGAAGACTGGATATAAGGGCAGGCCGTTATCCATGCTGGGAAGGCAGATTCATGGCTTTGCGGTGAATCTGTAGAGTTTCCAGGCCTCCCCTGGCTGTGTTCTCCTCCTGAAGCAGTTCTTAGGCCCACATTGCCTCCCCAGCTGTCCTGGCTGTCCACCTCCATTCCAAGTTAATGAGACAGAAGGAAGGCCTTTGCCTGGATTTGTCAGCAGGGGGACGTGGCTCATCATTGGGCACCGAGGCACTGTATTTCCTATCTGTGGTGGCCATCCCAGGAGTGCTGTGCTCACAGTTTACAGTACTCAGTGATTCTTACTGTGGGGAAAGCCAGGAAGCTAGATGACGGCATCTTAAACTCCACCTCAACCAGAAACAAGGAAAACTTTCTCAGGATGAGACTTGAAACATATGCTGGGTCTTGTAAGCTTTGCACCAACAAAAGCTAGTGTTTTGGCCTGTGTTGAGTTCAACAGGAACTGTCAGCCCCACCGATACAGCTTACTATACTTACTGATAGCAGGCTCCATTTAAAGGTATAGTGATGTCTCCAGATTCACTGTGAATTTACTTCTGACTGCACTGGCTATCAGTTTTTTGTTTTTGTTTTTTTTTTTTCTTTTTCTTTTTTGTATTGTTTTTTCTGTATAGTCCTAGCTGTCCTGGAACTCACTCTGTAGACCAGGCTGGCCTCGAACTCAGAAATCTGCCTCTCTCTGCCTCCTGAGTGCTGGGATTAAAGGCGTGCGCCACCACGCCCGGCTTGGCTATCAGTTTTAATGAATGCAGGTATAAACCTAGGTTACTTCTTGTGAGGACATGAATGCCCTTTGGCCTGGTAAATACTGAAAGTAGTGTCTCTGAACCCTCCTTTAAAGTAGGTATCCCTTTCAAGCAAGTGGCTTCTAAATACAACTAATTAGCAAGGAAGATTTATTTTAAATAATTTATATTTAGTTCTGTTTAGACACCACAAACCAACTCTTTGATATGTAGCTCTTTATTTTTGAGACAGGGAGTCCCAGTGCAGTCAAGGTTCATCTTAAAGTCATGATTGCCTTGATTCGCCGTCCTAATTGCTGGGATTACAGGCATGTCCCACCTTGTCTGGCTGGCAGCCCTGTGTGATGCGTTTTTGAAGTTCACAAATAAAAGGTAAATGCTACTGTGTGAGGCTAAAAGGGACAGTGATTGGAAGGTAAATATCATCCATCTACCTGTCCACCCACCCATCCATCCACCCACCCACCCATCCATCCATCCATCCACCCACCCATCCACCTGTCCATCCACCCACCCACCCATTCATCCATCCATCCATCCATCCATCCATCCATCCATCATCCATCCACCCATCCATCCATCCATCCATCCATCCATCCATCCATCCATCCATCCATCCACTCTGTGTGAAAATGTTCAGCATTATGTGCTGGGGATGTAGCTCCGTGGGTGAGCTCAAGGGTAGCATGTCCCTTCATAGTCCCCTTTGCAAAGGTAACATCTTTTTACTCTAGCATGTATCTTTCTAGATTTTCTTCTGTGCATTTGTATTTACCCATGGAAATTATCTGTAGACCCGCATATACAATGATGCTATGTGTCATATAATGCTCTGCTTTTACTAGAACAATTTACCTTGAAGACCATTGTTTACTGATATGTCTATACTTATTTTAAGAACACTTCTCTTTGTTGTTAAACTTAAAATTTAACTACACCATTCTCCTTTCTCCTTCTAACAATCCTCATATGTCCCACACCTTGTTCTCTCTGTTCATGGCCTTATTTCTTTAACTGTTGCCACATGTATATGCTCTTATACTTATTCATTATTTTAAACTGTTCTAGGTTATGAGCACACATTTTGTCCCCTTTGCAAAGCACTTAGTTTGTTGCCATTGCTGCTGTTCATGTACGTAATTTGCATATAGTTTCCTGGGCTTCTGAAAGCCATCATTTTTTATACATGCCTAATATCTTCTAATACCTGTCAAGGATCATGGAGGAGGACTGTGGTATTGAAGGAAATATTATCATGTGAATGTCTTTCCCAGGTTCCACGTTTCTTCTCTTCTAGAAAGGAGGTTTCAGCTCATCTCTATTGTGTCTTGTTTATTTTTAAGTTTGTTTTTTATTACATTTATGTATTATGTGTGTGGGTGTGTGCATACAATGGCCTATGTGTGGAGGTGGCATTTGGAAGAGGACGGCTTGTAGAAGTGGCATTTTCCTTCTACCACGAGGATTCTGGGGATTGATCTGATCTTATCAAAAGGTGACAAGTTTCCTTTTCTGCTGAGCCATTTTCCTTGTCCTGTATTATATATTTGATGGAATAAGTTCTGGGTCGTTCATTCATTTTTTTTTTTTTTTACTTTATTTATTTGTAGAATTTGGACTACAGTGGCATTTGAAGGACAATTCGGCTTGGGTTTTGGCCCAGTCACCCTTTTCAAAAAGTAACTGCAGTTTCTTGGGCATAAAGGCAGATTAGGAGTTTTCTAAGGAAATGTTAACTAGACAAAGTACAAATGAGACTTTCAGTGTAGAGAATGCCTGTTTCAGAGAGACGGCCAACTTTTTTGAGTTCGTTTCATTGAAGCATACATGAAAATTCCAACTTTTTAAACAATATATGGAACTTGAAAATTAGCTATTTTTTGTAAGGTCAAAATTTTCTACATCTGTGCATTAACAGTTTTTTTGTTTTGTGTTTTGTTTGTTTAGATTTTTGGTGTTAAGATGGAAGCCTTCAGACTGCTTTGTTGTTGAAAACTGGCTTCTTTTATCTCAGACATGGCTTGGTAGGAAAAACATGCCATTCAAAGCAGTTTTCATGACTTTCTGATGGGCAGACATGTTAGTGCCTTTCAAACAAGCTAAAGCCCCATTTAAGAAGCTTTCTTTTCTCCTGAGCTAAAATATGTGCTTACACAAAGCATTTTCTCTGCCTGGAGTCCCCTTTGTTGGGCTTCAGTGTTGTGGAGCCATGTGCCCTGCTGGGCGGTCCTGCTGCGTTCTGTGGCTAGACAGTGAAGGAGGCTTAGGGGGTGGAAGATCAGCTTCTCCATGCCTTAGGAAAGCAGAGGCCCTCTGGTTAGGATGCTTGGGAAAGCCACAGCAGCTCCCAGGAGGACCTACCTCCTAGGTCTAGAGGAGGCATCCTCTGTCCTCTTGCCAGATACGGTTGGCATCTGCTTTGTGTGATGTTGGGACTGGTTTCAGAGGATTATGAAAGGCATTACAGACTTTCCATCTGGACTCCTAAATATGTTCCCTTTGAGTAGCTGTCCTGGGGCAGCTTAGCCTTTAACTCTAACGCTGGCAGGGTGGGGAGAGGCCAGCCAGAGCCTCCACCTGCAGTGGTGGCCAGCACGGATGCTGCAGGTGTCACACCAGCTTCCCTCCAGCTTTTGTTCTAATGCTTGCTCTTGCTTTCTTTCATGCCAACCAACTTGTTTTTTCAAGTTGTTTTTCCCAAGCTTTGATGCACAGTAGAAGAAAAACAAAAAAACAAAACAACAACAACAAAAAAAAAAACCCAAAAACCTTAGAGCGTCAGGATTTTAACCCTGGCAGTTGTCATATCACTTTCAACTCTGCTTCAGAGGAGGTTGCCCAATATTGAGTCTGCAAACTCAGAAGCTGTGCTGTAGGATTTGTGTCCCCTTTTGTTGATGAACTAGGGAAGTGGCTTGCCATCAGCTTTGTTTCAGTGCCGAACTGTATGAATAATTCTGTTTTCCTCCTTTCTTGTATGTTTGTTTACATTTAAAATATATTTATATTTCACTTATACATAGAAATATTTAGGTCTATTTGGAAATAATTTAGGTTTATTTAGAAATAATCTTCAGAGCACTGGAGTCAGGCTCTGGAGTGAGGGAAACTGACTACCATTGTTCTTTATGTTAGGCTCTGACTTGCACTTAATGAATGAATAAATGAATGTATTACTTAGCACTTGTGAATGTCACGCATGTTAGCTTCTAGAGGTACAAAGGATGAGATGGGAAAGAGTTAAAGAAGAGGGATCCCTTCAGCAGTGTAGAGCATTGTATAAAGAGACGGGTAGTAATGGATGCCTGGGGCACTTGCTCCTACAGGAGATTCTCCTCTCAGAGCTCATGAAAGCACAGGAGTGACTAAGCCAAATGCAAGCTGGGCAGAACCCCACCAGTCACAAAAGTTACAGGGGCAATAAGTGGCATGGTGTGGGCTGGGGACACAGAGGCTAGGGACACTGGGCTAAGTGGTTGGCATGCAGGGATCTGTGAAATGGACTGAACTTTTACCTTGGAGGGCCTTGTAGAACACATGAGAGACATGGTGCTAGCCTTCAGTCAGGCTCGCTCTCTCTCTTTCTCTCATATATATACATATATATATATATATATATATATATATATATATATATATATATATATATATATGGAATTTATTGGAATGAGTTACAGGCTACAGTCCAACTACTTCAACAATGGCTAACTATGAATAGAAAGTTCAAGAATCTAGTTGTTGCTTGGTCCCACAAGGCCAAGTGTCCCAGGTGTTCCTCTCTGTGTGCTGGAATTCTGACAAAGGAGGCTCCACTGCCAGTGAGCTATGGATGTGCTTGCAAGGCTGGGGCAAGCAGGCACAGAGAAGAACCTTCCTTCTTCCATGTCCTTAGATAGGCTTCCAACAGAAGGTGTAGCCCAGACTAAAGATGTGTCTTCTATAACCTCAAGATCTGGATTAAGCCGGGTGGTGGTGGTGCACGCCTTTAATCCCAGCACTCGGGAGGCAGAGGCAGGTGGATTTCTGAATTCGAGGCCAGCCTGGTCTACAAGTGAGTTCCAGGACAGCCAGGGTTATACAGAGAAACCCTGTCTTGGGAGAAAAAAAAAAAAAAAAAGGCTGTGGACTTAAGTGCAAACTAGGAGAGCATCTAGCCTAAGAGTTTTAGGATGTTATAGAATTGTTGTGAGAACATATTTTGATTGCAAAGCATGTAAAGGACATGCAAAGCTGTTTTTCTGGGGAAGATACCCAGATGAAGTGTGTGGAGATAGAGTTTATTTGGTCCTTGACGCCATGAGACTGGATGTTACAATGGACCTCAGCATCTCTTGGCTTGGATGGTGAGCCTCTAAAGCATTGAGAAGGCCTTCCCTACTTTTTGATAAAACATTCTGGAAAATAGTTCAGCATTTTTACTTAAAATTGACAATGGACTCATGTGACCTAGAAGATTGTCTCTTTGTAGCTGAGATGAAAATAATGTGCATTCATAGTTGCATTATGTGTAATTTCTCCTAATTGAGAGAATCTGGAAAGCACTCAAATGTCTTTCTGTGTTTGAAGAAATTATGGCTTATTCACATCCAGAATAATTAACACTCACTAATAAAAAGGTACAAACTGTGGTGCATAAAACACCTTGGAAGAATCCTAAGGAAAGAGTGGTAGGTGAAGCCAGTCTCCAATTAAAGTGCACCTTATAATTCCATTTGTATGACATTCTTGGAGGAATGTAGATGTAGAGGTAGAGGTGAGGTTAGTGTCTGGGGAACTAGGGATGGGATGGGATCTAAAGGAAGAACACGATGGAGTCTTGCTGCTAGATTGTGTTGATTTTGGTGATAGTTCCACAAGGGATGCGATGAACACACACACACACACACACACACACACACACACACACACACGCACCCCCCCCCACACACACACCAATTTATTTATGTATTATTGGTAAACTAAGTAAAAAGTATGAATTGCTCCATTGCCAATTTCTTGATTTTTGCTTAATACTTTGGTCTAGTAGAAAATCATGCATAGGACTTTCTGTATATTTCTAAGTCAATGATTTCTTTAACACTTCTATATATTTTAATTATCTCTTGGCATGTGCACGCGTGTATGTATGTGTGAGCATGCATGTATATAAGAGAGACTGCGAGCACACCCCTCACATGTGGAGGTCAGAAGACAACTTTCAGGAGTTGGTTCTTCCCTTCCACTCTGGGTTCTGGTAAACTCAGGTCATTTCAAGGCAAGTTCCTTGTCTAGTCAAGGTTTCTATTCCTGCACAAACATCATGACCAAGAAACAAGTTGGGGAGGAAAGGGATTATTCGGCTTACACTTCCATACTGCTGTTCATCACCAAAGGAAGTCAGGACTGGAACTCAAGCAGGTCAGAAAGCAGGAGCTGATGCAGAGGCCATGGAGGGATGTTCTTTACTGGCTTGCCTCCCTTCAGCTGCTCTTCGTGACCCCTTCATGCCTTCAAAACCAGTACCACCTGGGTGACCCTTACCTATTACCAAATCCCGCTGCAGCAGGACTACAAACTTGTCTATCTCTGGAACACAGCCTCTTTGTGCTTTCAGAAAACACTTCCCAGAAGATGTCACCTCAATGATGCTGGTCTCTTCTTAATCACTGCTAATTTCTTAGCTCCAGCTAACCAGCATCAATAGTCCCAGTAATGCCAAGTTTTTGCTTTAGTAGTTCTGGTATCTTGTTAATCACAGCTGATTCTTCAGCCCCAACTAACCAGAACCACAGACTCTTCACAATCAAAACAGAGATGGCCCTGAAAAGAGTCTTTAATTTTCCCTCTGAAATTTCACAAACCAGACCTCCATTTTCTGCACTGTTCTCAACATTATCTTCCAAGCTCCTACACAACATCTGACAGAACTCTTAACATCGAATGAATCTTCAAGCCCAAAGTTTCAAAGTCCTTCCACAGTCCTCCCCAAAACATGGTCAGGTTGTCACAGGAATACCCCACTTCTGGTACCAATTTGTCTTAGTCAAGGTTTTCTATTCCTGCACAAACATCATGACCAAGAAACAAGTTGGGGAGGAAAGGGTTTATTCGGCTTACACTTCCATACTGCTGTTCATCACCAAAGGAAGTCAGGACTGGAACTCAAGCAGGTCAGAAAGCAGGAGCTGATGCAGAGGCCATGGAGGGATGTTCTTTACTGGCTTGCCTCCCTTGGCTTGCTCAGCCTGCTCTCTTATAGAACCCAAGACTACCAGCCCAGAGATGGTTCCACCCACAAGGGGCCTTTCCCCCTTGATCACTAATTGAGAAGATGCCTTACAGCGGGATCTCATGGAGGCATTTCCTCAACTGAAGCTCCTTTCTGTGTGGTAACTCCAGCTGTGTCAAGTTGACACAAAACTAGCCAGTACAATTATTTCAAAGCAACAAGATTAAAAAACAAGCGATACTTTTTTTTTTCCTTGAGACAGGGCTTCTCTGTGTAAACCTGGCTGTCCTGGGACTCACTTTATAGGCCAGAATGGCCTCGAACTCAGAAATCTGCCTGCCTCTGCCTCCCAAGTGCTGGGATCAAAGGTGTGCCCCACCATGCCCGCCTGGCAAGCGATACTTTTTCATTGTATTTCTAAAATTCTTAACTCTTGGGTATCATCTTTCAATACATGCAGATGTATTTGTGTAGTCCTAAGAAATCATGATGCCCTTCTTGTGCTTTGTTGGCCCTTTTTAGTGGAAATGTTACACATTTCTAGTTCCTTCCTTAACCTTCATTTCTGTCTGCCTTTGAAAACTAATAAGTTTCAGTGATTCTGTCATATTTAAGAAGAAAGTGCCTGCATTTGACATTAGTTGGTATCTCTGATTTATTTGCCCAGGGGTGATCTTATGTAAACACTTCCTCTCCCAGGCTCCTGCCTGCTTGTCAGAGGCGGCAGAGCAATAGCAGTCCAGCTTGCTCACGGTGCTCCGAGGCCCACGGACCGTTAAAGGGCTTCCCATGGACTGCCAAGAATGTTGTCCATATCCTGAGTGATCTAGTGGTTTAGCTTGGGATTTGGTACATAAAACCAGAGACCATAACTGAACAGGTCCTTAGGATAACAATGCAAAGCCACCCAGCAGGGCTGGGGTGTGAGAGGCCCTGAATCCACCCTCAGCACCGCGAAGAGAGGATGCCCTGCAATCCTGGTGAACATTCCTTAGGAAAACCTTTGGGTTAATGTGACTTAAATTGGCCTATTCTGTATTTGCTCCTTGTAATGAATTTGAATTCTTTTTTTTGTGCGGTTTTTCTTGAGAAGTATTCCAGGGCATACACCCAAAACCAACCAAACAATAACAGCAAAAAACCAAACCAAACTGGATGAAAACAAACCAAAAACACCAACAAAACCCTTTGTCTTCTAATGTGTCATTCAAACATAGAAAATGGTGATTATGAATGACTGAGAGATGCAGGCAGCCCTTTCCAAATAGATTTGTACCCTGACATTCAGTGGTACTCCCAAACATGTCACATTATAGGAAGATGATATGTCCATTTTTGAGTGACAAATTTTCAGAATAATTTGAAATATTGGAAATTAGGTTTTTTTAAAACAGAATTTCCCTTCTCACAGATTAAAGCTGGTGATCCTTGTAATTACCAAACGTTTAGTTTTAATGAGGCTATTAGGAACCAAGTGTCTACATCTTGTTTACTAAGTTCAAGGTAAGACAATTTTAAGTGAAATTTGATTTTTAAAGAGTGCCAAATGGGGCTGGAGAGATGGCTCAGCGGTTAAGAGCACTGACTGCTCTTCCGAAGGGTCCTGAGTTCAAATCCTAGCATCACCCCCGTAATGAGATCTGATACCCTCTTCTGGTGCTTCGGAAGACAGGTACAGTGTATTTACAAGCCAAATGATTTTATTCCATTTATTTTACAGTAATACGATATACACATGTTTTATGGTCAGTGAAGTAAGGATGGTAGTTGATTTTACTTAGCAATATTTATTTATACATAATATCTACTTATGTACCTGCTTACTCAGGGAGTCTGGTTATATCTGGTTATATAGCCCAGGTTGCTCCTTAAACCTATGATCTCTTCTGTTTTAGACTGCTGAATTCTGGGATTACAGGCACCTGCCATCACACTAAGAGCTGGTGTCCCCTTTCCCTCCAGAAATATAAATATGGCACTGGAGAGATAGCTCAGTGGCTAAGAACCCTGTCTGTTCCTATAGAGGACCTGGGTTCAATTCACAGATGTCCATCACTTCAGTTCTGGGTGACCTGGCTTAGCCTCTTTTGGCCTCCATACATAAAATAAAATTAGTGGCATCCGAGATGGATCAGTGGATAAAGGTGACTTTTGTTAAATCCCCTAGGGCCTGCTTGTAGACGAGGGAATCAGCTTTCTCTCTCTCTCTCTCTTTCTTTCTTTCTTTCTTTCTTTCTTTCTTTCTTTCTTTCTTTCTTTCTTTCTTTTAAAAAAAGATTTATTTATTATTATTCGTAAGTACACTGTAGCTGTCTTCAGACACACCAGAAGAGGGTGTCAGATCTCATTATGGGTGGTTGTGAGCGGCCATGTGGTTGGTGGGATTTGAACTTAGGACCTTTGAAAAAGCAATCAGTGCTCTTACCCTTTGAGCCATCTCTCCAGACCCAGAGAATCAGCTTTCTTAAGTTATCCTCTGTCTTCTATATGTCCACCTTAATGTGCACACACATGCACATAATAAGTGTAATTTAAAATAAGCAAGGAGTGAAAGGAGAAGTGTAAATGTTTAAAGGCAGTTGGAGAGTTCTTTGTTTTTGTTACTCTGCCACCAAGAACCTGGCAAGCCCGTGTAGCACCGCCGCTAGATCCCGCATCTCTTTCTGTAGGCATTGCTTAACTTGAACGGAAAGGAATTGGGCTCAGCTCAGTTGCTTCACTGTGTTTTAATCTTCCGAGGATCCTGGATTCTCTTGGCACCTCCTGCTGAGAACCGCATGCAGGCAGTGCTGGAAATTTACTTTCTGGTCCCTTCTTACAGACACTAACCTGACCCAAGCAGAGGCCTTCCCTTGAGATCAGATTGGCCCTAGCTGAATGTTTGACATTTGATAATCTCCAGGCATTCAGTGAGAAACTAGAGGTTTCTCAAGTATCTAGGTTACACAGTTGGGTAGATAAGCCAATTCTAATTTTCCTACAGCATGATTTCTGAATATGTTATAGAAGAAAAAATACTCCAGGTATACTCCAGGTATAGATTAACATAAAATACTATGTTGTTTAAAATTTGTCTGGGGGAAAAAAAAAAGGCCTAAGATTCATACTATTCCAGATCCGAGGCCATACTGTATGCTGGTATGGTATAGTGGCAGATGCATCTCACCTTTACAGCGGATGTTGGCCACAGACTTCAGGTGGCTTACTAATGGTCCAAGAAAGAACTAGAGGGAAAGCCAGGCCATGAGCTCAGGCTGTAGACGCCTCCTTTACAGGCAAATGGTTGAGAGCAAAGGAGTGACCTGAATTAAAAAGCAATGTGTATCCAGTCATTGACTGTAATTTCATCTTCGTCATGGTGCATGGAGTGCAAGTGCCATTCAGCCACCTCGCGCTGCAAAGAGGAAGAGAAAACAGGCGCCGTTTTCCTCTGGTTGGTCGATCATCCCTGAGAGCATGGTGGAGAGAGGGCCCCTCGAAGCACTTAGGAGAAATTTTAGCAACACTGAATATGATATCACATGCATCTGCCATTGGGAATTTTCAACAAAATTTGCACTAATGAAGGCAGGCCACTGGCACCACTAACGTGTGAGCAGCCCTTAGGCTGGTGCATCTCATCCATAATATATATTTTGTAGTTTGTTTTTTTTTTTTTTGTCCAGCATTGGGACTCTAATAAGTGGTTAAAAAGAGAAATGGAAATGGTTCAGTGTTGGGGATCAAACCCGGGGCCACATGCTTGCTAGGCAAGTGCTGAACCTTGGGGCCGCACAGCAGCCTTCTGAAATGGGAGTTTCCTGGGTGGTGGGTGAACCCTTTCTCTCACTGCCCTAACTCTGAGGTAAGGAAAAGTTAAAGGGAAGTCCTGTTTATAGCTTTTCATATTCGTTGTTCAGACAAAACCATACCAATTTAGAGAGAGTAATCGGTTCTTTAGGGACGCACACGGTTGTGTAATTAGCACAGTGAGAAAGCTGTAAGCTATGCTAGTCTGGGATGCAGTTTTCCCAATTCAGGCCACCAAAATTATTTTCCTAGTCAGTGTATTCCAAGAAATTTTGATGTTCACTAAGGCAAACATAAATGCTGTGGGTTTTTTCTTTTAAATAAAAAGCAGGAATATGAAAACTATTGAAACTGTGTGTATGTGCGCGCGTGCGCATGTGTGTGTAGGTATGTGTGTGCATAGGTGTGTGTGTGTGTGTGTGTGTGTGTATAAGGGAAGGAAAGCAGAGGACAGCATTGGGTGTTGTTCCCAGGTGCTGTCTGATAGGTTATTTCTCTGCTGGTGAAATGAGCCAGTTCAAGCCAGAGTAGATTATATTACATGCACATCTGTTGGGAAGCTGCTCCTCGGGTGAGTTCACTGGCCCCAAAGACCAAGGCCAAGGAAGTCACCATGGGGAGAGAGAAGTGGGGAGGGAGAAGAGAAAGAGAGAAAGGGTTCGCACACATGTGCTCAGAGAGAGAAGAGAAAGGAGAGAAAGAGCAAGAGGGAGAGACAGAAATGTTTGGATTATATAGGGAAAGGCCTCTTGGGGAAGGTCAGCTGGCAAGTTCACGGTTGGGGGTAGGATGTGCTGGGAAGACTGAGGGATGCTGGGAGAACCTGGAGGCCAGGTCTGCTTTAATATGTAACATATACACCTCAATTCCTTGTCTGGGGTGTGAAGCCAAACGCTCTCTGTCCACCTTGGCTTTTGAGACAGGGTCTCTCCACTTGCCTGGAGTTGGCCTTGTAGGTTTGAGTTGGCTGGCTCTTGGGCCCCTGGCATCTGCAGGTTTCTGCTTCTCCATGTTTCTGCTTCTCCAGTGCTGGGGTTACAAGGTTGTAGTAACACCTGAGTTTTAAAATGTAGTTCTGGGCACACTGCTGACTGAGTTATCTTATCATCCAACCCCTAGTTTTTTGAAAGCAGCAGCAGCAGCAGTCTGCATTACAAGATGACCTGTATCCCTGCTGCCTGGCTACCAATTGCCAACTTAAAATTGTAATAACCCCAAATAACTTATACTTTTCTAAGATGTCCACCAAAGAGGGGCATCACTCCTGGGAACTTCTGTTCATGACTTCATTGTGTCGACTTGCTTTTTAGAAGTGGGAGTTTTGTCTTCTGGTTTCTCTGAGCTCACAGGGTGTAGTAAATGAGTAGGTAGGTGGTGAGGGGCACAGATCGTACTCTGGGAATTTGGGCCAAGAGTCTAAGGAGTGTTTTGAAGATGACATTTACATTGATTTGTGAATACAAAGACACTCTCATGCCAGGTGAAAACTTGCATGTCCCTTTTTGGATTGTGTGTGGGGTGCTGTTTTGTGCATAGTCTGGGGATCATGGTAAATACTTCTGTGAAATGATTGTTATTGGGGTTTCTCTTAGAGACGCTTAACCATTCAATATTATTGACAGGACAGCTTGGCAGCTGTCTGGAGGATGCTCTGTAGAGACAGAAAGGCACATATTTGATAGAGACATTCTTGGCTTGTCACTTCCAGTATTTCCTGAAGGTCAGATGAGGTCAGTTGTGTGCCAGATCTTGGAAGTCTATGAGCTACCATGTGACCTTCTAGTGTATTTCCTTTGTCTAAACTTGTTGAAGCTGATGCTGTTATTTTTAGCCTACAAACGCTGGAGAATTGCATCAGGACAGATAGTATTGTTAATCCTGCCACTCACCAGAAAAAACAACTCCATTGTTTTGGGTCAAATTTAAAGCAAGCTTTAATTAAATATTTAAATACTGATCAAGAGATGGTCAGGACCATTCCCTGGAGTTTCGGCTAGAATGGCCTCAAGCCACTTGTTGCAGGGGTTTATAAGGACAAACCTAGAGGCCACCATACTTTCCCATGAGGCTTTGTTATTTCTGAAGAAGTACAGTTTCCAGCATTTCAGGAAGTTATCTGGTTCCTTACAGGTTAGTTTTTGGACACTACATTATGTCTGTTCTCCTTGGTCTGTTTGATGTCATCCTTGGTTTAATGGCTTGGAGAAGAGAAGCCCACTGTAATAACATCACAGGGAGAGTCAGGGAGAGGTGGGTGGAACCCTCACAAAATGCCTTCTCTACTACTCAGGTCCTTTCCTTTAGTTGCCATGGACGGCATAGAGTAAGAACATTCAAAGAGAATATGAGAGTGAGGTGACCCGTGCTGGCTCTCAGCGTCCCTTTGCTGATAGCTGATGAAAACTTCAGACACGGGCACTAGACGTGTTTGTTCAATAGATGCCAGGACTTCTGTACTAAACCCAGGACATTCGTGCAGAATCTGCCTGAGTTGCAGAGTGCTTGCCTAACATAGTGAAGCCCTGGGTTTGATCCCTAGCACCACATAAACTGGGTGTGGTTGTATAGCACTCTGGAGGCGAAGGCAGGAGGATCAGAAGTTCAATGGAAGGTTGATGAGATTGTTCAGTAGATGAAGGAAGACACTTAGTGCCGAACATGATAGAGTATAAATAAATGGACTTTCTGAAAAAAAAGCAAAACCAAAAATACTAAATATTAAAAACCTCAAGATTAATGTTACTAACAAGTCCAGACAAGCTGGAAATATGTGGAGCCCTTTCTCCAAACAATCAAAAAGTGACTGTCTGCAGTGTATGTTTTATTCTCTGATTGCAAGGTGCAATATAAGGAGCGCTTTACATTGGTAGGCCACCAATGTAAAGCCTTAAGATAGACTTCCTGTCGGGCGTGGTGGCACACGCCTTTAATCCCAGCACTTGGGAGGCAGAGGCAGGCGAATTTCTGAGTTCGAGGCCAGCCTCGTCTACAGAGTAAGTTCCAGGACAGCCAGGGCTACACAGAGAAACCCTGTCTCGAAAAAAGCCAAAAAAAAAAAAAAAAGATAGATTTCCTGTGAAGTTCAGACAAGGCAGGATGAATTCGCTGCAGCTACTGCCTCTAGGGACTGTCCCAAAGGATTTCGGTCATCTGACACATTGCAGCTTTGAGGGGGGAGTGCCCCGCCCACCCAAGCCTCAGTTGAATGTGGGTGAGAAATGGAGGTGAATTTCAAACGTAACACAGCTTTGTTAACTAACTTCCCAGGAACAGCTCTGCTGTTAATTGTGGCAAACAGCCTGGGATGTCTTTGTGGTACTGTGGATTCTTTCAAGGTCTTTGGCGATCCTGCCAAGCGGGATCACCCCTTCATAATTGTAAGCATCTTACTAAATGAAACACTTGGTTCCTTTATATAGTTTTAACTGTGTCACAACAGCTTGGCACCCCATTTCAACCCTCAAAATTATATTTTATTTTGTTTTGTTTTCTTCATATAATCCTTTCAGCCTAATCTATTTTTAGATTTTAGAAGTGCTTTGTATGTATTGGATGGAAAAACCTTAATTTAAAAAATTACTCCCTATGACCCTGAGGGCCTCCCATTGTACTTTAACAATAGTGGAGACACTACATTGTTTATTCTGACTGTCTAGTGCTGGTGGTTAGGGAACTTTAGCAGCACATCTCGGCGAGCCTCAAGGGTGGCAGTTTAAGTCCTTCATTATTACAGTTGCTGGCACAAAGTGCTCCGGGCTTATCCCACTGGCCAGACAGGAGAGGAATCCAGACCTCCAGCCTTCTCTTTAAGCCTCCAAGAACTGTCTGTCCATCCCTTCAGTACCAGGTTGCCTGATGATGGTCAGATCAGTACTGAGGAAATGCCTTTCCAGCCAAGTTGTGTAAGACTTGCAGAGGGAAAGATGCTTCATCATGGCTACTTTTTCTTTCTCGTTTCTGCTCACTGCCCCCTTTCCTTCTTCTCCTTAGTGTCAAGGGAAAGAATAGTGATCAAAGCGAAGGGATCCAGAAACAACACCGTGCTACAGGAAAGAGGAGAAAATTAGGCTCTGTTGGAGCATCTCTGCCTGTCCTTCATAGTTCTCTTCCCAGACCCAGGGGGATCCATTTCCACAATGGCAGTTTTATGATGCAAACTGGAGCCTCAAAATCCCTAACAGAAAACTTGAAGGATAAGTTTTTCATTGCACTCTGCTCAGTAGTCTGCACTACTTTGTGGTTTGAGCACAACGATCTGTTGGTCCAGTGTGTATTTTATATACTACCTGCCAGCCACTTAGCAGCCACTTCGATTATCAGTTTAATTGTATATTGCTTGCGTTTAAACCAGTTTTATTTTACATAAGAATGGCTCCAAAGTGCAAGAATATTGATGCCAATATACACGAATGAAACTATAAAGAGATCCTCTTAAATGAGGTGACAAAACACAATACTTTTAGAGACGAGAGGAGCAGAAAAAAAGAGATAACCTCATAAAACCCTCACTGGAATAAACTGCTTTATTTCTTTTTTTAGTATACTTTGCTGTTACTCTTTTATCACTTTTGATCTATTACTGGGCATTGTTCATAGATTAAATTTTGCCATAGGTATATGTGTCTAGGGGATTACATGGGCTCAGTACCCGCTACGGTTTCAGATAGCTACCAACATTGTGGAGGATGGTGACTATAGTATCTAGATCCTGTAACACACATGCAAAGATGGAGCCAGGAGCAACCAAGAGCTTTACCAGACTCTGGGCCCCTCATTTTCTTTCTCTCTCTCTTTCTCTCTTCCTCTCTTTCTCTCTTTCTCTCTTTCTCTCTTTCTCTCTTTCCTTCCCTTCCCTTCCCTTCCCTTCCCTTCCCTTCCCTTCCCTTCCCTTCCCTTCCCTTCCCTTCCCTTCCCCCCTTCCCTTCCACTTCCCTTCCCTTCCTTCTTTCTTTTAAAGATTTATTTATTTTATGTGTATAAGTGTACTGTAGCTCTCTTTAGACACATCAGAAGAGGACATCAGATCTCATTGCAGATGGTTGTGAGCCACCATCTTACTGGGAATTGAACTCAGGACCTCTGGAAAAGCAGTCAGTGCTCTCAACCTCAGAGCCATCTCTCCAGCCTCACTTTCTATTTTTCTAATCAGGGTACCTCCCCCTCCCCCTCAACAGTCCCTCAGCCCTGCCCTGTCTTTGTACAGGACCACTTTTACTCTATTTGTATGTATAGCCATGTCTTGTGAAAATTAAAACATCCTTACAAGAGAAACTTCTTTTTATAATCTAGTCCAGTACATTCTACTTTGTTGAAATTGGTTCTTAAAATTTTTAATATTTTTAAATTTTTAACTATTCCCATCTTTTTGTGACAACCTAGTAGGCTTTTTTGTTTGTTTGTTTGTTTGTTTGTTTGTTTTTTGACAAAAATGTGCACATATAATGATTTAAATAATTGTTTAGCAAGCACAGATAAGATTTACAAGCCTGTGAGCAATCTCTGCCCTGTGTCCCACGATAAAGTTGGTGTGGCACATGGGCAACTTTTTACTTTGTGAAGTTAGGACTTTCTAAGTTTACTTCCCAAGGCTCAAGAAATGTTGAATTGGTGGGTAGGTGCACAAGGACTTAGCTCTAGTGTAAGTAGCCACCTAGTGGCAGCTGTCTGCATCTGACCAGGGTCCTGTGTTGAGTGAAGTCCTCTGATTTCTCCTCTGAGAAAGGCCATCTGTGACTTACAGGGCTTGCCTGGCAGCTTGGGGACGCGTCCCAACCCCTCCATATAGTCTTTCCTTTGTTGATGGGTGGGCTCCATTGCTGTACTTCCCTAACAATTACTGTCTATTGTCTTCATCTTCCGCGGAGAGGTGCTTTCAGCTCTGGCTGCCGCTCCTTAGGATTCCAAGCACTTGGCATTGGGCCCACACATCTGTAGAGTTACAAGCTCCTGAGGTAACTATGCATGGCCGTGGTTTACAAATACCAACACAGACTAGCACCCTAGGATCAAAGCATTCAAGGAAAATGTGCCAGTGTCCCACCTTGCTCCTCAGAAGAGGTAAGAAAGGACTTTTCCCCCCTCAGGGCCAGGGAGATTGAGAAGTCCGGGGAGCTGGCATCCGAGTTGGCCACGGAAAGTGAAGCTGTCAGGGTTTTGGCTCTGTTTAGCTCCATCCTCCCAAACACTTTGATGGTCTCCCAGCCAGCTCTGAAATAGCTGTGAATAGGAATCTGATTGTTGCGTGCCATGAAAGACCAAACAAACTGGCAATTTAGAGAAGTCTTTGTGTCACCCCTCCCTTGCAGCACCCACTTTCTCCACCCCCCCCCCAATAATTAATGTGATCAAATAACCCCCCTCATGTTTAGAAGCCCGAGATCAGCATATCAAAGGGTGGGAAGGGCCTGGCAATCCTTACCAAACTCGCTCTGAGGGAAACAAAACTTATTTGCATAGGAAGAGACTTCTCTCTCTTTGCCTACAGCTGAGGAGTTTCCCCATAACTCCCTGTTTTGGGAGAAAATTGGCCAATTCCCTTTTTGATTCAGTCATTTCCTGAAGGTAATTCCCGAGAGTTGAAGCTCTGGGTCCAAATCCCCTCCGAGGTGGGAATGAATTGACAAGTGGAAGCCCCGGCAGTTTACTAATTCATAACTCTACCCCCTCCTTCTTCGTGTTGCTAAACACTATAATCTGTGACCTGAAAGGAAGAACACTACCAGCAAGTAAATATTGAAAAGGCCCTATGAAGTATAATGTGTGTGAATTGTGCCTGGGGAGCCCGTCTGCTGGGATGAAGTTCTCATCTGCTAATGAAAGTGAGGCGGTGGTTTTACAGGAGGTTGAAAGGAAATACTTTTAAAGTGCTAAGGGCTGGAGTTTAGTGTGTGAGTATTCCGTGTGACTGAGCGCGCACTGTTGTGAATGAATGAACTCTGTGCCACCGAGGACCACTGGGAACCCTGAGAGGAAGTGGAAGCATGACTCACGGATGTGCTTGAACTGTGTATCAAGGTGTGTGTGTGTGTGTGTGTGTGTGTGCGCGCGCACGCGTGCTAACTTCAGAGCCAGATCTGAAGCCTGGTAGGAAGAAAGACCTTGGATCATAGCAAGGAGAGGGCTCCTGGCTTACAGCGCTAGGCTACTACCCACATCTGAGGACAGCGGCCCAGTCTCTTCTGTGCAGTCTCGGGCGTGCATCGCCTGTCCGGAGGATTCACATCACCCTCAAGACTCAGCCAGGCTGGATGTCACTCACGGTGGCTTTGTTCTAAAGGCCTCCAGATGAGATTTATCTAGGCATCTGGTAAGTGAAACTTTTAAGTTTTACAATTTGAACCAAGCTGCTTAAATGGAGCGAGGGATTTGGCTAGAGAAGCCCATGGAGAAGACAACACGCAGTGCGCATCCATTGGTAGCGAAAGTGGGGGCCACTGGGGACCTTTGGCCTCTGTCTCTCGCAGCATGAGTGCCGGGGCTTCCAGAGAAAGGCTCATGATTGTCTGGAGGCAAAAGCTTTTCTCCAAAACTCGTGGAAAGGAAACAGCTCCTTGCTCTCTTGCTTTATACGCTGTAGTGTATTTAGAAAATGTTCAGAGCAGCCTACTAAAACATCCGTGTTATCTGCCTGCCTGCCCCGCCCCATGTTTAGCGCTGCCTATGTGTTTCTACAGTGCTGATATTAAGGAGTTCCTTGGGTGCTACAGTTACCATTCAGTTATTTCTTTCTCTCAGGATAGATTGACAGGCCTATTTCTAAGTTACCTATGTCATTTTTTAAAAGGTGGTCATCTGGTTGAGTTTTGAGACAGTGTCTTATGTGTCACGGGCTGCAGCAAGCCCGTCAAGTAGTCACTGGTAGGCTCTGATCTGTGTCTGCCTGCAGAGTGTTGGGATCACAGGCATGTACCACCATGCCCAGTTTTTGGTCCTGTTTACGGGGTACTGGGGACTGAACCCAGGGACTTGTGCATGCTGCACAGAATTCTACCAACCATGTTATGTCCTTAGCTTACTTTGTTTTATGTTTTAACAGAGGGTTTTACTGTTTTCTTTCTTTAAAAATTTTTTTTTCTTGATTTTTCGAGACAAGGTTTCTCTGTGTAGCCCTGGATGTCCTGAAACTCACTCTGTAGACCAGGCTGGCCTCGAACTCAGAAATCCGCCTGCCTCTGCCTCTCAAGGGCTGGGATCAAAGGCGTGCGTCACCACTGCCTGGCTTTACTGTTTTCTTAAAGGTTATATACTAATTTGTTTTAATTTCTCATGATAATAATCATGCCTCCAAATGCTATCTGGATATAAGACTAAATGTTTAAATATTACTTCTTGGTTTCAGGGTCACGGTCAGTTAAATGGTATCTGAAGGCTTCCGTGCTTCGGTCTCTTTATCCATTCACCTTGAGCCATTAACAGGGTGGTATTAACTACCAGTGCCTTTACTCCTTGGAGATCCGGTACTAATAGCCTGTTACCTGTCCTTTGGTTGATTGTGGTCTACAAATTCTCAAAAAGATGCATCTAAAAATGACAGTGATTTTTCTGGATATGGATCGCCTCTTGAGTTTTGGTGTAGTCATGGCTGTCCCACAAGGTGGCACTATTGCCGTGCTTCAGTGAATCTTTATGTGGAAATCAAGGTCTAGCTCCGCCTGGTTTAAATATCTGTGGTGTCTGCCATTCTGTGTTGTCTCAGTATATTTCTAAAAGGCGAAAGGAAAATGCTAAAACCTTCCTTCTCACATTATCCAATGAATTTTTATTATGAATTCACAGAGTTAAGTTTTGCTCATCATTGGAATCAGGAAAAGGGCTGATGCTGGAATCTCAAAAACCAGGCAAAGTCAGGAACTTCTCTGTGCTTGCTTTCTGAGAACTGGGAGAGTAGTCACTTGGGGGGACCGGAAGTTATGCTTTTAGGAGACAATAGGAGAGACTAGCCTCCATCATGGAGTGGGATTTGTAATATGGGTGTTGGCAGTGAAAGGTTCGACAGGGTCAGGGCTGAGGGGTGAACTGCATTATGAGAGCCAGCAGAGGAGAGCAAAAGCGGAGAGGGTAGAGTGGGCCCAGTACTCTCCTCAGGGGAGGAGGGAGAATCAAGTCAAGACTCCCACTTCTGTTGCAGGGAGCTATGGCTGCCCTCCAGTCGCCAGCACAGCTAGCTCTATCCTTTTCCTTGCAAGGTAACTAACTGGAAACTTAGAGAGCAGACTGAACACCCACTGCTCGGAGAAGGAAGTGGTGGCAGAGACTGTGGTGATGACAGACAGATGTCCACCGATGACAGCTGGGCAGGAGAGCTGAGGTTGGGGGGGATGGGGCACTGTGAGCAGGGGGATCAGAGAGAAATGACCGTGGAAATGGGACTGCGGCTGCAAAGTGAACAAATCCCTTGGTATAGTAGGTGGCAGGGCCGAAGGAGAGGGAAGTGGGGATAGCAAGGGTTTATTATTATTATTGTAAGTGTGTCAGTGGAGAAATTACCCACAGGTCATTTGGCTAAACCTGAGGCCTCTTGTGTATGTCATATTGTGGTTTCAATATGCTGGGCTCAGAGAATGGGAATTGGAGGAAGTGATATTGTAGGGGTGGGCTTTGAGACCCCCCTACTAGCTGCTCATGAGACAATCTTCTCCTGTTTGCTTTTGGGACAAGATGTGAAACTCCATGCACCGCGGCTGCCTGGGTGCTGCCCTGTTTCTGCCACAATGACAATGGACTGAATCTCTGAACCTGTAAGCCAGCCCTAATTAAATGCTGTTCTTTATAAGAGTCCCCTTGGTCATGATGTCTCTTCACAGCAATGGAAACCCTAGCTAAGACAGAGGGGTTGGTTTGTCCCTGCTGAACTACAGACTTGCTCCTTACTCTGAGTATGTCCTAGAAGGCAAACGCAGGCCTTATCCATCTTCTGACTACATATAGATTGCTAGATGGTCTACAGATAATGCATGAGCCAACTGTCTCCATGTGTATCGGATACAGCCTCTCGGGTGGCTCTCAGGTCCTTCTGTAGCAGTTCTGAGCGTCTAGGGTGGAGTCCAGGGGTTTGTAATTTAGTACTGGAAGACGTCACTTGGGACCAGGCTCATTTGGACTCTTTAAATGAAGCAATGCCTGGAACACTGCTCTTTGTTTTGCATGTGTGTGTGTGTGTGTGTGTGTGTGTGTGTGTGTGTGTGTGTCTGTGTCTGTGTGTGTCTGTGTGTCTGTGTGTCTGTGTGTGTCTGTGTGTGTCTGTGTCTCAGGAGCTGTTCACCTTGTGATTCCTCCCCGCCTCCTCACCCGCCGGCAGGGCATGGTGTCTACAGAGGCCAGAAGAGGGCATTAGAATCCCTGGAACTGGAGTTCCTGACTGTCGTGAGCCACCCTGTGGGTGTGGGGAATCAAACCAGGGTCCTCTGGATCAACAGTTTGTGCTCTTGACCACTGAGCCATCTTTTAGCTTCCGTTCTGTCCTTTATCCCTCGTCCATACTGTGCCCACAGTGCCGTAGAGCACTGCTGGGTTTTATCTCTCATGCTGCTGACATGGTGGATGGGTACTCACTCAACTTCTGTTTTGTGACGCAGACACAGGTTTGAAGTTGAAGCCAGGTTCCTCAGCCAGGCAGCGTTTGAATCTGCATACTCCTTCCTAGTGAATCCCACCATTTTCTTTTACTGGTGGTGGCTCTATTGCAGGTGGGTTGTGCGTTCTGCCACCTGCTGGTCATCTACTAAAATACAAATCATGTTTTGAGTCATTCTCCACATATAAGACAGGCTTTCAAACAGGACTGTTCAATAGACATAAATGAGGCATAATGACTGCTTTAGTACAGCCAACTGCTCTGAGTTGAAAGGTTTACATGTAGTGCTGCAAACCTGACAGAGCTAATTTCCTCTTATTTGGAACTTTTATTTTTTTCAGTCCAGGTGTTAAAATTTAATGAGAACAACATGTTTTAAGGGATCAGTTTTCTGTGTTAATCTCACAAAGAATGATCTTTTTATATGCCACATGTCTGTTCTAGGGATAGATGATTTTGGTGGCTCAAGGCATTGGGAGGGCCCTTGAGATTCAGATTCCATGCTGTTGGAGAAGTGTGATCTTGGAAAATGGCTATATTTCCTTGTTATTGGGGTTACTTTGACCATGTGGGACTGTGGGTCTCAGTATTGGCAGGAAGTAACAATTTCCAAACGCTTAACAGAGCACCTGCTTGGTGCAGGGCCCAGCAGGATAAACTGCATAGATGAGAATGTCTGTGTAGTGTGTGACCTCACAGCGACATTTCCTCATTGGGATATCTCTGAGACCCTATGTTCCCGAGCTTCTGTAATTGAAACACACTGAAGTATGTGGTTTCATTTTCATGGTGACAGTCGGAGGCACCATCTGATTCCTTCTGGGTGATTCTAAGTGGTCAGACTCAGGCGGAGTTCGTGCTTAGCGTTGGATGCACCTTTTCCCCTTTCTCCTTTTTGTTTAGGTTTTTGATTTTTATGGTATAGGGATGGAACTTGCACATGCTAGGCAAAAGTACACTGCCTCTGAACTTTGACATCCTCAGCCCCTGGGTTGGATGCATCTGAGACTGTTTTACATTGTAGTTAAGATTAGAAACAACATAGCCATTTTCACTTTCTGCCTTTTGCATGTAACTATTTGTAACACACCTAGTGCCTCCGTTGGCAGCTCAACCTTCAAAAAGGAGCCGTTTAAAAACATACTGCTCTTAAACAGGGAAGAGGAGTGTGAATACACAGCCCAGGAAGGGATGCACGGAACAAAAGCTCTAACCACATGGTCTACTGAACCGGAATCCTTTCTAAAACATGGCTCCAGCGTTCCACGTGGGTGAGAATCTAGGCACCAATACATTTCAGCCGGGTCTGACCTCGTGTCTGTACTCTCTGAGCAGTGCTAGGCTAGCACTCACAAACGGACACCATCTTGTCTGCCCGCACCGCCCCCCCCCCCCCACACACACACAGACATTTATTGGGCTACTGATAAGCACTGAATTCAACTATTGATTTCTTTCCTGGGAGGCTTTAGCTTCATTAGGAAAGTCAGATTTTGATCTTTTCTGAGCTTCGATGTAATCTCATTTTTAGAGGAGGTCTCATCTGGCTTTGGCCAAATAATTATACTTACATATTAATTTCTAAGTGACACTTCGTTGCTTTTTGGAGTCATGTCATTTTCGTAAGTGACATCTGGCCTGGTGTGTAACACATGCGTCACTTGACTCTAACTGCCCGTGTGCTGAAACAGTCTTTCAGTTATGAACCTACCTTTAGCCAGATGTGTTTTTCCTATGACTATAATCAGTCATGCTCTGTATCTTGCTTGCAGAAGTCGGGAGACTGATACCTTTTCTTCTGTGTTCTGTTAAAATATTATCAGTGTAGCAAACTTCAACATATGCTCAGAACAGGCTGTGAGAGAAAGGGAGAGGGAGAAGATTGACTTTGAAGTGACTTGCTATCATCATTACTGTCAGGATTGTCAGTATCTGTTACATCTGTTTGCTTTTGGAGACAGGCTCTCATCCTGGCTATGTAGTCCAGACTGGTCTCTAACATACAGCTGTTCTCTTGCCTCTTGATTTTGGGCTCACAGGGAGGCACTTGTCTGTCTCTGCCTGCCTGCCTGCCTGTCTGCCTGCCTCCCTATCTATCTATCTATCTATCTACCTACCTACCTACCTACCTACCTACCTATCTATCAAACTGTCTATCTGCTGTCTGTCTGTCTGTCTATCAATCTTACTTTTAAGCTAAACCGCTGACTACTCAGTGTAGGTAAGGTAAGGTGCTTATACCTTTACAGTAATTATTATTATTTTCCATAGTAATTTTTCTTCACTTGTCAGGATTTTATACTTCTCTGTAAACGACTTCCTGTTTCTCATCATTTTGGGGAAGAATTATGTCTCCTAACAGACAGTCAGGATGAGAAATACAGCAGCTTTGGAGTTTAGAGTTTTCAGTGGAACCTGGATGCTCCTAGAGAGAAGCCTTTTCCTGACAGGCCTCTTGTGCCCATGCAGATCTGCAGCATCCTTCAACAGGCCTGATGTGATTGTTCGAATCTGCTCCTGGCATTTTGGGGGCTCGGGGGTCCACTAGCCACACCTACTTCATGTGCCATGAGATCCTCTGATGCCCATTTTCTTCCACTGCTGAAACTATCTTGCCAGCAGTGGGCATTTGGGTGCCAGTGTGTTCCCAGTTAGCTTTCATTATGGTGGAGAAATGAAGCCCTTGGTGTCCAGCATGCAGTGGCTCCAGGAGGGACAACAGGAGACCCACATGGTACAGTTGTAAGTCTCCAGAGCTCTGTGTTCACTTGGGAACTTTTGGAGACAGCACTGTCCTTGTTTCTGAGTCTCAGTAGGAGAGAGCATTGCTGGGCTATCAGGGAGGTCATCAAGAGACTGTGTACTGTAGTGCCTGCCTTAGCTTCTGCTCGCCAGTTCAGTACCCTCCCATCTGCCCTCAGCGGAGAGGACCTTGCGTTTGCTTTGTAGACGCTTGTCACCCTCCCCTGAAGTTCCTTTTTGGATACACGCATCCTTTTTGATAGCATATCTTGGGGCAGTACAGTAGCAGATGATCTCTCCATGGAACGTCTCCAGTTTTTGACCGTGGGGAGACAGTGCTGTGAGTGTGGTAAGTGCCATTTCTGCCTTTTTGTTCTCTGCTTAGGAGACAGGTTTACCCCTTTAAGGCTCTGACAAGTGTGGCTGCACAGGCACACCTGAAGTACGCATCCGTTTTGGATTCTCATCTCCAAATAGTCTTTTTCACTTGGAGATTTTTTAAAGCGACTGGGCAAGCTGCCAGTGTATGGAACCACAAAAATTGTCCTGGTGAAGAGGAAAAGCAAAACAAAACAAAACAAAACAAAACAAAAAACCAAAACACCAAAGCCAATGTCAAAACCAAAGAGTTCACAACCAGAAAGCTCTTTCTATGTTCTTCATGTTACGGGTGTGTGGAGGAGGAATGGGGTGGGGGGCTCCCTTCGTTCTCCCAGGTTCTTTGGCCTAGCTACTACTGATTGAGTTGATCGGCCACAGCTCAGCGGCAGAAAAGACACTGAATTGTGGACAGACAGGGATTCGGTAAGATCTGAGACTCATCGACTTGTCAGTTAAGCTCAGGCAACATCTGAGTTGCAGGAAGGAAGCATTTGGGCATTCAGAGGGGAAGGGTGGTGGTTCTTATGGGAGGAGCAGTAGGGGCTATTGGTGAGTGTGGTGTTGTATAGATGGATACATTCTCTCAGCAATAATGCTGTTTAGAGCAGCTCTTGTCCTGGTATACATCCTGAGATACAGAGTTCTCTTTTAGATACAAATGGCTTTTGACAGAAGGGCTACTTTTCAGAACAACTCCTGTGTCAGCTCACATATGCCCACGAGGTGTATTTTGGAAGTAGCGTATCCCAGCCTCTTGCATTTATATTTTAGAATGGTGTGTCCTAATCCTCACCATTTCCATGTGACCCAGGAAACTAAGTATGTTAAATTAAAAGGAAATTCTTATGAAACACGTGTGACTTGTATAGGCATAGCCTGAGAGAGAAGCGCAAACACTGCCCTTTGGTCCAGCTGTAGTGGAGCCCTGAGCTACCCACATGACGTTGTAGGAAGGGGATCAGCTGCATCGGTTCATGACAAGAATCAAGTCCGTGAGCCCTTGCATTCCAGAGTGCAACGTTTAAAATACTATTTAGAAACTTAGCTTCAAAGGTCTGGACAGTATAGTTCTGCTTATGAACTATAAACAAATGAGTCAATACTATGTCTCAGCAAACACAGAAGTATATAGAAAGAGCATGTTTGAGAATGATACACACTAATTTGAAAAATCATTTCCATAGGGTGATAGGGAAAAGGCAGGATGCTTAGATATAGCATTTATTATTATTATTATTATTATCATCATCATCATCATCATCATTATTATTACTATAAAAAGCTGAAATAGGGGCTGGGAAAGTAGCTCAGTTTGCAAGCGTGAGGACCTGAGTTTGGGCCTCGAAACCATGAAAAATTGCTATGTGCTTGTGCTTGTATCCTGGGGAGGCTCTTCTTTTTTTTTTTTTTTGGTTTTTCGAGACAGGGTTTCTCTGTATAGCCCTGGCTGTCCTGGAACTCACTTTGTAGACCAGGCTGGCCTTGAACTCAGAAATCCACCTGCCTCTGCCTCACGAGTGCTGGGATTAAAGGCATGTGCCACCATGCCCGGCTGACTGACCGTTTCTTAAAAGGATCAAGGTGGACAGCTCCTGAAGAATGACAGCCAAGACTGAACTCTGGCTCCACATGCACCCACAACACCGCGCAGCCATGCACATCCCTCAACACATGTGGAGGAACGTTAATAAATAAGGACAGCTGCTAAGAATTATAGCTGTATTTTTTTAATAACTAGTATAATTCTGAAAGAAAAGTAAAAACTAGGCCAGCTTGGTGGCTCATGCCTCCAATCCTAGCAGAGGTAAGAGGATCTCTTGAGTTCAAGGTCAGCCTGGTTTGCAAAGTACTGTCTGAGTGCCAGGACAGCCTGGGCTACATGGAGAAATCTAGTATGGAAAACCAACAAACAAATAAACAAAATGGATAGAAAAATGAAAAGCTAGATGATTAGAGTAGCTATAGTTCATGCTTACTGCAAAACTTGTAGAAAATACATAAACAAAACCTGAAACGCGCTCCCCACCCACTATGCCACATTCTACCTGGAATATCTCTAATCTCTCAGATGTGTTTTCCCACTCAGGTGCCGTTCATTGGCACCATGTCTCCTCTTGTTCAAAAAAGCCTGTGCATTTGCTGTGAAATTATAAGTAGTGACTTCAACCATATATGTCTACTTGTTAATATTTATTTGTAAATTACTATTCAAGTTAGAACGACTCTGACTAAAAGGTACATTTCTATTATGTCCTGATATACCTCACAAATACTAAAGCAGGCATTAGTGACTAAAAATCGAGGTTTTAGTAGAATCTCAAAGTAGAAACTGAAAGCTTCCTATTTTTAAGATGTCCTTTTTTTCTTATTATTTATGGCATTTGTATTTAACAGAAGCAAACAGACACAGAAAGTAAGGTGTAAGGTATAAATCACAAACTCAGTGTCAAGTGTTCATAACACTTTATATATATATACTTTTGATTTTTTTAAAAGAAAGATTTAGTTATTTTATTTTATGTATATGAGTACACTGTAGCTGTCTTCAGACACACCAGAAGAGGGCATCAGATCCCATTACAGATGGTTGTGAGCCACCATGTGGTTGCTGAGAATTGAACTCATGACCTCTGGAAGAGCAGCCAGTGCTCTTAACTGCTGAGTCACCTTTCCAGCCCCTAGTTTTGATTGTTAATAGATTTGTTTTTTCTTTTGCAAAAATGTTCTGAATTGCCATTGCTAAAACTTCAGCTTTGCCAGGCAGTGGTGGCTCACGCCTTTAATCCCAACACTTGGGAGGCAGAGGCAGGTGGATTTCTGAGTTTGAGGCCAGCCTGGTGTACAGAGCAAGTTCTAGGGCTGCCAGGGCAACACAGAGGGAAAAAAACCAAAAAACAACAACAACAACAACAACAACAACAACAACAAAACCCAAAACAGTGTCTTGAAAAAGAAAAAAACAAAAACCAAGTCTTGCTCACACTTGATGGCTTAAAACAGGGACCTGAGCTACTCTCTGGCAGTCCTGGAGACCAGAGAGCTGTGCTTCCTGTAGAGCCTCCCGCAAGCTCCAGCTCCCTGGCTCAGCCAGTATCCAGAACCAGCGCTCAGGGTGCAATGCCTTCCTCTCAGCCTTTATGCTTACCTTCCTGTCCATAGCTCCCTCTGACACAGTGTGGACAGGATGCGTGAGCTTTCATTAAGTGCTCGCCCAAGAGAACCCCGGATAATAGCCTCATCTAAATTTTTTTTATTAAAGATTTATTTGTTTAATTTGTTTCCTGTGTATATATGTGTAGCATTGTGTGCAGGTGCCTGCCGAGGCCAGAGGAAGGTGCTGTAGTCTCAGTCAGAGGTGTATACCACTCTCTCCATATAAGGTCACACAGGCATGGCCCACCTGCCTGGACTACAAAACCAAGCAATTGTACTGGGGTTTATGTTCTACCACGTCATTGTTTTTGCTAAAGTATCTGCTGGCCAAATTCCATGGTGTGATAGCCAGTTCTCTTCAGGATTTTAGCAGCTGGTTGTAAATTATTGCCAGCTTGAAATTGACCTCGAAACTGGCAAGTACTGAAAATCAAGGCTTCCCCCATCCCCCAACACCCACGCCAGAGAGCTGCTGTACCAAAACACCACCCATGGATCAAATCTCTCTAACCACAAGAAACCCAGCCTGGAGTATCTCTCCTCCCAGTCACTGAACTCTCTGAGCCTCAACTCACTCATGGTTTCGCTTGTCTTCCCACCCCCTTTTGTTATGCTACAAGTAATTATGAATATTTGTATGCTGCAATAAACATTTTTTCCCTCTGAGCTAGAACCTATCTTTCATATTTTCCAGCCTGGCTTATTTCCTAGCAGGGGATCAATACATATTTGAACCGATTCCTTTACTTGGCCTCTTTTCCCCTGACGCTGGAGATGACTCACAAACTGATAAAAACTGAGGCCTAGGTAGTTTTATCCTCATCCCAACTGCACACATTTGTAGTTCTCTATATTACTTATTTGGAGACGAACTTGAATTTAGGTTCTTTTGGTTTGTGTGTTTTGAGCCGGAGTCTCCCAGTATAGCTTGGGCTGGCCTTGTGTGTGAGGTCCTTCTGTCTCAGGCTATAGAGTGCTGTGCTAGTCAAGGTGCATTTATGCACCTGACAGGAGTCAGGGTTATGAGTGACAGCGATCAAAAGCATACGAAGCACTTTGTACCCAGTTCTGTTGAGTGCTTTTGTCAGAAGGTCTGTCCCGCTCTCGTGGATCACTGCTAGTGTTGCTGCAGTGAGCCTGTTTCTGACTTGGAACAGTAGTGTACTGAAAGCTGGCTGAATTGGAAGCAAGCCTGTGACAAAACCAGTTGACACAGTGTGCTGAGTGAGCCAAGGTGAATGTAGTTAGAATGTTAGAACGAAACGGAATGAATGCTTTGCGAGGTTGCTCAGGTCAACTGAAAACCCTTTCGTCAAAAACACCTTTGGGGGGGGAGGGGTAGTGGGGGGGGGTAGGAAAAAACCAACCAACCAAAAAAAAAAAAAAAAAAAAAACCCTTCCCGCGTGGTCTGATCAGTTATTCTCTCCTGACAGCTCAGGGGCCTCTGCATCTCTTTGGGGAACTGAGGTGAATGTGGGCTGTGCTTCTGATCTTCCTTCAGCATTCGCTGCAACAGTTACCCGGTTAGGGTGCTCAGTTTCTGAGTTTTGGTAGATGAGAGTGAGTATTCACTCTGGACAAACCAAGACAAGCATGGAGGCTTTTCAGAGATGAAGCAGCGTAACGCTGTGAACAATTATTGTTCAGTCTTTAATTCAGATTATCCTGGTAGGCTTAACTTTTGATTTTGGGGATTTGGTGATAAAGGATTGATCACCTTGATGGTCTGATTATATCTTTATCTTGACACATAATAAACTCAAGAATATGGCACATGAAAATGAATGGATGGCTCCGTTGTTCAGTCCTGCCCAGGGAACCCCTCTGCTGCAGGGTTTGTTGGCTCCAAGGTGATCTGGGCACTGTTACCATCTCGTTGCTTTTTGGAGTTCAGAATTTCAGGCCCTTCCTCAGATCTCAATCTGACCGTGTACTTTAATAAGGTCCTCTGTGATCTGTGTGTTTAACAAGCCTCACAAGAAGCTGGTTGCGTAGGGGGAAACACTACTAACGGCAGCAGTCACTACAGCCCCCTGGGAACAACGGGAGTCAAGATTCTCAAAGATTGTTTGGAGTTTTACCCTTGACCTTTGTGTCTGAAAAATCTCAATGCTGCTGCTAGGTTTTAGGGAATTTTCTCACCTGAACCCCTTAGATAGGGTGTAAACTGGGTATAGACTTCTCCTTTTGGCTGTTGATTGCCTCACAACCTCTGATGGTCTCCGTGCTCTGTCACCTGCATCCTGTGTCCCCCTGCTGATGTTATTCCTCAGTGTGCTTCACCTCAGGGGACCCAGGGCATCGACCCTGCCATATTGCTCCTGCATCAAGTGATCCCGTGGGACCGGAAGGGTAAGGCTCAGGGTGTCAGATCTTCGAGCCTTTTCTGACTCACAGATGTGGAGCGGTAGACAAATGTGTATGTTTAGTCCCTTCATGTGAAAACAACATTACTCACTCATGCAAAGGAACAAATGGCTCCGAAAGCCGGACCTTTTATCCCAAGTTGGCACAGAAGTCCTGATTTCCCTGCCTCGACACCCAGAGTGTTGGGCTGTATGTAGACCACTGATCCATTTTGCAATTTTATTTTAAGACAGGGACTGTTGAGGCCAAGGCTGGTCTTGTTAGCATTCTTTCTAGGCTCCGCCCCACAGTTACCTGGCAATAGCCAGGTGTGCCTGACTCACTATAAAAGGGGCTGCTTGCCCCCTTCTCTCTCTCTCTTACTCTCTCTTACTCTATTACCTGCTCTGTTCCTGCTGTCCCCATTCTCTTCTCCCCTCTCTCTCCTGGCCAGCAGTCTCCATTCTGCCTGGCCCCTCCCTCCCTCTCTCTCCCTCCCTCCCCCATCCTCAATTCCCCTGCCCATGCCCTAAATAAACTCTATTCTATACTATATCCATCATGTGTCTGGTCCCTCAGGGGGAAGGGATGCCTCAGCATGGGCCTGCAGAGGTACTGCCTTCTACCTCACCATGCCGCACCTCTGGTATATCCTGGTATATACCAGCATATCCTGGTTCTTTCTTTTTTATAAAACACAAGAGGTCGGGGGCTGGTGAGATGGCTCAGTGGGTAAGAGCACCCGACTGCTCTTCCGAAGGTCCGGAGTTCAAATCCCAGCAACCACATGGTGACTCACAACCATCCGTAACGAGATCTGACTCCCTCTTCTGGAGTGTCTGAAGACAGCTACAGTGTACTTACATATAACCAATAAATAAATCTTTAAAAAAACAAAAACAAAAAAACACACAAGAGGTCTGAAGCTCCCCCGCCCAGGTGAAGACAACCCTGAGCTCCTGACCCTCCTTGCCTGTCTTCCAAGTGTTGTGATTATGGGCATCAGCACCCCCTCCCAATTCCCCGAGCTAATATTTGTTCCTTTTGAACACTGATGCTGTGGTAGGTGAGTGTGGAAAAGGAAGGAGAATTTAGAGGGGAGCTTGGGTGTGGCCGTGGGTGTGACATGATCTTGCCTTTGTGTTTTTGTTTCTTGGATACAGGCAACTGGGGCCATCCCAGGACTTGGGTGGTACAGAGAGGTATATGAGAAGTTCCAGGTCATTGTTGGCTATGTAGGGAGTTTGAGCCCAAACTAGACTACTTAAAACCCCACTTTACTTAAACAAACACCATACTAACCAAGCAAAAACTAAACACCCATTCCTCAAATCAGACTAAAAGTTCTCTCAGTTTGCCCGTGGAGATAGACTTGAATTATTAGTGTGTACAAATTACTGCCCAGAAAGATTTTCACTTAACTCTGCTCTTAAATTATTCATAAGAAGTGACAGTTGGGACCTACTCTACCCTTTTCCAGAAGTAAAAAGTCCCTGAGGGTCCTCGTCTGGGAGATTTGGGTGGTAATGCGATAAGGGACACATTGCTCTGTTCTTTCCCTCCCCCAGTTCAAGCTGTCTACTGCTGTGTGTGTCTCCTGCCCCTTTTGTCTCTGTTCTAAAGCCTTCAGATCGGCTCCCTATTACTGTCCAGGGTGACCAAGCATACCCACCCAGTCAACAACCCAGCACTGTTCTCTGCCGGCCTCTTCTCCCCTCCCTTCCCTCCTTGCTTCAACAGAACAGATGAGCTTCACATGGAAACTAGAAGTCACTTAGAAGCCAAAAGAACTCATGGCACTTGAAATGAATTCCTCCTCTTGGCTGGCATTTTCCACAGATGGCAAGTAGGGTAATTTCATGCCTGATTAGAGGAGGAGTTTGTTTCATAGTATATCCTGCCATGTTTAACAATTTTTATTTCATGGAAAACTTTGACTCCCTTCCATTTTAAGGATGCTGGTATATATTGATACAGGAAAAGCAAAAGGCTTCTAAATGTATCCACCCTACCCCACTGACTCTTGGTAAAAAAATAAATGCCTTTAAATTCATGGGCATTGACTCAGGAAGATGGTTGTACGACTTTCCCTAATATGTTTTGGTGCCTCTCAGTTTTTATAGATAATGTTATTTTTTAAATTATTCCTGAAATAATACATTTTTTCCTAGTATTGTTAGTAGTGATTGGCAAGTGACCCAAAAGGGGCAAGACGTAAAATAAAAGAGGTAATCAGTCACGAGCTGCATACAGACCCATCCTGGCATCATTATCCAGCCATCTGACCTTTGGGCTTCAGCCACACAAGTAAAGGGCAAGGGGGTGCGAGGGAGGCAGCTGCGACACAGCCTTGTATCAAAGCTGTGCATTTCATCCTGCGGGGCCTCAGACTCCCACTAAACATATAATTTCAGAGAGCTTGTTTATCTGTTTTCCTGGTGCGTGAAGCACAGCTGAGGCAGAGTGGTAGGGAGCAGTATTGATACACACACACACACACACACACACACACACACACACAAGGATGATGACGGCAGACCTTGCAGTGTGGCAGCCTGCTGCTGCTGGCAGGAGGGTACATGGGAAGACACAGCACAGTGAGTAGCAGAGTCAAATCTGTTCAGCAGGTCTGTCTAAAAGGTCTGAGAGGGTGAGGGATATGCTCTCAGAGCCTTTCATGGGGAGCGGGGAGGTGGGGGAGGGGTGGGGGAGGGGTGGTTAGATGATAACATTTTGCAATGCTGATGAAGATTCTGACTGGAGTTACTAGAGCAAGCCAGTGATACTCTAAGGTACCCTACTCCTCAATAGCAATATTATGAAGATTACCACACTGTGTACGTGTGAGTTGCGAGGTACCCAGTACCCATGGCTCTGGGTAAATAGTCCATTGATTAAGGTGTGTGTTCTTGGTCATTGCTAAATGAATGAGTGTGGTGGCTTCTGAGGCAGCCCACTTAGGCTCTTCTAAGATAGCTGGAACCCACCTGGAGCATGAAGAAAGCTGTGACCTCCGGGGCGGACGAGAACCATTGTATTTGCTGTTGGCCAGTAGCAACTTTGATCCAATTAATTAACAAATTAATGTTTGTGATTTTCTTTGTATTAGCAAATATTCAATCATCTAAGCCAGTGATTCTCAACCTTCCTAATACCACGACCCTTTAATGCATTTCCTCGTGTCGTGGTGACCTCCAACCATAAAATGATTTCATTGCTGCTTTATAACTTATTTTGCTACTATTATGAATCATAATGTAAATATCTGATATGCAGTATATCTGATATGTGACCCCAAGGAGGTTAAGACCCACAGATTGAAAACCACTGACCTAAGCCATAGATTAGGCAGTACATGGAGGATTGGTTAATCAATTCTGTTTTGTGGTTTGTAGGAACAGTTTTTAGAAATCCAGTTTGTGGGCTGGAGAGATAGTTCAGCAGTTAAGAGCACTGACTGATTGCTCTTCCAGAGGTCCTGAGTTCAATTCCCAGCAACTGCATGGTAGCTCACAACCATCTGTAACAGGATCTGATGCGCACTCTTCTACAGCTACAGTATACTCACATAAAATAAATATTTTTTTTTTTTAAAAAAAGAGTGAAATCCAGTTTGTTAGCATGCCTACATTTAGGGTAAAATTGTTTTTTTGGCAAATAATTTCAGCTTCTGTATAAATGTAAACAACTTTAAGGGACAGTCTTGAGTCTTGGCTCTGATAAGCCAGTTATTTCTCTTGGTTGCTCATAGTGAGTTTTCTCCTTGCTCCTCCGTTAGGTTCTGCCAGATGTGTGCAAGGCTGGGGCCATGTGAGGAGTACTGAGTCCAGTACTGGGTACTGGACTGGGTGCACTGAGACTGTGCACCCAGGCCAAGAGGATTCAGCTGTCTCAGGTGTATCAAGGTGTATCAGGCACAGCAAGGGGTTCATTATGAAGCTTAGATACCTTTAAATTATAAATGTGAATTACAGTGCAGCTATAAGGAAGGTGTGGACAGCAGGTTAGAGAGACTTGTGCACGTTGTTTGGTGCCCATGCACTCTTAGAGGGCAGGAGCTCTGTCTTGCTAAGTAGAAGGCTCGTTCACATTTTTTCTGAGGTGCTCTTAAAAACTCCTCATTTTTATATTTTTAATTCTTTTTACTTCTTGTTTTCTTGAGACTGGATGTCACCTAGCCCAGGCTGGCTGCTCTACATAGAGTGGAAGTCAGTTCTCTGCATTTACCTCTTCAATATCAGGAAGATGGGTGTGCACCACTGGGCCTGGCAGCTCTATCGTCTCTGCACTTGTAATAATGGTCAGTGTAGACACATCACTGAAAATTAAGAGCTGAGGTAGGTAGGACCAGCACACCCAGTAGCCGAGAACTTCAGACCCCGTGCTGTCTGCTTCCCATCCCTGACCACTGCTCTGGCATGGGGTATGTGTGGGCTTGAGTTCATCTGTCTGTAACCTGAGGCATTTAGGCATCATGGTCTCTTGAGAACCCTTTAGCTTTTCTGGCCTCATTAGTGCTGACGGCTGTTTTCTCAGTTGCCTCTTCAGTCCCAGTGTCTTCTTGTGTAGCATGAGAGTCTACTGTCTTGGGGACACTTTGCTCTGGAACTTCTTCAGCGAACGCCCCAGCCCTGGCATGCTTGAAGAACTCCGTCATTCCGTCTCAGAGAGTCAGGGTAGACTTGAGACACAAAGTTTGCCTTTAGAACTGTTTGTTCTCTGGAACAGGGTTTCCCTGTGTAGCTAGCCCTGGCTCTCCTGGAACTCACCTTGTAGACAAGGCTGCCCTTGATCTAGGAGTTCCTCCTGCCTCTACCTCCCCATATTCTGCCTGCTGGCTGCAGAAGGGGAGGCAGAAACAGGTGCACACATGGCTGCGTTTCACCTTTGCTGAAAGCAGGAAGTGAAGTGAAACTGCTTACCTTATCCTTAATCGCGGCATTCCTTAACCCGTGTCCCCACCCCCACCCCCGGAATTCGGGACTAGAAACCACATTAAAAGCGCTTCTGGTGATCACCCTTTTTCAGAAGTGGGTCCAGTAGTCAGCAATCAAAATCTTTTTTGTGATCTGCAGAGAGACGTCTACGTTCTGCACAGGCTTGCTTTTCCATTGCTTTGCAGGAGTTCAGAAGTTTGAGCTACCACTGAAGTACGGTCTGTGGAGGGGCGGGGCTCTCTGTCTCCAATGAGGTGCCTTCAGTGTCGGGCAAGCCTATCATCTTTCGCAGGAGTGCTTACTCTGTAATCCAAGCGATAGCCACGCAGCCTGTTTTATTGTTTGTGGAGTCCTGCGGCTAGGAGCGCTTCCCAGACGGGAAGGAGGGCAAGTGGGCGGTTTATGATTCTTCCCTGGGCCGGGACAACAGAGCCGAACCCTTTGATTTCTCCTGAGTAACCTGTGTGGGTGAACTTTAAACTAGGGGCCTGCTTGACGCTGGATCTTTTTCTGCAGGGTGAGGAGTTAGCTCCGGAAGCCTGGCTGTCTGCCTTAAGAGGGAAAGATGCCCTGGAGAGGCGTAGGATTACCTTTAGGGATGCTAGCCATGCAGCCAAGAGTCGGGGTACCTTGGCTCTTCTTCACAAAGTCTTGGCAAGTGTGTCTGAAATGACTGTACTGTTTATTTTTCTAAAGCTTGTACTTCTATTTATTATTATTTTTATTTTTGCCTGAGGACCTCCCGCCAGAAATTGGTGCTACAATGTGTCTAGAGTAAACCATTTTCTTAAAAAATTTATCTTTAATCCTTCATTTTCCTTTTAATCGGGCACGCAGAAGCACAAAGCCTGCCCGACTCTCAGCGTTAAGAGGGAAGGGGCAGGCCCCTTTCAAGGATCCCGGCCAATTCTAAAAAGCCAGCATTTTGTTTGTTGGGCTGCCCTTTGTCTCTAGAGGATTTTGATGTGAAAGAAGATGAAAAAGGACGGCTCCTCAGGTTCCTTCGGAATCAAGGCAAGCCCAGGCTCCCTCTCACGTGCTGTGAGTTGGATAAATTTCTCCTCCCTGTCCAGGCAGACAAAGAGGCTGTTCCGCAGTGATGGAGAGCTGTCCGTTTGTGGGCACCAGGTGGAAGCCGATGATGAGAACTGGATATACAGGACCCAGCCCAGAAAAGGTGACTTGATTTTATTCTTAATTTAAACATCTTTTTAAAAGTTTGCTCTATAGAATTCTTTGTTCCTGCCGGTGCTTTCCTGTCACGTCCTCTCCTGCTCCATCAGGAGTTCCTTATTTGTTTTTTTTTGTGCTGGAGCTAAGTACCATTCATTTGTTTACACGTCTGAAATAAAAACTGCTCCGCCAAGATCCAGCTTGAGACCGTGTAGCCTTCCCAGAAGGTTAAATAGCTGTTGTTTGCCGCAGGTGCTCTCCCCTCTTCCCCAGTCCATGCTCGCCTGTGACTTGGATAAGTCAGTAAGACGCTGTCACCCCAGATGGAATCATCTGGTCTGGGCCAAGTCATGAGCTCTTTCCAGTAAGTGCTCTGACAAAGCTTGAGGGTTTGTGTCTTTTTGCGGCGTTCTTCTGAGAAGATGAATGGGTTTGGTGAATGTGTGACTTAGACAGGTGTTGAGTGTGACACGGAGGAAAATGGACACAAGGGGTTTACCTTGGCCAAAAGAGTTTTGGATTTCTGTCAAGTTCCTTGTCAGACCAGCGCTGGTGTCTGTTCTCAGGATTAGCATGTTAGACCCCCTGGAAGGTGAGGAAGACTATAGTCCTGCTGGAGGACATGGGCACATCCTAGGCTTTTATAACACTCCCTATTTTCTATATAGACTTTCTAACGTCTGCCTATTAGGATGTCTGGTGTAGGGACTGAACTGTTTAGCTCTGAAATGGTTTCTTCATTGGATGTTGTCCAGAGTTCAGCAGGGAAGCACTCCTGTGTGTTACAAAGGAGCCTAGGCCAGACACTGTTCAGGACTGACTTGTTTACTGTGTTCTCCCTTTGCCAAGGGAAACCTTGCTAGAACATCTCAGGGACCTATTCTTTCTTCCCTCTCTTTTGGGAACCCAAACTGCAGAAATGTAAGAATTAACTAACCTGCATGCTCTGGGTACACGGTCACTCTGTGCACTCTGAGGATTAAAACACAGCTCTTTTACAAGGACAATGGATGTTAACTGGATTGTGTTTGTCTGTTGAACTGGCAGAGGAAGGGCTGGTTAATATTTTTTAAAGATGCCAGCTATTGTATCAAGGAGTTGGTTGGTTACCAGTGGTCTACTCATGCTGAGCTTTGAAACCTGGCTTTGAGTTCACACTGTGTAATTACCAGTATCAAAACAGGCATTTGCTTTCTGGATGAAGCTGGGTAGTTCACATCTGGGAACTACTTTTCTAAATCAGGAATAAGCTGTGGTTTTGGTTATGTTTGAACCAGACAAGTCTGTAGGGTGGACACCATGGTGCTGTGGTTACAAGGGGGTACACTCTTGACTCCCTTTAGCCTTTGCCAGAAGTTGCTTCTCAGAACGTACTTTGCTTCAAACCAAGTGCTATCAGGTTTCTGTTGGAGAGTGTCTACGTGTGACCATGTGGCTTTCTTTAGGACTTTCACTGTCCATGGTTCATGTAAGTTAACATTAAAGGGAGAGACTGAATTTGTATGCCTTAGGTTTAGTTGGAAAGTGAAGCAAGTAGTGTATACTTGACTTGTAGAAAATAAAGAAGTCATTGTGGAGGGCAAGGGCAAGTTCTAAAGGAAGGCAGGACTTGTTTATTTACAATACGTGCCTTTTATCCCTTCATGTAATAGGGCACTGTAGCCTCCTGTATCTAAATGGGGGCTTACTACAGCATGTACATTTATAGGTTCTTAGAAATAATTGCCCCAGAGTAAATATTATCATTTTGACATATGGAGTTAGGGGAAATCCGTAAAAAGCTGCCTGTACATTACAAATCACAGAATTGCATTGTTTCCATGTTTAGCTTACAGAAGACAAGTTGGCTCTCATCCTTGACAGACTGTCCTAGGGGCATGCTCTAACAGTTGGTCTTTATTCATCATAAGCCTTTCCTCTGGAGAAATGTAGATGTGACATTTGTTTATGCTAGTAGATCAAAAGAGGAACCATCTTTAAGGAAAATCATGCAAGGTTTGGGTTTTTATTCTGATGAATAGCAAAGAAGCTGAATCTGTACTACTTGAATTAGCAGCCACTGCGGTGGGTGACCACTAAGATAGGGTCACAGATGAAAAAGCACCTAAGACTTACTGGTATGATGGGAGTGTGCGGTGACTTCCATCTCTAACTCTCAGAACATGAATAGGCTTTTGATTGATAGATGTTTTTGAAAAGCTGTTGTCCTTTCCTCTTCCCTCTGTGCCTTCAGCCCTGACGGATGGAGATGGGCCAGTGGTCACTAGGAACATAAACCTTGCTTGTGCCCTGTAGGGACTGGGGAGCCTGGCTCTGCAGGTCCTTCTTTATGCTAGTTCCCAGCTGCTTCAAGGATAAACTGGCTGTAACTGTTGCCCATTGTTACCAGGTAACACTTCTTAAGAAGCCTAGCCAACTCACTGGATCCTTGGTGGATAGGAAGTTGAATAACACATCCATTCATTTTGCAAAGTAGCAGGCCCCTTTACTTGTATCTCTAGGCTGCTCAGTAACGCCACAATACAAGCTTTTACATGGTTACTTTGGGGGTGGGGGTGGGTGGGTACTTATTTACCTATTTCTTGAGACAGAGTATCTCTACATAGCCCTGGCTGTCCTGGAACTCATTATGTAGACCAGCATGGCCTCGAACTCACAGAAATCTGCCTTTGCCTCCTGAGTGTTAGGATTAAAGACATGCGTCACCATGCTTGGCTTTGCATGGCTACTTTTGAAGATATGCATCACTGCAAGCAAAAAGCCATAGCCTTTGACTTTGTTACTTACACTCCAGAAACTAAGATAAAATAATAGCTTAAGATTTCTCGGAAGACTCTATTTGTGAGATTAGAAGTGACCAGTAGGTATCTTTCTACCACATGACCTTTAAAAAGTTGCCTGAAGTGTGGCTGAAGGAAGGGCTCAGAGGTTAAGAATCCCTACTGCTCTTGCAGAGAACCTGAATTCCATTCCCATGACCTAGGTCAGGTGGCTCACAGCTGCCTGTAACTATCGCTGCAGGGGATCTGACACTGTCCTGGGACTTTAGGGCTTTCTGAACTCAAATGAATATCTCTCCTTTCCATATATATATGTATATATGAATTCATATATATGTATATATGAATTTCATATATATATATGAATTTGAAAAAAGAGAAGCTAAGGAAGATTCATATAAATAGGTTCAAAGCAATCACCACTAAGTAGTTAGTCTTATTTTGTCACAGTACCTATGGATTGCAAAATTCTTTCTGGTCCTGACATTTGTGCTTGGGGGAGTAAGAGTGAGTGGTTAACATAGACGTCAGTTCTTTTGTTCTTGCTGGGATGTGACCCACTTCAGCGTACCAGGCTTCAACTTAATCATAAAAACCAGAATGTGAAAGCTCTAGTCGGTGAATCAGGAGCAGTATCAGTAGATACCTGAGTGAGAGAAAGTGAGACTGTAGCTGCACAGCAGGCTTCGGGTAGCTACCATTGCTGTGATGGGAAGAAGGCTCATGGGAGGAGCCTTGCTTACTGCCTTCTGGGTGGAGGACATGAAGATGCATAGACCCCCCCCCCCCCTTGCACTGCAGCCTTGGCGTCTCTGCTTCCACGGAAAAGCACCGAAGGCAACTGAGGGGCGGCTAAAAACACTAACTGTGGGAAAGTACAATGTGACTAGCTCAGAGAAGGCCCAGAAAAGGAACTTTGTCTGAAGTAACCTTTTCATGTTTTCTGTGGTCTCCTCGCTGTAAGCATGGAGTTAACTGGTGTTGTGTGAGTGGTTCTTCACGGAGCCCTGGAAGACTCTCAGGGAAAGCTAGTGACCCACCTCCACCCTGTGCTTCCTTTTCCTGCTCACTGAAGGAAAGTCAAGTGAGGTGAGGTAGTGGCAACTCACGTGAGTGAGTGGTGGCCTCTCATTGCCCAAGGCTTGTTTTGTTTCACTCAGCTCTCCCTTGGATGGGGGAAGCGTGATTGATGGTTCTAGAACTGACAGGTCTACAAATAGGAGGTTAACTGGCATGCAAAGCCTTGTTTTAAACAACATTTTTCTTTTTATTCTCTCCATGTAGATTTTACCATCATCTGAACTTAGTAACATTATCCAATCTGACCTGTCTGTATTTCAGTGCTTATAATTTCAAATATGGGGTTACAGATGCAGCTTCTTGTAGACTCTGTCCTAGGAGTGAGGCCCTGGATTCAGTCCCTAGCACCTCTTGCCCTACCTCCCTCTTCCCACCTCCCAGCCCTCCCTCCTAACCCTCCCCCCAGCCCTCCCTCCTAACCCTCCCCTTCCTCCCCCCCCCAAAAAAAAACCCAAAGGGCAGCCTTTGTGGACACCAGAGATAACGAACAATTTGTATATTAGATAATATGTTTTTGCATGTAGGAGCTATGTTTTCGTCTATCCCAGTATCCCTCCTTATAAGAGAGTAGCAGAATACAGGCCCACTGCGCACAGTTGAGTTACTAATGACCACATGTCATAATGGGGAAAAACCGTTTCCCAAGACCTAATGCAACGGATTCAGATTCTTGTTTTCATATTAGCGACTGCGTTCTATTATTTCTAATAGTAAAGCACATTTAAAATTACGAGACTCAGGAACAGCACTGACATTAAGAAAGGCTAAAAGGCGTTGGTAAGTATTGTTAAAGTAACATTCTGATTTGGCGCTTCGAACTAAACACGCTTTATTTGTTCTGAGGGTTACTCTATCAGGAAAGTGGTTAAATGGATTTTATCTTAACAAATGCACTATGACAAATGCTCTCAGTGTCTGCCAGCTTCTTTTCCTTCTTCAATTCCTATGGAAGTTGACATTCTGTGAAAGAGACAGAGTGCTGTGTAATATTTTATCGGTTCCGCTGAGACTACCCTTTATTGACCTTTGATTGTCTCTTTTTCCTTTTAGAATGGCTGTCTCAGTTGCCTCTGTACCTTGTTTTATTGTAAAAATGACCCTTGTTTGGTAATTCAATTGTGGAGTTTTTATTAAAATGATGTTTGATCCAATATCCTCCCTTTTTAACTTGAAAAAGTTTGTGGCTAGTTTGAAGATTAGACACTTCCTTAAGTGGCTTAAGGCATCTTACTAGTGAGGTAACGGCTCCCTGCGAGTGCCTCAGCTTGCAAGTGAGTCGGGCTTGCTTCTTTCTGTTGCTGAAATATCTTCACTAGATGATGAAAGATTTTTAGAACTGTATTTTGTTTTGTTTTGTTTATTTATTGAGACTGATTCCCATTATGTAGCCCTGGTTGGCTTGGAACTTGCTTTGTAGACCAAACTGGCCTTGAATTCACAGAGATTCGCCTGCCTCCCAAGTGCTGGCATTAAATGTGTGCACTCCAAACCCAGCTTTTGATTTTTTATTTATTTATTTTTTATAATTTTGAGAATGCTATGCATTTTCTTTTTTCCCCCTTTTTTATTAGGTATGTTCTTCATTTACATTTCCACTGCTATCCCAAAAGTCCCCCATGCCCTCTTCCCCCCCCCCCCCCGCACCCCCACTCTCCTCCCACTCCCACTTCTTGGCCCTGGCGTTCCCCTGTACTTAGGCATATAAAGTTTGCAAGAACAGCTACGCATTTTCAAGTATTCAATATTGTTTCTGTAATTTTAAGGGTTTTCTTAAACTATAATATTTTCCATCAAGTTAAAGGTTTGCTGTTGTTCCTTTTTGTTTTGTATTTTTGAGACAGGGTCTCACTACGTGGCCCCGGCAGTGCTGAAATGCAGCGTGTAGACCAGGCTGTACAGCTGCTCTTCTCTGGGCTTCTTTCCTCACTGGGTCTCTGTGTCCTTCGTCCATTTTAAGTCATCCTTTAGTCTACACTTCTTCCAGAGTGATTTTTCTAAGATGCATATTTACTCAGGTTAGTCTTCGGGGCTCAGCACTGTCTACAGGAGGAGGCTCCATCCCTTAACACAGCACAATGTTATGTGCTCTGACCTGTCGGTGCCTTTTAAGTCTTGCATTGTGATGGGTGTCCGCACGCCCGTGCGTGTGCGTGTGCATGTGTGCGTGCGTGCGTGCGTGCGTGCGTGCGTGCGTGTGTGTGTGTGTGTGTGTGTGTGTGTGTGTGTGTGTGTGTGTAAACTTACTGCTCTCTCACAGATCCAGGAGTCATAGTGCATTCCTTCCTCTTCCTGTTCCCAGAAGGCTGCAGGTACCTCCTGTGCCTGTTAATTTCCTATATAACCTTCCAAATTCACTGTTAGAGGCTGGGCTGATCACTCCCTTCTCTGTTACTTCTCTGCCTTCCTCATCCCCTGTAATTGTCTGTTTTATACTTGCTTGCTTTAGTCTGACTCTTGAACTTGACAGCCAAGTCTTTTAGGACAGAAACCTATCCCTCCTCCCGCCAAGGCTGGGTGTTTAGTAAACTACAGCAGGATAGGGGAACAGGACCTATTTGGAGTCTTTGACGGTGCTGTTTGCACAGGCCAGGCAACAGCATGCTTGTGAATTTGGCTAAAGAACCAGTAGGTTAGAGTAGCTCTGTGCTTGGCGTCTGAACTCAGGGTGTAGCAGAAGACAAGGCTCACTCTGTGGGAACATCATATTGGTGGCAGCCCGCCACTGGCTGTTGCTGCTCTCAGGGTGAGCCTTCATCAGGCACGCTGTAGAAACATCTGATTACTTTGACTGTTGAGTGAAGTTTAGGGAGCAGCGCTGAGTTACGACGAGAGAGTGATGGCCATCTGCTAAGGAGAGGCTGTGGTGCGGTGTTATATGGGCTTCTCTCAACCACTTGCCTTGCTTTCACCGTGAAGGCCGGGGTGGTTCTAACACAGACAGCAACCGTGATCCTGAACAATGCAAATGCGAGTCTCTCCTTGGAACCCCTCAGTAGGTTTCCGTCTCAGGCACTTCAATGGCCATGTCCTCCCCTCCCAGGGTACTACGCTTCTTGTGGAGGCCCTTGGCCTCTGCTTTCCTAGAGCAGCTTTGCACCTGCTGCTGCTTCTCTGTCACCTCTGCGGTCTTCAGTCAGCAGTTGACTCAGTGACTGTATGCTAGATGGTCACAATGGCCTCTCTTCCTGACCTTTGTATCACCACCCTCTCCCCCCTCCAAAGCACTCACCGCCATCTAATATGTTATACATCTTATGTGTTTCTGTTCAATGTTATCTATCTCCTCCAAGTAAAATTTCACCTCCCAATCAGGAGAGATGTGTGCCAGCTCGCTAAGCAACGTCTTCCCTAGCCTGATCTATTTTGTGTGAAGGAGTGAATGAATGAATGATGTTGGTGTCTATTCAGAATGTGGGCATTTGTTCCTATTACCTGCTGTTTCTGTAATTTATGATGCATGGTATACTGTCTATCCATGATCACTGGCAGATAGAGTATTTTGAATGAAAATGTGTCTTACCTTAGCATGATTCTCAACCTTCCTAATGTAATGCTTCAACCTGTTAATACAATTCCTCACGTTGTAGTGACCCCCAACCATGAAATTATTATGTTGGCACTTTATAGCTGTCATTTTGCCACTATTATGAATCGTAATCTAAACATCTGATATGCAGGCTGTCTGATACATGACCCAGGAAAAGGGTGATTTGACCTCCCTGTTGCGTCCTGCGGGTCGAGGATCACTGCCTTAGAGACCGGATGTGGCTGGGAGTCATGGTACTGGCTGTCGGGTTGTAATCTCTTCACTATCAACAGCTAAGTGAGTCAGAGCATGCTTTTTTTTATTAAGGTAGCATGTAGCGCAAAGTTTCAGGGTAGAAGCAAGTGTCTTCGGAGCGGTTATATAATCAGGCGTAAGCCATGCCTGAGTCTATGTAGCCCTCCTAAGACCCCATGCATTAGTACTTTTGTCAGATTTTGAGATAATCAAAGGTTAACATTGAAAGCCATGTCTGAATCACTCAGCTCAACCCCAGTTATTAACTTTAGCTGCTATTTGGTGAATGCTTATCAGGGCTAAACACTGTTAATAACATGTACCTGAATTAACTTAATTAATAGATATTGTCTAGGTGTCATAAATGGCCAATAAAAGTAGCAGTTGATTTGATAATCGGGATAGGGTGAGAACATTAGAATGGAACTGGTCATGCAATTTCCCTGTAATAAGACAGGAACCCTCGCATAATTTTTCAGACAGAGAAGTGACCTTGGCCATCCCTGGGCCATTTGGGGGCCTTGGACTCAGTACTTTCTGGTTTCAGAGGACGTGCTTCCTATCTCCCCTGGATTTGCAGCTCTTTGAAGTTTCCTCTGTGCCTCACCCTTACTTTATAAGTCAGAGCACAGAGCGTAGACCTTGGCGGCATGGTGGGCTAAATGGAGCAGAGCACAGAGGATTAGAACCAGGCCATCTAGGGGCTGTAGTCATGAGAGGAGGCAAAGCACGTATTGAAATTATTATACAGTCACACAAGGAAAACATTTACGGAGCTACAGATTACCTAGCTAGGCTGTCTTTATTAGGTGACCTCATGAGTTTAGCGACATGTTCCAGGAGTACTGACACGTGAGGTTTTAAAAACTACTGTTAAATTTGTTTTAGCCGTATGAAAGGCAGGTGATTGTTACATTAGATTTTGACTCTTTCCAATTAACGGTGTCATTTGTGGCGATCACTGTCTTAATGGATGGGATTGGGAAGTGTTTTAATAACCAACTCCCATATTGCTTATTGTATATGCATATGCCTTGTGTGAGTCTGGAGATAGCGACAGCGTGATGTCTCTGATCAGACTTGGACATTCCACACCACGCATCTCTGTGCCATCAAATTCAGCGTTGTCAGGGCAATCCTGGTCAATTCCTGGCTATCTGACTACTGACTAGTTATAATGGATATTAAGTCAACAGTCTGGATATTGCTAGAACCCATTGCTCTTGCTTCATTATCACACTTTCAATGTTCAAACCTGACTGCTGTGTGGTGAGAATGTCTTCCCAGTTAAGCAGTGAGATCCAGTTGAAAGCTGTCTTCCCCAGTAGGAGTTTGTTAACTTGTTTTCCCAGTTGGCACTTCTTATGTCAGCTGTTCCACTTTCCAGAATAATCCTTCAAGTTCCTGTGAACATTTTATCCCATCTTCCATGAGTACACATAGTGGGGACTTGTGTTTTAAGAGTTTTTGTTGCTTACTAGATATAGTAAATCAGCTTTCTGAGAAAGCCATACCAGTAGCAAGCCTCTTCCAGATCCAGTGTGGGAATGGCTTAAATTAGAGGTCACATGGAGTGAGTGCCACATGTCTTGGATTTTCCTTCGCAGTCACACAGTAGGTGGCGTTCAACCTTGCCATTTTCCTGCATTCTTACTCCTGGAAAAAGAGCACCCTGAGAGCTATAATGAGTGGAGGATAACAGAAGAAGGACGGTAATAAAGTAGAAGGGATCAGCTATAAGAGAGTGGAGATCAAGAGTCCCCTTTGCTGGAGTTTTCCCCTGTAAAGGAGTGTTTTTCTCTGATGACTTGGTCAGATTTCCAGGGTGACGAGTTGTGTGTCTCAGGTGTCTTAAGACACAGCTCGACATTTCTCTATGTGGTTGAAAAGAATGTGGGCAGAGGATAAGAGTTCAGCTGGTCACTCCTTAAAGAACTCTAGCTGTGGAAGGAAGCCAGCAAGGGTGAGTTCCATGTCTTCTTGTCCTTCTTGGGGGACAGCTTAAAGCAACACCCCCCCCCCCCCACCACACACACACACACACACACACACACACACACACACACACACCCGGGCAGCTGAGGTTTCAGTAAACTGTATCCTTTGATTTTTGTCCTCTGTTCCCCCACCCCACCCCAGGCTTGCTGTCACTTTGTAACCAGACACTCATCAGCTCCGGCAGAAACTGGGTTTCCAGTGTTCCTGGGGTGCATTTTGAGACAAGCTGAAAGTCTTCCAAGACTTCCTTGCACCCAGGCGAGTGTTGCTTTAGTGTCGATTGGTCGGAGATTCTTTTACAAAGCACGTTAACTACAGTGGGCAAGGTTACCTTCATGGCTGCTTGTGGCTGTTGCTTGCTCGGGTTGCTGTGATCACCTTGCCTGTTGGATTCTTATTTACATAATTTTTTTTCCCTCAGCAAAAGAAAATACAGAGAGTGCTCTCATCTCCCTGAGAAAGAGATTTGATGTCAACTTTACAGTCATTTTATTGCTTAATCAACACACTCAATTCTGAGAATAAAAAGATGTTTGAAATGATTTTTTTTTCTTCTTCTTTTTTAGCTTCCGTAGTGTGTTTACCTGAATGTTGCCTGACCTTAGGATTCTATGTCTGGCTGCCTTATAAGAGGATTTTGAGATGGTGTGTATTGTTTTGTGTACTAGTTCTTTCTTTGTGAGGCTGGAGGGAGGATATTCCCCCCTGCCCCACGTGTTCCTTTGACTCATGTGACCTTGGTCCCATCCCAGTGTCTGAGACATGAATTGCTTTAAATGACTGTGACCAAGCAGGGCTCACATCACTTACCTGAGAAACGTTGATGCTCATATTCTTACTTCAACTACCAATACACCAGACAGAAATATGATTAGAAATATTTTTTACTAGTTTCTGAAAAGTAAGTTCTGAAAATTAATCCCACTGCCCCAGAAAGCAAGGCTCATTTTAGAAGAGGGAGGAATCTTTTCCAGTGGAGCCATGGTGTGAGTATTAGGCTTCACCAAAATGTTGATTGCAGTTGTTTTCCCATGAGAGACATTCACAACTTTAGCTTGAATGGGGATAATGAATACTCTTCTCCTTGTTTCCTAGTCCATATGTGGTTGAGCTGTGTGCACACATGAAAACTCTGGGAAATGAACTGCCTGCCCTGCATGTCTGCCTGGGATACCCCCAGTTTTTACTTATTCCCTCTTATTGAGACTGTTAGTCCTGACCTAGTTAGCTGCATTATTTATTCCCTGTTAGATCACAGCATGGAGTCGTTGAAATGATACTTTCAGTCAGCGTCACTTCTTTCCACAGTGCAGAAAGGTCTGGAAAACCTCAGGCACCTTGAGATTCAGCCTGTGTTAGGGCTGCACTTGAGAAAAACACCGTGTGACTCTGAAACATTTCCCCGACGGCTGAATTTCCTTTTCTGGGTTTTCCTCCGTGCCACAAGCTCAGGACCAAGTGTAAGAAGCAGCCCTTGAAAAATGGCAGCAGGGCCTAGCAATCTCCAGTGTGAGCCTTCCTGCCTGCCTCAGCGTGACATCGGGGGACACTGAAGTGGATGCTAATCGTGTGGGCTGATTCCTTGCACCTGCTGGCTGACCCCAGGGGAAATCTGTGACTAGCAACGTCTGGCCAGTGTCTGCCTACTTTATTCAGTACGCTTATTTTCCATCCCCATAGAAGGAGAAAAATTAGTAGAGACATTTTATTCACTTTGCATTTGTGTACATATGTATAAATTTACTCTGAGTTCACGTGTGTGCATGTATGTGTGAGTGCATGCATGATCGTGTGTGTGCATGTATGTGTGTGTGCATGTATGTGTGTGTGCATGTATGTTCACGTGTGTGCATGTATGTGTGTGTGCATGTATGTGTGTGTATGTATGTTCACGTGTGTGCATGTATGTTCCCGTGTGTGCATGTATGTGTGTGTTCATGTATGTGTGTGTGCATGCAGAAGCCAGAGGTCACTGTTGAGTGTCTGCCTGTGTTGCACTCCACCTTGCCATTTGAGACCGGGTCTGTCATCAAATCTGGAACTTAACAATTGAGATAGAATGGCTGGCCAGAGAGCTCCAGAGATCTTCTGTCTCCATAAAGCACTCTGTCCCCCCCCCCCCCCCCAGTTCAGTGCTGTGGTTATAGAACTGCGACACAAGCTTTTTATATGTGCACTGGGGATGCAACCCAGTTCCCCGTGATTGTATGGTAGGCATGTTACTCACTGAGCCGTCTCCCTAGCACTTAAGTTTACCTCTGAATTGTTAGACTCTAGCGTGTCTGTAGTGAAGAGCCCATTAACTAGAGGAGTAGTGTTTTCTTAGCAACCTCAAGTATGGTAAAATGTTATACTGGCTAGCTTGCATCAGAGGGAAAACACTTTTTTTTTTTAACTTTTTGGGATTTCTATGATCATTATTTCAAATCAGGAAGAAAGGAATTTTCCTTGTGGAAAGCTAACATGGTTTGAAGTATTTGGCTCTGCATTGCACTTGTCTAGAGCCTGTTTGCAGATCAGAGTTTACACAGTGCCCACACACATGATCTCCTTCCATTGTGATGATCATCCTGTAAAATGGGTAGGACAGGAGGCATTATCTCCTTCTAAGGTGAGAAGGCGGGTCCTGGAAGATTAAATGACTGGTTTGCAGTCAGCAGGCAGGCAGGTCCTGGAAGATTAAGTGACTGATTTGCTGCCAGCAGGGCAGAAATGACAGAAACGATACAGAAGGGATCCAAATCTACTTCTTGTGGTTTAGTTCCACCTTCTTTGCATGATACAGCAACAACTCAGTACAGTCCAGAGATGCAGTTTATTTATTTATTTATTTATTTATTTAGACTCACTGGTGTGTCTGTGAACAGTCATCATGAGTCGTCGTCTGGCATAGTCCCTATGAGCACCAGGATTTGTGAATATCTTTATTTTGACAGGAACGGAATCACCACTGCTGTGTCCCTTAATAATAAAATCTGTATTTGGTTCACCATGCTGTGTGCTTTGGTGTTTCTAATTTGTAACCTTGTGGGCAGGGTCTGGGCAGTCCATTTGATCCCAGCTGTATGACCTCGAGACTAATAAGATCGATCGCACGCCACCTTCTGAGTACCCTGGTCAGAGGCCAGTGTCATTCTGGCATCTTGCTCTCATTGTCCAGTGAGCATGCTTGCATCACTGTATGCTCCTATCGCTGTCTGTGGCCATCCCAGTTCTTTTTTATAAAACATGGAAGTTTAAACACCTCTGTAACCCCTCAGTGTTACTAGGTTGGACCACCATCCTCTGCATAATTTAGCTTAAGATTTGGCCTCACCATTAACAACTTTCCCCCAACAACACTGAGTTTTTCCTTCCCTCTTTCACCCACTTTTGCTTCTCTCCATCTGGTATTGAGTCAGATATATAAGTATATTCATTTATTCGAAATTTCTCCCCCAAATTTCCTTCCCCTTCTTTCTCCCTTCCAGCTCCTTCCTGATGTTTTAATACCATGACTCAGTATATAGTCTATGGAGTGTTTAAACTTGTGATCATTCTGTCTCTACTTCCCAAGTGCTGGGATTACAGGGGAGTGCCACTATGGCTAGCCAAAATTATTACTATTTCATATCTTAATTCACACCATATGATTTTGTAAAAACTAAAATGGTGAAGAAAGAGAACACTCTGTTATTGACAGGTACACTTCTGTCTTACTGAGGGTTTCACTGCTGTGAACAGACACCATGACCAAGACAACTCTTATAAGGACAACATTTAATTGGGGCTGGCTTACAGGTTCAGAGATTCAGTCCATTATCAAGGCAGGAGCATGGCAGCATCCAGGTGTGCATGGTGCAGGAGGAGCTGAGAGTTCTACATCTTCAACTGAAGGCTGCTAGCAGAATACTGACTTCCAGGCAGCTAGGATGAGGGTCCTAAAGTCCACACTGACAGTGACACACCTACTCCAACAGGGCCACACCTTCTAATCCTACAACTCCATCACGATGTCAAATGAACCTTTTTGATTCTAAACTTTAAATAACAGTTGACCTTCATTAATACAAATGGAAATTGTGTACTATTCATTATTTTTCTTATGTGAACTGCTAATAATCCCAATATGCAGCACTCATATAATCTTTTAATTGAAATGATATAAGCCCCATCTTGGATCCAGACTTCCATTTGTATGTAAGAGACTTTCAAAAAAAATTTAAATACAATTTTTAATTTGTACTCTGGTTTACTATGGGAGAGATACAAAAGTGTTCAAATGCGATTTAGATTTATTGACAACAGAATTTAAAATTTTTGTGACATGAGAATTGAGGCTCTGAGAAAAATAACAATTTTCTTGTTTTCTAAATATTGGAGAATTCATCAAGGAGTCTCACTCCTGATAGGAAAATCTCTCATCCCCAACATATTTACTCTGTTTTGGTTTAAAGTTTCTTCCAATGAAATGAAAATTCAAAGAATTCTTTCTAATATGAGCAATCACTTGAGTAGTTTCTGAAGTGAAATGACTGCAGTAATAGCCATGTTCTTTGTCCTTTCTTGGCTCCATTTGAATGCTTTAGTAGAGAGTTGTGTGTAATAACTAAGTCTGGGATGTGGCGGGCTTCTATCAGAGATACCTTCCTAGTGTGCTGAGAGCTGACAGGATGAGGGAGGAGCAGACAGGTGAGTCTGACTAGTGGGGGCGGGTGGGGGTGTCCCTCGCCTTTTGTTCTTTCTCCCTTTTTGAATGCTGTTTGAGATGAGAATATGTTCTTTTCTATCTGTGGTTTCTTTAGTTTTGATGTTCCTGACTGCTGTGGAGGTCACACGAGGGATTCCTCTGCTGACCTCCCCAGGGCAGGCCTTGGAAGTTTGGTCTTTGCTCTGGGTCATCCAGAGGAAGGTTTTCTAAGCAGATGTGCCAGGGACACATCTTGCTTAGCATTGCAAAGACAGAGGGAGAGAAGCCTCAACCTTGAGGGTCTCAAGTGTCAATTTTATTTCACTCAAAGACAAAAACCACATTCATTCTGTTGCAAAAAAGGAAAGGGTGGGGGAGCGAGCCCACGCCCCCCTAGCTGCAGCCTTTGTCTACACCAGCTTCCTGGAGACACTTTAGAAGATCGGCCAATAGTTGCACTGTGGCATGCTGTGTGGCATTCTGTGTTTGACAGATACTGTTTTTTCCACTTGACTGGTTGTAGATTTTTTTAATAGTTGAATTTGTAAATACATGGAAAAAAAAAATAAAAGAAAGGTAAATCTCTGCCTTTTACCCATAACAGATTTGTAAGTCACTTGGATGGGAATTTAACTTTATTGATGTTCAGCCAGAGAGGGAGGGAAGGAGGAAGGGAGAGAATAGTAGAAATGAAAAATGGAGGGCTGTGTTGTGGGATGTCCTGTGCTCTGCAGACCCGGGCACTCTGTGATCATCGTGGGCTTCTGCATGGGCTCCACCCCTAAAATTGCCATACCAATTTGGAGAATCATTTCGTGCCTATTTTTAAACTCCTAAGGACAGGGGGAAAGACTCGAGGAGGCCAACTGCGGTGGTTTCCTCAAACCATTATCATTTTCAAATCCTATGGGTCCCGAAATAACTTCCCCATTTCAAACTGCCCAGCTCCTTAGGAGACTTGGCCACCGAAAAGGAAATGGTGAGGCTCTTCCTTAGAGTGTGGCCACCGAGGTTAAAGAAGGTTAGAAGTTGGTCAATGTGGGTCTTTCAGAAAGAAGCTACCCTTTAATAGAAAGTCTGTACGTTTTGTTTCTTAGTTATTTGTTTTTGAGACCGGGGTTTCTCTTTTCTACAGCCCTCCCATTTCTGTCTTCTCCTGACTATTGAGATTATAGGAGCGAGCAACCGCGCCCAGCTGGAATTCTGTAGATCTGTATAGAGCTTTGAGTTTTCCAAATATATAACCTTTTTCTTAAAAATCTATCTTGAATTTTCAAGTCATAAGGAACTTAAGTTTTAGAACAATATACTTAGTTCTTGAGGCAAAAATTGTCAGGAATCTATACTTTTTTTGTGTGTTTGTTTTTAAACAGAGTTTCTCTGTGTAACAAGCCCTGGCTATCCTGGACTTGCTTTGTAGACTAGACTGGCCTTGAACTCACAAAGATCTTCCTGCCGCCGCCTCCCAAGGGTTGAGGCTAAAGGCCAGCTTGAATCTGGACAATTTAGTTTATTTTACCCTGCTAACCAGTATCTTAGTGTATCTTCATTTGTTTTAACTCTCTCTGCTTCATTGTGAGTAGAGATAGCTGGATATGCTCTCTGTTGGGTGGGGCGGGGCAGGGCGGGGCGGGGGCTCTCGTGGTTGGCTGCCCTGTGAGCTTGGCTAATCCTGACTTGGGTTGGTTTCTAACAATTCAGGATGGTCATGGCTCAGATGAAGAGTAGGTTTGATTTCTGCTCTCGGAGCTTTAGCTTTAACTCCTTGGGTTGCTTGGTGCCTGGGGAAAGCTTGACACACATGACCTCAGTGACTTAGTTTTTGTTCTGTGACTTACCTATGAATTTTGGAAGCCAGTCTCTCAAAGATGGCATCGATGACGTGTAGAGCCTGAGAGTCCAGGATGCTGTGTCTGTTCTGTGCGGTTGTTTTTATGTCTTTTAACCTGAACTCTTCACAATATGATTTGTGTGTCATAGACACAGTGACAAGGGCAGGACTTTGCGAGAAAAAGAAAATAGACTTTGGCAGTTTTGTTTGTCTCTCCTATTATATATTTCATTGTAGCTTTCCTAAGAAGTGGGATTTGAGTGTGTCATTGCTGTGACATCTTTTGGTATCCGCCCTCCAGCTGGACATACCAGCTTTAATAGTCTTGTAATACATACTTCCAGAAGAATAATCTTCCTCCTGTCCCACTGCTGTCACCCTTCAAGTATGTAATTAATGCAGAATGGCCAAAGTAGTGGTTCCTAAAAATTCTATAATTAAATCAAATTATTAACCATCATCAACCCAGTCCTCAAGAGGGTGTTTTTTTGATTGAGCAGATTTATGGTTTATGGTATGACAATGTGGCTCATGTGTAATAGTGTCAGTGACTTACTTAATAATGAGTTTTGTCTTGTTTTTGAAGCAGAATCTTGCTATGTAGATCAGGCTGACCTCAGAGTCACAGAAACACTCCTTCTTCTGTCTCTCAAATGCTGGGATTAAAGGTATGAGCCACCAGGCTCCTCCCATATTGAATTTTAATATAGGTATATATAGGGGAAATCATACCCATTTATTTAATTTTTAAGAAATACATTAAATATGATTTAAAAAATAGAAATCTACATACTGTTGGGCATGTATATCTCATCTGGGATTTGTGTCTTTCCGTTAACTCTTTGTTTTTGGATGTACTAGAGTAGTCATAGTAGCTCAGATTTTATGTGACTGTGTTACAAGTAATTGTTTACCTGACCTATCATGTTCTAGTTAACTGCAGTGGAGCAGGCCCTTGCTTTTCTCTCATCCCAGGTACACAACTGTGACACAGATAGTTGGGTGAGGGGGAACACAGAGGGGATTAGTTCTTTCTAGAGAGGGAACTGCTCCAGTAAGGCTTCAGTGAGGTGAGAAACCAGAGTGGGAGTTGGGCTACATTCCCCGCAAAGCAGATGACAGAGTTCTCAAAGATAGCCAGGGTAGGAGACTATGGTCTGTGACACAAGCCTACTGAAGGAGCCACTTAAAGATAGGTGTGTCCAAAAGAGTTTGCAAAATGAACTAAGTCTAATTCTAGAGGAGCTTTTATTGCTAGATGAAGGAATGTGAGATCTGGCCTTTGTGTGTGTGTGTGTGTGTGTATTCATGTGTGTGCGTGTATATGTATATATAAGGTGTGTGTGTGTATTGCATAAATGGAGAAACAGTGATTAAAGTCCTTTTAGAAAGATGTAGTAGGAATGGAAGCAGATTGAGGTCAGATTTAGTAAGAGAAGAGAAACAACTAGAAAGGTGTCAAGGCTGACCTAGCTTCAATCAAAAGAGCTGAAAGCATTCATCTGGGGTCTTGGCTGTAAAACGGGATTTATTTTGTCTCTTGATTACAGAGGTTATGAACTGGTTCCAGGTTGGTTGGTAAGGCAGACCGTGGCGGGAGGGCATCTCAGGGGAAGTTGCTCGCCTCATGATAGGAATTAGGGAGGACTGGTGCAGAGAGGAGAGGCATACCTCATACTTCTGCAGTGACCTGCTTCTCCCAGCTCAGCCCACCTCTCTAGAGTATGTTCAGCTATGAACTCATCACCGGGTTCGCCCCTCGATGAAGTCAGTGTTCTCATGATCTAATCGCTTGTCAGTAGCCCCACCAGCTGGGAAACAGGCATTTTGCACATAAGCCTTTTGCTGGGGATAGTGTATTCAAGCCATAACGAATCTGTCATGACCTGTGTCTGCTCACATCCTGTATCTTTTCTCCACAGATGTTCCTTCCGCCTTTCTAGAGTCTGTCTCCCTTGCATCTCTACCTTCAGTCTCATAGCTTTTGCAACAAGGTGAAGCAGGGGCACTTCTCAAGCTAAGTCTTTTAAAGGTCTTTCTTGGTTAGTCTTGAGCCTGCAGTGGGTAGGGCTTCGCTGACTCCCAGAGTCCCTCAGGGGTCTCACCTGTCCTCACCGTGCCAGAGTGCCTGGCTTGCTTCCCTTTCAGCACTGGTGTCCTCCTGATCTGTCACCGTAATGTGCTCTTTTTCCTGGCCTGCTTGCAAGCTTTCCAGATCTTTCTAACCTGTTTCAAGTTCATATTCTCACTGACATTCTGGCTAAATGTAGCCAGCAGTACCCACGCCACAACCTGAACGTTGTCCTATCTCGAGACTTCCTTCATTGGATTAAGTAGGCCACCATTTTTAATTCAGCCTGATGTCAATATAAATGTGTCAGGAAATAGAAAAAAGTGTGGCTATGATTTTTTTTTTTTTTTGTCAGAATGTGACATGCATGGACTCTAGTTCAATTCTCAGCAGAGTACTTGTTCGCATCTAGAGCTCTGTGAACGTAGTCTACCGTCATTCACATTTATTGGTATTTGAGTCTTCGGGGCTCCCACTGCAACCGCCTGCGTGGCATTTTGGGTATTCTCTATCTTCTGTCTCCAAACCTTTCTAAATTGCTTCCGCAGATCATTTCTAAAGGCGTGAACCTCATGGTCAAGAATATTGTCACAATAAGGACCCTCCTTGTTGCTGCTGATTTTCTGTTCTAAGTGTTCTTTTTTTAATCACTGCAATGTACATTATATTGGCAAATTGTCATGTGGCATCCCCTCCCTGCCTCTTGCTGTTGTGCAGAGTGACTCCGGGTTGATTCTGACTCCATTTTTACTCTAAAAGCTGATTACAGATACAAGCTGACATGTGGCTTTTTAGGTGGTTTCCAGGATTTAACGAGGGCCATTAGATCTCTTTGGCATTTTTGATAAGAGGAAGAGCCAGAATTCTTGGTGTATGCTTTGCCTATTTTCTTTCATAGTTTTATCATATTTTTTCCAGAAATGAAGTAGAGTTTTGAGTCAATCTTGACTCATTAATTTTATTGTTGTTGTTTTTGAGACAGGGTTTCACTGTGTAACAGTCCTGACTGTCCTGGAACTCACTCTGTAGACCAGGCTGGCCTCGAACTCACAGATATGCCTGCCTCTGACTCCCGAGTGCTGCGATTTAAACATGCGTGCCACCACTGCCTGGTTTTGACTCAAAAATTCTATATATTACATAAATTCATTCCTCATAACCACTGTTGAAATAAAAATTCTTTTCTACAAGTGAACTCTCGCTGGAGCGGTTGGGAAGAAAATTCTGGCTGTGTGTATGGCCACCGCTTGCTCTCTCCTGTAGAGATAACATTAAACTTTAACATGATGCTGGATGTTGTAATACCACAAGGGAGTAAAGAGGTTGCCGCCCTGGCTTGTTGGCAGGGAAGATCTTTGTTTTGTCCAAGGGGCTCTGACTTGTGAGCTTGTGCATCCTCCCAGCCTGCTTCTCTGGACAGGAAGGAGTCTGTATAGCTCAGCTAGTTTTCGTTCCCATGGCCGTGATCAGTAGCGGCAGGCAATACGATTTTAATGTCTTTGCAAAGTTTGAGCATTGTGGTTTTTCATGTTTTATTCGTAGGTGTGTTCACCATAGATAGTCAGAAATAAGGTATCCTTTCTTTTCTTTTCCTTTCTTTTCTTTTTTTTTTCTGAGACAGGGTTTCTCTGTGTAGCCCTGGAATTCACTCTGTAGATCAGGCTGGCCTCAAACTCACAGATCTGCCTGCCTCTGCCTCCTGCGTGCTGGGGTTGAAGCTATGTAGCGCTCGCTATGCCTGACTTGGAAATAGGGATTCTCAAGCATGCCGACCTGCTGGGCATTGTCAGGCAGGCCAGGCGTGACTCAGGGTAAATGCCGGGAGCTTTGCAGGTGGTGACACCTGTAGTTTCACTAATTTAATAAAAGGTGGTGCTTGTGATGTTTGGGAATATTATATTCCAGTAACCCCTCTTTTTATCCAAGGAAAATGTAGCCCCAGAAATAAGAGGGTATGAAAGGAAGAGAATTTAAGTAAGCCCCTCTACAGAGGCTCTTCATCATACATTGAAGATAACTTAAAAAATCCTGTCCCTTTCTCCATGAATTTTGCATTGTTAAATGCAAGGCCTCTGTATGAAGTTACCTCAAATGCAGTAGCTAATGATGACAAGAATTAGCAGTGTCACAGATCAGGGGGATGTGGGTTGAAACTGGGGAGCAGGCTCCTTTATTTCTGAGGGTCCTAGGGGGTGGTCTTTACTTGCCTGTTCCAGACTCGGGTGGATATACCATGCTACTGCTTAGCCAATCTTCCCAAACCCTGCTCTCACTGTGTCTGTGTGTCTCTTCTCTCTGACCAGGATCTTCTCATTGGAACCAGGGGCCAACCCCCTAATCCATACCATCTCATCATGATCCTGGGCTTAGGAGGTCACTTTGTAAGGGACGACGTCACACTGTCAAGAGAGACGGGAAGCTTGAATGGGTACTATTACCCACTTCACAAAATTACCCTACCTCCTTTCCCCCCGCCCGCTTTGAGACAGGGTCTTGTGTATCCTGGACTGGTTTCAGATTGACTGTGTAACTGAAGATGACTTTGAAAGTCTTGTGCTCCAGTCGGCTCCACCATGCTCAGTTTATGTGATGTTGGAGATTGAGTCTGGTGCTTTGTGCGTACATGGTAGGTAGTGCAATCATTCTATGAATTGAACTCCAAGTTACATGTGTTTTCTTGTGAGTGGCTAACAAGAACAACTTGACTTAATTAGATGCTAACAGGCAGGAACCTGTTATTGATCATATTACTTTGTGCTTCTATTGCTTGGCTTTACTTACAGAACTAAGACCTAATTATTTATTCTAGTAATTCTCCTCTTTCTGCCCATCCGCTACTTTGCAAGTGTTGGGACCCAACCCAGGGCATGTTAGACAAGTGCTCCACCACTGAAGTATAATCCCCCTCCTCTTCCACTTATTCATGCCACTCAACCATGATTTGGTTGCCAGCACCTACATGGCCCCAAAGGTGGGTCTGTAACTCCAGTTCCTTTGGATCCAGTGCCCTCTTCTGGCCTCTGTGGGCATAGCATGTGCATAGCACACAGGCATAACACGCAGGCTAAACACCCAGACATAAAAAGTAAAACTAATGATGTAGATTTAAAATGTTGAATCTCACTTGCAAGAACATTTTAGGAGTATATTTGAAATCCATACACCACATGAACCATCACTGCAGATAGGAGGGACAGACAGTGACCCCGGCTCATCGAGTAAGGGTCACAGGGTGACACGAAAGAGCACAGTGTGATTTTGAACATGATGCTGCTGGCTACTCAGGTAAACAGACTGCCTTGTGATTTACTGAACTCGCTGAGCCGTGAGGGCTCTTGTAGCTCTCTGTTCTAAGGGTTACTGTCCCAGTGTAACAGTAATGTGTCACCTCCAGGCTCTTCACCTCTTAACTTCTGGCCAGAGTCCTCGTTTTCTATTTCCTTCAGTTCATGGGAAGTAGTGGAGTGGTACGGAAAAGTGAGAAGGAATTCAACTTGGTTATGCTGAGTCAGGTGCTGGAAGCAAAGGAGCATAGAACATCTATACCGTGCAGCGAGGGCTGCAACTGGCACCCAGTACACAGGCAGACGGACAGATTGGGTTTGTGAGTCAGTTTCCTGCATCCTGCGGTGTCCAGAGGAAGACTCGCCAGCAGCAGCTGGGCTGTGAACAATAGTCACTTCCTGAAGTCAGTGTATGTGGGGAAGGACCCCAAGGGCCATGCAGGGTTCAGGTGGAACTCTGAGTCCCCTGGGGTCAGCTTCTATAGACAATTTCTTTTCTTTTAGAACCTATGATGGAGACTTTGACAGGGCGACTTTACCTTTCCATTGTAAGTGAAGAGATTAAATGACTGAGTTGTGCCACAATGGTTAGAAACTCTCACTAATACTGACTTCATTTTGTCATCTGAAAAAGCGGTAATGTCATAGAAGTGTGACATAGTTCACATTTCTGTGCTAATGCATTTATTCATAGCATTTGTAGGCTAATAATGATAGTGAGCCTGTACCTGGGATTTGCTATGTGGTGTGTGAATGTTTCATACATATTCACTGATTTGTGTGTGTTCAAGTACGTGGAGAGTTTGGTATCCTCATGTTTCATGCTAATTACAAGCTAGTGTATGATTGTTCCACATCAGAGAGGAGAGCATGTGACCAAAAAGGAACAGGGAAGACAAAGTTATTGGTAATCGGCAGCAAACAGTTAACCTGCAGCCAGTGACTTCTGTTGTTCTCATAGTCACATCTGCTGCAATGGAAAACACCGAGAGAGACGCACAGACACGCGGGCTTTCTGCGTCCCGGGGCTGCACCGGGCAGGATGAACGGAGACTGCCGACCCTGGGCCTCCCCCTCCTTCTAGAGGATCCTGGGCTGGTTCCCGGTGTGAAGTAACGGACAGATAGGGAGGTGTCAGCAGCCGGGCCAAAAAGCAGGGATTGGGTAGTGGCTTCCTGTAGTAACAGGCGCTGGCTGGCTGCCCCGAGCGAGCAAGCGAGCTCTCTGGCGGTGGCTGCTGAGGAGGTGGGTGGGAGACAGCTGTGCCTAGCACTGCAGGCCACATCGGCTCCCAGAACACCAGCCCCTCCATGGAACCTGCTGAAGAATGTTTTGCCTGAAAGGTGAGGGGGACTTTGGGGCCATAGGGTTGGATCCACTGCAGCTAGAATTTGAGGGAGTTTAGTAAGTATGAAAGTAAAAAAGTCATTGTTTTTTTTTTTTTTTCCTTTTTTGTTACAAGCAGGAAGAAAGACCTCCTGCTGGAAAGATGGAATTCTTTCAGACAGATTTCTCTGTTTCATTGCGTTTTGTATGCATTATTCTGTCATAGACTAAGTGGTTAAAAGTTGGAGATAAAGAGTTGATTTTTTAAAAATAAGTTTCATAATGTAAGAATTGTTTAGTGCTGTACTGTGAGTCCTAGAGGAGACATCCCCCCCACACAATGTTAGGAGCCACTCCTGCACAGAATTACAATAGAGCAGAAAGGGGGGGGTGGGAATTCCATTGCTTCCAGTCTTAGTGCATGAACTCAGAAATTAAGCCAGTTTTACTGTAGAAGGCATGTCTTGTTCTGGCCACATGTGAGTTATGGCTTCCTAAGTATTCTAACACAAGGAGTAACTGAGCATTGCGATGATTCCTGGATAACGTGTGATTTTCTTTGTTAGACGGTTACTTTAGCCTTGAAGATTGTGTTTCTTCCAGCTCTGTGACAATCTCAAGAACTTTGGTTGTGTGATAATGTGCTTTTTCTGTGAGATTGTTGAAATGAGATCGTCTCTATGATGAATTTCCTTGGAACTGAAGCAAGCTATGATGCTCATATCTTTCTGTGTGTGTAATTCTGGTGATGTTACACTCTTGACAGCCTTTCAGTTTTGTGAAAGAAGGTATTCCTGGCTTGTTTGCTGTGTAGGACACTCCTTTGTTCTTAGACTGTTAATGGGGTATAGACGTGGGTTGTGGGGTTTCTGTCTTTGTGGTATTCAGATTAATTTTGATACCTTAAAACTCACCAGAGTCTTCTTTGCTCTACTTTAAGGTGGAAATGTTTGTTGATATACCAGTTGCAGAGTTGACCAAGTTGAGGGGACAAGAATGAAAAGAAAACATTTTTTCTTCTCTAACATTCTATCTATTTAATAAACATGGTGTCTCTTGTGGTTGTCCTGATACTCTGTAGACACGGCTGGCCTTGATCTCCAAGATCCACCTGCCTCTGCCTCCTGGTTGCTAGGATTAAAGGCATGTGCTATCATTACCCAGCCTTGATTAATTCTCACAATAAAGAATGGATTTGAGGGGGGTATGGGGGACTTTTGGGATAGCACTGGAAATGTAAATGAAGAAAATACCTAATTAAAATAAAATAAATTAATAAATTTCATCCTATTCATCACAGTCTGATGAAAAAAAAAAAGAATGGATTTATTAAGTCTGAATGAATTTGAATATTCCTAAAAAGTAATTTTTGATGAAGAGAATTATGAACTCTGGTGAAATTGCTTCCTTTAAACTTATTTTCTTTGGGGGCGGGAATAGGTGTAGAAAGTCAACAATATTATTGGGTAAAAGAACATGCTGTCTTGGTGTGCTTTCCACAGGGCAGCGCCTGTTAATATAGCTCAGAGTTAAGGATTTGCAGTTGAATGCAGGTGTGAGCTTGCCTAGAGCCTCAACATGTTTTTCTCCTCTTCTCATAACAGCAAATTTACTTTATTAGAGAATTGATCAATATACCACAGACTCAATTTCATAGTCAACTTAGGACAGGCTTAAGACTTGAGTATGGCATACTAAGTGCTTTGATGTTAAAGAGGAGTGTGTGTGTGTGTGTGTGTAATTTGCCTGAGCAGAGTGAATAAAGCCCCCCTTTGGATCTCTAAGCATCAAACTACTGATAACCCACACTCTTCCAGTGATCTCCAGCCCACCAATGCGCGTAATGCATTACAGATAGCCATTTGTGTTCCTAGTGGGGTAAACACAGAGCAAAGTAGGATTATACACAGGACGATAAGGGTCACCTGTTGGTGGCTGGTGGTCTCACTGTGCAAAGGGCAGTGCTTTCAATAATTGGTTTCTTTCTATTGCTAGCTGTAGTCCTGGAGGTATTGAGTATGTAAGTGTGAATAACACTGACTTTAAAGGAAACTTGATTGCTTTTTTTTTGGTTTGTTTAAATCATGTTCCTGTGTATTTCTCGTAATTGCTAAAAGAAAACATTCTAATCAGATAGCCTCCCTCCCACATTGACGCAATTTTCCTTTTCTTGGGGATGTTTTGTTTTGTTTTTTTCTGAAGTCATGTTTTCTTGGCTTTCTGTCAATTTTGTGCTAGTAAATGTCTATAGAAGAAGGTGCCTTTGCCACTACTACTGGACTAGCATACGGTTGTTCTGTATCAGTGACACTGATAGATTCTTTAGTAAAGTGAGTCACTGTTTGCTGTCACCACTGAAGTATCTCAGTATATCCACCCCACCCAAATTAATTTGTCTGAGAAGCATCTGAGCTCCTAGTCTCTGGGGAAGTTCTGCCAAGGCCCCTGTGGTTAACAAATGCACAGCAGAACTGACGGACCTGTATAATCTGGTCAAAGATCCATCAAGGTCCGAAAGGGACCTTTCTAGCTGACCGAACAATATAAGTAATAACAGGCTACCATGTGTTTATCACATAAGTGTATTGTCACAGATGACAGAAATTTATTAAATATGGTACACTAACTTTCATCTTTATAAATATTAACTGCTTTTTCTATGTGGGGCAGATGTTTTAAGAATATTCTAATTCACCACAGACTGATGTCTTATAAACATTCAGTCACATGTTATGTGATGTCACTACAACATCACACACTTGCTTCTTGGACTTTAGCAAAGTCTTGTCCTTGTAGAGCTGGCAGCAGAAAAACCTGTATTAATTTATTAGCTCGACATATGAAATCAAGGTATATTATATTGTCTTGGTATGTAAGCACTTCTACCCATTGGAAACATTCTCTGTGGGAGAGAAGAGAAGGGGGATCATAGTCCCCAAGAAGCTAAGGGAAATTTCAGGACTTAGGAAGCTCAGAAAAGGGTGAGATTTGGCAGGGGAGATGGCTCAGTTGGTAAAGTGCTTGCCTTGCAAATGCGAGGTCCTGGGTTTGGATTCTCAGAACCCTTGTAAATCGGATGCCATACAGCAAGTCTATAACCCCAGCCCTCCAAAGGCATGGTGGGGGTGGGGTGGGCTGGAAACAGGAGAATCCCTGCAAGTTTACAGGTAAGCTAATCTGTCCCATTTAGCAACAATAAGAGAAACTTGTCTCAAGAAAGGTGAGAAGAGCAGACTAGCAACTAAGGTTGTCCTTTGACCTCCACTTAAGCTCTGTGCATACCGACATACACATATGCTCTTTCATCATACACACACACACACACACACACACACACACACACACACACACACATACACACAAGGTTCAGAAGGCCTCACCTCAAGGTTGTGTGTATATGGGCCTGTGTATTAAGCAAGCCTGCATGGTGTGTGTGTGTGTGTGTCTGTGTTTAGCTATTATTGGGGAAGACGAGACTCCCTGGTGGAGTAGCCTACAAGGCAAGCTGAGCAGAAAGCTCTAACTAAGGATGTAGCTTTTGTGAACTGTCGCCCATGCTGGAATGGACTTTTCAGTGACACAGCTAGTTTGAAGTCACCATGCAGTCCCAGTAACTGGCCCACCAAGTTAGACTTAGGTAGAATTACTTCTTTGGTTTGTCATCAGTCCCCTTTCTGGGCTGACTGTGAGTATCTTCCCGTATCTTCCCAATGAAGCATATAACATGGTTCTAGGAGAGAATCTTTTCCTGACTGGTGGACTTGAATATTCCATTTGTCGTAACAGTATTCCACCAGATTCTGCTTGTTTTCAAGAGACCTGCTCTGTATGGTACTCAGTGGTTTTTTTGTGTTGCATGGATGTCAGTCAGTTAATTAGGGCCTACTCTAATCTCATGTCTAGCCTCATTTTCACTGAATATACCTGCAAGAACCTGTTTCCAGTTAAAGTCCTGCCTCGAAGTTCTGGTGGACATGAATTCTGAGAGGGCGCCATAGAAGCCAGCAGAACATTACATGCGTAAACTCTACAAACGGAGGATGCTTTATAAGAGAGATGCTAGTGGCTTGCTGTGATTGCCCAGCACCGCTGCTTGGAGGATGCTTTTGAAATCTGACAATGCACTCATAAGGCCAGTTTGTACATAGATGGATTGGAAATCTACTCAAGTCCGGCCATGCAAAATAAAGGAGTTGTCTCTTTAGGTCCATTGCACGATTCTGTCCTTCATGAACCTTTATCCCGTTGAGAAGGGAAAAACAAAACTGAACTTAAGTTGGCCGCAGTCAGCTCTGTGAGAGCCAAACTTTAAACAGTTGCATTAGCTGGCTCAGGCCCTTGGATGGTTCACCTTTCACAATCCTCTTGTTTATGTTACTCTGGAGTTACACAAGTAATTCAATATGTTAAAAACGATGTTGATTTGGGAAGGATAAATGCAGACTGGCCTGAAAATCAGTTCCGTATTTAAGGTATACTGTGGGGCTGAAGGAGTTGAATTTTATATTTGCTTTCCCCTGGTTCTTAATTTCTTTTTTTAAACATGGATTTTAAAGCAGGGGCTGATGTGGGGCTGGCTTCTTTTTTTCTCAGCATTCCTGTGTCTTTCGAGATCTAGAAAGCCCGTTTGATGGAGTGGGAAAGTTATGAGCTCTGTGCAGTTGGGTGTGTCCCAGCTGCCTGCATGCTCCACATGGTATGGTAGAGTCTTGCCTGCCCTCCTTTCTGCTTCACAAGTTAGGGATTTAGGAAAGCGTCTGGTTGTCTAATAATAGCAGAGAGTTTGTTAGGGAGCAAGAGAACCGTCCTGAGCCATCTCAGGCATGTGCCGCTACTCTTTCGAGGGCAGCTCTTGTTGGAGCTCCTGCTCCTTCCTAGACACACTCCCTGGGATGCAGCACAGGCCCCTTTCCAGTTGCCTTGTGTATGTTGCGTATGCAGAAGAATTCCTTAGATTCTTTTCTTGGCAGCATCTAGAAACCAATGTCAGGAATCAGAAACAGATTTGTTTTTTCTGTGCTGGAACAAGTGCATTTCTCAAGTGTGCTAGCAAGCAGCCATTTGCTTTGGAAGGTCTCTCGCCACCCCCACCTCTTTGTTTGAGACAGTCTCACTGTCTTAAACTCACATTCCTCCTGCCCTGTCTCCTCCTGAGCACTGGGATTTTAGGTGAGTACCATACCCAGCCCTTTCTTCACTCCAGTCATGAGCCATCAAGCAGGCATTAAGCATAGCGCCTGTTGCCTTCTTTGTTGATTCTTAGCATCATTTGAAGGCAGGGCAAGCTAAGCAACACTGGAATATCACTCTGTGGAATTGTGGGCATTTTACTATCACATATTCAGAATTTGGGTGGTATATAAACTAGCAGTATCTGTGGATGCTTTAGACCATCTCTCTTAAAGTGCCTCTCATTCCTTTAAAAACTGCCTGTGATTAGCAGCCAGTAATCTATGTCTACCAAGGGGAATTCTTCACATCTGTAATTTAAATTAACACTTTTAATAAATACTCTCATATGATCTCACATTTCTTTTTTTTTAACATTTTTTTTTTAATTTACTTATTTTATTTATATGAGTACACTGTAGCTGTCTTCAGACACACCAGAAGAGGGCATCGGATCCCATTACATATGATTGTGAGCCACCACGTGGTTGCTGGGAGTTGAACTCAGGACCTCTGGAAGAGCAGTCAGTGCTCTTAACTGCTGAGCCATCATCTCTCCAGCCCTGCTCTCACATTTCTAAAACAGAAGAGAAGCAGGTAATTCACAAAGAGCCATATCTGTCCGCGCTAATGTGGTGGCTAAAGGGCAAGCATGGCCCCTCACTGAGCAGAATGTGTAGTGGGGTGATGTAGGGAGTGCTCCCCACAGGGCTGAAAGAGCAGTTGCTGGCTTTGTTGCACCAAGTGCACAGGCCTTGAGATCTGTCCATTTGTAGTTCCTGCTCTGTGCAAAGACAAAGCTATGGATCTTTTAAAAAGAGTTCCTTGCTAATCATGAATCAGATATCTTAAAATGACTAGACTCCATTAGTGAAGGATCATCAGGAAATCTCCAGTCTGTCCTTTACCAGATGAGTTTAGCTCTTTGAGGGAAAAGTTCCTAAACCACTGTCTATCTAATATAACACTGGAGAAGCAATAATCGTTTATATAGAAATTGGGCATTTTTGTATAAAGACTACCATAGTTTTATTTAAGCTTGACCCAGATATTCTAAGCAGATGATTAGAGCCACTTTGGACTTGTGAAAGTGAAGGCTGTTTTGTGGCATCCTGCGCAGATCTGGTGTTTCCATTGCAGCACATTTAGATCAGCCTTTACAAAGTTTTCTGGACTCTGAGTTGTATAAATACATCCAGATGAAGCAAAAGTCTCACAAGTTGAATCTCCTGGCAGAGGCGTGTTAAAGTAGAACAATGCTCTGAAATTCATGTAAGCTGGGAGAGTCTCCTGCTGTTTCTCTCTCTGCTCCAAAGGAAGTGTTTGCTGCCACAGCAACTGAAACAAAACCTTTCATTTTTGGAACTGTTTCCTGGCAGAACAAATACTTGATAAAAATTTAAAGAGAGCTTTGGAATGCTCAGATGGTGCCTTTTATAAAAAGTGTTTTATTTTATTTTATTTTATTTTATTTTATTTTTTTTACAAAATCTCTCCACAGCCAGATGAGAGGAGTGTGCGGGTGGGTGGTTTAATTCTTACCTATACAGGCTGAGTGCTGTGCTAAGGAATTGCTAGTGAGCTCCTTTGGACCTGGGAGTTATTTTCTGTATTGCTTCTGTTGATAACTGCCAGCCTGCCTTACTTTGAGAAAAATGGCGAGTGAGTTTTAATGTTAGCAAATCACAATGCATGTTTAGAACAGTAGGTTGAACATTCTCAACAGAAAACCACATGCTTATAGATCCAAAACAGTGCTATAAGTGGAAAATTCCACACATATCATCATTGGCTTGGTTACAGTCAAAACCACTCAAAATCCTATACTGTTATTTTTAGGCTACATATGTACAGGTGTACAAGAACAGCTGAGTTTTTACTTAGAATGTCTCATTTCTTACTATACCACCAGCCCTGGCCTTCAAAAGTAAAAAATCAAATCAAGTCAAATCAAATCAAATCTGAGCTGCTTTTGATCCTGAGCATCTTGGGACCAAAACCTGTCACATACATGAAGAGATGACAGTGTGTGTCATCTCTCTGAAATCACAGCATTCTGTAAGGGTTGGATACCAATGACTTAACTTTTGATAACTTCCAGCAAGTCAAATATAAAATATCAGTTTGATATTTGTCGTTGGTTTTAGGATTGAGTTTGCAAGGCCAGTCCCTCTCATGACAGTTTTGTGTTAGCTTTCCCATGCCTGTGATGCTAAGCCTGTCTGGCCAGTTCTCTATTTTGACAGTGCCTGTCACAGACCAAAGCTAAGCCATAGGTGGACTGCAGTGCTTTCTAGTTCAGAGCTTGTCTGCATCTGATCCTACAGTATGGAGGAAAAAGATTATCTGCCAGAACTGCAGTCCCAAGTGAGTCATGTTCTTGTCCATGCTCGTGGAAGGTATGTCTTTAAAGTGACTTCATATTTTCCTAAAATGTGAGAGGATAAAAAAAAAATCGCTCTACTCCATCCCATTTTATCGTTGAGAGTAACAGTCTAAATGCTAAACGCAGCTACAGAGATTTCCCTTTGGACTTTATTAACTTAGTTTAATAGAATTCCTGTTGGAATCTTGAAAATTTAGTTCTAGTGACTTTATTGATGGTGATCCAGTTAGGACAAACAATAGAATAGGTGTGTGTGTGTGTGTGTGTGTGTGTGTGTGTATGCATGCGTGTGTGTGTGTGTGTGTGTGTGTGTGTGTGTGTGTGTGTGTGTATCAAAATTAGAAAGCAAACTTTTAAATGCTTAACAGCTCAGATAGGTTTATGCATGGCCATAGGGTTCAGGTTGGTTTGTGTTCAGATGACAAATGTCCTCTCATGGGCAGGACAGGACATGATGGCTTTTTCTTCACTAGCAGCATTTAGATGGAGGGCAGACTCCACCTTGGCTCATGGAGTAGGGTTCAGTGTTCTTTGGGACAGAGACTACTTTATGTTGTATAGAGGTGCTGAGGAACTTCGGTTTCCCTAGCAGGATTTGAGTGGGTTCCTCCAGGGCTTAGCTCAGAACAAAGAAAAGTCTCTATGGATACTTGCCCACTAAAGGAATGGCATATTTAAAGGATATTAACCATTGCTTTCAACGAACATAACTTTTTTGAAAATAGAGTAAAATAAGAAAGGCTTACTATTCTTAACAGGACTAGAAGTATGTGAAGCAGTAAGTAAAACAAGAAGCACTGTCATTTTTCTGAATCTTTTGTTATTGTTGTTTTGTGAGTCTTATTTTCTAGAACAACCCAGTAGAAAAATCCAGTGAAGCCTGGGATAGCAGCACACAAGTGTAATCCCAGGGCTTGGGAGGGAGAGGTGGAGGATAAAGGGTTTTGTCATCCTTGGCTAGGTAGGGAGTTTAAGGTCAGCTTTGGCTGCAGGAGAACCTGGAGGGAGGGAAGTAGGGAGGGAGGAAGAGAAAGAGAGAAACGTATTAATCACTAGTTACTGGGATCATAGTTACAGGAAGAAGAGCTGGTAAGAGAGTCAAGGGAAAATAGAGTAATGGGTTTCTAGGAATCCTGGTGTTTGAGCAAAGAAGCCTGGGCTTTGTGGTGATGGAGAGTCATGACCCAGGTCTGCACTTGGTCTGTGAAGTGCCTGTTTAATGAAGAGGCAATAGATCAGAGTTGGGGACATGGTTAATAGAAATATGGGGTTATTTTCTCATGAAATAATCACTTCAATATGAAATATTTTCATGTAATTTCTATTTGAAATGTTATTATAGCCTTATTTCACTAGGTCTTTTGTCCCTTGTTCTATGTTTTTAGATCTCCTGGATACTTTTGTAGGGCTCCACTCTAGGCACATCCTTCTGTTTTTTTCATTGTAACATTTTTTCTGTTTTCCTCTATAAAAGCATCTACAACCTGGCTGTAGCCATTTCTGTCTGCATTGGGTACCAAGCAAATGAGCTGCTTATTATTCAGGGCCCATCTGAGAGAGCACCTAGAGTTGTTCTTTTTGTATCTAGTAAGTGCCTGGATGCTTAGTTGTAATAGGTACCTTCTTTTTCCTTCTTGGTTACCCCTTTCCTGTGGACATCAAAAATTATAGGAACATCGGGCCTCTGATGGAGGTTCTGTTTATAGCTTTTGTCTTAAAACTAGATCTATTATTTCTTTTTTCTTTTCCTTTTTTTGTTGTATTTTTATTAGATATTTTCTTTATATACATTTCAAATGCTATCCCGAAAGTTCCCTATACCCTCCCCCACCCCCCCACCCCCGCCCTGCTCCCCTACCCGCCCACTCCCACTCCTTGGCATTCCCCTATACTGGGGCATATAAAGTTTGCAGGACCTAGGGGCCTCTCTTCCCAATGATGGCCTACTAGGCCATCTTCTGCTACATATGCAGCTAGAGACACGAGCTCTGGGGGTACTGGTTAGTTCATATTGTTGTTCCACCTATAGAGTTGCAGACCCATTCAGCTCCTTGGGTACTTTCTCTAGCTCTTCCATTGGGGGCCCTGTGTTCCATCCAATAGATGATTGTGAGCATCCACTTCTGTATTTGCCAGGCACTGGCATAGCCTCACACAAGACAGCTATATCAGGGTCCTTTCAGCAAAATCTTTCTGGCATATGCAATAGTGTCTGGGTTTGGTTGCTGATTATGGGATGGATCCCTGGGTGGGTAGTCTCTAGATGGTCCATCCTTTTTCGTCTTAGCTCCAAACTTTGTCTCTAACTCCTTCCATGGGCATTTTGTTCCCTTTTCTAAGGAGGAATGAAGTATCCACACATTGGTCTTCCTTCTTGATTTTCTTGTGTTTTGGAAGTTGTATCTTGGTTATTCTAGGTTTCTGGGCTAATATCCACTTATCAGTGAGTGCATATCAAGTGACTTCTTTTGTGATTGGGTTACCTCACCCAGGATGATATCCTCTAGATACATCCATTTGCCCAAGAATTTCATAAATTCATTGTTTTTAATAGCTGAGTAGTACTCCATTGTTTAAATGTACCACATTTTCTGTATCCATTCCTCTGTTGAGGTACATCTGGGTTCTTTCGAGCTTTTGGCTATTATAAATAAGACTGCTATGAACATACTGGAGCATGTGTCCTTATTACCAATTGGAACATCTTCTGGATATATGCCCAGGAGAGGTATTGCTGGATCTTCTGGTAGTACTATGTCCAATTTTCTGAGGAACCACTAGACTGACTTCCCTACTCAATATAGATCTATTATTTCAATGCCCAGTTGAGATCTTACTTAGTCATAAAAGGGTTTTCATTTGTCATGGTGGTATACTTCTATAATCCTCGTACTCAGAGACAGAGGAAGATTATGAATTCAAGGCCATCCTGGGGTACATAGGAAAGCCTTGTCTCATCTCTCTCTCTCTCTCTCTCTCTCTCTCTCTCTCTCTCTCTCTCTCTCTCTCTGTGTGTGTGTGTGTGTGTACATTATATATATTGCCATATCTCCCCTCAAACATTAAAAACGAACCTAAGTGCATCTCTGATATTATGCACTATAAGACCTTCTCATGTGATGCAGAAGACCTTTAACCTAAGAATCAGAATGCTTCAGATCGTGGGTCTAGCTTAGCATTTAATGATGTTGAAGAAGCTACTTAACCACTCATAGCTGTATCTCTCTTCTACTAAATAAGGGATAACTGTCCTGCCTAGCCGATGGAATGATTTTCATGGGAGAGATAAGATGCCTAGAACGTGACTAGAGACTAGGAATCTTCTCTTCTATTTCCTGCTTATGCTACCTTGTTTGTAGACAGAATCCATGCCTCCCCCATTGTGCAAGTCATCACTGCCTTAAGTTGTGATTTTCAGCTTATGTCTTTGTTGCTGAAGAGAGATTCCTCATTCACGATCTAGATTCATTACCTAGATCCTGCAAAGTCCCTTCTAATGGGAATACCAGAAAGCAGTGTATTTCTTTTCTGCTTAAAAGTCTTCAGCTCTTTATCCATATCCATCAGGACTCCATATCCTTCAGGACTCCATATCCTTCAGGATAAAGCATAAGTTTATCCACAGCATGGAGAAGTTTTCCTGGGAGCGTGCCTGCTCACTTCCCCTCCAGTCCCAAATCTACTAACCTCTTCCCTTGTCTCTGTTCCCCTTCCTTCCCCTCTCTCTTTGTGTCTCATGACCCTGTACCTAGAAGGACCTTGGCGTTGTGATGGGGCTTAGAGGACTCATTTCAGGTGGTTCCTCCTCATGGAAGCTTTCCATATCATTAAGTGTCCCTTTCTTTCTGTTCTGCTGTCCCCTTGTGATAGTCCTTAAGAACCTAGAGTGCAGGCTCTCTGAATTTCTAACTAGCCTCAATGCCAACATTCATATGAATATTGGCTGAATCAATTAATTATTAATTGAAAAAAATCATTAAAAATATAAAGGAGAATGTTGGCATGTCATCTGGCTTAGTATTAGAAGCAAAATAGAAAGCGTTAGCCTACACCCTCATAGAAGTTACCAGCAAGTCACACCAGCAAAGCCATCACTCCCTACTTTCTCTGTAAATAATTTCTTGTGAAGTAGAGATTAACAAAGACTTGCAAGTCAAGTTATGTATTCGTGAAAGAAGATTCTAGGCCAGAAAGGGGGGAAAAAAATCCTAAAATTATTGGGAATTTTTTTCCCCTGGAAAATTTTGTTTGGGATGTAGCCATAAAATTCTGTAAGTAAATTAGTATAGATACTACCATCCAAATCAAGGTGTTCAAGACTAAGTGTATAAGATTTATTACCAAGAATGGTGATGTAGATAAATCATTGAATGGTTGACTAATATCCTAGTTCAGTCTCTTGTAAGAAACTTTCATAGACTAGTTCAAACAACTAACAACTATTGCTTGTGGTTCTGTAGGGTGGAAGTCTGAAGTCGGGGTGCCATTGTGGGGTCTCCAGAGGTTCTTTTTCAAGGATGTGGGCTGCAGCCTCTTTACTTCCACATAAGTGAGAGAACTCTTCCATGCCCTCTTTATGAAGTCTCTACCCTTTGACCTAACCACCTCCTAATATTCAACTTGGGATTTTGGGAGGAGACAAGCTTTGATTCCATTTCCATGTAATTGATTTGTTAAATCAGTGGTCTGTATGTATTCTCTTAAATTGATGAATATGAGTAACAGAACTTTTTTATTCCTCTGTCCGTTGCAATGGCTGCCATAATCTTTGTCTCTTGGTATCATGCCTTGTTAACATGGTATACTATATGGTGAAAAGAGACTTTGCAGATTGTAAGAGCAACTTTACAAGTGGTGATTAGTCTGGACTATCCAGGCCGACCTGGTGTAGTCACAGAAACATTTAAAAAGTAGAGTTTACTTCTAGCTGATGACATAAGGAAAAGTTGAGAGACTGAGTCTGAGAAAGAGTCAGTGTGCTGATGTTTGAAGGAGCTGGGCAGTAGGAAGTCAAGATAAGGGTTCTGCTACCAACCTGAGAATCAGTGGGATAGCTCCTTTTTTCTGTCTCTCAGGTTGAAGCCTCCTTGCTTTAAGCCTGTAAGACTACCCACAATCCCAACCAAGCCACTGGGTCACCACCTTACTGAAATGTGGATGATAAAGGGATATCATTTCAAGGTGTCAAACTCATGGTAATTTGGTCTTAGAGTATGTGACTTTCATAAAGACAGCACTGATTGGGAATGGCCTTTGTTAGAGGCAATAGAAAATGAAACATCAAATGAACAATAAATGAGTTCAGAGAAGGGATTGTCTATTCTCGAACCCTTCTGTTAGGAAGATCTGACTTCCACAAGGCCTTAATATTGAATCTCTGACAGACAATAAATTGAATGCCCTTTCTGACACCTGTGTGAGGCCCTTGTTTCTGGATGATCCATGATCTTTCCATAACTTTTGAAATATCAAGGCACACTCCTGAGTATGTCTTGGACCTCTGAGGGTTTCCATGAAAACCAAAGACACCATTTGCTATTATTTTCCGACTTTGTTCAGGAAAGTCAACAATAATAAATCAAAGGAGTGGCAATTGTTTTATATCAAAGGCTCATTCTCAGTATCTCCAAACGTTTTGTTGAAGCGTGTTTGAGATGTTTACTTCTTTGGCAGTACTGTTTTTCTTATGCTGCGCTCTGAGAGCCGGGCTTTTTTTTGTCAAAGGGCCCCCTTTCAGACCTCAAATGCTTAAAACATACTAATCTTTTGTCAATCAGATACACATTTGATTTTTACCCCTGTTTAGAAACATTAACAGAACTTTCTTACTGCAGCATCAAAAGCCATTCATTTAAATTGTTATAAACAGAATAGGTCAAGTCTTTGGCAGTCGGTGAAACAATCAACTTAGTATCAAAGCAAAGAGCAGTTATGTTTGTGTCAGATGGCGATGGCAGCTAGACATAAATATAGTTCATAACTCCCATTCACGTTCTCACCTTTGTAGGAATCAGGTGACTCCTGCACACATTTTAAAGGGCGTAATCAGGAATGATTCCCCTTAAACCCCTGTGAGTAGACATTTAAGACAGGCTGCTGTTTTCAAGGCTATGAAAACATACGTGGTTGGTTTGTTGTTGTTGTTGTTGTTTTTTTCTTGCTTGTAATAAATTAGACAACTAATCCTCACTTTTGAAATGAGCTTATTATAGAGCGATATAGTTGTGTGTGTGTGTGTATGTATGTGTGTGTGTGTGGCTAAGATTGAACCCAGGACCTAGTATGTGCCAAGCGTGTGCCCTACCGCTTAGCTTCAGCCCCTCTCTGAATTGCTCCTGCACAGCAGTTCATCATTTAGGCAGGGTATGCATCTTCCCACCTCCCAAAGCCACCTCTATCTTAGCAGAATTATTTCTCCTCCAGAGAAGTCCGGGTTTTAGAGTAAAGCACACCTGCTGCGCATTTCGATTGGATGGCCACATGGGCAGGCATTTGTCATTCTAGTTCCTTTCCTATTTAGCACTCAGTGTGCTTGATAACACAGATCTGCTTTGAGTCCCCCCACCCCCCAAGACCATTTCATCTTTTACCTCTGAATAAAAACCTGCATATCCTTTCTTCTAGTTTGCCACCCTCCTTTATTTCTCTGTTACTAGAATGACTCTCTGAGAATCAGGGATATATTTAAAAAGTAATGTAAGATATCAAGTCTTGGTATTTAGGGCTTATCATGTAATCATCTGGAATTATGTTTACTTATACAGCCTTATAATTATGTCAAAATAGCTTGTTTTCTCTGCATAATTATCACATCCAAGTCTCATGTGTATAATTCACTAGTTTCTACTAGATTTGAAAATATCCACTGGAGCACAGCCTGTGTAGGAGAGGTACAGACTGGGGGCGCGGGGGGGGGGGGTAGGAGTGGGATTTCTAATCACTAATAACTTTGGCTCTGTCAGTAGAGGTACATGCAGTGGACAAATCTAGCTCTTTGTATCTCTTAAATGGGTGGTTCCTAGCCCCCCCCGCCCCCCAGAGCCTTAGGAACTTTCAGTGGGACAATGCAGCAGGCATGTCTGGAGCCTGGTTACACCCAGTCCTTGTTAACCACAAGTTTTCTTGCTGTTCTATGTGTGTTAAATGCTATATGGCCCCTGAACATCTGACCGTATTTGTCATACTGCAGTGCCAAAGAGACTCTTTTCACCACTCTGTTTCCTAAGTGGATTGGCATGAGCCAGAGTATGCACCCCTTTCTCTTGACTGTTCATATGTAAATGCGCCCACAAATGGCAGGACAAGGTAATCCTGCCCCTTTGACTTGCCAGTTATCTTCAGCTATGGCTTCAGCCCCTATTCACAGATGTAAATGAGGCTGCTGCCAGCCTCTTTTGTCGTTTTTTAGATTTTAAATAAAAAGAACCTTTCCCCTTTCCCTTTTGCCTTCCTTGGGTTAGATACTCAGAACCCAGTTCAGAGCCTACCCAGTTCCGAGCATACTCAAACTACCAGTGATGTGTCTTCTGAGCTCTGGTGTCTGCTGCTGGTTTCTTCCTTCTGTGTCTACATGAAGTTTCCAAACTACAGAACTACAAAAGATGCCCTTATTGGTGCAGAATCCAGCGTGCAGCCCCCCCCCCCCCCCCCCCCCCGCGCCCCAGTCTTAACTGTCTGTGTCAACAGGTTAAGGAGGGGCGGCTGAAGAGCCACCCCAGGGCTTCCCATGTTGCTTATACAGCTGGCTCGACTTGCTTTCTTGTTTAAACACTACAAAGCAAAGACAAAGAAGCTAATGTTAGACACATGACAGGGTGTAGTCCCTTTAAAGCCTATCTTCAAGTATCAAGCAGCAGGAGAGATGCCAGTGGAATTTTAAAAGCTCACAAGAATAACAGAGATGTATCCGTGGCCCCAGGTTGGGGTTTTGCTTGACATACAACCATGTGTCAGTTTATTTTAAAATTCGTTATTATACAGAGTCAAAAATAGAGAAAAAGGACATACTTAAGTACAAAAGCACTTAGAAATGGTGATAGAAAGTTTCATTTTAAAACTAATGGCAGGTGGTTCAAAGTGCAGTTTCAAACAATAACTGAGGGCTGAAAACATAAGGTTTCATCTTGGGGGAAAAATATAAAGGAACCCAGCTATTGGGGGGGGGGGTTACAGTAAAAATAGAGGGGAAAGGTCAAACTACTTCTTGGTAGAAGAGAATAGAGGGGATGACCCTAGTGAAAGAGAAGATTGAGAGTAGATGTGGAAAAGTACGTCTTAATACAATAACTTTAGACATCTTAATTTTCATGATTATAATCATAGCCAAATATTTTCAAATCCTTCCCCCTAAAAGTTTCTTTATCCTGAGCCAATGTTACAGCTTCCCTGTGTGTCCTGCTGTGTCTGGCCAGGTCATCTGCCTTTTTTTTTTTTTTTTTTTTGGTACTGTTGGTTTTATATTTTGCAGCAAAGTACATACCCTGTTCTTGCATTTTAGCTTTGGGTGAATAATTATATAGTGAACTTGTTGAAGTGAGTCCCTTCTATCTCTCAGAGGCCAGAAATAGCCTCTTATCTGTACCACACACTATAGTGCCTTAAATAGAACTTGGAGTTTACTAGTACAACCTTGTCATCACCGAGGTGACTGTGGAGGTGAAAAGCCCAAGGCCCCGAGGCCTGGGAGCTCTGTCTGGGTCTCACTGAGCAGTGTGAGGACTGGAAATTCCTATGCTCACCCAAAGTCCCACTACTTTATATAAACTCCTTTGGAGAACCTTTCTTCCACGAGGAATTACACGAGGCTTTGAAAACATTCAGATGATCATTAAGCCTTTTTAACTCTATTTCTGATACCGTGAATGGACTTCTGATACTTTTTATAAGCCATTTAATTACAAGATCATGTGTATGTGTCCTTGTGAGTGTGCCTCACTGTGCAGTTGTCCATGGAGGACAGAAGAGAGTGCTAGGTTTCTGGAGCTGGAGTTACAGGTGCGTGTGAGCTGCCCAGTGTCGCTGCTAGGGACTGAACTTGTGTTTTCTGCAAGAGCTATAAGCACTTTTAACTGTGAGCTGTCTCTCAGCCCCATGGTATATTTAATGTAAATTTATTTATTTATTTATTTGCTTGTGTGTCCATCTGATAAGGACAAAAATGTTTAAATCACTCTAGTGGTATTTCCTCTTTGGAAAATCATATGGCAATCTTTCTGAAAGCTAGCTGTGTGCTCACCTTCTGACCCAGCAAATTCCTCGACCAGGTGCAGACCCACCGGAGGGCAAACCCGTGCATGCCAAGTACTGGATATGAGAATGTTCATTGTTGCACTTTTTTCAAAACCTTGGACAAACCCAAACATCCATTAATCATAAAACCGGAAGTTAATAGCATGCCATACCATTCTATTCCACTCCATACTATATTCATATGTACAGTGGTAAGAAGAAATGTGCCATCTCAAGCAACTGCCTAGCTGAGTTTCACAGACAAAGAAGAGTGTGATTCTAGTTACAAGGCTCCAAAACCAGAAAGGAAAACATTACAGGTTCAGTCTGGATGATGGTGCAATTCCCGAACAGATTAGTAAGTGCAACAGTTGTGAGCCCAGTGGTAGTCTGTGCACACCCACTACGTGGTGACTGATGGAGATGTGGACAAAGCTTGTGCACTTCTGTACCCAGTAAAACCTGTGCTTAGCAGTTAGGTTTGATTTAAGCTTCCGTTGCCTCTGCTTTATCCCAGTGGGGCCCTGTGTACTTAGCTAAGTATCTTTTCTGTCTAATGAGCAGGACGAACAGCCTCCAGAATCTTGGTCTGTTTCAAGTTGGTCAGCTTGAAAAATGGCTTGGCTCCTTGTACTCTCCATTTCTTGATCTTAAAACATGGGACTAAGGAGAGCTGACAGCTCCAGGATAGGATGGGGTCTCAGCGAGGTAATGGAGGCACTGCACACAAGGTGCACGGGGCTTACTTAGCTCAGAGCATGGGCTCTTCACTTCTAGCTGCCATTTTTGTTTTGTTCCACAAAGAGTACTCTGCTTTTTGTTTGTTTGTTTTTGAGACAGGGTTTCTCTGTATAGCCCTGGCTGTCCTGGAATGCACTTTGTAGACCAGGCTGGCCTTGAACTCAGAAATCCACCTGCCTCTGCCTCCAGAGTGCTAGGATTAAAGGCGTGCGCCACCACACCCAGCCAAGTACTCTGCTTCTTACAGTAGGAAGCAGTCTTGCCTCTTGGCCTCGGGCTAGACCTACTACAGCACTGTTTGGGTTTGGGTTTGCCCGACCTGAAATCCTCAGATAATCACACTGTAGACCTATTCCCGTTCGAATAGCCAATCAAGAAACCAGGAATCTCCATGTCTTCCACCCGTACAGCCTTTTGCTTTATTTATTTATCTTAATAATCTTCCTTTAAGCCTCTACCCTCTGACCCAACCTTGCTGGTCTTTTTTTTTTTTTTTTTTTCATTATTAGAAAACCTACCAGATGAGTTATAATGTACTTTGGTGAACACCGTCTGTCCAAGTAAGTGAGCCAAACCCAGCCACTTTGTTGGTAGGAAAATGGAAGATGTCTGAAATTGTACAGAAAAATCATCGTAGGATGGACTGGGGACCATGGACACACACACACAAACACACACACACACACACACACACACTTTCTCTGTGTGTGTATATGTTTGTGTGAATTAATGAGACGATTTCAGAAAAGCAATTGCCAGCTTTTCTGCTTGAAGATTATTGTCATTCATTAATCTGTATTTTTAAGTCTTGTGTGAATCTAAAATTTATGCATAAAGTGGCCTATGAAACAAAATTTAAAAGCTTGAGAGAAACACATCCAACGTTAACATGAAATTACTCTGCATTTACTGTTTTGCCTTAGGGTATCTCGCAGTCCCTAATCATTTCCTCCTTATCTTTAGGGCAGAATTTCTTACTAAAGGTGCCACCTGGATGGTTATGGTGCTGTGTACATGACATCCTGGCTCTCAGGTGGTCAAAGCAAGATGGATGTAAAGCCCAGGGAAGCCTGGATGCATCAGAATACAGAAAGGCAGGCAGGCGGGTGGGCAGGCGGGCGGCGGGCGCATCTGGTCTGTAATCTCCCATTTTCTAGGCTAATCTGAACTACATAGCAAGTTCACAGCCAGTGTGGGCTCCATAAAGCAAGAGTTGACGCATTCCCCTGACAAGAAAAGAAGTCTACAATCTGGTCTCCCTAATTTTTAACCTGTTCTTTTTAGCATGCCCAAGCCTGGGTTTAGGGATTTCTGTCACACCTGATGTTTCTCTGGGAACTCGTGGCAGGTGTCAGTTTTCTGTATCTCTGTGGCCTGTCTTACGGGCGCAGACTGCTGTGCTCATGGGAGTCTTCGCCTTGCCTGTCTAGCTGTTTTGATTTCTTCCCCGTCCTGTGACAACAGTCTCCCACCTAGTCACTTCCACCACTGAGTCTGCTCATGAGTTGTCTGTCTTGCTCTTAGTGGGCAGTTATAGCTTCCTCTGCATCTCCCTGAGATCTGCCCATTTGTCCCATTTTCAGCAGCCCATCTCTTGTTGGATTTATGGCAATAGCTTCTTACTCCATCCATATGTGAACTTCTCCATACACCGTGGTCAAGGAAAAGTTCATGCAATTGCTTGAGAAGTGCAAGTGGCCTCCGTTCACCAGACCTAAGACACAGGCAGGACAGATAAAATATGACCTTGGAAAGCAGGTTTCAGAATGTCATGTTTCCCAGCCCAGAGAGATCAGATGACTGACTCAAGGTCTTCAAAATGCAGCGCTGGGATTAAACCTGTCTGCAGCCCTGGCTTTCAGAAAGCTGTCTCTAACTGGAAGTTTATTGATTAGTTCTTAAGGGTATTGCTGGTTTATTCATTGTTCTTTGTATGCCAAGATTCTATAGACTACCATTTCATTTATTTTCTTCGCTTAAAGTAAGCTATTGAGCAGCTCTGTTATGTGATTGCCATGATACTTTATCGTTAATGTAGAAGATAACAGAATCTGGGGTAGTAATTACACTGAATGTCCAGGTTTATGATAAAAACACTTAGAGTGTCCCCCATGTTCCAGAAAACATCTAAGGACCTGGGAAAATGAAGTGTGAAAAAAAAAATGAAAAGGTAATAAGAAAAATTTTGGTTGGCTGGTTTTCCTGCCGACTTTTTAAAAGGGTGGCTTTGGAAGTGTTTGTTGTTGCTGTTTTGTTTCCTTTTAAGAGAATGTGTCAGGGCTGGGGTGGAGCTCAGTGGGAGAACACTTGCCTAGCATCCAAAAGCCCTGGGTATGATTCCCAGCTTTTCAAATAATAATAGTAATTAATAGATAATAGGGCAGTAAAGCAAACCTTTGCTAATCCTCTGCACGTTAGTGTAAAACAGAGGGGCCTCAAAGGACCATCATTGCAAACATTCTGCTTCTTTGTTTGTTTGTTTTGTTTTCTTTTGTTTTGTTTTTGTCCCCCCCCCCCCCCCCCCCCCCCCCCCGAGACAGGGTTTCTCTGTATATCTCTGGCTGTCCTGGCACTTGTTCTGGTTCTTTTAACTCCTTGCTAGAGCCCCTCACTGGTTAAAGGGCCTTAAAGTGCAACCGGCTTGGCTGGGCCTGCAGACCCTGTGTTTATTAGTAGACACTGCTGACTCCCCAGCCCTCATCTCTGAGCTCCCCTGCTGAGCTCTGGGTGAGTCTGTGTTGTGCAAATGCGTCTTTCTAGCCTTCAGGAACTGGGGTGGCTGCAAATCACTCTCTTCATCCAAGATGATATTTCTCTGATTAAAAAAAAAAGTATGAATATTTAATGTTTCATTATGATATTTGGATGTTTACGAGAAAATCAATATTTTTGAGTGATGACACATGTAAAAATTGTGTTTGTTTTGCCATTTGGTTGTTTTCCTTTGTGGTGCTGAGCATCTAACAGGGCCATGCTAGGGCAGCATTCTGCAGGAGTCAACCTCCAACACTAACTTGGGCTTTGACTTGGTTTTTGTGATGGAAGTGGTGGGGCTGAAGGGGGTGGGTGTTGTTCAGGCTGGCCTCTGTAGTATGCTTTGTAGCCCAGGCTGGCCCGATGTTCTGATCCTTCTGAGTGTTGGGACTATGGATATACCACTATGTCTAACTTAATAATAAAATTTAAAGAAACAAACAAGTCCTTCCCTTATCCAATGAAAAACTGTACTGCAGATTTTTTTTTTCCTTTACAAGATTCACTTTGTATTAAGTTACCAGCAAATTATGCTTTGGAGCAGGGCGTGGTGGTGCACGCCTTTAATCTCAGCACTCGGGAGGCAGAGGCAGGGGGATTTCTGAGTTCCAGGCCAGCCTGGTCTACAGAGTGAGTTCCAGGATAGCCAGGGCTACACAGAGAAACCTTGTCTCGAAAAACAAAACAAAACAAAACAAAACAAAACAAAACAAAACAAAAAATTAAGCTTTGGAAAAAATACTGTTGCTGTTGATACTGTTGCTTCATATATGGTAAAGCAATTTTCAGCCTTCCTTGGAGAGACTTTATTATGCTGAGGTACTCTGAAAAAAATATGTTCACTTAATAGATACTTAGCCATGGAGTGTTTTCCTTTCTTAGTATTTTTGGATCTATGACTGTTAGAGTTACTCTGTCAGTGAAGGGTCTTCCCATTAGGCTCCACCCCTCCAGAGGAGCTATAGATAGTAGAAGGTTGCATGTGGAGGGGGGAGAGAGATTCCTTAGTGAGGAGGCTATGAAGCCAAATAACCACCAACCCTGATGATGATGTGAGCAACCAAAACCAAAGACAGCAAAGCAGGAGACAGACTGGGGAAGGATTTGTTGGAAGGGATAAGAAAATGATGTGGGGGAAGAAAACTCTCTCTCTCTCTCTCTCTCTCTCTCTCTCTCTCTCTCTCTCTCTCTGTCTCTCTGTCTCTGTCTCTGTCTCTCTCTCCTGTGCCAGTGCTTGGTTGCCCGTCCCCTTTCCATAAGCACACACACAGGAGTAGAGAGAGGGTCAAGAGCCAACACTGTAGTGTGTGTTAGTTGCCTTCAGCTTTAGATAAGTAGGGTGGCTGCAGAAGTTGACGCTGTAGGGTACAGAAGTTACTATGAAATTTGTATCTTTTACTTTGTTGCCTTTTTAACATATGGATGAGTTTGGAGAACACCTTTAAAGTTGATCTTGTGGTTCGCTTTTCAGTTCTCTAGAAATGCCATCCACCAGAAGATACCCGGACCTTATTGAGTTGATACTCTTAGTGTTTGGGGTGGTGAACACAGCTGGGTCCATACTTGTTGGGCCGTTGATGGAATTTGAGCAAAAGTTTGCTCTAATTTGCTTAGCTTCTGATCCAGGAAGTTCAGTGTAAATAGCTGCTACTGGGTTTACATCCAACTTGATGGATGGGGCATCTCCACCTCCAAGCATTTGGGAGCATGGCAATAGTCCCCCCTTGGCCTGCAGTGGGGACTGTCACAGCTTTACATTTCCTATCCTACCAGGCTGGCCTGCCTTCCAGGCTTCCCTGCATTCATATATGAGGTTTGCAAGCAAGGCTCTTCCAGCAGGCTCGCATTCTGAATTGATGGTGTGTTAAGCAGTAACATAGCAGTTTGTTTGTATCTACTGGCAACTGGAACAGCCCTGGTCTGCCAGTCTGGAAGTGGTAGTCAGACTTGTGTGCCATCAGTGCTGACCAGCAGGTGGCAGCAGCTGCATTTTGCCATAGCAGTCCTGGCAGGATAGAAGGTAAATTCCTTGTCTGTCCAGAGATTTGGCAAGACAGCGAATATTCTTTATAGTGTGTGTACGTGCACGCATGCACATGTGTTCATCTTGTATTTTTCCCTCTCAATATCATCAGAGTGGACTCTGTTGTCTGCCTGTATGTGCTCTGGCTTTGCCTTCATAACTACTTTTAAAAGTCTGTCTGTTTTGGTTCAATGATCTGATATTTTTTCCCAGAATAAAGACACTGCTTTGATTTATGTGTGTGTTCTTTATTGGAAAACTTGTTAATACTTCGTAATTGTATATGATTAAGGTTGATGGGAAATGAGCATTTTAAAAATGATCACAGAGAAACCCTTTATGGCAGTGACTTTGGTCATGAATGTAGTTTCTATGACCCCCCATCCCAAAAGGGAATCATTTTACTCTATTTCTTTTTCGTCAACGTTAGTTTACAATTGTTCAGTTGTTTTTCTAAGTTATTTTCACCCATACCTGAAACCTTTTGTTAAAAAGTGTGTGTGTGTGTGTGTGTGTGTGTGTGAGTGAGGTGGGATTGGGGGAGGGGTTCGTGGGGTCAGAGGACAACTCTAGGCGGTTGGTTCTCTCCTTTCACCTTTTCATGGTTTCTGAGGACTGAACTTGGGTTGTAAGCCTTGCCTGGCAAGTGCCTCTAGCCAACGAGTCATCTTGCCAGCTCTCCTCCCCTCTTTGAGATAGGATATCTGTGTAGCCCAGGCTGGCCTTGAACTAAGGTTCCTCCTACCTTTATCTCCCAAGGGCTGGGACAACAGGCAGGAAGTGACTCTTGGCTTATGCAGTCCTGGGGATCTAGTCTGGGCTCCATGAATGCAAGACAATGGAGCTATATCCCCAGGCCTGTAATTTTTTTTTTCCAGTACATAGATTTCTATCTTATACAAAAACCCCTGTGTTCAACTCTTTCTAGCCAAGTGAAGCCTAGCAGGCAGAGTACCTCACCTCTGTTCATGATCTCTCTCAAGACATTCTGCAAGCCCCACGCTGTCACCCCGCTGGCACCAGGTGGTGTAACCAGGTTCAGATGCAGACTGAGTTATAAGCTGAAGGGCGTGGTACCTGGGTCTGTGGAACTCAGAGGATGAACAGAAGAGGCTGGGGAATCAGGCCCAAGCCTAGCTTTCAGGAACAGGCTGACCCAGGGAACTGGCCCTCACTCCTGGCAAAGCCAGCGACCAGTTTTTGAACCCATGATCACATTGCTTCAGCTGAATGCCCTACCAGCCAAATGAGTGCCACACGCTTCCATCCTCCAGGAAGTCCGAGGCTGGGCACAGGTACTTCAGTTACTTCAACAGTCAGAGTTGTCAGTAGAAATCATCCAGTTGGCAATGAGCACCCTACTTTTCGAATATTAGACTCAGCACTGATACATATGTGCAAGAGCATCTGTGAAAAGCAGTGTGCCTGGGACTGGGAGAGGAGTTGTGACAGGGACTGTGCACCATTGTGTATTCATATCTCCATATTCCCAACTAGCCAGCCACATGATGTCTTCTTTATGCCTGTGCCCCTGTTTTGTATAGATGCTCCTTCTAGTAAACTCCCTCGTCAGAGTCTAGCTCATGGGCCACCTGTTCCATCAAGTTTGCCTTGATCTTACTTCTTCTGTATGACTACCACTCCAGGCATGCATTCTGTAATTTATGCCTATTTACCACTTTATTTTATTTGTCATCTTCTAGCAGATGGGACTCTTCCAGGCTAAGGAATAGATTACTCATTGTGGGTTAAAAATAGAGTCTTGAGTCCTACCCAGGGCTCAGCAAGGTAGGTTTGATTGCATGCACCCCCGCTGCGCTGCCAGGTGGGCACTGGGATGTGAGAAACCACAGGACCCTGTCTGGGCCGAACTGAGGCCAGGGACGTCAGGTTCTCAGTCTTGGACACTGCAGACGCTGCTGGATGTCTAGGAAGAGCTGAGAATGGAGCAGGTGGACCCTCGGGCAGGCTCTGGCCTGCGGCTGAAGGGAAAAGGACAGAAGAAGGGAGCTCCAGCTGGGTTCCCATGGGGAGGAGAGTCCTAGACCTGCTAGGTCAGCTTGGCTTGGGTTGGCTGGCAGTGTCCTAGCTGAAGCACGGGGAAGCCTCCTGGGCGGAAGGTTAGACGCATGACTAGTTAGGGGAAGGCCTGTATCCATTGCTCCAGCTGAATGCCCTACCAGCCTGATAAGAAGAGGCAGTCCATGGCTTTAAGATGTTTATAGTAGAAAGGCAGAGAGAGGGAGAAGAGTAGAGAAGTAGAGACTGTAGCTGCAACAGGAGCCAGGGGCCCAGGGCCTAGGGCATGTGGCCAAACCCCTGCTGGAAGTCACCACCTACCGAGTCACTGGGGACCAGGCTGTCTGTGCACAGCTCACCACCCCACACTCATATCATTCAATTTGATTGTTTAAGAAGAATTTCCAAAGCCAGCACAGGTGTAGTTCCTGTCTCCCAGAAGCACAGTCTTCATAGTGGGACAGAAGAGAATCATGATAGCACATATATGTGACAGAGGAATGGATATTCCACTCCAAAAGTGGCCATGACCGTTAAGGTGCAAAAGTGGCCATGACAGTTAAGGCAAGAAGAGGGTTTCTGAGAGTTTGTCTGCATCTTAGCATCTGCAGAGCCTAGGGCAGTGGTGGGATGAAGCTTTAATTCATTGCAACACTGCAAATGAATTGAATGATTTCCTTGTAGTGACTTTTCTCTCTCGGGTTAAAAGCTTTTTATTGATTTGAGAACCCACAGGCACTTTAATGTTATTTTTTTTTTAATGTCACAAGAATGAATCCTGTAGAGCTGTTATGTTTAAGTGTTTTTCCTTTTTAAAGATTTTTAAAAATTTTATTTGTAAGGGTGTCTTGCCTACATGTACATAAGTATACTGTGTGTGCAAAGGGCCCCTGGGTACTAGAAGAGAGTCCTTCTATGGGTGCTAGAAGATAGTGTTGAGTCCTCTAGAACTGGGCTCACAGAAGGTTGTGAGCTGTCATGTGGTGCTGAGAATCAAGCCAAGGTCCTCTGTAAGAGGTCTTAGCAAGTGTTTAAAAGAAACCCCTTGTTTCTTTTCATGTAGGAACTTATTAATTTAATGGAATGATATTAGTTGCATGCCTATGAGTATTAGATATGATGTCATTCCTCTATACCCTGAAGAGTCAGTGAGCTGCACCCTCTATGGAATGGTCAAGATCACTTGTACCTGGGAGATTCAGTCACTGAACAGACCACTAAACAAAGACAAGTCATAGTTGTATGAAACAATGTCACTGAAAGAGGCTGAACAGAATTCAAAGGTCAGGAGATGTTTATTGCCTGAAGAAATGACAAGCTAATCAGAGCCCCAAGGGATAATGGAGAGAAAGCGGGATGGGGGAGGGGGGAGGTACTCCATGGTTTGTTCCACAGCATCCCGCAAAGCACTTTCTCATGAAGTCTTCTGCCTTAGCTCACCGTTGTCTGTGCTCATGTGATTGCCAGTAAGCGAAGGCTTTTATTAGGGGTGAGCAAACCGCGAGCACACAAGCAGCGAGCACATAGAAAAGACACTGGGAAACACAAGCGGGTCTCCGGAAGCAGAAGCCGTAGCTCTCCTCGAAGGCTGGGGGTTTTCAGGGTCTTTGAGAGGCTCTTCCTACTCCCACTTAAGGTTGGTCAATTTGAAGAAAGACAGACAAGGAAGCTGATAGGTACACAAGTTTTGGGCTAAACACACCCTGGTCTGGTCTTGAGTTTGATCAGTTCATAGTCCAGCTTAAGCTCCCAGGTTTTTGTTTCAGGACAGGAAAGTGAGGAAGAAGGCCAACCATCTTAGAGGTTAAACATTTTCATTTTCTAGTTATGGTCTCTATTGCAAGCTATTTCTTAAGGGACAACTCATACAGGTTAGAAAATATATCCTAACCCACATATATTCCTTTTAAGTTCTCCAGACTTCCCCTGACCCCACACATCTCTGTTATAGTTCCGCATCTCCACATTCTGTCGGTTTGGCCTGGCACCAAGGGTGGCACTGTGCAAAGTGAATGGCGAGGCCTTGACTCTGGCCCTCTAGGAAATGTAAACGGCAGGTCTGCCCTGTGCAGAGTGCTTTGGGAATAAAATAAAGCTGCTTAAAAATGTTTGAGTTCGGGGATGGATAATTGATTTGCAATGTGAACGGATTCAGGGTAGGCGAGTTCTCTTAGGAACACACATTTGTGGAGATTAGAGGTCATGGTCAGGGAGACTTCCATCTAGTCTGAGTAGAAGGAAATTTGCTAGTCCTCCTTTGAGCACTCTGGGAATCTTCTGAAACACCTCCCCCCCTCCCCTCCCCTGTCTCTCTCTCTCCATCCATAGACCTGAGAATAATTTGCAGGGCTGCTGAAAAGCAATCTTCTGCCTCAGGACTTCCTAATGATCCCTTCACCACCAGGATGTTTTTAGCACATTCTACACATTCGAATTCTCTATGAATGAAGCATTCAGGTTGCCATTCAACATGTCTGGTTTGGGGTGCATTCTAAGTCCAATTATACAAGAAGCTATTTGTAGTGTTCAGCAGCTGCAAAATGAAGGGGCTTCTTTTTTTTTCTTCTTGTTGGTGTGTGTGTGTGTGTGTGTGTGAAATGCAGTCTTAGTGAAGCTGAAAGTTCAGAATGCAGAGGTATCCCGTTAAGGAGTTGGGTTTGTAGCTGACACGGGGTTACCCAGGGAAGAAGCGGAGCACTAGTCTTTTTACACGGTATTAGCTTGGAGCATTTTGATGAAGTGTGCTTTGCATAAAACCCTGGGAATTTATTCTAATGATGAATGCAATATACCGTCTGGAGCCTGTGGCTGATTCCGCCATCCAGTGGGGTGCCCTTGGTGAGTGTGTCTCTCTCCAGCTGAAATAATTAAATGTCAGTCAGATTACAGGTGATTGTGTATAAACAAGTTGCAAGGGTGGGAAAGTGTAAATATTTTAAAGCACATTGATAGCTGTAAAATATGGCTAAATAGATTCTGTGTGTGAAACTTGACAGTGGCAGTTTAAAAAAATATCTCATTTTAGTTTAATGCTGAGGATCAAGCCAGCCCGGGACTTTGTGTTTTTATCATGGAGTAGTTTCTGTGGCTTGCTTCATTCAGAGAGATAGGTATCTCAGACCTGCTGATAAAACTGAGTTCCTCTGACATTTTTAGGAGGCTTTATGTAGTGTTGGAGAGATTTTCTTCATTTTCTTTGCAGATATCTTTGGATTGTTTGAGACAGGTTCTCACTATTAACCCATCAGACCTGGAGCTCACTGTATAGATCAGGGCTCAGGGCTCTGGCGTCTGCCTAGCAAGTGCTGGGGTTGCTGGTGAATACCTCCAGGCCTAGTTCACTCATTACATATCTTATTTTTCCTTTTATTCTTGTTATAGGGTTGGTTGATTTACTGTTAGCTAAATTCTTTTTAAGTTTTTCTAAGTGTGTGTGTGTGTTTGTGTGTGTGTGTGTGTGTGTGTGTGTGTGTGTAGGCCAGAGTGCTCCACTTGAGCATTTTTTAAATTACTATTTTTGGTGTATTTAGGTGTTTTGTCCACATGTATATCTGTGCACCTCATACAGACCTGAGACCCAGAGGCCAGGATAGGGCATCATGTTCTTTGGCCCTGGAGTTACAGATAGTTTTATGCTGCAATGAGGATGCTAAGAATAACCCCCATGTCCTCAAATGTAGAGCCATCCATATATCCAGGCCCTACCTTATTATTGTTTGAGCAAGATCAGGGATCCCTTTGTTTCTGCCTTTCTTGGGCTAGGATTTTGGGAGTCTATATCTGTGCTTAGCTTTTATCTAAAAGGGTACTGGGACCTTAACTCAGGTCTTTATGGTTGTGTGGCAGTCACTTTACCAGCTGAGCCATCTTCCCAGCCCACTGTTGGTTAGATTCTTTGAATGTTTTTCACCCCCACATTCTCCACTTTTTTTTTTCTTTTCTTTTCTTTTTTATTCATAGTGAAAGACAGATAACAGGTGGCTTCATTCTGTATCCTCCCATTTGGGAGCCTGAATCAGGAAGCTCTTGAATTACAGGCCAGATTAGGCTACTTACTGAGATGGTCTCTCAAAAGAGGAAAGGGGGAGGGGACCAAGTAATGAAACAATGGTCCAAATTATAAACTAGCTACATTTTTACACTCTAAACTTCAGATGTGACTGTAAGTTAAACACATTATTAGACACACGAAGAAGATGGCTCATCTTAATCTTGCCTGTGATTTTTTTTTTTTTTTTTTACTATGCTGATGCTGAGGGGGAAGGGGCCAAGCGTAGCATTTTCACAGTCATGAGAGCTGCCTAGCATAAGCACCAATTTTTGATTGTCAGTTTGATTTTGCACACTGATTCTTCGGGCCCTGCAATCACCGTGTCCCCCTTTCCTCCCTGCTCTGCCCTGATCGTCTCGCCCTCTACTAATAGGAAATGCCAGCGGGCCTGGTGGTACAGCTGCTGCGCCAACGCTGTTATCAAGCCCATTGCAAAACTGGGATTGTGGGAGGTCTTATATATGTGGTCTTTGACTGGGCAAGTCATAAATGCCCTCTGCGGCCCAGATGACTTCCAAGTCTCCATTTCTGCTGGGCTGTTGCTCTTTGCCCTGTCTCTCACCTCCAATTGCTATATGCACCCTCCATAGCCTTTCCATGTAATAAGACTTAATGGTTTCTGTTTGAAGAATTTGCCACTGTCTCTCACCTAATTTTGGAAGATGCAAATAAAAAAATGAAGCTATGAGATGGTTGGAGGAATATTATCTTTGCCTAGATGGATCTTTTTCATTATTCGGAACTCAAAATTGGGGCTTTCAACTCTAAAGTACTGTCAGCTTATCCGCAACCCAAGTGTGCTCATTTTAACTCCTCCAGGATCATTTAGCATCTGAACCAGCAGGCCTCTTTCCAACTGCAGTTGAGCACAGCATCTTATTAATTGCAACATTCATCAGAACCATATGTGTGATGATAGAACTCACAAGATAAAGGGAAGAGGAACCTTTGATGGCTGTGTGGCTTGGCGGAATACACGTTCCTATGCGATCCTTCCACTGCTTGGTAAATTCTTAGCCGTAAAGGGCTGGGGAAGAAGTTGAGGGGCAGAACCCTTGCTCTGCATGTCTGAGGAACTGGATACCATACCAAGTGTCACCAAACCCAAAATTCGAGGTGTCCTTCAAGTTTTATTCTTGACTGATCTTTGATTGTGAGGAAATTGGGCAGTGATAAATCTGATTTTTTTTTTTTTTTTAGTCGTCACTTTAACTGCATTTCCTAGTCTTGTACAGTGTTTCAGAACCACCTTTATATGAAAACTCTTCTTAAGATCCTGTTGTTTAAAGCTGGAACCTGTTGTCATTCCCAGTACTCTGGAGGCAGAAGCAGAGGCAGGTGGATTTATTTGGCTAGCCTAGACTACAGAGCAAGCTCCAGGATTGCTAGGGCTATACTGTCTTGAAAAACAAAACAAGATCCCGATTGGGACCGGGAGGGTGGCTAAGTGGGTAGAGTACTTGCCGCACAAGAATAAGGACTTGGATTTGTGTTTCAAGCACCAAGCTTAAGTGGGTTGCAGTAAAGCATGTTTGTGACCCCAGTGCTTCTAGAGGGAGATGGGAGTTGGGGACTGGAGAATCCTCAGAGGCTCATGGGTCAGCAGCTAACCCTAGTGACACACACACACACACACACACACACACACACACACACGCGCACGCGCGCGCGCGCGGTCACTCACCCAACCCTGCCCCACTATGGATCTCCTTTTCACGCACTGGTGTAAATACTAAGAACTTCTTTAACTGGGCTTGATCACAGACAATGTGCAGTTTATGACTAGCCCTGTCTCTCTGGAAGTACCTTATCAACCTTATTCAAATTCAAACTCAAGAGCACAGACGTCATAGAAGACCTTCCCTCATAGAGGAAGGCAAGGAATTCTTGAGGGTAAAGCTTGAACCGAGGCCCGCCCAAGGTCTTTTGCACATTCTGTGCTTCAATGGGTGTCCTGTTGTCCCCTGTAGGGGGCTACTTCCTGCCTTCATTTTCCCCTCCTTTCTTTCTTTCTTCTTCTTTCTTTCTTTCTTTTTTTTTTTTTTTTTTTTTCTGGCTAGGGTGTCTTAGCAGAGTATCCTTCTCCATGGGCAGTTCTTTAGCTACTGTTCCTCGAAAGGTTTTAAAAAACATTCACCAGGAGTGGTTGTAAGTTAATGGCTGAAACCACAGCAACATAGTAGACTTTACATTTTTCTTTTTTTTTATTACGTATTTTCCTCAATTACATTTCCAATGCTATCCCAAAAGTCCCCCCACACCCTTCCCCCTTTCCCCTCCTTTCTAAAACAGAAGTCTTTTTTTCCCCCTTTTCTTCGCCCCTCTGCAGTAGATGCTTCTTGAATATAAATTTCTTGTAGGCTTCCTAAGTGCTGATCCAGCAGGTCCTTAGCATTACCCAGCTTTCGCTAGTCATGTACCTCTTTTCAGTTACATAGCTAGGATCGTCCATTCCACTCTGGATTTGTATTCCAAGTTGAGATTTTCTTTTTGGCTCTTCAAAGATTTTACCAAGAAAGGTGATGATTTTTTTCTTCCAGATTTTAAAATCTACTTCCCTTAAATTACTTTTTATTCTTAGCATACAAGTATGTTAAATTTCATTAGTACAGAAAGTATATTTTAATTTTCAAGTCCTTGGAAATTACTCTTTTCTCGGAGATACACTAGAGCAAACAGGCCCTTAATATGTATTCAGACAGCAAAATGAATTAGCTTTGTAGTTAAGCTTCTTTGTGTGCACCTCTCCTCACATACACTGTGTGTATCTCTCCTCCCTTCACCAGGCCTATATGCACCTCATATAGGCTGTGTGGAATGAGTTGAGTCTCAGTGCTGCTTGGATACAAGGATGGAGCTACACAACATGGTGAAGAATATTGACTGAGGCATGAGAAGCTGTAGTTAATGAAGCGGTCTGTTTTCTTTCTGTAAGGCACACCTTGCTGTTTTTAAACATTAAATTTTTTTGAGGTTTATTTTCTGTGTATGAACATTTTGCCTGTATGTATGCCTGGTGCCCTCAGGGGTCAGAAGATAGCGTTGGATCCCCTGGATCTGAACTTTCAGATAGTTACAAGCTCCCATGTGGGTGTTGGGAACCAGACTCAAGTCTTCTGCCAGAACGGCAAGTGCTCTAAACCAATGAGCCGACTCTCCAGCCCACAGCTTGCTTGTAAGGATGCTGTCTTGAAGTAAAGTGATGCATTTTAAAAGTAAAGTTATTAAAGCTGCGTCAAGGAGTGCTTCAGGTTCACGGCAAGGTTCGAGTTTGGCCATTATTTCAACAGTGAGTAGAGAAAGTTATAAGGCCCGGATCAGGTATCTAGTGAGATTTGGGGGGAAAAAAAGTGAGAATGGGTTCCCCAGCCACATGACCCTTTCTCAACACAGGCAGCATGAAGGATCCTTCGAACTAGAGACACGCTACTCAGTTCACAGGAGTAGCACCCCGCCACGCTGCCAGCTGCTTGTACCAGAAGCAAGGCGATCTGATGCTCCGCTCCCTGTGGCTCTTCCCTAGTCTAACTCTTGTTGCCTCTGAAAGCGCCCCTTCCGATTCCCATGCGATGTTTTTACACGCCATTACCAAGGCTTGCTCCTTACAGAGCTGCCTCCTGTGGGCCATGAGTCACCTCTATTATCTCAGGATGGCCCCCGGATGGATGGCCCTACCCTGTCTGGGAAGACTTCGCACCCTCCGCCCTTGCGGGCCAGCCGAACTTTGAATGTTCAGTGTGAATGCGGCTCCTTTTTATGTTTTATTTTTTGCACTTTTGATTAGGGAGGGCAGGAGTTCTTTTTCTCTTCTCATGGCATGCTTTCTGTCTGCCTGTCCTTTCATTTTGCTCATTGTTTGCGATATGAACTGTGGCTTGCCTGAACTAGCCGCGGCGACAGCAGACGTTTTGAAATGGACTGAGCAGATGGGAATGGTGGGACTGGGTTAAATTATTAACCAGGATCCACATGTAGAGTGGAGGGGTTTCTCGGCACCAAAATTAACTGGCAGAATGGATACCAGATCGAGTTCCCTCTAAAGAACAGATGTAGCATCATCTCTGAAGGTCTCCCTTTCTGCCTTTCACCACCTCCACCACATACTGGTAAAAGGGGATTTCTAGTCACCCTTTGTAATCTAGCATGGCTACATCATTAAAAATTAATTTGGAAACAGAAGATTATCTCATTGCGCCCGTGAAGTTCTGGGGTATTGATGAATTTACATGTGCTTTGTGAAATAACATTAGTGAGACAGTTAAAATAATTCTGCGTGAAGTTTCATTGCATGGTTTCTTTTTTTCTGGGAACAGTATCTTTGTCTCTCTGTCTCTCTCTGCTCTCTGTCTATCTGTCTCTCTATCTGTCTCTCTGTCTCTCTGTCTCTCTCTCTCTCTCTCTGTATATATAAAGTTAATTATGTTAACTTTTAGTATTTTCTGCAATTTCTTTTCAAGTATGCACATTTAATTGGCCTAATAGGGTTATACTGTGTGATGTTTTTCAGTTTGCCCAATGAACCTCAAAACCATAATAGATGAAACTTTCTAAGGATTTTACATTTTATATGCATGTATGTATGTGCACTACATGCAGTCAGTGCCCAAGGAGGTTAGAAGACTATGGCAGAGCCCTTGGAACTGGAGTTACAGACAGTTGTGAGCCACCTTCTGGGTGTTTAGAATCAAATCCAGTTCTTCTAACTGCTAAGCTATTTCTCCAGCCCTCTGTTCTTCTAATTTAGATGTTAAACTTGATTTTTATAAAATAGCCTTAAGGTTAGCAACCAGTAAACATACTACTTATAGATGAGGTTGGGCTGAGGAATTTTCTATTTGAGGAGCTGAAGTTCCCTGAGATATGTTATATTTATCATGGACTACAGAACTCTAACCTTAAATGTATGTTAAGTATGATTTTTTTTTTTTAGTCTTTCATTCTTTCTATTTCCAACCTAGTCAAACATAGCACTCTTCGTTAATTATATATTTTATTTTCGATTGATGAAGATTTCATTGTGTGTATAATAAGTATATGTATATAATATACGTATGATATATTATGCATACAGCATATATATGTGTAAAATATATGTATAGAACATATAGGCTAACTTCATGTCTTCATGTAACTCTTGTGTATAACATTTGAAAAAGGCCCCTTTTAAAAACCAATATTGTTTAGCAGTATGAATGTTCAGAGATTGAAAAGGCTTGTAATGTTCCACTGTTCTTAATGTACCAAGGAGCCTGAAATTTTATGAAAATGTGGATGAGAAGGTAAGGGGGTGCAGGCTGTGTGGCAGAGTTCTGGAAGCTTTCGCTGTTTAGCTTTTCGTTTCTGCAAATAGGTGTTTGTTTGCTTGCTTTTTGATGTTTTGGTTTATTTTGTCGTTGTTTTGTCCCTCGAAATGACCTTAAGTGCTAAAGATGAAAGGGTGGATGGTGACATGGACAGTTAGTGAAGAGTTGGGGGTCTCTGCCTCCTTCCCTCGTACACTGTGAAGCTTAAGGTAGAAAGAACCCAGATAGCCTGGCTTATTCTAAAAAGCCAACCCTGATGTAGTACCCCAACCCCTGGTTGGTTGTTCGTACTTTAGGGGTCTGTGACTCTTAAAGCATAGTGTTCTTAATGCTGTGGAGCCGAAGCGTTTCAGAGTTCAAACACGTGCACGTACACTGAGAGATCTGGGTGTCCAACTCGCAACTGAGAATTCAGCCTGTGCTTTTTACCCACCCTCTGCACCACCTGCAGGGGTGTCTGGAGAACACTCACGCACACCTCCTGTTTTGACTGTGACCATCTCCTGCTCATGGCAGGAGCTCCAAGAGCTGCAGAGTTGGGACCACTTACTCTTGAGATGTTCAGATATTCACAGTGTTGTTGAACAGAGGCTGAGGGAAGGAAGCACTGTGCAGAAAGTTAGCACACCCTCACTCTTTAGCATGGATGGTGACACACACAGGCGTCTAAATCTAAATTAACCACCGCCTGCCTCCTGGTGACAAGCAGTGTGGGTATGTTCTTGTCCTGTCCTTTTCTGTCTTTCCCTCACAGTTGTCCCAAGAGTCTTCACACCCCATGATATGCAGACCTGAGTCTAACCAGAGTCCCTCCATGTATGTCTTCACCGAGACCCCCTTCTGTAGCATCCCAGCTGTTTGTTCCTCTTCTAAATAAATGAGGGGGTCCTTCATCATTTCCACTAGGAACCTCCAGTTCACTTCTCTGGTCTTACTCATTTTTACTACCATTTTTATCTTTTAGGGTGTGTCTTCCCCACTGGACTGTGAACTTCCTAAGAAGGCCTGTTGCTTTTTTTTTTTTTTTAAGGAGGCAGTGGAATACAGGACCTTGTGAGCATTCTGCACGCATACTTAACTACAGAGTTCTATCTCTAGACTATTGCTTTTGAGATGGGTTTCTCTGGGTAGCCTAGGGTGGTGCTTGCTTCGACCTGGCCCGAGCTGGGATTGTAGGCACATGCACCTCCGTGGCCATGGGTGATGAACTTTTATGCTGGGCATACAAGGGAACTAGTGAGTGTCCAGCAGAAAACTGTAGAGATTGGACATGAGCCACTGCCGTAGTTAATGTGCTTTCTGAACTGATAGGTTGGCTATACCTACCAGGGGAAGTGAGGCATGACGGCCCAAGGAAAACTTGTTGTTAATAAAGACACTCTCACTGTTTTGCCCAGGCACTTCTGAACTTGAACTCATAGGCTCAAGCAAGTGTTCTGACTCCTGCGTAGCTGGCCTAGAAGAAAAAAAAAGGGGGGGGAAATTTTATTTTATTTATTTATTTTGGTTTTTCGAGGCAGGATTTCTCTGTGTAGCCCTGGCTATCCTGGACTCCAGCTTAGACCAGGCTGACCTGCCTCTCTCAGAGATCTACCTGACTCTGCCTCCAGACCGCTGGGATTGAAGATGTGTGGTACCACTCCTGGCTAAAACTTTAAATATAACACTTATTACTAAGAAGATTTTATTAATGTAAAGAGTATAAGTTGAAAATTTGGAAGTTATTTATAAATAAGGATACAAATTTCGTAGCACAGTAATAGAAAAAGAATTCCAAAGCAATGTTTCAGAATAAGTCAATATGATTATTGGAGTTCAATGCTTTAAGTACTAGGCCATAAAAGTTCTACCAGGATAATTTAACCAATATTGAGGCATAGGTTTTTTGGTTTTTCTTTGTTTTTAATTTAATTCGTTTACTTATGTATGTTCCTGTGGAGGCCACAGGCTAACGTTGTGTATGTTCTTCAATCACTTCTCACCTTACGCTTTCTGAAGTTGGATCTCCCACTGAACCAGGAGCTAGCCTGGCTGCTCTGCAGGCCTCAGGGGTCCTCCTGTCTCTGCTCCCCCAGGGTTGAGAGTATAGGCGTCCACTGCTACACTTGCCTTTTCACAGGGGTGCTAGGGGCTTGAACTCAGGGCTTCATGCTTGTGCAGCAAACACTTTACTGACTAAGCCAGCTCTCTCTCCTGAGAAGCTCTGAGAATGTCCATGTGAAGGTGATAGAGAAGAAAGCTCTATGGGCAGTCATTTGAGGAGCTGACAGTTTAACTCTGAGGCTAGAGGGTGATAATGACGGTGTCAGCAAAGCCGATTCTCCTTCACTAGAGTGTTCCTCTTGGACTGGCGAGGTGACTGGGCAGGTAAAGGTGCTTGCCACCAAGCCTGATGATATGAGCTTGCTCCCTGGCTCCCTGTGGCGGAAGGAGACAGCCAACTGCTGCAAGTTGCCCTTTTATCTTCATCCATGCATACACATGCACACCTAGGCACAAACACACTGCACACTCACATATGCCACCTAACACAAATACAGTTTTAAAAATAAGCATAACTCTTTATTAAGCATATGGATACGTGGATACTTAGCCGTTTCTGGATTTTATTTGCATATTTAATCAACACAAATGCTTCCTACCACATACCAAGAAATACTCCATGGAGTTGACCAACCATAATGTCTTAAGTTCTGATAATAACCTGAATGAAAACACCATCCTACCTCCCCTGTCCAGCCGACCCAGGTATGGCATGGATGTCTTGGGACAGGAAGTTGGTGGTTGGAGGCCTGAGGGTCTTCATTAATGTGCTATTCTGTTGAGTTTCCAGAGTTCAGGACATTACAGATGTTTTGCTTCTGCTGCTGTTAGTGTGGTTGTCTACAACTGGAATAGGAAGTGCCACAGAAGCTATATTTCCTGTTGAATGGATAAACTAAGCAACTTCAAAATACTAGATATTTGCTTAAATAAATCATGGCAGAAAGGCATCCAGATTGTATGGTTAGGCATATGTCCCAGCTCTTGGGCTGATCTGTATGATGTAAAGTGCGAGATGGAGGTTTTATTTGGGGGGGGGGGAGACTTTAAAATGAATAAAAGTTAATAAAATGTATAAGTCTGTACTCAAACCTCATTAAGGACCACCCTGACTTGTTTAAAATCCATCAGGACCTATCCACCTCTCTCCCCATCCTCTTCTCTTCTTCTTCTGTCAAACCTTTCTTTTACCCACTGAACTTACTACTCTCCAATCTGCCTCGTTATTAATAGTTTCTTGTCAAAAATGTAAGCCCGAGGGAGCGTCTAGTAGGTGATTGATGCTCACCTATGTAATGAGTATATCTGTGTTTGTGGTCCATTACTGTATACACAGAAAGGTGAGTGTTGTACCAGATTGAGTGCATTCAAGGTGTTTGCTCTCTTGAACTGTCTCTACTTTCTTTTGGAAAGTTGTTGTGGTGACATGGAACTTCAAAAATTTGTAGATGGTGAATAGGATTGCTTCTTTCCGGAACTCTACCTGTCTCTAACACACAGAGCAAGGTCACAGTCACTGATATGTATGAAGGGGGACTTTGCTCTCAGTTTAAGACAGCCATATAATTTGAATTGCAGTCTTGGCTGTTACTCATTTGCCGTGATGACTTTTAAGTGAAGCCATGCAAAAGGCTAAAGAACACACAGGAGAATTCCTCCGTGTGATAACTATACTGCTAGTTTCTCCGGCTGTTGTTTGTTTGCTTTTGTTACTCAAAAAGTATGGTTAAAAGGATGAGGAAGTTTGAGGTACCAGCATCACCAAGCTTTCCCCAAGGGAAGCCCCATCTATAAACTGCTATTCTTTGACTAAGAGCCTTTGTTATAAAGTAAATGTTTTGAATTAGAGGATTATTACATTTTCCATTCAGTTACAAGTCTGGCCCCAAGCTATGAACTAAGAGGTCCTTTAAATTGCTTCGCACACTGTTCTGTGTGGGATGGGGTGAGGTGTGGGGCACTTTTCCTGCCTTCCCCTTTGGTTCTTGATGTTTTCTTCAGTAATTCCACATGTATCTCTTTCCTCTGGGATTGTATTTTTCTAATTAGTGCCTTGATTTCCCATCGGTTACATTGAGCTAAAGAGTAATCTAAGTAATGTTTATTTAAAACTACTACCCAGTAAAGCTGGGATCCGATTGTTAGACCCAGGCTGTTAGGTAATTACTGCATTTAAAAGAGATTAAAGTAATTCCTGTAATGTACCTAATTTCTCCTTTGGAGTGAGGAAGTTAAAGGGTTTTGTTTGTTTTTTAAGAGTTGTGTCAGCTAGATGCAAATGAGATCACACTTCCCAAGACCCGAAGCTGAGTGCAGTGACTAGCTGAGGGTGAGAGGACCCGGCACCCTCATTTGCATAAAAATGCTACGAAGTCATCTCTCAAAGCTCCCTGGGGGTTCTGTTCTAAAGCTCTGCTGCTTATGGAAGTTCCCTTGGTGTAGGAGGCAGAGCCTGGGGGCGTGGCTGGGAAACAAAGATCGGTTCATTTCCCCTGTATCAGTTCACATCCCCAACACCCAGAGCGGGATTACACTCAGACTTACTGGCTTATGTTTAAAAGGGGAAAAAAAAAATCTGGACGTATACAGTAGCCTCCTGAAAACGGGGCACACATTTCTTTCATCATGTTGTGACTTCTAGAAAGCAAAATCTGCTATTTGTCTGTTTGTGGACTCCAGACAGGAGAAACTTCAAATGTGTGAGGCGGAAATGAAATGAATGGCTCCCAGGCAGAGCGCTGGGTGCAGCGCTCATGCAAATGAGGACCGTGATTGGCTCTCTCTTTCCGCCGTTGTCGCAGGCTGCTCCCAGCCTTTCAGATTAGGTTTCAGTGGGAGTTTTTCTGGTTCAAGGATTGCTAATGGTTGGTAACCACCTGACTGTAAACTTGACCTCAGAGTTACAGCAGCTTTGGCAGTCAGATGTCGAAGAACTGCCACCTGAGGAAGAAAGGTGCACTCTGGAGCAGTGGGGTGCAGTTTGCCACCGACCTAGGGGACCCAGCTTTTGTTTACAAGTGACTTCTAATTCTGAGCCTATGTAGGTGCTGCAGAGAGGAAATGGTGGTCTTCATTAATGCAAAGATTAAATCTTTCTTTAAACTTTTTAAAAAGAAAAGTAAGTAGTTCTGGGACGTGTGTGTGTGTGTGTGTGTGTATGTGTGTGTGTGTGTGTGTGTGTGTGTGTGTGTGTGTGTGTGTGTGTGTGTGTGTGTGTCTGACTGCTGAAATCACAGTGAAAGAGCTCAATAGTTCTAAATCAATCTCTATAGTATACCAGGTCACTGAACCACCTCGGGCAGTATTATTTTCCCTTGGTCTGTCTTATTTATTTGTTTGGGGTTTTACGTGTCTTTCTTTCTTTTACACTTCCTAAATAAGTCCTTTAAGGAAGGGGAAAGTCTTTGTGTTGACTCTGCCTTGATATACCACGGCGTGATTTCCGAGTGTTCAGCTGGATGAGCGGTTGAGGTACGAGCCATTGTGTACTGGGTCACAGTTCTGCTGGGGACGATCCTCTAAAGCCCCCTGGTATTCTGTGTTATGGATTTCAGAACTGTCTAGACGGATGACTGTCATAAAGCAGTGAGCTTTTGTGTTGTGGCTTCGTTGTGTACTTCTTGTCGGTTTAAATTACATTAATCTAGGTGCTTCTTCATGCCCGTGAAAATTTAATTTTACAGTGACATGGATTTTTTTTTTTCTATTAGCTTATTTCTGTGTGGCTTTGTGTTGTCCTTTGATCTGGATAAACGTGCAGGGAGGGTCTCGGAGACCACAACAAAGAACAACACTGGTTCACGCTCTGCGGCTCTCTAGCTCGAAGCCTGTCTGAGGACGGATTGATACAAATCTGCCCTGGCAGGAGGCAGGTACAGCGGGAAGAGAGAGCAGCTCTTTCCGAGGAGCCAGTTAGTATCTGTGCCCTGGGGCTGATGGTACAATGACAGGGCCTCAGCCGCCATCACTTAGATTTGATTTGTAATGAGCAAAGAGGGAAATTTCCCTTTTTCCACCTAAGGCAATTAAAACTCTAAAATAAATAGACTTAAGCGGAAAAGCAGTGTAATGAATCCTGTGTGTACTTGGAGGGACCTCTGGCTGCTTGGGGCTACGTTCATCTCTGAACCAGACAGCAGAGCGAAGACCATGCTTTAGGACTTTTGTATGAAGGCTGGTGGTGTTATGAACCTTGCAGAGCCCTTGTTCAGTGTGTAAAATAGTAGGGTCCTCATTTATAGACCAATCTTTGTCAAACATTATAAGCAGAAAGCAGCATTTCTGTCTTTAACTTTATATCTGGTTCTCAATGTTGATTACCATTTAGCAACGTATGGAGAAGGTAGCTCCCGTCTTTTTAGATCTATAGGCCTTTAACATGTGGTAACTGCAGGAAAAATTGTTGGTAGGGTGGGTTTTAGGTGTATGGCGGTCAGTCTAAAGAAGGCACTGCTCTTCCATGGAAATTGTTCTGGAGGCTCCTTAAGAATTCATTGTCTGGGCCACAGCCTTGCTTTATTTATTACGTTACTTTATGAGCCACCTTAGTCTACTTGGGCTCTACAGTAGTCGTCTTATTACTGCATTATAGGGTGTGTTTAGTTAATTTTAAGTATGTTCAAACAGAGTCATTAGTTCACTTATTTTTCTTTTCATGTTCTTTTGAGATTGCGTTTCATCATCTAGTTCCCAGGTCTACACTCTGCCGTTCTGGGCAACTGTCTGTTGCAGAGCAGTCAGGGTAGACGTACTTCTGACTCATAGTCATAGCATTTCCGGGCTCTGCTTGAGTTAGGTTTGCCACCCTGGTACATGCCCAGTTCAAAGGCTTGCTTTTCCTTAAGTCTAGTCTCTCCTGTGCGTAATAAGCATGTGGCAGATACATAGAAAGTATTGAAATGCTGCTGATGAATGCATTTGGGTGCTGCCAGCTTCTGGGCAGCCACTCATACCCCAGGATAGTCAGTGTTAATGGGAAATACAGAACAAAGAGATCCCAAGCCCCAGTGGAATGTAAGAAAATTATCTCAGAAATTCATCTTAGGTTCAGTGTCTCTGTGAGTTTCCGCCCCAGCAAGGTTTTGGACTGTTTTGCGTTGAAAATTTTCAAGTAAATTGGTTTGTGTTAAAGTCAACTGCATTAAACATTTAAAAAACATTTAATACGGAAGTATCCCATAAGAGCATAAATGAGAGAATTGTATAGCACAGATGGCGTTCGAACAGAACGTACTAGGTTTTAAAGTTTTTATTTACACTTGTAACAATGGTGTTTTTTAAAGTTATTTGATAGAGAAATATTTGATTCCAACCTTGTGGCGGGGGAGTTTGTTTCGTTCTTGTACAGTTGGTAAATTTGAGTTTGTTGTGTGTGGATAAAGAGGAATGAGAGGTCTCTGTCAAGTTTGTCCATTGTTCTTCTAAAACAAGAACTGGAAGAGGAACTATGATTTTGGGGTGCAGGAAGCTGAGCAAACATGCTATGAACATATTGTGTGGTGGTTGGATAGTTCTCGCTTTTTCTCTACAGATGTAGCTCAGTGGATAAACCCCTGAGGCCTGAGATGGAGTCTCACTAGAGGTTGCTCCTTTGTTCTTGGCAGATTCTTGCCCAGTGGTGTGTTAAACACCACAGCCTTGTCTTTCTCTTGTTGTTTTTGAAACAGGGTCTCTCTCAGTGTATTCCAGGCTGGCCTGGAACCCAGTATGGAACTCAGGCTGGTGTCAAACTTTTAGCAATCCTCGTGCCCCAGCCTCGCAATGGTGGGGATTAAAGGCATTAGCTGCCATGCTTGGTAGCTGAGACCTTACCTTAATGTCACAAATTCAGAGTCAACAACTGACACGTGAATCTGTTCTTTTTCTCTGTAGCGGTTTCCAACTTGGACGAGGAGAGTCGATGGACTGTCCACTACACGGCACCATGGCATCAGCAAGAGAATGTGTTCCTTCCCGCCACAAGACCCCCCTGTGTTGAGGACCTGCACCGCCAAGCCAAGCTCAACCTCAAATCAGTGCTGAGGGGTAAGACAGCCTTCTCTCTGGGCTTGCTGGACGGGAATTGATAGTGGTAGGAACTGACAGCATCAGTTTAATCGCTGTAAATGAAGAGGTGTGGACACTGAGTGTCTCCATAAATACGACGTTACATATGCCAAGAAGCTTCGGGTCCTTGTAAGACCCTGCCTTTTTAACTGGCTTGCACGTCCGCCTTCAAAGAACCCGGTGACGCTTAGAATCCCCTCCATGCGTTCCAACCACCAGTATTAATCCAGTCCAAATAAACTTGTGCTGACATGGGATCTTGCCACTGCCTTTTAAAGCTGTTGTAGGTATTGAAAGCAAATTTGCTCAAGCTGGCACTTTTAAATGGTTTGTTCAGTTTGGTCACTGTTAGAAGGTGGGGCAGGGGGTGCTTCTATATGTAAACGTTGACTTGATGCTAAATAAGGCACCAGAATTGGATAATGCCCAGCAGGGCTCTTCTGACCATAGACTCTGTTGGCAGTGGCTGCTGGGAAGTACGAGAGGCACGCGTTTCTACGGAGATTTTACAACTTTAGCAAACTGTTGATGTTGAAAACAGCAAATGAGTAGTGAAAGGTTTTCATCTTTGCAAAGACAATAAAGTGGGAGGCTGGGAGATTCTTCTGAAGGACAAGGTTCACTTGGGAAGACTTGGAGAGACTTTGTAATAAACCAACACACCAAAGTTCTTAACCCACAGATTCCTATCAGATTTCTCTCTTTTGTCATGTGACATTTGGGACATAAATAAATCAAAGAAGTATTTGTGGTTAACTTGAAATTTAATGAATCTGAACACCAGATTTCTATTACCCAGTTGTAGTAAATTTGAATCTTGAACAGTTCTGTCATTGACTTTATAAGAATTACCTAAGTGTCAGCCATTTGCTAAGTGATTTGTTCGTTAATGTTTTAACACAATGATACCAATGCATGTCTATTAAATGTTCTCAACCTGTGGGTCAGGACCATCAGGAAATACATACTTTCAATGTTCTCAGGTCAGAACCCCCAACTATAACTTGATTTTCATTGCTACTTCATAACGGTAATTTTGCTACTGCGCCCTGTCTCAGTTCCTAAGACCATCCGAAATGTGTATTTATCCACGGTCATGATGCACAGGTTGAGAACCACTGGTTATTACAATGCTAAGAACTAGTTTCATCTCACTGAATGTCTCATTTCGTTTAATCTTCATAGTTATTCTAGTGTTCACTTTGCACCTAGACAAAGCAATAATTCACAAAGGTAAACCTGTCTGTCAACCCAAAGTTAGTTGTAACAACCAGGACTTAAACTTGGCTCCCCTTGGGCTGTGGAACTCATCACTCTATTAAACTGACTTTAATAACTATTTATTGGGAATCTATTGTTCTGAAACAAGTGTAGAATATGAAGGCAAAATCCTGACTATCCTGGAATTTGTACTCTGTAGTACAAATCACACCACAAAAAATACTCAAGAGATATGCCCAAAACTGCTCTTTGGGAATGGAAAAAAAAATCAGATAATTTTTGCTCAGAGACTGGCAGACAAGCAGTAGATTTGTCATAAAATTATTGCTTTTTTTTCCTTGAGTTATTTTTACATCTATATGATAGATCATTTGACTATCTATCTATCTATCTATCTATCTATCGATCTATCGATCTATCTATCTGTTATATGTCTGTCTGTCTGTCTATGTACATATATGTGCCATGGCAAATGTGTGTTGGTCAGAGGGCAGCCCACTAACTTATAGAAGCAATTCTTCCCTTTCCCCATATGGGCCCTGGAGCTCAAACTCAGGTCCTTAGGTTTAGTGGCAAGCCCCTTTCCCCGCTGAACCTTCTGGCCCACTTTCTTTTCCCCTTAATTTTCCTAATGCATAGCTTTTCTCATGTCTTAGAGTATCTTGTTTTAGACTCTAAAACTTAGGGCATTGCCAGGTTCTTTTTTTCATTAAGCCAGAGTAACTTACATGACTACAAGCTTAAATGAGAACAGCATCAGTTTTGCTCGTTTGCATGGCCTTGGAGTTATACTTTGAGCTTAATCACCTTCATGATACTGATTGCTCAGAGTACTTAAATCCAACTGCAGTGGAGAATCCTCCAGGCCCCAGTGGTTCATCTTTAGTCAGTTTCAGCAGGCAGAATCTCTACTTTATATAGCTTACGTTCCTCCGCCAGATAATTAATGAGACCGTGGCAGGGCTCCCAGGACAAATCCTTGAGGCAGTGATTTGCCCAGATTGCTCTGCCCAGCTCCTGAGCAGCCGAGCACTGCATGGGCTGGCTTGCAGAGAGTTTTGCTGCCATGGTATGCTTGAGTCTGAATACTCAGGCCCGCCAGCTTTTTGATTACTCTCCAGGAAACTATGCCTCATTCTCAAGTTCATGTATTTTCAAGTTCCACGTCAGGGCTTTCCTTCCCTTAGAGAACTGAGCATCTGTCTATGGGTTTTTCAGTACCACACAGGAGAAACCATCACCCCAAGTATTGCCAAAACTTGAAATTTTACTATAAAAAGATAATTCCAGTTAGTTTTTTGTTTGTTTGTTTTTTTCTTTAACCCCCTTCCCTTTCTCCCTCTTGCTCCGGGTCCCTGCTTGCTTCGGCCCATAGATTCTTTATTTATTTCTCATGGTTGTGAGCCGCCTTGTGGTTGCTGGGATTTGAACTCATGACCTCTGGAAGAGCAGTCAGTGCTCTTAACCACTGAGCTATCTCACCAGCCCTGTTTGGTTCTTTTTTTTTTTTTTTTTTTTTTTTAAAAGCCCACAACGGTTTCATAAGAGAGATGTTCTATTCACAAAATTTATAACCTTGGAAAGTTCTTGGACTACGTCTTTTAAAGTCTGGATTTTAAGCTCCCCCCCCCCCCCCCCCCGAGGTTTTAAATATGGCTTTGTGAACCATGGCTGGTTGGATGAAATGATAAGGAGCAACCCAGTTCTTTTCTGTTCTGTATTTACTTCTGCTCACTTTTGATCCACTCAGAACCTTGTGCCCCTCTTCCCCCGCCCCTCTTCCCCCGCATCACCCTAGCAAACTGAGAGAAACAAAAGGAGGGTGTCCATTGTCTCCACACCAGTGAAGGTTCAGAGTAGCGGGGAAACACTAGTGAGGGTATCAGAGCGTGGGCACACAGTATGGACACACTGAGTATCTCCGCATATGCCTACTGTGGAAATGAGGACATCAGAGCGTGGGCACACAGTATGGACTCACTGAGTATCTCCATGTATGTATACTGTGGAAACTTGGCCTTGTATGAGCTATCAGTTTAAGTTAATTCTCCCAGAACATTTTTTTTTTTGCTCAAAAATATAGAAAAGTATAATTCTCTGTAGTGTATAATCTATTTCCTTCTCCCTCTAACATCTCTGCAACCTTGTCTTTAATTTTAAAGACGTTCTAACACTTCATTTTTGCTAAACATGTGAGGGCTGTCTTGTTATCACTCAAGTACTCTTTTTTTGTTTTGTTTTGTTTTTTTGGTTTTTTGGTTTTTTGTTTTTTCGATACAGGGTTTCTCTGTATAGTCCTGGCTGTCCTGGAGCTCACTTTGTAGACCAGGCTGGCCTTGAACTCAGAAATCCGCCTGCCTCTGCCTCCCGAGTGCTGGGATTAAAGGCGTGCGCCACCATGTCTGGCTCACTCAAGTACTCTTATGAATTATGTTGTCCCTCTCTGTAAGAGAGGAAGCTGGGCATGCCTAGTGTTAAGGATTACAAAGTGCAAATGGCAGCGGTACAGTGAGTACTAATAAACACCAAAAGTATACTTCTTAAAGGAACCTGGAAGAGCTTAGTGGTCAGTTCAGTGACTGAGGAAGGCACACATTTATAAGAAAGTGTGCTATGCAGAAGTTAGGTTTAAGTTAATGTCCAAAAGCAGGTGATTGATACAATTGATAGTTATTTGAGCATCAGTTTTGTACTTACTTGTTTGCTTGCTTGTCTGTTCACATCTTTATTTAGACAGCATCTTGTTTTGGAGTTTTAGAGTGACCTGCTCTCCAGTTTAAGGGGCTCATTTTGGTGTTCTGACTACTCAGTGAGCTTTGTAGGTGAGGTGGGGCAGGTTCAGAGGGAAATCTTGAAAATGAAAGTACCAGGAGGTTCTCCAGTTCTTCATCAGTCTCCTATCTGGTCCTTCACTTCCACACTACAGAGAGGCTGGTCTTTCCAGATGTCTAACATGGCACATGACACAACTGGATCCCTTGTGCAGTTTCAGTGGTCAAAATGTAGCAAAGATTATTTATATTCATTGTCAGTCTCTAGACAGCTTGATAAAACAGAGTGGACACAGTTTTAGAGCAAATGTTGGTTTTGTTCACTTGCTACTTAGTGATTTCGATTACGATTGAAGAATATGCTATCTAGATTTGAAAATAGTGTTTTGATGTTTGTGTGGCTTGTTTCTTGGATTTCTTCTTCTTCTTTTTTTTTTTTTTTAAGATTTTCTTATTTTTATATGTACCAGTGTTTTAACTACATGTATGTCTGTGGATCACATGCCACCTTGGTGCCTATAGAGGCCAAGATAGGGTGTTAAATTCCCTGGAGCTGGAGTTATGGATGGGCTTAAGTAATTATATGGGTCCTGGAACCATGGGACCGTCTTTCCAGCCCCTTGTTGTTACAGAGAATGGAGAGGTTTGAAGATAGATTCTATTATCTATGAAGAATTCTCTTAGCACTGTACTGAACTCCCAGAAGATTTCACCCCTTTTATCTCCTGCAGTGGTTTGAATGTATATACTTGGCCCAGGGAGTGGCACTATTAGGAGGTGTGGCCTTGTTGGAGGGAGTGTGTCACTGTGGGAGTGGGCTTTGAGACCCTTCTCTTAGCTTCCTGGAAGCCAGACTTCTCCTGACTGTCTGCAGATCAAGATGTAGAACTCTTAGCTCCTCCTCCAGCACCATGGCTACCTGGACACTGCCTTGCTTCCTGTCACGATTATAATGGACTGAACCTCTAAATCTATAATCGAGCTCCAATTAAATTGTTGCTTTTATAAGAGTTGCCTTGGTTATGGTGTCTCTGCACAACAATAGAACCCCTAACTAAGAACTCAGTAAGTACATGAACCTTTGTGACTTTACTGGAGACAGCTTTGATGAAAGATACCCTCTTGATAACCACGTTTTATCTACACGGCCTTTAGCTTTCTAGAAAGAATCTCAATTGAGTCGGAAGGGGGAATTAGAAGCCAGGGACTGACTCCAAGAGAGGGTCCTTGTTTGTTTCTCTACAGCTTTCAGACTTCATTTGACAATAATGAGCATATTAAAGACTGAAATAAAGGCATCATGTTCAAGTTTCCCAAAAGCTCAACTTGGGAGATATAAATACAGTTTCTCACAGTATGTTTAACAGACCGTTTAGTCACTGTATCTGTGTACACTGCTGCCTGAATTAGTTCACAGAGCATCTGCTGTTGGTATCGGGAATGTTCTTGTAGTCAAAGTTCCTTGCCGAGAAATGCATTTTAGCAGGTCATCTTGCTCCATGGCTCTAGATTCGGAAGTGCACAGGGAAGAGTATTCAATTTGGCCCATGCTCTTTTAAAGTCAGAAATAGGTTCATTGCATGTGAAAGGACAGAGCTGGGATCTATGATGCTATAAAGAGACTACTTGTCTCAGACGCTTAGAGAGAAGTATATGTTCAAAGTCCAGTGTAGGATAGCTTTCTGTGGATCAGGTTTCTGAGGAGATTCAGCCAGGTTTCTGAATCCAGTCTTTTCTTTGAGATCTGATGCAATGGACCGACTGTTGCATCCGTCTTCTTTGGGCACTTGGGTCTCTGAGACCTTACAGATATATTTTGTGTCTTAGGCAATAGATTCTTGTCCTGGAGACCCTGTAACAGGAATCTCAAAATACCTGCCCCTTATTGCAGAAGAGGTGTTTGTGGAAGGAGGGGTGCATTTGAATTTCGTGTAGTGATACACAGATATAAGTGAGTAGAACATAGGCTCTTTTCTGAAATGGGAACGCTTTACTCCCATCATGCACTGAGGGAGGAGGAAGAGGAGAGATGTAAGTTGACATTGACAGCTGTTGTCATGTTGTTGTGGTTCATGTCCTCCCCATTTTCCATCAGCCTCTGAATAACACCTGCAGTAGAGATCTGGTAGGTGCCCGTCGATCCCGTGGTCAGCCCTCTCACTGTGGACAGACAAACCAAAGCCCCGAGAAGGTGAGGGATGTCTACTCTGCAGGCCTATTGTGATCTCAGTCCCCTGGGCATACTGAGGAGACTTGAAGAGCTGCTGTCAAGTTCCTGAGAGTTCACAGGGACAGGGCTCACCTGGGAGGTTAGTGTCCAAGGCAAGTTTGGTTTCTTGAGGCAATTCATTTAGGAGATTCCGATGAGCTCATTGTTGCCCAAGATAGCTTCACAGTTGTTCTGGAATCTTCTTTTCACTCACCCAGATTTCATTAGCATTCAAATGAGTGCAAGAGGTACAAAGACCGCACTGTGTGGTGTCAGGTGTGACTGGTGCATCTTAATGCCACTTGGTGCTTGTTTCTAAGGTTATATTAGGCTCTAATACTGCGAAAGACTTATATGAAGAATAGGTTACAAGGGAAAATTATAAAGGTTTGGAAGTAATAGGTAAATGATTTATCACTTACACTTGGTACTCTGCCTAGCCTCTGAAGTAACTTCCTGAAGAACACTGAGATTTAAAAAAAAAAAAGAAAGGCAGAGAGTATTGCTAGCTAAAGAAGAAACATGTTAAATTCTACGAGCAAGTAATTTATTTACAAATTGTTCAAAATCGTGTTCTAGGTGGTTTTGTTTTGTTGTGATAGGGTCTTTACAGGATAGCCTGGTTGTGAACTCACTGTGCAGTTCAGGCTAATCTCAAAATATAGTGAGCATCCTGCCTCGGCTTCCCAAGTACTGGGATTTTAAGCACAAAATACCATGCCTGGCTTTCATTTTTCTTTTCTTTTCTTTTCTTTTCTTTTCTTTTCTTTTCTTTTCTTTTCTTTTCTTTTTTTTTCTTTTCTTTTCTTTTCTTTTCTTTTCTCTTCTTTTCTTTTCTTTCTTTTTATTATTTTCATCATTTACACTTCAAAGGCTATCCCGAAAGTCCCCTATACCCTCCCCCCCAACCCCACCCCCACCCCGGCTCCCCTACCACTCACTCCCGTTTCTTGGCCCTGGCGTTCCCCTGTACTGGGGCATATAAAGTTTGCAAGACCAAGGGGCCTCTCTTCCCAATGATGGCCGACTTGGCCATCCTCTACTACATAAACAGCTAGAGACACAAGCTCTGGGGGTACTGGTTAGTTCGTATTGTTGTTCCACCTATAGGGTTGCAGAATCCTTCAGCTCCTCCATTGGGGGCCCTGTGTTCCATCCAATAAATGACTGTGAGCATCCACTTCTGTATTTGCCAGGCACTGGCATAGCCTCACACAAGACAGCTATATCAGGGTCCTCCATTTTTCTAGTTTAAACAAAAATGGGTATAAAGATTAGGGCAGAGGTGGCCATAAAATATCAAGTCACAAAACCCCCAGAGAGCACAGGGTTGAAAAACAGCTCTTCTATCTAACTCAAGCACAGCAGCAGTGGATTAAGGCCTTGCTCTGTGGTCAATAAATCCAGACACTGAGATGGAAGACTAAGGTTCTGATCTCAGAGTTGTTAGTGCACAGCAAGGCCGTCTCGGGAATCATATCTCACTGTTGTTCTTGGCTTCCGGAAAATAGCTTATAGCTTATATCTCTGGTGGTTTTTTTTTCCCCAAGCTCCAAAATTCTGATGGGCTTGACTCTGTAAGTGTGATAAATGTGCAGCTTATTGTCACAGAGACATACCAACTGCTGCGCCTAAGTCCCGACAAATTGTCTAAAATCAAGCTTCTGTTCTCATAAATTTCTTTTCTAGGCCAAGTATTGCAAGTGAGTCACCGGGCTGAATACTGTAATAGAGCCAAAGATGAATAACTTGTTTTCTTCCAGCAGCTTAAACCAGGCGGAGCGATAAGACGGTAGGAATAACTGGTACGAAGTTGAGGGTGGCGTTTCTGAGCCTCACCCTACCCTTGGGCTTAGGCTTTGAAACATAAGCTTAATCATTTCTCTGCTTCGTTTGAAATTCTCTTCTAGCTCTTGTTCAGACCTTTAATACCACAACCCGTGTGAAGTGACCCCTGCTGTCTATGTCACTGCACGAAATCACCTGTTTGTCCTCTTGTATGTCTTTACCTTACCATTTTTTTCTTTCTTTTTTTTTTATTGGATATTTATTTCATTTACATTTCCAATGCTATCCCAAAAGTCCCCCACCCACTCCCCCACCCACTCCCCCTACCTTACCATTTTTATGGGGAAGTTTGACAAGGTTCTTGAACTAGAATGCTAGTTTGCCCCCACCCCCAACTGTGCCTTCCAATCCAATCTTTGCCCTTCCGATCCATGACCTCTTACCTGGCCACTTCCCACTGCACCTCCTTGATAGTCCCATGGGTATCCAAATCTTCTCTGCCCTTCCACACATTCCCACAGAACAGCAAACAGCTTTAAACATAATTATGCTTCCACGTGTATTCACCCCCTAAACCAAGAACTTTAGTAACAGGACTTTGTCCTGGGTATCCTCGGCCCACAGTCCGGCATATAAGACTAGAAATACTCTTCCATCTGTGGAAGCCCAGGTCATCTGAAACTTCAGGGCGCAGAGTCAGAGCCAACAACTAGAAGGTTGTGGTAGCAAGAGTGAAATGAAGGAGACTGGGGGGTGGATTTCAGGTAATCCTGCAAACATAAATTATTTTATATTTTTAAAGGGCTGCAGCCATAAAAGGTGCAAGAGAGCAACTGTGGAAGGAGGAAGCCATGGGATGGGGTGGGGGAAGGGTGTTGGGGGATGGCCATCCTGGTGCTCCTGGGCAGGAAGAGTTTGAGGCTGTTGGATGGGTTACTTGGAAGCCATTGGTAACCTTTGAAAGAAGCAGTTGAAAGGCAGTAGATTTGGGAACAATGTACAGCTCCAGTGGTGTGACCTGTGTCTTCCTAGGGAATTGGAGAACAGTGGCTTGTAGTGGAATCAAATACCATGTGGTTCCCTTAAAAGAGAGGTGCTGGAGGCTTGGTGGAAATATGGCTCCACTGTATTAATTAGCCGTTTGGTGAGAAAGATGACTTCAGCTGCTAATCTGTGTTTGGTGCGTATACTTTGAGTTAGGTTGACTTTTTAAAAGTCACAATGATGCAATTGAAGCCACTTCTCTTTTTTAGTGTTTGGCACTCATTAAACACAGAATTTTTATCTTTAGGGAAAAATGTTTGACTTGAAATAAGGGCTTAAATCCCTTATTAAAAAAAAATAGAGAGGAGCAAAGTCAGAGATATGGGGCTAACAGAGTGGAAATTGTGGACAAACTACGCTGCTTAATGCCTCCCGTTGGACTTGATGTCTCGTAGTGACTACTTCATACACAGTGACCCTGACGGGTGCTTTCCTTGGTGCAGCCTGTGAGAGAGAAGTCAGTTGTAGGGGAATGTAAGCCATCATTGCTTTCAGTAGTAAAGAGGGCTCCCTTCCCCCATTTTTGATGGTTACTAACATACAAAAGATGGACCTTCAGATGATCCGGGTCTGAACAAAGCACCATGGATTGTCTAAACAAAGGCTTTTTGTTTTGTTTTTGTCCACAGCCAGTCTGCTGTCTCAGCAGTTCTGCCTTTACTCCTGATAAAGAAACCTGAGTGGCTCCTTTGCTTCAGTCAGTGTGGCAGAAAAATGCTACATTGAAGGTCCCTAGATAAGGTCTGCCCCGGCTCCCCATACAGCCCCAGTGTCTGGGATTGGCAGAGAATCCCTGTGGGCTACTTGATATTGAGTCCTCTGCCGATGGTCCTCAGCCACTGAGATAGCTGTCCTGATTCAAACGTGAAATGAATGTGAAAGGAGATCTCCTTCACTGTGGTTTTTCTGGCTGTGCTTGGCTAGGACTCCTGGCTTTCACACACTCCCTCACACTCATCTTGGGTGCCAGCCAGAAGCTTTCCACCCTCATTTCAACCAGATTCCATTCTGGAAGCCTTGTTAAATTAATTTGGAGATGCAATGAGAAGAGGCTGTAAAATTTGGCTTTCTGCAATGGTAAATGACATTTTAATAGTAATGCTCATGATGGTGTGTTTTTAAAAAAATGCGGAGAATTAATCTAGTGGCTTAGGTATTGGTATTTTCTTACTAAAGTCCCTTGCCTGCCTCATTAACTCTATAGGGAGATATTAATAAAATGGCTTTAAAGCTTTCTAAAGCTTTACTGCCATGTATTTTCTCATATATCTGAATTTAAAATTGCATAAGGATATTTGTGTATGCATACATACATACATACACACATACATACATACATACATATATAAGTATGCATGTGTATAAAATTACTTGTGTTCCTGAAGTTGCCTGTGGTGGTTAATGTCAGGGAGGGTGACCTTGGTCCCAGCACACAGGATAAACAGTGTGTGCTAACACAGGAGTCAGCAAGTTGACTTTCATTTGACTGTTGAATGATGACCAGCAAGCTGTATTTTGTTGAATACACTGTATAAATTGAAATGAAAAGTTGTATGGAATTAAGTAGAAATATGTTTTAGCTTGTTTCCCGTAGCAGAAAGAGCTATGGAAAACAAGTGTGGCAGTCTGTCATTCTCTCTTTCTCAGCCTTATTCTTCTCTTAAACTTGACTGATGTTTTCTCTGGAAGCGTGGTTTTCCCTTGGACACCTGTCTGATCTGGCTAGCCAGAGGCTTCTGGGATTTACCCATGATGCAGCCAGCTGTTTAATCTTAGCTCCTGGGTGGTTGGTGTGTGGTTTTTTATCACTGTGACAAATTGCATGATGTAGAGGACTTAGGAAGGAGAAGATTTATTTTAGCCCAGCATTTCAGAGGGCTCAGGTCTTGGTTGGATAACTGCATTTTTTCCCCTAGGCCAATCGTAAGCCAGAGCATTTTGGTGACAGGGCATTTGGAGTAGGCTGCTCACCTCACAGTTGAGAGAAACAGGGAGAAAGAAAGAGGCTAGGAAACAAACTGTACCCTCCAGAAGGTTATCTCTAGTTTCCTGGAGGAGTCCAGTCAGACCCCATATTTCACAATTTCTACCACCAAAATAGTCCATTCAATGATGAACCCATCAATGGATTATCCTCCTTTGGTTAAGGCAGAGCCCCTATGAGCCTGTCATTTTCCAAAAGCACCACTTCAGAGCCTTGTCTGGGGACTAGTCCTTTAATATATGTCTCTGGGGGACATTTCACTTACAAACCATAACAGTCTAACTGAAATTCTGAGACTCCATTCCTCTTGGTAGATGACCTGACCAAGCACGGAGTCTCATTACCCCATCCCACCTATTCTTGCTCTGCTCTTCTACAACTATAAGCTTTGAAAGGGCCAACTTACTGGAAGGTTATTAAATTCCATATTGATCCTCCTCCTACCCCTGAAGTGTACAGTGTCCTGAGACACTGATGATCTACAGACTACCAACTAGACACACAGGCCATATGCCTGGGGTAAACTAGGGTAGAAAGTCTGACCAAGGATAATGTGTAATAAACAATGGGGTGGGCACCTCTAGTTCCATCTGCTATCCTTTTAAGGGTTCACTACCAGGAGAATACAGGAAATCTTTATAACTTGCTCAGTACTTGCTACATACCTACAACTGAGCGAGTTCACTTAGGGCTTAGACATCTTAGGAAGACTTTGACATTTCCATTTAGAACACGGGAAGCCACTGGAGAAATCGAAACTTAAGAGTCATATAATCTGACTCATTGTTGCTCCATTAAGCTCTGTGTTCAAAGTTTGTAGATAGGGAAACAGGGGTGAACAGTTTCCAGGTAAGGCATGGTAATAGCCTTCAGGAAGCTGCCCCTGAGTTTGGAGTTGAACTGGGATATTCAAATTCAGGTCAAGACTATCACACATTTAAAGGACATCTTAACAATTTTTTTGAAACAGAACAGATAAAAGTAAATATGAGATACAACGTTCGTCTTCCCATACTGACCTGTAGCTTGTCAGCCTAATTCATCTTTGTCCTGTCTTCTTGCTAAATTACTGAATGATGATGTAAGCTCATCTCTCTCCTTTTGGGACCTTTAAAAATTCTGTGTGCGCGTGTGTATTTTATGCACAGGCAATCTCGCTACCCTTCCCCCTTAAAATAATTTCTTTTTTTTTTTTTTTTTTTTTTAAGGTTTATTTATTTATTATATGTAAGTACACTGTAGCTGTCTTCAGACACTCCAGAAGAGGGCATCAGATCTCATTACGGGTGGTTGTGAGCCACCATGTGGTTGCTGGGATTTGAACTTTGGACCTTTGGAAGAGCAGTCGGGTGCTCTTACCCACTGAGCCATCTCACCAGCCCTAAAATAATTTCTTACACTGAAGTACACACATAGTATGTCTCCAGCTGTAAAAATTCTATTGTTCTCTTTGGGGGGTCCCTGCTTCATACCCCCCCCCCCCAAATAGAGAAGACCTTTGTTTTTTGTTTTTTGTTTTTGTCCTCACCTAAGTGTCACCACACCAGCCACCTTTAATTATGTACACAGTTACCTGCCTCTGAGCCATGTTCTCATACGTGGCCATGGGCTAGTAGCCTGAACATCACCTGGGGGCTTGTTAGAAATGAAAGTTCTTGAACTCTGACCTTGACCTGAGGAGCTTTGGGAGCAGAGCTGACAATGTCTTAGTGAGCCCTCCTGGGGCTACAGAGGCACCTTAGTCAGGGGAACTAACCAAGTTAGGTGATCTTACTTAAACGGCTGAGTTGCAAGTACCTTGAAGGTTGGAATAAAACCCACCACCCTGCAGAAGTGACTTGAGAAACTGGACTTTCTTGTCTCTCTGACTTGTGTCTCAGACTGTTTACTCTGTTTTCCCTTCAGTTAACATGGCCTCGGGTGTAGAAGAACCTTCAGAGGTTTACTAAGACATGGGTCAAGTGGTGGTAGAGGTGGCCTGTCATACGAAAACGATGACCCAAGTACACAGGTAGAAAGTTGGACTAGGGTGCATGGCTGTGATCCCAGTGTTGGGGAGACAGAGACAGAAGGACCCTGGGCCTTAGCAGTTGGCCAGTCTGGCCAGGTTGGTTTAGTGGAAGATTTTATGCCTGAATATTTTAAGATGGAGAAGGGATTGAGGAAGATACTTTTCAACATTCAACCTCTGTGTGCACGTGAACCTACATATACATATCCTCTCTCTCTCTCTCTCTCTCTCTCTCTCTCCCTCCCTGCCTCCCTCCCTCTCTCTCTCTCTCTCTCTCTCTCTCACAGAGAGAGAGAGAGAGAGAGAGAGCGAACCTGTCAGCCCAATCGCTGACCCCCATGTATGACTTGCCTTGCCCCGCTTTTCTCCAGAACCAGAGAGCTCTGGGGAACTCTCTACTTCCCTCTTTAGATAATGTCAGATTCATTCCTGTCAGGAGTCTCCTCCTACCTTGCTTGACACTTGGGCCAGAGTATCCTTCTCTCAGATTGGCCTGACTTTTCTTCACCCAAAATGAAGCAGATCTTACTCTGTCTCATCTTCGTATGTATCCGGATTAGGCACTTTTAGAACTCTGGGAAGGCTGGGCCACAAGTCCTTCCCCAAAGCCATACCTTTTTCCCTCTTTGTTCTTTTCTGTTGCTTTGGTTGTTGAGTATCGCTGGAGTGATGATTGATGAGGGACTAGTCTCTGTGTTGACTATACATGTATTGCAAGATAGCTCTGATTTGAATACTTGGAGTGCAGAAATGTGCTTTGATGCCATTGCTAAGTGTCCCTATATAATTGCACACCAACTCGCACTTGAGAGTAAGGGAAAGACTGACCATTAGCCCAGCAGTAAGCCACAAGGATATGTTTATTTCAATCCTTAGCATTTAAAGTTTCTGTCATGTTATCTAGAAAAATACCTTTGGACAAGATTTATATTAAATTAACTAAATGAGTGAGTCACATGAAAAGTGTTGGCAATTCCGTGGGCTTTTAATTATCTTCAAGTTTGTTGGTGCTTGAAGACAATTTAAATAAATTGACATTAACTGCTTTAAGGAATGTTTGGAAAATTCAAATATATTTTAGCAAATTCGTTATCCGTAAGTGGTATGTGAAATCAGTTTGATTTCTTTCTTTTCCAATCTTGTCAAGCCCAATAAATTAATGAAAGGACAGGTCAAATTAAAAACTGTATTTTGGGTTGATTTTCACTAAGGAAACATTTTTGCATACTTACAAAGCATAATGTTTAAGTACAATCAGTTTCTCCTATGTGCTTTACAAGTGGAAAACTAAGTTCTATTAGCCAACCATACCTGGTACAGTATTGGGCTGGAATTGATTGTATTCTAGACCTAAATGCCTGATTCTTAGATCCCTGGACCGAGATGAAGATGTGCTAGCTCTCTGGCCCTAGACCCTGCTGCTCTTAATATAATGAAGAATAACTGGGATAGAACTATGGGAATGTGGATTATTAGAAGTGTTGCACCTGAGTTTTCCTGATAGAGGAAACAGGTCAAATACGCACTTTTCCTTTAATTCACACACAATTATTTTAAACACAAATCAAGTAATGACAGCAAAGGACTTTCTGGTTTTCTTTTTTGTTTTTAATGTCAGGTGTATTGGCTTTAAAAATCAGCCATCTGAAAACAATGAGTGTTTTAGCTGCCTTCTGGTAGGGCACTTCACTGAGCAGCACATTATGGCCACCATCCTTATAATTAACGACAGAACTGGAGTCTTCCCAAAGTCTTGTGACCTTGAGTTCTAGTAAGAGGATTCCAAAAGATTTAATACTATTCAAGATAAACCATAGTCAGATGTTAAAATATGGCATGTCAGAGCCCTGTGCTGCTGAGACATCCGCGATTCTGCTCTGACCCCAGCACCTCCCACCTTTCCCAAGGAATACAGACTCCTCTGTGCTGTCGCTTCTCCCCCGTCCTGACAGCTGACAAGGTAGAAAACTTACTGGGTCCTTTCGGCTTTTTGATCACAAATTATTCTTTCATTATCCAACTGTCTTCTCACACAGTTTAGTGAGCCAGTAACTTTTTGGGGGTGGGGGTGGGGGTGGGGTAGGGTATTGTTTTAGAGCCACCTACTTATATTACTGTATTATCTTCTTGGAGAATAGGAAAACAGTCCCCTTTTATTCTCAACGTGCATCCAGTTTCTGTCTCTTCCTCTTCCCTAGAGCACTCAGCATCTTGGGTGAGGGAGGTTATAGGTTTTTATTTCAGGCTAAAGATTGAACCTATGCTCTGTGAATACACAAGTGCTCTACTACTGAGCTGCACCTTCAGGCTGAAGTCCACGGCATCTGCTCGCTATTGAAGTTAACAGCTTGTTTTCAGGCCATTCCCAAATCATTGTCAGAACTTCAGGAAACATTAACCTTTTGAAATGTTTTAAACTTATTTTATTGCGTGGGCCTGGATGTCCTGCTGCGTGTATATCTTGTACACCACATGCATACCTGGTGCCCGAGGAGGCCTGAAGAGGGCATCAGCTCCCCCAGAGCTGGAGTCTCAGATGGTTGTGAGCTGCCATATGGGTTCTTGGAATCAAATTTGGGTCTCTGGGAGAGTAGCCACTGCTCTTAACCGTGGAGCCATCTCTCCAGACTCTAAGAAAAAAATTTTAATATGTAGCAGACCTTCTTTCATGGGATTTGTAAACACAGACAAGTACAGCTCTTACCTTAAAAGAGTAAGAGAATTTATTCTGTAGCCAGTCCAAATGACCATGGCCTGGGTACAAATGCCATGCTTCAATGTGGTAACAGTGCCATGGGAGTTTTAAAAATTAAATTAATTATGATTACTGTTGTGGGGCAGGGGCATGTGTCCTACATGCATAGAGAAGGCAGAAGACAATCTCCTGGAGTCGGTTCTCATTTGCTACCTTTAAATGTGGTGTGAGGATTAAGACTCTGGTTGCCAGGCTTGTACTGTTGAGAGGTGAGCACCTTTACCCACTGAGCCATCTGGCCAGCCCTTCATGAAATTTTTATAATAACAGAACAAAAAAAGTTATATGCTGTTGTGTTCGGTCAGCGGTTCACATGCCTGGGTTCTGTTCTGAGAAAGCATCTTGGAATCTGGAAGAGAAGAGGGAGCTAGGCGGCGAGAGAGAAAGATGAAACCAAGACAGTCAGTCTGATCAAGGTTCAATTTTAATGTCAGTAAACATGCTTTATAAAGAAGAGGGGAGGCCCATTTCTAGCCAAGTAAAGTTCTTTTGAAGTAGACAGATCAGCCTTTTAGTGGGAACTTGCGAAGATAACAGTTCGGTGCTAACTCCGGAAAATCTTGGAAGAGAACCGGTTCAGCCTCAGGCAGGTAGTGGCACATCAAAGGAGCAGCACAGCAGGTGGATGGGCACAGCCAGCCTTGCTAGGCTGGAAGGAGGTAACAATATGCCAAGACTTGGTCCCCTCCCTCCAATACATTGGTAGGTGAGTGATGCAAATTGGGGAAATCTCTTCATGCCTCAGATGCTATCTGACATTCTTAGCCTTTGGGTTGGCAGAAGTTAGAGTACTCTTTGCCCATTCCAAAAAGATGTACTGAATTGTGGCATTAGGCTCTTAGGTTCCATGTAGAGGTGGGTGATACGGCTAATTGGAGCACCAGAAATAGCCCAAGATAATATTGTAGCTCTCCACAGTCAACATTATAGAATGTTGACATAGCTGTTGCCGCCACCACCACCACCACCTTGCAGTCTCAGCTCACAGATTATATGACAAAGAAGTCACTTACAAGGTATAGACACTGGTGGTAAATGCCAGCTGCTGTTCCTGGTCTCACTGGTGGCTTCTTTCCATTCAGACTCTTCCCGCGGTTGATTTGGACTTCGTGTATCTGCATAGTCTGAAAGCATCCCAGTGCTTTAAGGCTGGAGCTGGTGGGGATGAGGTGGAGATGGCACAGTCACGCTACCTCTCTGTTCTGAGCTACCAGAGGCTACTCCTGTGTCTGGGGTTAGAAGGCAGCCTTCTGATGGTAACTCACAGGGCCCTGCACCATCTGTTCCTCTGTCCTGCCAAGGCTAACCTCCCTCCTCTTGCTCCTCGTCCCTAAGTCGTAACCACGTTCACCTCCAGTTCTTTCTCCAGGAAGTAGAAGCCCACTTCCTTCCTCGGATGTCACATTTCCCGAAGCCTGTACTTTCTATATACCGTCACCCCATCAGCCCCTCTTCCCTTTTCTGCCTTACTGGTTTTTCTACTTAGGACCTTATTATAATCATTTACAGTTTTTACTTGTTGTCTGTGCGCATGTCATAGCATAGGCTCTGTGGACGAGGGTCTTTTCTGTTTACTGTGGAAGTCTCCTCTGCACGTGACAGTGCTTGGGGGGTAGTAGATGCTTAAGATCTATTTGCTGAATTAATAGGTACTTGGAGGAGGGATACTGAGCCCTGAAGTAATCACACCTAAGGGGAGAGAAAACTGTCCTGGGGGCTGGTGACTCCTGCAGCTACGATTTGCTTCTTTGGCAATAGTTTCTCCTGTGTGTCCGTAAACTTTTACTTATCCTTCTTTCAAAAGGGCATAGTTTGAGATTTTGTGCCATGTGAGGCACAGTAGGACCTATGAATGCATGAGGTGTGGCTTCTGTGCTTAAAGACCCTAAAGCCTAGAAGGGAAGGGAAAATGTATATTAATGAACACAGAGATGATTACAGTGACCTGAGAATAGAAGGCACCGGTCGTGAGAAACGAGTCCTACAAGTCCTGAGGGTACATAGTCACCACTGGAATACTGATGAATTTACGACAACACAGAGGGAATGAAGTGGTAGATGCGTGTGTGTGTGTGTGTGTGTGTGTGTGTGTGTGTGTGCGTTTATGTATAGTCAAGAGAGAAGACTTTGTACGACTGAGGATTGGAGGTCAGCCTCAAAGGGGCAGATGACATTTTGCTTGTGATTCTGAAGGTTGGGAAATCCAAGTTCTGATAAGAGGCTTCTTGGTAGGGTAAGTGATCCAAAAGCAGAGAGAGACAGAGAGACAGAGAGAGAGACAGAGAGAGAGAGGCAGAGACAGAGACAGAGGCAGAGAGACAGAGAGAGTAGGGAAGTACCTGCTACTGTGATTTCTCTCCAGCACCATGAATGGCGTTAATCTAGGAGAGTGAAGCCCTCATGCATAAAGCACCCATGCATCTCTTCCAGTTGCCTGCCCCGGGGCCATCACATGACAGTTAAGTTGCAGCATGACTTTGGTGGGAGCATTTTAACCATAGTGTTGCTCCCATCCTAAGCAACACAGTCAGTCATGCATTATATTACTCCCAGGAGCGAAGATGAGCTCTGAGGCCAGAATGCCTGGGTTCTAATGGTGGTTCCACCACGCGCAGCACAGCGTGCTACATTTTTGCCTCTCTAACTTTTCATGTGTGAGCATTCTACTCCCAATCTCTTAGAGCAGTGACACCGGAAGTCCCCAAAGTGGGTATAACTGATACGTGGTCGTGACTGTTGTGACTTCTGTGAGTTGTCCCATCTTTCCTTTCCTATCCGAAGGACCTGGAGATGGATTCTTCAGATAAGCAGATATTCCTTCCCAGGGTTTCAGTTATTGAGTAGACAAGTAGGTACTTGTTGTACCCTGATCTTATCCAAGTGTCTTTTCGTTTGTTGGACTGGAGTTACCTCCCAACACAGACTTCTGGGAAGATCTCTGTTAATATCTTCCTTGTCTTAGATCCCCTGGCCTATCCTATGTTAATACTTCAGGGCTGGCATAGCACTGTATTATAAAACTGGGTAGCTTAAAGTAACAGAAAAAAAAAGTTTTATCTCATAGGTCTAGAGCTGGAAAGTTCAAAACTAAACTATTGATGATAAAGGCACGTTCCCTCCATCTTCCCTGGGAAACTGTCTTTGCCTCTTCCAGCTTCTGGTGGCCCTTGTTAGCTCTAAACTCTTGCCTCTAGCCTCTTGTGGCTGTTTGCCCTCATGTCTTCAGAGGGCCTTCCTGTTATCTCTTCCTGTAAGAACGTGAGTCATACTCACTGCACCCTACTCTTAACAACTTCATCTCGACCTGTATCTATGTGGAAGGATTTCGTTTCTAAGGAAGGATATGGGCAACTGGGCTGAAGACATCTCTGTAGTTCTTGAGTGGACACAGTTCAACATATGAATCATACTTTTAGACCAGAAAGCCTCTGTCTTTTTCTTTGCTGTGATAAATTACAATGTATTTGCTGAGTACCTGGCTGATACTCTTCTAGAGAGAAACAAAACAAAACAAAACACTTTTAATCATGAAGCTTTGTGTCAAGTAAAATTAATTAGACTTTTAATCTTTTTATAAATCTGGGACTTAAATTAGTTTGACTGATTTTGTTTTGGTCTGAAGGTTGTTAGGTCCCAGCCACTGACAGTGAAAGGACCCCACTAAGAGTGCCTTGCATTCTTAGGGAAAGAGCTGCTCACAGCTTTGTAATGTTTTGGTAAAAATGTAGCTAAAATGGGTTTTAAAAAAAAAACAGAATGTTAATAACTTTACAGCTAAGCAAATCTAGTTATGCAGTTACTTCCTGACTTTGAGCAATGAATCCGACTAGTTATGGTTATGTGTGAATTCTAACAGCAGTGGGTATGTGAGGTGGGTATTGTTTTGCATACCTGCTTATGGAGGCTGTGTGGAAGTTCCTGTACCCCAGAGTCGAGCACAGTGCCCAAGTAGACAGAGGACTGGAAAGCACTTGGACAGCTTGGAATCTGAGTTCCTAAGAGATCCACATGCTACTCTCGAGATATCACATATAGTGAGCTATGTGGGAAATCTGTCTGGGTACCAAGCAGCTGTTTGACTGCCCTGATGCTTAGACTTAATAACCATCAGTCACCCTTTACAGAAACAGGAGGGTTGGTTTTAACTGAAGTTGCAACTTGCTTGTCAGAAGGCTCTGCTTCCATTAGAAGGATTGGAATACTAATGCTGAGAGAGGAAGTAACAAGAGTCTGGAGACTAGACTCAGAGCCATTTTTCCATTGGGTAGAACCTTCTGAGTCGTTCTGCCAGAGGTAGGACTACATTTCCCGTCATCCTTGAAGCTATATCTAGTTGTCTGGCTTGTTTAATCTAACACTGGAGTGGATAGAACTGCTCTAACTTCTGCGCAGAAGAGCCAATGTGCGATTCTCACTCCAAGCACCCAGTGAGGTGGACCTCCGTCTGCCTTGACTTTAAAAGGACATGCAGACCAGACCTATAGCTAGCCTTGTCCGTATGAAGGGAGTGTAACTACTCTCTGCCTCTGAGAGTTTGAAATTGTTGTTAAGCCACTGAGAATCTGGGACTGTTTGTAGCTGCTGTATATATCCAAGTTCATAGTGACTGCTCAAGTAAATTTAGACGCAGTAACCTCAGAAAGAAGGAATTCCACAAGAGTGCCCAGGGGAAAATGGACTTTGGGAATAGCTCTTGAAAACTTAACTGTAACAGATTATTTGTCAAATTTTATGTGGGGTGTGTGTGTGTGCACTGTGTACGTACATATGGAGGCCAGAGGAGAATGCCAGGTATCTTCCTCTACCAAGGGATCTCTGACTGAACTTGATGCTAAACATGCATGCTTGGTCAGTAGTGCATTCATGTGTGTTCAGGGAATAGAAATGCAGCTCTCTCTATCTCTCTCTCTCTCTCTCTCTCTCTCTCTCTCTCTCTCTCTCCTTCTATTTTGAGACAGACTTCCACTGAAGCTGGAGCTCACGGACTGGCTAGAGTAGGCGACCAGCGAGCACTGGGGACCCTCCTGTGGGCTTCCTTAGTACTAGAATTTTAGGTGTGTGCGCTTTTCGTTGTGCGCTTTTTATACTTAACGCCAGGGGTCCGATCTCAGGTTGTCACCGTCCTCCTTGCAAGTAGATTCTGTCGCCACTTCTAAGTTAAATTCACAGATGGCTGTCTTGTTTTTGTTTTCTTTTTCAAGACAGGGTTTCTCTGTATAGCCCTGGCTGTCCTGGAACTCACTCTGTAGACCAGGCTGGCCTTGAACTCAGAAATCCGCCTGCCTCTGCCTCCCAAGTTCTGGGATTAAAGGCGTGCACCACCACCGCCTGGCGGCTATCCTGTTTTGACCTTACTCTTCCCTGCTAAAAATGTGGCTCCCTGGAAATACTTACGCTTGTTCCTTATGCTGAAGAACTTATTTTCCTTTGTGAAAGGAAAGGAGGGAAATTCCATAGTTGGGGAAGCAGAGGCCTCAACGAGCAGTGATCCTTATCCAGGCAGTCCTTCGGGAACAATAGCTCAGCTTTTACCTTCATTTCTAGTTCAAGAGCCTGTGCTGAACGTGGGCCTGCTGTTCCACTTAGGATCTGGTTTCTGTCTTGTAGTTGCTGGTGTAACCTGACTGTCAATTATGTTGCAGTGAGCTTGCCTCTCACTATTGCGGTGGAAGAGCCTTTCTTTGTCTATTCATGGTGCTTTGCTCGACTCTCGTCTCCTGCACTCAGTACACCTCATTTTAATGAACAAAGCCCTGGTTTTCAAAGCCAAGATCTACTGCAAGCTGGTAAAGGAGACTCCCCTAAATGTCCCCTAGGGTTGGAAAAAGTGATAGTGGAATTTTGTCACTTTACTTCATTTTAGAAATTGGGTAAGAGGAAAAAAAAGGTCACCTGCCAATTCCTAAGCTCATGCTCTCTCTGTTAGTCTCAGGTGCAGTCCCTGTCGCCTTTGTTCTGTGAGTGTTTGTTAGACCTTAATGTTTGCATTTTTCTGCTGGGAATGTCACGATAGGAAAAGCATGCGCTGTCATTCCCACTGGGAGATCACAGGTACCACACACTGGGAGATCACAGGTACCACACACTGGGAGATCACAGGTGCCACACACTGGGAGATCACAGGTGCCTCACACTGGGAGATCACAGGTGCCACACACTGGGAGATCACAGGTACCACACACTGGGAGATCACAGGTGCCTCACACTGGGAGATCACAGGTACCACACACTGGAAGATCACAGGTGCCACACACTGGAAGATCACAGGTGCCACACACTGGAAGATCACAGGTGCCACACACTGGGAGATCACAGGTGCCACACACTGGGAGATCACAGGTACCACACACTGGGAGATCACAGGTGCCACACACTGGAAGTACAGAACTCAGACTCATTAACCTTTCATGATTTTTCATGAACGGGTGGCTGCTCTGAAGGATTTGAGCTTTTAAGATTTAACGTGTGCCAATCATTTTGGCTGTGTTTAATATTATTAGCCATTTCTCCAAAGAATAGGAAGTAATATCACCCTTTGAAATGGGCTAGTCCAAGAGTCCATACTTCCTAAAGAAAAAAAAATTATGTTTCAAATATTATCAATACATAAAACAAAAATTAAAGTTTTCTTCCTTTCTTTCTCCTCTTCCTCCCCTTCTTCTTCCTCTTTCTCCTCCTCTTTCTCCTCTTCCCCCTCTCCCCCTCCTCCCCCTAACCTCCCTCCTCCCTCTCTTCTTCTTTTTCTTTCTTTTTCCTCTTCCTCCTCATTCCTCCTTCTTCTCCTCTTTCTCCTCTTCCTCCTCCCCCTTCCTTCTCCTCTTCCTCTTTCCCTTCTTCCCCTCCTCCTCCTCCTCCTCCTCCTCCTCCTCCTGCTCTTCTTCTTCTTCTTCTTCTTCTTCTTCTTCTTCTTCTTCTTCTTCTTCTTCTTCTTCTTCTTCTCCTTCTCCTTCTCCTTCTCCTTCTTCTCCTCCTCCTTCTCCTCTTCTTCCTCTTCCTCCTCCTTCCTCTTTCTCCTCCTTCTTTTCCTCCTCCTCCTTTCTCCTCCTCCTTCCTCCTCCTCTTTTTTTTTTTTTTGGCATGACTTATCTGTGTTAGCCCAGGCTGGCCTTGAGCATTTGTTCTCGCTTCCGCCCTCTGAGTGCTGGGATTGCAGGTGTGTGCCACCATTCCCACTCTTCACATAGTTAGAAGATTGTGAACAAGAGAGTTTCGTTTAAAGGCTTTGGCTTCTATCTTTATTTTCACTTATTTGTCAAGCTTCTGAAAGTCTGTATTGCATCCGTTATTAGCATAGGTGGTAATGAGTTATAGTGGTTTATCTTGCAAGGTTTGTTCTAGCCCTTAGAAGTCTCAGTGTTACAGAGAGGGTTGGAACAGCTTATTTCTAGGGCTATAGGAAAGTGAATTTAGTTGCAAAAATTAAGTAATTTTTAAATTACTAAAATATGGTATGTAAAACTATTGAATTGAGTCTTACTGCTTTTAATTTTCCCACGAGGTAGGTATTGAAAAGAAAATCAAATCCAATATTTAAGGATCCCAGTAATCTTCAGAGAATCCCATTTGGAAACCACTCTTCATGTTTCCTATAACATAATCTCAGCAGAATGGGGATATACATCATTTGTATTTATCTTAGAGACAGTGATAACTGTTGGGGAATTGTTAAAATATTTCTCCGTCTATGGGGCTAATCCGCATGAGTGAAGTTTCATTTATACATACATGGTAAATGAAATTTCAAAAATTGTTTGGTTCTCAGAAGTTTCAGACACTTGAAGATTGCTCTTCAGATGTGGTATGAGTGACTGCCAGCCCATAGCTGACTGACCCTGTTACTTAGCTGTCTCACTATGTTCACTTTCCACTCACTACCTTGACATTTTCAGAGACCGCCATGACTATTGTCATGACATGGTTTTGTTGTTGTTGTTGCTGTTGTTTTTAATTCTGATTTACGGTTCTGAATTAGAAACTTCCTCTATCCACTCCACTGTGATAAAGAATGAGGACTTTTGTTTTCTGAAAACAACAGCCTCATGTTTTCATCTCTCACAGAAGTGACTGCCCTTCTCTTTCTGAGACTCGTGGGTCCTGTGTTACTCGGGAGCTGTGGGAAGGCGTTAGCTTGGTGCCGTGCCTTTAGGTGAATGGTTTAAAAAAAACTCTGCAAAGAGAAAACTTTTAGAACAGCACATTGGGATTTTTGGGTTTCTTTTTTGCTGCTGCTGCTGCTCTAGACAGCTGGGTTTTAAGGGAACCACATCACAGCTCCTCTTGCCTGGAAGTTGCTCCTTTACCGAGTCTGGGAAGCAGCAGCAAAGGTCCGGGTGCTTTGAGAAGCCTCCACTGCCTTTCCCACCCACTACCCCAGATGCTGCGAGTCCTCCCCGCAGTGGTTTCCCTTGGAGAACACAGCCTGTGGGCCCAGCCTCCTGCCAGTCAGGGCACATAGACCATGCTGCTGCCAGGAACTCCTCTGTGGCGTGGCCAATACCTCAGGCTAGCACGCAGCTTCCTATGAAAGGCCCCACAAGAATATTGATATCAAAATGAAATTGCAGGCCGAGTGATTATGGCACCTGCTGGGCATCTGCAGAGCTGTGTGTTTCCTTTCCAGTGTCCTGGGCTGTCCCCCCCCCCCCTTTCTTCCCCTCCTGTCTCCTTCCCATGCCCCACCCTGTCTTTATGCAAAGTACGGGAGATCACAATCATTATAGGATCTCTCCTATCACCTCTCCTAAGTCCTAGAAGCAAACTTGTGTTTTGGATTTTGAAAAGCTGTTAAAATATAATCAGTTCTCTGACAACAAATATAGAACAGTAACTAAGGCCCTGGGGTAAAATTCTGAGTTCACCCCTTCCTTGCCTGGCATCCTGAACATGAGTTTTAATTATTCTAGCCTTTAATTTCCACGAACAGCATTGCTGACAAGTGTTTACCATATAGTGTTATGGTGCACTCTGAAGATGCATTAAACGCACTCTGAAGTGCATTAAAGTAATATTTAGTGCCTTAATAATCCTTACTCATTTATATCATTATTTTGAAATTCTATTTTTTTAGGATAATATTACTGGGAAAGTTAAATAAAGTGGACTCGGGAAGTTCTGCCTTCTAATGATCTCTTACCCTTGCTGCCTGTCTCCCCTGCAGAATGTGACAAGCTGAGGCAAGATGGCTGCCGAAGTTCTCAGTACTATTCTCAGGGACCCACCTTTGCAGCCGGCTCCAGCCCCTGCGACGATTATCAAGATGAAGACACAGAAGCAGACCGAAAGGTGAGGCCAAATTCACCATCAGCCTCTGCCTTGCACCGCACTGCAGAGGAAATAAACCCGTCATTCCAGTTGCGTACTATCATGTCATGCGTTAATTTCTCGGTTTTGACAAAAGTACCCTGACTATATGATCTTATCCTGATGGGGAACTGGTTGGAAGAGCCCATCAGAAGCTCTCAGTACCATCTCTTCAATTTCTCCTCCAATGTAAAGTTATTCTACTTTTTATAAAAAAGAGGGGTGAGTTCAGGATCCAAGAAATACACAAAAGCAAACATGTATTCTATATATTTGTACGTTTTGAGTAGCAAAGATGTCTTTCAAAAAGCGTTTTGCTTTTCTTAGGACCAGGAGCTCAGTCATCTCTCCAAGAGCTCTTGGTGGATGCATCTCATTAACAAGATGCAAGGGCATGGCTGAGTGGGTCCAACAAGAACTACCTTAGTTCCCTTCAAGAACACACCCTGGATAGCCTGAAAACCTCCTTAATAATCATACAGTTGGAAAATCCTGTCCCTGAAATTGTACTCTTAGGCCTAAGCCTGTAGACAGGGGTCACAGAGGAGGAAACCATCTATTCAAACCCTAGCAAAAAGTAAAAGCTACTATTTCAAAGTGTGTTTTGATGCAGGCCAGGTGTGTGAATAACACCTTTGCTTAGTTTTTCTCATCCTTGCTGGTTCATTTGGTGACTCTGTGTTCCTTTGGACTCCTTTTTCTCATGCCACCGCTTGTAATACACAGACGACATCACAGTCAATATTTCCTCAGGACTTAGTACACACGAAAGAATGAAAGTGCGTGGAGATTTTTACTCCCATTATCATCTCTTCATTTTATTCAGTGAGGTGGACAGACAGTGGGATCAATGAAACAGAGTAAGATTTGGGAGGTGGGCTGGGCTCCTTTCCAGGAAGCACAGTTTTGAAGATCTGTTTTCATCGTTTTACTTTGTCTGCATGTGACTGCAGTGTGTGGTAGTCCATAGCATGCCTGTGCCCCAGAGACCTGAAGGGGGTGTCAGCTCTCCATTGCTTCCATCCTTGCCTGGATTTTTATCACAGAATAGTTTTTTGCATTTCCTTAAGGGTATGTTTATATATTAGGCTAATCTTTTTGCCAAGTAAGACAGCTGCTTACTGTTTTATAATGGGCCAGGCAGCCATTTCAAACTGGATCTGGTCTCAGATATCAAAAACTGTTATCCTTCTTTATTGGCATGAATAAGGAGAATGGAAAATCAGTGGTGAAGTATACACTGAGATCCATGTGTATCCAGGTAGACCCCAGCCTTCCACTGATCGCCACAGGAGGAAAAGCCAATGATGGATCCAGAAATAGTGCCTAGGAATGAGCCAGGGATGGTGTCTAGGAGTGGCATGTCTTTGTAAGGTGTGTAAGGTGTGAGTGTCCAAGTGTGAGGGGTCCCTGCCATCAGCTTGGCTTTATGACAATTCTCCAACATCTTTAGTAGAATGGAGATGTGGTGTCTAAATTCTCACTGGCTGCTTGCTCCCTCTGACAATGCAGCAAGATTTGATTGCACTTTCACCCCTGGACCAGGAACCAGAAAGTGGGACCACAGACTTAACTCCTCAAACATACGTGTTCTTTCTTTTCTTTCCTTTTTAAAAATGTAATGCTTAGTTATTATGAGTGTGTGTGTGTGTGTGTGTGTGTGTATACTGCTTTTTTTTTTTTTTTTCAAGACAGGGCTCCTTGTAGCCCTGGATGTTCTGGAACTCACTCTGTAGACCAGGCTGTGTGTGTGTGTGTGTGTGTAGATGTGTACACACACATGTAGAGGGCAGAGGAAATGTTCTGGGAGTCCTCTCCTTCTACCATACCTTCTACCTTCAGGTCATCAGGCCTGCGTGGCAAGTGCTTTTACCCACGGAACCGTCTTGCCAGCCTCTTCCCATGTGCTTTCTCCTTTACCAGATGGATCAGAGACTCCCTGGCATGTGTGGAAGAACTGTTCTCTAAGAACTTTTCTAGGCCCCCCTGAGTCACAGATGGGAAGAATGTCTGCACCACAGCCTCCCTATATTTGGGCTCTTGGGAAAGCACACACCCAAACCAATTTATTTATTGTTATATGTAAGTACACTGTAGCTGTCTTCCGACACACCAGAAGAGCGCATTGGATCCCATTACAGATGGTTGTGAGCCACCATGTGGTTGCTGGGATTTGAACTCAGGACTTTAAGAAGAGCAGTCTTAACTGCTGAGCCATCTCACCAGCCTCCACTTTTTTTTTTTTTTTAAAGTTGTTCAGTCTAAGTTTTACCTCAAAGCAATTTGTCACAAAGTTTGCTTTAGGTCTAAGGAAATAGTTTAGAGGTAGAATGCTTGCCAGTAATGACCAAGGTCTCCCCCAAAAGAGAGATCATAGTAAATATGTTTCAGAAAATAACAAATAGATATCTATCTATCTATCTTGTGTTATACAATATGTTAGTATAGTTAGGATAACATATTAATTAAATCACAACTAACCAACCATGCTACCTATCTCTGTTTTCTTTCTTGTTGCTGTGATAAAAGTACCCTGACAAAAGAAACCTAAGGAAGGTTTTACTTCCGGCTATGTCCGTCATTGTGGGGAAGAGCTGGAAGTAACTAGTGATGTCACACCCACAGCTGAGAGCAGAGTAAGGAGTGAATATGTGGATGCTAGTGTTCGGCTCACCTTCCCCACCCTAACTCAATCCCCTTTGCTGGGAATGGTGCCACCCACAGTGGGTGGGTCTTCCTTAATCAAGGTAATCCTTCATAGACATGGCCACGTGGAGGCTAACTTAATCTAGACAATCCCTCATTGAGACTCCTTTCCCATGCCATTCTAGCTTGTTGGGTCAACAACTAAAATTAACCATGCCACCATCAAATCAAACCTCTTTCCTTTTCCCCACTTTTTTTAAAACTAATTTTTATACCTTAGGATATAAAGTAGTGGGCTACATTTTGGCATCTACATACATATGTGACATTATTCTTATTCCCATTTGTTCCATTCTCCATCTACTTACCTGGTATCCCTTTCTATCTTCTGTTTGCTTTTCTTTCTGTTCTCCATTATTCCACCCTTTGGCTTTTTTATTATCTTCCATCTTCCCTTCTTTGCTTCCTTTCCTTTCTTAATTCTGTGAAGCACAAAAACCTCACTTGGAGCTGATGAGACCGTTTATCTAGTGAAGGTGCCTGTCACCAAGCTTGGTGACTTGAGTTCGCACCCAGAACCCACATGGTGGGAAGAGAGAACAGACTTCCACAAGTTGTTCTCTGGCCTGTGTATGTGTGTGTCACACAAACACACACAAATACACAAACGTACATACATGCACGAAAAGATGACAATAAAGGCCCTCAGGCTGATTGCTTCTAGGTAAAATGAGAAGTCACTATGTGAGCGGAGCAATGAAGTGACATGAATTGCTAATTAATGTAGTGTATGGAGATGTGGTCTTGGGGAGTTGATGGCTGATGCAAACACCAGACAGTAGGCTACTGCAGTAATCCAGGGAAGAAAACACTTGTGGGGACAGGGACAGGTGCGGCAGTAGTAGAGGTTCTAGGTTTGTTTCCGAAGTGTGACCTATGGGATTTGCTGGAGTTCATCGGAATTGTTCCTCTCAATCCTTCTAAATGATCATTACAGAAATTATTTGCATCTCGTCTCCATCTTTGTGTGTTCTTTCAACTCTGCTGCTGTTTTTACTGTCACGGCATGTTAATTGCACTAATTATGGGTGGCCTTAACCTAAGCCCAGCATGCTAACTCATCTGCTCATTCTGCTGCTCTCTTTTCAAACCCCGCTTCCCCATAGAGCCTCTGGAACCAAAGCAATCCCAAGGCATCCTTTTTACACACCGTGTGACTGCCCCACTTGCCCCTGTTCCTGTATACACTAAACCCTTCCCTGCCCCCACAAGGGGTAAACCATCCCTAAGCCTTTTCTCTCCCATTATATCCCAAGTGACCAGTTTAGGGCCAGGCATTCAATAGGCACTCAGTGTCTTCCGAGTGGAACAAATAAAGCCAATCCCTAACCATCAGATGTGCAATCTGCCCCTCCTTCTTTGGCCTAATGGCTTCTCGATTGCATCATAACCATCATTAAGTGAATACACTGAGTTTTCTCTCATCTTGAAGGAACCTTCCTTTGACCTTCATCTCCCTCCAATTCCACCAGAGTTCCCTTTCCTTTTATTTCTCCAAAGAACTGTCTAGACTAACTGTCTCCACTGCCTCTGTTCAGTCTCCTTTGAAGCCCTCCAAGCCTCTATCCTCAGCTCACTACTGAAACTGTCTAGTAGTCACTTCCATGGTACCAAACTGGTGATTCCCAGAATTCATCTTGGCCTCTCCGCAGCATCATGTGTGAATCCTCTTAGAACGTTTACTTAGCTTTTATTAGCACCACAATCCTTCCTGGTCCCCTTGTCCTTTATTTTACATGCCCTCCTTCCTAGTCACAGGTGCTCTTCTTCTCTCATGTGTCTAAGTCTCCCATAGGTTCAGATCATGAGCCTCTGCTCCCCTGAGACAGCTTCAGGCCTTAAGTATTCTTAATGAACCCTCCTCGTTCTAAATCCCATTTATGGAAGTTTTCTACATTTCTATGTTTCTTTTTAAAATCAGGGTTTCACATTGTAGCCCAAGTTCACCTGGAACTCATAGTATACTTCAGGCAGTCTTTGAATCCATGACAATCCCCCTGCTTTGCTCTCTGAGGGCTTAGATAGTACAGGTGTGTGCAACCTTGCCCAGATTTAAATACACATTTTTTTTTTAAACCTGGACTTAAACATTTATCTGCTAACTGTCCCAATTTACCTTACAACAGACTTGGCCCAATCCAATTCTGTGATTCTCAGAACCCTCTTAAAAACAGAACAGAAAGAAATCCACTTACCTCCAGGGAGGGAGGGAGGGAGGGAGGAAAATCAATGAGTTCTACTTGTTGCATGGTATCTTAGTTAGGGTTTCCATTGCTGTGAACAGACACCATGACCAAGGCAACTCTTATAAAGACAACATTTCATTGGGGCTGGCTTACAGATTCAGAGGTTCAATCTCTGTTATCTTCATGGCAGAAAGCATGGCGGCATGCAAACAGACATGGTGTTGGAGAACAACAAGCTGAGAGTTCTACATCTTGTTCTGAAGGCAACCAGGAAAAGACTGACTTCTAGGCAGCGAGGAGGAGGGTCTAAAAGCCCACCCGCACAGTAACACACTTCCTCCAACCAGACCACACCTACTCCAAATAATGCCACACCCCCAGTCAAGCATATTCAAATCACCACACATGGCTGTAGGAAATCACTCAGTTTTCTTTTCTTTTTAAAGCGCTGCTGGCTGTAGAACCTAGGGCCTTAGCATACCAAGCCAATTGTCTACTTCCCAGCTGAATCTTGATGCAGCAACTAAACAGATTTTGAAGGAGCAAAGGTGATTGAAAGTATAATTTGAATAGGTCACCTTTTGTTAGATGGAAGAGATATAGGCAATTTTGGAAGTGATTATTTAAATTTATGTGATATATCAGATCTGACCCCAGAAGAGAGGGAATGTTTAATAGACCCGTCTTATGGATAAGGGGCAGAGATAAGGTCCAATGCCTGAAGCAGTTCCAGAGGAAAAGGAAAAACTCAATTCTTTTTCTAAAGATTATTTTTAAGATTTATTTATTATTATATATAAGTACACTGTAGCTGTCTTCAGACACACCAGAAGAGGGCAACAGATCTCATTACAGGTGGTTATGACCCACCATGAGGTTGCTAGGATTTGAACGCAGGACCTTTGGAAGAGCAGTTAGTGCTCTTAACCACTGAGCCATCTCTCCAGCCCTTAAAGATTTCTTCATTTTTTTCCATGTGTGGAGTGTTTTGCCTGCATGTTTGTGTTGCATGATGTGTGTGAAGTGCCACGGAGGTCAGAGGAGGGTGTTGGATCCTCTCGAACTAGAGTTTAAGCCAACCATCAGCTGCTGTGTGGGTTTTGGGACCCAAACCCAGGTCTTCTGCAAGAACAGTAAGGGCTCTTAATGGCTGCACCATCTCTCCAGCTCCAAGTTCAGTTCTTTTTAAGCAATTAGTTTAACACAAAGCCAACACTTAGCAGAGACTCTCGGAAGCAGATTACCTGGCCAGTGTGACTGATGAAGACCAGTTTTACCAATCATAAATCGTTAGGAAACATGACTGGCAGCTCATTAAAAGATAAATTCTCCATTATCACCCACAGGTTACTTTAATAGCAATGTATGGGCTTGGATAAGGGATGGCAACTGACTGTTAATGTTAAATATATTAATAAATCTGGGGATAAAACATGTAATTAAAATAGTAGATATTACAAGATATTGAATACAGTTTCATAGCCATAAAACAAGAAAATTGAGATGAGGGGTAGGGAGATGGCTCAGAGGGCAAAATGCTTACTTTGCAAATCTGATGAGCTGAGTTCTCTCCCTTGAACCCAAGATACAAGGAGTGAACCCAGTCCTGAACCTTGTCCTCTAGCCTTGCTGTGTGTACTGTTCCCATACACAGAAGAATGGCACATACGAGAAGGATAGTAGCCGTATTACTACCTAACTTTGAGTGGGAAGAACCGTCCGGCACGATTAGAAAAACACGATCTCCAGCAGGAGCTGCCCCCCAGTGATGGCATGTTTGCTTAACACTCCTGTGAGACCATGTGTGCAGCGGTACAAAACAAACAAAATAAAAGTTGTATCCCATATAATAAGCATAATATTTGGAAAGTGTGCTTAAATTACTTCTCTTGGCACATTTAAATATGTATACTTGATAAATTCAGGACCATACAAATTTTGAATTATTATAAATAGTGTAATTCACTGATTTAGGAAGGTATCAAGTTAATATGTAGAAATCAGTAGCTTTTGTATTTATAGTTGGAGTAAGAGATGAAATTTTAAAGTTACTATAGTAGACAAAAGAACCAAAGTTAGTAAGGAAGTACATTTAGTAAATTTAGTAAAGAATAAACATGATCTGTACAAGGAAGCTTTAGTGTAGCATGAAAGAGCAGAACTATGACATGGAAAAGTGTTCTCAGGCCAGACGACTCCGTGCACAAATACTGTCATTTCTTCCAAAGTGAAGGTACTAAGTTAGCTCTAGCGAGAAATGGATTTGCTCTGTTGTGTCTTGGGACTATGGGAAGAGGACATGGAGGCTGCGTGCAAGCATTACTAGCTAGGGTGACTGAAAAACAGAAGAGAAACGAGGAATGGAAGCCGCCTGGGCCGATTTGCAGGCAGTTAGGAGTCTTGCAGTGTGGACCCTGAGTGCATGAGCCAGCAGAACCTGATACCAAAACCGGAGAATGGGTTAGAAATGGAGCTGGGCCTTTCCTGGGTTTTGTAGTCATTGTACTGATGATGCTTCACTCCAGAAGGCTCTCCACAGCAGCAGTCTGTGGTACTTCCAGGGTAAGGCTCATCTGCGGTTCCGTTCTTACAGTGTTAAAAACAACAACAACAACAACACCCCACGACTTTATTCTCAAAGCCACGCAAAGACCTTTAGAGCTTGCAGCAGAAGCCACTCTTGTGGGAAGGCGTGGGGCGGCAAGGTGCGAGAAGGGTAAGCGTATAGAGTTCACAACGCAGCAGATGGCTGTGGCCGCACAAGGGCTAATGAAGAGCATCTGGTTTGCATCCAGCAAATATTACACTTCCACAAGTCATTGGGATGCGAGCTCTGTCCTAAAATGAGAGTTGTTGACAGAGCAGAGGGTGGGCGTGATCCCAGAACCTCAGGGCCTTGTCTCCTGCTCCTTTCCTCTGGCTAATTGTGCTAGGATAATTAGCCTAATTATCCCTATGCAAGAACTTGTACCAACTGTAAGGCTTTACAATCTGTTTAAGGGATGAAGAAAGGTAATTTGCTAATGAGAGCCACAGGTCCTTGATAGTGAAAGCTTTAATGTACTGTGGCAAGGAAAAAAAAAGATTATTCCCAATTGTTTGTGCTGCATATCTTTAAAAAAAAAAAAAAGCAAACAAACATGCCTTGAGGGAATGTGTTGTCAGCAGAGTGGATTTTGAAATTCTAGAAAAGGCCTTTATGCCTCAACTGCAAATCAAAGACCAAGTCTCCGCTCTTTGTTTTTGTGCTGACCTTTTTCCTTCAGCATTCAGTGCATGTTAGGTTTGAAGGGTGAGCCATTACAGGTGCCAAACGGCTTCCTGCAAGAAGATTGGGGGGGGGGGTGTCTCCAGGTGCCGCTATGAGAGGCTGCATTTGATGGTGTGTCCAATGGTTCTGGGAAACATGCACAGAGGCCCCATTGTCTTAGAGAAAGGGCACCGGGTGCCAGTTACTCAACCTCTTATATAAAATTTATCCTTGGAGTGATGCGTTGGATTGGAATTTTGGCAATAAATGGTTGGCCTTGGTGGTAGTAACCGAAACTGGAGTTGTCTTTCCTATTTCCTGTTATTTTTTGAACTGGCACCCCGGGGATGTTTTAGGCTTTGTTAAAGGAAATACTTAAATGAAAGGAAGACTTTGAAGAAAACAGCAGGCGCCTCCCTCATTGCCTGAACTGTGAACAGGAGGCCCATTGGCTCATTGGGACACAAGGCTGAGATCACAGGCTCCAGGTGGCTTCCCCACCTGTTCTGACCGGCTCCTTTGCTGCCTGGCCTGAGCTTTGGTTTCTTTAACTGTAAAGAGATGAAGCCACATGTGGTTCAGGGGAGACAACCCTGGTCTGCAGCTGCTCTCCTGTGTAATTATTAATAGCACTGCTCTTGCTTTCAAAAGTGTTGGAGTTTTGAGGTAGATGATATCACCGCGCTATGCCCCCTGCCCACCCCGCCCCCAGAGTGCTCTAGTATGTGAATGTCTGTGAAGCCCCGTGTACAGCGCCCGGAACAGCACACCTTGTGCCTGGAAAACGATTACTTTTAGTAAACTTTTCAAGGCCAGACATCAAAGACAGTGCCACAATAGACAAAGTCTGTTCTATGAAAAGTTGGCCATCCTCCCAATCCTCCTGTCTCCGATTCTGCCCACGTGGAGTTTTCTGCCTGAAGCAATGGACTTGGGTGCTTTTGGCAGCTACTTAAAAAATGGTCTGATTATCCTGACTTCACAGGTCATCGTGTGTACAGCTCTATCATTGAGGCAGACAGTTCCTAACTTTATAATCCTAGCAACATACTTTAGAACATTCCAGAATTTGTTCCCAAGTCGAGTTCCATTTTCCGTAAGAATCCCATGAAATAGGTGCTTTAATACTTGTTACTGATGCTTTAACGATTTGGAAGCTGAGGCTCAGAAACAGGGAATACTTTCAAATAATTGCATTAATTACTAGACAGCATCAGGGAGGGGGTGAGCCGAGAGCTTCTCAGATTCAAATTCGTTTCCTTGTATCATCTTACTTATTAAAAGGGTGACATTACTAACTGCACTTCCCCACCCCTCCCCTCAATCCCCTCCCCCCATCTCTTCACGGCTGTAATGCCTGCTTCTGATGTCTCTCCATCTTTGGCTTGTCTGAAATTCATAGTAAGGATTCTGAAGGGTTTGGGGACAGGAGTATCACGATGTGTCTTACAGTCTGTAAAGAGAATATATTGCTGCACTGGAAGGAGTAGAAATGGATGATAAACAAAGCAGACGGAGGTGGTGCAGTAACCAGAGTTACTAGTTAAAGACTTACTAGTCATTGTACTGACTAGTTTTGTGGGTCAGCTTGACACAAAATAAAGTCGATGGAGAGAAAGAAGCCTCAATTGAGGGAGTGCCTCCATGAGATCCAGCTATAATGCATTTTCTCAATTAGTGATCAATGGGAGAGGGCCCAGCCCATTGTGGGTGGTGCCATCCTTGCTCCAGCTTCCTGCCCTGTTTGAGTGCCTGTCCTGACTTCCTTCAGTGATGAACAGCAATGTGGAAGTGTAAGCTGAATAAATGCTTTTCACCCAACTTGCTTTTTAGTTCTGTTTTATTGCAGCAATAAAACCCAGACTAAGATTGTCATCTTCCATTCACCATAACAAATACTAAATGACCTGTTGTAAAGGGGCCTGTGGGGCCTGTGGAGAGGTAACATTTCACTGTATCTATGAGGAATGAAACAAAACCATTCACTTGTGGCCAGAGGGCAAACATTCCAGAAAAGGAAGGGGCCATTCTCTCCTTTAAGGGCATCCTCACCACAGCCTACCTCCTAGCAATCCAACACCCTTTGACTGCATGAAGCTGGGAAGCAGGCCCCTGACCCATGGGGTGGGCATCACGTTCTTCTTAACAGAAACCATAGGAAAGACTGCCCCTGAGACCCAGCAGGGTTTTCCTGGTCCTTGTCATGTTTATAAACAGATTGGGCCTGGAGGTTGGATCATTCTGAAAGTCGCCCACCCCTGGCCTTTTCTTTAGTAGATGGTGGTACTGTGAAACAGCCACCTTTGCGTACTGTGTTCTGCTTGCCTGGGAAATTTGCTCACCAGAGAAGAGAGCTCTGAGAACTTGGCCAAATGGATTTGCTTTGTGAGTGAGTTGTCACACTGTAGCCTGCTCTGGGGTTCCTCCCATGGCAACCAAAACTGCTGGGAAGTTCTGCTTGGCTGTGAAAGCTGTGGACTCTGACATCATCAGCCAGCTGAAAGGAAAGTAGGTTAGTAGGCCTGCAGAGCTTCCTCAGGGTGCTAAGGAGACAGATGAGGGCTGTTTGTCCCCAGTCCTTGGTCTTGTCACATAATAAGTGAGCTGCTCTGTTCTCCATATGCCCAGACCTTCTTCACTTTTCCTCTGTTTACAGCTTTTTGGGCAGGAGTTGGTTCTTAGTACCTTCCAAATTTAATGCTATATTTCAGGCTCTTTGTCTTGCTGTAGTAAGTTTCTAACTCACTGGAGACTCCCCACCAGGTGTGTGGCTTTTCTACAAACTGCCATGAAAATTCTCAAATAGAATAAATTTTAACATGCATCTCTCTCTCTCTCTCTCTCTCTCTCTCTCTCTCTCTCTCTGTGTGTGTGTGTGTGTGTGTGTGTGTGTGTGTGTGTGTGTGTCTGCACCTTGCAGTTAGAGAAATATGTGTTATTAGTCAGACTTATCAAGAGTGTCAAAACTGCAAAGAGATTGCAACTAGTGGATTTACATCTGTCGTCTCAACTTCTGATACCTCAGAAATCCACTTGATGATCTGCATACTTATTTTTGTGTGTGTGTGAGCAAGCAGCCGCAGCCACAGTGTGCAGGTAGAAGTCAGAGGACAAGTTGCAAGACTCGGTGCTTCCTTTCAGATGGGTTCCTGGGATTGAACTCAGGGCATCAGAGCTAGTGCCAGAGTTAGCACCTTTCCGTGCTGAGCCATCTCGCTGGGAATTTTCTGAGGGAATTTTGTAGAGATCTGTGTGAGGCCTCATCAGAACAATGGTGCCAAATAAGTTGTCAGGGACACATGCTCAACACATTGAGTGTATTTTTCAAGTTACAAATATTAGCCCACATTTTCCCTAGATGGAAAAGAAACTAAATGGTCTCTTTGTGTTCTGTAAGGTAGCAACAGTAAAAGGAGATAGTGAGATACTTAATGATGTGATTTACTTTTTGTTTTCTTTTTGGTTTTTCGAGACAGGGTTTCTCTGTATAGCCCTGGCTGTCCTGGAATTCACACTGTAGACCAGACTGGCCTCGAACTCAGAAATCCGCCTGCCTCTGCCTCCCGAGTGCTGGGATTAAAGGCGTGCGCCACACTGCCCAGCTGATTTACATTTTTTTATTTCCATGATTATTGTTATTGTCCTCTCAATAAAAGAAAGACAGGTGCTTGTCAGTCCATGGGTTTTGGTTTTCTAACGTCACATTTCTGTGTCTGCCACGCTCACTGGCATTCTACTTCACAACCATGACCATGCACATTCATTACGACTTAAGAGGAAACACCTCCAGGGGCAGAAGGCAGTGCATCCTCTTTCTAGCAAAGTAGAAAAGGAAGATGTTTCAAAGGAAGCTGGGTCTTTGGAGTGTTGAGTATGTTCCTATGCTGTTTTTCAGATTTGTGCCACTCAACTAGTAAAAGGGATGGGTATTTTGCAGGAAGTTTGTTTTGTAGCACTCAACAGTGGTGGCAGTGGTCTTATGTCTGAGATGATGGAGTGATGTCGTCTTCCTGTATTTCTATTTCATCTTTGTCCCATTAGAAACTTTACATGCCAGAAGACATTCAGTCATACCGTTGAAAGCTAGAGAAATCTCCACAAATGCCAAGAAGTCATGAGAAAGAGAGCTGACAGTCTGAGGTTCTTCATTTAACAGGAAACAAAGCTCTATGTCAGTTTGGGGGGATTGGCTGAGAGAGGCTGAGTTGATCTGGGAGCTGCTTGCTGATACAGGTGTCTACTTGGGATGATTCACCACCCTTTATTCTTCAGTAGGATTCTTCTTAAACACCTTATTTCCATGGTGATACTTCAGTTCAAACTCTATGAACTTGATTGGTCCTTTGACATTTATTGTATATCTTTCTGTTTGTTTGTTTGTTTGTTTGTTTGTTTTTCGAGGCAGGGTTTCTCTGTGTAGCCCTAGCTACCTCCTCCTAAGAGCCAGTTGCTCTTTTATTGTTCTTTTGGTTTTGCTCTTGTTCCTAAGCACGGTGTTTACTCTGAGTTCTTGGGTCACCCTCATTACAGAACTGGCTGCCCACGAGCTCTTGTGAAATCTGGCATAAGATGCTTGCCAACACAGCTTTCTCCCTTACACACTTCAGGTATTGCTGGAGAGGGGCATTGAAGAAGGGCTCTTTAATGAGGATGCTAATCTATATCAAAGAAGGCACTGCTAAAATGTTGTCATGGAATTCTGATAAGGCCCAGAGAACCACTTTAGTCAGCCTCTTAAAACTTACCAATTTCACACAGGTTTTTTTTTTTTTTTTAATCCATATAGATGGCTTTAGAATCGCACAAATAGTTCAACAATGAAATGACTCCATCATTTCAAAGCGTTTCTTGAGGTTAGAGCCTAAAGAAAATAAGATTGAAGCTAGAAATTACATTGAGGGAAACAATTTTAATACAAATAGAAACTGGTGGGCTTAGCTATGACTTTTCTCCAGGCTTCTAATGTTCGTCTAAGTCCATACACTTTCTAACCTCTGCACAGCTAAGAAAAACTGGGAGGCTATAAAGGCCCTGCATGCCAGCAGAACCTTTTTCCAGACTGGGGCAGGGTGGATCATACATGTGGAATGTCATATGCAAGAGAAGATTGTTACTCTGTCCTTAAAAGGAACCGTTCTTGGACTTGCTATAAATTAGTCTAATTTTTTTTTTAAAATAAACTGTATTTTTAAGTTTTCCTGCTAATTGCTTACACACTTTCTCTCTCTGCAGTGCTCTCTCTCTTCATCTGAAGAAGAAAGATTTATCGGAATCAGGAGACCTAAAACGCCAACCTCAGGTGACTTCTCCGACCTTCATACTCAGACAAACTGGACCAAGTCCCTGCCGCTGCCAACACCAGAAGAGAAGACGCGGCAGCAAGCCCAGACGGTCCAGGCTGACGTGGTTCCTATAAACATAACTGGTATGCTTTGTGGTGTGGACAGTCAGGATGGCCTTGGGAGAGCACTGGTGACTTTGTTTGCCCCGTGTTGTGAGCATTTTCTTTATGTATCTGGCCTCCCGTTCTTTCTTTGATGGAGGAAACACCCGAGCTACATATGTGTGTGCATGACAAACACCTGTTGTTTGTTAGCTAAGGAGACTGACAACACATGTTCTGTCAGAGAACCCTGTGCCTCAGCCATTCCTGGAAAAGATGGCTTTTGACTGGCACTGTTCTTAGCCAAGATTTTGGTTCCATAGAATATCCTGTAAATGTGGTTCTTTGCAGCAAAAATTGTATACTCCCATAAGAAATATTTCAACATGTGAAACAACAATATTTCATTATGTTTCTGATTTTCTTACCCTTTGTCTGTTCAAATAAAAAGGGAAGAGAATTCTTGACAGAAAGGCATCTAGTAAATTAGTAACCAAAGCATATCTTAAATAAAAACTTTAGTAGACTGATAAAAGTATGCTTTGGTTTCTATGATTTGAGTCTTAAATCTCAAATAAAGATCTATTTCTGCTGAGGGAACAACTTTAGGAATTGGCACATTGGCTGCACTGTGGCTACTAATTTAATTGCCAGGTTGAATTATCAACCTTTTTTGATGATTAAGGCAACAAATAACAAGACGCAGAGAGCTCCAAGCTGAGCTTCACAACTTTTGAAGAACTGTTAAAAAGAATCAAATTTGTCATCCTTATCCCTTCTGCAATCTGCAAAGATCAGTCTGGGAAGCGCACAAAATACAAAATGTTAAAGAGGCCCGGCGTGGTGGTGCACGCCTTTAATCCCAGCACTCGGGAGGCAGAGGCAGGCGGATTTCTGAGTTCGAGGCCAGCCTGGTCTACAGAGTGAGTTCCAGGACAGCCAGGGCTATACAGAGAAACCCTGTCTCGAAAAACCAAAACCAAACCAAACCAAACCAAACCAAACAAACAAAAATGTTAAAGAGGTGGTGGCAACTGGACAAAACCCCAAGTGTAGTCCTCAGGGGACAGACACACTCATATACACACACACACACACACACAGCATCCACCATACAAGTATGGTGTATTACAGAGCAATAAATAATGAGTGTCATATTGACAAAATCCACACACAGCCTGGTCCCTGTGCCCTTAAATCTGGCTGACCAAAAGGAAGCAGTTTTCATTAACAATTAGGATGAAACCCCATAGCATCCTTCTGTCTTCTGAGGATATTGCTGTTGGAAGGTTTGTTGCCATGGTACCTATAAACTTGCAAGGGCTAATAACATTTAGATATGATGTATTTTTAAAAATATCTTAGAGTATACTTGGAAATTATGTTTAGAATTTCCATGGAAACTTGATTAATAAGTACAAGAATTATTTTCAACACCATGTATACTAGATATTAAATGATAAGACATTAATTTTAAGGATTAAAGGCATCCATATAGTATTATAAACTATGCATATCATGTCATGAAATATGATAACCCTTAAAGGGATTGGAGTCAAAGGTCCCGCCTAGAAATGGGGCTAGTGAAAGTCGTCGTCAAGCATAAAGAAGCGTCTGTAGTGAAATCCATCCGTCCACATTTGTCACCGAGTTGTTTCTCTGGGCTTTCGTCCTTACCTGTTTGGTAGCTAAGCAGATTTGGATTGCATAGGTACGAAGGAGGCTTTTGAATGCCGCTCCGCTCGCACAAGGTGAATGAAAGCTGACAAGTATGCAGCGGGCAGCCTGAGTCCTTGAAACCACAATCTGTTGTTCATTGAGTTGTTAGTGTTTCCGCAGAATGTCAGCGTTAATTGAACAGTTATATACATAGCGGTGTGTTTTCTAGATCTGTGTGTTTACAGAGACACACGTAGTCTGGTCCAAAGAAGCCATACGTTTAAAGCTTTCACTTTGGGTGCCTAGACTGGCACGGGTTCTTCAGTCTCCTGTCCTTTAAACTACATCTTTCTAAAATTCCAGATTTCTTTAAATAGAAATGCCATTGCTTGTAGGAAATAGTTACGTGCTTATTAATTTGGGTGATTACGACCCTCTAACTTGACTTTTCAGTAAGGCTTTGGAAAAACAAATGCCAATGCTTATAAGGCTTTGAATCCCAGAGTAGAGCCTCCCGGGCCTAGGGATGCAGAACAGAAACACACTGAGCCTCTGGCCTGAAAGGGGATTGAATCCCTTTAGTTACAGTCTTGTAAAGACTTGGTATTTCTAAAGGTTCAGGAGGGCGAATGTTTTAAATAAAGAGAACACGTGACTATATCCCATCATCTGCCACGTGGATCAGGTCTTTACCTAAGAGATAAGGGTACTGGTCAGTGTGGATCAGGTCTTTACCTAAGAGATAAGGGTACTGGTCAACGCACTCAGGAAGCAGCATTCACAGAGTGCTTTGCGCTGCTGTCTGAGCTGATGCTGTGTAGGAGAGAAAGGGAGCAACCCAACTGAACTGATAACTATCTCCTACCTACACGGCACTGGACTGATAACTATCTCCTACCTACATGGCACTGGGCACGAGGTGAGTGCTGTGGAGGGTCCCAGGGCACCAGGGTCAGCCTCTACTTACTGAATTGTGACATAGCCTTTTAAGGTCACAATGTGAATGTCGGAGATGGAATTCCATCCTCACGTTTTTCTCAGTACTTGGATTTTTTTCCCCTTCTCCATAGTGAGGAAAATGCCTGGAGACTAGACACAGCTTTCAAGTAACACTTTTGCCCATTTTTAATGCCTCCATAGAAGGAGTCTCTTTTTTTCTGCTGCAGGAACCTGATAAAACGCTGAACGACTTCCATTTTTAAGTACTGTTTAAGGCATTGTATCTATGTGGCCTGTTTATTACAGGTTGGTACCTACTGCCATTCAGGGCCTGCTCTGAATTCCTTCTGTTTTCTCTATTCAGAGCAAAATTGCAAAGATTTTCAAATTTACAAGCATTTATTAGATCGCTCTTCAGTGAATGGTATGTGTTTAAAAATGAGCTTGTTTTAATGAGACCAGGCTTACACATCATTCTTGTGTGTATATCTACCACACTTTGAAGCTACGATAACATTCCTAAACAAGAATGACAATTTTATACATTTCTTTTGCTTAAGATGAGGATAGAAGTATGTGAATATATGGTTTTTTTAATCTCATTTTTAAGATAGTAACTATGTAAAAAGGCAAAATACTGCAAAACTTCCTTTAATCAAAATGTTCAGAACAGACCGGTCTGTAACTGATTGTGACAGGGACCTTATTATTATCTAGCTCCCCATAATGTGCTAGTCTGCTTGAACTCCGGGAAAACTGTGGATGTGGTTCTGGGGTCTCATTGTCTGAAATGGGATTAACTTGAAAGGTTGCTGATAGGAAAAGGGGATGCAGCTCGTTGATAGAACACTTGCCCATCATGTGTAAGACCCTGGGTTCAAGTCCTAGCTCCTGAAAACATTGTGAACAAGAAAGGAAGAGTTCAGCTTTGACAACAGCAGTGTTGCTGGCTCTCATTGTGAAGAAAGTACTTTATCATGATAAGGCTTTTGGTTTCCATTAAAATTGCCTCTCATAGTAATATGCAGTGTTTCTCAACCTTCCTAATGCCACAGTCCTTTAATGCAGTGCCCCATGTCATGGCAACCCCCAACTGTGAAATTATTTAATTGCTACTTTCTAACTGTAATTTTGCTACCGTTATGATTCATAGTGCAAATATCTGATATGCAGCCCCATGAAAGGTCATTCAGTCAACCCCAAAGGGGTCATGGCCCACAGGTTGAGAACCACCACTATAATGATTTTGCACCCCATCCAAATTGTTAACCTCCTTGGCCAACATTTGGTAAGCTCAGACTTTGACTCGCCATCACACACTAGCATGATACTGGTCTCTATGGGATGACTAGATGAATACAACCTCCCTGTTGCCATTGTTCCACACCGATACAAAGGTTGATCCTGGTGATTAAAGCGCTTTTTGAAGCAGTCACTTGCCAGGCGATTCATTCTCAGGTGACGAAGAATGATTTTGCGGTGTGTTATTAACACTGGAAGTGAGGGGAAGGTGCCTTTGCCTGAAGGGCACACAGCAGACACTGGAAACAGCCTTCTGGTGATAATGTGCTTTTCTTCTCCTTTTGCCCCTCAGCCTCCATCATCCATGTGACCTGGCTAACCTCATTATTAATACTTTCTTGTCATTTTACAAGCTCCTGGAAGGATGCGCGTGCTGTCAGCTTGCTTGACGATAACATTGCTTTGCTTGTTCTACTATTCTACATTAGGGGAGAATTTCGATCGTCAGGCCAGCCTTCGGCGGTCTCTAATTTACACAGACACTCTGGTAAGACGACCGAAGAAAGTCAAAAGGAGAAAGACAATTTCAGGAATCCCTGACATCATTCAGAAGGAGCTAGGTATGGCTCCCCAGCATTGCATCCTATAGCCTTCCTTGCTGCTTGTATTTACCGCACTAACCTCATGTGGTGCTGTCAAATGCACACGTCCTTATAGCCAGCTTCTGGAAGAGGTCTAAGGTGATTGTTACGCTCTGTGCAGTGGAGCTGCTTGGGAAAAAAGGGAGGGCGAGGGCCTATGGAAACTTAGAATTCCGTTATCATTTCCAGGGACCTTGAGTATTGGTTATATCTATGATTTGGTTTATTTTTCATCTAGATCTTTTATTTGGATCTTGGGTTCTCACAGATGAAAAGCTCATTCTAATTTTGGCAATGCTGGTGGTATGTCGTCTTTAGAGGTGGCAATCTGAGGTGATTGAATGGTAGATGTCAGCGCTAGAGAGAATGGTTACTGATCCCTGGAACTAGTGTAGCTGAAGGAGAACCAACTCCCAAAAGTTGTGCTCTGACCAACACTTGTGTGTCATGGCACACCTGTAATAAGTGCATTTAGCAGAAGTATAAAACATGATCATCTGTGTTTGATGATACCTCCATCTAAAGCAAACAATTTCACAGCTTTTTTTGTTTAACTTAGAAACAAAGCAGGCTGGTGGAGCTGTTTGGCTCTGTTTGCTTCCCGGTTGTGTTCATACTTATCTTTCCATGTGCTGGATAATGCTTTATAATGCTGGGTAATGCTTTCATGCGCCTCCTGCAATCATTTCCTCAACACTAGAGAGCTGTGCCAGCTTAGCCCAGCTCCAGCAGCAGGCTGCTGGGGTTTCAATCCTGACTCTCATTCATCTCCCGAGGAGTAACTGCACACACATAATTCCCCCTCTCCAGACCCCCTTCTTCATTCTACGAATGGCATGGTGACCCTAACAGAGTTCATTGTTGGTGGAACAAATGAACTTATTTCCCTGTCCCTGGCTCACTGTGATGGCCACTGTTATTTTGGGGCATAAATGTTACTGTCTTGAAATTCACTTCTTCACTTCTGTCTAGCCTGTGGACTTCCTTCATAATATTTCCTTTAACCTGATGGTCTTTTGTTTTGCTTTTTAATTATTTATTTTATTTTATGTGCATTAGTGTTTTATCTGCATGTATATATCTGTATGAGGGTATCAGATCTTGGAGTTATAGGCAACTGTGAGCTGCCATGTGGGTGCTGGGACTTGAACTTGGGTTTTCAGGAAGAGCATTCAGTGTTCTTAACCGCTGAGCCAAATCTCCAGCCACCTAACCTGATGCTTTAATTTACTTTTATTTACTGTTGAAGGTTACACTGGAGAAATGCAAGAATCATTATCTCTGAAATTGCTTACAAGTCTTTTAGTCAAAATGAGCTTATCCTAGCAACACTGATATATTAATTACAGCGCCCTGAGATCCTATTTTAGCTTCCAAGGCTACAGAGATTGCATGTATTCATTTTCCTCCAGGGTCCCAGTTTAAATACCTTGTAGGAGGAAAGGCAGACCCACTCTTTCTTGAATGGCATTTTTCTCCTTCCCTAGCATCTAGTCTTAGAGTGTTTCTACTCTCCCGTCCCTTCTGGAGGAACGCTCGGGTAAGAAGAGTAGTGCCTTGCCGCTACTGCTTCAGTGACCTGCTTCCAATGCAAGGGTTTAAAATCAAAGGCAGGGTCTGCAGAAATGCCCTGGAGGGGAAGAGAGCTTACCTCTTATATTTGATTTCGCTCACTCTGGGATCCCACAGCTCTGACCTCCATGGGCACTTGCAATCTCAGGCACATAGCCCCTGCACACACACACACACACACACACACACACACACACACACGCGCGCGCACACACTAAAAATAAAGCAACAAAGAGCAACAGTAACAAACAGAAATAGACCAAAGGCAGAACCAGGGGTAGTGATTTACACTTGGAAGGTTAAAGCAGTAGAGTCGCCATTGGCTACAGAGTGAGACCCAGCACTTGGGAGGCTGAAGCACAATTGCTGTTGCCATGGGCTACAAAGTAAAGCCCTATCCCCAAGACAAAAACAAAAAAACAAAACAAAATCATAAAAGGAAACAACAAAACAAACAAGACTAAATTGCACTAATGGAATTTCTCAAGCCTGTGTTTGGTTCAGACACGTTGTCTGAGCCCTCCATGAACTGTCTGAATCTATACACAGTGTATACATGTACACTTTGTTCTCGCTTCAAAACTTAGCTGTATCTCATTCTTTCAAGCCTTTTCTCCTCGTGAGGTTACAGGTCATGCATGTGGGAACATAATGAGAATTCGTATGAACAGCGGTTGTTTAATGGGGCTGATCCTTTGTAACATTTCCTTATGAACTGGCCTTTTCAGAAGATGTGCCTCAAAGGAGTGACCATGAAACCAGGCAATTGGGCTCTTTGTAAAAGTTGCCTTTCTACCAAAATAGTAGTTTCTAAGTGATTTTGTGCAGTGTATAAGGATAGTTTGGTCACAATAAAGATGCATATCCACACAATTATTCTATATGATTGTCCTCTGATATCTGTTATATGAAACCTAAAACCTGAGAGTTAGGATGGGGGGTGATTTATTTTATTACTTTATGTATATTAATGCTTTGCCTGCATATATGTTCATGGACAACATATATGCCTGGTACCTGTGGAGGTCAGAAGAGAGTACCCCATCTCTTGGGACAAGAGTTCTTTTAGATAGTTGCAAGCTGCCATGTAGATGATGAGACTCAATCCTGGGTACTGTGTAAGAACGACAGTGCTCTTAACTGCAGAGCCAACGCTGTGGCCTAAGAACTAAAATCTTTAGTTGTTTGCATTATTGAACCTATCAGGAAGAGCCAGTAGCTCAGCTATTTGCTTTTCTGAGCGGATCCATCCATCAAGGGCAGTCCCATGTTCTGCCATTATAACATTGTTTTTAATTGATGAAGAGTTCTTTTCTCTTTTGCATGCGACACAGGATTACTGCTAGTGCTGGAGGGGAAAATCACTTTCCATGTATTATCTGTTCTTTAACCTTTGCCACGTGATGAGGCAGCTGTATCACCAGAGGGTCAGTGATGTGCTTGGATGACAGCTAGTGGGGTACTGGGTCTAAAAGCCAGTGGTGCAGGCCTGAGATCCTGATCCTCAGAAGATCAAGGCAGGAAAGTAACAAGTTCGAGGTCTTCTGGGACTACAGGGGAAGTCAGGGCCAGTTTAGATAGCGAGACTATCTCAAAGTTAAAGATACAGGGCTGGAGAGATGGCTCAGCGGTTGCTGGGAATTGAACTCAGAACCTCTAGAACAGCAGTCAATGTTCTTAACTGCTGAGCCATCTCTCCAGCCCTAGAAATTTTTTATACCTTGTAATTTTCTATCCTTAAAATAGATAATGTCCTTCTATTCCTGCCCACTTGGCCCCTTCCTTCCTCCCTTTCTTCTTTACAGGAATAAGAACAGATTTACATGACCATGGCCCAGGAACACAGATTTAGGTTACCCTAGATTTCATGTTCCAATATGGAAGTAGTTTCATGAAGTTTTATATTTGCAAAATGAAGAAGACTTTCATACATCAAGCCAAATTGAAATCTCTTGGTGAGTGAAATCTCTTGGAGAGGTGATCACTCAGTGTAGGGAGCGTCTCTCCATACACCCTGCTTGTTGTCTTTATGGTACTTTTAGCTTTGGGGTTGGTAGAAGTTAGTGGGTTGGTAACTTAATAGATTCCAAAAGCTTTTATCTTATTAGTTTCAGGGTGTTAGTTCTAGCACAGAAACGGGCGGGGAATGGCTGTTCGTGGAGCTAAAGCTTGCTTGAAATGAGGTAATTGGCTTCTGGACTGGCATTCTCTTATTGACCAAGTACCACATGTTGAGCCTGCGGGGGGCCACAGATTATTTATTATATATTATAAGCTCTCTCTTAGCCAGGAGGCTCATTCTAAGGGCCTGATGTCAATGAGGCAGAACTGTATCACTTGCCCTCTTTCTTTTTTTAAAGATTTATTTATTATATGTAAGTACATTGTAGCTGTCTTCTGACACCCCAGAAGAGGGAGTCAGATCTCGTTAAGGATGGTTGTGAGCCACCATGTGGTTGCTGGGATTTGAACTCTGGACCTTCGGAAGAGCAGTCGGGTGCTCTAACCCACTGAACCATCTCACCAGCCCCACTTGCCCTCTTTCTGAGGGATGCCTTTATGTGTGTCTGTGTGACTGGTCTTGGTGAATCCCTGGCAGAGGGTAGAGAAAGGCTGTCTTTGCTAAAAGCACTGGTGTCAAATGGGTCTCCATTGTCACAGTGAAGATAGGGCTTTTTGTTAGGGGAGTCTTCCTTGCACTGTGATGTCTCTGAGGTTGATGAGAACACACACACACACACACACACACACACACACAACCAGGGGTATGTCCATATGATGGTTATGTTTTACAGGGCAGGGGGAAGGAATTCTTATGAACCCCATCCCAACCCTTGTCCTTTTGTAGGACAGTAGTGCTCAGAAAAGCCTGGGTCTTGACTCCTTTATTGTTTATTTCCAAAGCATACTTGATGACCTATAACTTGTTGCTTTCTATTTTATTTGAGTAAGAGTCACTTTTCTTTTACTACTCTATTTAAACTTACCTTTTAAATTTTCATGTGTGTTGTATATACACTGTTTCCCCCTCTCTCCTCTCCTTCCAACCATTCCCATGACACCCATTCCAAATTCATGGTTTCTTTTAAGTGTGTGTGTATGTGTCTGTGTGTGTGTATTATATACTTATGAATATGTAAATGCATTCTGCTGAGTTCATTTGGTGTTGCTCTTTCATATGTTTTAAGGACTGACCCCTTGGTATTGGGTAACTACTTAGGGGTTCATATATGAGGATAACTCTCAACAATCATTAATTGCTCTTCATTTAGGGGTGGAACCCCTTGAGATTTCCCCCACCCACATTGGCACATCAACTGGTAGTCTCATTGTTTGAGTTTTATTTAGGCAGTCATATTATTGAGATTTCATGGATGAAGCAGACTTCCTGGTCCTGTGGCTCTTCTTAGATGTTCTTGGGGAATGAGTGGTGTTGTATATGTATCAGCTGTGTCTGGGTATCCCACAGTTAGGTGTTCTCTGCACTTTGACTAGTTGTGAGTTTCTTTAATAGTCTTCTATTGATACAAAAAGAATCTTCTTGGAGTTGAGCTACACGTATCTGTGGGTATAAGGATAAGTATTTAGAATGTAGTCAGTAATTATATCAGTTTAGGGAAGTGGAAATAGTAGGTTCTCCTTTAAAATCCATGACCTTCACTAGTCACAGATAATTGATTAGGTCCTCAGCTCCTTCCTGCTGAGTACCCCTTATGACCAATGAGACAGCTGTTGGTTACCACTAGTTGCTGTGCCACTGTTGCATCTTTAGGGATATTTTGCCATGCTGATTATTGTCATCGTTTGTTAAGTACCACAGCTCAGTAAGACCATTGATTGCTTTTCTCCTTTGACAGCTTGCATAGCAACATTTCAGTCCTGTGAAGGGTGGTGCTCATAGGAGGCTTTCAGTATAATTCTTCCAAGTCCTGTGTTCAAAGTGTGTGATGTCTTCAACAATAAAAACTCCAACTTCTAGGAGGCAACCAGAGGCAACAGCAATATCTTATATTGTTTGGGGAGTGACTTGGACTCCCAGATCAACAGCTTGAAAGGAGGTTTCTTATGCCTGTACAGAGGATTTTAGTTTATAGCTCACTGGGAGAGCATTATTACCCTAAGTGAGGTGTGTGTGTGTGCATGCTATATATATAAACATATATAATGTAATTATAAACATGTATAAATATGTTTTTTTATATATAGCATGCATATATATGCGTGTGTGTGTGTGTGTGTGATATAGTAGTAGGTAAATGTAAAACATGGTCCTCTGGCTATTTCAAACAATGTAGCCGGTCACCCCACTCCCACCCCTCCCCCTGACCAGGTGACAGAGCAAAGCACTGCCTGCATCTTAGTGTCAAGATGTAGAGACCAATCTAAGTATTTTTAATATTTCCTCTCTCGATGCTGAAAACTCCTCCTGGCTTTCCCTAGTTCTGCCTTTATGTGACCTGTAACCCTCAATCCCAAGATGATGCTTGGGTGCATGTCAGCATCGTGTTAAAGAATTTCCATATTTTACACTGATAGAATTATTTTATTGGTATATGATTATATTTGTCTGTTCCTTCCATACAATTTCTTGTTGAATGAAAAACAACAAATGTGGGACCCTGACTTTGCCACTGTTTTTACAGGTTTGATTTGTACCATGGATTGATTTCTTTCTTAGTGGGTTTTGGATAGGTTCCAAAACCTATCCTGGCTTTGCAATCTTTTTTAAAGCTCTGTTCCTCTCTGTGTAGCTTGTCATCTGTTTATTTACAGTTACAGTTTTTGTCGTCTGTCCACTTCTTGTTTTATCACTTCTGGTCTTTCTTTCTTTCTTTCTCCTTTGAACATATTACTCACTGGTTAGTTGTAAACTCCAAGACATAAATATTCCTAATTTGAGGAAATGTTCCCTGGATCTGTCCTTTCCCCATCGAGAGCACACAGCAGATTGCTGTTGAGATTTGAATGTCACCAACAGACAGATGACAGTGGCTTAAGATGGATAATGAAATGCTTGAAACACAGATGGGCTCATAAATCAATTTTCATTTTCTTAGGACTGCCTTCTGACACAAAGAATCAATGTAATTAACACTGGTTTCAGACCATTATCATCTGAGTGGCATCTCTATGGCCCTATTACCTAAGGCTCCATTTATTGGACGCCTGCTGGATGCAGTACTTTGGTCTGAGACTTGGTGGGTGAAAGGATACATTAAAGTCTTTACTAATAGGTAGTTATTTGGGGTTTTGATGGTGGTGGTGGTGGTGGTGTGTGTGTGCGCGCGTGCATGTGTCTGATGTATGTGTGTATAGGGGGTGTTGTGTGTAGATGGAGCCTTCAGGATCCATTTACCTTGGTTATTGAGACAGGTGTGTCACTGGTCTGGGATTTACCAAGTAGGCTAGAGTGGTGGCCCAATGAGCCCTCTCAGATCTCCTGTCTTCACCTCCCTAGCCAAGGTTACTATGTCAAGCCCACCATCTTGGGTTGTTCTGTGTGTTTTTAGGGATTGAAGTTAGATCTTCAAACTTGTGTGACAAGCACTTTACTGACTTTGGATCCTGTTTGTTTGTGGAGACAGGGTGACATTATACCACTCAAGACTGTCTGCCTCTTCCTCCCCAGGATTAGGAATATAGGTGTATATACTTCTACATGCTATAAAAATTACTTATTTGAAAAGCAAACCTTCCACAGAAACAGTAACCATGCTCTCAAAGGGGGCACCCAAGATTCCCATGTGCGTTATTCATGTTATAAGATTTAAAGTGCAAAATAAGGAGAAAAGTACATGAACTTGAGGGCAGAGGTTTGAGGAGACAGCAGGATTAGTTAAGCTCAACTGGGTACTGAATCAAATAGAAAGGCCTTGTAGGGTTTTGTTGCTGATAGTGTCTTGTTTTGTTTTGTTTTGTTTTGTTTTGTTTTGTTTTGTTTTGTTAAAACAGAGTCAGAGTGCACTAAGGGTACAGGTGATATTAACCTATGGATTTTTATTTTCAGATAACAGGCCTCTTTCTGCTTTCTCTCCAGCATCAGCCACTGGCCAAGATGATGATGGTAGTGCCCATTCGCTGTACGTCCCAGACCACTACTCTACGTTAGGAAGGCTTGATAGTTATCGGTCCACCGGGCAATGCTTGGAAACCAGGGACACCAGCTGTCAGACCGAAGACGTGAAGGTCATCCCACCATCAATGAGAAGGATCAGGGCTCACAAGGGGGTAGGCGTTGCTGCCCAGATGAGCCACCTCTCAGGTTCCTCAGGCAACATGTCTGTGCTGAGTGACTCAGCCGGTGTTGTGTTCCCATCTCGCCTCAGTAACGATACTGGTTTCCACAGTCTTCCACGTACCGGCCCGAGAGCAAGCACCTATTCACTGGAGGGAAGGATGGGTGCCCTGGGCTCTACTGAAGATACGGATGACACTTCTCCCTACCAGGGGGGTAGCTTACAGGGGCATGAAAACTTTGCGCATTTAGGAGGTGCGTCGAGTACTGGGATGCTTTCGAGGCCCAAATCCCAGCAGTTGAGGTTTTTGGAGAGTCCAGCATGTGTGGTTTCACCTCATGCAGCCTACTCTACCAGTGTCATCCCAAATGCCACGCTACTGTCCTCTTCAGAGGTTATTGTCATTCACACTGCTCAGAGTGCAGGACAGCTGGACAGTAGAACACCCGGTTCATCTTCATATTCAAAAATAAAACCCAGAGACCGTCCCACACCCAGATGTTCTGTGAAAGATGACCATCAGTCCCCCCGTCATCACTGGAACGAGGGTCATCTCATTCATTCACGGGCTTTAGCCTCCTCTGTCCCTGGTGCCACCACGCTGTTATCCCTCCATGATTCAGAGGTCTCTCTAAATGCCCCAGCAAACAGGGAAAATGGATCCCAAGCCATACTCTATCATTGTAGAAACAACCCAAGCTTTCCTGACCACCCTTCAGATGTGGATGGCAAGAGCGAGTGTAGTTATTCGGGGGACAGGGGATGTGGCAGTTCTGAGCCCTGGGAATATAAAACCTCCAGCAATGGGCGGGCATCCCCACTGAAGCCACACCTGGCCACTCCTGGTTGCTCTACTCCCACAAGTAACGTGAGCAGCTGCAGTTTGGACCAAACATCTCTCAAGGGTGATACCAGGTCCCTGTGTTCAGAGGACCATGATGGTTACTATACTACCACTCACGAGGCTGGGAACCTGTACACTCTCAGTGATGGCTTGGGGAACCCCAGGCACAGCATGGTCAATGTTTTTGATGGAAGGGCTCAGAGAAGCCAAGGGGATCAGGCCGCTCACCAGGATAAAATCCTTTCGAGAAACATCTCTCTGAAGAAAGCAAAGAAACCACCCCTGCCACCATCCCGGACCGATTCTCTGCGAAGGATTCCCAAAAAGAACAACCAGACAAACGGTCAGGTGCTCAATGAGAGCCTGATCGCCTCGCTCCAGCATTCACTGCAGCTAAGCCTCCCTGGCAAGGGCGGCAGCTCCCCTTCCCAGAGCCCCTGCAGTGACTTTGAGGAACCCTGGCTCCCCAGGTCCAGAAGCCAGAGCATTGTTAGCGAGGGTAGTAGCTTGACCTCCACCACCACTCCCAACGTGTATTCTCTGTGTGGGGTCACTCCGTCCCAGAGCGACACAAGTAGCGTCAAGTCGGAATACACGGACCCTTGGGGTTACTACATTGACTACACGAGCTTGCAGGAAGATCCAGGGAACCCCACCGGGGGCTGCTCAGCCAACACTGAGGCAGCAACTGGAAACGGGCCAGTACGCCACATCCAGGAGGGGTCGAGAGTCCCAGTGCCCCAAGTGCCGGGCTGCTCAGTTAGACCAAAGATCGCCTCACCAGAGAAGTCACAGAGAGTCACCTCTCCATCCAGTGGGTATTCTAGCCAGTCGAATACACCCACAGCACTCACCCCTGTGCCTGTGTTTTTAAAATCAATGTCACCAGCAAATGGAAAGGGGAAGGCCAAGCCCAAGGTACCAGAAAGAAAATCGTCTCTGATCTCTTCTATGTCCATCTCATCATCGTCCACTTCTCTCTCTTCTAATACTTCTACCGAAGGAAGTGGGACCATGAAGAAACTGGATACAACCCTGGCCTCGGCCCTTGCCCCTCCCCCTCCTCCTCTTCCCCCTCTGCCTTCTCCGTGTCTGGCAGACAAGTCCCCTTTTCTTCCACCACCTCCTCCTCTAGCAGATTGCTCCGAGGGCTCTCCTCTGCCGCCCTCTCCCATGTTCCCCCCTCCACCACCAGAAGCCCTTGTTCCCTTCTGCTCCCCCACCGACGGGTGCCTTTCTCCTTCTCCCACAGCAGTTAGCCCCTCTCTTCCAAGATCCTTGCCTCCTGTGCCAGCACCTCCACCTTTCTTGCCCTCATCAGAACCCCCGCCCGCTCCGCCTCTGGACCCCAAACTCATGAAAGAAAACAGGCCCTTTTTCAAAAACTCTAGCCAGTCCGAATCCTCTAGGGAGGCCCTCAGGCGGCCTGCCAACAAGGAGGAGGGCTGCCGACCCCCCATGCCCCTGATCACCACAGAAGCTTTGCAGATGGTGCAGTTGAGGCCAGTGAGGAAGAACTCAGGTGCCGGGGCAGTCCTGTTTTCTGAACCATCAGCTCAGGAACAACGAACTCCGACTGCTCCACAGTATCACTTAAAGCCATCTGCTTTCCTCAAATCCCGAAATAGCATAAATGAAATGGAGAGTGAAAGCCAGGCTGCCTCTGTGACGAGCTCGCTTCCGATGCCTGCCAAGAGCCAGAGTCAGGGTGACCATGACAGTGCAGTAGAGCGTGGCGGCCTTCCGAGCTGCAGCGATGGAGCTCCAGGCCCGGGTCCCAGCCTCAGGACCACTCTGCTCCCAGACTCTTCACCCAGCAGGAAGCCACCCCCCATCTCTAAGAAGCCCAAACTGTTCCTGGTGGTACCACCTCCGCAGAGAGATTTCACAGCGGAGCCCACAGAGAACGGGAGCGAAGCTTTCCCAGGCGTGCCCAGCCCTACCAGGGCAGAGGGGGAAGCTGTGCGGAGCCAAGAGGAGAAATCCAGCCCAGCATCCCGAGCTGGCTCTCATGCTACGGCCCCCACCCCCGGCAGTCCGGCTCTAGAACCGGGAACTGCAGGGTCCTTATCCTCTAGCATTGTGGAAGCCAATGTCCCCATGGTCCAACCTAATACATCACCGGGCCCCACACAGGAAGAGTCAGGCGAGAACAGTGTGGATGGTGAGAGAAATGCGAAGAGCTGCCTGTCTCAACAGGGCAGAGAAGGTAAGGCCGGCTGCTTTCTACTGCACTCTTCTGATCTTCTGGAGATGAGCCAAATAGGGCTACTGAGCTCTTTTGCAACCAGGTGAAGCAGCCTAGACTTCGGCAAAAGCCGGCAGTGTGTGGGCTTCTTACACCTCATTACCCAAGCTGCTTTGTGAGCATTTTAAAAACTAAGAGAAGAGAGGGAAAGAGAGGGGTGGGGGTGGAGGTGCTGGGAGGTCTGAGGCAGGCTGGGTATTCAGTAGCAGGAGAAACGCTCTTAAACAAATTTAAGAGCAATTTAGTCCAAAGTCTGTAGCAGGAAATAGCCCTGGCTGTCAGGCTAGCGAGTATCATTTCTACCTCAGGAAGAACTCAAACTACAGAGCCACGGGGCTTCGCCATGGTTCTCACACTGTCGGAAATGGCAGCAAAGTGGCATATTTCAGAGCCGGGCAAGGGACTGAAGTGCTAGTCACAGCGTCTAATGTTTGCCTGCCTTTCTTCTCTCTAGCTGGCTTGCTGGAACCCAACACAGCTGCTTCCTCTTCAGACCCCGTGGATGTATCTAAGGAAGAGGGAAGCGATGAGGTGCTGACTCCGACTAAACCCAGGACAACAGAAGACCTGTTTGCAGCCATTCACAGGTATCCCAAACTTTTGTCATATTTTAATATACTTTATAATTTCTTCTTTCTGGACGGGCTCCTCTGTTTGCATGAGGTTTTGTCTGTTGGCTAGCCACGGTTCGTTTAACAGTACTCAGTTTAAAGTGTCGTTCTTATACATTAATTACTTTTTAAAGTTTGATTTCTGTTTTACTTTGTTCCATTGATTCTGTGCTGACATCGAGGGCAGAATGTGATACCTTCTGGTAGACGCAGCTGTGGCTGGCAAGGCACCTAGTGTGCCAGTCATGTGACTGAGTGTTTACAAGATTTGGAACCGGTCTGGGGTGAGGAATGCTGAGTTCTGTGACTTACTGTACATAGACTAGCTCTACAGAGCCACCTTCCTAAGGGTGCTTCAGTTGATTTATTTATTGTTACTTTTTTGTTGTCTGTTTAGAAAAGCCATGATTTCATAGTGCTTTTTGTTGCCTCCTTCAAGACTTTGTTTCCTTTCTGTTTCTTGTCCCCCGACTCTTCTCAGATCTACTCCTATCCAACTTTATGCTTGCGCTCTCTCTCTCTCTGTCTCTCTGTCTCTCTCTGTCTCTCTCTCTCAAATGAAAATTAAAAGCCACTAGAAACCATGGAATACAATCTGTGTTGGCCGGCTCACCTAGCTGCTTCCCTGGAAAGTGATTTGAAATACCCAGTAGCACTCCCTTGAAAAAAACTGACTTTTCCTCTCCCAGTAGTTATCATTTGTGAGTAGCTTCTTGCTGAGGGCTGGGACTCTGCCCTCACTTTGCTCCTTTCTGCTGGGATTTTATCTAGCTTGCGCTTATTCAGGTCTTTTATAGGCTGTGCGTTCATTCCTATGTCTATCCCACCATGTCCAGGAAAATGCTATTTCCCCTGAAGTTGGCTACCACCTCTGGCGTCTGGCTCTAACCGTCTTTTCACCCACTACTTCTATATCCCAGAGCTTTGCTGGTAAGGATGCAAGGCTGAGCCATCCAGTGTCTCCCAAGGAATAATTTTTCTTTGGCAGGAGGAAAAAAAAAAGCGGGGGTGGGGTGGGGTAGGGGAAAAATCTTTAAATTTGTTGCTGTATACCTCTAGCGCCATCTGCTGGCTTTAAAAAGACCAGTTACTTTGTCAAAGGGAACTGCTTGTTACCTGGTAACAACTGATGGTTGATTACCTTAGAGTTTAACTGATTTAGTAATTCAGCTTTGCTTATTACATTGCTTGGCCGTATCCAGATGAGTGCACCCCTACCCCACAGAGGCAATATAGTAGAAAATGATAAGATTCAGATGTGTGCAAGTACTTTAAGAACCAGTGTTGTGTAAGGGAACCCCTAGCTGCTTACAAATCCTTACTACCAGGCTTTCAGATAACGCCTGCGAATATTTCTCTGCCATTAAGACTTTGTTTTGACTCAAGTGACTGTCCTTCATTTCCCTTCTGAGACCACGTACTCTATAAATCATTGGATTCCCTGAATAAGTAATCCATGTTAGCCAGCTCTCAAATTCTGGTGCGTCTGAGTTTAAGTGAAAAGGCCGTTGAGTGTGGTAGAAGAAACCCCCATCCTCACCTAACTATGTGCAACACAGGAACATCTAATGTGGGGCAAACCACGCTGGAATGGGCGTTAGACATTGAGTTGACAGACAATGGTGTGCAGGTTTCTCTCCTCTTGGCTTTGTTTGACCTGTTGCCTGCAGTATTGGTCTAAAAGGCCCAAAAGTCCAAACCTGTTGCCTCACTGGTTTCTTTGATCTCATTAGAAACAGAAAGAGTGGGGCTGGAGAGATGGCTCAGTGGTTAGGAGCACTGACTGCTCTTCCAGAGGTTCTGAGTTCAATTCCCAGCAACCACGTGGTGTCTCACAACAGAGGGATCTGATGCCCTCTTCTGGTGTGTCTAAAGACAGCTACAGTGCACTCATATAAGATAAATAAATAGACAGATCGATAGATAGATAGATAAATAAATATCTTTAAAAAAAGAAAAAGAGAGCTAGCTATCTGGTTCTTTCTTAAAACAAGGAAGTGAGAAATGGGTCTTTTGAAAACAAGCAAATAAAGTCACATTGTAGAGATTTACACCGATGTTCCTAACTGTAGCTGTGCTGGACACATTATAAACACTCAATAAATAGTTTCTGAATTAAATGAAACTAATTGGAACTTAACTGTCCTGAAATTCTTTTGAGACTTTAATGTCTTTCATTTAGCATGGAATGCACCAAGTTTCTAAATATACAGGAATCTGTATTTATAATCACAAGCCACAGAGAAGTGTGTTGCCAAGTTGCTGTGTGTACTAAATACTCTGTTGTAAGGGAACCCAACTGTTGCAAAGCCATGGTTACTGCAAATTTTTGTCTAAAAATACACCAAAGGGCTCTTCTATATTTTATTTTGGCAACCTTCAGAAGGCATTAAAGAATGTGTGGTTTCTGCTAGAGAGACAATGCCATCTCTTACAGATACAGAAATCATTCAGTCTATTACTCTCTGTACACATGGGAAAATTAGAGGCCAAGTAGCCTTAGGAATGGATTGAAAAGAAAAAGCTCAGATACATGCTAATTTCTGTTGTGGCATCAATACTGACTTAGCAGATGTAATCAGAGTCCATCTGAATTCTGGATCCTTACCTGCAGCACTGGCACTCGTGATGTAAAATACAGACGATCCAAACTGAAGCGTAGCTTTCGGAGTTCTAAAATAATGCAAATTAATTCTCTTCAGATTTAAAGCCAGATGGAAAGTGTAGAACACCAGTTGAGGTGTGAAATTTTTATATTTATTGAAGTGATTAGACTTTAAGCCATTGTTAACTATTTAAATGCCATCTTTAGAAACACACACACATACACAGAGAGAGAGAGAGAGAGACTACATGCAGAGATATCAGAAGTTCAAATTTAGTTTATTTTGTAAGCAGCAACTGCCCCCTGAGAATACCAGTTTTGTTTTCCTTTTGTTTTGTGTGTATGTTTTTTTAACTTGCCATTTCTTTTAGTTCTTTTTTTTTAAGATTTATTAATTTATTATATGTAAGTACACTGTAGCTGTCTTCAGAAAATCCAGAAGAGAGTGTCTGATCTCGTTATGGATGGTTGTGAGCCACCATGTAGTTGCTGGGATTTGAACTCAGGACCTTCAGAAGAGCAGTTGGTGCTCTTAACTACTGAGCTATCTCTTCAACCCCCTCTTTTAGTTCTATATCTACAATTAAATGCCCTAAATGTTACAGAGCATCGCTGTGCCTTTTTGTGCCTGAGCACAATCAAAACATTTTACCACAGGCTTGTGGTCCTTGGCTGAAATACCTAAAAGACCGAGAGGAGCAGAGTTGCTCTGGAAGGTAGTCATTCATTTCTCTTGTTGAACTTTGAGTAGGACAGTTGAAGAAAAATACTTTTGGCCACATTCTGCTGTCATGGGGAATCTAGTGCTCTGTCTTTAGAAGTAAATAATATCAGAGAAGCTCTTGGGCTCGTCTTTAATGATGGTGTGTGTGTGTGTGTGTGTGTGTGTGTGTGTTCAGGAAGTGGTCACAGGAAGATGACAGCAAGGTTGCCAAGGACTGACTGTTATTTTAATTTTGTTTTATTTCAGATCTAAAAGGAAAGTCCTTGGCCGGAAAGACTCAGAAGACGATCACACTCGAAATCACTCTCCCTCCCCGCCTGTGACACCCACGAGTGCTGCCCCTAACCTGGCCTCTCCAAAGCAAGTAGGGTCTATCCAGAGAAGCATAAAAAAGAGCACTACCAGCAGTGACAACTTCAAAGCTCTGCTGCTAAAGAAGGGGAGTCGCTCGGACACCAGCGCTCGCATGTCAGCGGCTGAGATGCTCAAGTCTACGGACCCTCGCTTCCAGAGATCTAGGTCGGAGCCTTCGGCAGACAGCCCGGACAGCCCATCCAGCTGCTCCCCCAACAAGAACAGGAGAGCTCAGGAAGAGTGGGCCAAGAACGAAGGCCTGATGCCTCGGAGTCTGTCCTTTTCGGGCCCTCGGTACAGCCGCAGCAGGACGCCACCCTCTGCGGCCAGCAGCAGGTACAGCATGCGGAACCGCATCCAGAGCAGCCCCATGACCGTCATCTCCGAGGGAGAGGGAGAACCTGCTGAGCCAGCGGACAACAAAGCACGCAGGGCCCTGGATGCTACCAGGGTGTGCTCTCTGGACAGACTGACGGGTCAGGAGATGGACCAGGCCAGCCTCCTCTGTAGCGAGGAGCCTGCCTCTGTGGATGGGATAGGAAGGGCTGAGGGCAACGGTCCCTCGGAGCAGTGTGGGGGTACGGAACAGAAGAGTTAGTATCAGAGCCTGCCTCTCATGAGTGAGGCAGGAAGGTGAGCTGTGCATCACTCTAGGAAGTCTCTGTGGCCTTTTCCTGGCTTGTGGGGACCCCACTCAGCATTGGTGTTGGGGAGGTCTCGGCCTTTCGGGTCTCTTAGGACTCACTCGCCGTGTGGCTTAAAAGCAAGTAGAAGCTTCAACTTCTGAAAGTGCTTCCTGGGGAAGATGGTTTGCTTTTGTTGTTTTGTTTTGTTTTTCCCAAAATGCTGGGTGTGTGTATATGTGTGAATTTTGAGTACTTCATTCTAACAAATACACACACTAACGTTACGTATAGAAATAGGAGAAAAGGTCAGAGTTCAGGTAGGGTAATGGAGTCCACTAGACCAGGGTGATAAGTGGTTTCAGCGCATTACGGGTGTGGGAATGTGTAAGTTCACGAAGAGACTGGAAGCCGTTAGTGGGCTGGTTCTAAGTATAGAACATGTCTGTGTGTGCACTTACTCAAGACACACGGGAAACCAGGAAGGGGCTGGGAAGTGGCTAAGCAACTCATTGGTTCAGGTACTTTAGGGGGCGGGGAGGCCTTGGTGCAGCTGCCGCCTCCTCCTCCTCCCCCTCCTCCTCCGCTTGTAAAAATTACACAAATGGAAGTGGCAAGGCTGTGTCCTGTGCCTACTGCATACATTTCTAGCCTTGGTGTCAGAAGCATGGGTGGGTTTTTAGTTTGTTGGCTTTTTTTTTTTTTTTAAATGAATTCCTTCCTGGAGTTGTTAATGAAGAATGAAGGAAGAGAGGCATCGTGAGAGAAGGGTAGGGGAGTGATTAATACTGCTGGATTTGTTTCCTGCTTATTAAATAAAATATTTTCACAATTAAATCAGAAAACATGCACTGTAGAATTATAGGTGAAGCTTTTCTTTTAAAGAGTCGTTTTGTTTTACAATCAGAGTTTTAACTTCCATGTGACAGTTTGTCACTTGAAATGTGACACCTGGCATTTTCTAACTTTTGGCTATACCAAAGAAAAATAATATGGCTATTTTTCACCCCTGAACTGCTTACAGCATCTTGTTTTAATTTAGAAGGGTTTACCAAAATCTATTATATATTATCTCCCTTTGAAGAAAACGGTGACTCTAGTCAGTGACAGAAATTGCTGAAAATCGGTAGGGCATGGCTATGAACTAGCCCTGGGAAATGAGTTTTTAGATTAAAAAGATTTTTTTTTCTTTTGCACAGCCTGGTTTGTATGATTTTATATTTGTTTATGAGTTGAGTTGCTGAGTCCCTTCGAGGCTCCTCCCATCAGAATTGCAAATGTGCTTTAGAACCGGGATTAGAGTGTACAACCGTATTTATTTTAATATCACCTCCTTGGGCTCCTTGCCCACTCCCAGGTTCCGTGTATCCAGCCGAAGCGCACGCTACCTTAGTCTCCCAGTGGCTACACTGACCTTCTAAAGCTGCTGGCAGTGGCCATTGACAATGTGTGACAGTGTCTGGAAGTCAAGCCACACAAGCCAAAGCATCCAAGACTTCTTCCACAGAACCTTTGATAGCCATTTCAGATACATCTCTGAGGAGAGAATCTAGCAAACAAAGCACGCCTCACAGCCGCAAATGATGACCTGACATGTGGCCTCAGAGATTTGTTTTTTTTTTTTTCCTAAATCCGCTGTGTCACTTTTCAACTGTGTGGGCACACAGATCATCTCCTGTAAATCTTAGGCCATGTTGACATTTGAATACCTAAAAAAGATTAGAATGTATGTGGATATCAGAAATCTTAAACTTAATATATCAATATTTGTTTGAAGGTAAGATAAGCAGCATTAGAACTAATTATAAAATGATTTTAAATCCCTCATTTAAAAGGTATTTATTAGGTTTTAAGTTTGTTTTCAATAAAACAATTGTAAAGCCAATATTTGAAACTTCTTTGTATGTGCATTTAATTCTTTTACGCTTTCCTAGAAGTACATATTGTATATTGAACATAGCCTTTCTCACACCCCTCTTTCCTCGTCTCTCCACCTCCCATTAGGTGCCTTGATCCCTTAGACAGTTTAATTTCTGCTTTTCATGTACACACAGTTTTAAATAACCTGACGTTTCTACTACTACAGAATTATTGAGCATATTACTAGATATCAAGTAACCAGCAGTAAAAACCCAGGGGATGTCTGGCGGGTGGGAGTTGGGGTGGGGAAGGAGACCAACATCACAGGTACTGGCTGGTACCTCTAAAGATATAAGGAGCAGCACCCAAAGATGCCATCCCACAGTGTGATGATGGATGGGCCGACCGGTGACTTATTTGGGGTGGCATGTGGAGGGAGGGCTAGGAGAATACACATGGAAAGAAGAAAGACTCATGGTAGAGATGTGTGCTCTCAGCTTTGCCAATGTTTCTTGTGTGAGGACCACTTCTGCTTGTAGGCTGAGTCCTACTCACAGCTTCATGAGAGCAAACTGGTCCTTCTCATACCTAGGAGCTGGAGAAGCCCTGGGGTTAAACTTCCACTTCATTTTTCTAAGAATTAGAGAGAAATAAATGAGTATTTGCTTTGTCTGTTGGAAACAGTCTTAACTCTGGTTGGCTTGCCATCCTCTGAGAATTTCTGAAGAATTTTAATTGAAACCTGTCACCTTTCATGTGGGGACAAGAATGACTACATATACATTAAATTATATAAAATATATATTTATATAATAAATATATTTTTATAATATACATATTTTCCTCCATATTCATGAGTTCTGTATCCATGAAGCCAGCTAACTATTAAATAATATTTGAAAAAAGGATGGGTTGGGCTTGCCTTTCATGTATGAGGCTCATATTAGACCATTTTGTTCATCTGAGGAATCACAATGGAAAGAAAAAGAATTTCAGGGTCTCCATTATCTTCATGAACAGGTGATGCACTACACTCTGTAGCTGTATCCAGGGAGGTACACGGCGTACTAGACAAACCCCAATGTTTGTTCATAAATGTTTGCTCACCCTACATGTGAATAAATGTTTATACTGATGAGATTCCATCATTTGCATCTTATAGATGTTGCTAGCTCTGCCAACTTTATAACATGGTGGTTCTTATAGAATCTAAGTAAAAACAATTTGGGGCACAGTAACACAGTCCTGTGTTTCATCTCTCCCAGCATCATATGGTATTCCAGAAGATACTCTTATGGATGTCTTATATAATCCTTATAGTTAGAACTCACTTTTAGGACCCCAGGAGCCTGCACTGCAGCTCTCCTATTTCATATGAGAGAGAGAGAGAGAGAGAGAGCCAGATGTGCATGCTTGTGGAGATCAGAGGTTTGATGTTGAATGTCTTCAATTGCTCTTCATCTTATTTTTTGAGAAAGAATCTCTCACTGAAACTGGAGCTTGATGGAGCAAAGCTATCTGGCCAGTGAACATCAGGAATCTGTCTGTCTCTGTGTCCCCAGTCCTGGGATTTCAGGTGCACAGTCCCATACCCAGCTTCTTCCATGAAAGCCAGAGCTCTGAGCTCAGACGCTCAGTGTGTGGTAAGCACTACCAGTAGAACCATCTTCTGCCCATCCAATCTCACCACCCGCCACACCCCAAACGTGGTCTGTTGTTTTCTTTACCACAAATATCTCCAGTGCCATAGGATCCGGGTGGCCGAGCACTTATTTTGTAAATTGCTTTTGGTCATGGTGCTGTAATCACAGCAAAAGAAAAGTAATGGAAACAAGGAGTTCCAAGACCAGCCTGGTTTAGAGATCTGGTCTTAACAACAACAACGAAAAGAGCCGGAGGAGAGAGATCTATCAGCCTGTCCTCACTATTTATCGAGTTCCCCTGTTTGACTCTTTCTAGGCATCACAGACCTGATCTGGTTGGACATTTGCTGTAGTTAGCTAGTTTTAGAGCCCACAGTTGACCTTCAGATTTTTCTGCTTGGCTATGTGTTAAGGACTTGTAATAGTTGGTTTTGCATCTGTGCCTTTGTGTGCATACACATATTCGTGTGTGTGCGTGTGTGTATGTGTGTATGCATGTGGAAGTCAGAAGACCACATCAGGTGTTATTACTCAAGTATGATTGCCTTAACTTTTTGAGACAATGATTCCAACTGGCCTGAAACTCATGAAGTCGGCTAAGCTGACTGACCAAGCCTCAGCCATGGGCCTGATTCACCTCCTCATCAATACGAAAGCAAGTGTGAACCACTACACCGGCATTTTTAAAATGGTTCTTGGACTTGACCTCAGGTCCTTGTGATTTAAGTTGTTTTCTTGAGGTGCTGGAGATAGGATCTAGGCTCTTCAGTATAGTGGGGGTGTGATGACTAATCCTAGTTGTTAACTTGACATACCTGGGAAGAGGGATCCTGAAAGGAAAAATTGCATTCATCAAATTAACCTGTGGGCGTAACTGTCAGGGCATTTTCTTGATTGCTACTTGAGAGGGAAAGTCCCTGCCCACTGTGGGCAGCGCCAACCCTAGGCAGATGGGCCTGGGTTGTACAAGAACGGTAGCTGAACCATCCAGAGATGGCAGCAAACTCCTAAGCAGTGTTCTTCCATGGTGTCTCCTTTGTGTTCCTGCTTTGAGTTCTTCCCTTGGCTTCCCTCTATGTGATGGGGAATTGCAAGCTGAAATACACACAGTTTTCTCCACGTTGCTTTTGACCATGTTTATCACAGCTACAGAGAGGACCATTGTACCCCGAGCCCTTGTTTGTTAATGACTTACCTGTAAGACATCAAACAACTCAGGAACAACCATTCTGGTCTACAGCTCTTGTGTTTGTTATCCACCCCTTCTCCCTTGCCATGGATAAAAGAATCATCGACCTGTCATTCCATTTCCCTGCTACCATGACAGTTTACTAACCAGACAGCTGTTGGTAGGTACCAGAGCCTGTCTACACCACCTCTTCAAATGCTGTCTTTCCACCTATGGTCTTGAACTGTCTCATACCAGTTAAACCTGTTTGGGGCTGATCTGGAGTTAGGACAAAAATGTGTGGTGATGTCACACCTCTGATAGGACAAGGGGAAACAAGATTTAGAAGACAGCTCTTTGCCATACAGGTCCAACAGTTTCTCTGCCAGCCCAGCAGGGAGCTCCAGAGCAAAGACTGCTTATTGGAGGAGTCCCAAGTTGGGCAGAAGTGGATAGGTCTTGCATCACCTCTTTGCTTTGTTATTGGTTGGAAGTTGGCAAGAAAAGTGAGCCATTAGCCACCTCTGCCTTACCCGGTGATGATCTTCATACTTCCCCAAAAGATGTGCACTTGTCTTGGTATTGGAAGTGGTACTTAGAGGAGGTGACTGCCGGAGACCACCTGTCAATCACACCCTTCACACCTGGGCACTTTTTCTTGAAGATCAGCCTGAATGGCCTATCTGATGGTCAACCTCTGCCACAACTCCAAATCTCAGCAAAGAAGTGACCATTTTTTTGGTCACAGTAACACGCAGCAGGTAAGATCAATGCCAGCTTCACATTAGTAACCCCAGTTCTAAACCAGGCCACCCCTCAGCACCCCAGCTCTGGTACTGCCCCTCTTCAGCTATAACTCAATCCCTAAATGCTTTAGACAGTCCTTTAATCACTGCACAATAGGGTTTCTAAAACCCCATGTAAGGTCAGCAGCTTTCATTATCCAGAGAGCCGGTGCCCTAGAAGCCCAGCAGCCCCACCCAGCCAGCAGAGTGCAGGTCACTTCATAGTGGGCACTGAGCACAGCCTCTTCCTTTGATCACTGTCACATCTACCCAAGATGTACCCTCTGGCCCCTGGCTTTCCTCATTCTCATCTCTAGGGTCTCTCCTTCATGAAGCCCTCCCCTGACCATGCTGTGTGACAGCCACGTAACCTTCCATTCCTCTCTCTCACAGCCTCATTTCAATTCTTTGCATGTGTGTGTTCATATATGTACAGGCACATATGTGTACGGGAGCATGCATGAATATGTGTATATGTTTGGAGGCCAGAGAACAACCTTGGCAGTCTTTTCATCAGGGGGTGATGTCCACTTTGTGTTTTTGTTTTGTTTTGTTTTGTTTTGTTTTGTTTTTATTTGAGATTAGGTTGGCTTAGAATTCACCAACTGGCTAGAGGCTGGCCAGAGAGCATTCGAGCTTTAATTATCATGAGGTTTCTGAGATGTCCCTGTCTCCAGTTCTCTGGTATTGAGCTTCTAAGCATGTCATCATGTCTAGCTTTTTTATTTGATTTTAATGTGGACTCTAGGCATTGGATACAGGTCCTCATGTTTGTATAGTAAACATCTTAACTAATGAAAGTATCTCCCCAGAAATTCTTGCATCAACTCTTGATAGCACTTGCCATAATTTCAAGTCATCTTATTTCAGTTGAATTTTCTCACTCTAGGATGGAAAGTCCAGACAGGACCCCTGCCTGTCATGAGCACTACTATATTTTCAGCAGGCTGCTGGACTCAGTAGATAAATGAATCATTGCCAGAGCTGGTGAACAGCAAGTCACAGATGAGGGACCATGACAATAGAGCCAGGAACACAGTAGGGTCTCCATAATGGCTTGAACAATGAAAATCAATGACATGTCCGGATGTCCGGGAACTAACTCTCTCTCTCTCTCTCTCTCTCTCTCTGTGTGTGTGTGTGTGTGTGTGTGTGTGTGTGTATTGGAGGAAATTTAAAAATTTTAAGCTAAGTGATGACTGTGAATGGATGAGTGAATTCTGTGAATTCTTTTTGGCCTTCTTTTTAAAGTCCTCTGAAAACTTGACTTAACCTATAGCCTAAAGCTCAAACAAGCCTTTGATCAACTCTTTCCAGGGCAGCTGGATAAAGAGACAGGGGGGGCAGGGAGGGGGCATGAGCAAGCAAGAAAGCTGGACTGTCCTATATGAGAGTCAAGAGAAAACAAAACAAACAATGAGGATTTCTTGTGGGGGAATCAGATTCCCCAAATCGGAGTCTGTTCTGGGTGCAGCAACTGGGGGAATTGAGTCAACAGAGAAGACAAGATCTCATTCATGGGCAAAATTAGACCAATAACAACTGGAAGGCTAAAACTTAGAAAAGAATGTCTAAACATATCTGTTATGACAAGGGAAGCTTCACAAACAGTGTCAGCTATGACATTAACACATGTTCTGCTGTGAGAAACACTGCATGGATCTAGGAAGTCAGGATTACTAAGGAAGAGGAGAGGAAAATAGAATACACTGACCTTGAATGGGACAAAAGTCAATTTTCTGTTTGACTATCTTTCAGCTGTTACTGAATTCTGGCCATCAGAAATAGATTCCTCTCACTTAAAGTGGAAATTGCTGACTAAAAGATGCATGTTTCATACAAGGCTACAGATTAAAGACTGAAAACAGTGGAAGTTAGTACTGTGTGGGCTTCTCATCCGAAAGAGAGACTTAAAGGCAGCCAGTGATAGAAAGATAGATAGATAGATAGATAGATAGATAGATAGATAGATAGATAGATAGATAGATGATAGAAACATCTATCTGGAAATTTTTAAGAAAAAATGATCCAAGAACCACAAATCAAGAAATAAAGTGCAATTTAAAAATTAGATAGCTATCCATGCTATAAAAGTAAAAAATTACATGCAACTCAAGCAAATAATGCTGAGAATTAAAGATTCTTATATCTGCTATAATTTCAGAACCAGAAATGTAGCTTGCTCTGTATTAAAAACGACCGTCTCACAGGTTTGTGTGCCAGGAGCTTATTACCACAGTTGGAATGGAATGAATGGAAAAACCAGGTCAGCCTCTGCCCTTACAGTTTTGTCTGGGGAAAGTTACCCAAGAACTCCATGCCCCAGTTTCCTCTTCTCTAACAGAGGGTGCTCAGCTGTGGATTAGTGTGAAGTTTGACTGGGAAGATTCAGGTGAAATACTCAGGATGGTCTACAAAGATACCTGTAACTGAGGGGACAGTTGTTATTAGAGCAGTGGTTCTTAACTTGTGGGTCACTATTCCTTCGGGGTTGAATGACCTTTTCACAGGGGTCACCTAAGACTGCCAGAAAATAGATATTTACACTAATTCAAGAACAGTAGAAAAATTACAGTTATGAAGTAGCAAAAGAAAAAAAACAATTTTATGGTGTGGGGGGGTCCACATCATGAGGAACTGTATTAAAGCATTAGGGAGACTGAGAACCGCTGATCTAGAGAGTTTAATTTTACAAAGATACCTTATAACATTCAAGTTGGAGGGATTTCATGTCTCATTTAGCTTTATCCAATTTACTGGACCTTCAGTCGACTCTATGGTCATTTCTCAAGAAGCAACTGTGTGGCCTCTGCTTACACAGACGTGGAAAGCATGCCACTTGTGAGCAGCTTTAATTATCACGAGGTTCCCAAGATCTAACTTGCTTTACACTGTCAGAGCCATCTTCCCAGGAGCCTGCATCAGAGTGAGCGCCATCTAACAGCTGCCAGGGATCTGAGTGTGACTTGATCTTCCCAATAACAAGACTTAGTGCAAGGAGGCAAGGCTTTCTAACCTCCATGTCTATGCAGCAGCCCACCGTTGGACAGAGAATGTCCATACAACCTCTAGAATGACTACACACTGTAAAAATTCAAGTGACTGTTACAATTAGGTATCAGTGTATTTCTTGAAAAGGCACACCTGTCATGTAGCGTAGGAGGTCTCATCATCTCATAGAATTTATTTTCTGCCTCCAAATTTTGTCAACGTGTTAAGGTAAGAACTGTCTTTGTTCAGGGAGCAACAGTTGGATGAGGACACGGATCCAATGGAAAAACGCAACAGCGGAGGCAAGGAAAGTTATCTTTGTAGCCAACATAATTTACTTCTGTGCAGAATCCATCATTACCATTTTCAGTGTTATTAAGGAAGGGAGAGCATCTGAATGCCCTAAGGCCAAGGAGAGAGGCAAGATAACGGTGATAGCGCCAGTCGGAGGGAAAGGCCGTGGCGTTGTCCTGGATCCTCTCAGAAATGGAGGCCACCTGAGTTAGGACCCATTTACAGATTTGTCTGAATGCTCTGGATCTAAATAAAGCTACCTACAAAGGCACATTAGGAATAAGCATGATGCAGAGTGGTAGCTCAAGCCGAAAACACTACATATGTCGCCTATGAGTGCTCTCGATGTCTGCATTCAGCAGCAGGTCTGCCCCTGCTTCATTTCTTTGCTTCCTTATTTGTTCTCGACGGAGGGCTCATTTTTCTGAATCAGCCACACTTCGTTATTTCTATCAAGTAATTGGAAAGGACTGCTGTAGCCTGCAGTGTAAAAGACCTTTTCGTTGAAAACTTTCCCTTCTTCCCTCAGAATGTTTGCTAAGGTCAAAAGTTGTTCTTGATTCTTTTGGCCACTGGAGAATCCATCAAAAGACCTACGGACAAGAAAGCGATTGCGCATGAGTGACTTTACTACAGATACCAGTGATGAGCTGAAGTCTGGGGCCCTGAAAGCTGGATGAAGTCTCACCTTGGAGAGACTCGGGAGGAAGATCAAGTCCCATCCTTTGACAGATTTGGAACTTACATCTTCTTGGGTGGACTAATATATACAAAACTCACCCTAGAGCCTTATGAAAATGTACATTGTGCATGTCTAGCATACAACCTGATCGCCATTCCTAGGAACTCCCCAGAAACATACCAATGCAGCAATTTAGAGAACCATTCAGAAGCCCCCTCACATGCTTGCTCCTCTTCCACAGCCAAGTCCCCTGTCTCCCTCCCACCCCCTTCTCTTCCTCCCTTTGTTCTCTCCTATACAATTCAGGCTGCTCTGAAAGACACCATGCAGCACAGAGTCTTGCTATATAGCCCAGGCAACCTTTAGCAGCACTGTGTAGCGGGGGCAAGACTCAAACTCACAATCCTCATAACTCATCCACTCCAATGTAGTGTTATGGAAGAATACCATCATGCCTGACTTCACTGTGCTGTGTTGCATTTGTTCTACTAGTGTTGCTGCATACTTTTGAGATGGAGCCTCAGTTGCTTAGGCTGTGTCTAAACTCTCAGGCTTAAGTTAACTTCTATCTCAGCTTCCCAACTACCTGGGATTATAAGAGTGTGTCCACAGACCCGAGTCAGACATTCACTAAAATGCCTCCCCCTTCTTTCTCTTCTGGTCAAAGAGTACACAGTGGGTTACAGATAAACACGATATAGTTTTGGTGTCTATACATTCATAGCCCAGTGGATGAGGTCAACATTTTGACAGCATTATCTAAACATCTAAGTACTCTAACAGAGGACCAAAGGGCTCTGAGAAATCCTAAGGATTCAGTCCATGCTAATGGGTGTCTTTTGAGTTGGTCTTGCAATGAAGGATGATTTTCCCAAACGAAGAAAGAAAAATGGAAATGACAAAATTGTAAAGCATTGTCAGAACGAGGCACAAAATGAGGTCTAAAATGAGAGCTGAAGTCAGAAGCCAGAACGTGACATAGTAGCCCATGGCCTTCTGGGATCATGGACAGGATGCTGAGCAGAAAGGAACCTGCTGAGATTTGGATATAAACAGAGGCAAAGAGACAGGACAGAGTAGAGGGATAGAGCTGCTACAAGGAATGGGAAAGAGAATAGAAGTTTAATAAACTGCACACATGAAAGTATCCTGGGGAGGGGCGTGAGAACATTCTCGTGAAGACAGGGAGGGTGGGGGAGAGGGGCAGGGAGGAGGTATGGGATGTGGAACAGTTGGAGGGTGGGCCATGAAGAGAATAAAATCTGTAGTGTAATAAAATAATTAACCAATCAATTAAGTAATTAAAATACATATACATATTTTTTTCTTTAAAAAGAAAGCATCCCGGGATTAAATCGCACTAGCACACTGACCTGCAAAAGTACAGGACATGCAAGGACCGTGATTTTTACACAGAAAGTTAAGAAACAGAAGCAAAAAGTATTTTTAGCATGCTTCATTGGTATATGTTTTATTATAAATGTGCTGATGTAAAAATGAAATCAGTCTGGCTGCCCTTTTCAAAGAAGAGCAAAGCCCATGTCTACCGTATTCAACAATGTCTCCTTATGCCCAAATGCACTTTGGCAGAGGGCAATAGCAAGGGCTGGGCCACCCCAGACGCTCCCCACTACAGCCTTCCCTAATGGACCTGTGGGAGAGGAGACACCAGATCAGAAGAGTGATTGGTATGCACTTGTAGCCTGGTAGCATCTCAAGGAGGTGATTCTAAACCTAACAACTTTGCTGGGCTTGGGGGTATCCAGAATCATGAGACTCAGATATGTCAGGTATCAAGGGCCCAATTCCTGTCCAGGAAAACTTTGGGGATCCAACATCCATCTCATTCCAATAGACCCTGGCAGGCAGAGCCTTGAGACAAGAAAGAGATCTAAAGCCTTGACTGAGGCCCGTTAGTTTTCCTTCTCTATGGTTTCCATTTGAAAGGGGATGTTCCTCCTTTGCATGTCACAATGTTGTACAAACAAGCCCATAGCTTGTTTGACTTTTACAGGCCCACAGCTAGAGAGAATTTGCTTTGAGATAAGTCATGCTTTGAGTCTCAAGCCAGATTTTATTTGAATGTTATTTAAATGAGTCTTTTGAGTCAATGCTGAAATAGGCTAAGATTCTAGGGCTGGTAAAATGTGACTGGATGCATTTTTGTGAGTGAGAAAGACACAAAGTTTCTTCAGTTAGGAACAGAATGCTGTGGACTGAATGCCTGTCTCTCTCAAATTCATATCAAACTCCTAATCACAAATGGGATAGTTTAAAGAGCCTCTGGAGGGTGGTTAGATCCTGGGGGGGACTGAGCCCTTAAGAAAGGAATTATCACCCTTACAAAAGAGGGTCAAATGTGCTTATATGAATCAGGAAATGGCCCCTAGCCAGTCACTAAAACTGTAAGTGCCTTGACCTTGAACCTAGCTTCTAGAAAGAACTACAAAAAGCAAACTTGTGTTTGTGGTAAGCCACAGAGTCTATAGTATTCGTTGTGCCTGCCCAAACAGACTAGGACAGACACCATATGCTGTTTTTTGAAGGCATTATTGTTCAGATCTATCTATTTTGTAGGAAAGGATAGTCCTATGTTTCAAGTGATACAATTTGTGCTATGTTTTATATGTGGAAGATATATAATAGACTTCTCAATAAATGGATTCTATCTTGCAATAGACTTCAGTGACATTTTAAAACCAAGACAGCAGGAAAACATCCTGAAATCTAGTAGACGGTTCTTATGGAAGGGTGAGATGCTTGTGGACTGGTGAATGCACACAGGTAAAACCAGCAGCCAGCAGGCCGGCAGGCAGCATGGCTGTGAATTATCTACCACTTACCGCACGAACACCGTCATTTCAGCTCTGTCTTCAATGAAGACATCTGACTCTGAAGGCCTGGGTGGATCGGGTTGCTGCTCAGAGGGGATGTACAGGGAAATCGTAATGGTAGACTCACTGAAAGGACTTGAGCCGGGCTCCACGTAGCTTGTCACGGGGGCTGTCAGCTTGATTTTCATCTCTACGTCATGGAAAAAATGAAAGCAATTTTAGCATATTATGGCTGATGTTTCTTGATTTCCTTTACATTACCACTATAAATATGTACCCTTGATATGTCTCATCTTTTTGTTTTTGTTTTTCTTTTATAAAGGGGTAGTGGTAGAATGACACATTACTCTACATTAAACAATTTTCTGTAGTGTTTTCTTGGGTTAATAAATTCTATATTTTTAAACATAAAGAAGAAATCACAGAAAACATGGGCCAATTATTTTTCTCTATATCTCAGAAATTGTGGTCCTAAGGCGAAGAGACTTGCAAAATTACACACACACACACACACAACTTGAGGCTCATGCCCTTGCATTTTCCTGTCCCTTGATATCACTATTAGAGGCATTTGGCACAGGAAAGGACTTCTCCCTAGGTAGAGTCCCATTTCATCTAGGAAAAAAAAAAAAAAATGAGGAAAGTATAGACCTTGACAAGCAGAACCCAGCAACACTCTACTGTAGCTACACTAAAGTTCTTGAAGCCAATCGTGAATAAAAACATTAGAGTTTCAGTCATCTGGTTATTCGTCTATTACAAAACAGAATTCTTCAGGAGACTAAAACTCAGTAATCGCAGCATCTCGGAGGCTACTTTTACCTTTCTCATTTTTGCCTTGAATGTAGCCATTCAATTTTGTGAAACCAGTCTGGATGGCTGAATCCCAGTCCAGGGACTCCACGCAAGTGCTGACCCACTTAGCCGGTCCGTAGTGCCGGATCTCATAACTTCCTGGCTAAAATGGTACAGAGAAAACTTAAGAGAAGTAACTCATGAACTCATGAACAAGCAGCAACTCATGAACGTCAGGAGGTGAGAGTCCCCAATACAGGAGAGCTGCAACCCTCTCCCCCCAAGGTCTAGCCTGAGGTTCCCGTTCTTTAGGACAAGCATGGACTCTCCTGAGGTTTCCCTACGGGTTGGAGAGCAGATACTGCCCTAAGGACAGATTACAAGCTTTTCTTAAATCGAAGCGCTGGGTCTGTGTAGTAGTAACCAGTTTCTCCCTACCCCACCCGCTCCGCGGACAGGAAGTGGATGTATGACTCTCTCCTGGGGTCAGCTAAACAACGCATCTCCTGGTTCGCGCAGATCTAAAATAGTATATATATATATATATATATATATATATATATTTTAACTTAACTCTAGGGGACTCTTCATATCACGGTAAAGTAGCCCAGATGAATCTTTGCGGGCCCTGGAAGACGCCTACCTGGGGGTCTATGTCCTCCGGAGCTTTCCAGCTCGGCATCTCCAAGGCCTGATCCTCTGAGCCCTCGGCCACCCCGAGGTCTGGCTCCGGCTCCTCTGCCATGAGTAAGGGCAGCTTGGGAGGGGCGCGCCCTGTTTGTGTTCACCGGCCACCCTGTTCTGAGTCCCCTCCCCACCGGCGCACGCTCGGCCCTGCAGCCCTTACTGCGGGTCCGTAGGACATTCTCGGTCTGAGCCACAAGGCGGCGTCGCGACCAACCTCAGGCTTGCGCCAGCCCTGGCCACACCCCTCTGCAGGGATAAGGTCAGGATCAGCTAGCTGATCAGACTGATCAGGATCGGCCGGCTGGCCCTGGGTCATCTAGGTCCTCTGCAGAGTCCCTCCCACCTAGCTGATGTTTTGCAGAACTGGATTGTGGGCAGTGGTGGGCGGAGGACTGAGCAGCTCCTAGCTCGGTTTCTGTGGAACCAGTCCGGGCACCCATTCAGGGAGCCTCTCCCTACATTGAAAACGCTGCCAGCGCCTCTGCAAAATCAGCTTCCTCCCCACCCTCACAAAAGAAAATCGCCTGCCCCAAGACTTCGCAGCGGAGCTCCAAGACCTCTAGCAGCTAGCACTCAGGACTCTGACTCCTGCTGCCCTTAGATCCTGGAGTCCAAATTGGGATCCGCAGACTGATTTATACTAGAAGGGCAGCCAGGGCCCACAGTTTTCAGGTTTGCTCAATGTGGAAAGTCAATGGAGACCCAGCATCTTTGGGGAGAGCAATGTGTGTGTGTGTGTGTGTGTGTGTGTGTGTGTGTGTGTGTGTGTGTGTGTGTGTTGTGTCTTGGGCTACTGAAACCATCTGAGTCCTCCAGTCAGCCCTGGAGGACGGGCCAGAGCACACACTAGTGCTCTTTAGATATTTTGGCTAGGCTTCATACTTTTTCCAAAAGATTTATTGAAATAAATTTATATATAATTCATCTCTTTTTTCTTTTAAAATGTTATACCGATATACAATTTATCTTGATCATATCCACCTGCCCCTCTCTCCCCTCAACTCCTGAAACCCCACTCTCCACCCCACCTCCACCCCATCACATCTTCCTTCCAAAATTCTTTGAGTATTTATTTAGCTCACTGGATTCAGCTAGTTCAACTCACATGCACTTAGGCTGGAGTCTATCACTGAGGCACTGAAAACCCATGCTCACACTCCTAAAAAGAAATGAGTCTCTAGGTCCCAGCAACCCGTTACTGATAAAGAATTCTCAGGAGTACTCCAGAGACATCCCTCCCCCATGCTGGAATTTTTTTCAGTTTTATTTTTAATTACATGTATATGTTTTAACATACCTCTACTATTTAATAAACCAGGCATTGTGGTGTACCCCTGTAATCCTAGAACTGTGAGTTTGGAAGCAGGAAACCCAGAAATTCTAAGTGACCCTTGACTACACACAAAAATTGAAGCCACTTGCCCCACCCCCACCCCCTCTTAGCTATATCCGAATGCCTCAAAAACAGAGAATCAGTAATAATAGTAAAGTGAACTACTTAATGGCTTTCAATTATATTTATGGAGTTTTGCAGCAATTACAATGCTAGCCCATCTTTTAATGATCTCCCCCCTCAGCCTTTAGCATGTTCTAAGCCCCTGTGCTAGTTAGTTCTGTTTTGTTTGCTTTTTTTTTTTTTTTTTTTTTTTTTTTGTCAGTTTGGCATAAATCCGGGTCATACGTGAAGAGGAAACTTCAACAGAGAACACACCTGCCTTCAACAGATTGGTTTGTAGGCAAGTCAATGGGGCATTCTCTCTGATGAATGATTAATGTGGACGGGCCCAGCAAACTGTGGGTGGTGCCACCTGGAACAACTGGTTCTGGGAAGTGTAGCTGGGGCTGGGCATGGTGGCATAGATGCTCTTAATGCCAGCACCACACTGGGGAGACGGTTAGCCAGATCTCTGTGAGTTGGAGGCCAGCCTGGTCTTTACAGTGAGTTCCAAGACAGCTAGGGTGGTGTAGAGAGACCCTGTCTTGAAAGAAAAGCAAAAAGAAAGGTAGCTGAAGGTGAGTCTGGGAACAGGCAGCACTCTTCCCTGCGTGGTCTCTGCTTCAGTTCTTGCCCACAGTTTGCTGATATCACTCAGTGATAGACTGTGGTATGGAAATGTAAGCCAAATAAACACTTTCTTCCCCGAGTCACTTTTGGATAGTGTTTTATGGCAGCATCAGAAAGCAAACTGGGGCACACCCAACTCCTAGAGCCATGCTCCAAGAAACTAGTAACTTGAACTTATCTTTGTGGTTTGATTGGAAACCAAAAACAAAATAAAGCAGAGGGGCCTACCCACCCTGCACCTCCCATCCTGCTGATTGACCACGGGTCATCTCTAGAAAATGTCAAAGAGCCAGGATGGTGTAAAAGTGTCCCAGATTTACTGAGTCCACGCCTAGCGCTCAGACACTTCATATAGAAGAACCACACTGTGGGATGCTCTGTGTGACTAACTGCCTTTGCTTAAAGTATCTTCAGGGTTCATGCATGTCATACACATTTTTTAATGGTCAAATAAGGATTTTTATAAGCAGTTTGTTTATCAATGTATGATGATTTGTATTGTTTCAACTTGGACTATTGTCAGCTTTTGTGTAGGGAAGGGTGGAGGAAGGAGGGGGGGGGGAGAGGGAGAGGATACAAATTGTATACAGGTTCTTGTGAACTGCTAAGTTGTTCTTGAACCATTTGATACTCTATTTACCTGCATCCTCTCCAGTTTTCCTGTAAGTATTTTGTGTATATACAACTTGCTTTGTAGATGTGATTTCTATTCTTGGAATTCACTGTTTTACAGTGTTTAATTCAGCGATGTTTAACAAATTCACTCAGTTGTAAACCCAGCACCACTATCAAATCCCAGAATATTCTATCACTGAAAAAAAGAGATCCTATGAAGTTGAACGGTCCCTCTCATCTGTGACCCTGTCCTCTTCCTCATCCCTGCCATCCACTGAGTTACTTTCTACATCTGTAGATTTGCCTCACTGAGCATTTTGAATCAATAGAATCAGATAGTGTATGATTACATAATCATCGGTATGATTATATAGACTGGCTTCTTTCACTTACTGAGAGAACTAGCATTTTCAAGCTCGATCTGTGCTATGGCATGGACCAGTCCTCTGTTCTAGCTCACCGCTGGAAATTAACCCATTTTTTGGACCTGGTAATTTAAGCTACTTTCCTTCTTTGCCCTTCCCTGACTAAACAACTGTGGAAAGAGCTCTGGCCATAAGCCAGAGTTCTAGTTCTATTTTAAATCTATTATTATGCAGTTAAGCTTGAATTATTTAGTGAAAAACTCAATAATGAGTTTCGACATAATTTTTTTGTTTGTTTGTTTTGTGTTTTCGAGACAGGATTTCTCTGCATAGCCCTGGCTGTCCTGGAACTCACTTTGTAGACAACGCTGGCCTCGAACTCAGAAATCCACCTGCTTCTGCCTCCCGAGTGCTGGGATTAAAGGCATGCTCCACCATGCCCGTTTAATTGCCTGTTTGTTATCAGATTCGATCTATGGTTTAAATTGGCTTCCAAAATTGGGAAGTGTAGCCGTGAATTAGTTAAACTGTTTTGGTCCCCAGTGGTTCCCTCCTTCAGCCACCCGCCAGAGCCCTCTGGAGTTGCAAATGAAAGACGCGCACGCGCGCGCGCGCACACACACACACACACACACACACACACACACACACACACACACACATGCTGGTACGTACGCATGCAAGTTAATTCTGTTATGCCTTGGCTAGCTCAAATAAGGCTACTAACCCTTTCCCCGACTAGCAAACACTCCCCTCCAGCATTCCGGAGTTAACATTCTTAAAAATCTTTATTTCATTTCTGCTACTCCAGACCCAATCGGAGAAAGAGCCACTAGAGCCAATTCTTACAAGGCTGGTACGTCCCACGCCCCCTCTCTTCTTCCTCCCCTCCCTCTCCCATTCCCGGGAATCCTGGGAATCCTCGGTCTTCCTACCCAACCACTACCTGCTGGCATCTTTATTTACATATCGGAGCCAACTGGGGCCAGCGGCTTTCATGCAGACACATGTGAGCAGTTTTGGGGGAGAAAATTAACATTATAACACAAGCAGCATTAGGCCATGTAGGGCATCAGACGTGGGGAAATCAAGGGAGTGGGAGAAAACCCTCGTCCTGTCAGAGTTTCGGTGCTCTGGGCAGGCGGACAAGGGAGGACTGATGCATGCTTTTCACTCGACCACGAGTGGGTGTCCGGCTGTGGGAAGCTACGGACCCAGGACCCAGTCCGAGGGGTATGGACAGGGGGCAGTCCGAGGTATAACAGGTTCTCAGTCTCGGGCATCCCAGGCGCTGCTGGACACTGCAGAAGAGCTGAGTACAAAGTGGGGGCCCTGTGGGCAGCTGAGCCAGATTCGGGCTGAAGGGAGGAGGCAGGGGGAGAAGGGGCGCTGGTTGGTTCCCACTTGGGAAGAGTCCTTGGTCGGTCCTTGGCTGGAGCACAGGAAGTCCTTCCCAGAGGGAGGTTAGAAATGGCTCTTTAGGGGAAAGCCTATCCCATCATTCAAGCACGGTGGGCCTTGATGAGCAGACAGTCTATGGTTTTAGAGCTTTATTGTAGAAAGGCAGGGAGAAAGAGAGAGGGTAAAAGAGGGAGACAGGCCATGGCCGTGTGGAGAGAAGGGGGAAGGTAGGGAGAGAAGGAGAGCTAGAGATGAGAGTTAGGCTTAATAGAAAGTGGGGGTTGGGGGTGTGGGCAAGCAGCTCCTTTTATAGTGGGCTGAGCTACCTTGTTGTTGCCTGGTAACTGTGGGGCGGAGCATACCTGGCTATAGTCAGGTAACTGTGGGCGTGGAGTCTAGCCAGAATGCCAGGAGCTTGGGGCTTTTTCTGTGTGACTGATAGTCACAGATTATGGAGTTGGGGGCTCTGTGGTGTCAGGCACCTGTCTCTGGGAACGTGGCTCACTGTTCCGTCCCTTGTAGAGTTTTCTACTGGGTCTCCAGAGCAAGCCTTGTTCAACCCAAACAGGCTGCCTTTCACATCCAAACCCACTTCAGGGAAGATAACGTTTTATTGTGGGGTTATTTTTAGAGAGAGAAAAAAGGAAGTAATGTACAACATTAATTTTTTTAAAAATAATTTTAATCTGTAGAATATCTTTTGTTTGGGAGGCAGACCATTTAATTTGCAGAAAAGCAAGCCAAATTTGGAGACATTATTGCTAACACTTGTAGAATATACAATTCATAGAGATGCCAGTAGGTGACTAGGTTGCCCTTCTATTTTTGAAAGTGGTGATCTGTTAGATGCACAAGCAGAAGAAAGGCAAGGCTTGTTTCAAACTAGTGGGGTTGTATTTTAGCACAAGTTGAATAAAATCTAGACCAGTCAAGTTTTTTTTTGTTGTTATTGTTTTTCTTCCTCTTCTTCCTCTTTTTCCTCTTCTTCCTCTTCCCTTCCCCCTCCTCCTCTTCTCACTCCCCTCCTCTTCTCTTTCTTCTTCTTTCTTCTTTGAGGCAGGGTTTTTCTATATAGTCCTGGCTGGCTGTCCTGGAACTCACTCTGTAGACCAAGCTGCCCCCAAACTCAAAGAGATCAGCCTACTTCTGTCTGTCAAGTTCTGATATTAAAGGCATGCACCATTACTACTTGGCTAGAACAGTCAAGTTTCATAGCTATATTACAAAATAATTACGCTTTTTACTGATGTGTTGTGGTTAAATAGGATACTATTGGCTTTAACTTAACCAAAGTTTTAAGTGACATTATGAAGTATTTATCTATCTATCTATCTATCTATCTATCTATCTATCTATCTATCTATCTATTTATCTTTATGAAAAATAAAAGTGCAGTGGTCCTCTTTTTTTCATGGAGTCTCCATGGTAAATCCCAGCTCAGGAAGGGAGTACTAGGCACCTTTCAACAGCAACTATAGCTAGATCTTCTTGTCCGTGCTAGTCACACTTTACACAGTCCCCATGAGTACAGAGATCAGTGAATCCTGAGCCTTGTCCATAGGGCAATGCAGAGTAGGTTCCTCTGGGCGTTTGGCCTCAATGCTTTTGTCCACTAATCAGCAGCTGACTTGGTTTCATACATATGAAAACATTCATACATAAAGCTTCTCTATTAAATATAAGTATTGTTGATTCATAAGCACTGAACCCATGGCCAATACTATTTTACCTTATGCATGACTTATGAAGCAGGACCAGCTCATGGATCATGGTTTGAGGAGTGCTGGTTTAGATGACTCTCATTTGAACATGATATAAAGTCTCACAGCGTTCAGCTATACATTAAAAATAGAGTTGGCTCTCTGGACTCTTATCTTGTATTTGTCCTTTATTCATATATTACATGGAGTAGATTATACTTTTAAAAATATATTACTTTGTACTCATAATATGATACATACATCAAGACAAATATGTAAATTTTATCTTTGTGTGACTATATCATTCGTTTATGTTACGTTCAAGAAGACGTCTCCATTCCTGGGTTGTAATTTGTTTGGCAAATTGTCTAATTATACATCTAATTAAGAGTTTCATTAGCTTTTTCAGGCAGGAGCATTTAATAGACAGGTGCAGACCAGCTGGAACTCTTTCCTGTGCCTTCATAGCCCAAGTCCCATAGACTGCTCCTGGAAGTACAATATACTCAAAGCTTCTGCGGTACAATACATGCCTGTTCTACCTTCATACCCATTATTACAAACATCTCCTAATCCTTCTAATCTTTCCAAACAATTCCACTCCCTGGTGATTAAGCATTCAGAAATAATCTGACCAGCCTCCTGATGCTCCTGTAATCTATCCTCCCTCCCACGATGAACTGTTTTCTCAGACTGTGAGCTAAGATACACCGTTTTCTCGTAAGTTGCTTTTTATCAACAACAAGAAAAATAGCTTATACAGACATTCATCTTCTGTGAGTGTTAAGGATTTTAAGAAGAAAGAACAGTTATATCTTATCCTACTACTTTGCATGTTGTGTCCTGATACATGGTAGTTATACAAGATAGCCTTTTATGAATAAAAATCTATGGTTTTTTTCCTGAGGTAATGCCTTGTACTCGCTGGCTTTGTGTCTACTTGACACAAGCTGGAATTATCACAGAGAAAAGAGCTTCAGGTGAGGAAATGCTTCCATGAGATCCAGCTATAAGGGATTTTCTCAATTAGTGATCAAGCGGGGAGGGCCACTTGTGGGTGGTGCCATCCCTGGGCTGGTAATTTTTGGTTCTGTAAGAAAGCAAGCTGAGCAAGCCAGGGGAAGCAAGCCAGTAAGTAACATCCCTCCTTGGCCTCTGCATCAGCTCCTGCTTCCTTATTTGCTTGAGTTCCAGTCCTGACTTCCTTTGGTGATGAATAGCAGTATGGAAGTGTAAGCCGAATAAACCCTTTTCTCCCCAACTTGCTTCTTGGTCATGATGTTTTGTGCAGGAATAGAAACCCTGACTAAGACATGCCTTAAAGATACTTTCTGCCTCACTGTATTTAAGATGTACACATGCTCTTCAGTGGTTTGATTATATTCCCTTCCATTCTCAATCTTATCTGTTTAGAATTATTTCTTGATCAAATACTCCTTAGCTGTTAATAACTTAATTCTTCTGAATGTGATTTTTTTTCAAGTCTTCTATTTCTTGGAGTGAGAGCAATTAGTGTTACCAGGATGTCTTAACTAGGGTTTTAATTCTGTGAAGAGACATCATGACCAAGGCAACTGTTATAAAGGAAAACATTTAACTGGGGCTGGCTTACAGTTTCAGAGGTTCAGCCCATTATCATCAGGGCAGGAAACATGGCATCATCCAGGCAGGCATGGCACGGAAGGAACTGAGAGTTCTACATCTTGTTCTGAAGGCAAACAGAAAACTGTCTCCCATGTGGCTAGAAGAAGGGTCTCAAAGTCCACCCACAAAGTGACACGCTTCTTCCAATAAGGGCACACCTACTCCATCAATGCCATACCTCCTAATAGTGCCACTCCCTGGGAAAAGCATATTCAAACCACCACAGAGGGTTTGCTAGTTATGCCAACATTTAAATAAGAATATAATGTTTGTACTTGCTCCTAATACCTGTCTGAGACATTCTGGAAAGACCCTTCTCCATGGGTACTAGTCAGGTATAAAGCATTATTAGAGCATTACCTGCTATAGTGTTGGGAGGGGGTGGCTTATAAGTTCTACCTTTAACTGAGGGGTTTTTGGAAGCTGATGGCTGCTGGGGGAAGGAGAGTCACTTTTCTTTAGGAGTGTGGCTCCTGTTAGGGTGCCATGCCCCAGTGGATAGCTCTATGTCTGCATGCATATGGGTAGCACTAATTGGACTCAGTGGGCTTTAATTAATTAATTAATTAATTAATTAATTAATTATGAAAGGAAGAGATAAAGTTGAGAGGAGAATGTAATTCTTGGAGGCAATTGGAGCAGGGTGAGGAGTGGTACACTGAATATATGTATTACATATTCATGTACAAATGGAAAAATGTAATCACTGTCAGTGTTGATGATGAGTTTATAACTTTATATTACAAGCACTATCTGATGTTGATTTTCCTCTAAGAAAAGACATTAGCAGTGGGACAATTTGACCTCCCAAGTAGTAGCCATTAAACTTTCTCTTGCTGAGTCAACTGTCTTGAGAAATAGTCATACTCATTTAAAAGTCAGCTAGACTACTCTTGTGCTAGCACCAACTATCTGTATCACCACCCTACAGTCCCCTTGAGATAATTATGTGAAAGACTCAAGTTGATTTCTCTGGCTCCTGAAGACGAACCTCAGAGAGAGGAATGTATGAAACAGTTGTACCAGACTTCTTGAAGCTACAAGATCAAAGACTCATCCCACCCTGGCCAGAGGGGGAGCCCTTCTATTGGAGAGACTGTTAGAACTAGTGCTATGGAACTAGCTCATGATTGCTTGAAAACACATTTTTCCATTAATTAATTAATTTATTCACTTTACATTCCAATATCAGCCCCCTCACTCCTCCCAGTGTCCTCCCACTTTACTTTCCAATATCTGTCCCCCATTCTCCATCCCCCTTCTCCTCTAAGAAGGGGGAGGACCCCACGGGTATCACCCCACCCTGGCACATCAAGATATTGCAGGATTAGGTGCATCCTCTCCCACTTAGGCAAGGCAAAGTGACCCAGTTAGGGGAATGTGATCTGTAGGCTGGCAACAGATTCAGGAGCAGCCCCTGCTCCAGTTGTTGGGGGACCTGAATGAAGACCAAGCTGCACATATGCTGTATATCTGCAGGGAGCCTAGGTCCAGCCCATGTGCGATCTTTGGTTGATGGTTCAGTCTATGGAAGACTTCAAGAGTCCAATTAGTTGATTTGGTTGGTCTACCTGTGGAGTTCCTATCTTCTTCATGTACTTCTACTCTTCCCTTAACTCTTGAACAAGACTCGAAAAACTCCATCTAATGTTTGGGTATGAGTGAGTCTCTGCATCTCTTTCCATTGGCTGCTGGGTAGAGCCTCTCAGAGGACAGTTATGCTAGGTTCCTGTCTGCAAGCATAACAGAGTACCATTAATACTGTCAGGAATTGGTTCTTACTCATAGGATGGGTCTCAATTTGGGCCAGTCATTGGTAGGCTATTCCTTCCTTCTCTCTCTCTCTTTTTAAAGGACTTATTTATTTTATGTATGTGAGTACACTGTAGCTGTATAGATGGTTGTGAGCCTTCATGTGATTGTTGGGAGTTGAATTTTTTTTTAAATTTTTTTTTATTACGTATTTTCCTCAATTACATTTCCAATGCTATCCCAAAAGTCCCACACACACTCCCCCCCCACTGCCCTCCCCCCCATTCCCATTTTTTGGCCCTGGCGTTCCCCTGTACTGGGGCTTATAAAGTTTGCCTGACCAATGGGCCTCTCTTTCCATTGATGGCCGACTAGGCCATCTTTTGATACATATGCAGCTAGAGTCAAGAGCTCTGGGGTACTGGTTAGTTCATAATGTTGTTCCACCGATAGGGTTGCAGATCTCTTTAGCTCCTTGGATACTTTCTATAGCTCCTCCATTGGGGGCCCTGTGATCCATCCAATAGTTGACTGTGAGCATCCACTTCTGTGTTTGCTAGGCCCCGGCCTAGTCTCACAAGGGACAGCTATATCACGGTCCTTGCAACAAAGGCTTGCTAGTGTATGCCATGGTGTCATCGTTTGGAGGCTAATTATGGGATGGATCCCTGGATATGGCAGTCTCTAGATGGTCCATCCTTTTGTCTCAGCTCCAAACTTTGTCTCTGTAACTCCTTCCATGGGTGATTGTTTCCAATTCTAAGAAGGAGCAAAGTGTCCACACTTTGGTCTTCGTTCTTCTTCAGTTTCATGTGTTTTGCATCTTGTACCTTATATCTCGCTATACTAAGTTTCTGGACTAATATCCACTTATCAGTGAGTACATTTCATTTGAGTTCTTTTCTGATTGGGTTACCTCACTCAGGATGATGCCCTCCAGGTCCATCCATTTGCCTAGGAATTTCGTAAATTCATTCTTTTTAATAGCTGAGTAGTACTCCATTGTGTAAATGTACCACATTTTTTGTATCCATTCCTCTGTTGAGGGGCATCTGGGTTCTTTCCAACTTCTGGCTATTATAAATAAGGCTGCTATGAATATAGTGGAGCATGTGTCCTTCTTACCGGTTGGGACATCTTCTGGATATATGCCCAGGAGAGGTATTGCGGGATCCTCCGGTAGTACTATGTCCAATTTTCTGAGGAACCGCCAGACCGATTTCCAGAGTGGTTGTACAAGCTTGCAATCCCACCAACAATGGAGGAGTGTTCCTCTTTCTCCACATCCACGCCAGCATCTGCTGTCACCTGAATTTTTGATCTTAGTCATTCTGACTGGTGTGAGATGGAATCTCAGGGTTGTTTTGATTTGCATTTCTCTGATGATTAAGGATGTTGAACATTTTTTCAGGTGTTTCTCAGCCTTTCGGTATTCCTAGGATGAGAATTCTTTGTTCAGCTCTGAGCCCTATCTTTTAAGGGGGTTATTTGATTTTCTGGAGTCCACCCTCTTGAGTTCTTTATATATATTGGATATTAGTCCCCTATCTGATTTAAGATAGGTAAAGATCCTTTCCCAATCTGTTGGTGGTCTTTTTGTCTTATTGACGGTGTCTTTTGCCTTGCAGAAGCTTTGCAGTTTCATGAGGTCCCGTTTGTCAATCCTCGATCTTACAGCACAAGCCATTGCTGTTCTATTCAGGAATTTTTTCCCTGTGCCCATATCTTCGAGACTTTTCCCCACTTTCTCCTCTATAAGTTTCAGTGTCTCTGGTTTTATGTGGAGTTCCTTGATCCACTTAGATTTGATCTTAGTACAAGGAGAGAGGAATGGGTCGATTCGCATTCTTCTACATGATAACAACCAATTGTGCCAGCACCAATTGTTGAAAATGCTGTCTTTCTTCCACTGGATGGTTTTAGCTCCCTTGTCGAAGATCAAGTGACCATAGGTGTGTGGGTTCATTTCTGGGTCTTCAATTCTATTCCATTGGTCTACTTGTCTGTCACTATACCAGTACCATGAAGTTTTTATAACAATTGCTCTGTAGTAAAGCTTTAGGTCAGGCATGGTGATTCCACCAGAGGTTCTTTTATCCTTGAGAAGAGTTTTTGCTATCCTAGGTTTTTTGTTATTCCAGATGAATTTGCAGATTGCTCTTTCTAATTCGTTGAAGAATTGAGTTGGAATTTTGATGGGGATTGCATTGAATCTGTAGATTGCTTTTGGCAAGATAGCCATTTTTACAATGTTGATCCTGCCAATCCATGAGCATGGGAGATCCTTCCATCTTCTGAGATCTTTAATTTCTTTCTTCAGAGACTTGAAGTTTTTATCATACAGATCTTTGACTTCCTTAGTTAGAGTCACGCCAAGATATTTTATATTATGTGTGACTATTGAGAAGGGTGTTGTTTCCCTAATTTCTTTCTCAGCCTGTTTATTCTTTGTGTAGAGAAAGGCCATTGACTTGTTTGAGTTATTTTTATATCCAGCTACTTCACTGAAGCTGTTTATCAGGTTTAGGAGTTCTCTGGTGGAATTTTTAGGGTCACTTATATATACTATCATATTATCTGCAAAAAGTGATATTTTGACTTCATCTTTTCCAATTTGTATCCCCTTGATCTCCTTTTGTTGTCTAATTGCTCTGGCTAATACTTCAAGTACTATGTTGAAGAGGTAGGGAGAAATGGGCAGCCTTGTCTAGTCCCTGATTTTAGTGGGATTGCTTCAAGCTTCTCACCATTTACTTTGATGTTGGCTACTGGTTTGCTGTAGATTGCTTTTATCATGTTTAGGTATGGGCCTTGAATTCCTGATCTTTCCAAGACTTTTATCATGATGATCATGTGGTTTTTGTCTTTGAGTTTGTTTATATAGTGGATTACATTGATGGATTTTCGTATATTAAACCATCCCTGCATCCCTGGAATAAAGCCTACTTGATCAGGATGGATGATTGCTTTAATGTGTTCTTGGATTTGGTTAGCGAGAATTTTATTGAGGATTTTTGCATCGATATTCATAAGGGAAATTGGTCTGAAGTTCTCTATCTTTGTTGGATCTTTCTGTGGTTTAGGTATCAGAGTAATTGTGGCTTCATAGAATGAGTTGGGTAGACTTCCCTCTACTTCTATTTTGTGGAATAGTTTGTGCAGAACTGGGATTAGATCTTCTGGGAATTGAATTTTTAAGACTTCTCGTTGCTCTGGCTGGCCCCATTCACTCTGGTCAACTCTACTCACTCAGTTCCTGCTTGCTCCGGCCCAAAGATTTCTTTATTATTATACATAAGTACACTGTAGGTGACTTCAGACACACCAGAAGAGGGTGTCAGATCTCATTACAGGTGGTTGTGAGCCACCATGTGGTTGTCAGGATTTGAACTCAGGACCTTCAGAAGAGCAGTCAGTGCTCTTAACTGCTGAGCCACCTCTCCAACCCTCCCTCCTTCTGTAGTCCATCTTTGTTTCCATACATGTTGTAGGCCAGACACATTTTGAGTCAAAGATTTTGTGGGTGGGTTGTTGTCCTTATCCCTCTATCAGGAGTCCTACCTGGCTACAGGAGATGGCCACTTCAGCCTCCCTATCCCTAACTATTACAAGTCTCTGCTAGAGTCACCCCCCATTGACTCCCTGGGACCTCCCTGTCGCAGGTCTCTGTCACATCCTAGAGATGCCCTCATCTGCCCATTGCTGATTTCCCTTTTTTCTCCCCTGCTTTCCCTACACCTGATGCATCTGTCACGTTCTCTTCTCCATCCTACATCCCATCCAGTTCTCTCCCTCCATCCACCTCCAATACTTATTTCCCCTTCTGAGAAAGATTCAAGCATCTTCCCTTGGGACATCCTTGTTATTTGGCCTCTTTGGTGAGGGAAGCAGGTGCTGCCACAGGCCCGGTGAAACCCACTTGTTTACTGCCTTGCCCGAGCATGCGCAGTGAGGCTGCATGCGTGGGCTGCCTGCCAGGCTGGACCTTTCCTCGTGATCGGGACCTGTCAGCCTATCTGTGAACAACCTGAGCTCGTGCCTGGAGCGTGTGTGAATTCTGATTGGATGAGGTGGGGTGGAGCTAGAAGGAGGTGATTTGGCGGGAGTAATGAAGAGAGTAGTTTTAGCCCTTGCTGTGAGCAGAAGTAGAGTAAGAGAAGCTGTTGTAATAGGAGTAGTTTAGCCCTTGCCCTAAGAAGAAGCTGCTGGGGAAGAGAGCTGTAGGGGGAAAAGCCCGAAGTAAAGTTACTGTGTGAACCCGACTTGGTGTCTGTGACGTCAACGAGGGCCGGAGACTGTGGAGATCGGGGAGACCGGAGACCGGGACACTTTGGGTCTGTGGATTGTAGTGTGGTTATCTTGTACTTTATGTCTAATTTCCACTTAAAAGCGAATTCACATCACACATGTCCTTTTGGATATGGGTAACCTCACTCAGGATGATATTTTCTAGTTCCATCCATTTGCCTGCACAATTCACAATGCCCTTATTTTTAATAGCTATATTCCATTGTGTAAATGAACCACATTTTCTTTATCTATTCTTTAGTTGAGGGACATATAAGTCATTTCCAGTTTCTGGCTATTACACATAAAGCTGCCATGAAGAGTCGAGCATGTGTCTTTGGAGGAATGTGGAACATCTTTTGGGTATATACCCAGGAGTGGTATAGCTGGATGTTTAGATAGAACCATTCCCAATTTTCTAAGAGACTGCCAAAGCGATTTCTAGAATGGTTGTATAAGTTTGCACTACCATCAGGAATGTTGGAGTGTTCCTGGTTGCTCCAGTCTCACCAGCATGTGCTGTTCCATGAGTTTTTGATCTTAGCCATTCTGACTGGTGTGAGGTGGATCTCAGAGCTACTTTGATTTATATTCCCTAATAAGTAAGGAAGGGCTTTGAACATTTTCTTAGTGCCTGGGCTATGGGTATTCTGTTCAGGAAACTGTCTCCTATACCAATGGGTTCTAGGTTATTCTCTACTTTCTGTTCTACTAGGTTTAGTGTATCTGATTTTATGTTGAGGTCCTTGATCCACTTGTACTTGAGATTTGTTCTAGGTGATAAATATGGGTTGTAATTTTGATGGGAATTGCATTGAAGCTGTAGATTGCTTTTGGTAAGATGGCCATGTTCGTTATGTTAGTTGTACTGATCTATGAGCCAGTACATCCTTCCATCTTCTGATATCTTCTATTTCTTTCTTCAAAGACTTGAAGTTCTTGTTATACAGATTTTTTTCTCTTGCTTAGTTAAAGTTACACATTAAAATCTTTAATATAAAGATGTTATATTCTTTGTGGCTATTGTGAAGTGTTTAGCCGCCTGTTTATCATTTGTATAAAGGAGGACTACTGATTTCTTTGAGTTAATTTTATATCCAGCCACTTTGCTGAAGATGTTTATCACCTGTAGGAGTTCTCTGGTAGAAAATTTTACTTCCGTATACTATTATGGTAGTTTGAATATGCTTGGACCATGGGAAATGGCACTATTGGGAGATATGGGCTTGGAATAGGTGTGGCCTTGATGGAGGAAGTGTGTCACTCTAAGGGTGGGCTTTAAGAGACACTCCTGGCTGCCTGCAGGAGGGAGTCTACTTCTGGTTGCCTTTGGATCAAGATGTAGAACTCTCAGCTCCTTCTAGAGCACTATGTCTATCTGGACACTGCCATGCTTCCTGCCATGATGATAATGGACTGAACCTTTGAATCTGTAAGCCAGCCCCAATTAAATGTTTTCCTTTGTAAGAGTTGCCTTGGCCATTGTGTCCCTTCACAGCAACGGAAACCCTTACTGAGACAGATGTTGGCACCAGGGACTGGGGTATTGCTAGATAGCCCTGACCATACTTTTGTTTAGAAAAATGTGAATTTGGCAAATTTGGATTTAGAAAGCTGTGGAAGACGTTAACTGAAATTTGGTGGGACATCCCAGTGGGAATCTGGGAGACACTGGGGATTTGAACTTTGTAGATCATTCTGATGATGTTTTGGTGAAGGATTTTGCTGCTTTGCGCTTGTCTGCAGAGTCTGCCTGAGGCTAAGGTAAAAAGATTCATATTCATTGCATTGAGAAAGGAAGTCTCAAAAAAGCCTAGCAGAGAGACTTTGTTCTCTGGTTAAGTATTATGAAGAGCACTTCTTCTTTTTTTTTTTAAGATTTATTTATTTATTATGTGTAAGTACACTGTAGCTGTCTTCAGACACTTTTTCTTTTCTCTCTGGCCCCACCTGCTCCAGCCCCGCCGGCTCCAGCCCAAAGACTTATTTACTTATTTATTTATTACACTGTTGCTGTCTTCAGACACCCCAGAAGAGGGCGTCAGATCTCATTATGGATGGTTGTGAGTCACCATGTGGTTGCTAGGCTTTAAACTCAGGACCTACAGTCAGTGCTCTTAACCGCTGAGCCATCTCTCCAGCCCTAAGCACTTCCTTTTTGTCTTTTATTATTCCTTGCTACTCACTTTCCGTTCTGCTTTTTATTTTGTTTCTTTTCATTTTCTTAATTTATTTCTTTTTTTGTTTTTAAATGTCCATGTTTTAAAGAGCTGAACATTGAGTTCATAGACAGCTACAGGTCTCTCAATACCTTGTGTTGGTAATGGGCTTGCTTGGTGTGAGCAATGAGGCATCTGGTATTGCTAGTGGTTGTGTAGCATCAAGTTTAGAAGGCCTTCCAGTCATCAGTTTTTATAACAAGACAGCCTTCCTTGGGAAGATGCCGTGTGATCACAGATGAACTACTAGGTAGTATAGGATATAATTGTTATCTGTGGTAGGGGTTGTCTATAAAAGGCACTTAAAATGACTAGGGGACATGTACAGTGTCGATGGTGAAATTCACATATAGAAACAGCTCCTTAAAAGTAGCAGGGGTTAACACAGTTTATAGTCCAGAGATCAAGAGGAAAGGTGTCTACTCTTCTCAGGATTGATACCCATTCTTTTGTCAGAGCAGATAAGACCATTGGCTGAAAAACGTGCACAACAGCTGATCAGTCAATTGAGTCATGTGGTCAGCACCTGATAAGAACTGAGAGCAGGTGTACATGTGTGGAGATCACATGTCAGCAACAAAGAGGTTCCCTGGATTCAGGTTGGTATAGAAGGAAAATAGAATGTCTCTGTGACACAGAGTGCGGTCTATTTCCAGGGATGTCACTAAGAAATCAAGAGTGTGAATACTTCCTCTGTGTGCTAATACATTAGAGAGGGATAGGATTGCTTTGGGCATAATATCATTTTCCAAAGTGATATTGGTTATTTACCAAGAACATAGAGAGCTATCCTCTGGTTACCTGTGGCATGGAATCTATGTGGACATAGGTTCATTTTTTTCTGGTGTGTGTGTGTGTGTGTGTGTGTGTCTGTCTGTCTGTCTGTGTCTGTATGGTGCACTGGTAGAATTCATTCACATTATTTCTCCATATTATTTGCACCTTGCCCCTGTGGGCCAAGTTTCCCTAAAGAAAAAAGAATGAAGAAACTGGTAATGATATGAAAGAAAAGGGCCTGAGTAAGACAGAGAAACAGGTTAGTGTATCCATTTCGGGACACTTGAAAATTGGAGAATATGGAATACGTTTAGGTGCTCAACAATCTATTCCACTGTCAAAGTGTTGCCTTCACTTACGTGTGTAGTTTATTGAAACCATAGGAGGGGAGCTGTGAGGTAGAAGAAGTAAAAACTGTTAGGACTCACAGACAGACTTGTGTCTTTTGGAGAAAGTAAATGAGGATATTTGTGGGAACACGAGTGGGAAGGTTGGTTTGGTATGATCAGGTGTTTAGATTTAACGTCCGTGGAGGTGGGATGTGATTCTCCAATTCAAGCAAGGGCCTGCAGGTGGCACTATTTCCCAAGTCAGGATACATGGATGCACAGCCTATACTCTGTGTAAAAGATGTTTAAAGAGTTTTGTTGGTGAATATCCTCCTTTCCTAAAAGTAAACGGTGGATTAGGAGACTAAAAGCCTTAGAGGTATCCATCAAAATGTGACCTTCCTATTGTTGACTTCTTTCTGCAAGGTGAAAGACCATTTTTTAAACAAGGCAGAGGTTCTATTGCGAGGTGGGTTTTGTTGTTGTTGTTTTTTGTTTTTATTATTATTATTATTTTAAATCTAACATAGCAGCTGTCAAGTTCATCCTTTCTTATGGTCTTGAAGAGTCTGGATCCATTGTGTCAGTACCACCCTTGATTGCACTCTTGAAAATGTGGTCTAGATGATAACTGTCCTACACCATTTTCCTTGTACAGATGAACCTATTGAGGGGTCTTAGCTCTGCTTCTGGGTTCAGTTTCAATGGTTTTCTTTCTGAGAATTCTGTATTCTCTGCTGCATGATAATGGGGTTCTCTTCATATATACTTGCATATATATGTATATATATGAATATACATGAATATATGTATATGTATATTCTGAGATTGAGTAGGTGCCATTCACCCTAGAGCTGTTTCTCAGTCAGTTGGAAAGGAGAGTTCTGTACACATTTTAACACCAACGCTATTTAAATGACTCATATTGGGAGAATTATTTATGGCCATAATTGCCTAAAATGTTGTTTTGTGACCCAGGAGTCTTGTGAACATGGTGAGAGGTTTGTTCAACAGAGAACCCAGTGAGTGACCCTACATAAATGCTTGCTAGTTGAGATCCTGCGCTAAAGCAGAGCTGTCTGACTAACTAACATACCCAGTGCTTTTCTTTAGCTTTCTTGTTGGTGCTTGAGTTGGGTGGAGTCTGCATTGTCCAGGAGAGGGTAAAGGTTCCTTCATCTTGGATGTCCAAGGCAATTCACAGTTTATGGAACCTGGTGTTCATCGTACTGTCAAAGGCATACAGCATTCCAGAATTCTTGATTAAGAAAAAAGAGAAAGACACATCTTACAGTTTCAATAGTGTCTAAACCACAAATGAAGCAAAATGGCTGTGGCCTGGGGGTCTGCATATGGTGCTTAGGCAAAAGTGGAACTTTCCTGGGATCTCTTCCTGTCCTGTACTTAGCATAAAAAAGAGACATCCAAATTCCATAGAGCCCCAATCAGCTCTCTAGATGTTTATTTGCTCTCCAAAGCTCACCATTCCTCGTTTCCTGAACCATGCCACATGCTGGCTTTCTGGCTTCCCTGTGAGGTTGAGAATACAGTGTTCTTCCTCCCAGTGTCTGCTTTGGTTTCCTTTCTGAGAGTACGGTGTGACTCCATCACTCCTCCCGTGCTTTATGGTCTCCAAATCTTCTCATTCGTTTCTGATTGCTCCATCCATCCTGATAAAATCTAACCAGTGTGACAGTCTAAACACGAGCTGAAAAATATGGCAATAGACGGGCCAAAGTGTAGGGGAAATCACCAGCCTACCTCAGCCCTACACAAGATCTGTAAGAAACTCAGGAACCCTGAGAGTGGGAGAAATAGTCTTTCCAAGGGGAGACAATAATTCACAACCCAATATTATTCTGTGTACTGGCTAGTTCTGTGCCAACTTGACACAGCTGGAGTTATCACAGAGAAAGGAGCTTCAGTTGAGGAAATGCCTCCATGAGATCCAACTGTAAGGCATTTTCTCAATTAGTGATCAAGGGGGAAAGGCCCCTTGTGGGTGGGACCATCCCTGGGCTGGTAGTCTTGGTTCTATAAGAGAGCAGGCTGAGCAAGCCAGTAAAGAGCATCCCTCCATGACCTCTGCAGCAGCTCCTGCTTCCTGCCCTGCTTGAGTTCCAGTCCTGACTTCCTTTGGTGATGAACAGCAGTATGGAAGTGTAAGCCAAATAAACCCTTTCCTCCCCAACTTGCTTCTTGGTCATGATGTTTGTGCAGGAATAGAAACCCTGACTAAGACGTCCTGTCTTATGAGTTTAGATTAAATAATATAAAATCCTACCTTTTGACCATAAAAGAGGTGTGACTTCTTTTACTTTCTTTCTTCCTTTCTTCCTTTCTTCCTTTCTTTCTCTTTTCTTTCTTTCTTTCTTTCTTTCTTTCTTTCTTTCTTTCTTTCTTTCTTTCTTTCTTTCTTCCTTCCTTCCTTCCTTCCTCTCTCTCTCTCTCTCTCTCTCTCTCTCTCTCTCTCTCTCTCTCTCTCTCTTTCTTTCTTCCTTCCTAACAGATCTTACCTTAAGTTTATTTGTAAAAACAGCATAGCACACTGGTCATCTGTAGGGTCATCACAGCAGTTCATCTGTCTTTACATTGGCAGGAGCCTTTTCTTTGGGGCCTTCACAGGGGCCTGGGCACCTTAGGGAGCCTGAGCTGGAGCTGAAGCCTGGGCCTTAGCTGAGCTGTGGCCTTGGTTTGAACTCTGGGCTTTGGTTGGCAAAGCCTACGACCCCTGGCCATGAAGCTTCAAATCCACTTCCCAAGCTTGGGATGAGTGATGAAAGCTAGACAGCTGAGTTTGCAGCTGGGCCCTTTGGCATCGTGGGCTTTATGGCCTGAGGCTTCACCAGGGCCTTGATGGCTTCTGCACATGCACTCACTGCCTTTGCATTGTTGGCCTGCATCTTCTTCAGGTCTTTCCTGCTCTGCTTCTTGGCAAAGCGCATGTTCCTCAGGAACTTGGGGTCAACACCTTTAAAAGATTCGTATCTTTGAGACTGGGGTTTCTTGATGCCATTTCTGTGCAGGACTGGTTGTGTGTGGTGTGGTTATTGGACTTGGCCATGTCTTCATGGTAACCCATGGCTCCCCCAGCCTGTATTTCTTTCCTTGCAAATTTGATGCCTCTTTTCTCATTAATTGATGTTACACTAACACGAATGCATAAGAATGTACAACCTGAACTAAATAAATACAACCTTCTGGGTTACCAGTTCTTCCTTCCTGTTGTCCTTGCACCATTGCTTCGTTTTTCCTTCCATCCTACTCGATTCACTTCTTTTATATTATATCATTCCTTCCTATGGATTTTCTCTTCTTATACTATTTTCTTTCATTAGATTTCATTCTTCTTTGCTTTCTTTCTACTTTCTTTCATTTATAAATATAATCCTTTAAGAGAGCTGAATGTTGAGTTTATGGGTGAGCTACATGGCAGATACTGTTTCTGAAATGAACTGCATGCCCATATTAATTCTTGGTTGTGGGAGCCCTGTAGCTTATTATACAGATTAGCTTTTAGTTTTGATTATGGATGATACGTAGCATCAAGGAGCTACAGAGTGATTACTCTGAAGGTGAACATTATCAGAAGCAGAGACTTGCATGTGGTGATAGAATGCTGTATATAACCAGCAAAGTAGGATTTTCCCCCACAGGATTTTACAGCCTTTATGGCTTACCTAGCAAACATATATATCCTGAAATACATGACTCATTTTTAAATTGGAGGTATTTCTCTCCAACTTGGTCAAGAACACCTGGATAAATGTGAAAGTCAATGTTTAGGAAGTCTTTCACCAACCACTTTCCACTTCAAGTTGGCTCTCCTGTGCTTCATGCCCCCTAATCACAGGTAGACGATTGGTAAGCATAGGACCTAATTGTAATTCATGTCTGGAGATGAAATTCAGAAAGTCCATCCAATTGGTAGGGTTCGTAAGTTCTGTTGTTTTCCCCTAGAGAGGAGGCAAATTTTTAAAAGATACCGAAGACGTGTGTCATATATGCACTAGATACAGGAGAACAAATACACTATTTGCCCCTCCAAAGTTTAAAAGAAAGAACAAGGATTTTTCCTATGGTTTAAGACACATATAAACAAAACCCTAAACAAGAACCCAGTTAGCATAGGTTCTATTATAGGAGTCACAGATGGTAGATGTGTATTTTGTTAGTAAAGTGTTCTAATCTTATGTGAGAGCAGATAAAGACCAGTGGATAGCAACCGTGTGGATAGCAGCTGACGAGTTAATGGAATTGAATACATTGGTCCTGGAGAGAGCTCACCGCTGGTCCACATGTAGGAAGATCAGGTGTCTGGGAGGAGCTGAGATGCTGGGTATATTTGCTTATATTTTACTATCTCGAGATAAGTATGTTTTTTACAGTTATTCAAATCAGAATATATTGACTTTGATTCTCCAAATGAAGCCATGTTGCAAGTCTTAGAAGCTGGACGGCAGACGGTACTAAACCCCAAGAAAAGTGTACCTGGCTACAGTCTGTGGACAAGCTGATCAAAGATTTTTGGCAGCAGATGTGCACTCATAAAAATTTCAACTCTAGATTGAGAAAATTAAGGCCTGAGTGGTCTACACCACAGGACGAGTTTTTCCATTGTTACCTGCATTCAGCAAGATTTTTGTGGCATTTTTATATACTAGGGCATGGAAAAGAAGGGAGGTAGGGTTTTTTGTTTGTTTGTTTCTCATTTTTGTTTCTTTTCTCTGTGGTGGCAGCTTATCTATTTGATGGCCTCTAAAAGGCAAAATCCACAGTGTCTCTACCACCTGGAAAAAGTGAATGCATCGTGGACTGCACTATAGTCTGTGGTCCAGATGATATATGAGGGTCCTGTACCACCACTGTCTATGTCAAGATAAGGCTGCTGCTCACTGAGAGGCCTGACCCAGTGTCAATGCTTTTGTTTCTGAGGCTTCTGGATCATTGGAGGTTCATTAAGTCTTCTGTATGAATGGTCTCTGAGCAGTGAGGTGGTGTCATTCCCATTAGAGGGTGTGTCGGTTCATTGGTAATGAGAATAATGCAACCTTCAATCCCAAGGCCATTTTACTGATGTATACTGGAAGACCAACTTCTGACTATAGTTGTCTAAGATAGCGATCCTTATGACAGGCAGATAAATGGGGGATGAGCATAGTTCAAAAATAGCTTGTCTTAAAGATCAAATACTACCACTATTGAACATTATCTTACTAATACACACAGTGGATTCTTACCAGGGCTTTAACTGAGGGGGGTCTTGATTCAACTGGATCGAATAAAAGCACATTATATCTTGGTAGTTAAGGGTGATTTAAAATCAAGTGTCCCTTGTGGCCAATGCAGTTTCCCAAGGCATACAGTGCTCTACAGGTTTTGACCAAGTAGACACAGAAAGTAGAGACACCCAGGTCCTGTGTGGCAATTTTTATCAGGGATAGAAAATAGTGGCCTAAGAGTCTACATATGGGGCTTAGGCAAGGGGAAATATTCCATGGCTCTGTTCATGTCTTCCGTGAAAAGACAGAGATCCAAATTTCACGCAGGCCTAATCAATGCTCTTAGTTCATTTTTCTTTCCAAACAACCCTTCTTGTATTTTCTGAAGATTCAACATGTCCTGATTTTTTTTTTTTAGGCCTGTGACTCTGGAATGGAGTCACACAGTTTTCCCATTCAATGTTAATGTCTGGCTTTTTTTTTTTTTTTGAGATCAAAATATGATTATGTTATTTTCTTCTCTCTTTTATGACATTGCACCATCACCTTTAACCCTCTTTGACTACTAGAATCTAAAAATTTTTACCAGTATGACAGCTTAAACATGAGCCGAAAAGGCCAACAATACATTTGCCAAAGTGTATGAGTGATACACCAGTATTCCTCAGCCCTAAAAGTACAAGAGGAAACTGAGAAATGCTGAGAGTGAGAGATGTAATCTCCCAAGGGAAGAGAACAATCCTTTATCCAGTATTACAGTTAGAGTTTTGTGAGATTATATGATTACAGTGAACACCTCTTCTCTGCTGACAAAACTACCTATGCTTCTTTTTTTGCACATGCATGGTATATTTTCTTCTTTGTTGATGTTACATGCATATATATATATATATGTATATATATATGGCTACACAGGCCTCATTAAATAAATACAAGCTTCTGGATATCTATATCTTCCTTCCCTTTTTACATCCTTTCACTTTGGCTGCTTCTTTCCTACTTATCTGCTTTCCTATCTACTTCATAGCCTTTATTTTTTTTAATTATTCCTCCCTACTAATTTTATTATCCCTCCTACTATGGGTCCTGATCAACTGGAGTGGGGGCTATTCCAAACGATATTGCCTGTATGTGGGATATACTCTTCTAGCTGGGCTGCCTTGTCTGGCCTCAGTGGGTGCCTACCACATTACAGTGCTCATAGCACATTGTTTTAGTAATGGGGGATGAATAGTTTGTGCAGAGACACTGACATGTAGTTCATACAGCAACACATTCTACTGTTTTTAAAGGAGGTAATTTTAAAAACAAGCTATATAGGGAAGCAAAGAAAAATTATAAGTGATAGAAAGGAAGGAAGAATGAAAGAAAAATAAAGAAAAAAGAGAAAGGAAGAAAGAAAGGAAGGAAGGAAGGAAGAAAGGAAGGAAGAAAGGAAGAAAGGAAGAAAGGAAGAAAGGAAGAAAGGAAGAAAGGAAGATGAAACAAAAGAGGCAAAAAGTTCCCTCTCCACACTGTTTGATTGTGGGTGTCTCTATCTGTCTGAGTCAGTTGCTGGGTGGAGCCTCTCAGAGGACAACATGCTCCTAACAACATAACAGTGTACCACTAATAGTGTTAGATAATGGTGCTTGCCATGGGATAGGTCTCAAGTTGGGCTGGTTATTGATCTGTGCTTGCATTATTGGAGGCAGGGTAAAATTTGGATTGAAAATTTTGTGGGAGGAGCTGGGTAGTGGTGGTTCACACCTTTAATCCCTCCACCTGGGAGGCAGAGGCAGGCAGATTTCTGAGTCTACAGAGTGAGTCTACAGAGTGAGTTCCAGGACAGCCAGGGCTACACAGAGAAACCCTGTCTTAAAAAACAAAAACAAAAAAACAAAAAAAAAAAAAAAAAGAAAGAAAGAAAGGAAGAAAGAAAAGCAAAGAAAACGTTGTGGGAGGGTTGGTGTCTTTTTTGCTCACATGAAGTTCCTGTCTGGATAAGAGTGACAGCAGAGGTCACTATTGACTTTTGGGTCCCTTCATTATCCCAGGTCTCTGTCTCATCCTGGAGATGGACCCCACCTTGTCACCCTTGTCAGTAGCAGATTTCTATTCATTCTCATGGCCATCTAGCCATCTCTCCTGTCCTTCCCCACACTTGCTCCTGAATCCCCCATTCCCCTCCCCATCCCCTGCTCCCAAGTCCCTCCCCCCACCTGCTTCTTATGATTATTTTATTCCCCTTCTAAGTGAGAGTCAAGCTTCTTCGATTGTGCCTTCCTTTTTGTTTAGCTTCTTCGGGTCTGTGGCATATAACATAGTGCCTATATTCTATCGCTAATATCCACTTATAAGTGAGTACATATCATGCATGTCATTTGGGAACTGAGTTACCTCACTCAGCATGATATTTTCAAGTTCTATTTGCCTGCAAAATTCACGATGTCTTGATTTTTAGTAGCTGAATAGTATTCCATTGTGTATATGTACCACATTTTATTTATTCATTCTTCAGTTGAGGGACATCTAGGTTGTTTCCAGTTTCTGGCTATTATGAATAAGGCTGCTATGAACACAGTTAAGCAAGTGTCTTTGTGGGATGTTGGAACATCTTTTGGGTATATGCCCAGGAGTAGCATAGCTGGGTCTTGAGATAGAACTATTCCCAGTTTTCTGAGAAACCACCAAATTGATTTCCAGAGTGGTTGTACAAGTTTGCAAACCCACCATCAATGAAGGAGTGTTCCCCTTGTTCCACATCCTCGCTAGCATGTGCTATCACTTGAGTTTTTGAACTTAGCCATTCTGACTGGTGTAAGATGGAACCTCCAAGTTGTTTTGATTTATATTTCCCTGAAAACTAAGGACTTTGAACATTTCCTTAAGTGTTTCTCAGCCATTCGAGATTCCTCTGTTAAGAATTCTCTGTTTAGTTCTGTACCCCATTTTAAAATTGGGTTATTTGGGTTGTTAGTGTCTAACTTCTTGAGTTCTTTGTAAATTCTGGATATGAGCCCTCTGTGAAATGTAGGGTTGGTGAAGATCCTTTCCCAATCTGTGAGCTGCTGATTGGAACTTGACTGGTGTTCCTGTTTTTGTTGAATTCCAGCTTTAATCCATGGTGGTCTGATTGGAACTTGATTGGTGTTCCTGTTTTTGTTGAATTCCAGCTTTAATTCAGGGTGGTCTGATAAGATACAAGGAGTTATTCTAATTTTCTTGTATTTGTTGGGGCTGTGCTGTGAGATTAGGAGGTGGAGAGAATTGGTTTCTTATCAGAGCTGCAGGTTTTGCTCAAGTCTCCTGGGTTTGGGAATAAGACAAAAGGTATTAAATTGGCACGCATAATTCTGGGGTTCATGGCATGAGCTGGGACACCACTAAGTTCCCAAAGCTGACCCAGACAAAAGCTAGGTGGCAGGGATTTACCAGCTCATCTCAAAGGCTTCTCTACCTTGGAGAATTTGAGCTCAGAGGTGCTGGGAGCCCCTGCTGTGCAAAGAGACAAGCGGCTCAGAAAGCAAAGCGGCAGATGGTAGTGGCTGCTTACCTCCTACAATCAGATAAGTAAAGAATAGAGAGAAATGAGGTTTGTTTAAGTGTTTAAACAAATTAGGCTTGAACTCACTATTAAAAATGAATTTGAAAATTTCCAAATGGAAAACACATGCTGCGACATAAAATTAGGAGGTGGGGAGAATTGGTCTTTTAGCAGAGTTGCTCGGTTTTTGTCTAGGGCATGTGGGTTTGAGACAAGGACAAAGGGTGTGCTAAATTGGCACTCCTAATTCTGGGGTTCTTGGTTTAAGGCCGAGATATGCCCAGACTAACCCAGGGACATGGGGGCAGGCTAAAGGTTCAGGCAGAGGATCTGTCCTGTTCTGGGCTGCTGCAGAGAGCTTAAGCCATTGATGCTGAGAGCTCTTGCTGAGAAGGGAGGCTGAAGACAGCAGGCTTGAATAAGATGGGAATAAAGGAAAGTTGCGTTGTTTAGGTTGGAAGGATAAGCCTGAGAATAGGCTCATACAGAAATATAGAAGGGAATTTAATTGAAGCTAAATATACAGGAAAGGATGTTAATTCAAGTTATATAAATAAAGGGGATATATATTATATATCCACAGATACTAATCTCGTTACAAGGGAGAGGAATAAAGGGAAATTGCATTGTTTTAAGGATAGAAGGGAGATATAGTGGAAATTGTTTAAGTGCCTTTAAGTATACATGGAATAAAGAAATCCAGGCCTTTGATCTTAAATGTAGGAAACAAAGGCATGGAGATAGAGAGAACCCTATCTCAACAAATCATAATAAGGAGATATTAATCTCCACAGAAGGAAGAAGGAATGAAAATTGATTTAATTGTTTTTAAGGATAGGAAGGAGAAATCGTTGGTAATTGGGTAAATTTAGTTTTTAAGGTGTAGCTACATGCTGTGGACAGACAGATTTCTTTTCTTTTCTTTCTTTCTTTTTTTTTTTTTTTGAAAAGGCATAGAAAAGGTCTCATAATATACTTGTTTATTGTCTTAAAAGCTTTTTGTTTTTATTTTATGTATACTGGAATGGTATATCTGTTAATGGAGTTTTAAAATTATTTTCATTTTATATGGTGAGCTGTTTTTCCTGCATGTATGTCTGTACCACATGTGCCAGCATGTGGAGGCCAGCAGAGGGCATCTGATCCCGCGGCACTGTAGGTGACTATAGAGTTGGTCAGGTTCAAGTCTGCTCATTAAAGAACTAAGACTTACCTGGCTGATTCTGAAGATCAGTGGCTCAGGACCAGGTTAACTCTGTCTTTGTATCTCTACTTTTCAGGCACATGAACTAGTTGGAATTAGTCTAGGTGGACCTTGTATTTAGGGCCTGCTTTCTTCCTTAGTTCTACTAAAAATATGATTACTAATGTGTCTATCACAAATAGATGCTAAATTCCTTGGTGGAAAAGCATCGCCTTTAAAATCAATTATATTTAATTTGTGTATGGAGGGTGGTAGGTATGTGTGTGGGGAACATGTGTGTATGGATGTTAAAAAACAACCTGCGAGAGTCCTCTCCCTCTACAGCAGTGGCTCTCAACCTTCCAATTGTGGTGACCCCCTCCAACCATATAATTAACTTTTATTGTTATTTCTTAACTAAATTTTTGCTCCTGATATGAATCATAATGTAAATATTTGATATGCAGGATATCTGGTATATGACCCATGTGAAAGGGTTGGTTGACCCCAGAGGGGTCCTGACCCACAGGTTGAGAATCACTGCTCTACGGTTAGGGGGCTGGGGATGGAACTCAGGTTCTCAGTCTTGGCATCTTTACTTGCTGAGCCACCTCACTGTTCCCTAATTCTCTGTTTTTACTGAATTGTACTAAACTAGATTAATTCAGTAGAAGTGATCTTCGGTAGCAATTCATGTTAATATCATTATCATTTTCTTATATGCAAATATGGGAACATTAACTTTTGCTTCTAGTCCTCTGTAGGGACTCTGAAAGCAGTAGCTGCCACACCTGAGAAGGCCGGACAGAGAGACAGCCAACCTATAAGATTCAGGAAAGAGCGCATACCTTTCATCCGGCATTCAGAAAGCAGAGGCAGGTAAATCTCTGCATTTCACGTTAGCTTGGTAGACCAGAAGAGGATATCTGATCCCGTGTCAAGTTGCAGGCCAGTGAGACCCTGTTTCTAAAAACAAAAGTATGATTTTATATCACCATCTAATAGTTAAAGTTTATCAGTATTTTAGCTTCTCTATCCTAAAAGGCAATAGAAGTTGGTCTGTCTATTCTGTAGATGTGTGGTAAGGATCAGTTGTAGATTTAGAGTCGTTAGGAAAAGGTATGTGTTGTGGATAGCCCTGGGGCTAATTATATTTGATGTTAATTCCATTCTCCTGTGAGTGGCTGAGAACAAGGAATGAGTCAGCACTCAGGTGTTTTCCTGTAAACCAGCTTCCCACCTTAACTTGTAAAATAAAGGAGAGCTGATGATTGGGCAGATAAAAGGGAAGATGGAGAGGGACGTGGAGAGAGAAGAAGAAGAAAATGGAAGAGAGAGAGAGGACACAGAGGAGGAGGAGGAAGAAAAAGAAAAGTGGAGCAGAAGCACATGGGCTGGAGAAACCACAAGTTCTAAGGGGTCATAGATGTGGAAGATGGTAGTGAAGTGGTAGATCTGCCCAATCTTGGCACACAGCATCTTTTCATATTAACTGAGTTGTGTTGTCAATACTGGGGCATATTTGGGTTGAAGGTTCACTGCAAGTTGGTCTGTCTATTCTGTAGATGTGTGGTAAAGATCAGTTGTAGATTTAGAGTCCTTAGGAAAAGGTATGGACATCAGATATCACTACTAGTTGTTGTTAACATAAAAAATTCAAATGCTAATAATTTAAGAAGCACTGAAAAGATAAACTATTATGTTTTAGTAAAGGTAGACTACATAGGTTATTTGCTCTACTCCTCCTTGCTAACTTAATTTTTTTTGTTTTTACAAAATATTCTTTAATAAAAGTAAAACAAGGGGCAAATGTTTTGGATAAGGAATGCATGATGGGACTGAATATTTTGTCAACATGACAGTGTACTGTATGCACACTTGTCAGTAATGAGAGGAGTCTAGCAGAATACTCCCTGAAAAAGATAATTAGGATCATGTCCAGAAAAGGATAGGAGCAAGGCCAAATCCCATTCTCACTATTGTTTTGGTTTGGAGAGTGCTTGTAGCCACCTTTATTAATACAGTTCTTGGAGCTCTGTGTCTACCCTAGTGCCTTAGCTGTGGATCGCACTTGTCTGTGGTCTCCGCTGCTTGGGAGCCTGGGGTTGAAGTTAGGGGACCCTGAGTTAAAATCTTAAAAAAAAAAAGTATATCATCTAGTATAGAAATTGTTTTATTTTAGTAGTAGAAAAAAACCACAAGAAACTAAAGATGAAGAAACTTCATAAATTAAAAAGTTGGGAGGCAGTCAATATAAAAAGTTGCTTAAAATGTCCCGGCTTTGTACTACTTAATATTTTTCCTAAAAGTTATGCATAACACTTGTCTTAAAATGGACACCATCTTTGTTCAGAATTCCTAAGAACAAGTCTAGAAACGAAAACTAGTCATTGTGCTTTTATGGAAATGGTTCCAAGGCCCTTTCACTTGGGTAGATTGCTTTTGTTTTCACTTTAAATGGCTTGGTGTGTAGTCCTTCAAATTAAAAAACCTAATGTTTGTGGATTGGGTCTGCTATGCTTCATGAGGTATAACATTGAAGAATATCTGTAGTGCCCTTATAATGTAGAAATTTGAGGACCATAGCCTGAAACATTGATTGTCTGGTCTTTTGGTTGAATCCAAACAAACTCTCAAAAAGCAGGTATATTTTTTGTATTTAAACACATCATAGAAGGTTGTTGATCTGGTATTAAAACCTCTACCTCTTAATGAATTATTTTTAATATAAATGTAAACAATGAATTAATTGAGCAGTGGCATTTTTTTTTACCGTATGCTATTCCCCAATAACCACATACAAAAAGATTAAGATTTATTTAAAACTGCACCTCAGTAGCTGAGCAGTTAAATGATCTACCTTACCTCCTATGCAAATATGGCTTCCTCCCAGCCCTGTCCCATGATACTTGCAGATTATTGTTGAAATGGCTCTTTAGATCCATTCTTCATGTCTCCAATTCCTCCATCCAGCTGGCTGATCTGAATCTCCTCCTCACTTCTCTTTCCTGTGGCTGGTGGATGTCCCACCCTACCATTTATCCAAAAGGCAGATAATAAATGGTAAGAATTATTTACACAAACTTGAGAAAGGAGATTCTTGATAGAGCATTGCAATCCCTTGTCCAGATTGAAACAAGACTTGAGGGCAGAGAAATAACCCAAGCGTAACCTTTACACATTGTACAAAAAACATTATGCCTACATTTATTTATATAAATAAACTCCATTTATTTAATCATTCCTGAGTGAGGAACATGACTGTTGTAAATTGCTTTTGTGTTTGGTTTTTTATTGCCCCTGATTCCAAGAAAAAATTAATAGGCCCTACTACACAGATTTCTGGGAAAGGTTGACTCTGACTAGCTTTGTGCTCACCACTCTCTTATTGGCCAGGCTCTGATCCATGTTTTATAACTTTTAGCCATTAAAAACAGTATTTAATATGAAGGGGTGTTGTATTTTGTCAAATGATTTCTCTGCATCTAAAAAGATGATCATGTGATTTTTTTTCCTTTGAGTTTGTTTATATAGTGGATTATGTTAATGGATTTTTGTATATTGAACCAACCTTGCATCCCTGGGATGAAGCCGACTTGATCGTGGTGAATGATGGTTTTGATGTGTTCTTGGATTTGGTTTGCAAGAATTTTATTGAGTATTTTTGCATCAATATTCATAAGTGAGATTAGCCTGAAGTTCTCTCTTTAGGTATCAGAGTAATTGTAGCTTCATAGAATGAGTTAGGTAGTGTTCCTTCTGTTTTTATGTTATGGAATAGTTTGAGGAATATTGGTATCAGATCTTCTTTGAAGGTCTGGTAGAATTCTGCACTAGATCTATCTGGCTCTGGGCTTTTTTTTTTTTTTTTTTTTTTTTGGTTGGGAGGTTTTTAATGACTTCTGTAACCATCCAGCAGCCATGGAGAACTGGGTTACCTGAAAGATGGGCTGGAAATGAAAAGGAATGGGGTATGAGAGAAGGATGAAGCCAAGACAAAATTTCTGATCAAGGCTCAAAGTTTAATATTCAGCACTGCATTTATATAGGGAGAAACCACAGACCCATCCTTTGTTTCAGCTGGATTCTGTTGCAAAGCAAGCTCAATTCTTCTAAATTCCTGTTGAAAATCGCAGGTACAGCAAGGAGGAGGACTACCTGGGTCGTTAAGGTCCAACTGTGGCAGCCACTTAAGGTCTATGTAGCCTACTCAAGCCTGGGGGAAGGGCACAGACTTCTTCTATTTCTTTGTCGGATATAGGCCTGTTTAGATACTTCACCTGTTCTTGCTTTAACTTTGGTGTGTGGTATCTGTCTAGAAAACCATCCATTTCACCTAGATTTTCCACCCCTTTATGTTAAAATTATTGGCGAGATCAGGAATTCAAGGCCCATATCTAAACATAATAAAAGCAATTTACAGCAAACCAACAGCCAATATCAAATTAAATGGAGACATACTTGAAGTAATCCCACTAAAACTGGGGACAAGACAAGGATGCCCACTCTCTATTCAATATAATACTCAAAGTGCTAGCTAGAACAATAAGACAACAAAAAGAGATCAAGGGGATACACATTGGCAAAGAAGAAATAAAGCTATCACTATTTGCAGGCGATATGATAGTATACATAAGCGACCCCAAAAATTCTACCAGAGAACTTCTCCAGCTGATAAACAACTTCAGCAAAGTGGTGGGATATAAAATTAACTTAAATAAATGAGTAGCCTTCCTTTATTCAAATGATAAACAGGCTGAGAAAGAAATTAGGGAAACAACTCCCTTCACAATAGCCACAAATAATATAAAATATCTTGGGGGTAACTCTAACCAAACAAGTGAAAGATCTGTATGACAATAGCTTCAAGTCTCTCAGGAAAGATATTGAAGAAGAGCTCAGAAAATGGAGAAATCTCCCATGCTCTTGGATTGGCAGAATTAACATAGTAAAAATGACTGTCCTACCAAAGGCAATCTATAGATTCAATGCAATCCCTGTCAAAATCCCAACACAATTCTTCAAAGACATGGGAAGAGCAATTCTCAAATTCATCTGGAAAGTCAAAAAGCCCAGAATAGCAAAAACAATTCGGAACAATAAAAGAACTTCTGGGGGAATCAGCATCCTTGACCTCAAGCTTTTACTACAGAGTAATAGTGATAAAAACTGCATGGTATTGGTACAGAGACAGACACATTGATCAATGGAATAGAATTGAAGACCCAGAAATAAAACCACACACTTATGGACACTTGCTGTTTGACAAAGAAGCCAAAAATATTCAATGGAAAAAAGAAAGCATCTTCAATAAATGGTGCTGGTCTAACTGGCTGTCTGTATGTAGAAACATGAAAATAGACCCATATTTGTCACCTTGCACAAAGCTCAAGTCCAAGTGGATCAAGGACCTCAACATAAAACCAGGTAAACTGAATCTAAAAGAAGAGAAAGTGGGAAAGAGCCTTGAACTCATCAGCACAGGGGGAAGTTTACTAAACAGAACTCCAAGGGCTCATGCTCTAAGATCAAGAGTTCATAAATGGGACTTCATGAAACTGGAAAACTTCTATAAGGCAAAGGACATAGTCAATACGACAATGGCAACCTATAGATTGGGAAAAGATCTTTACCAATCCTACATCCGATACAGGGCTAATATCCAAAATATGTAAAGAACTCAAAAAGTTAACCACCAAAAAACCAAACAACCCAATAAACAAATGGGATATAGAACTAAACTAAGAATTCACAACAGAGGAATCTCGAATGGTTGAGAAGCACCTAAATAAATGTTCAAAGTCCTTAGTGATGAGAGAAATGCAAATCAAAATGACCCTGGGATTCCACCTTACACCAATCAGAATGGCTAAGATCAGAACCTCAGGTGACAACACATGTTGGAGAGGATGGGGAGAAAAGAACACTCCTCCGTTGCTGGTGGGATTGCAAACTGGTACAGTCACTCTGGAAATCAATCTAAAGGTTCCTCAGAAAATTGGAAATAGATTTACCTGAAGACCCATTTATACCACTCTTGGTAATATGGCCCACCATACCACAGGGGCGTGTGTTCCACTATGTTCATAGCGGCCTTATTTGTGATAGCCAGAAGATGGAAAGAGCCTAGATGTCCCATGACAGAAGAATGGATACAGAAAATGTGGTTCATTTACACAATGGAATACTACTCAGCTATTAAGAATGAGGACATCCTGAGTTTTGCAGGGAAATGGATGGAACTAGAAAATATCATCCTGAGGGAGTTACCTCAGACCCAAAAGACATGAATGGTATGTACTCACTAATAAGTGGATATTAGAAAAAAAAAGTAGAGAATACCACAGAATTTACAAAGGTCAATAAGCTGAAGGGCCCGTGTGAGGACACCTCAGTCCCACTTGGGAGGGAGCAGGCAATCACAAGTGGGTGGGGAGGGAGTAGCTTGGGAGGGAAAGTGGATGGGAGTGGAGGAGGAGAGGGGAACCTGATCTGGTATTGGGTGACTGAAGCCCTCTCCCCACAGCAAGCAGCCTGCCTTGCTACTGCATTATTCTTCCCAAGAGCCCGCGAAGTTTCCCTCTCTGCACCTCTTCTCTGCCACCACTTCTTCCTCCCTCTGTGTGCCCCCTTCCCCAAAACTCCCTCACCTCCCACCCTCCAGCGCGTCTCTGTCACTCCTTTCGAGTTTTAGAAACTATTCTCTCTTTACCTGAGATGAGCAAGCACCATGGAATTAGCTTGGAAAACCCAATCACCTCAAACAAATGATTTTTACATACAAGTCTAGCTTGACAATTGAAGACTTGCTAACGCAGGGCCATTGCTTCTTAAGGAAAAGGCATAGGAAAGAGGATACATTGTAATTGAAAAGGTTGCTTAGAACACAGGAAGAAAACAGTTCATTTGTTTTTTGAGGATTATTCTGTTAGGTCATTTGTATCCTGATCCACTGCCCTCCTCCCTTTAGAGAAAGTCTTATTTAAATAAGTAGACCAGTTTCTTGGAATGGAGAACCTTTCTAAAGATAAGATGGCAGAGACATTGAGAAACTTTTTATTTTGATGATCTTTACAGATTACCAGAAATTTATGCTTTTATATCATGACACATTATAGATGATAAAAACAGAGTTTTACCTAGCTCCTTATTGAACACTGCATTACTGATCCTAGAAATGATCTGTAGTTAATCCCCATGTACTATGTGGTTCTGGTTCTTATCAAATGTTGTCCAGTTGCCAGTTTTGTCTGTATCACTGTTAGGAGAGAATTTTGTGATTTGTTCAGAATTTGATCTTGATGTTCAGATTTTTTTTTTTTTGTTAAAAATTTATGTTTTAAATTATATGTATGTATATGTGGTAGCCGCTTAGTTAGTGGTGGTTGTGGATATTGTTGATGCAAATGAAGGTTCCAGCATCCAGAGATTGTGTCTGAGCTCTTGAGCTGACTCCCTCTAAATCTGACCCTAACCATCTCCCTCTAACCCCCTAACCTCTAAAATGCAAACCCTGACCCCTATAGGCCTCCCCAACCCTACTCCCTAACCCTACCCCTAACCTAAGCCCAGCCTCAACCCTAAAAGTCTAACCCTATTTCCCTAACCCTCCCCCTTCTAACCCTATCTCCAGCCGCAACCCTAACCATCTATCCCTTCCTCCTAACTCTAACTCTTAACTTTCTAATACTAACCATAACCCCAGGCGCCCTAACCTTCTAAGCCAAACAGCATGATTACAATAAACTCCAGGCCTTTACTTTGACCAGGTGTTTGAGGTAGGGAAGACAAGCCACCTATGCTTGAAGTAGCCAAGTGTTGTCCAGGTCTCCCACTATCAGGGAAGGACCAACTTGAGCTGTGGATTCTGTTGACAAGAGGTCCAAGGTCATTTCTAACCTTCCTAGTAGAATCTTTTTCAGTTATTATCCTTCTGCTTGTGATAGGCTTATGCAAAGAATCTAAGTATTTGGTTTCACGTCATCTTTGATAAAAGAAGTTAGTATTATTTTTCATGGTACCGGTAATGGCACAAATCACTGTGATGCACAGAGTGCAATACAACAGAAGGTTACAGAAACACAGGCTCCATTTATTTATTTATTTTTGTAGCATTTTGTGTGTCTTTTTTCTCTTTCTTGTTTTCTGTGATGAGAACCTGATTCCTAGGCTTATCCTCTTAAAGTGTCCTCAGTCTTTGACAGTTTGTTTTAAAAATATGAGAAGTGGCTACATTTTTCTTCTCAGTATTAAAATAACAACAAAAATAATAAAAGTTTTGTGTATGAAAACAGAAAAGTAATAACTTAGTTTTAAAAGTCAGTAAACTATACTATCTATGGGAATTTGATTTCTTATTATTTTTTAAAGATTTATTTATTCATTTTACATATATGAGTACACTGTGGCTATATTGATGGTTGTGAGCCATCTGGTTCCTGGGAATTTGAATTCAGGACCTCTGCTTGTTTCAGACAGCCTAGCTTGGTCTGCTCTAAAGATTTATTTATTATTATATGTAAGTACACTGTAGCTGTCTTCAGACACATCAGAAGAGGTCGTCAGATCTCATTATGGATGGTTGTGAGCCACCATGTGGCTGCTGGGATTTGAACTCAGGACCTTTGGAAGAGCAGTCAGTATTCTTAACTGCTGAGCCATCTCTTCAGCCCTGATATCTTATTCTTAATGACTTATGAAATTGTTAATTTAATATCTCATGATGAAAATGAAAGTGTGCTGTTGACATTCAGGACTTCACTCTGGTCCTCTGATCCTTATAAAATAGTGGTATATATTTCTACAAATTTCTTTTCTAGGTAGGATGATTAGTGGATATAGTGGGTGATTAGTGGTAGGATTATATCTATTTGATAAGATTTAATATAAGAGATACCTTTCCAGAGGTATAAAATGTCAGAGAAAAAAGACCTAGGTCTTTGAGCAGAGTCCTGTAAACAGAGACTATTTATACAAATAAATATATTACGTGAAGAAAATTGCTCTCCACATCACATTTTTGATGCATTTGAATCTTTATTCTACAACACAAGCGACATAAATACATTATCTTTTAAAATATTTTCTCTTTAGAATTCGCTTTTCACTTCAGATAAAATATACACAAAATACACTTGCAAGCTTGCTTACAGAGACCCAGAAAACAGTGAACTGACAGATTGTATCAAACCAGTTATATTAACATTTGAAGGAGAATGGGTTTTAGGACTTTGTAAATGTAAATGTGGCTAAATAAGTCAGAACAAAAATGATACTTCCTTGACAAGGCTTTTGGAGTAAACAAAATAATTCAAGGCTCCTGGTGAATTAGTTGCAAGGATGAATTTTCCATCTTATAGGTAAAATGGTAAGTCTACTCATTCATTATGGCTATACTTAACTTCATTTATTTATACTTTTTAATGAAAATAAATTCATTCTTTGGTATAATACAAGAATGGATAAAAAGAACTCTACCTACTGGCCTTATATCAAATGAGGATGGGACTAGGGGAAACTGTCAAAAATGTAAATTTGTTTGTTTATTCCTCTCAGAAAATCATTGCAAAATAGAAGTCTTTTGGCATGGGTAGAGAATAAACATTGAGTTCTAGCTCACCTCCTTATCCCCAACATCCCCTCACAAACCACACCCAAACTTCCTAGAATGAAAAGTAACCTTTCTCTCTAGGTACCTTTTCCTATCCTATCAGGCCACGCTGGATATTTTAACCTACTGGGTCTCAATGGAAGAGAAACCCAAATTCCCAAATCATTCATCTTTGACTAAAGGAGCTATATAACAAGAAACGGATTGCTATCATATTGATTTCAAAATGCATCAGAGGAAAAGTGGAGGCAGTGGCCGTGGGTGGACACAGTCCTGAGGAGAGTGGGATGGCCACTGTAGCCTGGGTGGTCAAGGGCTTAAGCCTCCTTAAGTCTAACAGAAAACCTAGATTGGCTTTCAAGTCCTCTCTCCCACTTTTTGGCAACAGCTATTGAAACAGTTTGGAAAAATTATTTGTAGAGATGGAGTTTTAAAGTGTAACTGAAATCTGAATTAAACAAACTACGTGCATAATTTTAAATTGTCACGGAAAACAAAAAGGAAATATCCTCAATTATTTTCAACCACAAAGATAAAGACTTGAATCCTTAACACTTTGTGGATAATGCTTTCCCTAATACAAGAACCTAGAATGATTACTTTCTATTCAAGCAATAATCTGATTTAAACTATTTCAAAATATTTATTAAACAAAAGTATTTAGATAAACTTTGTCAGGTATATAAGAATTATATAGAATTGATACGATTTATAAATGGGTGATATTTAGAATGCTTAATTATTTTCCTCAAACCATCCCTTGTATGATTCACTGTTTATCATTCATGTGTATTTACTTATTTATTTTTGAGACATAATCTCACTCTACCGTCCAGGCAAAGCTCATACTTATGGTCCTCCTGCTTCAGTCTTCTTAGTAGATGGACTTACGTTAATGAAACTTGTTTTACTTGGGTGTTGAATTTAATAAAAACACAGATTATCAGCTCCTCCTCTTCCTATTATACGGCCCTTATTTTTCAATCAAAAATGAATTTCTAAGGCTAATTGGGCAAGGAGTTAAAATACAAACTAAGGCCCCATCTGTATTAGGGTTAACTTCACTAAATTCTCAAAGCACATACGTTGACTTTCGCATATAGCCCGTCATGTGGAATAATAACTAATTTTCATTGTGCAGATATCTTTATAAACACAAAGTTTACTAAAAAGTCAAGATAGGCATACCTACTGCTCAAAAGGAATTGTTTCATTTTGATATTTTCCACAAAGCCATTTAGTAGACACTTGACAGATAAACATGAAACTAAAGTCCTAATTTACAACACACAGTTAAATAAATGATGAGGTTACCATAAGAAGTGTCATAGCATTTTCGAAATGCTTATAATGTTAATGACCAATCCATGACATAAAGTAACTGGCAAGCAAGCAATGACTCAAAAACCTCTGAAAGCCAGGAGCCAGGCTGTAATGGAGCCATACATGGAAATACCTCATTAAAATTATATAGAAAGGAATGCAAATACCATATAAATTTAAGATCACCTTCAATACAAGTCAAAGGGTCAACAGGATACAATCAACCATTAATAGGGTTAATGTTTATAAATACAAAGATGAGTTTATAGCTATCTCATTGTCCCATAGAAGGTATACATTCATTGTCTTCTAATGTGTAAGAACCAATTGTCGTACAATAAAACTGAGAAGGGTGAACTGGAATGTTGTAAGTAATCTAATCCCATGCTGTCTGCCCACGGGTCAGTTGAGATTAGTGCTTGATACGTCAGGCTGATCTGAAAGTAAATGATTTCTACCCTTGGGTTCCCAGAGTAGCAGCAGTGGCTTCATCTGGGAGCCTGCTGGAAATGCAAATTGCCAAATGTATAGAATCAGAAACCTGGGCATTTGTGGCTTGGAACCCTTAGGTGAATTCAGATGCTGAAGTTTGAGAACCATTGTTCTTCAGACAAAAGAAACTAAAACCCACTGGCGCGGCCAGCGGCCACCGCTGTGAAGACAGCAACTCACAATGCAAACAGTTCTTGAGATTCCAAGGACCTCGACTGGATGGGACTTTGACTGTCGAGGTCAGCCGGTGCCTTCCTCTCTGCATGATGTTGCAAAGATATAGTGGAAGGTTTTGTGGTTTCTACTAATGTCATAGTGGATTTTTGCTTTTATTAATAAGTAGTGTCGTGTTTATAAGGAAACAAAGCATTGTTTTCAACTTAGTTTCTCCTGAATAATCTTGGGTATGTATGATATTTTTCTTTTTTTGTCTGTTTTTCCTAAAGTAATCTGTTTATTTTTTGACCATCTAAATGATGTTTCTATTCCATAATGTTACAAACACTATAAGATAGCCAGAGCAATGGGATTTCTTAAAACAAACTTTTTCTAGAGTTCTCAGTGAGTAAGGGGGGTATTTTTTTCCCAAGAGAGCATAATTATAGATCAAGCTGTTTACCAATTTTATAAATCGTTCCCAATATCAAGCTCATATTTTCAATAGAAATGTTCTTTTACTACTCTAAGGCCACACTAAATCTTTCTGGGTTCCTAAGCACATTTGTGTCCTTCTATCACTGCAGGGCTCTGAACTCTGCTTCTTGTTTCACCTATGAATCAGGTAGAGGTGTCGAGGAGCAGCACATGGTCCTATACACACTGTCCTACCTGGAACGTCAGTCCACCTTGTGCAAACTGCTGTGTCCTTTCCCAAGGACTTGTCCATTTGGGAGGAGGGTTATTTTGGTTTATCTGCAAGCTTTGGTGGTGACAGGTATAAGCTTGGCATTTACTGGGGAAGCCGGCAAAGGTGCTCTGCTGGCCGCAGGGCACTTTGTTGGTTAAATGATATACGACAAGTTCACAAATTACACATGCCCCTGTCCGTGCAGGCTCCCATGTTTCTAATGATGCTCTTACACTCAACCAGGCATGTTTCTCTCTAACGTTACTACATTTTTACTGTAACACTAAATGTTTTCCTTGGGATTAAGGCATAAATAAGGATATCCTTTATGTTTCCATTATAAAGACATTACTTTTAAGTCGCACCTTTAAAATCCACACAATATTCCAGACAGACCTATCAAGCATATATTTTAATTTTAACCATCTAAGGAAGGCCTTGAGACTTCCCCATTCTTTCACACTGCAGAGCTTGCTCAGTGCTGACAGACCAACATTTGAGGAAGCATGTGGCCTTTCAACTCAAGGATATTTCTCTGCAAACAAGTTTGCCCTTTATTTTCTATTTCAGACAAATTTATGAACCTCTCTGGGTCTGTGAACTTAACTAGAAAAAGCCAAGAAGGTTTTATAAAGTTACTATAAGAAGGCCCTGCTCGGTGGCATCCAGTGTTACCAGCTTTAAAGAAAGGTCTCCCTTCTGTTTAGTTGGTGGGACTGATAACAGATTTTAATTTTTTTCCAGCAACTATTTTTATTCTCTGAGTATTTGTCTGCCTTTATGTCTGCATGCCATGTGTGTGGCTGGTGCCCTCAGAGATCAGAAGAAGGCATCATATCCCCTGACAGTGGAGTCAGAGATAGTTATGAGACACCATGTGAGTACTGAGAACCAAACCTGAGTCTTTTGAGAGAGCAGCCAGTGCTCTTAACCCCAGAACCATCTCTCCAGCCATAGATTTTTCTATTTAAAAAAGGAACCTTTCTTATCTAAGTAGTTCAGAGATTACGAAACTCTATTGAGATACTCTGGTACCTTCCTATATTTAAGGCTATTGGTCTCTATTAACTGTAGAAGTATTTTTTTTTTTTTTAAACAAGAAGCCTGTGTTGTTCATCATACCAGGAATTGAAATGAAAAGTACTTTAGACATTAACATTTGTGTTTTTGAGACAGGGTTTACTCTGTAGCCCAGGCTGTCCTGGAGGTCACTCTTTTTCCTTATACTCTCCTGTGCTGGGGTTATAGGCATATATCTGGCTTGATTAAAAATACTGGAATCTGATCTGTAATTCCTGTTAGCATTTTTCCAGGTCCTTATGGTTAGTGATTAAATAATCAAAACTGACACAATGTGTTCTAATTTTGTCTTCATGTGGAAATATGGGGCTATCCTAAAGGGAAGAAGAAAACAGAGTATGTAGAGGGAGCCTTAAATATCTTTAAGCTAGCTGAGAGATGTAAGAGCTGAGGGAGGCCTATTAAAACTGATACCTTGTTCTACAGGATTTCATGTTGCAGGGCTGGCTTCGAATCCCAGTGTGACTTAAAATGCCCTTGAATTTCCATTTTCCTGCTTTTACCTTCTGAGTACTAGGACTATGGGTGTACACCATGCTGGGATGACACATATGTATCATCATGCCTGGCTTATATGGTACTATGTTGCCTGTTTCATGACATATACTTTTCTAAGAAAAGAAAACATTTTAACCTCAAGCAATATACTTTTGGTAAATACAAGCAACTGAAAGCAACACATAAAACCCTGCTCTACTTACTTCTGTACATCACTGTGTATTCTGCTAATGACTGTTTTAAAGTTCAAAAGCTCACTTTGACCTTGATCTTCAGTCTAAGTGACTAGGGAAAAACTACAGGGCCCATTCAGAGACTGTGGTAGGAGTGAAAGAAGAGAGGGGTAAAGGTAAAGGCAGAGACTAGACACTGAAAGAGACTGACTGGGTGAAGGAAGGGGCCTTTGTTCATCCAAGCCTCCTAACTGCTTGTCATTCCTCTTATCTAGAGAACAATTTAACTGAAGTACTACTCACTGGCTATGACTTTGCATTGAGCAATGCTCCATTTGAAACTATAAACACCTCCCCTCTGGCTGGACTCTGAAGGATGCAGCGGTCTTTTCTGGAGAGGGCTTGGAGGAGGTCTGAGAACAAAGTGGGACGTGGAATGGACTCACAAAGGATTGATAGGAGGCTAATGCCAATATTTACAACATTGCAGGTAAGGAATTGGGTACATTCTCATTCTTTTATTCTCAAGACCCACAATTAGGATGTTAGAGAACACGTTCGTAAACTAGTCTTGTATGCTTTTAGTAGCCAGTCTGAGGGAGGATGGGGTCTTATTTTTAGAACGAGTAACTAACATACTTCAGGGGTATTTGTACAAGGAAACTGGCTTTTATACTTTGTGAAGAGCCACATTTTGTGACATGCTATATAATTCTGTAATCTGGTTCACCAAAGATCTTTTTCTAGTAAATAAAGGTACTACCTGGCTGACCGAGAACCTACAAAAGGACACAACTAGGGTATACTGCTTTTGTTGAGTTGAAACAGAAGAATAACATCTTTAAATCTCAACTGCATTTACAAGATACATAAACTCAAAAGTTGAAGGAAAAATAACTCATTGTATATTCCAACAGTTAAGAGACACAGCTCAATAGCGTAGAACATCTATGTTGTTTGCACAAAGTCTTGGTTTGATTGCCAACATAAGTAAACAGAGAAACTAAAACATGTTTAGGTTAGTTTTTAAAGTTATTACCCAAGTTGATTCACTGTCTAGAGGGAAAGATTGCTTTGTGGGATTAGGAAAATGTCCTCTATGCTCTGAGTTGTTTAGGCAATGTGCTGAATAATGGGGACTTTTTTTTTTTTTTTTTTTTTTTTTGACTTCCCACATACGCCAAAGAGCCTTGCTCTGATCCTGTGGATATCTATGTAGTTTTCATGGAGGGTAACGTTTATGAATATTACCACTGGATAAAATTCAATCCCTCTTAAATCCTTCAATACTGAAGAGTGGAGGTTTCATTTTTAGAGGATGATGCACAAATACATTTTTAGGCACTGGTTAAATGCCATGAATGCTTCAGTAACTAATCCTATACTATAGAGTGTAAGTGGGCTTGTCTGAAAAGCTTTAGTCATTATTATAATGTAAAAAATATAAAATATATTGTGGTAAGGGCTCTGGGGGACCTCAGTGGTTCTATATTTCAAAGCCATTTTCTAATAATACTTAGAAAAAGAAATTTCCAGGTAAAATATTGGTCTGAATAACATGAGTTCAAAGAGAGTAAATTTACTAGAGAGAAGTGTTTTATATAGAAAAAAAAATAGTTTTCTAAATTCACTGTGTCCCTTCCCATTCAGTCTAATGTGTGTATAACCGACACCATCATTTCACAACTGTATATTGTAGTTGAAGACTTACAATGATTCTATCACAGCCCCAGCCCACCCCTTCCAGCTGTCTTCCCATCCCACAGTTCTTGCCCCTCCCCTGAGAAGTATGCTCACCAAATGGAGGACTCTGAGTTCCTTTCCTCCAAAAGATACTGATATAAAATGAATCTAAATCTTTCTTAAAACTGAGTGTCGTACATTATTGTTGAGATAATTGTGGGGCATAGAAATATCTGTGCAACAAAGACTAAGGCACCAATTTTCTTTCTTTTCTTTGTCTGCCTTGGGAACAGAAGCAAAGACTCATGGTACACACAGGGTAGTCAGTATCAAGTCTCATGACAACATGCACCACCGGGTGCTTCATGTTAACGTCACAGACTTAAAATCATGCTTGGAAAGAATTTCCTTCCTTTAAAAACAGAGACATAAAGGCACAACAGTACCTTACCTGGGGAATTTATGAATATCAACATAAAAACCTAAAAACATTAAGAATAACGTTGAAATGTTCCTGAATATATTTTAGAAGTAATTTCTTTCTTGATTGGAACACTGAGAAAAAAAAAAAAAAACACGTCTGCAGCTTTCTTCCCAACCAAACTATAATCAGATTATAAGTTTTTCTGATTATGTCTGGTGCCAGATATATGACTTTATATCAGCTTGACTTACCGGCAAATGTTTTCTTAGGACTTAGTTGTGAAAATGAGGACTCAAAATGGATCAGCCAAGGGCTTCCAAGGGAAAGTGTTGAAAATGACCCATTTGGGAATAACACTGCAAGCAAATGCGCTTGGAAATTAAATTTAGAAATGTATCAAGTAATGTGGGCTGTTCTGTAATAATGTTCAAGGCCAGAGATCACTACTGCCACTTGTATACTATGTTGGCATCCAGACTAACCCAAGGTTGACTAGGTAAGGAGAGCTTAGAAAAAGCTTTGTTACTAGGTTCCAGAGACCTGGTTTGAGTGGGATGGTGGTTGGGAAAATGCAGTCAGCTGGATGGACAGGCAGATGCTGTAGGCATTTCCTTAGGATTTGAGTCCTCTAAGTGATGATGTCATAGACACGGCCCACTCTTCCCAGCCATTCCCTCACAGCTTGACGGACTCGGATGTCAGTCACGTGACAGGTCAGCTGGCTGATGCATGGGAACACAGCTGGCTGGAGAGCAGTGAAGGTCTGGTCTGGAAGGATCTGAATCTGATTGAGAACAGTTAGCACCATGTTGGTCCACGCCTATGAGAAAGGATGGAAGAGAATTACTGGCTATCTCATGGCTTTGCAAGTGCCATATGAATTATGTTATTTTTTCATTGTTGTTCTTTTTTTAAAATCAGGCTTAGTCAGGATATAGTTCTAAAACTTAAAGACCTTTAATAATAAAGTAGTTTTTATTTCACATATTGGAGGATGAAAGAGAATCATCTAGGAAGAGCAAATGTCTACAGAGCATTTGAGAGGTCAATCGGCTGTCTGCTAACACCTGGATCACTTGGGATAATTCTTCCTTAATTTAGAAGAAGATGCGAAATCATTAAAACCCCAACACATGATAAACCAGTTAAGATACAGGATTTACCATGAAACTTATCTGCTAAGAAATAAATACCTACCTCATTGTTACTGAATAGTTAAAAAAAGTTTTTCAGTCCAAAGCAGGATGCCCCTCATAGTAGAGGGCTTGCCTTGCATGCATGGGACCTTGGGTCAATCCCTGGTACTGAAGAAATGAGTTTAGTACAACTTATACAGATTCTGTCTTACCAAGTTTACTTCTATGTAGAGTTTCAAAGAAAAAGTCTTGCAAGAGGCATACTAATTTTAAGCGTATGTACCTGCATGTTTGTTCCTAGGGATGTAGGATCCTCTATTTTTTGATGTATTGCTTTATCTAGAACCTTCCTAGTTCTTTGTTTCCATGTTTCCTTTAACCGAATAAACACTAACAATGCTGTTTTCTCCTCAAACTCACTTTAGCAGGCTTTATATGTGCTCAACATGGTTAGAAATAATTCATTGTTTTAATTCAGTAGCATTGCTGCTTCAACACACCCTCAGTGCCACATTCGAGCAACAACAGGAGGACTCAATGGCAGCTAAAGCCCACCAATTTTATACACGTGGTTTCCTACTTCTCAGTAATAGGTCACAACATAGAAAAGTGGTTTTTAAAGTGATCTGAGAAGAAAATTTGTTTCCTCAGCAGAGGCCACAGCGTAGGCCCAGTCATTTTCTGACTTGGAGGTATGATTTACATAATCTGCTATGTGTCAGATCTCTCTATCCCCTGTCCCTCTCTTGTAGCCTGAGCTGTTCACAGCATGTATCTCAAAGGTAGCCAAACATAATATTGAACTCTCTCTCTGCCTTCACTTCCTACGTGCTGGAATTGCTGACTTACAGTACTTAGTTCAGAGCATTGCTGACAGATGTAACCCAAGGCTTTCTACATTGAGAGCAGCGGCAAGCACTCAGCCACCAGATTTCGACCCCTCAGCCTCCCTTGGTTTCCATCACATCTTTGAGGATGCAGACTCTGCAAGGGGGACACTTTTGTTATCTCTAACCAAGAAAACGGCTAGCAGGAACTGACCTGGATCTGCGCTTCTGCATCCCGTACAGAGACACTAAGGGAGCTTCCTGTGGAGCCTGACCGAGGTCTCTTCTCCTGCCTCAGCAGCTCTGGGCCTGCGCTGAAGGAATGGCGCATCTGCCCTTGGTCTATGAGATGCTGTGGCCGCTGAAGCAGTGGGGAGTCAGGACCCCGGGGCCCCAAGGGCTCCCCTTTCTTATCTACTTTGACTTCCTTGGGGAAGGGGGGCAGGTTATGTGGCTGCCTTCTCTTCTTGTACTCAGTCATCAGCTTTGAGATGGTCTTGTCAGCGGCCATTGTGCAAATCTTGTTCCCTGCACTCTCCCACCACTCTTTCTTGCGGCCAGGATCCTTCTTCTCTGTCTTGGGGCTGGGAGGCAGCATCAGCATGTCCCCACTGCCGACCCTCAGACTCTGAGGCTCACTCAGGTGCTCCCTGCGGTCATCTTCCGAGGGGGTGTTTTTCCCGGAGAAGCCACCTGTTGATGGGGTGGACGATTCGGACTGGAAGGAGGGGAGAATGAAGAACGGGTCGCTCTTGAAGGTAAGTGGCTCCTCCAAGCTGCTCTCCAGGTCCAGGTGCATCTGGATGTAGTGGTTACAGAGCTCCATGCACAGCTTGTGCAGCCTCTTGACCAGCCACACCCAGTCTGCATTGCTTACTGGCTGCACACTGAGCGACGGCAGGCGTGCCCGCCATTGCCTTTTCTCCTTGCCTCGTGGGGGGCTCACCTGCGCAGTCTCCTCAAAGATGTCTTCATCCTCCGACGAGCACTGTTGGGAGGAATCCGAGCTCCTCTCCTCCTCTTCGAATAGCACCTTCTTTACTTGCTCGGCTGTGATAGTTTCTTGGTTGGTGAGAACCGCGCAAACCAGGGCGTGAAAGTAAATGTTAAAGCTCATGGCCGACTGGCGGTAGAGGTTGGCTGCTCCTCCAATGCCAGACACTTTCTTCAGCAGGCATTTCAGCCCTGGGCTGGTGTCGAATTCCCGGGCAGTCCTATAGGAGTCCAGCAGCAGGTCAAATATCACAGCCAGGTTCTGCATGGAAATGTATCTGAGGAAGCCGGCCAGCTTGGTGTCTGGTACTTGGACTGTCTTCTCTTCTCCCGGAGAGGGGCCTTTGACAAACTCTTCCAGCAGAATGTCATACAGGTTCTGGAGCAGAACTTGGTGCGAGAGCAAGCTAACCACAATCTCCCTGAAAGAGACACTTCAGAAGCAAAGACAGGCGCTGGTTAGTGGCTTTCTGCCTTTTTATTTTCTTCTTTCACAGCAAGACAGGCATGGTCCATTTCAGAACATGTGAAACTCCAAACTAAATCTGTGTTCAGAAATTTTGAATTACTTATGTGTGTGGAGGTCAGAGGACAACTTGTGGGATTCAGTTCTCCACTTCCACAATGATGAGTGTACAGGGGGATCTAACTTAAGCCATCAAACCTGGCTGTAATCACCTTTACCCACTGAGCCATCTTGCTTGCACTTTAATATCTAATTTCAAAAGGGGAAAACTATTTTAATCATGGCTGATAGAATTCCTGGCTCCTTTTAAAATCTAGGAGCTGTAGACTGTAAGAAGATACTGAGTTATCAAGCTATAGGAAATAAAAACAGCATTTAATAAAAAAAATAGGTATAACTATATAAGACAGAATACCCTAACCCTTCCAACCTTTTGCCCTGTTTTTTTACACACATGCACAACTGTTTTTTAACTATCCAATTTATTGGTTCTAAGTGTAGTTACCATGCTGACATAAACATAACTGTCTCTGTAGAAACTTTTCTTCATCTCAGGGAGAAATTCTTTACATTAAACAGGAACTCAGCCTCTTCCCTTTCTCCCAGCTCCTATGTAGATATTTTTTTTTATGTTATTCAGTATAAGGAAACCTGAATATTTATTACTCTGCAGAAGGTTCTAGAAGCTACCTGTGCTAATTAGCATTAGGGGTCAACTTGACAAAAGTCTAGAATCACCTAATCAAACATTTCAATTGAGACTTAATCATATTGGTCTGTGGACATTATGTGAGGGATTGAATTGAGTGCCTTTAGGAAACTCCAGATCACTGTGGGCGTACCATTTCCTAAGCAGGAAGTCTGGGGTATAAGAAAGTTAGTGAAGCATGAGACTGTGAGAGAGACACCAAATTTATGGTTTGTGATTCAAGTTCCTGCCATGACTTCCTTCAGTGATGGACTATGATCTGGCAGTGTAAGCCAAATAAACCCTTTCTTCCTCCAGTTCCTTTTGGTCTGAGTGTTATCACAGAAACAGGAAGGAAACTAGAACATTACCAATTTGCTCTAAGTACTTCCAGGTCTACATTAGGATCCAAATTAAGAAGGGAAGTCCTTTACAGATCTATTCACTTTTCTATCATCTTTATTTCAAAGTAACATCTTCAAATGGCATGGCAGTATCTTAGCTTTTTTATAATCTTTAACATAGAAAGTAGACAACGTAAAAGTCGATGATGGGGAGACAGAAGCTAGAATCTGGGAAGAATTCATGGGCTACTGTTAAAGCTCTTTTGCATGACAGGCTCATGAATATTTTATTTTATTCATATTTCATAACTTAAATATATATTCCATGTATTTTTGGTACATCAAATGCTTAGCTAAAATATTCCCTGGAAATTTAACCTAAATGGTTATAGTATTCAAATAGCTATATTAACAAGCTGTTACACAAGTCACCAAGAGCCTTTGCAATAGCAACAACTGTCTTAGCTATAGAGAAATCCTAAAGATTGTCCTGTTTATAATCAAAGAGGTTGATTTCATACTGTTTTGTAGGTAGGAAGAATAGAGTATCAGTATGGCTGGATTCTGGTAGCTGTAGAAGCTGTCTTTTAGCTGTGCCCTTAATATAGTGACAGGTGTGTGTGTTTAAAAAATATATATGTATATGTATAAAATGTATATAAAACACATATATAATGTATACGTACATATATGTATGTATCAGTTCTGGAGGGGCTTACACATGCTAGGCAAGCACCTTACACTTTGCTTTGTTTCCAGCTCAGAAAACAAGGATTTTCAGGCTGGATAACAGTATTTAATAAGAGAAACTATTTTTCCCCTTCTGGTAAGACAGGGATCTTTTTGCCTCTTGACAGCAGAGTTGTATGTCTTCATTGAAATGGTCTGAACTTTACCATTCCTGAAATTTGGTAGTTACCATATTTCAAACAGTCTTGCTATAATGTCTAGCTGGCCTTGGATTCTGGGTACAACTGATTATTTTGATTTTTGTGTTAAAATTTAATAATCTCTAAATATTACACACATGATTTTATGAGCTGGATTGTATCCTATCCCAATGCATATACTGAACTCCTAATTTCTAGTCAGAATGCGACCATATTTACGGGAAGGGTCTTCAGGAAAGTAGTTAAGTAAAAATGAGGTCACTTGGTGTATCTTAATCCAGTGTACACACAGCCTTTGCTAGAGGACATCTGTATTAAGAAACAGAGGAGCCATCACGTGAGGTCTCAGACAGCCATCCACAAGCCGAAAGAAGACTTTCAGTCTTCAAAGCTGTGAGGAAATACACCTGCTCTGTCAGTCGCCTAGCCTGTGGTAGTTCCCTATGGCAGATTAAATAATATACATGACATGCATGGAATTTGGTTAAAAGGTTTCCCATCTTTATGGAAACCGCTGTTAAGTGACTCTACAATGTGGTCAGTGTGCCTAGCTAGAGTGTGGGAGTTGGTGAGCTTTCGTATTCATGAGCTCTGTGCGTACAACAGAGTACCTTTTCTTGGCATGTCCATTTGGTTTCTCATCATGAGGCAGTTCAATGATGAGCTGACAGGACTGAGCGTGATCGAAGTTGTTTGGAGTCTTTGGTGAGCACTGGGTGTCCAACATAAACACCTGCAGAAATATACAAAGGGACGGTTCAGAAGCCCACATCTCCCAACTCCACTGACAGGTTGCTAGTAGCCCTGGGTAAGTAATCTATTTTCTACCCATGTCTTTACCTATAAAACGGGAAGACAATGACTTCCACCTGATATAGCTGATGAATTAAAGATACAAGTACATAACATATGCAGAACAAATAATAAATACTGCTAACACTAATAAAACTATTAGTGTTCTATCACGTGTCAGTTCATTATTCTCCAAGTATTGAACTAGGTAGCAATAAGAAATACATGAGGCTTGTACCCGATTTGCTTTCTATTGCTGTGATACACACCATGACCAAAAGCAACTTGGCGAGAAAAGGGTTAATTTCACCTTACAACTTTCAGGTCATAGTCCATCTAGGAAGAAAGTCAGGACTAGATCTCATACAGGAACCAGGAGGCAAGAATTGAAGCAGTGACCATGGAAGACTGCAGCTTACTGACTTTGTCCCATGGCTCGCTCAGACTGCTTATTCACCCAGGAATGCCAGCCCAGGGGTGGCTCCACATTCATCATTAATCAGGAACGTGACCCACAGGCTTGATCAAAAGCCAATCTGATGGAGAAATGTTTTCAACTGAGGTTTCCCAGATGACCCTAGTTGTGTCAAGGTGACAAAAAGCTAACCAGGACAGGAGCTAAAAGCAAATGTGCGTGTGTGTTTAAAAAATATATATGTATATGTATAAAATGTATATAAAACACATATATAATGTATACGTACATATATGTACGTATCAGTTCTGGAGGGGCTTACACATGCTAGGCAAGCACCTTACACTTTGCCATATCCCCTTATCTCTGATTTTTATATCCAAGTCAGGAATGAGAAACTAAGACTCAGCCAAGCATGGCGGTTTGTGCCTTTAATCCCAGTACTCAGAAAACAGAGGCAGACAGACCACTGTGAGCTCCAGCATAGCCAGGACTGTGTCTCAAACAAACAAACAAACAAACAAACAAACAAACAAACGAATGAGGCTAAGACTCTCAGCTCCTTACTGGACCACTCTATCAGGACTACTAATGTGCCTTAGGTAGAAGTGACTGAAAATACCAAGCATCTATCATATCTCTATTCCAAATGACTTCATTTCTTTTGACTTAAAAGATCATCTTTTCAAGGAAACTTTCCCCCATTTTAATGGGACTAATTTGTAATTGAACAAACTACTTTTTTTAAACTGTAAATATAGAAAGTAAGTTGGAAATGAGGAAAGAAAGAAACACTTTGACGTGAAACAACTCCCTGTTCTCCAGTAACCACCGATTTCAGAGCAGGGTTCTCTACTGATGTTTCCATTGGTCGTTGAGTTTGAAACGGGATCACCAAGCTGACTTGGAACTCACTCCATAGCCTAAGTTAGCCTGCATTCGAGCTCCCTCTGCCTCCTTGTGCTGAACTGTAGACATTAGTCCCCATGTCCAGCTGTTATTTTTATATACTTACTTCATGCTTGAACATAGGTGAAGATACCATAGCCTATACACATGTGAAAACTGAGCCAGCTGTCACAGCTTCCTGGTTAGAGGCTTATCTCTCATGGGAGCTACCCTGGCCACAGCTGCCACCCTGTTGAAGAGGCTCCCCAATGCAGCCTTACTTTTCTTTTGTCCCTTCTTCTGTATAAACAATATGGATGCTCCTATGGACATGCCTCTTCCTTCAGAACCAATAGTCAAGTCCTAGGACATTATGAGTGTGCTCAATAGAGGAGGTGAGAAGTTGAATGTGGAAGGATCTTTCTTGTCTCATTTGCTGCTGGGGGAATTCCGTCAGAAGCAACCAGGAAACTTCTCAACAGATTCCCTGATGTGGGCGCTAACAACCAAACCCAGGTTGTATGGGGAAATGTTTAATGATTGGCTATATTTAACTCAAATGTGCTAAGTCATTCAAAACTATTAAGGACTGTGATCAGTCATAGGTGATAAAAATGTAATACATAAACCATCTTTAGTCACTCATATTTAGCAGCAATAGTATTTAGAAAACTCTTCTAAGTAGCCTAAGCAAGGTGTGGATGGAATCCAGGTTATAAGATAGGCTCTAATCTGAGAACTAAAGGATGCAACCAGCAAAGTTGGTGTTGCAAGAATGAGCTAAAGCCATTCATTCCAGTGGGAAAATGATACTGGCAAAACCTCAAGGCCTCAATGTGTATGTCTGTAAGTGATAGAAGGTCCTGGTGATGCTGGACATACAAGATGATGCATTCTAGCTCCTGGAGTGCCCAACACCCACACTCCAGCTCTTACCTGCTGGGCCATGGCCCGGATGCGCCAGTACTCAGCCTCAGCACTCGGGGAGGAAGAGGGTGCTGCTACGCGCACCTGGCAGCCTTCCCCACTGAAGCCCTCTGTACCACCGTGGAAGCAGCCTAGCAGGTCCTAGGGAGGAACAGCAGGTGTTCATAGGGTTTGTCTTGGTTCAGTGACAGGCCCAGTCTCGAACCTGACACGGATAAGATAACTAACCAACGTAGGATTTTTCTTTCTTCATGCTCTGCTACTGTGCAACTTCCTCATATGAGAAAGTAAGCAGAAGTCAGGTGTTCAGACTGACCAAGCCTCAGGGGGCCAAGGAAGAAGAAAACAATTTTGCATCCCTCATTGTGGCATCTTACCTTCACTGGCTTGAGGGTGGCTGAGAAGGCGTCCTGAAGGGCACAGCATGCAAGTCTCCACATCTCCTCCGTGAACACGGGACCTGCTGTCACGAGGACGTACCTGCCAAAAGGCGTGGCCTCAGTCCAGAAATTCTGTTATCTTCAAAGTTGAATTGTGCACAGGTTTGCCCTGCAGTTACTTTGCTAACAGGAGGAGTCCCATCTTCCACCCCTCTGGGATTTCATTGTCAAGATACTAATATCTACCATTTTAATTTGGAAACACCAATGAATTTCCATCTTAGGCTCATATGCAAGGGTATATACCCTTCATTCATTTCCCCATTCTGACCCTATTTATTACCACTCCTCTACAAATCATAACTATGTAAAACAAGACCCAAACTCTTATCTTATTCTTATCTACTTGTGCCTGTTATCTTGTTCTCCCAGCTAGAGTGCCTAGACTTACTGTGGTGGTTTAAATGAGATGTTTCAGGAAGTCTTTGTTTTAAATACATGGCCCCCAGTTAGTAGCTGTTTGGGGAGGGATGGCTTTAAGGTTTCAAAAGCTTTTGACCATCCTAAGTGCTGTGTACTCTCAGCTTTCTGATTGCAGTTTGAGATGTGAGCTCTTAGCAGTTCCTACTGGCATGCCCTTGCTCTACCACCATGGACTCTAACCCTCTAGAACTGTGAGCCCAATTAATTGATTCCTTTTGTGAGTTGCCTTGGTCAACTTATAGAAGGTGCTTTTATTGTAGCAATAGAAAAAGAATGAAGAAAATCTCTTTGGAGTTGGAACCAAGTGTCACCATTGTTACCATCCTGTTTGCCACACCTCTTCTTGTTCTTTCTGGGTATTAAAAATTAACCCCTCTGTAGGTATGTACAAACCCCTCAGTGATTCTCTGTTAGTTGTTACTATTTTTCTTTGAGAACTGGCCTTACTGAGTAGCCTAGAGTGACTTAGAACTCTAAGTCTCTTTAATTGCCCTCCTGAGTTCTGGGATTATACATGCATACCTGGCAGTTACATCATCGTTCTCAATATCTTCACATTAAAGAGACGGGAGAGTGGAACTATTTAGTAACATTTTCACAAGAAGAATTTTATGTCCTCATCATACATGGGAACAATATTCTAGACTCCAAAATGGAGCTTGTTAGGAGTGGGTATTGGAGCAAGACCCTAAGACTTGAGACAACCCTCCCCCCTCCCAGAGTGGTACATAGAACTCGGGAACAGATTGAAGCAATCTACTTGGTGACTAGGAGCTGGCAGTGGGCACTAAATCTCAGGCTCCATCCACCTTCAATTCTCACCCTCCTCCTCTGCCCCCGAGCACTAAGCACATGTTGACTGAACACCAAAGAGGGGGAACTATTAATTATACATTATTTCTGAAAGGCAATCCACAAAGTGAGTCACTACCATAAAAGACAACTTCTTGGGATTCTATGATAAAACCCCACCCTTGTAAAGAGCCAAGGGACCCTCTCCTCACCTAATGCAGGAACAGCCCACCCTGGAGATGGTTTCTGTGGGCTTGGCCACGCATACTACCAGTAGCTCAAAGAGATCCTTCAGCATGGTGTTGATCATACTCTCATACCTGATGTCTGCAGGAAGAAGGAGTAGATTCTTAAAACTCTAGTGAAACAGGGGAGAATGGAATGGCCATCTCTGGCAAAAGAAGAAAGTCTGAGACATCTAAATGTATCTAAAAAGAAAAATTCAAATATACTTTCCTTGGTGATGAAAACTGAATTATATTTAGGTGCTCTTGGGCAAGAAAGCAGTCCTGTCTCAGCTTGGGGATTTCTGAACCTCTGTCTATCTGGCTTCCATTTGCACAGCATTTGTAGACTAAAGGAAACGGAGGTCTCCAAGCCAATCTAATTGTCCACTCTAGGACTGTATCTGTGTGCTTTCCTTAGGGTCCTTGTGAGGCTACAGAAGCAATTTTCAGTGGCATTGCTTCCACACCCCTCAGTGCTTGCTCAAAAATACCAACCCCCTGAGACACACTCACTGCCTTCGTGTGGAAATCCCTTTCTCCTCCACCAGCTGTGGAAATCCCTCCCCACGCCACCAGCAGCTTTATTCTGCAGGACAAATTATCCTCACTGAATTTAGTATCGACGCAATTTCCTATTCTTGCTTTAAACTCCTTGGGGCCCACATTCTGCTTGGTCTCTTTTGTCTTTTCTAGCAAGAAGGCCTCTTGCTTCTGTGTATTTTCCCCTTCTGTTTTGACGCTATGCTTCTTTTTCCTCCCAAACCTCCCAAACCAGCTCGAGAGCAAAGTCTGACTCTCACAGAGGTCCCTGCTCAGGTCCCCAGGCTGCTGCCCTGCCTGTCCTTCTCTATCTGCCACTTTCAACATAACTCTCCACTAACATGTATATTTTTCAAAGTGCCACAGGGCACTAAGGAACTTCCCCTTATCTCTGTCCTGATAAGTAACTTCAAGTTGGTAACCACAGCCCTTTCTAAATTCTATTTCTTTTATTTGCTTTCTTTTGATGAAAAAGCACAAACAACAAGATATACCACCTCTGCATACTCTGGCTATGAGGATTTTAAAAAGCTGTGTATTTGAATAAGCCTTTCCTCTTATGCCTAGCTACATTGGACCTGCTATTAGGTTATCGTATCTTCAACAAAGGCATTTGCACCAGCGTTTCACGAAGCACTTTGAGAAGCCTGGAGAAGCAATGCCTACAAGGGCAGGCTCTGGCTCTGCAGCTACCTGAGTGTAGAAAGCTTTGAATGTGTTCCACCACCAGCTCGCAGGACAGACCAATGGCGTGCTTGAAGTTAGCAGATGCCACATCCCAGTAGGAATGGTCCTTGTGGCTACGGAGGAGCCACAGAGACATCACAGGAAGGAGAAGGTGAACAACTGCATAGATTCCAAACCCAGGGCCTGAAAAGGAAAGAGGAGGGTCAGAATTACCATTCCAAAAGGGATGGGGGCTTCTTGCTATGGCTGGTATCAAAGATCTCTTTCAAAAATTTTTTCCTATTCTTGAGAAAGTGTGGGGAGAATTGACAACTCACTGGGGGCAATAATGGGCATTTTACTTCTTTGTATGACTATAGCTCTGCAGGTATACGAATAGACATAAAAAATTCAAATATTACCAAGTTAAAATGCCTCTTGATCTCTTAGTTCTCATAGTCAAACATATAAACACATATGTGCATTTAGGAAAGAATGTCAAAATATATTATATATACTTACACAGAACACCAAGGTATATAGTTTTATTTATAATAGTCTGAGTCTCACTCTGTTGTCCAGATAGGCTTTGAACTCTTGGACTTGTGTTTCCCTGGCAGAGCCAACTGTGATTTCACCCATTTCCCACCACACTAGCTTAGAGCTTTAAACTACTTTGATAACTATGGAAAACAGAGTTTACATTATCAAAAAATTTAAACAATCCTTATTTTCACTGATCACTATTTTCATTATATATAGGTATACTTTATTAATCAATTTCAGTGCTGATGAAAATTTAAGACGTGAGTCGTCTTTTTATTCTGTAGGCAATGCTATAAAGATTATCTTTGTGCTTCTTTAAAGAAACACTAATAGATTTTTAAAAATTGATTTTAAAAGCAAGGTACAAATAGGGTGGGCTGGCACATGCTTATACTCCTAGCACTTGGGGGTCAAGACAGATTACCAGTTTCAGGCCAATGTGGGCTAAACAGTAAGATCCAACAAGAAAAGAAAAAGATATCAAAGATAACATGAACATTACATAATATAGAGGAACAAAACTTACATACAACCGGGCAGTGGTGGCGCATGCCTTTAATCCCAGCACTTGGGAGGCAGAGGCAGGCAGATTTCTGAGTTCGAGGCCAGCCTGGTCCACAGAGTGAGTTCTAGGACAGCCAGGGCTACACAGAGAAACCCTGTCTCGAAAAATTGAAAAAAAAAAAAAAACACTTACATACAGATATAATTCCATTTTAACATATTTCCTTAAGGTACTTCTTGAATGAACATGTATGAATGTGTATTTTTAAATACATAAATTCCATATAGGTGATTCTACATTTAAAATAATTCCTTGAAAATGTCATAATGTTATTCATATTTATTAACTGCTTTTCACTTAGTGTTAAAAAAACTTTAGTATTTAAGAGACTTTAACAAACATATATTTATTACGTTAAACACTATTCATATAAACATTGAAAATGGTGCTTAGTAATGAGATATATTTAGAAGTCATGGTGCATAACTTTGTTTAGTGGGATGCTTTTAATTTTTAAACATATGAGAATAGCTACAAACTTTACAATGAATTTTAAGCAGGTGTTAATAATCAAGTCATCACAATGATGAATAGACAGCTCACTGTGGAACTGGTTAGTAGCTTCATTAAGGTTCTAATTCCGTTAGTAAAAACTAAAATTCAAAGTCTGGCTGCTCTTAACTGACCCTTCCTAGTCCAGAGGATCAGAGTTCGATTCAGAGTTCAGTCACCCTTACAGTAGCTCCCAATTGTCTGACTCCAGTTTCAGGGGATCTGATGCCCTCTGCTGGCCTCTCCAAGTACTGTATGCATGTGGTACACAGACATTTATTTATGCAGGCAAAGCACCCATAAAATAACAGTCCCATAATCAGCCTCCAAACGCTGACACCATTGCATACATTAGCAAGATTTTGCTGAAAGGACCCAGATATAGCTGTCTCTTGTGAGACTATGCCGGGGCCTAGCAAACACAGAAGTGGATGCTCACAGTTAGCTATTAGATGGATCACAGGGTCCCCAATGGGGGAGCTAGAGAAAGTACCCAAGGAGCTAAAGGGATCTGCAACCCTATAGGTAGAACAACAATATGAACTAACCAGTACCCCCTCCCCCCCCAGAGCTTGTGTCTCTAGCTGCATATGTAGCAGAAGATGGCCTAGTCTTTCCATCAGTGGAAAGAGGGGCCCATTGATCATGCAAACTTTATCTGCCTCAGTGCAGGGGAATGCCAGGGCCAAGAAGTGGGAGTGGGTGAGTGGGGGAGCGGGTGGGGGAGCAGGTGGGGGACTTTTGGGATAGCATTGGAAATGTAAATGAAATAAATACCTAATAAAAAAAAGAAAATAAAAAAAACCAACAACAAAAAAAAAGAAAAGAAAAAAATAACAATAAAAACACCTTACATTTCTATAAAAAGTTTCTTTGACTGAGGAAACTTTGAAATGAATAATAACTGTGAACAAGAGATGCATTCCTAAGGTCTCTTTCCTACACAGGAGACCATCTTAGGCAGTAGGTATCCTTTTCCAATTCCAATCACCACGACAAGAGGCTGCTTGGTATGGTATGTGCGCATGAGTGGTGGGTCAGTTGAGCTCTCCTAAGAGCACTGGGGCTGCGAAGGCTGTAAGATCTGGCCGAGGAAGAAGGCTGCAATCATGTCAAGTGGCAAAGCCGGCTGTCCTATGGAGGCACTGATGGCACAGATGGATTGATGTGGGATTCCAACAGCACCAACGAACACATCTTTGGTAAAAATTTCAGGGATATATCTTACCCATGAAACATCATTGTAGCCATCGAACACATATTTACTGAGCATCTACTGTGAGTGAAACTTGGCCTTAACAGTGAAAAACAGTTAAATATCCAAAGAGACACCTTCTTGAAAATAGTTAAATGTCTAACAGCATATAACTCCAATAGAAACAGATATAGACATTTACCAGGTGTTTTGGTAACATCTCTCAACAGCTCAAAGAGTAAATCTAAGGTGGGTGGTTGGTGTTGCCTTGGACAGTTGGACACAGCTGCTGTTAGCTGCTCCAACAGGATGATCCAGACTTCTATCAGACCTGGAAAAAAAAGGCAGACTGCTCAGAAACCCAGCTCTCCATCAGGAAGAATAATACTTGCAAGATCCGAGCTAATTCCATGTACGAATGGCAAAGGGCATTGGGATGTCAATTGCCAAAGAGTGTGTTAGCTCTAGGTGCCCACAAGCAGGCAAAGGTCAACTAATATGGTCTGACAAAGTCAAAGGAAAACACAAGACTCTAATTCTTCCTGAACTTTACCTTCTAAAAACAGCAGTGACTGAAATGACTGTCAGACTTCTTGGGAACTAGTCATATAATTATACAGATATAGAATTATTTATTTAGCTTTATTTCTGTCTATCCTCTTGTTTTTCTCTTGAGACAGGGTCTCATGTAGCCTATGCTAGCCTCAAACTTGCTATTTACCCAATGATGACCTTGAACTTCTGATTGGAAGTTTCCACCTCTCATATATGTGCCTAGTACACAAATACATAAACAGTTTTAAGAACTGATACATGCTCAGATAGTATCATGCATGGATTTTCAATATACATAATTTACAGCCCAGTGAAAAATGCAAATATAAATATAAATCATAAGCATACATAGAATACACAAAGCTAGACATAATAGCTGACAAGGTAGATGCCATTATCAATTTATAACCAGTCATCTCCCAAGTTCTGGGATTTAGGGACTTGTTACACATCATACTATTTATATAGTGCTGGAGATCAAACCCAGGGCATCATTCATGTGAGGTAGGCTCTCTTTCAAATAGATACATCTCTATCCTTCCTGCCTATTATTTTAAAATAATAAAATGTGCTACTTCCACTATTTTCTTTGTAACTTAAGTGGCATTAATTGTGTGCATCATGCAATGTAAGTTGTCATCTCACACAGACACTCTGTAACCAGCTTTCCACTGTCCCCCAACTCCAGCTCCAGCTATCTCCTAATCTAAGCCAAGCTGCTTTGTTTACTATGGTAGTGTTGGGAACTAAAAAGGAGGCCCTGGGGAAGGGGGAGGGGAACCCACACCCTGCCAGCGTTTTACCTATTCTCTGGTCTGTCAGGCATGGGAGAGCTGCCATACACTTTCCACTTAGCCATGGGTGTGCATTCAAGCCTCTGACCCACTCTTCAGGGGGTGGCAAGGGGCAGCCCTACCTGGGGAGCCCTGCAGCTACTTTGCTAAAGCCACCAGGGTTATAGGAAAGAGGGATGAGGTTCCCAACAGCTGCGAGAGTGAGTGCAGGGGATCTTGATGAGCAAAGACTATGCTTTTAGAGCTTTATTATAGAAAGGCAGGGAGAAGGAGAGAAGGGAGAGAGAGAGAGAGAGAGAGAGAGAGAGAGAGAGAGAGAGAGAGGGCTAGAGAGAAAGAGAGTAAGAGGGAGAGAGGAGAAGAGAAGACAGAGAGGAGAGAGGGCATGAGAGTGAGGGGTAAGAAGCAAGAGAGACTAGTGAGAGAGAGCAAACAGGGGCTGAACCGCCCTTTTTATGGTCTTTACTGTTGCTAGGTAACTGGAAAGGAGTTTAGCCTGAAGGTCAGAAGCTTGGGCCATTGTCTATGTGACTTCTAGTCATGCTTCTCTTGTGGGGGCTGTGTGTGTGTGTGTGTGTGTGTGTGTGTGTGTGTGTGGTAACTTAGGCAGGGGCCAGAGTTCCAGGAGCACGAGGGAACGCCTACCATGTCATGAAGGTGAATTATCACCATTCAGATCTCAGCTCACCTGGAGACCAGCCTGTCTGTGCAGAGTTCAATGCCCCACAAGGTAGGATTAAGGTGATCTATCTCTATATTTGCCAAATTGGTTTGCCACTTCCAGCTCAAGTCCCTGGAGGAAGTGTTACTTCAGAAAGGGCCAGGTGGCCTTCCTTTGTGCAACAAGCCATAAAGATGACTTGATAAGGGACATTGTTAAGTACAAGGACGGGGAACAGCCTTGATTGCTAGAGTCTGGTGATTAGGGCTGCGATGAGCATGAAAAATTCTTATGTTGAGTACTCCTCATCTTCCACTAGCTTCTATACTCTCTATACTTTCTGTACTACACAGCTCTTTGAAACAAACCGAGGCCTGTATCTTCACCTCCTCAACGCTCGCTTCACAAGTTTTTGAGCATTGCCTAAGAGTATGGGAGTGTGCTGTGTTATGCTCACTTCTTTGCCCTTCCCTCTCTCGTTCCCATATATGTATATATTTCTCCGATTTATCAACCTTTGTATTAAAAGCCTTTCTGGATCTAGTTGAAGAGCCCACTGAGGACAAGGTAGGCCTCTCTACACTTTAACTTTAGAATACACTTACTGAAACAACTGTAGATTTAATGCAGTGTTTTAGACTTTGGCTTGAACTAATATGAAGAGAGAAAGATGAAAAACACACATGACCAGTTGTGGACAGACAGACCTGGGGCTAATTATATTTGATGTTAATCCTGTGAGGGGTTGAAAACAAGGAATGAGTCAGCAGGTGATTTCCTGTAAACCTGCTTCCCACTTTAACTTGTAAAATAATAATTTGGCAGATAAAAGGAAAGGTGGAGTGGAAGGTGGAGAGAGAAGAAGGAGAAAATGGAAGAGAGAGGATGCAGAGGAGGAGGAAGAAGAAGCACATGGCCTGGAGAAACCGCAAGTTCTAAGGGGTCTCATAGTTGTGGAAGATGGTAGTGTAGCAGTAGATCTGCCCAGTCTAGGCGCACAGCATGTATTCATATCAACTGAGTTGTGTTTTCATTGCTGGGGCATATTTAGGTTGGAGATTTAACTCAACAATGACCAGTTGTGTACATTGGTAATAGTTGACAAAAGGAGATACCATTGTGTCTAGCTCTACATATTCTATTTATGCTTCTGTTTTTATATATTTTATCTAGATTTGTAAATGTTGGCATTTTCCATTGGATGAGGAAAGTAGTATGTACCTTGAAAATCCATGGTGATTTCTGAGAATATATCATTCTGAGAAGTGATTAGGTGTACATATGTGTACAGATGCATGCACATGTGGAAGCTAGAAGTTATCCGCCATACTCAATCAATCCCCATCTTATGAAGAAATGTCTTTCACTGAACCTGGAACTCACCATTTGGGCTAGACTGGTTGGCTAGTGAGCCCTTGGGACTCCCCTGTCTCTGCATCTCTAGCTTCTGCTGTGGTTGTATACCATACTACTACTATCCTAATAGGCGTGTATGTTTTTCCTTCTCTCTCTCTCCCTTTAGTACAAGTCAATATCCAAAGCATTATTATAGACAGCGATATTAGCTTCTGCTCAGAATTACATTGGTTAAAGGCTCCAATGTTAAATCAAAATTATTCTTTTTCATAATTTATTTGTGATGTTAGATATCTGTTCCTCCCTCTAATGTTCTCTCTCATTGACAGAGGCCTTACCATTTGAAACGATCTCTCAAACACTGTAAACTTCTAACCACCCCTATAACTGAAAGATAAAAATAAAAACATTCCCCAACAGTGTTTGAAACAGCCAGTGCTTAGAAAGGAGGCCTATTTCTGAATGTGCTTCATATTTCTAGATGTGAACTGGACAAGGTCTTCTGAGATGACAGACCACAGGCGTGACCAGGACTCAGTTCACTGGAAAACCACTTAGTCTTACTACATGGTAGTCTGGTTCACAGGAAATTGCATGGACTCTTCTTAGAAACAAATTCTCTAAAAGTATTCTTTCCCCAAGTCTATTTATTAGCCTCACTTACCACAAATATAGTCTCTCTCCAGCAATGGCTTAATTTCCCCTGTTTCTAGTCAAATAGTCTGAGGGGAAATAGTTGTGTTTCCTTGAAACTAGTGAAGGCTATTGCTAGCCCATTTAAACTACAGTACAATGTTATCTGACTTTGCAAAATTCAAGAGAAATCAAAACTCCCTTGGTGGAATCTGTATAGCTATAACGGCTTTATAAAGAGGCATCCATGTAAGAACAAGTTGGTGTTGACTTTAGGGAATCCTTGGAAACGCTGGTTAAACTTATCCTAGTATAAAATTACTAAAAAAAACAACAACATAGAAGTGGATGACTAGTCGTATGCTCTATAAACTAAATTTATATTCGAAGAGTCTGGGATTAAGAACATAAAAATAATCATAGTCAAATCAACTAACTTACCAGTGTCATCATCAAAATCTGACAGGACTGATTCAATTCCATCTTCACTGCTTGCCGACTGCTCCTGAAGCCTTCGTGGCAAACTGGCAAGTCGCCCACTAAGGAATATTGGCTTTAAGGGCATTTTGTAGATCTTGGCCAATAACTAAGTAAGAAAACCACACCAAACAGTTCACTTATATATTGGGAAATTCTCAGTGTCAGGAAATAGAAAGATTATAAATCATTATTAAAGAGGACTCAAAACTACAGGGGATCCTAAAAAATAAAAGTTATTGTGATTTGCATTTGAAAGGTAGTTGACAAGAGCATTAATATAAGGAAGCAGATGCAATAGTGCTCGCCCGTAAATAAAGCAGTGGCTATTATTCATCATCTGAATTTTATATACTTTTATAAATTCACTAAGGTAACTGTGAATATGTCAAATATTTTTTTCTGTAGGGGACCCCAGAGAAGAATAGGGAAAATGGGACTTGGCTTCCCCTTCTCATGACCCACCTCCAAGGAAACAGAAGGGCAAAAGCAACCTGGGAGAGGGGAAGGTTTGAGGTCAAGGTAAAGGAGATAAAGCCATCTCTCCTCCTGGGCTCAGCTAAAGACATTTGCTAGTGTTTTACGAATATCCTCTGAGGCATGTTTGGGGCTTGGAGCTGTGTGTGGGACGCCCCAGTACCTGAGAACAACGTCTGAGGTAATCCAAGGCAGGCAGGCACAGGTCTGTAGATGTAGCTCCAGCTCCAGGAACACAGTCTCCAATCTCTTTACAGTCTACCTCCCCTAGGGCAGTGTGGGGACAGGGACAAAATTACCCCTGCTTCCAATTAGAACAGAAGACCCACATACTCACATCGTACCCAAAAGTACACACAAGGAAGAAAGGGGAATGTTACAGCAACTCATAGAACCTGATAAAAATCCTCTGAATTTTCTCCCTATGAGGAATATTTGGTCGGTTCTGGTCCCATACTCCTGGTGGCTGAGAGGGTATTTCTGAAACCACCACACAAATTCCTTTTGCTGCTGGATGATGTGACTTCTGAGGCCTGTGAACTGTCCCAGAGGCAGGCCTGGAAGGCTGAAATGAGGTATGTGGCCTCCCTCTTTGGACCTCATCTTCTGCCAGCACTAGGCACTAAATGATGATAGTAAGTGAAGAGCCCAGGAAGAACAAACATGCGGGGGCTACAGATGAGGCTCTCACGAGACTTTCAGTAGCTTATTTTCATAGAGTTGTAGAGACTTACTATAGATTTTCTAAAGGTAAATAAATGGGAATCATAATTTTTATCTCATGAATAAAAGAATCTATTTCTATGGTTCTAATAAACTCATCTTATAGCACTGTAATTATAGCTAATTGTCTGCAATTGTAGCAGCAAACACCCTTTCATATGAGTCAATAGACATAATTACTAGGTGTTAGTGAGATTTCAGAAGCACCGAGGCATGCTTCTACACAGAAGAAATAGACAAGTTCACATTTTAGATGAGGGATGGCAAACTTTTTGTAAAGGGCAAGAGAGCAAGAACTTCAGGCTTTGAAGGTCATTCTGTCTGGGTTGTAACTTCACTTCTATTGCTGTAGCAGAAAGTCAAATAAAACTGTTTTATAGGAAGTCTGTTAGTGAGTTAGATTTGAACTGTAGGCCTCTAATTTCTGGTTTATTTTTACATATCTTACAGCTAAAAGCAGAGGCCAGGTTGTGAAAAAGGAAGGTGGAAATGAACAATAGTGTCATTTCCTATCTTCTTGATTATAGCACGTGTTACTTTTTTTTATGTTGTATATACTGAGTCTATATAAATAGGCTTTCTGGAACCAAGCAGTACCCAGAAGGCTCAGCTGTATGGAGGGTTCTGTCTTTCCCACTGAACCCCAAGACTTACACCTTGACTCTCTACTTCATAAATCACAAAATAAAATAGAATCTCTCTTTTCAAAATACCTTTCGTGTGTACATTAATAATTTGGCACCTCTACATTCAGTCCTTAACATTTCTTTAAAATAATGTCTCAAATTTCCAACATGCTTTAAAGTACCTCTACCTGCATATTTCACAGACACTTGATGTGTCTAACTGTCCAAGGAACATGTATAGCCTTTTCTCCTTTGCTATGGTCTAAGTACCTGTACCTATATGACATGAAAACACGAGTGGAACATTTCAGAAGTAAGAAGTTCCTAAGTTTTCGATGATACGTTATTGCCAGCAACGTGATGCACTGTCACTCCTGCCTCCCAGCTGGGGTGTGCCAAATCCCTCTGTGTTCGGCATCCAGGCTGGGTATGCTGTCTACCTGTTGTCAGTTCATAGGGCTACCACACTGCCTGATGTGGTATCAGTCTATTGCTGGCACTGGTTTCTTTGTGTAATTTTACTATTTGTGTATTTCTTTACTTTTATTTTTATGTGTCTGAGTATTTGCCTGCATGCATGTCTGTGCACCTCTTACACGCCTAGTGTTTGAGGAAGCCTGAAGAGGGAATTATATCCCCTGGGACTGGAGTTACAGATGACTGTGAGCTGACATGTGGGTGCTGGGAATTGAACCCAGGTCCTCTGGAAAAGCAACTAATATGTTTAACTGCCTATCCCCCTCTCCAGGCTTTATCATTAGTTTTTGTCAGTCTAATATAATACCTACTTTATAGATTAATTGTTGGTGTGCATGTACGTACAGGAAAAAATACACAGGCTTGGTACTATTAGAAGTATTAAGAATTTTCTGGTGGTCTAAGAAAATATCCTTGTAGGTAAAGATGGCAAATATATGTTGTAATATAACAGGGCAAAGACTGTACAACTCAGACTGATAGCAAGTACATCCTGATACTTTCTTTCTTTTTCATGGTTTTAGAGCTTTATTGTAGAAAGACAGAGAAAGAGAGAAGGTAGAAAAAGAGAGACCAGCCATGGCCACGTGGGGTGGGGGAGGGAAGGGGAGAAGGAGAGCTAGAGGCGAGAGTGAGAGGCAAGAGCTTACAAATCCTGATACTTCATTTTGCTCTTACTCTTACACCAAGAATAAGGGTGACACAAGTCTAATAACCTCTTTGTGTCCAATTTTCTTTCACAAAAGATTGACCAATGTATCAATTATCTATTGAGAAGGTAAAAGAACAGCATCAACCCTCTATTTTCTTATTTCCAAGGTTCTCTGACTCCATATCTAGGAGCTCTCTGTGAAAGCCTCTCAGATGTGCAAATGTCTTCTAAATTTGTGGTTAACCCTCCTGCTCCTTCTCTCAACCTCACCCAGTTAATCAGTTACAATAGCATAGTAACTTAGCCTTAGATAAGTTAACCAGATACAGTAGCATAGTAACTTAGACTTAGATAATTTAACTTTTTGTTATTATACAGCAACCCTAAATATCTTGTTAGACCAAGTCTCACCCTCCGCCAATGCTCTTTCCCCTCTGCTGCCTCAGGAACTGACAAGAAAGAAGACCAGGGCTGCCCCCCAGTATCCTCTCTCCAGGGACCTCCCTACAAAACAATTTTGGGAAGGGTCTACAATGACTGTGAATTATTAAAGGAGGGTTCCACTTACCCAGCCCCTTGACAAATTTCATAAGGCACATGATGTAACTAGTAGCTGCGTTAGCAAAGACCTGGATGTTGTCGGTATTGAGAAAAGCTTCAAACACATCGAACACAGGAGCCTGGCCTTTTCCTGAGGGAAGAAGATGATAGAATCTTAACAATGGTTTTTAACCCTTCAGGGTGCTAATACTCTCAGTACCTCCCAAAGAGTTTTAGAAAAGAGTCATTACTGGAAAGAGAGGCCCATTGAACATGCAAACTTTATATGCCCCAGTACAGGGAACGTCAGGGCCAAAAAGTGGGAGTGGGTAGGTAGGGGAGTGGGGGGGAGGGTATGGGGGACTTTTGGGTTAGCATTGGAAATGTAAATGAGGAAAATACCTAATAAAAAAAAAGTTAAAAAAAAAAAAGAAAAAAATTTTGGGGGTTGGAGAGATGGTTCAGTGGTTAAGAGCATTGGCTGCTTTTCCAGAGGTTCAGAGTTCAATTCCCAGCCACCACATGGTGGCTCACAACCATCTGTCATGAGATCTGATGTCCTTTTCTGGCATGTAGATGTACTCACATAGACAGAGCACTCATATACATAAAATAAATAAGTAATTATTTTTAAAAAAGAAACATTTTTGGATCTTTTGACTGAATAGATACCACGTCTTGCTGCTTCACCAACATGGGAATGGTAGGAAGGCTAGGACGAAAGTTGGGTGGATAATGGGGATAGAGCTATAGGAACATAAGCCTAGAATAATGTGTGGGTAGTAATGATGGTACAGTAAATATGGGATTACAAAGAATAGTAGAATATCTATAGACAAGGGAAGGACCATTTAGACAAGTCTCTGATGAAATGCACTTATTTATTAATTCCCGTGCTGAAGTCATAGGAATGAGTCTGCTCATCTTAGGAAATCCCACTTTCAACATTATATTTTTAAGTAAGAAAACTGGCAAGGCTGTCAATCAAGTGGCTCTAGGTAAATTATCTAATAACGTGGCTCACTGTTCTAGACTGTGCAAACAGTTTGGTCTATACTGAACATGTGGGATGTGGAATATGCCAGGGACAATGTGTCTATGTGACCAGGTTTTCAATTGGGTCTCTAACTGGCTTCCTGTTCTGACACTTCCACTACTGACGGAAGAGTGCTCTGTGTGATGTTCCATGGAAGGCAAGAATGTAAGGAAACCTGTCGCATTCTTCCAGATTTTGTCATCTTACCTTAAAACCAGGCTGTGCCCATATTATACCACCATAGTGAATCTTAGTCACAAGCCATGGAATAAATCTAAGCCATGTAATAATTCCTTTCAGAGCAGTACGCTCTGTCCATGAGTCCTTCTGCTGGGTTTCTGAATGTCTGGGTGGCCTTAGGGAAACAATTGAAACAATACCCTTGGACACTGGGCATGCCAGTTTATTTCTAGGTAGACCCAATATCCCTAAATCTGATTCCCCTGTATTATACTTTCCAGTTTTCTTACTTAAAAATAAATAGATTCTGGCTTAGTAGACTCTGTCCTAAATGCTAGGGACCAGATGTATTTCTGAACTTGGAGTTTTTCAGTTTGAAATATTTGCTTAGATTTTACTGAGCATCTGAGGTTGAGTACTATGGAATGGCAACATCTTTTTTTTTTTTTTTTATTGGAGCATTTGTATTTTTGGATGATCATCTTATAACATTTTCCTCTGTGGTTTCAGAGAGAAACTCTACAGACCAATAACAGAGTGACCAATACCACCTCAGCAAGAGTGGGGCCTAATGAGCTCAGAGCTCTGGGTCAGCTGGCAGCAAGCCAATCCCACATCCTAGCTATCTGGTATTCCCTGTTGACAAAACATGGGCTGACAGTGTTTTTCCTTTTGTCCTTTTGATAACCCGAGACTTAGCACAAGGAATGAAGGTGCTATAGCAAGAATCACCCAACCATTCTTACCCATAGAGTAGTCCCCAACCAGGTACTCCTTCACCTCTGACTTGTTCCCACTGCGCACGGTCTCCAGAGCACTGAACAGGGGTCGCCATCCCGACTGGATCTGTGCAGAGCACACCTCAACCAGCTCACCAATGGAGGTGACCACCTGCGCGGGCGAAGGAGGGCGGGATTAATTAACACAAGTGAACTTACAGGAAAGGTCATTCTCCCCCCTTCCTTATTTCTGAGTTAATTTTGGTGAAAGAGAAAAACCACTGAGTAAATTTTCACAGGATTAGTTTTCTGTTCTGTTCTTTTTTTTTTTTTTTTTTTTTTTTTTTTAATTTGGGTGTTTGCCTCCTTATTGCCATGCATTATAGATTCAGGTCCTTTCCCGCCCATGATCTGCAAATCACTTTACAGCCTTGAGCTTCTCTCCTCTCCTCTCCCTCTCCCTCTCCCTCTCCCTCTCCCTCTCCCTCTCCTCTCCTCTCCTCTCCCCTCCCCTCCCCTCCCCTCCCCTCCCCTCCCCTCCTCTCCTCTCCCCTCCCCTCCCCTCCCCTCCCCTCCCCTCTCCTCTCCTCTCCTTTCTTTCCTCTCTCTCTTTCTTAAAATATTTATGTGTGTTTTGTCTGTCTGTCTGTCTGTCTGTGTATCACTATAGACAGTTGTAAGCTATCATGTGCTGGGAATCAATCCTGGGTCCTCTGGAAGAGCAGCCAGTGCTCTTAACCACTGAGCAATTTCTCCATCTCCAAGTTTATCTTTTTATTATTATATTTTAATTCTATCTTTCAGGGAGTATGTGTTTAATTTTGGTACGGTCTGACTCATTAAGTTTTCTTTTTAAGGGTCATATTGCTGGAATTGCTTCCAAGAAACCTTGGCCTTGCTCATGTTTATAGTTCTTGTTCATGTTAAGTCATGGCGAATTTTCATTGTTTGTGTGTGTGTGTGTGAGAGAGAGAGATGAAGGTTAAAGATAATTTTTCTTACAAATGTCCAAGTACAACTGGCTGAAAACAGTCTTTTTCCTCCATTGAACTGCAATGGCATCTTCATTACAAGTCAATTGAGCAAACACAGAAGGATTTTTTATTTAGGGTCTTCCCTTCTAATATGAACACTTGCAACTGTAATGTCCCCACAAATACTGATTTATAACACAAATTCAGTATGGCATGTTCTCACTCAAGGCATCTTTAGACATTCCTTGTCATTTCTTCAGTGACTTAAGGGTTACTTGGAATCCTGATGTTTGATTTATAAATATTTGTACATTTCCCAAGTTGATTTATTTATTATGAACGCAATTCCAGTATAGATAGAAAATATACTTGTATGCTTTAAATTTGGTTAAACTTACTGAAATTTGTTTTATAGGTTTGCATATAAACTATTATAAAATTGTTCTGCATACACTTGAAAAGAATGTGCTTAATTTCACTCAGACTGGTTCACAGTGTTACTTATTACTTGTATGCTGAGTTGATGTCTAGTTGTTATATCAATTCCTTTGAGGAAAGAGTTATGATGTCTCATTACAATTTTTTAAATCACAGGAAAATGTGTATAGTATAAGCATCACATGACTGGTTATATATAGCTCATACAGTTTAATACATTTCCTACTACTCTCCATCCCCATGATACTGTCATCTTTCTAAATTGAAATTCTGTGCTCATTAAACAATAGCATTCCATTCTTTTCAACTGTGATCCTTATATTATCTATATCTCCTTTTGTTGGTTTGTTCTTCATGAATCTGTAAGCCTGCATGGGTTTATGTGTAAGGGTCAGAAGCCGACACTGGGCATCTTCCTTTATTGCTTTCTACCCAATTTTTTTTGAAACCACTGTACCTGGAGTTTGCTGATTTGACCAGGCTAGCTGGCCACTGACCCCTAAGGGTGCTCTTGTCTCCAGTTCACCAGTGTTGGGTTTACACGATGCGCCATCATGCCTGCTTCTTGCATAGGTGCTGGGATCTAACTGAGGTCCTCAAGCTTAGACAGCCAGCCCGGTAATGACCGAACCATCTCCACAGCCCCAGAGACATTATTGATATGTCTTCCTAACAAACTGAGCTAGTTATAATTATAAAATTCTAGTTTTACTTTCTAGTAATAGTAATACTATTTCTATTTCTAGATATAACCATTTCTTTCTTTTTGTGTGTGTGTGTGTGTTTTTGAGACAGGGTTTCTCTGCATAGCCTTAGCTGTCCTGGAACTCACGTTGTAGACCAGGCTGGCCTCAAACTCAGAAATCCGCCTGCCTCTGCCTCCTGAGTGCTGGGATTAAAGGTGTGCGCCACCACGATCAGCTGATATACCCATTTCTAATACCAATTTCTAGTAATAGTAATACTCTTCACTTGTTTTTTGTTTTTGACCTGACAGTGTTACAGTTCTGCCAACTCCCTCAAAGTTAGAATCTGCATAGCTCTAGTTTTTAACTGTCTTCTTGTCTCAGCCCAATTTCCTTCCTTCTCACAACCAAGAAAAGTAGACTACTCTTGTGACCTTCCTGCTTTGGTCTCCTAAGTCCTGGAATAGGAGGCACAAACCAACACACCTGGCTTTTGATTCCATTTGATGATGTGGCTAGTACAAACACCTGTGGAGAAGACTTGCATGGATTTTTTTTTTTCTTTTCATATCTCTTGGGGACATCCTGTTGGAAGAACTGCCAGGCTGTGTTCTGAACTGAGTAAAGAATTTGCTTCCATATCCATTCTGACGTTAACTTCCTCTACAACTTATCTGTAGTTATTACCTCTTTGGTTTTAATCACCCCAGTAATTGAAGCAGTACTCATTGTGGGTTCAGTGTACATTTCTGTGATGATGCTGAGTCTCCTCAATGCTATCATGTACGAGGCTCTATAGACACTCAGAATTTTGCTGTTTCTTACACATACCATGCCCTTGGTTCTTCCATTCTACCTTTACCACATTCTTTTACATTAAACACTTGGTCATTTTAACATCTCTGTTTTTTTTTTTTTAACTTCTCCTTATGTGTTACTTTCTTCAGTTTGCTAACATGAACCTTCAAGTTGGCAAATTATAATCTAGTTAATACCAACTTTATTTTGGGGGGAAAATGAAGAATTATGCTTCTAAATGTCCTCATTTCCTCTCTTTTTTTTTTCTGATGCTACTCATGTTTATATTTAAGCTTGGCCTAAGTAAAACTAAGCTATGTAAGATGTCATTGGTTCTACAACCTTGAGAGCATGGTGTGATGAGCTTTGTCTTCATCAAAACAACCCAGGGTAGAGGATATGTGTGTGCTTACACCTTTCTGATTGTCACGTTGGGGGTATTTTAATAGTGTTCATTTTCTTGCCAGTATGCCATTGCATTTAAAGAAAATGAATAAGCCATCAACATCTGAGCTGATTTCAGAGAAAGGGCCTGTTGAGCTCTCGCCCACCACTGTGCCCTATGTGAGGCCACTGTGTTTGCTTCTTTCCATCTGTCTCCCATTAGACAGAATGACTGTGCTGGATAACATGGTCCAGATAAGCTACAGATCAATCCAGCCAGATTCTCTAGCTCTGTGTTTCATTTCCGCCGATCACTAGGTGATCCTGGCCAGATTGTTTAATCTCTATTTGTCACCAGCCTAGGAAGACAGTATGCAAAACAGAACAGTATCTGCCTCGCTCTCACCAAATGCCTGCCCTGGAGAGAGGATGGATGCAGAAGCCCATCTAGCACTGACCTGGTCTTGGACATCTTCATCACAGAGCTCTAGCTGCATGATGCGCTCAAAGGGCCGGAAGAGTGCTTCGTTAAAGTGGAAGTGAGGTGGCTCACTCCAGTCAGTGAGAACCTCTGTCAAGATATCATGGATGAAGGAAACGGCCTTCTGAGACACATGGCGTTCTTTATGGCAGGCAGCCTACACAAGAGAGGGCCAAATGCCAACAGAAAGTCAAGCAGGGAGAATATGGCTTCTGGAGGCTACCTCATTATTTGTAGATAGAAAAGGTAATTCTGTCTAAATACAAACTTCTAAGGGATTTTAGTGTACACATGATATGTACACTAAATTGCACTTGAAAATTTAACCACTGGTCAGGTACAACTTCAATGTTACCTTGAGGTTTCTGGAAGAGTAAGGTTTCTATTATTTTCTTTTTTATGCAGCATGGAAGTTTCCTTCAGCAGTACAGAGCATGCTCACCTATCTGGAAAGTGCTCCTGGTTCATCTTTAGTCATCCGCCTAACACATTAAGATCATTTGTCCCCTAGTGAGATGGGGCATTTGTAATGAGAACTCAAATTGTTTTACACAGTTTGGATCTAATGTTCTTTATTGATTTTGTTCCATACTGGCTCTCAACTTTGACATGCAACTTGCTTTGTGTAATGGCATAACAGAGATCATTCCATATGTAAAAAAACCAAAAAAAAAACAAAAAACAAAAAAAACTGATAGGAAGTTTGTGCTGTCACTGTCTGGGGGAATCCTAAGGAGACCATGTGAATAAGTGGGGACTGTTTGTCAGAGGCAAACCTATATTAGAGTCTATGTAGAAAGAGAACTATGCCCCCCTTCCCAGTTAAAGCTACCAAGAACCAGTTTGTACCAGTCTTTGTATCAGTGGACTACAGCATACAAGGAAAACCATGTGAGCTCAGCCAAGCTAGCTGTCTTACTTAGGGTTTCTATTTCTATGCAAAGACACCATGACAAAAAACAATTTGGAGGAAAAAAAGGGTTTACTTCATTTTATATTTCCAGATAACAGTCTATCATTAAGGGAAGTCAGGGAAGAAACTCAAGATGGGAAAAAGAACTGGAGACAGGAACTGATGCAGAAGGCATGCAAGGGTGCTGCAAAAGGCATGCAAGGGTGCTGCAGAAGGCATGCAAGGGTGCTGCAGAAGGCATGCAAGGGCACTGCAGGAGGCATGCAAGGATGCTGCAGACGGCATGCAAGAGTGCTGCTCACTGTCTTGCTCCTTATGGTTTGCTCAGCCTGCTTTATTAATCTTTTAAAAATTTATCTTATTTATATGAGTACACTGCAGCTGTTTTCAGACACACCAAAAAGGGCATTAGACCCCGTTACAGATGGTTGTGAGCTACCCTGTGGTTACTAGGAACTGAACTCAGGACCTCTGGAAGAGCAGTCAGTTCACTTAACTGCTGAACCATCTCTCCAGCCCATAGGTATTATATACCCAGGACCACCAGCCCAAGGTAGCATGACCCATAGTGATTTGGGTCTACCTACATTAAATGTCAATCAAGAAAATGCTCTGCAGGCTTGCCCAAAGGCCAACCTGATGGGGGTTCTTCCCAAATGACTCTAGCTTGGTCAAGCTGGAATAAAACTAGACAGCACAGTAGTTCAGACCAGAATTACCAGAGCATTTTCTTCAAGTTGTGATACAGAGGATCGTGAGCTAAATAAATGTCTATTGTTTGAAACTCCCAAGCTTTTGGTGTAGCTAATTACAGCATAATACCTAGCTGATACAGTCTTTGGCCTTGACTAAATTGGTATTTTTCTACCCTTCTTCCTTAATAGTCTATCCTCAGGCAAATAAATTAACTTCTATGAAATATTTTCTTATATATCTTTACTAGGTAAGCACTACAGCACACTTATGAACGGTTATCATTGTAAATACGGCAATAATGTTTTGTTACGTAGCCAGTGGGGTGGTTTGAATGAGCAATGATCCGCATAGGTTCAGGGTATTTATTTGAGCACTTGATCCCCTGCTGGCACACTGTTTGGGGAGGCAGCACAGCCTTGCTGGAGGGAGTGACCCTAGGGGTGGGCTTTGAGATTTTATAGCTTCTTGCTACCTCCAGTTTGCTTATTCTGCTTTATCTATCCCTGAAGACATTATCCTCTCAGCTTCCTGCTTCAGCTATGCCTCCCTGCCATCGTGGGCTCTCTTGGAGCTTAAGCCCAAATAAAGACTTCCCTCTATTAAGTTGCCTGAGTCACAGCACAGGCAAAGTGATTAATAGAGGCAGTCATCATGAGCAGAGAGGGTTAGACATAGGGCAACGTCAAACCTTATCCTATAAACTGCTTTCCTTCAGAGAGCAGAAGGATGTTAGCATTCATTTATTTTATGGAGGAAACCAGGATATATGGTTCACCTTCTAAAGTATCATGTCTTTAGTCACTGAGTTATCACAGAAGAGACACAAGAACCAAAGGTGTTGCCTCAAAGAAAAGAATTGATTCAGGATTCTTTCTTTTAGCTCCAGACTCAGGTTGAGAGCAGAACCTAAGAAAACAGAAAAGCCAGCTTTGCGAGGAAACTAGTTGAGCTGTATACTTGGAAAGGAACAGGGCCATAGTGACACCATGGTTGCCCTGCCTTTCAGAGTGAGCCTTCAGATGCTTTGATATACAATCAGGACAGTAATGCTTGTGACCAGGTCACAGATAGTTCTCATCACATTCTAAACTCAGCCTCTATGCTGACTCTGCAGCAGGACTCCCTTAGAGCTCACATTTACGGGCTCTTCTCAACTTCCAATCTCACCTCCACCAGGTGCGGGGCCACGAGGCTCCAGCAGCGCATCACGTGGAGCAGGGGCCGGGCTTTGCTCCTCACAATCCTCAGCATGGCATCCCCCAGGCGGAACAGGTGGAGAGCGCTTTTTTGATCCTGGGTAGACTTGACTTCACCTACAAGAAGGAGAGCCGAGAGAGCCCAGACGTAGGTATAGTTCAATAGACTCCAGCACAAAGAGATGTTGAAATTCAAGGCAGTGTTCTCAGATAGTGAGACAGTTTGAGATGGCTCATCAAGGAAGGAGAGAGCCCTCTATTCAACACTAGCAAGGTGGTTCATTCAGCAGGACCAAAACCTCTCCTTGACTCAATACTGTGTTTGCAGAGAAAAAGCCACGAAGCAATGGTTTAAACAGTAAGGCTGGAGAGGCAGGCCTGTTTCATAGCTGTACTGGAATGGGCAAAGGATTTCCCTCTAATCCTCAGATGATCTCATGTATAAAACAAGGGGTAAATATATCTATTCCTTAAAATTCCCATTATCTTTAAATGAATGTGATGACCCCTATCCAGTGCTTAGCATGGGCCCAGCACACATAGATGAGTATTTTTTTTTAATTAGGTATTTTCCTCGTTTACATTTTCAGTGCTATCCCAAAAGTCCCCCATACCCACCCCCCCAATCCCCTACCCTCCCACTCCCCCTTTTTGGCCCTGGGGTTCCCCTGTACTGGGGCATATAAAGTTTGCAAGTCCAATGGGCCTCTCTTTGCAGTGATGGCCGACTAGGCCATCTTTTGATACATATGCAGCTAGAGACAAGAGCTCCGGGGTACTGGTTAGTTCATATTGTTGTTCCACCTATAGGGTTGCAGTTCCCTTTAGCTCCTTGGGTAATTTCTCTAGCTCCTCCATTGGGGGCTGTGTGATCCATCCAATAGCTGACTGTGATCATCCACTTCTGTGTTTGCTAGGCCCCGGCATAGTCTCACAAGAGACAGCTATATCTGGGTCCTTTCAGCAAAATCTTGCTGGTGTATGCAATGGTGTCAGTGTTTGGAGGCTGATTATGGGATGGATCCCTGCATATGGCAATCACTAGATGGTCCATCCTTTCGTCACAGCTCCAAATTTTGTCTCTGTAACTCCTTCCATGGGTGTTTTGTTCCCATTTCTAAGAAGGGGCAAAGTGTCCACACTTTGGTCTTCGTTCTTCGTGAGTTTCATGCGTTTAGCAAATTGTGTCTTATATCTTGAGTATCCTAAGTTTCTGGGCTAATATCCACTTATCAGTGAGTACATATTGTGCGAGTTCCTTTGTGATTGGGTTACCTCACTCAGGATGATGCCCTCCAGGTCCATCCATTTGCCTAGGAATTTCATCAATTCATTTTTTTCAACTGTAGTAATTACGGTTTTTACTGTCATCTTTCACACATGGTACTGGCATCAAAGATTGGGGTTATTTCCTCCTTACTTACCAACAGGTTCTTCAGGGAAAATTACCTGGCATTGTCAGAGAGTAATCGACTGTGTCTGTCACCGAATGGAAAAGCTGGGACTGAGATGCTTTTTTGAGTTGGTAGAGGAACCCTCCCAAGGCTGTTAAGTTCAACTTGTCGGTCGCGTCATCAAAGAGCCTGGGTGCAAATAAACATATGTTATGGGGGAACAATGCATCAAGGACAGGTGGCAGAACGTGTATGGCAATCTGGGTGATACAATTAACAAAACTTCTGTGAAGGCACTGCAGAGAAATGGATGGTATTGTCATAACTATTATTAATGTGAACAAGTCTGCACTAACCATGGGATTTTGATGCAAAGAAAACCAGAAAGCATACTCGGAAAAAAAAAAAAATCTTTGCAGCTTTCAGGGCCAGCCATGTGTGGTAAGCACTCCTAACTGTTTGGCAAGAATGTGAAAGATGACGAGTTATTGCTTCCAGATATTCCAGGAGGTAAAACATTAGGGCCCTATAGCCACAGTGAGCTGTGAGGTATCTATAGTCTACCTGCCAAGCCTGTGGTGATGCCAGTGGTATGGGATGCCTCGTGCTGCTCAAGGGACATTGTCTTGAACAAAAATTGAATCTTGAGCCTGTTTGAAGAACTAAACTAAGACATACTAAATTGTAAGACAGAAATAGTTTAAAATATGAGGCATGGAAAGATATTACATATTCTATAAATCCAGCATAGAGAACAAGTAAGCACACCTGAAATTTAACAACAAAAGTTGAAGACCTAGTTTGAAAACGAGCCAAGGATGTGAAGGGACAAGGATGCACAAATGACTGGTGGGGTCACAGGAAAACACTGAACATGTCTTTTTGTTTCCGTCTGTAAGGAGGGAGGGCCACATCAAAACCACAAGTTACTTCTTGACACCAGAATGAGCCTTTGAAAATGTTAAGTAGTTCTGATCATTTTAGTGCATGAAATAATTTCATATGTAATGAGTACTGTTATCCATTGTGATCTGGTATCAGAGTGCCACACATAATTAAAATTCTGTAATTTTAGGGCTGGAGAGATGGCCCAGCAGTTAAGAGCACTGGCTGATTTCGCAGAGGACCCATGTTCAACTCCCAGCACATGGTTGCTCATAACCATCCGCGGCTCCAGTTCCAGGGGACACTGGGCTCTCTTCTGCAACCCTTGTGAACATGTGGGACGTGGGCATACACGTGGGTAAAATGCCAATATACATTTAGAAAGATTAAAAATTGTCTCTGCAGAGTTAGTGGCTGCGGATGCGGCTTGCTTTGTAGAGTATTTGCACAGCAGGTATTTGCACAGTATTTGCACAGCAGGTATTTGCACAGTATTTGCACAGCATGCCTGAAGCCTAGGGTTCTGGTGTTACAGCTCTATAATCCTAGTAAGTAGGAGCTGAAGGCAAAAAAGTAAGTTCAAGGCAGTCCTCGGCTACATAGCAAATTTGGGATCAGCCTAAGATACATGAAATTCTATCTTAAAACAAAACAAAACAAACAAACAAAAACAAACCCAAACAACATCAAGAAGGAAGAAAAAAAGAAGGAAAGAAAGAAAAAGAAAGAAAGGAAAAGAAAAAAAAGTCCCTGTACTTTTGTTCTGCTCTTAGATTCTATCTGTAAGTAGCAAGAATCTCTAGAAAGTCTGAAGCATTTGCTGGCTCTATCATTTTAAAGTGTATTGGCTTAAAACAAATTAGTTGACTCCACTGACCTATATTTCCTCCTCTAAGAAATAAAGTTCATAACTCATGGCTGGGGAGCCTGGAGTTTTGTGGGGTCTGTGTGAAGTGTCTGGGAAAGTGCTTGATACCATAGCCACTAACTAATGCTAACTTATATTGTCATCTCCTTATTATGGTCTGTCCATTGGGGTCTTTGAGAGAAGAGGATGCAGTCTGAGCATGGGAGCTGACTCTCAGCAGATGATCCCAGGCAGAGGAAGCAGAGGGCCTCAAGAACTTAGCCTACATGTAAGACCTATCCTTTTGAGTAAACTGACCATTCCCAGACAGAAAGTGAGGCAAAAAGAGAGAACAATACACACACACAACACACACACACACACAGAGACATTGATGTGAAGAGGTCATCCAAAATAAAGATTATCAGCATACCATGCTTTGTATAAAAAAAATTTAACAAACTTTAAAATTTATTTTTGTAGCCAGTATTAATAGATATTTAATTATAATAAATTGCCTCTTTGACTAATTCTTCCAAGAAATTCTATTAAAGTCTTTTGTGTCTACTTCAAAGATAATTATATTTGCAACTGAGGCCTTATGTTGGCAGGAGATATTCAATAAAAAACACAGCACACAAAAAACACATGCACATAACATACACAACACACATCTGCACATACATACATACACTCATATCCAAGACTCACACACACCAGCACGTACACATAGTACACACAGTACACACACATCTCATTTGCTATTTTCTAGTTTGCTTCTGGATCGTAACCATTTCTTTTTCTTATGCTCTAATAAACATACTACATGAGTGTGTTATACTCTTCCTGACACCCGTGTACCACTTCCTGGATTTTAAAACACTTTAATAGCCAATTTATTGGATACCTAGAAGCAAGTGATTTTCTACCAGTTAGAACATGTACAAATTGTGTGACTTAGTGGGGGGAAAGTGAGTCTAGGTTTAACTGTTTCTATAGAAACCAGCAGGCTCCTCAATGTCAAAGTCAGAACAGGAAGTCAGGATGTCCGAGCCCAGCCAGTGAATGTTCAGCCTGCTGCCCTAGCACCTCCGGTCTGCCCTTTTTGTAGGAAGCCTGGGTGTAACAACTATACGTTAAGGGATAAATAAGGTGATGTGGTGTGGCTGGTGATCACAAGCACTCCCAGAATCAAGACCTGTTGTCAAACATTTGAGGCAGCAACTGATTTGCCTTCTTTACCTTAATGTGGTTCTTAGACATCAGTAAGTACCATATTTATGGGTGGGCATGTCTTTATTATTTTATTTCCTGAGTATGAGTGTGTGTGTGTGTGTGTGTGTGTGTGGACAATGGGTGTCTTCCTTGATTGTGTTTTTTCATCTAGAGCTTTTTCATTCCACTTATTGCTGCAGGTTCTCTTACTGAACCCAGGGTTTGACAATTTTTGCTAGCAACTGGTTTGGCTTAGGGAGCCTGTCTTCAACTCCCAAGTGGTATGATCTCAGAGAGCTACCAGGCCTGCCTGGCCTTTTATGTGAGTCCTGCAAATCTGAACTCTGATTTCCATCTTTGTGCAATAAACACATTGTCCACTGAGCTATTTCTACAACCCATAGTAAGGGGTTTTGCAGCAAGAGTCACTAAAATTTAAGTATTACTTAATTCAACCTCATAACTACCCTCTGAAAATTACTTTTAAAAAGAACCTTATTTTACTGGCAAGGAAGTCAGACATGATAGTAAAACCATAGACTAAATTTCAGGTAGTCCACTTCAGACCTGGAACTCAGGCATTAGAGGATGGTTTGGTTCATTCAAAAAATGATGTGTGGTAGGAAGAAAGACAATGGAAAGAGGGATGGGGACAGTTCAGTTGATATCAACTGATTGTTGCCTTGCAAGCCCGAGAAGCTGGATTCAACCCCCAGAGCTTACATAAAAAAGCGGAGTGTAATGTCTCACACTTGTAACACACCCTGGTGTGGAGGAGGCACACACAAGTCTGGATCTGGAATTTGCTGGTCAGCCAGCCTAGCTTACTTGATAAGCTTGAGAGATACTGCCTCAAAAAGCAAAACAAACAAACAAGCAAACAAAAAAGTAGATAGTGCTTGAAGAACAGGCAACGCGTGCGCGCGCACGTGCGCGCGCGCGCGCACACACACACACACACACACACACACACACACACACACACACACACACACGATGCAAAGCATTTTTAGTAACTGGTTAATGCATTGTTATCCTCAGGCTGATTTTGAGACCAGACAAATTAATACAGGCATAGCCAACAGTCAATCCATGCTTAAACATCCCCAGAGTGAGTTGGCCTTGCATACCTGTCGGCCTGGGTGGAAAGGCTGAGCACCACCTTGGCAGCACTGTTCCCACTCAGACTACCTCCCCGGAAGTCCGAGGTCCGGCCACGGCTACATTCCCGAACAAGCTCCTGGATGGAGTGTGGCTGGACCACAGGGGCTGTGTTCAGGGAAGGCCCCTGCTCCAGGCTCTGCTCCTGGGATGAGCTCTTAAACTCAATTTCCCCAAGGAGGCCAGAGCTCCCAGATGTCTTCTGTGGCTGATGGATGGTCAGAGGGGGCTGGGAGATACCATCGCTGAAGTGGGTGTGCTCCAGTGTACCCACATACTCACACACCCTAGAGAGAGTCAAACAGGAAGTGAATACTGTAGCCCAGCTCTGCCGACTCTATTCATCCCACAGTGAGGTAAAACGAAATCTAGCTACCCCTGGAGTTTGCCTCAGCTTTCCTCCTTTCCTTTTATCATATTTTGCACTGCCATTTCCTCACTATGTTTGTTACTACTTAGAGACAGAAGATTTGTTTTGAATTGGGCCAGCCTTGGCACGGGTAAGCGATTCCTAAGATTCTCTCACTCATCACCGCTGGGGAAAAGACAGGCAAGAGAACTCTGTTTACCCCTTCTGTGTTGCTTAGGTTACTGCTTTACTAAACAACCTATTTGAAAACTTTCCCTGAGGCATCCCTTCTCCCTCTGTCCTATGCTCTGATTAGCTGAGAAGCACTTCCTGACGAAAGGATCCCAAACGAACATGCTTAGTGGACAGGCGCTGTTGACACAGTAGACATCTACCCAGCTATGATGTGGCTGATGCTGATAGCTCTAAATACCTGTGTCCACGTATGGAATGGGGATAAGGGGGATCCCCTAGCATGGCAGGAACAGAACAGACATGTGCAACTGCCAACTTCCAAAGGCTTTGTTCCTAATTGAACTTAAGATGCATTCTAAGACATCTCAGATAATTTAGTTGCTGTCGATGGGCATCCTGATAAACTATTCTGGTATTCTATAGTTAGGGAGTTTGTTGAATTCACATATATTGCTTGCGTGTCACCTGAATCTCTTCCCTTTGTTTTTTTTTGTAAGGCCAAGGCAAAACATCAGGTTATCAGCTTCTCTTTCTCACTCCACTTTGCTCCAGGCTGCTACATCCTGGTCCTTTCACATGTTCCTTTCACGATGGTTGGTGTAGGGGGAGGTGCTGATACTAAGGTCCGGTTCCCTAACTAGTTCTTGATTTTGTCAGTGAAGAAGGCTTTCCAAGTTCCAGGAGGAAAAGGTAGATGGAGGGAAAAAGAGGGTCTTTTCTGCACGCTTTTAAACAAGAAAGCAGCAGCAGTCATGTTCGGCCTCAGGGCAGCTAGGGCCTGCAACTTCTGCTATGGGCAGGGGCCAAGGAGGTTGGTGGGGGCTAGCTGATACAGGGTAGCTAATAAGTTTAGGGCAGGAGGAAAAAATGGGGATAATTGATGAGGGCATGCCTTTCCAGGCAGGAGATTCTGTGCCCAGAAATTGTGCTAGCCAGCAAGTTCTAAAGTAATAAAGCCGTCCAAATGTTTTCTATCCATGGAGCAAAGGCAAGGTAGAAAAAGAGAAGCTGGGTTGGGAGATGGTTAGATCAATCCGGGCTAAGCTGGGAGGGGCTGGTGGCTCGGTCACAGCTCCAGAGCTAAGGCTACCGGTAGTGTGTTTTAAAAACTACATGTAACAGGTTAGTTTTACAACCCTTAGCCATCCTGCATACTGTTCTCTTAGGAACTCAACTAGCACTTGGAGCTATATTTGTTTTAGTGACGTCAAACTGAACTCAGATCTCGCTGGGTTATCATCTGACTCTTCTCTTTCCAGGGGTGATCTGCTCGTTTTCTTTCTTCTGCTCTAATGCCAGTGCCTGGGGAGATGTGGTTCTTGACTTAGACTTAAGAGTTGCACTATTGAGTGGTCGCCATTTTGTTTTGATTTTACAGGTGCTGACTGAGACTCTCTTTACTTCCGTGCCACAAAACTCAAGAGTCAAATTCTTAGTGGTGCTTTGCACAGATGTATTACTGTGTTCTTCTTGTGTTTCTTTGTCCACTTAAACTAGATGTCTTTAATGAGGTACTGTATATACTAATGTGCGTTATCCAGGGTCCTTTTTTGTAAATAGAAAGGACAATGTACTCTCATTTAAACTGCATGGGTGTGTTCTATCTGCTACTCAAGAAAGCAGCTTTTTCTCCATTGCTATAATCCATCTGTCCCCCACGGCAATGTCAACAGATAAATCACAGTTCCTTGAATCCAGTTCTGCCATTCTGTTCTCTGCAACATACGTGCCGCAGGTACTTATCTCTTGTCCTCTTTTCTGTGTCTCACTAAAAACGTATCTAAACGGCGAACGCTCTGCTGAGATGCTGCAGACTCTGGAGTCTGTACCCTCTCTACCACCCCAGGCTTTCCAAGGCAGGGTCTGTGCCGTTAGGGGTGGGGAATACCATCATGCACCTGAACACGTGTGGCCAGCAGTCCGGGTTGTGGCTTCCCATCTCCAGGCCTACGCTGAGAATGGCATCCATGCACAAGACGTGGGCTGTGTGCAGCCACACCCCCTGCACCTTCCCCATCTGCTCCAGTTTCTGCTCCACTTTTAGTTTCACTGTGCCAGAAAGACATTTATTAAAATAGCAGTCTGAGTAAGGGAGACAGAAAGGGAGAGAGACAAGATGGAAATGAAAGAGTGTGTTCTCATGCAAGAGCAAAAGGGAAATGATATACTTCACTGGCTGCAAGCACCTCTTCAGCAGGGCTCCATCGTCCACATGCAAAGTCATGGTCAGACAAGACCCCATTCACTGGTAACCCCTGCTCTGTGGCTCTAGGGTCAGATGGATCCCGAGCTAGGTACAGGTCCTTCCAGCCCACCCATGGGTCTAGTGAGACATAACACCACTGAGGGTGGGCTCCATGTGCTAACTCCAGCCCAAACATCTGTTTCCAGATTCCTCATCCGTCCTTGTACACCTCAATTTATAAAAATCAAGAAATTCTTGGCAGTATGCAAGTAAGTCTCTCTGATATCAATATTATTTCTGATATTAATATTATTTCTGATGTGGTCATCTAAAAAACTATGTGTATGTATCTGGAGCACAAAGATGACTTCTTTCATGATGTAATTTTATCCCCGGAATCCACACTTGTATCTGTAAGCTATAAATAATGCTTTATTGAAATAAAATAAAAGTGGTGATATCTGAGGAAGAACACAAAAATTGATTTGGCATATCATTCATGCTAAGTCCTAACACAAGGCCAAATGGCAGTGCCACCCTTAAAGAAAGCTTTCCAGTTACCAGATGTGGTGGGTGATAATTCAGAGCTAAGGAATAGAGAAAACTATCTTCAAGTGACTCAGCCAGTTTCACGTCAGAAGGAGAAAGTTATTTTTAGGAAAACACTATTTGCCTCATGAATATAAGACCAGTTTCATTTTGTATTTGTTTATGATTAGAACATTTTTAGCTTTGTAAAGTGTTCTATTTTAGGAACCATAATTAAAAAAATTAAACATTTAAAAATATTTATTTTATGTGTATGAGTGTTTTATTTGCATGTATGTATGGGCACATCTGTATGTGGGCTCCCTCAGAGGTCAGAAATGGATGTCAGAACCGTACAGATGGGTGTGAGCCACCACCCAGGTACAGAGAATATAACTTGGGTCTTCTGGAAGAGCAGCCAGTGCTCTTAACAGCTGATCTATTTCCCTAGCTACAAGAACTCCGACTTGTGTGTGTGTGTGTGTGTGTATGAGTGTATGCACACACATATGTGTAGGCATGCATACCTGTGCATCTGCAGAGACCTGCAGAGATCTGAGGAGACCTGCAGAGTTAGGGTGCTGTATCCCTGAGAACTAGCGTGGAAGGAAGACTTTTGTGTTGTACCTGACGTGTAGTTTGGGAGATAAGCGATGAGAAGTGTGGTCCTCGTGACCGAAGAGCAAGCACTCTTAACGGCTGAGCCATCTCTGTAGGCCCTACAATTTATATTTTTGAGTAAGTTTTTGCTGTGCAACTCAAGCTGGTCTCAAGTTTGTGACCCTGTCACCTCAAATTCTTGAGGTCTGGCACACAGATGTTCACCATTACAGGTGGCTAAATGTGTGTATTTGTGTGTAGTTAATAGGCATACAATACTTAAGTAGGTTTTGATTCCTTCCCCACCCCCCTTCTTCCAGATCTATAAGAATTATATTGCTTGTTAACAGGTTCTCAATATTACTCAAATTTGTGGAACAGTGACCTAAACCGCTTGTCTTTGCTAAGAATTTCTATGACTGGCTATCCACAGATAGCATCAGTATAATTTGGATCATGCTTGTATTTCTCCTTCAGCCTGATGGATGCCTTGCATCTTCCAATGGTATTAGGAAACACATTTTCTTTCCTTGTGTCTAGAAGATTATCAGTTTCACTGACCTTCTCTTGTGCCCACAAAACCCAGGTTTTCCTGAGTGAAGTTTTTCGGGCCCCCTTTTATAGATTCTATTTGACTTTTTACCCTCAGAACTTTGGCCAATTTGCCAGTCCTACTGTAACCAGAGGGATATCTAGTGTGCTCTAGCAGCCTGAAGATGACCCAGGTGGAGGCTCTGCCAGGTGGGCCCCTGGCACTCTTGTCAGCAGCCAACTGTACTTTCCTTGTCACTGGTGGCCTGTATGACTCTCTTGGGAGGAGGAGACACCATCAAAACTAGCTAAGTTCCCTCATCTAAGACAGACTCAGGCCTGTGGCTCCGGGTGGGGGTGGGAGTCCTGACTAGTGGCAATTGCCTACTGTGTATCACACATAGAATGGGGACCAGTTGCTAGTGAGTGGTCTCAGCAGGTAGATCCTGGCCTGCAGCTGTTACCTTGTGCTAGGGCATCACTGGGCTCTTGGGATTGCCTTTCTTCTTTCTCTTCTTGGACACAGGATGCAGCTGCCATTTGGGCAAGAGCTGAGGCACAGTTAGCAGCGACCCCTTCAGAGAGACAAACAGCCACCCATTAATTATGTTCTCCAGAGACATACCAGTAGAACCCCTTGTGAATGATGCATTGACCGGTGAGTTCTGACGAGACCCTCCCCCAGGCCAAGAGTCAGGGATGCCCACAGGTACCGAGTGCACAGCTCAGTCGCGCAGCTTTCCTTAGCCCATCAAGGCTCATGCAGATGGCATCTCGCTCTTTCTGGTTCTGCTCTTTGATACCCTCAGCTCCAAGGATGAAGGCCAACCCCTTGGAGCTTCCTGCCATCCGACCAGTCAAGGGGGTTGACAGAGTATCAATCAGGTTCTTCCAGCAGCCAACCAAAATATAACGGGCAAATGCAACACCTACAAGAAAAGGGGTATTGGCCACTTTTCAGAGACAAAAGGAACGACAACGAAGGGTCTGAGGTTCTCCAGGCCTCAGCTAAGCAATTCGGAGTTACATGTAATTCTACAACGGGAAATACAATGTATTAGATCGGGTTGGGTCAGGTTTCACTCAGTGATCATAAATAATTAACGGGACACCACTGTCTCAGCTGGGCAATTTCATTAGCTACCTTCACCACCAGACAAAGCCATAATTTATTGAAGCCACCATTAACAGTTTGATTGCTGGTGACATGTCTAAAGTATGTACATTTTACACTCAGAGGTGAAGGTCTTACCTGCTACCGTGGAGTCATCAAGTCTCCTGCTCTGGGTGAAAGGTGACTCCACTGAAGCTGACGCCATCAACTGGCCACCGATTGCGCTACTCTCTAGACCATCGATATCTGCCAATCACAAGAGCAAAGCCACCCCTAAAGTCTTCCCTTCTTCCCAATAAAAAAACAACAAAAAACCCAAACAACAACAATAACAACAACAAAAAACCAGTAGCCACCATAGTATTTATGTCTTTTCAACAAAAATCCATTCTATTTATTACACATGAGTCATAAAGCCACTTCTTTTCTGAGAAAATATAAATGTTGCTTTGTTCCCTCAGTCTGTTTTTTTTTCTTTTCGTCAAAGCATTCTTTTATATGCTGTCGCATGCTTTATATTTGAAAAAAATAAGGCTAAACTCTACCTCAGCTGTTGTCATAAAAATCTACTCACTTAAGATGTTTTCATCTTTGGATCCTGTATTTATTCAAAATTATGGCATCATCACTAATCATCCTAGAGTACTCTAGTATGCACGTGCATTCATGCACGCATGCACGCACACATGTGAGCATGCGTGTACACACACACACACACACACATACACACACACACACACACACACACACACACACACACACACACACAAACACTGTAAAGACGTTTCACTGTATTGAACAGCCTAGTTTCAGACTTGCTAGTCTCCTGCATCTGCTTCTCCTATTCTGAACCAGAAAGAATATTCAACCATGGCAGGTTAGTCGTTCTCTTCCAGAGCTGTTTTACCAGAACTACGGAGAGTAAACCTCTTTGGTCAGATAGCTTTTATTCTAATGACGAATGCACGGATGATGATACTTTCCAATTTCCAAATTGTTTTACATTTTGTTGTTTTTTTGTGTTTTCATTTGATTGCCCCCGACTACTTACACCAGGAAGGGATGGAATTATTTTTCCATTTTTCAGGATGAAATTCAGTATTTGAAGCAGAAAAAGGTATAATTTCTGAGTGTCTGGCATAAGATCCAAGTGTAAAGTAGATAAACTGCCTACGTCCACGAGGCTGACAAAGGACAGAACTGAATTTTGTATTCATGTTTCTGACTGGCATTCAGGCCTCTCTCTATAGCACTATGATTTAGTTGAACATGAGTTCCTAAACCATTTCCTCCCAATTTTTGCAAGAGTAAACTCCTACCTATGAAAACAGCTCTACAAACTCCTTCCTACTCTGGCAGGAAGGGACTGGTCTGGGCTAAAACCCCTGGGTTTCTGCTTATCTCTGAATGAAGAGGACCTTTAGACCAGAGCCAGGAACTTCATTCTTTGGGCACCGATTTCCTCATTATAACATAAGCTGATCATGAGATCAACATATGAATTTGGATACAACTGATACAGTTAAATGAAATACAGGGAAAGTTATAGAAAAAGAGGATAGAATAATTTTATCCTTAATTTGGAACTTCATCCTTGCTTGAGTCTTGCTTGATGATGTCAATACATATTGTTAACATTTTTATTTTATATTGGAAATCTTCTGGCAACACATCAGAAGTTCATAAAAGGTAGAAATTCATATGGCAGCTACTATAGAAATAGGCAAGTTTTCTGGAATCAATTTAGTTTTTAACCAATGGGCTCATGATATTTACCAGAAGTAATCATTGTATCCAGATTATAATAGCTCCTATATACTGGGTACAAGATTAATGAACTCAAGCAATATGAAATTTATTTACATATAAAGTTTTCCATTTCTTTGAATGGTTTGCCATGTTACAAGAAGTGGCCCATTAGCTGATGGTCAGAGCTCACAGTGCCTCTCCTGGTACACCATGGAGGGTCAGATACTGCCCACACTTTGCTTGCTAGTTTACCTCTGGAATCTGCTATAATATTTCATGGAGAATTAATTATTATTTTTATTTGTATCAGTATTTTACTTGCATGTATAGATATGGACCAAGTGCATGGCACGCCTGGTGCTCTGGAGAGCACAAGAAGGCATTGCACTGCAACTGAAATTAGAGATGATTGTGAGTTGTCATGTGGGCACTGGGAACAGAACCTGGGTCATCTGCAAGAATAGCAAATGCTCTTAACTGCTGAGCCATCACTCCAGCCCTCACAGAACCTTATTTTCATAGTTTGAAAAGACTACATACTGCTATCATTAATATTCCTACATTATGGCTGATTAGCAATAATGATGAATGAATACAGGTATTGTGGATTGCCTGTTACTTCTTTTACATTGATCAAATGACTCTTTATTAAGCTTTGGGTAAGAGATTCATAGAGATCTTATTTGGCAGAAACCTGGTATTTAAGAGCCTCAAATGAATTCTAAGACATTTACACACTCCAGGCAGTACTCTCTACCCTAATGAAGGGAGTTTGTAGAAACATATGGAAATGAAGCATTGATTAAACTAAGTGAATGTCTTTTACACATATGAGTGATTGTTTACTGTGTGTTTGTCTATGTACATGTCCATGTGTATGTATGTGTATATACACATATGTGTGGAGGGTAGAAATTGATGTGAGCTATCTTCCTCTTCATTATATTTTTTAAGACAGGCTCTCCCACTGAAACTGGAGCACTCTGATTCATCTAGATTGACTGCCAGAAAATGCCAGGGACCCTCTGTACCAAGATAGAGATACCTATAACTATGCCTGATTTTTATGCAGGTGTTAGGGATCAAACTTCGATCCTCAAGATGATCGAGCCTTCTCTCCAGTACCCAGGAATGGTTATTTTTCAAGTGGTATAATAGAACCATGATTAATAAAATACAAACTGGTCACTTGTCTCACATTCCTGGTCCTTAAGATGTGGACCTTAGACTTGGTTTAACCAGTTCCATCTTGATTCTAGAAGAAAGATTCCAGATTCAAGAAAGTTCCAGGCCTGTGTTCTCCAGGAAGAGGCCTCATTCATCTCTCTCTGCCTGGTTTCCAATTAGACCTTACTTTCCAATTCCTGATTGTTTGTTCCCACCTGCTAGCTGCTTACTCTGTCATCTTTTATGAAAGCCTTGGTGTCAACCATAGATGACATTATCACTTTTAATCAATAGATCCAACCTCTCAGCTACACTACCAGTTTTAGTCCTACTTTGACCCTGTGTAGTAAGCAGTTGATAAGCTTGAGATGCAGGAAACAGTGCTTCTAGTATAGCAACACATACTATAGTATAGTGTCCCATGAGCTACAGCTGTGAGAGGACAATTCAGATTGTAAATCAATCAATTCAATTGTAAATCAATCTGGGAACCCAGAACCAGTAAAAACCCAAATAAAAAAACAACAAAAATCAGCCTTGAAGATTTAACTTAACTGCGGAACATATCAAAGTTTTGAACATTTATTGGTAAACCAGAAAAAACCAGAAAGGTCTGCTTTTGCCAAAAATCACCCTACCTTGAGACAATACATACTATTTTCCATATGTTCACTTGAAATTTCTAGCAGTTAAAAGGGATAATAAAATTTTTTAACACTATAGAGAAGGATACCAGGAAAGCCAGTATTTGGCATTATTTTAAATTCTGGTACAGATAGGAAAAGAATACTGACAGGAAATGGGAACAAGGCCAAGTAGAAAACCAACAGCTTTGCATTATCGATGGGCAAACCCCAGGAGAACTAAACAATGTGGGATCTCTATTAGCATGTGAGAGCTTCCAGGAATCACACAAGTCTATCAATGAGCCTACAGCAGTTACTCCAACATTGAGGGTGCTAAGTTAGCCCTACCCAATGGTGGTTGTGAGCACACCAGGCTGTCCATGACAAAAGGAGAGCAAATGCTTGAGGGGTGTTTTCATGATGCCTTCCTGGAACAGTTACTCAAAGCCGGTTCAAGCATTGTGGCATTTCTAAAAGGGCCCAGAACGTCAGCTTCTCCCAACTACTGCACACTCTATGACCTTGGCATTACTCACTGACCGGTGAGCATGGTGATGAGGGGAAGGCTGTTGTCCTCAGGGCTGCCCCAGTAGCCAGCTTCTCCCAGCATGTTTCTGTCCAGCACCTGATGGTACAGTTCCTCGAGCCAGGCCTGGGAGAAGACCATGAGCACGCCGCTGGTCTGCACCTGTTTCATGAACTCTTTCTGCAGAGAGGCCATGGAAGGGGACCAAATATACACTCTTGTGAATAAACAGCCTCCCACACTGCTCCCCCTTCCCACCCTAACTGAATCGGAGCTTTTGATTGGGGGAGGGGTAAGAATAAAAGGGGGGAAAGCTGGGATGCAGTCCAAGCTCCACACAGGTGTATTATTTGTGACATCATCTGACAAATAGCCTGTGAAAGGACCAAGATGCTGCACTTCACATTCTTGTTTTTGGTTGGGTGGGAAGGTTATCACCTACATGACTACCTTCCATAGTTTCTTCTTCTTGCTGTCCCAGTAGCAGCAGGGATAGAATAAGCTGTGGAAGGAGTATGTGTACCCAAGGGAGACTTGACCTACACTCTTACATTGTCATCAAGTAACATTGGAAGGTTATATTTCATTCAAGAAAGAAGTGATCATTGATTCCTTTCTGAAATTCATGACCTAGATTACCAAACTGACATCAAGGAAGCAGCTTGTTAACCCACGGGAGCCAACCACAGGATAGTCAACACCATCCTTACTACACACCTTACAAAAGGCACGGAATACACAAGTGATTACTGTGTGAATTTCACATTCACCCTCTCCACCCGCCAAACCTGCCCAGGCATGGGTACTACAGGGCAGTAGGGCGCAGAACACACTGGCCAGTTTCTCCCTAGATACCCAACACTTGGCTGCACAGTGACAGCTGATGTCATCGCTTATCCAGGGGAGAACCCACACCAGAGCTCATGCTCACCATCATGCCTGGTGCCACGGTTGGTCGCTTCCGGTAGTAGTCACCGTGGGAGAGCTTCAGGTTGAGCAGTAGGGCACAGTGTGCCGCTGTGTACAAGCTGTCTGCATTCATCAGCATCTGGAAGCTCAGGCTACTGCCTCCATCAAAGCCAGGAGAGTGCATCATGCCTATGAGAAGAAATGAAGGCATCCATGGGGCTGCCACAGTGTGCTAGCACTTGCATCTGGAGAGCCAGGATAGATTCCAGCAATAGAAACTCCACTGTGCAGAGCACTTCTAAATAGTGCTGACTACTAGCTAGTGTGCTCACAGGACCAGATGCAAGTAACCTATCAGGAAGGGTATGTTCTGGAGTTGATTTTCATTTTCTTCTTTCTTTTCCTCCCTTCCTTCTTTTCTTCTTTTCTTCATTCATTCATTCATTCATTCATTCATTCATTCATTCATGTATTTGAGTACACTGTAGCTGTACAGATGGCTGTGACCCTTCATATGGTTGTTAGGAATTGAATTTTAGGACCTCTGCTTGCTCTGGTCAACTGCTCCCTCAGTCCCTGCCTGCTCCAGCCCAAAGATTTATTTATTATTATAAATAAGTACACTCTAGCTGTCTTCAGATGCACCAGAAGAGGGCATCAGATGTCATTACGGCTGATTGTGAGTCACTATGTGGTTGCTGGGATTTGAACTCAGGACCTTCCGAAGAGCACTCAGTGCTCTTACCCACTGAGCCATCTTGCCAGCCCTGGAGTTGATTTTCTACAACTAGATCTCGAGCTGTTAATTAGCAGCAGTGACTTGGGTAAAGCCCTCTGAACCCTCTATAAACTTCTTAAGGGTCAAATTTATCCAGATGCTTTCCACAACAACATAAAACCATTGAATCTCATCCCCTCTCACCTCTTGTTCTTAAGTTGCTTGCTATTTCTTCCCACTTCTATGTCTGCCTTGGTCTCCTAGACCTCTGATGAGTTATGCTCAAGTCAGCTTCTCAGAGACCTTCCCTTTCAATTCCATAGCTTCCTTCCAAGCTACACAAACTGTTCTCTCCCTGTACTTAATTGCTTTGATGCCACAGGTGTAGGCATGCATATGTGTGCAGACATGCAAGTGTGTGTGTGTGTGCTAGGGATTGAAGTCAGGTTTCACACACACCAGGTTGATGCTCTACTTTCTAAGCAACACCTTTACCTCTTGGCTTTTTGAGGCAGGCCCCATTATGTTGCTCAAGATGATGTCATCCTTATTCTTCCTGCTTCAGCCTCCCAGGCACTGAGATTACAGGCATCAGTCACTCTATCAACCTGCACATTTGTTTATGGTCTGCTCTTAGCATTCTAATGCATATGCTGTTAAAAACCGAGAGCAGGGTTTGAACATGTGCTTGACCAGCAGTGCTAATTGCAGGATTATTCACAGTAGCCAAAAGGTGAAAACAACCACATGTTTAGCAAGGAACAAGTGGGTAATCAACTGCGGGGGACACATAAAATGACATATTAGTCAGCACTGTAACGCAGACGAACCTTGAGAACATTCTGCTACATACAATAAGTGAGATGAAAATGATAAATATGTAGAATGTGCTGATGTGCACTGCCTAGATGGATAAGTTTACAGAGGTAGCATATTAACTGGGAATTGGAGAAGAACTCATTTCTAGTTAGAGGCAGAGCTCTAGAAATGGTCCTGAGGGTTGCACAATACAATAAATATAATTTGTGCTCAATTGTACATGGAAGATGATTAAAATATCAGTTTTAGTGGTATATGTTTATTCTTAGCAAAATTAAAAGAAATAATGACATAATATATCAAAAAACATGTAAGGGCTGGAGAGAACTTGCTGCAATAATTTGAGGATGAGAGCTCAGAGTCCCAGAACTCACTTAAAAAGCCAGGTGAACATGAAAGTCTATGAATCATCTCAGCATGAGAGAGGCAGAGACAGGGATTTCTGGAGCAAGCTGGCCAAACCAGCAAGCACTGGGTTCAGTGAGAGGCCCCTCTTCAGTATATAAGGTATAGGGTGATCAAAAAAAGACAGTCCATATCAGCCTCAGGTATCTGTATACATATACATGAACACAAACACACATATATGCATCCACATATATATGAACATCCACAGACCATATACACTTCAAGTGTACATGTTGAAGAGTAAACTATGGTAAATAAATTTGTGGCAATAAGCCATTTTTTAATGAGGGAAAAAATAACCCCATAATTGTTACTGTCTTATTCTCAAGTATTTCTCCCTAAAATACTATATAAGATGATACTTCATACTGAGTAGAATTTTCATTTGAATAGCCCTTTGGATGTTCGCAGGTTAGCCAAGAAAGCCAGCACACACAGGAGTACAACATGCATGCTCCAATCACAGTTCAGTCTGCCGGAGTGCTCTTGCTGCGTCTGAGCTCTCAGAGAGCCCTTGGGTGGCATCCCATCATCTGAAACTTATACAATGTTAATCACATCGGCTTCTGCAAACACTGGGAGACTAGGGATCTGCATGTGGGGGAAACAGTTCATCCTAAAATCACGTGTGAAGATAGCATAGGTTTAGTTCATCCTAAAATCACGTGTGAAGATAGCATAGGTTTAGTTTATCCTAAAATCACGTGTGAAGATAGCATAGGCTCACGTATTCTTCAAACCATGTCTCAGAGAATTCCTTCCTCAGAGATGCCCCTCATCTGATATATAAAAATTTTTTATAAGAACTGGAAATGCAGATCTGCAACTGCAACATTTATCCCTAACTGCGAAGTTTAATGTGCTAGTAAGAAGGTAGGGACCCAAAAGCTTTCGAGGTTGGAAAGAACTGGAGTTCACCAGCTTATGTAAGTATGAATGCCATCTAGGTATATCCTCCTTAGGCCACACTCAGTGAGGAACAGCCTGGTTGCAGAGCACTGTCAGAACACTGCAGCCCGTCCAGACCATACTGAGAGCACTTTGTGACCATGCACACAAGACCTATTATTTTATTCCTGCCATGTCCTCTCCAACTCCTCAATAACTCCCTGTTTGATTACTACTGTTGCACACAAACACACACACTCGATGCTGAAAGGGAAAGAGGCCGTGGTTGGATCTGCTGGCATGGAAAGTCATGCCACTGCTAGAGGTGCAACAAAGCTCAAAGACACTGCTGGGAGGTCTGCTTATGACTGAAATAATTTGTTGGATTTGTTAACAATGTTTTCCAGCAGTGCCCTGCTATCTATGTGCAGGTTAATTTTTACAATAATAAATAACCAACAAACTTGAGTATAAGACAAAATGAAAACTATTCTGTATACATAATAAAGGAACCATTTTCCTGATATACCAGATATATTTTCTGCTGATATCAGTCAAAACCAACAACAATAAACACACACTGTACTTCACAAAATACTGTCTATCATGTACAACCATTTTCTTCCTATACATTATTTTGTTTGATTCTTTTCTTTCTTTTTTTTTTTTTTTTTTTTTTTTTTTTTTTTTTTTTTTTTTTTTTTACCAAGGAGAATTTCCTTGAGACATTGATGAATTTGCCTAACGTTACACAGATAGAAACTGGCTTTGTGCTCTATGCTTTGCTGCTAATGTGAGCTGATTTTATTGCACACAATCTCTCTGATAAGCACTCCATGGTAGGTTCTATGCATGTTTTCCTGACTGGCCTTGTTGATATATTATCCATTTTGCAGCAATAAACCAAGGGAAGTTATGACTGTTTGCATATTCTAGCCACAGTGCTTATATTTTTCAGGCTCTGATAACTATGGTCCATCTTGCCAGCTTGAATAAAGATGTTCTTTAATTTCCAGGAACAAGAGGATGGATCACCTGTTAGACTGGTTACAAGTCTAAATGACTGGATACAAAATTATCACAAAAGAACTCTAAAAAGTCTTTCCTATGTTAAGATAATGTGACATTTCTCTTAAAAAAATCAAAATTAAATACTTGACATAAAACATTTAACTGCATTATAGAGCACAACAAACCTAGAACAATAAATGTTCTTCTAACCCTGAATGACACCCTTGCCAGCAACACTCTCTCCTACGTGCATGGTAAGCTAGTTGCTGAGAAGACAGGACCATATATTTTGTACCGCACAGTGACATTTCTGGACATCTCTTCTTCTTTTTAATGACTGCACTGAGCACTGCATGCTTGCATTGCGATTCATATAATTGATACTCAACTGATAACCAAGTATGCTGTTTCAGTTGTAAAAGAGCTTACATGATGAGATGTCCTTTAGCAGTTTGCCATGTGTGTTTGTGTAATACATTCCTAAAACAAAAATACGCACAGCACAGATATTTGCAAATAGTTGTGCATGGTGAGTACACACATGGGGGGGCACACTCAATGTTGGCACTGTTCCTCTGTTGCTCTCTACTTTATGTGTGGGTATGAGGCCACTCATCAAGACAGAGCACATTTTGTCCTGAGACCCATGTGTATAGTGTCTTCAGCATTAGGGTCATCTAGACATGGAGCATATAGAACACCCTTTAAAGCAGCCAAATTGATCTCCAAGGAGGGACCTTTGTGACCTTATTCTGCTGTCTCTCTTCCTGGTTGGACATGAAGGCTGTATATGCAGCTTGGACAGTGAGGCCACCTTAGTTGTCACTGTGAAGCAGAGCAGAGGAGAAGAACAGAGAGTGCCAGGCCCTGGGTCACTGAGGAACTCTGCATGGCCAACCTCAGACTTAACAGGAGAGACAAAAATGAATCCTCCTTCAGTAATCATTGAGTCTTATAATACCTGCAAACACACAAGCCTAAAAGACTAAGACGGACAAACATAATTACTTAGTTTAGAACTAATTTTTTACTTTGAGTTCCACAAAGACATTGAGATAAACTTAGATGGCCATTTTTGGGGTTGCTGAAACCATAGCTAGCTGCTGAAGCTAGTAAAAGTGTCCTTGTCTTCATGCTTTGGATTTGCAAGGCTATGACCTCCTCCAAAGACTCACTCCCTGAGGGGCAGTGAGAGGAGATAGCAAGGCAGAGACACGAAGGTGCTTAGCTAGTATGGGCTGCAGTGTAGGGCTTCCTGTGTCTGCAAAGACCTGAGGCGTTATAAAGAACACAGATGGAGGTGCGCAGGGAGTCCCAGCTGTGCCAGAATCTTCTGACTCCAAGCTCAAAAGTACACAGCAAGATTTATAACGCCCCGGTAGCCAATGAACTGGGTCACTAGGGCTCACTGGAGTTAGAAATCATCAGAGTCCCTCCATTTCAGATCTTGTATAAGTTCCAACTTTGGGTTTGATCCTGCAATGGGGACCATTAGGAAGGCAGAGACTAATTGTCTTGCTAGCTAGGTGGGCTAGGAGTCTAGAGACAGAACTGTTAGAACCTAAAGAAACAGCCATTTTTTTTAAACATCTGAGATTTAGATTTTACTACTTCATCTCATAAAATTTGATAAAATTATAAATACCCTATCATCAGCAGTCCGCTTTACATTCAGTCTCAAGCCTACTCTAAACCACTCATCTATGGGAGAGCCATTCTCAAGTAGATAGGTGCCTGTGACCTCTTACCAGTTTCTGGGCAGGGATGGAGATGCTTTTGGTCCTGAGGATCCACTTAACCCAGATGACACCTTGCTCTGTGCAATATTAAAAAGGTACTTAGGTAGCAGTTATGGATCAGGTCGAGCACAGTCTTAGAAAATCCATTTGTTTGAGTACTTCCAAGTTCCCTTACAAAACACCATAAGCAATTTGGCTTGAAAAACAAAAAGACTATTTATTCACTCAGCTAGAGAAGCTCATGCCAGTGGCATAACCAGCAGTCTTGTCATAGGAGTCCCCAGGCAGGAAATGTTAAGTGACTGATTCAATTAAGACAGCAGAGGCCAGATGACAGAGCAAGGGAGAAAGAAGGTTTAAACATTCTAATATATGAATAAATAATTAAAGATCTGGAAGAAAAATGTCAGCTCAAAATAACAATGTATGAAAAAGCCACGAGGAAATATGATACTTGGTAAGATAATTAAAAATTAAAATCAATAACAAACATATGTTTGAACAGAGGTACCTTTGTGTGGTGGGAAAAGAAACTCCCAGAAGCCATAGGTTATTAAATGAAAATTCCAGCGCAGAGGGTGGACTGTCTTGCTATGAATAATCAGTCAAAAAGTCTTAAAGATCCTCAAACAATACAAACAATTGTATTAATTGAGTTAATTGCTCCTCAGAACTAGAGGGTAAGATCTTATTGCTGAAGTCACTACACAAACTGGTCTCAGGGCACAGAAAAATCAAGCTGGAGCCTGGCTAGACGCATCTTCCCCTCTGGGGAGCACCATGGTAGTGAATAGCTTTCATAGGTGGTGCTATTCAGGATGCTTCGGGAGAACTGACACTACCATCATTCTTAGATGTGGACTCTGCAAGCCATACTACTGACCGACTGAGTTAAGATGTACCGATAGCACAATAGAGGCAAGTATCCCATGGAAACCAACTGCTTCCTAAGTGAATTTGAGGCCTATCCCATCGGGAGAGTTAATGTCTGAAACTATTAACCTAACCAATATATGTGGCTGAGGAAGTCAAAGGCCCTAGAAGGAATGCTATCGTGGTTGTTTCACTAAATGGGAAAAATGCATCGTCAGTTTATCTTCTACATAACTGTGTCCGGGCCCACAGATTAGCACTTGTCTTAATTACTTTTCTAATAGTGCTGTGAAACACCATGACCAAACGCAAACCCAGGAGGAAAGGCTATATTTGGATTTCATATCCTGAGTCCACTGAGGAAAGCCAAGGCAGAAACTCAAACCAGGCAATATCCTGGAAGCAGGAGCTGCTGCAGATGACATGGAGGGATGCAACTTACTGGTTTGCTTCTCAGAGCTTGCCCAATCTGCTTTCTTATAGTACCCAGGACCACCAGGTTGGCACCATCACTAATTTTAAAAATGCCCTACAGGCTTGCCTGCTTCCTGACTGATTTTATACAGGCTTTTTTTCCCCCCACCCAATTGAGGTTCCCTCTTCTCAGATTACTCCAGTTTGGTGGTTCTCAACCCTTTCCTCATGATGTGGTGACCACCAGCCATAAAGTTATTTTTTGTTGCTACTTCACTACTGTATTTTCTACTGTTATGAATAGTAATGTAAATATTTGGTATGTGGGATATCTGATATGTGACCCCTGTGAAGGGTCATTCAGCCACCAAAGTGCAGGAGAGAAAGCCAACCAGCCATGTAAGAATTCCGGTAGGTGGCCACTGGCCACTTCCCCTATTAGGAGAAGGTTCAGGAGTCTCAGGAGTACCAGAGGGAGTGTTTGCTAACAGGAGAAGGGTTAGGAGTGCTCAGCCTTTGAGCTAGTCACAGCATGTCATAAATTAACTAATGAGTATGTGTCTTTCATTCAGGAATCCAAAGAGCTCCTATGCGGGGTGGGGGTTGGGGTTGGGGGTGGGGGTTGGGGAGGTCTGGGAGTCTGACCTGCCGGGAACCAAGCGGTGTAGCTAAACTTGCAAATATACCAAAGGGGCAGTGATCGACAGGTTGAGAACCACTGCTCTGCACTAGTTTGTGTTAAGTTGACGTAAAACTAGCCAGGACAGTACTGCTCTCCGCTATGGTTAGAGAAACTTCATTTTACAGTGGCAAGCAGTAAGTGCAAACCCCCTAGCTGCTGACAATAAGTGAACGGTGAATGCTCAGCTATAAGCAGAAAATCAATACCAATCTCTCCAAGGCTCAGGGGACACCAGGGAACAAGGGAGAGAAAGAACATAGGAGACAAAAGAAGGGAAGGTGGTGTGAAACTCTGACTTTCTGGCTTGACACATGTACGAGCTGGGTTTTGTCAACCTTACACAAACCTAGAATTAACTTGAAAGAGTAATCTCAATTGAGTAAATGCTTCCATCAGATGTCTGTAGGGAAGTCTATAGAGCATTTCCTTGGTCAATTATCAATGTAGGAATCACATCCACTGTGGGTGGTGCCACTCCTTGGCACATGGCCCTGGGTTACATAAGAACGCAGGCTGGGAAAACCATGGGGAGCAAGCCAGGCAAGTAGTTCTCTTCCAGAGTTTCTGCTGCGGGCTCCTGCCCTGACTTCCCTTCATGAAGGACTGTGAGCTATAAGGTGTAATAAACCTCTCCACAAGTTGGTTTTGTCACAATTATCAAAACAATAAAAACCCAAGACAACATGCTTATTGCAGTCTTGAGCTCAGATGAGGTGATTGTCTATACAAAATGTGAAGAAGATTGAACCCAGCAAAGTTCTGTCATGGAGAGGGAGGCTCTCACTGCTCCCTGGGGATTTATATATGGTTGGCGGCAGGGAAGAAAGTCATCTTCTTCAGAGGTCTAGTTACTGGTAATGCCCATAATCCCATAAACAAAAGCATCTCCCATTCTGTCATATGCAATCCTAAGGAAATTCACTGGCTCACACCCACCAGCCTCCCCACCCCCACTCCCACCCTTAGGCCCACTTCTACAATTAGGGACAAAAGAAAGTGGGAGAGGATCGTGGGTAAAGGAGATCAGAGGGAAGGAAACAGAGGGTAAAGGGGGTGAACACAATAAAAATACATTAGATACTTGTATGAACACGCTGCAATTAGCATATGATAATAAAAGCATCACAAAGTTAGATATCTGACTCATGATTCAGGTTGTCTTCACTGTCTGAGACATCTCCCTGATGAGTTGCATAATTGTAATTTAAAAAAGAAGACTATGTTTGGTTTCTAGACACCCCCTCCCCACACACACACAAGGGACTGAGATGCATATTTTACATATCAAAGCAGACCTGGCCTCTAGGTTCTTCCAGCATTCCTCAGTCCTGACCTGGCATACCCTGCCCCAACCCTGACCTTTCCAGCCCAGGAGATGGTCTGCCCTTCCCCCAGAGGCTCTTCCCTATATAATCCAGACATTTTGATCTCTCCCTCTCTCTCCCCTCTCTCCTTCTTTCTCTGCACATATACTCTTTCTCTCTTTCTCTTCCCCCTCCCTCCGCTTCTCTCTTCCCATGGTGACTTCCCTGGTCTCAGTCCTTGGGGCCAGTAAACTCAACTGAGAGCAGCTTCCCAATGAAGCTGTCTATATATAATCTAATCTAGCTTGAATTGGCTCATCTTGCCATTAGAGAAATAACCTATCAGACTGTGTGACTCATGACATTACCATTTTCCAGAGACTGAATCATTACCATAACCATTGGTGTTGGGCTCTGAAAAGCAGCTGTTCTGGACCACGGATACCTGATGGACTATCTTCCTTGGCACCAAGGACAGCTAGTTAGAGTAGTTCAGGCTGTGGAGCTTGTCTCTGCATCATAAACCTATACCTGTAAGTCTTCTAGATCTTTACTCTCTTCAACAGAAGAAAAGCTAGGGTTGACTAACATGCCTTAAGCCAGTGGTTCTCAACCTTTGGTTGCACCCCCTTAGGGGTTGTATGACCTTTTCAAAGGGGCTACATATCAAATAGCCTGCTGAAAGGACAACATAAACCCCATTCGTCTATATTTAAGTAGCCAATTTATCATCATTGAAGGTCCAGGACTGATTTCAAAAAAAGGCCAGAAGGCACCAGCTCTAGGAACAGACCACAAGTCCCAGAAACTAGGCCAGAAGATACCAGCTCTGGGGCTGGAGAGATGGCTCAGCAGTTAAGGGCACTGACTGTTCTTCCGAAGGTTCTGAGTTCAAATCCCAGCAACCACATGGTGGCTCACAACCATTCATAATGAGCTCTGATGCCCTCTTCTGGGGTATCTGAAGACAGCTACAGTGTACTTACATATAATAAATAAATAAATCTTTAAAAAAAATATCAGCTCCATAAAATCTAGAATAAGATCATTAAACCCCCTCCCAAAGAATAGCCTGGGGATCACAAAAATGGGGAAATATCTTATCTCAGGATGGACCCTCTGCCCTCGGCAGCCCTATCTCATCCTATGATAAAACACTGATGACCTAGGAATGCAGACCACTGACCACCTGTGACACCCTAGTACCCACCAATGAAATTTTAGATTACTTAATCTCTCTGGAGAGTCCCCCTAGTTCCCTCTAAGAAGACCTGTGTACCTTTGTCTGGGGTCGCCATTCAAAAATGCTTGACCCCCACATGTCAGTTGTTTCTGTCGAATAAACTCTTTGTTTTTTTGCAAACTGAGTCTGGAGTCTTCCCTCTGAGATTTTTGGACCCTCACACTACATATCAGATATGTACATTATGATTCATAACACTAACAAAATTATAGTTATGAAGTAGCAATGAACATAATTTTATGGTTGGAGGGACTGTATTAGGAACATGAGCAAATGTATTAAAGAGTCACAGCATTGGGAAGGCTGTGAACCACTGCTTTAAGCAGTTCAAACCACGGGCAGAAAGATGTTACACGAAGGCACAAAGCTCTCAATGTTATTGTGGCAAGAGACAGTTTACAAACCTGAGCAGAAAGTAGAGGCAAAGTTCTGAAGGGCGGAGTCCACCTCTTCCACACTGGACAGGGCCAGCAGCCGGGGTAGGAGGCCCTCAAGGGACTGTATAAACAGTCGGGCGCTGTGCTGGTCTGCCTCCTGGTTCTTTAGCAGTTTGAGAGACAAAGCAGCGGTTCGAAGGGACCGATGGCCTATGTAGTCCCGAGGGGTCTGTTCTTCATCAGCCAGGGAACAGTTGTCTGACCCAATGTCTGACACATCAGACCTCCCTGAGTCCTTTTCTGCCGCCATGGAATACTGATCACAGGAATCAAATTCAGTCCTCGACAGGTCTTGGTCATCTACACTGAAGTTGCTCTCACTATACCTAGATCCGTAGGACCTTGTCCTGCAGTCCACTGACAGGAAGTTGGTGATATCGGGGTAAGGGACTGTGTGGCTTCTCTGAACCACATCTGGCTGGTCTATAGCCTCAGGTTCTGACACTTTGCCCATGGTCCCCTTGCCTTCCTGAATGGCTGGTGACTTGAGCCCATTCTTGTGGTCCTCTGGTGTCGTCTGACCCAATTCTCCTTCCAAGGTAGTCTGGCCTGTGTCTGTGGTGACACTGATGCTGATGTCAGGGCTCCTCTCATTGCCTGACTCCCATGGAGTGTGCTCCGAAGACAGCACTCTCCGCTGCCAGCGGAAGTCAGCCTCATTAATTTCCATGGAGTCCCGGCTCGACTCGGCCCCATCCCTCAGCTCTTCAAGGCGCAGAAGCAGCTGCTGCACTTGAGTGTCATTCAAGCCTTTCCCTTGGCTGAGTTCATCCAGAGCCCCAAGCAAGGTGCAGACACAGGACACAGCAGCGTAGCAGGCTTCAATGCCTCCTTTGATGCATGCTTCTGTCATGCCGTCCATGATGCTAAACAGTGTTCAAGACAGAAAATAGCAGCCAGGCGTGAAAGACCAAGAAATGCCCCCAAATATACAAGAGTTATTAGCTTGGCCAACTGCACAGTATTCAAAAGAGATAGTCTAATTTGTATAACTTGCATAACATTAAGACAATAAATGACTCAAACATGTTCAGGCTGGGAAAAATTCCAGATAAAGTTCTCCACCTAAAACCATATGCCCTCTTGGTTGGCTAAGTTTTTCTGGGAACAGGTAAATATTCCAGAAGGGAAATATGTTGTTCTATTCAAGAACAGACACTGAGAATTTTATTTTTGTATTATGTTCAGACCTTCAAATAGAAACAGTTGCTGTGGCTAAGAGTCATAAAGACATTTCTGTGTAAACAGGTTCTTACCAGATGTATGCCAACACTACTTGTACAAATCATACTAAGTTTCCTATGGGAGCTACTTGCAATAGAATCCTACAGCTCATACTGTACATCAAAAGACTCTTCTCTTTCATAATTCAGTGAATAGTTTTTAGATGTTTCAGTGTGTAGATTCAGTTTTAAGCCAGTATGGAAATCTGGCAAGTTATAAGTAGAATAAATTAATATGTTTTATGTGGCTTGTGGGTAAATAATTAAATATGCGCATTTTAAAATGTAGATTCATCAATAGTTTGTGAATTTGGGGTTAAGATGAAAAGTCTTCAGAGAAGCAGTGTTGGACTACCAACACATACCCAGAAGGAAAATGCAACATACAGTTTGAGAAGATCCAAGTGAGACTTTCTTTTGGAAATAGATCTTTTCCTTGGTTCAGACTCAATAGAGCTTGGTCCTGCCAAGTCATACAGACGCTGTGGGCTCCCAAGTATCTTTAGAAAAAAAAAGGAGAAAATAACAGAAAAGTGAGTATCACAAAAACAAAACAAGCCAAACCAAACCAAAAATACACCAAATGTTAGAATCACAATATCAAGTAAGCAATGTGCTTTTCTTTAGTGAAGGACATAAGAGGAGAAATGATTACCAGGCTGCGGCTCTTTTCTCAGAAATACTTAGAACCAGGAGAATCTCTGATCTGGGTCTTAACTTTTCAATAGGCCTATTGGTACCTATGCAACGAGGTATTTTCAGGGTGAAACTTGTGGTGTTCTAAATGAAATATCATCTGTAATCTTGAGCATTTACATTCTTGGTCCTAAATGGTAGTGCTGTTTGGGTAGGTTTAGGTGTGGCCTTCCTGGTGGATGTTTGTCACTGGGGCGAGGTGCTGTGGTATACAAGTGATGCTTTGTCCCTGGTCCCCCTACGCTTCCCTACCTGCAGCTTGAGGTGTGACCTCTCGGCTTTTCCTGACACCAAGACTTCTGTCTGCTGCCACAATTCCCTGCCATAATGGGCTCTTATCCTCTGAAACTGCAGAGCCAAATAATCTTTCTCTTCTGTAAGCTGCCTGGTGTTTTGATACAGCATCAGGAAGGAACTAATATAGAACCCAAGTTAAACATCACATTTATTTCACATACAACTTGTATTTTTAGCCTGAAGGCAATGTTACACAATATTTTTAAAACTTTAGTGCATGAGGGTTTTGTACCATCATATTATCTACTTATGGAATTATGTCAGTACTGAAGAAACCTCTGCACTTCAGATTTTGGACTAATGATATTAAATGTACATTTTAATACAATTAATTGAAGCTACAAAATACTTAGGTACAAAACAGAATGTGATACACTGGTATAGTCACTGGGCTGTACAATGGCTCTCTCTAACTTCCTCACATTAAGTCACTTAATTAGCATCTCTCCAACATCCATCCCCGCATCCCCCAGTGACCGAAATTCTATTATCTGCTTCTATGTGTTCAGCACGTTTGGAATTCACATATAAATGTGATCAAGTGGTACTACTTTCTGTACCTGACTTATTTCACCCCTGTTGTCACCGAGAACAGAGTTTCCTTTTCTCTTAGGATAAATCACTATTACAGCAATACTATTTTGACTATATTTAGTTTATATCTTCTCTGGCGGGAGTCACTACGTGTTGTAACAGTACACTGGAGATGATGCTTCACTAAACGATTGTAAGTGAGGCAGCCTCTGCCTTCTATGCTATGGGCCATCAGCTTCCCAGCTGACATGTTCTTCCAGTGACTTTTCTTAGAGTCCTTTAGTTCTTCAGTTCCTTCTGACGTAGTGCAGGGATGGGAATGATATTGAGACGTGTTACATATTGTGACGTCTTTGGAGTCATGCTTCCTCCCCCTTTTTTCAAATAAATGCAGAATATACAATTACTAGTAATAAAGTGTTCTTTTTTTATAGGGATGGGTTCAGCAAGGTAAGGCCACATGGATATTTCTATAGAAAGTTCTTTGAGGATTATTGAGTTGGTGCAGACACACATAGGAAACTCCCAGGAGGGCAAGTTTTACATGATGCTCCTCTTTGTATGGCTTTGGCATTTTCACATAGGTTCAAAGTCACCGACTGTGGGAAAAAGCTGAGATCCAGAAACAAACAAAAAAAAAAAAACCCAGTGTTGTTCTAGATCTTTCTCCATGCTTAAGGAATCTGTGGCCTGTCCATAAGTGCTGATATCTGTTTGAAACTATCATATGTATTCTATCTATGTGGAAGGGTTAAATTATAAAATATTGTCTGAAATTGTGGTTTTATCTAAAAAAAACCTGGCTAAGAAAAGATGAATTTTTTGCATTTGAGAATGTTACAAGAATCTACATTAGTTGTATGTTTTAAAGATTTTATTTTGTTTAAGTGTGTGTGTGTGTCCCCACAGGTATGCACACATGTGAGTGCAAGTGTCCATTGGGGCCACAACTTGGCATCAGATTCATATTCTACTAGAGCTGGAGTTATAGGCAAGCTGTGAGCTGCTTGACGCAAGTGCTGGGAACTGACCTCTGCCAGAGCAGTGGAAGTGAGTTACTCTAATCTGTCCTTTCCATGGTAGAAAAATTCATGTCCTCTTCACAGGTCATCAAGGCCATCAACTACCAGAGCTTCTCTTCCTCTTTATTGAGTGTTCCATGTTCAACAGCTACTGAGTAACCAGAAATGTGAAGCTGTCCTTCACAATCTTGGAACCTTCCAGAGCACTAATCTAATTGCGTGCTCTTCAAGCCAGGAGATATTTCTGAAGACAACGTTTTGAAGGTTGTTTAAAAGTCTGTTGTTGTTGTGATTGTTGTCGCTGCTGCTGTTGTTGTTGTTGTAACCCAGACATGACTTCTCTATAGGGGCAGAGGCAGCCCTTCTATCACCTCCCCATTTGATGAGCCCGGGTTATCATGGGTTATAAGGAGAGGTCTCACACCACTTTTTGCTTAGACTCTTATTTCTTTCTGCTATTTCAAATCTATTCTCCTCTGTTTTCCAACAGAGAAAGAGGTTGGAGAGATGGGATGTTTATTTTAGGTTTTCTACTTTAACAAACTTATGCTCTGCAAGGGCTGCCTTCCCACAAGTT